>NC_090982.1:14261013-15628513 GCF_040807025.1 Struthio camelus | reverse complement strand
TTTCACGCGATTCAGCTCTGGCAGTGGCATGGGCTTTCAGATAGCAATAAATATAGTTTTTAGGCACTATGTGGTCTTTTACCACTTCACACTGCTAGTAAAGTACTTAGTGTAAATGAAAGTAGATTCAGTAGCTCTACAGAGTTCAAAAACAGAGGCTTGCTTTGGATTCTAGAAAAACAAGTACGACTGGTGCCTATAAAACATATAGTTGCAAGCAGAGTTATCCTGTCAGCTACCTATAGAACTTCTCAGTACACTCAGTACTGCGGATTTTTGTTTTTGCTTTCGGTTCAGAACTCAGAATTTCAATCTGCCTCCTTTACAAAACAAAGCAAAACAAAACAAGCACAAAACCCAAACAGAAATAAGAAAAGAAAAGAGCAATGTAAATGTACACTAGTGGTACATTTGCCAGCTCAGTGGTTTGGTTTTCAATGATGCAGAGTGATTTTGTGATATGTGTACCTACAAAGTGAAACTTTCTCTTGCTGCTGATATTTGTACATCGTGCCTGTATTTCTATCTGAATAAACTTGCTAAAAATCAAGGGATAGCTTCAGAGAAGGCATAACTGGGATTTGGGAATACTACATTTTCAGCATGTTTAAGCATCTGGCAGTTGGCTGCTACTAAATATGCAGTAAAAATACGCAGGTTTGGGTTCATTTTGTTTTTCTGTATTTAAATTTACTTTAATTGATTCAAAGTTGTGGAAGCTGGTGGATTACTTCAGTATGACTAACCTTCTTGCAATGGAAATTTTATCAAGTTACATGTATGTGACGAAACATGCTGCTGCACCCATAGGCAGATCCTACCACAGCATGAGCAGATCTCTTCCCGTGTGTCTGTACTCTTTTGTAAAAAAAGTAAAAAAGAAAATGAATTGATTTCAAGTCTCTGGTGTGGATTCAAATAGGAGACGCTGCCTAGGAAGAGTAAAAGGGAGGTTCTGCTTAACTGTCAAGAATTTTATCATAAGCTTCAAGGCATGAACAGTTTATCCTATATTTTTCCACTGAGAATACCAAATGACAATGAAGCAATTGCAATACATTAGAGATAAAGCAATATCCTACAAAACTGATTATTACCTTCAATGGCAAAAGGTTTTCCCACAGTTAGAAGCTTGCAGTCGGCATCTATTGAAACTTCATAATCTAAGAGCGCTTTATCCATGATGAAGGCATCAAGTTTCTCTGGATCATTCCTACAGTCAAGATCAAAGTCAGAAAGAGCATCACTTCACAGGCAAAGACTATGCTCAGTAATATTTATTGAACATTTTTCTAATTAGTTCTTTGGAAGCTTACCTACTGAAAATAGCAACTGCAGACTGCTATTTTAAATGCAAAACTGATTAATATTTTGAAGAAAGGAACTGTGCATGAAGGATATGAACTTTTTGCATCTAAAGCAGAACAGCAGAGCTGGAACCTGCTTTGCTCCCACTGATATAGAAATGAAAATACCAGTGACCTGGAAGATGAGGAGTACTGCAACATGTCAGATTCCGACTGAATTGGATGGTAGTACAAGGCTTTATTGGGAGAAAAGAGCAAAAATTGCTCACAAACTCATGCTGTTTTGGTTTCTTTGTACTGTTTAGGTTAAGATTATTAGAGCACAAATGCAGAAGGAGAACTCATAAAAAGAGGTTCCTCCTCCTTTCTCCATAACATGTGGTAAATTAAATGCCTTCACCTCGACCAGCTTGCCTCTATGTTAAGTCTTCGTGAACACAGAAGGATTGAAATTTCCTGACATAACCATCTATGGTTAGCACCCTTGCATATACTGATTACATAAAAGAGCACTTGCAGTGCCTTTTCTCTGCTGATCCAGGCAGGGACACCACCCTCTCCCCCTTATCACTTCAAAGATCCTGGTCTCCTGATGTGAAGTTACATTACTTCATTCATGTTGATGGAATGATTCTGATTTAAGCATATAAAAAACTGCCATGTATCTTAATTATCATTAGGATCGGTCTGGGAAAAATGTGCAAACACAAAACAACTTTTGATGAAAAATTCTCAGACCATCTGTTATGCCTCTCCTGTGAGTAAAATGCATGAATTATTGTAGGTCTGTTATCATGCTGCAGAGTGAATCGGTTCTGTAACTCCGGATTGTTAGGCATGAATGTCTTCGAACCACAGTGATATCATGAATCCTCAAAGCAAGAAGATTTGGTGTTTATTTCTTTTTACCAGTCTAATGCTGAATTTATTCACTTTATCGACAAATGCTCTAAGGTTTCTCTCTGAGAAGCCTTGTTTCCTACTAGCTTGCCAGAGATGCTGAGAATACTCAAACTCAGCTTTTGCTCAGACCGCAAATCTTTTCTGAATTTCTTCTGAATTTCGCTGCCTAATGAGGCACTGCCTAACACAGAAATTTGCCAGGTTTTCTACTTCTCCACTGCTTGATGGCACACTAGCAGGTAATGAGAAGCACTGCCTCCCCCAGTAGCACTCCAGCTGGTGCTATACTAGTCAGCTCTAAGCATCTCCATTTGATGATGTGCTTTCTTCCCTATCTGCCACACTGCTTTCAACGTCTATTTAATGACACTGCAAGTGGGAAACTCATCATCATCTCCGTGCTGCTGAGCTGTGGTCGAGGGACTGATCTGCTGTTGCGTGCAGAGGCTCACTTTAGGTTTGCTACTCCATCTGGGGTTGCTGGGACATTGTACCGCCTCATGTACTCATGCATCTCCGGGAAGCTTTGCCTCACGTAATCTTCTGCACTGCTTTCTCGCACAGTTCCAAAGCGAAAGCCTTGGGATGGGTGGTGGAGCTATGGAGATGAAAATACAGATTAACAGAGTCATTTGTCTCCTTCACAACGCATATCTTTGTCTTATGTGTGGAAGATCTGTCAAAATTCATCAGCATTCACAGACCTGCAGCTAACATTTTCCTGCAGCCAGCTTTCCAGCTCACACAAAAAGCATGCAAAGACCTACCAGGTCCCTGATTAGCTTGTTAGAATACTCTTAGGATCTTCCTAACAGTGTGAAAAACATGTCCCTTGAGATATCCAGAGCACCCAAACCTAAGGGTTTAGTTGTATTACTTGTCCTAAAACCATCCCAAGTTTGAGGAAGTGTCATGACAAGCCTAGTTTTTTGCCTAGATCCACTTCTTGTGGCCCTGGAAATCCAGTAAAAGACTCAGGGCATCCTGAGTTGGTTTTGGCTGAATGTGTTTTATTGACTCTCTAATGGTGAAATTTCCTCTTCTGTGGAGGGACAGTGTCACCATTTCATTTCTAGAAGCCTAGAAAGCATATCACAGACCACTGCTGTCTTTGCTATCATTCTCCATAGAGAAACTCTATGGAAGGACTAATTGTGGACAATGTAAAGCCTGCCCTGGCAGCAAGAAGGAGGAAGAATACCCCACTTGACGAGGAAGAAAACAGGTCTGCTGATCCTTTTAGCCTCCTGCATTGTCATCTAAGTAAAACAGAGTGTAGGACCATACAGAGCTATCCAGAAGATCTTTCCCACCCCTCTCCTCATTCACCCCATGGACAAAAGAATATTCCTAGCTGTTACAGGTCATCTACTTCAGTCTGACAAGGAACAGAACGCAGTGTTTTGGATAGTATTTTGAGGCCCGGGAATCTGTGAATAATTCCAGAAATTCTGGAAATATTCTGGAATATTCTGGAATATACCAGAATATTTCTGGTAGCTTTTATCCAGAAGGTGGGCACATGCTTTCCACATTGTGCTCTGTTGGCCTGGTTCCTATATTTCAATCCATGAATGAGACCTGCAGGTAAATGCAAGAGTGTAAGCTTGGAGGGAATCTTGGCAGTGTTTTGCGGGATGCCCTGGTCTGGATGACCACAGGATCTGTAGTGTGGGGTGTATCTCTGTCAGGATCATAGTGCACATTGTGCCAGCTACAGAGAAATGTTCTTGGCTGAAAGTGCAGAAGTAGCATTTAAGTGCCAAAGACATAAATAACAGAGTGGTGCACTAGCAATACATTGTGAAGCCTTCCATCACAATGCTGCCAGTTTAAATCTCGGTTTAGTCTTGAAATATTCGAGATAGCTTGGTGAGAGAATGAGCTTGAAAGGGGCTCTCTGCACTCTATATCCCAATATACTTGTCACCAGATTTAGTACTAATTATTTAGGTTTTATTTATTGGCAGTTTCAATGGAGAGACCAAAAAAATCTCTGGATCTGAACACTGATCCATACTGCCACCTCCCAAGTCAGCTTATGCTTTTGTTGTAACCTTTGTGGCCTACCTAGTGACACCAGTTGCAGTACAACATCTGACCTGCAGGTCAAGACTGCTGATTCCTGGCTTCACCGGAAAGCATCCTTCACTCAGACTAAATCTAGCTAAACTTTTAAGCCTGTAAGAGGAAAAGTTAAATGCCTCTCCGTGCAGCTCTCTGTGCTGAAAACTTCACTGGGGACTGGTCACGCTTTGCTTTGTGTTGGGCACATTGCCAAATTTCACCACAAATCATGACAGTATTGGAATACGTATTAAATCAAAAGTCCATCTGGGCTAATATTCCTGTCTCTAGCAACAGCAGATGTCCAGAGAGAAGTCTTGTAAAGTGTGTGTGGGAAAGATATGGACTGATCCTTTCCCTCCTATGCTCTTCCTGCTTCTGGTAATCTATGCATTTTCCTAAGCATAATAATGGGTCTGCAGCTTTCTATTTGATGACTCTTGATTCTTTCTGTGAAGGATAAATATTAATATTGTACTCAACCTATATGTTTTTGGTGACTCCTGTTTTCTTCTTGCTGCTGCATGTCCCAGTGATGAAAGAGCTTGCTTACAGCTGTATAGAACACATTAAGAGCACAAAATGCTGCCAAAAGCAGATAATGGACTACCTGCCTTCTACCTGCCTTCTTCTGCCTGCTACATGTCTTCACTGTCTAATCTACTAATGCTCTTAAGGGCTACTTGCTTCAACTGCAGATACAAATTTCAGTATGGAAGAAAGATCCTCCATTTGTCAGTGCTGCTTTCTTACTTTTATGTAGTCCTCTTTTGGGAAGATTCTCTGTCAAATTGGAAACTTCAAATATTTGTATCTTTATACCATAGCTAAATTTCACTGTCTTCATCTAAGTCTTGCCTTATTAGTTGTCTCTTATTATATTTATCTTTTCTGTTTCCATTTTCTGTTGCTTTTGTGTTTCTTATATGCTATAATCCTGTGCTGAAAGATTCTCTCTTTCCTTAAAATACATAACTGAATGCTAATGCCTAGGATTTCAGAGAAATCCTTAAAAGAATGAACTGTGAGGAATCAAAAACAAGACAGAGGTTTGAATCTGAAGATTCAGGAACTGATTTTTCTTTTTAGCTGATGATTTGGGAAAACATAATTACTTATTTTTGTAATCAATAATAGTAAATATGGGAGTTGTCTTACTGAGAAAAAATTGTTACGAAGAAGCCAAAATTATAGGCATTTTTAGTATGTGAAGACTATGCTTCTGGGTATACTCTGTTTTGTTTTTTTTTTTCACCTGAGGTCTAGTCAGCCTGAAAAGTGAAAAACCATCACAAAGCAGGTAACGGGCACAAGGAGCTGTCGACACTTTTTGTGTCTGTACAGTACCTGGAGATTTGCTGATGATTTAAGAATGATTAAATGTAAATGAATGCAAAAGCTGTAGATTCATGTCCAGGTTGTGACATGAGATTTCTTGGAATACAGCTTAGATAAACTTACAAGGTCCCCCCAAAATCAGAAATCTACAGCTGTAAGAAATCAAATGAACAAAGTTTGCTTTGGCCTAGAGACAGGCTTTCATCCTCTTCAGGAGACAGGGAGGTTTCTGCCTGATAATTCGTAGAACAAGCTGTAAAGATAGCTATGGTTACAGATGAAATATCCTTCTTTATTCATCTCTCTAACTGCCTGACCTCCCTTTGAAGGTCTAGGAGTGAAGGAAATCACTCATTTTTTTTAAAAAGGGTCATAGCTTCTCAGCCAGTAGGCTAACTCTCTGTGCTTCCAAGCAGCCTCTCCCACGCAGTGCACAGGTGTCAAACCCTGCTGCACAGCATGGGGCTCATTAGCTTTTAGTGAGAAACCAGCACTTTGCATGCTAGCCAGCAAGGCCACTGTGCTGCAGCAAGCTGCAACCTGAACATTTGGCATTGCAGGAGGGTTGGGGGCATGAGGCGGAGCGTCCAAGGCGAGTGCAGCCCCCAGCTGCCACCCCATGGCTGGGCTGGCCAAGGGGGCAGGAGGGCTCACATGTGCCCACCCCTACCAGAAAGTTGCATGCCCGTGTCCCTGCTGAAAAGTGGGAGGGAGATGACCAGTTTGCAGCCTTTCAAACCTGAGCCTTCTCAAAGAGAGTATTTTTGCAAATAGTGCCAGTAAAATTATCGCTGTAAAATTGTATGTAAAAGCACTTCTGGCATTCCCAGAGGCTGTATATAGCCTTTGAGCTGCTGAGTCTCCAGGCCTCAAAATAAAATATGATGGCCATGTTGGTGCTACAATATTCAGCCAGGCAGCATAACAGTTAGCTTGAATGAGTATTGCTGCAGTAGTTAAAAGCTGGGGGTTAAAAAGCTATTTGGTGTTGCTCCTCAATGACTCTCTCAAAAAAGCGGGAAGCTCTACCAGCTAACAGCATTCCTGCAGCTCATATACTATGCATATTCGTGAGGACAAGTCTCACAGTGTAAGAAAACAAGGAATCCAAAGCAGAGGTAATACTAATGACTTGAAGTGCTGAGGCGGTGAAATGATCGTGGTATGTCTTGAAAAGGGTCACTTGAGCACTTAGGCAGGGAGGGCAAGCATTTAAGGAAACCTCATGAAGTTCAACAAAGGCAAGTGCAAGGTCCTGCACCTAGGGAGAAATAATCCCGTGCAGCAGTACAGGCTGGAGGCTGACTTGCTGGGAAGTAGCTCTGCCGAGAAGGACCTGGGAGTGCTGGTAGACAAATTAAACATGAGCCAGCAGTGTGCCCTTGTGGCCAAGAAGGCCAATGGGATCCTGGGATGCATTAGGCAGAGTGTTGCCAGCAGGTGGAGGGAGGTGATCCTGCCCCTTTACTCAGCCCTGGGGAGGCCTCACTTGGAGTACTGTGTCCAGTTCTGGGCTCCCCAGTACAAGAGAGAGAGACATGGCACTCCTGGAGAGAGTCCAGCGGAGGGCTACCAAGATGATGAAGGGGCTCGAGCACCTCTCCTATGAAGAAAGACTGCAAGAGCTGGGCCTGTTCAGCCTGGAGAAGAGAAGATTGAGAGGAGATCTCATCAACGTGTACAAGTATCTGAGGATGAGGCCAGCCTCTTCTCCGTGGTGCCCAGCAACAGGACAAGAGGCAACGGGCAGAAACTGAACCACAGGCAGTTCCATCTGAACCTGAGAAAAAACTTCTTCACTGTGAGGGTGACTGAGCATTGGAACAGGTTACCCAGAGAGGTAGTGGAGTCTCCTTCGCTGGAGATATTCAAAACCCGTCTGGATGTGATCCTGGGCAATCTGCTCTAGGTGACCCTGCTTGAGCAGGGAGGTTGGACTAGATGATCTCCAGAGGTCCCTTCCAACCTAAACGATTCTGTGATTCTGTGAAACTCAGAAGCACTGCAGAAGTCCAGCCTCTCTGATGGTGCCAATGAAAGCTTTGGGATTTCTCAGTCATATGTTCTTCATATAACGTTGTGCTACTAGACAAATGTCATTTGTGGTGCTTACTACCAAAAGTGAGTACCGCAGCTACCAGTTCTCTTGGCTCAATACCTCACTCCTAGATCTTTTTAGTTTCTGTCTTCTGTTGTTAAAATGTCTGCTGAGTGGGAAGTGGAGAACTTGTGTTTCATTTGGAAGGGACATGTTGAGAAGAATTGGGTATGCACGTAAACCTATGGCTTGGAGTGCCAATTATGCATGAAAATACTAGTGTGATAAAAGCACAGGAGCAGAAATACAGAAAAATAAAATTCTAAATGTCAGGGTTTTTACATTACTCAGCATATTCCGGTTTATGTAACGTGGGCAAGAGCTTATTATGTATTAACATATCATAGCATCCAGTGGCATCAGTCAGCATGAGGCCACCTAGACTCAGACTTGAAAAGACTTATGCACAAAAATGTCCTATGAAAGTTGAGATGTAAAACTGCTCATCCATGAAATGCTGCCAGGAGATAACCCTAACATAGTACAAAGGTTGGCTGTTGGGGTCTGAGATCCTTCTAGCAGGATCTAACTTCTGTATGAACTTTTGGTGCTACAAGGACAGAAGATTTGTCTTGAAGAGTTTTCCCCCTCTGTGCATTGGTTACTATGTCTACTATTATTGTGGTTGACATTTCATTTGGTTTCATGGGTATTGTTGTTGTGTGTTGCAACCCTAGATTTTCATGATACAAATATAATGAGAAGACGGTCTCAGCTCCAGAAAGGCAGGGAACACAATACGAGCAGAAAAACTGCGCAGCATGAAGATCGTATTTTTCTTGTGTAAGTTCTGTGGAATGTCCACATGGTTCTCCTGAGTAACTAATGTTCATATGTGTATATGTGAATGAAAGGGAAAAAATGGTTAGGGAGCAGCTTTTTGTAATGCCTCCGTTGTATTCCTTTAGTAGAAACCGGTCACTGAAGCTGGAGATACCATACTACCTCAAGACTACTTAATATATGAAGCACTGTGGGTCTCAACATGCTAGGGCTTGTTCTAAAACATGAATAGGCTGGGCAAGTGCTGAAACGTGGTTTGGCTTTGCTTCCTTCTGCTTGTACAGAATTTGAGCTTGCAGGGGACTGTGAAGATGTAAGCAAGGTTCAACACCGAGTGATTGTTACTAAAGTGAAATTATGGCTATCTGTATAAGCAGTGAGATTAAGGTATTATTAGTGATTTAAGTCTAGCAAATGCTTTCCCAGTACTTGACGGGTGGGATACAGTAACTGCCTCACTGAATCTGCTTCAAAGAGTATTTTGTGCACCTTGATAGCTGGTTGGAGAAGAAATGCTTCTGGAACTCAATTTCTAATTTGCTGCTCAGATCACTAAAATGATTTCATCATTAATTCAGTTAGCCCTTCCCTTCCAAAAATACATGATCTTCCATCTTTGTAAATTATCTGATGATGGAAATGAGAAAAGGGCTACCTGTCAGTGAAATGCAGTGTCAGCGACTGCATCCTGCAGTGACTCCCACAGGGTTAACAAGGATTCAGCTTTTATCACTGTCTAAAATACCACTTTTTAATTTTAATCTATCAGGCATAAAAGGATGATAGTGGCTGAATTAATTTTCCTAACTTTTCCAGCAGCTCCTGAGGAAAAAATGATTGTTTTTTCCTGAGGAAAAATGATTTTAGTAGCTCCATCACAAGATATTGTTTGTTACTTGGTATAACATCAAGTGTAATGCTTAATGGATATCTCATAGAGTAGCAGAACTGCTATTAATGCCGACATAGTCTCTGCCAGTTGATGCAGAATCTTGCGCAAGCGTTCATTTTCAATTGTTAATCTCTGGAGGGTGGTGGCATTAAGTGGTTGGCTCTGCTGTGAAGAATCAACATGCTTTTAGAGATCTGCTGTTTTGCAATGAATCTTCTGTCTTTGGCATATAAGCAATATTATTTTATCTCGCCTTACATAACCAACACATTTAAGTGGTTGTCTAGCTGCTAAAAGATTTGTCCTGACCCACTAATAAAAGAAATAGAGTAGCTAATGCTGAACGAAGTTTAAACGCAAAAAAAAAGAACCCAAAGCAAAACAAAATAAAAAACTCAACAATGTAGAACTCTGTTCAAGAGCTTTCCCCAATTTATCTGCAAGATTTTTCAAAACCGGCTCTAGTGAATATTTATGGGGCAGGGAGGGAGATGAAAGAAAGGAAAATTATTCATAGTGAAACACATGAAATTCAAATTTTAGAAAGATGAAAATTCACAGCTGAACTAGAAATGGAGGCTTAGTTCAGAAACTGTCCCATGTGTCCAGGATTGGGATGTAGAGGTGTTTCCAGGGTCTCCAGGAGCTGGTGCATACAGGATAGATCTGAAAGTGTCAGTGGTGCTGACTCCTGACTTGCCAGGATAATTTCAGACTTTGTTAAAATCCTGTCACTTTGAAACCAACTCAGCTAGGTCATTACTTTTCATAAATCTTTACAGGTGCATTGAAGTCTATGAACAGTGAACATCAATGCATGGTCGGGCCTGAGAGTTTATTTTTCATTATCCCAGCCTGAGTATATATGAAAAGAAAGTGTGATTTAGGCCTCTATTTAAAAATATAAAGTCTCTTTACTGACACTTCTAGTATGAGTACTAAGAATGAATCATAAGATCTGCTCTATTCCTCAGTGTGCTGCAGAAACCTTACTGCTAAGGGGTAAAACTGCTCCATGGTAGGTATTAATTTATCAGGATTGCTCTGCTGGTTGAGTTGCTGGGCAGTGCCTTCGAGCAACAGCTCCACAAGAACGGAGCTCTTGTGAATATCAGTGTATGGGTGTGTTTATCTCTCCTTCTTAATAGCACTTAAAAGTTTTCTGGGCAGAGGGATCTTTGAGCTGGGATTTATTCTGCTTGAATGCAGAGCTGAGAGCTGCAAGATACTAAGTGTAAACAGTTGTAGGCAAAGTAGGCAGATTCAGGGGGGAAAAGAAAAGAGTGTGATTCTCAGTGGGCAATAGATCACTGGCTCTGGTTGTACCTTAGCACAAAGCTGCTATAAAAATGTTCTAGATGGAGCTACTTACCTACCACATTCTTCTTCTTCCTACCTGTAAAATAGGGCTAATATTGCTTTTAGATAGATGAAGTCCTTTTCAAATTAGGAGTGAGGGAAGAGAGCTATTTGGCTTAATATATGCTTAATCTACCAATATTACAAAGGAGATCTCTGGTTGAAAAATCCCTCTCTGCCTTCCGTCTGGGATCTCAGGCCCGCTGAAGAAAAGATAGAGAAGAATCTTCTCTAAAACGAGTTGTATGGTGGAGGGAGAAACCTAACGTTACGACAGCATACAGTGTAGGCAGCTGCCTTGACACCAAATATTTCAAAATAATCTGCTTTCAGAACATCTTACAAACTTCTCTTGCTCCAGCTATTGCTGGTTCATTTAGCACAGTGCTGCCAGTCCCCTGGCCCTATGATATTTTTCTTCCTTGCCTGCCTCACCTGGTCAAATGATACATGATTCAGTTAGTGACCATGATTGTGCCAGTAACCAGAAAAATGGGGCTTTGAAAGGATCTGAAGCTCTTGGCCACTTTACTCATTCAGAAGATCATGGAGTTAAGCAGGGGAAGGGGGTGGTTTGTACTGGTGCAGAACCAGGTACCATGGGACTCTCTAAAGCACAATCCTCTGGGGTGACTCTGTCTAAAGCTGTGAAGCAAGGATAAGTGCTCTGTGATTTCCAGGAAAGGATCAGGCAACGGTTTCATATTGCAAATAGGTCACCATTTACCAGGGTGAAAATAATGTGATTAGCATGTTGTCCTTATGGACATTAGAGCTTTTTAATTGCAGACTGTGGAACTTTAGGTCAGCACACTCCTAATTTCTCAAATATGTTATCTACTACTGGCTTTTGATTGAAAAGCATCAAATGAAGGTGAACCATAGGGACTTTGCATCAGTGTTCTTTAGCTGCTGATAGATACAACCTTGTAACTAAATGTTATTTGTGTGTTTTTGGAATTAATTTTAAATACAGTGAATAAAATGTTAAGCAAAAAGGTTACAAGAAAAACAATGGGCTCGTTTAGATGTTTTGACCTATTGCACAGTAAAAGATGAACTAACTGTATTTGACTGTACCTGGTATTCAGTCAGATCTTATTGTACTCTGTGAGAACTCCATATTTCCGGAGAGCTTGACCCCTCGGCATCCCAAACTCTAGCAGTACTGGAGGACCCGGAAGGCTTGAATCATCAGAAAGCTGAGCCAGGCTAGTATCCAGGCGTATGTTTGTTGATCACAATAGCTATGACCTTTGTGAACAATAATAACTGTCCTTAATGCTACTAAATCAGCTCCACAATGATCTTCCATATGTCAGAGGATAAGATCAACATTATTCACGTTCTCCTTTCTCTGCTCCTCTCTGCCAGCTACTCCAGCAGCACATCTCCTCATATACTTGCATTACTTCTAGCAGGGCTGACTTCCATCTATGAGGCAATTGCTATTTCTGGTGGTCATTTTTAAATGACATGACTTACGGGTGTACTGCAGCTCAAGTGTAAGAAAACAGATGTGGAGACAGCTGGGAAAATATTAAAACACATTAATTCCTTCTGATGCTGAGAGAACAACCTTCATGACCTACACTAAGTGCAATGAAGACAGCAGGATTTCCTCCCTTCCACCCCTGCCCCTACATGCTTTGGGTCAAACAATTAGCTTAGTGGGGTAAAGAGCTGCTAAGACAGTAGGTGACAGTGCAAGCCATTTTATGTAGATGAAGACCTGTAGCAGCAGGGGGTGGTATGCAAAGATGCCAAAAGAATGATCATTGGCAGGAAAGCATTAAAACCAAGGTCTCCGTGGAAAAGGAAATTAGATCTGGAGAACAGTGCAGTGCACTGTGATAAGCTGGATATCAGAATGCTAAAAAAACCAAGTAGTCAGATACTGAGCCTCCAATACCATAACTTTATAATAAAGCTTTAATGAGAGAATGGGGAAGTTAACAAGTCACACTTTCACCTCTGTAAGTTGCAAGTGTCTTTCATTCTTATATGAGGTTACTCTACAAAGTCTGTTCTTTATTCTGCCCCTTCAGTTTAATGCTTAACTTCTCTGTTGTTTTAGATTTTTTTTTCACTTTGGTCTACATGAAATTACAGTACCCTTGAGTTCAAATTCTTCAGTGACTCATTAATACTCAGAAAAGCACCATATTCTAATTAGCAGGCTGTGATGCTGTGAATTACGATCTTCCTGTGTCCAATAAATTCCTGCGGAGAAAAGTATGTCCTATAGGTATTGCAGCCAACTTCTCATAATTGTGAAAAGAAAAGAATCCTGTAGTCCTGTACAGATGCATAACCCCATGGGAGCAATAAGAAGATTTCTGTTAACCTCAGTAAGTTTGTTGCTTGGATTTTGACATACAATTTAGTGCATGTAATGCATATTAAAGTACATGTTATTACAGTATATATTTAATACATAGCAGTGCAGGTAGCGTTCCTTATAATGATTCATCATAGCTTGTTGCACTGAAAGACCATGGCATGAAATAGGAACAGCTACCATTTCAACTTTGAAAAGCTTTTTCTTTAGTGTAATTCGTAAAAGACTTTTTTTTTTTTTTCAAGAGGAAAATGTAAACACACAACAGGTATCCTTGTGGTCTAAAGCTCACTGAACTGGAGAGAAAATCTCATTAAATGCAGTGGTATTTGGATCACTCTCCTGACTATGAAAAAGGCCAATGAGGGGTCTTAACCTTTCATTTTTTGTGGTTTGGTATTTCTGAAGCTGATCTGCAGTTATCTGTCAGTTGGTATTCTTGGAATGTTTTAATACTACATGTACCTGAAATAGGAAGTTTTTAATTGATATAATAATGGCCATAAAGCCTCTGAATTAACTGAAGTTTTCATAAATCCGAAGTAAGACTTTATAGCATCAAATTTTAAAGCAATGTGAGATTTTAAAGAATTTATTTTAATTTTAAAGAAATAAAATTCTGCATGATTGTAAAGACTGAAATCCTGAACAACAGAATCCCAGTTAGAAGCATCTGGCTTGGATTATTCAATCATCTGATTAGTTTTGCAATAAAAAAGATGGATGGTTCATAAGAGCAGACATTCTAGTGGCATATCAGACAGTGGTTTAAAAGAGATTTTCAACAGAAAATAAGAGACTTCTGGGGGTGAAATGCAAAGCACATCAAAGTTCTTGAAATGACTTTTTGGATAGGACCCACTGGAGCGACTGTAGATGTCTGCAGTGTATTCCTCAGGGCTGCTATGTTCGTGTGACGCTGATGCTGGCCATGCTAGTGCACCATCGTGCATGGTGGAGAGGTATGGGTACTATCAGGGAATAGCTTGAGTGGTCCCATCCTGAAGTAATTGTCTTAAATAGAGGAATCAGAGCCAGATGTGTCTACCTCTCCCAACTAATCTAAAAGCATACTAGATTGAGCAAATGATATGTAAATGTCTCAGCTGGAGACAGGTAAAGTTTGGTGAGATAATAGACATTGCTGATGGTGGCATTCACAGGTCTAGCTCTTTTTATTAAATTAATCTCAGTAGAATCAGTATTTTCTGTCAAAACACAACGTGGAGAGCACCTTTGCCAGGCTCAAGGGGTATTTTGAGGGCAAAGAGATCCAGACAAATTAAAATCTAGCCATACTAAACTGACACACACAAATGTTAAAGCAGACACTAAAGATGGTAAAGAAAAGCTGGCAGCTGTCACAGCAGCAATGATCTAGGATTTTACACTTGAAAAACTCATTACATTGAAAAAATTACACCTTCAGCAGAAAGTAAGCCAGGTGTTGGACCACCTGCTGGAAAATCTGTCCAGCTTTTCAGTTTCTCCTGCTGTATGCTCTTCTCTTGGCATATTTGAATTGTATCTTCTATCCTCTGGGCTTCCACACTTGTTTTACCTCAAATAATGTGGCCTACTCAATAAGCTCCTGATTTTTCTGGTGCATCTTCAACATATGATTTTCCATGAGAAGCCTGAAAGAAAAGTCCCTACTTCAAAGAACTTGCCACTGAGAAAACCCACTCCCCAGGAAGAGCCGGTAATCTAGGATTTTTTTGTTTTTGTTTTTGAAATTGATAATGAAGAGTTTCACTAGATCAAGGCCTTAGGTTGCAGGCTTTTGGGAAAAGGTAGGCAGTGAGTAGTCACTCGTGTAATTTAAAATGATTTCTTCCTTTTCCTTTTTGTGAGAGTGAGACCTATATCATTTACACACAGACAGTATCACTTTATGGAAAATAGATTGGAAACTAAGAAATAAAATATCTGGACTTGTCATAAAATGGCTAACAGAGACAATAGCCATAAAGGTATATGATTCGGAAGCAGAATGGTAGGAAATTATCCTTTTTGAAGCCAAGAGCCCCTTGCCTATCAATATGCCCCTTCTCTGCTCAGCCTGTGCCTACAAGATTCTGTACTCAGCCTGCTGCTGTAGTACAGTAATGCAATCATCACCTGTCAATCAGGAGACAGACAGCAGCGGCCAACTGTCTTAGGCTTACCTGGCCCCATCTGACTACCTAAGTGCTGCTCTAGCACCAGCTCTGTTTTGACAGGTTACTTATTGCAAGCTCATCTTCCCACCATGAAAATGTGCATCAGCCTTCATGCAGCATATGATCAGCTTTTTCAAGGATGGCAGCTTTTTGAACTATGGCTGAGCACTGTGTTATCATCAAAATGCTAAGAACATATACAAAAAAGAAGGTGATAAGCAGGTTTAGGAGATGCCAGGAACCATGCTGGCTGTCTTACAGGCCATTACTGGTAGGTAGGACAGATCATTAAATCACTTCAAAAGGAGTTTGCGGGTTAGCATGCTTGTAGGCTGAATTACTAACCTTGCAAGGAAGTGAACATACACAGAAGAACAGATATTCCTCCAAATAGCCTGACCAAGAACTAGAACTAGAACTTTTTTGTGCATCAAAAGATGTGACATTAGGTGAAGAATTCAAATAAGCTTCTGGGATTCAGAAGAGAGAAGGGATATAAGGAACATAAGATGATCCACACACAATATTTTTCCTTTATTTGCAAACAACCTTTGAAACTTACATGCCACTTTAGCTGAGGGAATTAGGACACTTCTGCAACTTTCATCTGAGTAAACATCACATTTATCCTGTGGCTATCCTCTTGTGCTTAAACAGCAGTCTGAATGTGCTCAAGTGAGTGTTGCTTTCCCAAAAGCTATGTTTACCAGTTTCCACTGGGAAGAGCTTACGGTCTAAAATGTGAAAGAAGACACAAAAGGAGGGGGAAAATATGCTGTGGCCCAAAATTGCCCTTTCTCTTAGCAGAGTAGAATTTTAAGGTGTCAGGACATTGCTTTAATATTTCTGCAACTTATTGTGTGCGAATGTTGCAGCTCCTAGTGTAAAAAGTCACCTAAAATGTGAGCAGAATTGCCATCAGAACGGTACTTTTCCAGAGCTTTATAAGTCAGGCACACTGCTGCAGCTGTCTGCTTCTGAGATGTGAGCTTTCTGGAGAATTTTTAGCTAGTGCTCCTCCTTGCCCTGTCCTACGGTGAAGCTGAATGAAGATACTTTGGCTCAGTACTGATGAGTGTGGTGAGAAGAACTGGAAGCAGCCAGTGCTGAGGAAATTAGATAGAATGCTTTTCTCTTCTCTGCATTGTCAGAGGGATATTTTGGGCTGAAAATCAGGTAAATGGAGTAGCCAGCTTTGATGGACACCACAGAAGTTTGACTTTAGTGACTTGCTCTTGTTAAGATACTGTGGAGGCCTAACTCAGAAAACATATACTAAGTAGCCCAAAATCAAGACCTATGTCCAGAACAAAATTCTTCTGCCTCCTACTATTTTCCTTCTGCTCTGATTAATAGTTCTTGCCTCACTGGCCACTCCTCTTTTCAGCAACAGGCTAATATTTCAATAATTTATTACTTCCAGTTCTACAGTGTTAATGCATTTTGAAGACTAAGAGATCTCTAATTCCATAGCACATTTTTCCTTGTGATTAGTGGTTGTAATGCAACTCACCTTCTTTTGATTTCTGGCAAAAATGTCATCCTTTCAAGTATCCAGCAACAGGGAAGGACTATGGTTCTTTCACTGAGCTGTACTGAGCAATTTTATACTGCTTGGTCAGCTAGGCATCCCTGTGATAACACACCTCTTTCTAGAAAGGCGGATACTATTAATTCAGACTATAACTAACTTTTTTTTTTTTTTTTTTTAAGTAGAAGAGAAAGCATAGATATTCCTGGACAATAGTGACTTTAAATATCAGGTTTCTAATCCTGGGGAGAAAAAAATTAATTTTTTTCAGCTTGCATTTCCTTCCTGACTGTTTGCAAGCTTGGATGGTATTTACTGTTTGTGGCTGCCAGACTGAAGAAATTAGATGTATTTTCCATCACCTTAAGAAGGTTACTGATCTATTTTGGGCTTTATTTTTAAAATAAACTTCAGAAGCACAGTACAAGGGCATATTTGTCTAGAGAGCAGCGGCAGAATGCTTAAAAATGTTTAAAAAGATTATTTTTGCATCCTGTTGCCATACTTTTGAAATGACGGTCTCCGCTACTGAAAGGAAAGAGGTAAGCAGATCTCATAACCACATAACATCTACAAATTATGTAAAAATAGTTATAAGTAACTAAAGCTCTGCATGGACCTCTACAACTGTTGTACCACTAACACTTCCTAAATCTAAGCCTTAATTCTTAGACTTTTGAAAGGCAGAGCTCAAGTTCTATGTCAGAAGCAGTTAAAACAGTATATTTTCAGATGTAGCCATTCTTAGGGAGTAAGGCTTCTGCAGCAGATGTGTGAATGAAGTATATGAAACTGTTCTTGCAGTTCATGTTACAGCAGGCCATCCTTTTCCATAAAGTCTACCTCATCTAATTCCTACACTGGAAACTGGTAGCTACTCAGGGGCTTAGCCCAACATACTCTATTGAAGCAGTGAAGTGGCTTCCTAGGAAGTGCCATTAATTCCACTAATTTAATGAGGTCACTGAGGTTAAGCCCAAGCAATGAGTAATCAGTGTTTCAGTTCAGGACTAAGACCTGTGTTTGCAGCACCTGATGTGCTGCAATATTCTGTGCTTAATTTTGTATCCCGCTAGTAAGGTGTTACAGTATGGCTTTAGAATAATTTCATTTTCTTGCAATTGCCAAAATGCCCCACAACCTGTCTTAGGAATTCCATGTGTGGTTACAACAATGATGCAGAAAAAACAGAATATAAATTGAAGTGATTACATTTGGTGGATTAGGGGATGCTCCTGCAAAGGGTAGTAAAGTAACCTCCTTTCAGTCAGCATTACTGCTCAGGCAATGACTGAAGTAGAGAGATATGTTTGGAACTAGTGAAATTCAGCCTAAAGCCATGTAACCTCTCATTTGCTCATTCAGAATGCTTTGAATAAAATAGATACATTACTCCAGAAATTGTGAGGCTTAAATGGATCACATTATCAATGTAATATTTATGATATTCTTCTGCAAGAGGAAAGGCGGGTCATTATTAATAATTTGCTGTAAGGCATTTACCAATTTTAGAGTGCCTTAGGCCAACAGTAGGAAGTATTATTCTTTGTTTAAACTATTACTGCTGGTAAAGATCTTGACTGCACTGGAGGAGGTTAGTCAGATGTCGTACACACAAGATCAAAACAGAATGGTCATTAGTCTGAATGGAAAGTTTACATAAACTTACAGTTACATGAAAGGTGAAGCCTGGCCTTTGCTGTCTGGAGGGACACTTGCAAAAATTATACAGCTTATGAAAGCAAAATAAATGATCAGTTCTTGAGATGATTCTTTTTTCTGGTTACTTGATAAAATACTTATAAAATCCTACCTAGAAAGTTAGTAGTTATGGCTCCATGCAGGGTAGATTCTGTTTTCTTCGGGTTCATCTCAGGATGACTCAAATCATCTAACTGATCCAAACAGCTAGAGCCAAAGGGGCCTCAGAACTGAAATCTAACCCATGACCTTTACAGAGAAACCCACAATGGGCTAACCTATATCCTTGACCCTCCTCCTCCTCCAAGATTGTTGCACTTTGAAAAGAACAGCTGCTCAAAAATCCTCTCACTGAACTCTTCCACTAAAGTGTAGGCAAATGATAACTAATTGTAGCGCAAGTGTTGTTTTGAAGATAGATTGATTTCTGGTTTTATTAAAAAAAACCATAAATTACGCAGCAGGGAATTTTGACTAGGAAGAAGGAAATGCTGAATTAATAACAGTAGACATTCTTTACCTTTGGGTCATGTATTCCAGAAAGCTCTTCATAGATCTTCTCTCCTACCATGACAGCAGCTAGGTTGGCTGTGTATGTGGATAAACAAAACAGACAGAAAATAGCCCAGAGATTCATTAAAAATCTTCCAGTCCAGCACTTGGGGGGTTTAATGGCAGCTGTTCTTCCAAATAAGATTGCGTAACAGACATTCAGGGCTGAGGAGAAGGAGAAGACTTTGTTCCTATTCCTTCCCTTGGGGGTCATTCCGAAAGGACTTTTCCACTCGTATAAGGTGAGGAAGATAGCTGTAATGTGGAGAGCCACAAATATCCCCAGCCACATAGTCCAGTGAAGTGGCCACATAAAGGCTCCAATAGGGGCTGCTGTGTCTCTGGTCCTCACCAGGATGCCCAAGCTGGTTGAAAAGAAAGGGCTGGTGAAATCAATCACTTGGCTGCGGGCAGTGTTGATGCTAAACGATGTCACTGCCATATGAGCTGTCCCAGAAAGAAGATCTCCCACCAGACCTGTCCAGTGGCTGTTCTTCCAGGCGCCATATTTTCCATCACCAACAATGTACAAGTCAAAATCAAAGTTCATATCCTCAGCCAGCTTCTCCAGGAGGTCAATGCAGTAGCCATAGCAGCACTTCTTGAGCTCAATGGGCACAGTGTCATTCCCTCCTTGAAGGGTTTCAAATAGGTTGTCCAAGACAGCTGAATCGTTGGTCATAGGATCCAGGCACAGCTGTCCTGCTGGGCAAAGACCATCGTCATCTACGTCTCTTGTAAAGACGAATGGATGCTCAATGAGAGTTACCACTCTGAGGTGCAGCCGAGTAGGATGTTGCACGTGATTTTTATGTCTCTGGGCCTGTTCTGGCCATATCCCATAGTCCATGATTATCCTTCCTTCCTGCCAGCTCCCCAGACGAGTCCACATTGGGTTCCCAACAGGGTCATGTTGCAGATTCCAGATGAAGAAGTTGTTTTCTGAGCTGATGATGGAAGAGTCTTTCACCTTTATGTGGCCACTGAGGCCTTCAAAAGATGTGTTGGCTAAAAATCTGTTGGAGGGAGAAAGCAGAGTAATGAGAGGCGGACCGCTGAAGCTTATATGCTGCAGAGGACACAATGATTTTCAATTTAAAGGACTAAATTAGGAGATCTGGATGAATGTCTATGTTTGTCACAGCTTTCCTATGGCACAATCAACAAGCCACTTAATTTATGATTAAAATACTAGTGAACGAGCGTGTATCTTGTATAACGTAAATGGAAACTCTTCAGGAATGGCATTCTTTTTATTTACTAGAACAGGTGAGTAGGGGAATACCCATTTTTTCCACTGCTTTTCTCTAATAAATAAATATAGGTTAATTCTAAGGTGAACTCAATAAATGTACATTCATTTTTCTAAATAAAAATATGTTTGAAAAATTGGATAGTAGAAATGATGTATGAAATATCCTTCCAAAGAAAATTCTATATCCTCAGTAAGTTCTAGCTTATGTAAGAGATGCTACTGAAGAGCTGTCAACAACCTTCAAACACTCTGAAGTGAACAAATCTGGATTTCAAAATGCAATTTTAGCATTGTGAAGTCACTACTAGCCACTTCAGCATGAAGAAATGGACTCAGTGAAGGATGATTGCCCCAGCTGTCAGTTTTCATTCTTAAAAAAAAAAAAAAAAGTTTAGGAAAATGTTTGAAAAACCAATGTTTTTAAAAGTATTGGGCTTTTGTATCAGGTTGGAAAAATTTGCTACTCGTTGTCCTCCCTTGGAGTAGAATCCAACTTGTGATAATTCATTATACAAGATATTAAAATGACATGGGTAAAGGAGCAGGGATCTGAGTGTGAAATAAGTGTTGTAAAGAGAAAAATCTTTTTTTGTGGAAGCACCAGGACCAGCTGAACTGCACTCTGTTAATAAGACAGATGCTACATATTTTGACAGGCTTCAGAGGGTCCCTACTAGCACCAGATAAGTCTTAGTAGGGTGATTCCAATAAAACAAGTGAATTTTATTGCTGCTAATATGATGTAAGATTAAAAAAAACAGGCACATTCTTTTCATAAGAGGCATTCAGGACACAGATAAATTTAGCTGTTGTAGTACACTATAACACATCACATTAGTCCTGGGAACTGGAAGGAAGCAAGTATTGAATAAGTGTAAAGACAATAGCTGTCATCCTAGCCTCAATGAGCAACACAAACTGTAAGTAGTCTTAATCATTTATCAGTAGTTAGAGGGGAAAAAAATAACCTTATATTGATTTGGAAAGGGTAAATTTACAGCAAATGTGCGTGCACAAACACTTTTGTCAGGTCTTCACCTTTTGTTTTATTATCTCTTGAGGAGTTTTGCTGGATTATGAGCAATTAAAACTCCTAACTCCACAGGTCTCAAGGTGATATCAACTTATTGTCCCCAGCAAAGGTCACTAGATGAGACAGTTTCTGCTGTGGTTTTCTGTGTGACCTTTCTCTGAAATTGCTCCAAATCCTTCTCATGCAGTTCAGTTTAAGTATGTTGCATTTGGAGAAAAATGATGCAGTCAATACAGTGAAAATCAACTGATCTGTATGCATCTTACTTCTGCCTCAGAATTATGCCTAAAAATGCATGGGACTGGTCCACATAATTGTGGATCACATTTTCAAAATGTGCCTTTATCACTTAATCTAATGCTAGATAGCTGTAAATTATTAATTAGTCGTATCTGCTGTTGATTGACCAGTGGTTTCCTCCCACTCTATATTTTATATATATTTGAAGATATATGTCTGCGTTTATGTTTATGTATGTAAACATAACCAAGGCAAAGTTTCTAGGGGCAGGCAACTTTAGAAACTAAAGACCGCATTCATAGGCTTATCTGTTGTTTATCATCTCCTCATTTTTTTTTAAACGATGCTACTTCTTCTTTACAAACCTTGCTGGGTTTATACGCTGAGATCATCTCTACTAGAAAAACAGTACAACCATTGAATGTGTAGATGAGTCTGTGTGTGAAATTTTGCAAGGAATTCTAAGTGTGGAAAATAGCGTTTGCAATTCAGAAAATGCCAAAATTAAGGGAACCAAATCCTCAGAGGGATCTGAGCAACTAAATCAACAAATTTATAATTTCTATAATTCCTAGTACAACATAACTTGGCTTTTTGAATGCTGCAAACCAGGTGGCTTCAGAGTAGAAGAAACTATGGACTAATTCATTAGATTTATTTTCAACAGGTAGAATGAGAACAGTGAAATTCATGCACTGTGTTCCCTGACTTTCACTGTAGAAATAAGTGTGCCCATGAGAGTGAATCAAACCCTCTGCACCTGTCTTGTGGCTGAATTGTGTTAGAAGCATTTACCTAAGAGATTTAGTAGCACTTAAATATATGACTGTGCTACCTTATCAAGGTAGTGGCTCACTTTTACAGCTGATTTGCATATTCCGTATTTGTGGTAGTGACAGGACATTAATCAAAATAAACGAGGGGAACCACATGAGAGACAAATTTTAACAACACTTTGTTATATATGCAGGTGGTTATGGCTGCTAATCATTTGCATATGCTGTACGCTAGCGAAACTCATGACAGGGGCTTCATGGAAAAGCTGCCTTACTCAATACTTTAAAAAAATAGATAAGAGGGTCTAATTACATGGTTTAAGCTAGGAGTCTCCAGTGTGAATTATTTGGGAATTATAGGTCCTGAGTATCGCACAGACATATTGGCAATACCTGAACTTGTTCTTTTCCGCAGGATTACTGACAGATTTGTGCAGAAAGACCATGTGTACAAGTTTTAGAAGCTAAAGGGCCAGATCCTCAGATCAGGCAGCTGATTTAATTTACTTTTCATTATATCAATATCTGTGAGCTGAAGATCAGAGCAATAGGCCGTTGACAGCTGTTATCAAAGCTTTGCTAGCCTTACTTCAGTTTGACCAAGGACAACAAGTTGAAACTGTGCCATTTGCTTTTTCTAGCTTTATTCCTGTTTTTAATGTGTGTTGTTGTAAGAACTGCTTATTGGAGCTCTAGCAGTTCTGCTACATCCTGGCAGAGATATCTTTGTAGTACTTTTGAGAATGATTTAATTAAATGATTTCATTTTCTTTCAAGCTTGATGGCTTGGTCATTCCCTCTCTTTCTTGAACAGGTTACAAGAAGCAAGAACCAGAATGAGTCAAATAACAAGCTGCTGATGTCACCCGAGGAGCAGAGCTGAAGCTATAGGACTAAATGACGTTACTGTTCTAATGCCTTATTCTAGCAACAAGGATGCTCCCCTGAGCAGGCTTGAACAAATCAGGGCTTTGACTTCATCATACGAGAATTTATAAGGATGGAGCATTACAATAGCTTAAGCTTCAAGCGTATAAAATTAAAAAAAAACCCAAACCAAAAGGCATTCTTTGTCACAGGCTGGATCTTCTTATTTATAATTGTCATTCTGCTCTTAGGTGACATAAGGCGGCATTTAAATATCTGCACAACCAATGTATGAGTGCAATACTGGCATGAAAGCTGAGTTTTCAGATATGCCAGCTTGTGGGAGTGCTATTTCACTTCACGTGGTGGTTATGGAAGATGAAGGTCTGTTCCTCTGTGCCTTCTCCACCCCCACCCCCAGCCTTCTGCAGCCCGCTGCATCTCTGGGGCTATACATAAAGACAGATGTACTCAAAATATGACTAAATTCCAAAGCAAGTACCAGCTAAAAGTTTCATCTGCTGAGGTAAGCTGCTTGCCTGAAACACTGCTGAAATCATCAAGGTTGGTCACATTTAAGCCACTCATTAGTGGTTCATGCCTCAGATATCATTGTTACTGCAACAAATTAATTGTTAGATTGCTAATTCAAACACACCAGTCCAGACCGGTATCTGCCAGGTATCTGTCAGGTGTCTCTCCCACTCACGCTTTACAAAACCAGTTGCAGTGATTAAGGCCAGTGGTTTATCTAATCTGTTGTCCTGTCTTTAATAGGGTCACAGGCAGATGCCTAGGGAAAAACAGGCCAAGCATATGGCCTTTCCCTCCTAATGCTCTAACTGAACTCCAGGGACTTCAAGAACCTGTAGTGATCTGCCTCTGTGGTGTTTCCCTTGTGATATCTCTTCCAGGTATATTAGTCCACTTAAACTTCTTATATTTGCTAAACTTTTGGCAGAAATCTTACAGATGTACTGCCTGTTGTACGAAGAAATGTTACCTTTCCTTTATTTTGAACCTTGCTGATACCACCTTCATATCACGCCCTTGGTTCTGTTATGAGAAAAGACAATGAACAATATGTCTCCTTCTGCTTTCTTCATTTCACTAGTGATTTTGAAGACCTCTATCATATCCCCCATAAACTGTCTCTTTTCCCAGCCTATTTAGGTCATTCCTTGCATGGACAGCATTTTACATCTTTGGTTTTCCTCCCTGCCCTCTGACCCTTTTCCTTTTCCAGGTTATCTTTAATGAGAGGAAGGGACAAGAAATTTCATTGCTGTGAAATTGCATCTTGTCTCCTAATTCATAAAAAAAGCTACTGTAGTCACTTTTTGTAGGGAAGCTACTGTTTTTTCAAAGAAAGTAACAAAGAAGGAAAAGTACTCCGGAATACATAACTGAGATTTGTTTTTGCTTTCTTTTCTCTTCATTCCTACTTTAACTCACAGTAAAAACTACTATCTTCAAATAACTGATCCTTGGAAAGGCCTCTTGCTGAGTTTTACTTTTCAGAGACTTAAGGGACAATTTAGTTAAAATAGCCTGAATAATGACATGAACTTACTGTCACAACTCAATGGAGAGATTGTAAGCCAGGGCAATATATGCTCCCAAGCCTTGCTTTATTTTTCTGCATCAGCCTTTTTGTGATCTTTAATTTATGGATGAGGGCTAACTAAGGAGCTGTTGGTGTCTCAAATGGCTGCTTTTTTGAACACTGCGGTTACTGCATCCTTGTAAAGACAGAGCTCAGGTATTGTTTCAAAAGAAGTTGGGAACGTACCAAAAGTGTCAGAAACTTATCTTAAGCTCATCTGATAAAATCTGTTTGCTGAAAGCCAGGAGAGATGTACAGAGGAAAAACACTCAGCAGTCACTGGATGTAAAACAGCCGATGAATTCCCATACTCAGAAAAGACTTCATTTTTGTTTTTAAAAGGGTCTCTACTTTCCTCTCATATGTTTAAAAACAGAATATTTGTGGACATGAGTCCCCAGGCTGTTTTGGGCATAACTTCAGTATAGTGATGTGCAATGTTTCAGCACAGGCCAGCAGATGACTCTCCTGCACCAGCAAGGTGATATAGGTTTCTGGAAGCTGTTTATGGTTTTGCCAGCTCTCAGCCTGCAGCAGTGGTCTCTGAGGAGGTCAAGGTTTCTCTCCCATGGAAGCACACAAGCACAGTGAAACTAAATACCTGCTCTTATACTCTGTGATTGCTTTGGCGGTAGCAGTTGGAGTGGGAGTTACTATTCTTAGTATGTTTTGTATTCCCTTACGTATCTGAAAACCTCAAAAAATTTGACACCGGACCTGATTTGTCCTTGCTATATTTATCAACATAAACATAAGGTACTTTCAGAGCTTATTCTAAGCTATGCTTTCTATGCTATCTCTTCTTCCATGGAACAGTATCTTATTCTATACCTGGCCTCATCTTCCTCTATGGCTAAGCTTCAGTTTCACTATTTGACCAGAAGTAATGAAGCAGGAGGAAACACTGAAAAAAATGCAGGTATTAGGGAGGGTTAACAGCATTATGGCCAAGTCATTTACTTAAGAAAGGTGAGGAGGGAGAAGAAAATGAAGATTTGATACCATACTACAAATATTTGCTACCAAAAGAAAAAAAAAAAAAAACAAGGAAAAAACTTACTTTGACAAATATTGCCCTGAAGTGATATTCCTTTCATCTATGTCCATGCAATTCATTGTACTCGGAATAAGAGCTAGTTCTGGTCGAATCATGGTGGCCGTTGCTACAGCTCTTGCTACCAGCTCCATTGCATCCTGCACATAATACTCAAAAACTGACTGTGTTGTCTTGCCATGAGCGATGAGACCCAGTGGCAAACCTTCTGTCCTCAGTTCTTCCACGTTCTGCGAATCCCCAAGAATCCAGTGAAGTTCTGGAGGCACCATGCTAAACTTCGTGGTTATTTCGAAAATCCTCCGTGTTTTTTCCATGTCACATCCAAACATCACAATGGTAGATGTTGTGTCTTTGATGCTCTCCAGGTAAAGCTGTAAGTAGACCAACAGTTCACTGGTTGAAGTGAGATTTGCTGTGATATTTATAATGGATCCTAGGTGGAACTTGGAGCTCTGTTGTGTAAGGAAGAGGAAATCCGTGATGTTCCACTCCTCCTGGCATAACATCAAGCTGAAGTTGTACCAGTTGTTCATTGCAAGGATTGAGAAAGTGACATCAGCATCAGAACTTAATGAGTTTTCTAAACTCATCTGCAGGTGCAGAGGATTCTGCAGTCAAAAATATGAAAGATACTGATTAGAAAGATAGTGGACCCAAACGTTAATGAGTTTGCTTCATTTTTATATGTCAATCATGTATTCACTCATCTAGCTCAAAGTCACTCTCTGCTGTTAATGAACAGAACAACAGGAGAAACAAGAAAATTCATACCCACACAGCTTACATGGACTGGTGATGCAGGGACCTCAGGAGCGAGAGTTTGAGTTGACTTCAATAGTCACCAAAGGCCCTACTTTTAAAAATTTGTATTTCTTTAAACATACTTGTAGTTTTGGATTCCTTAGCATTCCTGGGCAAAGAGTTCCACGCTTTCGTAACACAACGCATCAAAAGCACTTCTGCCCTGTTCTGGTTCAGCCCTGGCATCTGTTTAAATTCAACAGATGCTGTAAGCTTCTTTGGCAAATAATAAAGAAAATAAAGGGGAGCTCTCAGTTCTTTGTTTTCTCCTATTTTTGGTACTTGGGGCCTTTTTTTACACAGACACAGGAATAAGTTAATTAAACAGATTACAGTCTACAATCGATGCACAATAGGTACGGTCAATAAAACATGAGAAGATTGGTTCATTGTTAAAGGATAAATTATTAAAAGCAAAAGAGGCTAAGATATGCAGACTCCATGAATCATATGCTGGAAAGTATTTGGTGAATGATATTTGCATAATCACTTTTTCCATGTCATTCATGATATAATAGAACTTTAACAGCTTTCCCAATACCATCAACCTAGGTTGTATCTTTTCCAAAAAAGGAGGAAGGATCCAAGGCTAATTGGGCTGTTCTTGTAAAGTATGCATTTCTTCTTTTCTTATTATTTGATCTGCTCTTACACTTAAAAGTCTGTTCTTCATTCTCTTATATTGTAAGTAGTTTAATTGAATTATATGTAAGAGGGATCAAACCCTTACTCTGTCTAAAGTTGGTGAAAAATCCTCTCCTGTTGATTTTACAGTATTTTACTACTCATTATAGTCTCCAAGTTGTCTGGATCTCAGAAATGCCATTCTGAATTTGGAATAATACAATAATCTCTTGATTTGCATTAGTTTTGCTAAGATTAGAATCTGGGCTCTCCAACACAGATGTAAGGGGTGGAATGAGAAAAAAAAGCGAAGGGCTGAACACCATTACATAAACATGAACAGCACGCTTTCGTCGTGTTAACTTGCAGCTATATGAACTCACCATGTGTTTTCCAGAGCAGACAATTTAAATTCAGATCCTGACACAGACAATACTGTAATTGAAGATTCTCTCAGCTCTTTTTGTTACCTGAAGGCTTTTTTTTTAATACAGATAGATACATGAATAAGCCAATTAAACAGATTACCAATGCACAGCATGTACTGCCAGCAATATACAGGAGAATTGACTCTTTGGTAAAAGACAAGGTACTGAATGGACAAGAACCTGAGCTATGCAGACTCTCTGAATTTTAGACTGGAAAATATTGTCTATTAATCAAAATACATAATTAATTTAGAAAAAAAAAAAAAAGACAGAAAAGCAGTATATGTGATTCCTGGATCTCGGAAGCTAATTCAAACAAATTAGTCTCCTCATCCTGACTCAAGAAAAACTTTTTTTCTCTTGAGGTTACGAGACAGTGTGGTAAATCAACTCCAGTTTGTCTCTCATTGCAAACAGAAAGGGTTTTCCCTGTGTCACCTATACCTAGAATCAAATAATATCATGAGCAGTTTTCACAAGATGATCTCTCTCTAACCAGCCAAATTTGGTAAGGCTATTGCCTTAGCTAATTTGAATAAGATTTAGAGAAAAAATGAATTATTTCCATATAAAAAGTATATTTTGCATATATAAATGATAGCACAAAAGCTGACCATACCTGTATTAGAAAGAGAGACTGTCTTTGGTATATCCAGAAGAATAACACGCAAAGCATAGTAGTGTAATTATTTCAGTATGATACAGTTATAAATTAAAATCTGTTGGATGCAGAAAAACAACCATGTGCTGATGAGTGACAGAATTTAGCAATAACGACTAGGTCCATACTACTGAGTAAAACAGTGCCTGGAGAAGAAAAATAAAATAAAACAACAACAATAGCAAAAAACAATGGAGCACCGATTGTACTGTAGCAAAAAACAATGGAGCACCGATTGTACTGCTTAGTTGTTCCCTCGTCTGGTTTTGGCCAACATCATTTAGCTCTCTCTGATGCTATCCATCAGCAGTTTGGGTCCTAGTACATTTTGCGGATCCTTCCCAGGAGGTACTATGTATAAGACTCTGTGCGAACTGGCTTTTCATCCTACCTAACCTTTAAAGATCTGCGTGCCTTCATGCTGTAACCAGAGCATATGCTCTGTGCTACACTAGGTAAAACCTCTTCTGCCTATCCACGGCACAGTATGTCCAATGTTAAAACACTTTCAACTGAAAAAAATTAAGAAAAGGGTAAGAATTACACCTTCATATCAGTGGGTACCACACTGGGCCCAGAGCAAACATGGCACCAAGCACATGTAGCCCAGAGAAGGGCAGACTCCGTCTCAGGGCCAGAGAGCTGGGTGTGTTTTATACAGCCGTGTAGACGTAGAAAGCAAATGCCATATGGGAAAATACTCATTGTTTTCTTCGGACTGATGGGTACTTTCATGGGGCTTACTGTAAACTCAACAAGTGCAAGACCAGACTCTCCCATTGTAGTATGGCTGCAGATTTGGTTTTGAGACGCTCTAACATTGGTGCGTGTTGTACGTATGAAATGCTTGGATCTGTTAATGAAGTCTAACAGACTGATACACTCTTGAGATACCATTTCCTAACTGAATGGAGATGGATTTGGGATAACCTATCTTATCCTGAGACTGCTTGTATAAATGATTTATGATGTGAAGTTGCATCCGTGTTTCAGTTAACGCAATTTAAAGCCAACATAGGTGCTTCTATGTGAGCTCTCATCACCAATATAATTTATTAGTTACTAAATTCCTTGTTATTATGCTTGAAAGATAAACTTTCAGCCCTGAAGAAGTTCAAAATATACTATCTTTTCTTCATTAAGTGTATTGGGAGCAAAACATAGTCTGAAGGGAAATGAATGCAAACTTGTCCTCAGAACTCTTCTGATGCAATGATATACATAAAATTCAGTCAGTAGGGATTTGTCTTCTGGTTGATTTTCTTCTAATCCTCAGCTCAACATGCAGCACCTCTACAGACTTTAGGGAAGACTTTTTACCAGCAGTTAATGTTTGCTTTGTATGGGGAATGAGGGTTGGGATACTTGATAGACTATGCTGTTTTACACCTCAACCAAGGAGACCGTTTGTTAACGTTACTGGGTTTTTTTTAATGCAAAAGAAGCAAAATCTTCAAAAAAAGGATCTGGATTAGTAATAATTGGAGATGTTTTGAATAAATATCATCTTAATTTTCTAGCAGAAGCATTATTTTTCATTTGCATGATTTAGAGGAGCAAATGGGCCATGAAAAATTTACAGGGTACAAGTCACAAGTCAGGATACAGCCTTTGTTAATACAGTGTTCTTAATGCTTTTATATACTTCTGTTGAGTCATCGTTCTTTAAAATGATAAACAATTACTACTTTTTAATGAAGAACATCCAAAAATTGCTTATTCAGTGATTCAGTATCAATCATTGAGACTGCAGATTTTCATAAAAAAGGCTTTTGACAACCTAAATGATAATTTAGAAGTACATAACTGTGTGCATCATGAAACAGAAGATTTATGAGGTAATTTCAGTGTACTGAACTGTACCCATCCACCCTTACTGAAATTCTTAGGAAGAAAAACTTCTCTATCAACTCACTTTGGAAATTACTAGAGTGTGACTATTTCATTTACAGTTTCTCATTTATAAATTAGAGCTTATATGGAAATCCAGTTGTTTTGTTTAACTTTGGCTTTAATCTGCTATTAAAGATGACACAATTTGCATACATTTTTCTTTAAATTACACAAACAGAATTAAATCTCATTTGAATAATGTTAATTGTGATATTTTTTAAATAATGTGCTTGCATTTACATAGTCTGACTGTCACAGACATTTTCTATGTCTACAAGAACTTGATTTTTATTGCACATCATTAGCTCCTGTTTTATAAACCGGCCAAGATCAGCTGACCTCAATTTTAACTGGGCAAAGGACAAGACTGGAATCTTTAATTTCTGACTAATGGCCTTTGGATCATATGTCAACCGTCTTTCCATTGACTTTCAATGGGCTTTGGACCAAGCCATTCATGGAATATTAAACTTTATATGATTTGTGGTGTTTCACTTCCCTTTATCAAAAGAGATAGTAATTACTTATTTGCTTTTTGTATAACAAGAACAGTTTTACAGTTTCATTGCCTGAGATACCTGAGATAACGGGTTCATTTAACAACTGAAACATGATTTGCATTTCATTAAACTCTGCAGTATTTTTGAAACCTGTGTTTCAGCAGTGTGTAGACCCAGTCTTAGCTGTTGTAAATCTTCTGAATACAGCCAATGTCTGGAGCTAGACTGACTTACACCCTGAAGGATCTAACCATGTATCTGTTTAACCAAATCTGTAATGCTAATTAGGCATGGTTACAGTGACTTTTTATTTGACATTATTATAGCTTCATTAACAGGGTTAAAAGCATATATGCAAATATTCTTTTGCTAACTGTAACAGTAAGTAATACACAGAAAATATTGTTATTCCCCTCTGATTCTCGGGGGCAAAGGCAGTGCTCAGATGCGTATTTACAATAAGAAGAAAAAGAGCAAGCACACAATATTATTGCATCAGAGACAGTTGCACCTAAAGGAAATAAATGTCTTCTGGCTTATGGAGCCACTGTGGGGAATCACAGCTTTGCAAACATCTGAAATGGCAGCTTGAAATGGCAGCTGTGAGGAAGCTGATGCAGCAGCTCCAGAAATTGGGAGTCTCTCTCTCTCTTCCATGGTTGAATTTAGAGTTTGAATTTTAATTTTCAAGTTTGGACTTAAAACCTAATTCCTAAAGGGTAAAGGCACACCTATTGCTTTTGCATTTGATGCCATAAAGAGAGATACTTTGAAATGTTTCTTTTTTGTGGGAGAGGGGAGCATTTGCCTTGCTGCTGAGGCTGCAATGTCTCACAGATGTTTCTGTGCTGAAAGCTGCCAGCCTGCCAGCAGGATTTCTGGTGAAGAGGTCCCACCAGCTGCCCCACGGACTGTTAAGCTGCCCACCGTATTGCTCCTCAGCTGCTGTGCAGTGCAGCTGGGGAAGTGGAGAGAAACTGTGAGTTTGGGAACATCGCCTCTCTTTCACCATGGGCACCGGCAGTCCAAGTCATGCCCCTCAAAGGCGCTGTTGTGCTCTCACTCCCCATAAGAATGAAAGGAAACTCAAAGCTACCCAAATCCTCCATCCAAGGTAAACCTGTTTCTCTGCTTCACTCATTAGTCCAAAGATCTTGGCACGGCTTTGGGATCAATGCTGTGTCCGTGCCAGCCAACTCCAGGGGCTGAAGGGAGACCCTGACCTACGCATACAGCGGAGTCACGTCCTCACTCCTCATGGCGACGGCCCTGGCTGTGCAGCCTTCCCTGTGCATTGGGCACTTACTGGTAGAGGGGGAGGAGAGGTGCGCCCTCACAGGTTCACCTCTCTCGATTGCGTGGCCAGGGCAGTGAGAAACCAGCTTGCCCAGCCATGGTGACTGGGTCCAACAAAAGGCGTGCCTGGAGCGGTTGTGAAGACTGCAGCAACTGAGTCTGTAACATCCAGGCTTTCTCCTCACGATTCATTCTTCTGTTTGGCTTCGGTGTTTCCCGCAGGTAGAAAGAGGTGAACCTCCAAGAGCTGAACCTCAGGGACATTTTTTCTTTGCCCCTTCGAAAGTGCAGGTTCTGCAGAGCAAAGGCCAGTGCACGGGTGCGGGCATGCATCCGCCAGCTCGTTTCTGCAGAGCACTTGGAGCTGGGCCCTGAGGTAATACTCCTGGGCTCACTCTCGGTCTCAGTGAAATCCATAGAGGCTTGCCATGGCCTTCAGTAAGCATTAGATTTGGCTTCTAGGTGCTGATATGGCCTCCATCCAGCAAAGCAGTTAAACTCCTATTTGAGCACCATTAGCATGATTAAAAATACCTGTCGTAAGTTTCTTCCGCTATTTAGGCTGCAGAAAAATGCTCTCTTTCAGTTCTCTGGGGGAAAAAAAATCCTAGATCTAAGATGATTAGGCTATTTATCTTTTTGAAGATAGGCCTTTATCAAGCTAGACTTTTCTCTTGTATTGGTCCAAGAGCAGAAGGATGTCTTAGCTACCTCTTCTCTTTTTTTTGTTGCATAGCTTCTCTGTCTCCACATATACCCACGCTTGACAAAGAGTATAATATGAAACAAAGTAGATCTCAAAATTAAAGGTAATTATTTGCAGACAGTTTTTAGTATTCTGAGAGAGAAAAAATAATTTAAACTAGCAAAGGTTGATCTGATTCTTGTAACAAAAGAGGCTTGGCATCTGTCCAGGCAACTTTTATAAACGGATCTTAATAAGGCATTGACTGTTGATTTTAAAAAATACAAACCCGCAACAACAGGGTTAATTTAAGGCTTGACTTAATTTCTTCTGAAGATGATTTCTAAGTGATTTCTCTCTTTAGACCAGATAGTTATGACTTAGGGTTGCTTAACATCTCTGATAACCACATGCAAATACTGCAAACTATTCTAAATAGGTAAGGCTCCCTACAGGGTCAAACGGACAGTATAAAATATGAACGTTTGGAAAGTAAGACCCATTATTTATCCTCATAGCCATTTATAAATTATCTTAAGTAATAATACTTCAAAAACTTTGTATTCTTTGCTCCAGGGAGAACAAAAGTCATTTAAAGTTTGACAAAGGTTACTTCATACAGATGTCAAGAGCCAAAATAGTTTTTGCCTACCTAAAATGTGTCATTACCATTAAAAAAGATAGATGATTGTTAATAGATCTGGAGGAGCTGCATTAATTCTCTAGGCTTTCCTCCATCCTCAAAATGGCAATACAAAGCTCCAGAGAATCACTTCTGCTCTGTGACAGGATTCACATGGGAGAAAGAGGTCCTTGACCATGACTCTGGCTTTCAAGTGCAACACTATCACAGACAACACAGGTTGTGGGAGACGGGATTTCTGCTTGCTTTTAAAGACTGCACTGTTTGTAGGTTACACCAGGAATCTGAATTATTACTTCCTGTTCCTAACCTGGCTATTGACACTTGGTGAATCATTATTTGTTCCTTCCTTGCCAAAACGGTTATATGAAGAATCCTCCCCTTCAGGGAAAGAAGGTGTTATCTGCAACTAATGTCTGTAAAGCGCTTGAAAGTGTTTGGATAAAAGATGCTAAGAGATATTACCTGTGTATATTTTTCCACAATGGACAGTTCATCACTGAAGGGTATTTTCTGGAATCTCAACGCTGCTGTGGGATCAGTCTTTCTCAAGCAAGCATGCACGAGCCACCAAAAGTAAGGACAACTTTGCTAGCTCTACCCCAGGCTTTCTTCATAATGTCATTTCCCAGTAAAACATTTTCTGACGAGTGATCTCAGTTAGACTGTTAGGTTAGCCTGCACTTTGGGGCTGCTAAGTTACTGTTGCACCGCTTTGTCTGGGGTGCAATAGAGGAGGGCCTGACTGTTGTGACATGGTTCTGATACCACATCAGTGGCATTGCTTTATCTGTAGATACAGGTTTACAGGCTTATACACATACTTTGTGCGTGTCTGTGTGTTTTTATGTGTACATGTCCTCCAGTGGATTACTATTTCTGTAGAGTGATTACTAGCCTAAATAAAGGATGTGTGTGTGATTATGTTGCATTAATAAAATGTTGTTTGCGTTATCAGGAGACCACAGTTTGAGTGCTGCTGGGGAAAAAAAAAAAGATTGTATCAAGGATGCCCAAAAGTACAATCATGAAATGATAGCAGAAGCCTTGAAACTGCAAGCACAGGATGAGACCAGATTTGCCAGGCCTAAAGATCAGTCAGGGGTCACTAAGAGAATGCAACCTTTGAGCTGGGTAAAACCAGTTTTAGGGATAAAAAAGACAGAAAGAATAACTATCCAAGATGTGTAATTTGTAGTATACACTGCAAATTTAGACAAAAGGTTGAATTGTGAATGAATAAGGGGCAGGAAATTAAGCAGAGTGAGCACCCATATAAAAATGACCATAAGAAAACCTAGAGGAGGATGGAACTCCCACCTTAAACATCAGAATCCTCCTATTAGAGAACTTGGGACACAGATGTCTTGCCGTGACAACTTCACCCCACCCCACTTGCTAAGGAAGATTTGTGATGTTGACATTAGGGCACAGAGGAGCATGGAAGGATAAGCCTAACACCTAAGGAAAGGAATAGATACTAGAAAGTGCATGTATAACAATTTTAACTATATCATTTTTGTGAATGAGCTTTAATATTTGGATAATTTTCCTATAAGTGTTATTATCATTGCAATGGGACCAATAACAATTCTTTGCTTAGACGGTTAAGACTTCAATTAGGCTAAGAATAAATTCTTGGCTTTGCATATAAAATGATTTCCTATAGCTCATGTAAATTAGACACGCTGTTTGGTCTGGTGCCTTGCTCTTGAGGATTACCTGTCAAAAGTACCTGACAGAGAATTTTGCAACTAAGGATGTAATTTACAATGCCTACTGTCAAGCACAGTTCCACTTCATGCTTCTTGGCATGTTACCCTTGTCAGGCTCCTCAGCTGAAAGGGCTCTTGCAGTGGCATTCCCATCCTTGCCCTGTTACAGCAGCTCCCACCTCCTCCTCAACAAGACAGATTTTCTTGCAATAAGCACAACAGGTGCTTATTGCACTGAGCACAACAGGTTATGAGTACGCTTTCAGTATGACTTGGCTTTTCAGGCATGAAAAACATCGTCAAACAAAATGAAATAAATTATGAAAGAAAATGTAGAATATAAGGAGAAGAAGTACAGAGAAAACAGATTCAGGTTATGCAGGTAAAAGGAATTTGTTCCTGTTCCATGAGAACTGATATTGTCCTTGCTCATGTCTACCAGGTGCACCCACACAGCACTTAGGCCAATTAGATATTTGTCACCATCAACACTCACAACAAGCAATAAAATCAAGCACTTTTTTCACCCATCAGTCCAATAGTAGCCTGGCTCCAAAGCTGTCTTCGATGCCCTCTGTGGCTTTGCATTCCCTATACTCTCAATAGCTGTGCCCTCATATCTCATTAGATTTACAAATGACTATGTGCCTACCAACAGGCAGTGCAATCCTATCCCATCTTCACAGCTCAGCAGAGTGAAACTAGGTCATTCGATCTGGAGACAGATGGGGAAGGAGGTGGCAATCCAACAAAAAAAATATTGTTTCCTATTCATGCTAAGCCAATGCCATAAAATGGTATTCAGGATCATAGTGCAGTGCTGTGCTGTAGCAGGCAGCACCTCTGGATCCTGACAGCCCCGGATGCTGTGGGACTTCTTGGCAGCTCTTCAAGGAGTCTGGGTGCTGTTCCTCGAGCATAGTGACCAGCAACCAAGTTAGCTTCTATGTCTCTAGAGGATGCTTGCTGTATGTTGGAGAAATACCCAGGGGTTGTACTGCATGCTATTAAGCACAGAGGTGCCTGCATGCCAGCAGTCCCTGAAATAATAGCTGTGCATGCGAAAATGCAGTGGGAGGAATGAATTCTAATCTATGTCCTGCTCCTCAGAAAACCAGCACCAGCTCATCACTGCACCCTTTTCTTCCAGGCCTTGTTCTGGGCATGTTCCACAGAATTAATTTTACCTGCAGGTGCATTTTGCTCTATATTGATTTTTCATATGAAAGAAAGCTGAGAATTAAGCTTGCAAAGAGAGCTCTCTTAGCTCTATTAAATGAGGCCAGGGTACATGAAGTTAGTAGTTCATCTTTTTGAAGCTAGGCATTTAAATTGTGACTCTGCGGTGAATTCTGTGTGTACTTACTTGGCTTAAAACCAGGAATAGCACTTTAAAATCTCCACTTGAGTTTTTTTATTTAATACACTAAGGATTTAATTAGAAAGCTGGGAAATTAGAAAGAAGAGTTATAATTTGCTCTTCTGTGTATGTGGGGGGGGGGAGGCGAAAGGAATGATAATATATCAAACTTCTCTTCTAAAGACAATTACTGCAGGGTTTTTGTAATGGATGGTGCAAAGATTCTGTGAGAAAACCCCAGGTTCTTCTGGCTTCCTCTCCTCCACCAGCTTTTTTAAAACAACTCAAGTCGGGGGGTGGGGGGGGGACAAAAAAAAGGGGTCGTTCTCGATCTCTCAGCACGGCAGAGGGAAGCACCCAGCTGGAAGCGCTAGAGGAGGTGGTTCCTGTGTGATCTGTGTGATAAGAAACAGGAATCTTCTGCACCATGGACGAAAACGCCTCCCGCGCTCCTCCGCGGCTGCAGGGGTGCGCGGCAGGGGAGCGCCGGTCTGCGGCGACGCACGCTCAGCTCAGCAGAAGCTGCCAAGAGCAGGAATATTGGTTTCTCTTTGAAGTAACTTCCCAAGAACTGCCACGAGCAGCAGTTCACGGAGGAAGGGCCAGGCAGGGGGAGGCGCCCTCGCGAGTGCCATTAGGTGGCACTCTCCGCCCGCCTCAAATCCGTGCCTCTCTCTCACGGTGCCACCGGCCGCCCCGCTCCGAGCGCACCCCGGGCCGCAGCCCCGGTACTCGCAGCGCCCCGCGCTTGCTGGGGCAACGGAGATATGCTGGAAGAAGGATCATCGCCGCTAAACACCAGCAATTGCTTAAGGAGCGGGGGGGGGGGGGGGGGGAGGGGAACAAACAAACCAAAAAAACCCAAATCGATCAATCAAACAAACAGCCCTGGGAGGTGTGATGTTTGTCTGCTGCTAGCACTCACATTCACAGTTTTTCAGAAGAAGACAAGGATTTGACGAATGTTCACTTTAAATTTTTAGACATTGCTCCTTATTTTTCCTTCCCAATTCTGAATTAATTCCCTGTTTTAAAAATCAAAAAGATGACCGTTCAATTTAGACGTGCTGGGACAGTGTTTGCAAATTGTTTTTCTGGGGTAGGTAAAACACAAAATAAGGAATGATCCTGCAATTAGAAGGTGTCTACTCCCTCCAAAAAGCAGAAGCATTTGAATTACCAATAAAACATACAGCAAACAGCCATGAAAACGTGTGACAGACTCTGCAGAGCTTGTTACCAAGGCACATAGGGAGAGGAGGAGGAAGGGGCAGTGGTGGGTTGTTGGATGGAGAATCTGGGTGATCCAGTGTCAAATCCCTCTCTCACTTTGCGCTTCCTTAGCGAGTAAACTCCTGTAATTGCTGCCTCACTGTAAAATGGGGATAACCCCTGCTGAACTGCAGTGTGAAAGTGAAGACAATGAAAAAAGAGTACAAGGTATACAGATAATCACTGTAGCAGATCCAGTTTTCTTCATTCCTTTGTGAAATGGCTTTCTGCCCTTGAACTCTTAAAGTAAGATAAATATTTCACGTCCTTTTACACAGGGAGAGATCAAGATTTTGACAGAAACCAAGATTTTGACAGAAACCAAGATGCTGACAGAAACAGAACCAAAGGCTCGAAATTCCCATTCCTCTCACTGCTAGACACAGTTGCCTCAGTACACAAAAGAATGCATGAAGTAACAATCAGGAGTTTTACAGGTTGTTGCTAAAATAGTGCGGAACATTTGTACATTGCAGTACACTGCAGAACATATAGTACAACAGTCTCTCTTTCCTGAGTAGTGTTAATTGATTCCACTGATTCTTGTCTCATCAGGACCTGATGACTGCAAGCATTTGAATGCTGTGATTTCCTCATTAGTTTTAAGTGGGTAAGGAACTTACTTAATAATTATCTTTCGTACTCCACTAGAGTCTTGGGGACACAGTCGTGAAACCAGACCTCACTGTAATAGATACTCTCGAGAACAAAAAGATGAAAAGCGGTTACACTGTGGCTGGGGGTAGGGAGAATACACCAAAACCCACTCCATGACTCTTTTGGCCTTTGATTTACAATGTCTAAGACCACGGAGTGAATATTCACAGCTCCTTGTTGTGACTCAGTGTTCAGTGCTCATCTAAATGTTCAAAAGTGCCATCAGATCTCTTTTGTGCATAAATATTTGAATGCATTACAGCTACCAGGTTTTCTTTTACCCTACACCCAGACCGGATATTTAGATCAATGACCAAATGATTGCATGGAGTTTGTAAACCACTGCAAAATATGAATGACACTTTTTTATCCCTTCTTTGCACTGGCCACTGAGTTTGGATGCAGTGGAGCAAAGGTAATTGATTTTTGCTGAGAATCTAGCCTTTAAGTAAGGTGTCCAAATGTAAGTACGTAGCATGGGATAACAGGCACAGACTGAAGACAAATATGTGACAATGTACTCTGGAGACTGCAGCATCGCATGCTCGATGGGACCACAAGCCCGATGAAGATTTGTAACTCTATCTGACATGATCACTTGCCAGAAGCTAATGCTAATCACAAGACACTGGCACAGGTCAAACAAATGTAACTTTCCTGTCCTTCAGCTCTGCCTGTAGCCTGTACAATCAGTTCCAATATTATACCATCAGGGGAGAAGCCCATCAACTTTTCCCTGCAGGTACCTTTTCTGCACCAGACAGGCAAGTCACCACTGGTGGCAGGGGCCCTTGAGGATGGCCACACAGTGTGTAGCTGGGCTGTGTGCTTTGCTAGCTCTAAAGCAGGCTTTACTGCCCTCCCTCCCTGTAGGGTGATATTCAGCCTCTGGGTGAGCTCAGCAGCAGGGAGGCTGATGTGCTGCAGCACTTGCTAAGGCTGAAGATCAGCGTAAAGCACCTGTATCAGGAAGAGGCTTTTCTGGAGAATCCGTGACACACGCAAGAGGAAAAATGAATGAATGAGAGGAAGGATAGAGAAAAATTGACTCCAGTTTCTGCCATGGTCCCCAGGTGGGGAAAGCTAAGCAGATAGGAGAGTTTAGGTTTATCTCTTTTGGAGTCAGTCAACGAAGTCTGGAGCTCTCTGACTGTCTGGGTCTTCAAGCATTTACATGGCAAGTAGGCATGCTGCCTGCCCTCAGTATGTGTTACCTTGAGAGGGTTGGGGGGATGACAACTAATTTTTGTGGGGATGTCATTGGCTTAGACAGGGACTGACCATCAGGAAAGAAAAAAATCTCTCAAGTTTGTTGTAGCTTTCTGAGCTGGTACCGTTGGGCAACACAGCCCTGCTGAAGCCTGCAGTGGGGCAGCAGGGCAAGCCTGCATCGCCACCCCTCGCAGGGCACAACCTCCTGAGCTGGGGAGTGAGTAACAGGACGACCTTTTGGCTCTCTGAAATCTTGCTGAAAATGTCCTTCAACTTCTGCCTCCCTTCAATATATGCACCCAAACATGTGCTACTAAATTGTGTAGAGCTGAACAAATATTTGGAAATTCATATTGTATCAAAGAAACATCAGATTTCCAGGAGCTAATGAGAAACTCAATAGAATATGGAAAGAAAAACAACTCAGCACACTGCTCTTACTAACAAAACCTTTGTTAATAATGAAGTTTATTATTGCAGAAAAAAATAGCAATGAACAGCTGCACAAACTGTTGCAATTGATTAAATACCAAACTGACATTATTGTAAATAAAGATCTTGACCATGCATATTTGTGCAAGAGCTCAGCTATACTTCACGTTTTTGGGGGGGAAAGAGGAAGAACTGTTGTGGTAGGTTAACAGGGGTTGCCTTTGTTTATCAGAAGTTAATGAAAATAACAGCCTCAATTTAGCAGGTTAGATATCACTGATGGGTAGAATGTTTTTCAGTCTGGAAATGAGGGTAAAGGCCTTTAGAAATCTAGTTTTGCTTTTAATATTGTCTCTCTCTTCTCTGCTGCAATTTGTTTAATTTTCTACTTCTTCAGTACCCCCCCCCCCCGAGCCCCTCCTGCTCAAGGCTAGATGAGATTTGCACAGCTCTGTGAAAGCTGAAAACCACTATACTCATTGTAAAGCATCACTTAAAGTATGTCGAAGGTATTTAATTTATTTTTTAAGAGCTTTGTGCTTTACAGTCTGGTAGGGCTGCACATTTCAGTGAATAGAAATGCTCTTAAATACTCTGTACGAAACGAATCAATAAACTTCATCAGAGATGGCTTTTCTACTGCCATGCAATATTTTCTTCCTCCCAGCTCAGCTCTTCCTATTCCAGCCCATGAAAAGACTTATATCATTGCTCTGCCTTCTTTAGGTCAGGTCTTTAACAATGACATCAACAGACCTGTGATGAGCTATCTCAGCTGAAGAACAGGCCCTCCATTTACGACAACGAACTCTATGAGCATTTTGATACACTCCAGCAGTGAGATTGAAATCCCTCTGTGTAGGCTGGGTGCAGCTGGGGCAAATCAGTATCTCGATGTGCATAACTGCAAATCTGAAAACATCAGACATATTCATGCAACTGTCTGCATATGATTGCCTTCCTCTGCACTTCGTGGTTTATAAACTCTTAATGCAAAACAGCTATAACTCGTTTTGAGAGGCACCTAGTTCATCTGAGCTACGATCCTTTGGCACTGCAGTATTATAGACTAGGAGTATAGCATTATCCAGTAGTATAGTACTACCAAGATTACAGACTAGCAGAAATAATGACGTTTACAAATTTAACAAAAAAATGCAAAAGTGATGAATTTAATGATCTGGGAAACAATCTTGAGTTATGCAAAACACCCTGAGTTAGGTATTCACAAATTTGTTTCGGCATATAATTGTCAGCACGTGGATTGTTTGCAAACAGCTAGCACAAACTACTTAGCGTTAATCATTTGTTCCGTGACACAGTTAGTCATGCACTATTTCTGCTTCTTGAGTGGGTGATTGTATCTTCCTAAAGGAGAGGATAAGAACCAGTGAAAATGAAATGCACCCTGGGATTTTAACATGGACAATCAGTTATGATAAAATATGAAAGCGTCATGCCTCACTGATCTCAGTCAGATATCTGTGTCTATCTCCATGCCAATAACCAGTGATGGCTCTGTGGAGTCTGCTGAATGAAGCCTGGAGACTTGCACTATTTTTGGCTCAGTGATTCTTCTTAACTATCTGAACAATGGGAAGTGCTGTAGCGGAGTATCTAATTCTCCCAGACAATCTGAAAGGAAGGGATGACAGAGCACCATTCTTATGAGTTTGACAAGAACATATGATCAGAGCTACTGCCTCTCTCTGCAGGAAATAATACTGCCTCAGGGAGAGAAAACCTGTAATAAAAGTCACAAAAACAGTATATTCCCTAAGGAAACAGGAATGTTTTTTTTATTTCCCCATTTCAGTTTTATTTCTCTTTTTACACATGACACTATCACTTGAATGCAAGTCTTGGTCAGTTTTCCAAAACATAAATTGTGTTTCTACATATTTCAAATGACTTTGGATGGAGCTAAGGAAGGTGAAGAGCTGTAAAGTCTGAATTCTGTTATATCACTGTTTTGATATTTTGCATTCAACAAGGAGGCTGCACTTTCCCATCTGCCTGGCATGGGAACTGAAAATCCTATAAATTTTTCTGCTTAAAACCCTTAATGCTGTATTATGAGTAAATGGAAATGAAGCAGGCAGCTGTGAGAAAAAAGGGAGAGAGAGACTATTAAGGAGAGTAGAAGCTTCTATGAAAAGTTTTTCCCTCCTCCCCCCCCCCCCCCAAACTGAAGGCAAAATAGTAATGTTTGTCTGGAGACCATTCTTAAACTGATTAAAGATTTTGTACTCATTTGAATGTGTTGATGTGAGCACAAGCTAACTTTTAAAAATCACCTGGGGGTGAGAAGAGGGGTTGGACAAAGAGGTGTGAAAGTTGCTGAAACAGCACCCTCCACACGGATCATGAAGGAAATGGGAATTTTCCCCCCAGGAGGGCAGTGTTGCTCTCCTGTTGCACTCTATGAGACTAGAAGCACTGCTCACGTTAATAAAAGTCCTGTGCCAAAAAAAAAAAAAAAAAAAAAAAAAGCATTCTAAGGAACTTTCTGAGCTGGCATTTTTCCCTTTTGGTGCTAATACCTTTAGAAATGTTTCATGTTTCACGCTAGGCAGTGGTCCAGCGTGCACAGGGGACTGCCTCGCTCTTCTGAACATGGGGTGCGCCTGGTAGCTTCAGTACTTGGCCTCTTGGCTTGAGATGCTTTGACGGGTCACCTCTGAGGAAGGAGGCTGAGAAGGCCCTTTAAATCAGACCTTTTCAGAAGTCTCAAATTAACAGTTAGTTGCCTTTCAAAACCACAGGCGTTGGCCCCTTGGACCTTAGGAGAGCACAGGAGGCCTAGATGCTTAGGAGAGCGCTGGGCAACTCGATGCACTTATCCTGCTCCAGGGAAGCAAGTCAGTGCTACAGGTATGGCTGTACAGACGCGTTAAAAAACACAGGCTCTTTGCTTACACGCAGGTAGGGAATTAGTTGCTGCTGGTTTTGTCAGTCTTGGACAACTTTTAACCTCGTAGAGGAAACTTCCACCAAAGCAAGGAAAAGAACCTGGACTCCAGTGTTCCCAGGCTGGATCTATATCAGTCCTTAGCCCACTTTATTTTCCTATTCATTTTTAAGCCTCTGTTGGAGAAGACTGAACTTCCCTTTCTAGTCCTCAGAAGTGTTCAATGGTCAGTTTGAATTTTCATTATTCCTCCTTTTATTGACAATAATAAGACACTTCTCTGTTTAGTCTCAGATGAGATTGTAATAATTATTTATAGCTCTCATAAGACATGCATTTGCTCTCATAATAAGGATCCGCAAAGACAGGAACTGTCTGAATTATCCTTGATCTTACTCGGTGGATAGCTCCTTATACGTTTTTCAGTGAAGGGAACTCTCCGGTGAAAATAAGGCAAAGTTAGGCAAAATTAACGTTGACAGAATTGTTAGGCTTACTTGTGAATATAGCTATAATATTGTAGCAACAAGCCACAAATCCTGTTGGACTAGTTCCTCATCCTAAGCAGAGGCACACCATGTTTAAAAGCATATGAAGTTTGAGTATATTGGGGGGTTTTGTCTGTTTTTTCTTTTTCTTAAATGATGGCAAATGCATCAGAAACAACACACAAATACTCACATGAATGAAATGATCCAGTTCAGCTGTTCTTGCACTCTTCAACATTTGCTCTTCATGAACATTTGAATAATCAAATTTTGTTAGGATAAACGTTCACAGAAAATGAATAGCAACACTGAACACTGCAGTATTTGCAAGTTCCAACATCCATGTATGCATGTCTCAAATTCTTATGTTTGTCCAATCAGAAGAGGAAAAAAAAAAACAAAAAACGTAGCTTAGCCAAGCAATCAAAGCTGCTTCTCAAACTGGTCTCTATTCAAAGTCAGTGAAATAAAAGGTGGTACTTCCCTAAGCTTTTGGAAGGCTCTGGGATGCAGGTACTCCTAAAGCTTGTATTCTCTGTGCTTGTTTCAAAAGTTTTAGAAGTTTTTCAGACAGAAAAAATGTCTCTAATTATCAGATGAACTATTCGCTATGAATTCTCAATTCATTTTCTCCTTTACGCACACTTCTTGAGAAGGAATACAAGAGCAGCATAATCTGAGCCACTGCCTCCCATTTTCTGTCAAGCAAGGCACCTTTCTCATGCTAATCATGTGGTATGCTGCATCCCAACATAGGCCTCAATTTTCAATTTATTCTTTTGCTATGAATCTGTACGGGTTGTGAATGCCCAAAGAGGACATTGCTAAAACAGCTAACTGTCACGTAACTACATGTTACATATTTGTATGCACTGTTGAAATGGTGGGAAGATATGAGATTCTGTTTCACTGGGATCTAGCAGGCTGAGCTATTTATAAATAAGTGTCTTATTTTTGGTGCTCTTCAGAAAATGTGATGAACAGTGAGTGATGAGCAATTTATGTTGCTGATCATCTGTATCACAATAGAGCCGTAAGGTCTTTTTCTGGAGTCAAGACTCTATTAACTTAGGATCTGTATATTCCTACAGTGGAAAACAAGACCTCAGAACAAAGATCAAAGGGCTATATTAAGAAAGGATGAAATGAGCATGCCAAACCAAAAAAATGGAGCAGTGGAACAGAAAATGATAGGGACGAAAGAAAGAGAATAAAATTTGAAGGCTGTTGAGGATTCTGGTCATTAATATTAAAAAAAAGATCAGTTATCCACCCTTCTCTCTCAAAAAAAACAACAACCTCCATATGAAGGAATCCTTTCCCATGAGTAGTCTTTATTGAAGGATTTAGTATTTATAAAATGAAAGATAACATTAGACTCAATATGGTATAATACAGTGTGTAATATTATATACATATATATACATATATACTGTGTAATATTATATATGTAATATATGTGTAATACTATTAGAAAGATTACATAGTCTAAAGAGATCTTATGGGTATACCTGAATTAAAAAGCAGGTGTTAACTAAGAAGTGTTTAAGTAGCCAGCACTAAGTAAATAATTCATGTGTATAACAAGATTATCATAAGGGTGACTGACTGGATAAATGATCGTTCTGTCTTCCCTGTGATGATTGCTAATGCAAGATTCTTAATCAGAGGTCACAAGAGTACTGTAAATTGCACCAGTCTATCCAGTATGTTTCTATACCGATATATTTTCATACAAACTTTTACAAAGGTGACTGCTCGTTATTTTTTCTCCACAGAATCTCTGAGAAACAAACATGAAAGCCATGTTTTATCATTTCCCCCTTACTCTTCATACTGAAAAACATAACTAATTGAGCACAGTGTGCCAGCTACACTATTTAGACGTTTCTATTCACATCCTCTACGAGCCTAGAAGCTAGGGAAGAGAGAACACTGCTCCCTCCTACCAACCTTTTCCTACGTTTCAGACTCAAACAACATATAAGATCTGCTGTATCAAATCAGGCTGACTGTCTCCTCAGTTTAGTGTCCCTTGTCTCATGAACGCTAACCCCAAACTACTGCAACGGGAAGTACACAAGCTCTGCAGCAGGCAATTTTAGAGATGTCTGCGCGAGTTTGGCATGAGCTGCCCCTCCGTATGGCTGGAAGGCAGTTCATAACAGTAAGACCGTTTGCCTGCCATGCAGGGCAGCGTAACTACTTTTGTAGAGCTGGGAGCGAAGCGGGGACTTGGGGATCGTATGGCACCGACCTCCCTCCGGCGCAGCAACTCTTTCTGGGGTCTTGGGGCAGGAAAATGCCACTAAACGTCACTGGCACAGGATACGCGCTTGCTAGATGACGCTAGATGATGGAAAAAAGAGACGACAGTAGAGTACAACCTTGCTTAACAGAGTTGCTGATTTTGTACTCTGGAAACAGAAATAAGCTCTTGCAAATTCCCATCTGGCAAGTGTAACGTGGTGCAGTGACATTTGAAGCTTTCATGTCCTAAAGCTTAAAACAAAAACACCAGTGCTTTTGGCTTTAACTAGTTACATCTGTTTCTCTCAAGTCAATTATCTGGTATATATTTGTCCCCCAAGAGCTATATAGTCTTCAGTTATTACATGATATTTAAACTGAGGAAATCCAGAAATATAACTTTGGTTCTTCTTGATGCCTTCTAATGTAGGGGAAAAATTAACTTCATGGTATTAGTGTGCTAAGAAAAGGTAAGTTATAGCTTAAACAGTTCCCATATATTGTCTAAAGAGGGCAGCTATTACCTCCTGGAAAAGTTTAGATCTATTTTTCTTGTGTTCTGTTGTATGTATAGCGAGTACAGTAAATTCTTAGAAACAAGTGTGCTCCTACTGAGAGCTGTGTAACCGACACATACGAGTGAGCCTTACAAGCTGATAAAGTGATAAATAATTACGCTTTCATCTAAAATAGCACCGGAAAATTATCAAACTGTGAACTCATAATACTGACTTTTCATCTGATTTGCAAAAGAAAGTTCTTTTTAAGCCGGTTTGAGTAAGTAGGCTATTAAGATGAGTGTAATGTAACTGCTTTATCAGAAGCATCATTGAGAGAGCCTGGTGCATAATACAGCTGTTCTTTTTGGATATTAATTGCTATGTCTAACAGTTTCCTCCTTGCAACAAATTCAGAACTTCATTTTCTAAACCCTAGCTTATGCTTGAAAATCTGTCTTGTCTTTTAACTCTGTCTTAAGTTAGAAAGCCTTGTAAAATGTCTTGTGAGCAGCATGGGCAATGATTTCCTTCACAGTCTTAAAAAAGCTGAAAGTAGAATAGTATGTTTTTAGGGAAATATGAAGTATTTAAAATATGCCTGTGCAGCATATTCATAGGTTTTTATAATGCATTTCAAATACTTTCCACGTTGTAAAATAAGCTTTGGAAACTATTATCACACATGAAAGTTAGTGAAGAAAAAGTAATAAAAATACTGTAGCAAGAAAAGGAAAATGGCGTCTGCTTCTGAATTTCTTCACGTTCGATTTCTCTGATATAATAACAACAGTAAAATGATCACAGTATTTTTCCTGTTTATTATGCTTTAGCGGCAGTTGAGGATGCACCTGTGTTCACGCTCCCTCTTTTCTCCCTCTCCTTCTCCACCTCCCCATCTGCTGCCTGCAGCCATGCAGATACAGGTGACTGAAAACTTTTAGATAAAAATTAATTAGCCAGCAGGCTGCAGATCAGATCTGTTCATTCCTGTGCCACATGGACGCCTTCCCATCCGCTCCTGAAGGCTGTCCCAGCTTACCATTCCCACGGCACTTCAATTCACTGCAAGGGAGACCCAGAGCAGCAGAGACCTGGGGGCGCATCCGAGTAGTTCAGCATCACCTCTCAACTTGTTGATAATGCACTTAACATACTTCATAGAGATAGGGACGTCCATATAGGACTGTGCTGACTCTCTGCATATACCAGCAGGGAGGTCCAGGGGAATATGGTTGCTTATGGATGGCTGTATTGAAGAAGTCAGCGGGGAAAACGATATCGTTAATTTCAAGACTGAGGGCAAGGCTTTGCAATCCTTTTTACAGCCAAAATCAGGTCCCAAGCCTAGGTGGGTATAAACATTTCGTTCCTGTACCCTATCTGATTAGCAAATAACAAATATTCTGGTTTATTGCAGTTTGTGATATGCCATATTGACAAGTCCCTTCTTAATATAAGGAGTTCTTTGTGTAGTTGTCAATAATTATCAAGAATAAAGTTAGCTGCTTGATGTGACAGCTGTGAAGCACTCAAGGCCAGATTGTGAACCTCTTAGTCACATTGCTGAGGAGTCCCTTGCACAAATGGCTTTGCTCGCATGTGACTCCCTTAATAAATGAATCATCTATCTTTGCTGCCTACTCAGGCTTAAATCTTCCTCCAGATTCTGCTGTAACTTCCACCATCTGCACATCTTCTCCTCATTGTGGTGTGAATCAATTTGGCTGATCGGTGGGGTAACTGGGAACACAGATAGACTTTCAGCACCAGATCAGAAGCAAAGAACTGGCACTGATGACTAAAACTTTAATTCAAAAGTCTCCATGCCTGAGCTTGCTCCCAGCCTTCTCATTTATCAGCAAAAATCCCTTTTGGGTACCTATTGTTCTCATACTGCATATGTCCAAACAGGCTTGGCCTGTCTCCAGGGACTCTTGAAATGCGGGATCAGATGATGCACCTTCAGGTGCATCATGCCTTCAGGTTGGACTGTATCCTGAAATGACCTGCCTCTGCCCAGGTCTCATTCTCAGTACTAAGGGGGAAAAAAAGGCTTTCATTAATTACGACTGTCCAAACTCAGACCCTTTGCCAGAAGCCCTCCTCGCACCAGGGATAAGCTCCTATCCAGCTTTATCTAATCACTGCTCCTTTCACTGCTTCCTAGATATTGGCTTAGCAGTTCCCTGCTGGGTTTTCACTACTTTTTTGGAAAGCATTACACTTTGGTGGTAACTGTCCTTAGTTACCCCTGCTAATCCAATCCTGACTGTGCTTGAGCAAGCTGCTTCGCGCTGTGCTTGGTCATCCCAGCTCTTTGTAAAAGGCCGTCATGTAAAATTCCGTTCTCTTGTTTTTACACTTCGGGAATGACAAAGAGTAAGAGACAGAGAGGGCCACTTCTTTCTTTCTTTTTCAGTTCAGTTTATTTTCTCATTATCTCTCCCAGGGTCACTTACATTTATGTCTTTCAGTTTTCTCACTTCTTTTTCCTCCTTTTCTTTCCTCTCTTTTCTCCAGCTCCTTTTAGCTATTCACAGTAAACTCTGCAGTATATAGCTATTCGCATTGCAGTAGGATTCAGAAGACTCCCTTGCTCAACAGAACTGAAAAGACGATCCTTCTCTCTTTAAAAGCCCTCCAGTCAGACCAACAGAAATACAGATTTATAACCTGATTCTTCTTTGAAAGATAGATCTGGAATTTAAAGAAGAATCTGAGCCTTTTCTGTGTTTCTGCTAATCACGGTAAACATATACATTCTACCAACATTTTGCCTGGATTCCTTTCACATTCAAAAATTACAAGGAAAAGAACATAACACAAGAGTCAAACATTTTATTTGATGACTTAAAACTGTAACTAAAACCAACATAGCTTAAACTTCTCATACTACGAGCATTCTATATTTCATGGTTTTAAATAATAAATAATTCATTAAAAATACCCTAGATGAAAACCTTTATAAGTGGTCTTTGAGTGGCATTTCAAGCACGACAAGATCTTTGGCTGTTTGCTAATTTCCGCAACTCTGCTCACCTGGACAAGCTATGAATGGGGGTGGAAAGATTAGGTGTTCTGACTTTTGTGGAGAAATTTCTGGAGAGAGCTACGCTAACCACCCCAATTTACATTTCTGGGCAATGTTTTCTTTGCCAACCCTGGGAATATTCTGTTTTCAGACATAATTTTTGTATTCATATGGTTATCTGGAAGCAAATTATCTTGGCCAAATTTTAATTTTTACTTAGTGAACACTGCTAAGTATTCTTTGGTGTTTCTTCTGATAGTGGCTGTCCTTTAGTAAAGTAACAATTAATGATTAAACCATATCATAGTTTAACGACTCCTTGTTAACATGAGAACGCTCTGTGTATTAGGAAAGATTTCTTTTAGGCTACAGAACGAGGAAGACATTGCTTTAGGAATATCTGGAACAGCAAAAATACAGAAGAAAGCATCACATAAGGTATCGAATTCAGTGTTAACTTAAGCTTTTTCTGCATAGCAGAAGTAGCATAGGATCAGGAATGAGAAATCTTGTCATTAGTCAACTCAGACATTTCTTCCAAAATCTGGTATGGTATGATAAGTACAGAAGAGGAAGGGGAGTAACAGACAAATGCATATCAGACTACGAAGTAAATATCTTTGCTTTTGATTTTTATATCTATTCAATACACACAGTCTTTTATTTTACATAGTATACGTCTACTGGTATAGTCTTCAACTAGAGAATCATCCCCTTTACCCCCTTCCCAAATCTTAATTCTTTACAACCCTTTTAAAATGGCATTATTATAATTAAAAATACTATAGAATTTAAATTGACTATGTGATTTGATAAAGCTTGACAGAACTAGATGTACTTCAGGAACAAAGTGATCAGTGAAATAATTTTACCTAAGGATCCTCAGAGACAGAGACCTTAAACAATTACAGACTCAGTGTTCATCCTGAATCTAGGTAATAATTCCTTGATGTATTTGATACAGTTTGCTAACTGCCTGAAACGATCTGAATGATGAAACTCTGGTGTATGTATTTCAAACAATGCTGCAATATCCACTTTTTAAGGCCTTAGAACAATATGTGGTACTTATGATTGCTCTACCTTGAAAAGTAGCAGACATTCAAACTGTGGTGTATTCAAGATTTCCTTAAATAATAACTGCCAAGAATAAGAAAAGAAGAAAAGAAAAGAAGAAAAGAAAAACGTAAAGGAAATTGTGGATGGTGAATATGCTGTGAATGACGGTCGTCTAAATCAGCCTCAAAACTTATGTTATAAAATATGAATTCTAGAAAATGAGAACACTTTCAAGCTATCAAAGCAAAGCTAACTTAGCAGAGTTTAAGAAGCCGGCTGAAATAGTTCATAGCAACTTCGGTGGTTAAGGAATGCGAATAACTTTCTCGTATTACAGATAACTTCAAATCTTGAATTAACACTCTTGAAAATGCTTTTCCACCTCTAAGTAAGGCACACGTGTACCTTCCATAAGCAACAAAACAACTGAGCAGTAACAAATCCTCATTACTGAAAATGTCACAGACATTTATCATATATCATGCTAAAAATCATACTGCAAGCAGCAAAATCCCTTCATTTCAGAAGCCCAGTAACAGGATAGCAAATTCAATGGGTTTCTGAAGGACTTTCTTTCCAAATGAGAGTGGTTGAAGATAGTTCTTAAGGGTGCTACTTAGCAAGTTTACCTCCACAAATTCCAGCTCCTTCTAGCTCAATGATATGTTAAAATTAAGGATCTAAAAGAGAAAATTGAGACTCAATATGTTCTCATCACTTTTTTGCATTCTGAAAAAAAGATCTTTTGCAGTCACGATGGACTGAATCTTTCTCGTATGCTGTAGCTGAAATAAAAAGAACAGTTCCATATTTTCCTTCCATTGCCCTGTGCTTCTGTGAATACCAAGTTTATTGACAGACGGACTATACTTAAAGAAGTCATAATTAGGCTGCAATGTTTTGTTTCAGCCAAGAACAGAAATGAGTGGTCATCTTCTAATGGTGTTTCAAGTGATGTTTACCATGACTCTGACAGTTTTTTGGGACAGATAAGGATGACTTCTTGTAATATCAAGTGTGTAATGCTGTAGAGAAAACAGAACCTGAGGTAAGGCACTAAATAAGTAAAAAACCCACAAGATATACTTGGTGCCATTACAAATTCCAAACATGATGCCAACATCACTTTCAGAAAACTTAAGGGCTCGCTGGTCACGACCAGAATATAAACACGGACTCCTTTCCCTTCAACGTACATCATTTATCAACTTAAAGCTAATAGATAGATCGACTTCAGCTGACAAGACAGTGAACTATGAAAATTCTTCTAATCTAATAGCTTGTGATGCTCAACACAGCACAGGAGCACAAGCAAAGCCATGCTCAAAATAACAACCATACGCTCCCTGAGGACAATGTGGGGTATCAGGGAAGAGTACATGAGAGCAGATGACAAAGGCTAGCAGGTACTGGATTTCACCTTGATTCTGAAATTGGATCTGCTAGCAAATACTGCATTACGGCTTTCAAATCAAGGACTATTACAATAAAGAGATCTTTCACATGACACTAGGACAACAACTATGCTTGCAAAATATGAGTTAGACCTCTGAGATCTGTGTTTAAAAGAATTAACGACTATCTAGGATAGCCGACTAGCGAGAAAAACTGTTAGTTCTTTCATACTGGCTGGTAATGCAAAAGGACTCACTTTATAGAAGATCTGTGGCCCAAACTGTGTAAGTTTCAAAAGCAGCACTACAAGCAGAATTTCAGAGACACATTTGGCTGAGAACATCAGCTGGACACTTGTGTGCGTGCCTTTTCAATTTCCATCTTTTTTATTTTTCTTCACGGCATCCCTCATAAACTCCCTTACAGTGTATAACAGGTGTACACCATACTATTTCTGCAGCATGAGGGCTGGTGATGAAGCAGAAGCTTGAAGACATACTGCCCACCTGAATACAGTAGCTAGTACAGTCTTCAGGATTTGGATTACATCGGATTGGGAATGACAGCCAGAAGTACCAGTGGCTGCAACTAGATACTTGTGCTTTGCTGTCCTCCCTCACTTCTGCAATCTTCTGTTAGAAAAAAAATGGCCAAAGAGGTTTTTTGTTGTTTTTGCTGTTGTTAATCAGAAACACCTTTTGTGCAAAAAGTAGGCTTGAAGGAGGAAAAAAAGTGTCTTTGGGCATTTAGCTGGACAGAAGATTTTCCACTATCTCCACTCCCTTGTCATAATGTCTGCCTGCACTCATTGGTGCTCAGAATAGGCAGTGTCTTGCAGATCAGTATGATTTCTAGGGACATCATTTACACAGTGGTATGGCTATTTCCCAAATGGGAGGATGTACAACGCCCAAGACAAGGCTCTCTGATACTATAAGGCTGTTTTCAAAATAAAGTTTAATTTCTTTTAAAACAAACTGAAAATTAAATGTTAATGGTCAGCTTCTTTTTAGAGCATCTGTTCTGAGTTTGGACTTGCTACTTAACCAGAAAATCACAGTTTAACCTCAAATTATGTCTTTTTTTTTTTTTTGACTCTCTCTGAAGTCATAGCAACGATCAAAAGTTCTGGCAATTCCCATCACTGAGGAAAACAGTTGAAGCATGGACTGGCTATGCAGGGAGTAAGATGATTCAGATATATTTTACACTGTTCTGTTGTTTGGTGAAGTTTCTTTTTAATGCTAAAAAAATAAGAGCTGCTGAGTTATCTTAAGCCTATCCTCAGAAAACATTCCATTAGTTCTGAAGCTTAGAGAATGCTGCTGCAATCATGATCTCCCTTTTGCTTCTAATAGTAACACCCATATAATGGATATTATGGGCTATATATGGGCTATTCTTCCCAAGCTCCTAGCTCAAAACTGTAATGCTAGCAGCGCGATCAATGTATTTATTTCTGGTTCAAGACCTCTGTGACTTTTTCTTGTTCCATCCCTGAGAAAAATTAGGGTGTATTGTCAGTCTTGGCATTCAAAAATAAAGTATGCTTTTTCATATACACTTTACTACATAACATGAAAAGTAGGTCTTGCCTCAGTGGCATCACTGCTTATAAACATTTTGTCTCCAAAATAAGCATTTGTCAAAGATTCAATGCAATCTGCATTTGTGTTAATAGCAAAGAAATCTATTAGCTTTTTGCTTGATAAATGTTAACGAGAAATTGTTACTTTTGCTTACTCATAGTTTCAAAATTTGTTACAGTGAAAGTAAATTTTGAAAAGCAAACGTATTTTCTTCAGGTCACAACAGTGCTTGGATTTACCGTCAGTAGACATTAGTCATTAAATCACATATAGAAATACAAATGAAAAAAGTCTGCCACGTTTTACTCTATGCAGCATCCCTTGAAGCCATCTGTGTGTTTTGACATACACAATCCTGAATACTCAGCATAAGCTGCTGCCTGCTGCAGAAGAGATGCTGTACCTTTGTAGTGTTTGGTGCTTTCTGATTGTTAGCTGCTGTGTCAGACTATTGTTTGCTTATTTTTTTAACTTCAGGAGAGTAGAAATCTAATGTGGAACAGATCTTTCTGAAAAGATGCTTCAGCAACTAGACAGCTTTTAGAAACCCTAAGTATCCATCTGACTTTAGATGCCCAGCTTTGACATTATGGAGTTTCTCTAGATGTTATAGCTTTGAAGTATGTCATCAAATGTAACAGAGGCAACAGTCAATATTAATGAAGTATATTTCAGTTCTGGATCCTAATCTTCCTTTTCATCTAAGTACTGCTTTTTGCCATCTCAAAGACGATTTACTTAAAGATCAACAAAGTGCTTTGTCACTTACAGCGTATATCTGGCTATTACATACTTCTGTTGTTATATTCAATAGGAGTACAAGTGTTACATGTGCATGTTCCTATCCTGGCCGACTGTGGAAAATAAAACCTCAGCAGACGTTGCTACTTTAAAAATATCCTAACAAAAAGTCTGACTGCTGAGGACAGGCCACCTGAGATAGTACCCAGCAAACCTAATGGCTGTTCGTATGTTTGCAGTGCTGCTAATAAGACGGACAGCAGAAAACGCTCCTCAAGGGCAAAGAGAAGCTATGGCACTGCTTCTATCCATGCCTGGAAGAAAGCTAATTGTGGCAGCACCCGAAGGTGCACTGCCACGTTGTTCTGGAGTGAGGAAAGGATGGATCTGCCAAAGCAGCTTGGGGAGGCCGATACTGCACATTTCAGAAGCAGAGTTAGGATCTTAAGTCTTCAAACTTTTTATGACTTGTCTCCTCTGGAAAAGTAGATGCTAGGTCTATTAGCAAAATCCTTCCTGCCTACAGTCATCATGTACAAAAGCGTAGGGGCTCAGCTCTAAAATCGCCAGTCACTCGAAATGGTCATTCTCTGGCTCTTGGGCTATGAGTGGCTGTAAAGCAGGGTAGGTGGGAGGGCCACGAGATACCCATTTTACACGGCAGTGCTAGCTCGGGACTGCGCAAAATCCGGGGCTGCTAGTAGCGAGCCAGGAGAGGTTGCGAAGGCCAGCCTCACTGGGGTCCTCCCAGCACCCAATGGTGGTGGAAAAAGTTTAACTTAGGAATTGTGTGAGGTAAGGCTGGTAGTGCATTGCATCCAGTGTTAGCCTTAAAATGGTTTTATATGAGTGTATAAAAAACAGCATGCAGACAGATGTCACGGCCCTCCAAGCCAACCCTGGCACTTAATCTACTTGGATTACCTGCTGGCCTTTGAATAAGATTAAGTTGTTTTCAAATACACAAAGACTTGAGGAGTAATCGTTCTGGACTGATTTTTTTTTTCCTTTACCTGAAAACTGAATTTATTCGGCCTCTAAGCACAGGTTTAATGTCAGGCATTGCCTTCAGTGTCACTGAAGACAAAGACATTTAAAAGTCTGCTTAAGAACAGTGCCCTGATTGGGACAGATACATCCAATGGAAGCCTCAATAACAGTGCACAGTTTGCTCCCTATTGAGAAAAAATTGAAAGTTAGCAGCAACCTTTACATCTGTGGAAAGGAACAATGAATCTAACCATAGTTTATATTTATTTTACATTTACTGCACTTGTTGTGTTCTCAGGCAACTTAGAGCCACTTCATATGGAAGAGAAAATAATTCTGATGTTAACAGATACAGCAAGAATATGCTGGATTCAGGCTCTTGTCTTCAGTGGGCTTTGGCTATGGACTCAGTTAGAACCGAGAGAGTAACTCCAAGGTTTGTAGATGCAACTGAGCTAACTTAGGTGCTATTAGCAGTTATGGCATACCCTCCTTGAGTTCCTGGATAAATCTGTTCAGAAACCTAAGTTACATGTTTTTTGCTGAGCTAGACAAAACTAGCTCAGTTCAAATCATATTTTCAGCAGTCACACCTTCAATTACAGCCTACGAGTTGCCTAGCACAGACTTTCTTTTCCTATCTTTTCTATCCTGTTAGCTAACATATGAAATGCAGAGGTCTGAAAATGATCCAGATTTTTTTTTTTGCATTTGCTTTTACACTTCTCAGTTGGTAATCTATTCTTCTGCTTATATTTTGAGTGCAAAGTTCTTTTTGAGCGCACAATATCATCTTTTGTATAAAATAAATGTTCTCCTGGCTACTTAAATGGCAGCTTCTGCCATTTTACTTACAAATTGCCCTAGCATGGACTACACAGAAGAAAGCACTTTTTTTCCTTAAGATTCCTCTTCTTTCGCCTGAACGTGGTTACTGGCATCAAACAACATCCGCAAAATACTGAACTGTCATCTTCTGCCAGAGTGTCTAATATAAAGTTGCCATCTCTAAACGATAAAAAGTTTAGCTCCCCCCAGATACTAGCGTTAGTTAGACAGTCAAATACCGTCACATTTTAGTTTCTACTATTTTAGTTAGACAAGCAAATACAATCGGGCTTTAGTTTCTGCTCTTTCAACGAGGCAATTTAGTGGTCCAAATATCTGATCTAGCAGCAATTGAAGAACGATGATGAAAGGAAACCTTATGCTTTAGATACCTCAGCAATGCAAAGTCAGATCATAGTTGACAACTTTCCTGAAAAGCCCTGGTAAATAGCAGTGGTGAATAATCTATACCATCCACCCCACAAACTAGCCAGTAACATTCAAACAATAATAAATAAACCATCCTAAATGCTTCCTTTTAGCACCTTTTTGCTAATGACATTCTTTGGGTCCTGGGTCGGAAGCGTCCTTCTCACAAAGAGAGGCCAAGAACTGTTTAAAGAGCACTTTCTCACTAGCACACAGGCTGCATCATAGGAGACCACTTTCTCTTCTCAGCTCTGCGACTTACAGGATGTACAGCTCCGAGCTCACAACGTAGTTTTTACAGCCAAGTTCCCTGCCTTGCAAAACAGATGATGCTTATCCCTGTACCCTCCGCCCCCAACCCATGGGCCAAGATCCAGGGCTACCAAAAGAGAAGACATACTCTTGCAAGAAGGGAGACAGACAAGAAACAGCAATCCTGGCAGTCCCAAAGTCAGAGAGCTTTTCCTCAGACTGGACCTGTGCGAAGTCCCTTCCTCTCCCCACCGACCCGCGCCCATGCCTGCTCCCACCCACACCAGGAGACGCTGGTGGGCAGAGCAAGGGATGGGGGGCAGCCGTCCCGTCAGCTGCCTCCGGCCCAGACCCCAACCCCTTTCCACAGGGCACCTCGGGGGTGCCGGTGGGGCAGGTGGTAGCTGCGGGGGGGTAACAGCCTGCTCCGCGGTCCGGGTGTGCAGGGGAGACCCCTGCCCCAGCCTCCCCCCGCCCGGCTGCCCCGCGCCTTACCGGGCTCTTCCTGGGGAACTCGCTGAGCACGATGCTGACGACGGGGATGTGCAGAGCCGTGGAGATGAAGTCCAGCTCCAGCATCTCCCCCCGGCTCTGCGGGAAGGCGAGGATGGCAGAGACCCCCTGCACCACCACGGTGTGGCAGACGCTCTGCAGGAAGGAGACGGGGTCGTTGCTCCAGGCGGCGCTGGGGGAAGAGAAGGGGAAGAGCGGCAGGTCCCCCAGTCCCGCCTCGATAGCCATGACCACCTCCAGGGACAGGTTGTAGGGCAGCAGCCCGGCCACGCCGTTGAGGTTCGCCACGGCCAGCAGCAGCGCGTCCCGCGGCGAGGGCGCGGGCAGGGGCGCGGCGGGCGGACGCTGCTCGCCCCTGGTCCCGGTCCCGGTCCCGGTCCCAGTCCCAGTCCCGGTCCCCGGCCCGGCCCGGCGGCCCCGCGGTCCGGCACCCTCGGGGCTCCCGGCCGGCGCCGCTCGCCGCCCGCTCTCCGCCCCGCCGGGCCAGGCAGCAGCGGCGCGGGGCTGCAGGTGGGTGGCCCCTACCCGGACGGTGTGCCCGATGCGCCGCAGGATCTGGCAGGGCTGCGGATGGGACGCGGAGCCGGGCACCGCCGCCAGCACCAGAGCGCAGGGCGGCAGCAGCAGCAAGCACGCCCGGACCAGCAGCCCGCACACGCCCGGCCGCCACATGGCCGAGAGCCGACCGCCGCCTCCCCCGGCCCCGATCCCGATCCCGGTCCCGGTCCGCCCCGCCGCCGCCCCGCCGCCCCCCTCAGCCGCCCCGCGGGCGGCCGGCAGCGGCATCAGCCGCGGCGGGCGGCCCCCGCGCCGCGCCGCCTCCGCCGCTGCCCATGGAGCCCCCGCGCCGCCGCCCCCCGCCCCGCACACGCCGCGGGCTGAGGCAGCCCGGCCCCGGGGCGGCTCCCCGCGCCGCCCCCCTGCCCGGCTTCCTTGCACCGCTGCCCCGCAAGGCTGCTCCGCCGGCTGCCCCCGCGCCCCGACCCCGGCAAGGCTCCCTTGCACGGCTGCCCTGCCCGCCGCCCGCCTCCGCTCCGCAGCCCCCCGCGCGAACAAGCTTCTCCCTTTCCCAGCCCGCCGCAGCCCTCCGGCGCACTCCCCCCTGCCCGGCTCCGCAGGCGAGAAAAGTTGCGGGCGGCGGCGGCGGCGGCGGCGGGGCTGCGGCCGGTCGCTGGGCGCCGCTGCGCTCCCACGGCAGCCAGGGCGAAGGCGGGCGGCAGCCCCCGCGCCCCGCCGCGCCGCCCTCCTCCCCGCGCCGCCTGGGACTTGTAGTCGCCACCGCCCCCGGCGGGGCTGGGGCGGGGGGGAATTTTTCACCCTGGGGAGAGGCGGGTTCTTCGGGTAAATACCCTCCCTCCCCCTCTCGGTGGGTGGCTGGGCAGTGGCTTTTCTCCGGGGAAAGCTTCTCAGCGGAAACATCTGCCAGGTGTTCTCATGAGGCTTCCTTGCCTAAAAACATCCAAGAAGTAGATAGCCGCCACGGTGAAACAGCTTTAAGGAGATGAGAAGAAACCCCCACAGCTATTCTAGTGGTCCATTTGTGCCTTCTTCTGGAGGCCGGGCAAGGGATGGGCGTACAGCCACCAGCTCTGTTGTGGGACGCAGGCTGCAGGCTGTCCATAGCGAAGCTGGGATGCGAAGCGCTTCCTCTCCTGGCCTCCCTTCACCTTCCTCTCCAAAGGGAGGACAGCAGGCCTGGCCCCCGTGTACAGCCAGCAGATTTTTCATCTCTGCACCATTCACTTTGGGAAATACTTATCATTCTAGATATCTTTTTTATTCGGCTACTGCTTCAAATCTAATCATTTTTCAACATGTGGGACCTGAAATCTCTGCTAACTAAGCCATGAGCACTTTCTGAAATTGCTTTTGTGATAGAGCACCCTCATCCTAGGAGAAAATAGAGAAAGGAGAAAGACACACCTGTTTGTGTGTGTGTGCATGTGTGCAAGGAACTGTGGAAAGTCCCTTCCTTCTTTCAGTTCTGGTAGTTCGATTTATTCCCCAACACTATCAGCCCTAGATCTGAAGGGCTCTAATACTCTAATTGAAGCAGCAACACACTCTGCTTTATTTCCCTGCTCCATGACCAGTCTCCAGGGTTTGAGGAAACCCTATCCCACAGCCAGGTTGTACATCACAGAGGAAATAATGCTCATGGCTCTCTCAGGGAGCTCTGAACTACCAGGTGAACATAGTATCAGTGTGATGCAGAAAAGCAGCAGTCAGGGTGTTTACCAACATGATAGATACCCAAAGACTTGAATCTGTTTTCCGGCTGTAGAATATCTGGCATCCTTCCTCAAACTGATTCACCTCTGCTTTAAAGCAATGTAGATCCCTTCCTTGTGTTGTCTTGCATGGACAGACAGCTCCCGAACTACACTCCCAGGGTGGTCAGAGATCTTTTTGTGACTTCATTTCCCATATACACTTTAACACGTCCCAGTGCTAGCCTTATTCTTTAACTGAGCTCTTCTACTTCTGCGAATGCAAATGATTTTTCCCTCTTCTTTGAAATCTATCCGCAGATGCAATTACGAATAAACACTATATACTCCCTCCCCTCCCCTCCCCTCCCCTCCCCTTCCCTTCCCTTCCCTTGCTTTGCCTTGCCTTGCCTTGCCTTGCCTTGCCTTGCCTTGCCTTCCCTTCCCTTCCCCTTCCCCTTCCCCTTCCCCTTCCCTTCCCCTTCCCCTTCCATTTTCTGTAGATGAAAACATTGTACAAAGAGGTGATCCATACGCCCAAAGCATCTGAACTACACGTTTGCCAATTTAAATTAATCTTTCGTGCGTTGAGGTCACCAGAAGTGTACACAGTATTCAAAATGAGGTCTTGTGCAACAGTGCTGATGTGCTCTGTTTCTGTGAAAAATTATTTCACCTCGTACATCCTTAGATCCATCATGTTAGCACATTTCTATATGTATATGTTGCTGTCATCTGACCTGTAAGGCCTGTTTCATTCATACTGCGCTCTCTGAATTCATATATGGTTGCAAAATAACTCGTCACTGGTCTCTCAGTGCTCGGTAGAAACCACAAATGGCAGAGTGGGGGGTCTGTAGGCCAGGGCTGAATGCACCAGCAAAGATATCTATAAGTAAAAGTGTACCCAATGCTACGTTTAAAGCATGAGTTAGTAACAATTCCGGTCTCCCCTTTTCTTCTTCCTTTTCCTTCTAGTCTTATAATCACTTACATCTTTATTTTCTGTTATCTTGTCCGATCAATCCCAGGCTTCCTCCTTTTCCTCATGTTTTTTGAAGGAATGGATCAGATTAATGCAAATATTCAAAGACTCATTTCTTTTAGCAATAATGGCATGTTGTCTAGGAGAACTGGCTCTGAATGTAGAAAAATATAATGTAGGAAAAAGTGAGGTTTTCCAAAACTGTAAGAGTTAGGTTTCAGGGTTGGGAGAATAAGCACAGTATCTTTCAGGAGCAGTTAGTTACTTGTATTTGCATCCTTTCTTCAGGCAGTAGAGCTTTTATAAGATGTTATAGTTTTATAAGAAATTATATAAGACATTTTATTAGAAGCTTTATTATAGTAGTGGATCTCTTGTCTAGTTTTAGGGCACAGATTACACTAGTTAAAAAAAGTATTTCAGAAAATATAGTCAAGCTTATTATTAAAAGAGCCCTAAAGTTACAAAATTTGATTTAAAAAGGGAATATATTTTATATTTGCATTTTTTTTCTGTTTGTAGATAATCTTTCAGTAGATTGCGATCTATGCTTTTTTTTTTCAGTATAATCATGCAATACCACTCTTGGGACTACTACTGTAAATAATTCTGGGTCTTACGCTCATTTCTGAGCAATTCAGAGCAAATGGTCATAACTAGAAGCTGGACTAGCAGAGAGAAGGCCAACTCAGTAGATGATATGATAATTTTGACTGGAATGACTCTGGCTTTTCAAGCTATCTTTTCAATTTGATTATTTATAAGAACAAATTATGAACTGGCTTCTCTGTAACTTATGCTTATATTTACTCTGTCTTCAAATACAGTTCTTCACAATATTCAGGTACTTAAAGAAAGGCGTTATTGTCCATTTCAACATCATTTAAATATGACTACCCCAGGTTTATAATTAAGAAAGCATTTAAATCCTTAAATGCTACTCTGCAAGAGGCTGGAATATTTTTAAAAAGTGATCTGAGAAAGGGCACAAACCCCATCAAAGTCTAATGTGTAACATTTGAGAAATTGTATAATTAATTTTTCCCCTGCATTTGCATACATATGCATGTGGAAAAAGGAGCACAATTTGTTCGGTCTAATAAGGGAATCTGAGGCTGCTCTGTGTCAACAACTCTGTGCTTTTTAGCAGCACTGCAGTCCCTCTTCCAAGGTTGCCAGAAGAATAAATTTTTACATTTTGACAATTATTGACTTTTTTAATCTTCATCCTAAAGACTGACTGCCTTCTACTGTCTTTTCCACCCTCCTTTTCCCTTTCTCATGGTGGTTGCTGCAGTAAGAGCACCCACTCTACTCTCCTACCTGAGTTAAACATTCAATTGAAGTAGGACCAGGCAGATTGTGGCAAAATTCCTCTGAATCACTTGTCACATACTATAGCTGTGAGCGCTGCAATACTAGTGGCATTCATTGCTAAGGAACAGTGACCACAGAAAGCATTCAGCCTTGATCAGTGGCTGAGCATCAAAGTTAAAGCTAGGGAAAATCCTCTAGCAGCGAGAAAGGCATTGAGGAGAAGTGACTAAAGTCACCACTCACATTTCACAGAATCACAGAATGGTTGAGATTGGAAGGGACCTCTGGAGATCATCTAGTCCAACCTCCCTGCTCAGGCAGGGTTGCCCAGATCACATTGCTCAGAATTGTGTCCGGACGGGTTTTGAATATCTCCAGAGAAGGAGACTCCACAACCTCTGTCACCCTCACTGTCAAGAAGTTTTTCCTCATATTCAGATGGAACTTCCTGTGTTTCATTTTGTGCCCGTTGCTTCTTGTCCTGTCTCTGGGCACCACTGAGAAGAGTCTGGCCCCAGGCTCTTGACATCCCCCCTTCAGATACTTATGCACATTGATAAGACCGCCTCTCAGTCTTCCCTTCTCCAGGCTGAACAGGCCCAACTCTCTCAGCCTTTCCTGCTATGAGAGAGGCTCCAGTCCCCTCATCATCTTTGGAGCCCTTCACTGGACTCTCTCCAGGAGCTCCATATCTCTGTTGTGTTGTGGAGCCCAGATCTGGACACAGTCATTCCATCACGGAAGGCTACCAGGTTGGTCAAACATGATTTCCCTTGGGTGAATCCGTGCTGACTACTCCTGATCCCCTTCTTGTATTCCACATACTTAGCGATGGCCTCCAGGATGAACTCTTCCCTCACCTTTCCAGGGATGGAGGTGAGGCTGACAGGCCTGGAGTTCCCTGGCTCCTCCTTCTTGCCCTTTTGGAAGACTGGGGTGACACTGGCTTTCTTCCAGTCCTCAGGCACCTCTCCTGATCTCCAGGACCTTTCCAAGATGATGGAGAGTGGCCTAGCGATAACATCCGCCAGCTCCCTCAGCACTCGGGGGTGCATCCCATCGGGGCCCATGGATTTGTGGATGTCACGTTTGGACAAAAGATCTCTAACCCGATCCTCCTCAACCAAGGGAGAGCCTTCCGTTCTCCAGACTTCCTCTCTTGTCTCCAAGGTCTGGAATTCCTGAGGACTGGCCTTCGCAGTGAAGACTGAAGCAAAGAAGGCATTCAGTAACTCTGCCTTCTCTATAGCCTTTGTTACCAGGGCACCCGCCCCATTCAGCAGCAGGCCCACGTTTTCCCTAGTCTTCCTTTTGCTACTGATGCATTTGAAGAACCCCTTCTTGTCCTTGACATCCCTTGCCAGATTTAATTCCAAACGGGCCTTAGCCTTCCGGAAGTCGTCCCATCCCCGCAGACTCTGACAACGTCCCTGTATTCCTCCCAAGTGGCCTGTCTCTTTTTCCATATTCTGTGTACGTCCTTCTTCTGTTGGAGTTTTGCCAGGAGTTCCTTGCTCATCCAGGCAGGTCTCCTGCCTGCTTTGCTGCACTTCTTCCTCAGAGGGATGCACCCATCTTGAGCTTGGAGGAAGGGATGCCTGAATATTAACCAGCTCTCCTGGACCCCCCTTCCTTCTAGGGCCCTACCCCATGAGATTCCTCCCAGTAGGTCCCTGAAGAGGCCAAAGTTAGCTCTCCTCAAGTCCAGGGTTCAGATCCTACTTGTTGCCCTGCTCCCTCCTCGCAGGATCCTGAACTCCTCCACCTCATGGTCACTGCAGCCAAGGCGGCCCCCAACCTTCACATCTCCAACCAGACCTTCTTTGTTTGCTACTTCAAGGTCTAGCAGCACACCTCTCCTCGTTGGCTTCTCTACCACCTGTATCAAGAAGTTATCCTCAATGCTCTGCAGGAACCTCCTGGACTGGTTGTGCCTAGCGGTGCTGTCTTGCCAGCAGATGTCAGGGTGGTTCAAGTCCCCCATGAGAACTAGGGCCTGTGATCATGCGGCTACTGCCAGCTGTCTGTAGAAGGCCTCATCGACAGCTTCTTCCTGATCAGGTGGCCTGTAGTAAACCCCCACCACCGTGTCACCCACGTTAGCCTGCCCTTTAATCCTTACCCATAAGCTCTCAACTTGATCTTCATCCACCCCGAGGCAGAGCTCCATACATTCTAGTTGCTCCCTCACATAAAGGGCAACTCCACCACCTCGCCTTCCTGGCCTGTCTTTCCTAAAAAAGCACATAGCCGTCCGTGACAGCATTCCAGTCATGTCAGCTATCCCACCGTGTCTCTGTAACTGCAACGAGATCATAGCCCTGCAACTGCACACAGATCTCTAATTCTTCCTGCTTATTCCCCATGCTGTGTGCATTGGTGTACAGGCATTTCAGGGAGGTAATTGAGCATGCATGTTTCACAGGAGGTATGCAAGAGGATCCTCCAAAGTCATGTCCCGTTCTTTTCTCTTCTTTTCTCCTTCTGCTTGCTTGGTTCATTATCACTTCTTTGAAAAAGAGGATATTTTCTTTTCTTCCTCTTTCTGTGATGCAGAAGGAGACTCTTGTCCTGTGTGTATCATAATGACCTTCTGCAAGGCCTGTTTCCTCTGAACAGGTTGGCTCATTTGGAAATAGATTGTGACTAGCTTCCAGTTTGTACCTGCATTGCTCTGCTCCCCTTGCTCTGAGGGAGAAGTTCCTAGGCTTACCAGGGCCTGAGAGCAGGATTGCTTAAGCCCGTGTTCCTCCATCCCTTCGTTAGCCACTCATATTTTCCAAAATGCCCCAGTTGCCGGCTGAAAGGTATGATATCATAGACTGTTTCTTTGGCCTCAGAGAGGATAGGCAATTTATTTTGGGTCAACTTGAAATGAAAACCTTTTCTACCTTCATAACTATCACTGAAAAATGAGAAATTAGGGAAAAATAATCCATTCAAGTAAAATGAATTTGCTCAGGATAAACTATTTGGTTTTGTTTCAGATCTTTTTTTCCTTTTTAACTTTAATGGATACCAAAATTAGATCTAAGTTCCATTGCAAACATTTTGAAATATTATGCTTTTCATTTTTCTTGACATTTTAAGGAAAACAAAAGGTTTTTTTTGTATGTTCCTTCTTCCACAACTCTCTTTCTGATCAGAAGTATTTATGAAATTTGCAAATACTTTCAGATATCCAAAACTACATTAAAAATGCCAAAAATATTTTCAATGTATATGAAAAAACTTCCCCTCACTCTAGTGTTAGTCTAGTATGAATTTACAGCATGCTGGCTACTCCAGATTTGTATGTGCATATTTCCTAATGTAGGCCAAATCGAGTATTGAATCCAAATACGCCCTGCGAAGTCAAATGGATTTTCAACAGTAATATCTAAGTGGTACCTCCTTTGTACCTCCCTTGTTTCTTCTGACAGTGTAAATCTAGAAAAACTCTGCTACTGTCAGATCTGTCTTAGCTTTGGCTTATACCCAGAGTCCAGAAAGAACTGGTGAGGAATAGGTGAAACAAGCCATTTATTATTTGCTCTGCCCCTTTTGGTGAGAGTAGATCTGTCTTGTGGAAAAGAAGGCTGAAAGACCTTTAGCATTACCACATAGTGGCATGCAGCCCACTCAGACTGCACTTCTGATTTTGGTAGTCTTCTCTCTGAAACTGTAGCTAGCTCAGGAAGATCTCAGGATGCTCTGTGTACCTATAAATGGAAAAAAAAAGTGACTAATATTCTGTATGCCTTGCTGACATCATGGTGTCCTGTACATTATATCATCACCCCCACATTTCTGTGCCAAATATAAAATTATTATGGGCTGTGTGCAACCTTAAAACTGTCTTGGCCAGCTTCAGTAAGCTATTACTGTAAATGCTTAATAAAGATGAAGACTATTTAACTTTGGTAAAGTCTTCAAGTCCACAAAATTAGCAGAGAATCTCTAAAACCCCATAGCCTTAGCAAGATCATGTGTTTTTTTACTGTGATTTCCTCTCATTCCCTCTAGACTTAGAGATGGAGGTAAGAAAGGAGAAGGAGGGTTGAGATATCATGAGTACTTATCAAACACAAATTATAAGGGTGGTGGTGATAAACAGGAAAAGACTGAATAAGCAAAAAGGCCACAACAGCATCTAGAAATGCATGTAGAACAGCATGTAAGAAATAATTAATCTAATTTGTCCAGCTAAACAATTCTGTCAAGTTCACCCAGGACTGAAAAACTGGCAAACTGCTTTGTGTCCTTAGCCCGGAGGCAGCACAGGCTTAACCTTGCTGTTCACTGTTTAGGACTTTGCAGACCTTTTCTCTGAGCAGGTGGGATGAGCTTACCCAAACTAATGACTTTAACAAGTGTTGCTGATATGAGCAAAACTGAATCAAAGCCAGCTGCAGCCATGACAGCTGTGTGCTTGGGGAATCCCTGGGGCTCGCTCGTGCCTGTTGGCAGTGCCTGAAGGTGCCCAGCAGAAGCTGCAGCTTGTTAGGATAGCCCTGAGGGATGCAGGTCCAGATCCTGAAAGGGATGCGAGCACCCAACTCCAGTCCTCTGAGGGTCCAGACCTCGTGCAGAATCTGCTCTCTGAGTTTCTTCAGAGGGAGAAACATCTGCAGGGTCTGCTTTTGCACAGCTGAACTCCAAAACGCTTCCTAGCCAGAGGGGAGATGCGGTAACGACACCTGTTGATTGAACGCCGCCTGCTTTTTGATATTAGGCCTCCGTTTTCTCCAGTAACTTGCTTTCTGCTGCCCAGTATCAGCTCACGGGCGCGCACAGACGTGCGCATATGTGTATGTGTGTGCATGCACACCCACATGCCAAATCTATATTCTTTTAAAATTGCTCCTTATTGCAATTTCCCTTAAAATAAGAAAAAAGCAAGAAAACCAAACCAAACCAAACCAAAAACCTCCCTACTGCGCCCACAGGTATAGTGCTCGGCTACCAGCTCTACGAACACCTAAGAGAGACTACGCTCCATGCTCGTTCTTTCAGAGATGTTCAAGGTGGACATCTGGTGTCAGCAGTGCTGTCTAATCTGTCTTTATAAGTCAAATAATTTGATAAGGGTGTGTGCAGGAATAGAGATAAGACTATTCTATATCAAGGATATATTCAGCAATTTGTTCCTACGTGTCTGGGCCCAAGAATAGGCTACCCAGTAGGGGTATAAGCTGGGACAGACTCAGAGGTACAGTTAAGCCTTCTTCCAGATGATATCAGAAAAATCTGTTATACAACTGAATGTCTTAGAAGGCTAAATAATGCTGAAAATTGGCAGGTTAAGGCTTACGTAGGAGACTGCAGTGTGTGTGTGGAATATCTATAAAATACTGACATGTGAGATAAACTACAACTGACAATGGCATGCGCCCAAGGTCATATTTTAGAAGGACAGGGATGAACTGGATGTGTGGCGTTTGTTCAAGGGAACCTTTAAATAAGGTAATGCTGGATGGCCTTCTGGTAAGATGGCACAGAAGAAGGAATAGCTAAATCAGACTTGTACATATGACAAATGATTTTCGTCACATTCCAGAAAGGACTCAAGAAATGAAAAATTTAAACATCTGCTCAAGAAAAATGAAGTTTGATATTCGTAAAGGCTATTTTTAATACAGAAGTTAATTGCCTTAAACAATGTGCTCATGAAATTCTCGAGCACCAATTCCAGTGTCAAATTACTCCCACCGCACAAAGAGCCTCTCTTGGAGCAAGCTTAGATATTTTTAACATTGCACTGGATAGCAAGAGATAGATATGTCCTAAGAAAAGAAAGAGTAAGGATGTTTCAGAGTTTATGAGGTAATTCTGGGCTTAGAAATTGTGTTGTGCTTTCCAGTTGTGCTGTAGACTTTACGGATCCTTAGTGAGTTTCAGTTTCTCGCTATAAAATACAGACTCTAGCACTGCTCTAGCTCCTCACAGGGAAAGAGTAGGGTGTTATTGGAAAGGAAATATCTTTGAGAAAGTAGAGCTCCAGTTTTGTACCACTAGAGATTCCTGAAGTATCCTTTATGAGAAGCAGCTTTAAACATCCAATATTTTTATAAAGAGGAGGAAGGAAGTCAAAGCTTTTGCAACTTTGGTGCCCAGGTCAGGAGAATAAGCTGTACCATTACAGATGGTGTTGGTCACCACTCTGTTAATCTCCATGAAGAAGCCCAAAGCGTCAAAAATATCAGCATAAGCATAACATGTTAAATGAGATTTAGATTTTTTATGACTGAAGCCTTGTGCTCTCCTATCCCTGGACAAGCAGTTATGGCAAAAAAGAAAAATTGCTTACTTTCTATTAAAAGTATTGAAAAGAAAGGCCAAACAGCTTGATATATTTGAAGGGTAAATTGTAAATAAAGTTCTTAACCTCAGGTAGCTTGAATTTCATTTTTGCCTTCTGCATTTTTAAAAGGATACTCACATACAAAGTTGGGTTAATATGAGTTAACATGACCCATGACTGGCTTAATATGACCATAGATTGCTTAGATGCAATCTTTGCCTGATGCGATCTTTGCCTTCAGAAAAAAGAAAATTGTCACGTCCTTAGTGTGGTTTCTTACACGGTGAAAGGCCCAGATGCTGTAAGTGAGCAGGCTGAGAGAAAGAGGGAATCTGTTAGAGACAACACTTACCTCTTGGATTAAGGAGGAAATTGCTGAATGCACTGGCATCCTACTTGCAGGTACTTCCCTTACCTGCATCTAGAAAAGCAGGACTATGCTCTTGCTTTTACTTACAGCTTTCACAGTACAGTTTAGCCCCACCACTGGAGGCCAAATGGTACCACTGCTGAATTTGTGCATTGCTTGCCCCTGCAAATTGACCCCACTGGGAATATTAGTGGAGTTAGGCACTGTACAACATGAGGAAGCAAGGTGCTTCTGATAGCATGTCAATGACAGTGACATCTGGCAATCTGATCATTGGCTTCTCCTAATTAATGTCAAAAATGTTTTTATAACTGACAAAGACTGATGAAAAATGAAATTTTTGGAGGCTCTTTGAAATGCAGGTAAATTTTAAAGTGTTCGGTTTCTCCTTCTTCGCACGTTTTCTTCCGACTATAGGAAACTCTTGTGCAGCACATCTCCTCGGAAAATATTATTTTAATTTATGAATTTGAGTATAAACAGGAAAGATGTTCAGTGTTCCCTCTTTGTCATGCAGAGGAGCATGTTCAATAAGCCTGTTCAATAAGAAACAGGCTGAAGAAAATACTGTGTTGTTTGTCATATGCACACAAAATGTTCACGAGCTAAACCTAGATAAATACATAAGAAGGAAAGCACAAGTGTAGAGGAGCGCCATATCCTTTGGGAGGGTCTCCTAAAAGAATAGTTTAGCCCTGTTAGCATTACCCAGAGATGGGAGATATGTCATTTGGAACTAGAAGCTGATAGTGCTTAACTGCTTGGTCTGGCTAAGAGTGGACCAAAAGGAGAAGAAAAAAATAGAAGTCCCTCCACTGAATTCAACAAAGTATATAGAGAAAATTTCTCTCTAAGAAGGAATTAAAAGCCTTTTTGGAATGGAAGGAAGTAAGCTAAGGCAATCAAATATTAGAAAGCCTTGTGAGGTATTCATATAATCCGAGTCTACCAAAAGTAGTAGGTGGAGTGTGTAGATATTATTTGAGGAAACCTTTCAGTTTTCAGTTAATGATAATGGAATGGATTCAGATTTCAGAGAGTACAGTGGTGTGAATTCTTTATTTTTCCTCCCGCTAAATTATTTATACACATAAAATTAATCATTTTTCCTGATTTGTTTCTGCAAACATGCTAACAAATTAGGAAAAGAACATTCTAGAAAGAAAATGGAAATCTTTCAATGTATTTCTGAAAAATAAATATTTCATCAGTTCAGGGCAGAGATTAAGCTAAATTGATGGGTTGGGAGTTGCACAATTGTGTCATATGTTGTTGAAGTGTGAGGACAAAAAGCTAAAATTCCCTTAGTTCCCCAAATAAATTCACATGTAATTAATTAAATGAATGAATTCTAACTCATATCTGTGTCCTAAAATTCTGGTTCTGCAACTCGGAGAATAAGAAGTTGTCCTGAGCCCCATGTGTCTGATGAAATCTACTGCATATTTGAGTTCTCTTTCTCAAGTACTTGCAATAAGCTTCTTTTGATGAATCTACCACCTGAGACTGGATTTGACTAATGATTTTAGGAGCAACAAATATCCTAGAAAGAAGTATAAGCTGATCGCAGAACAGAAAAAGAAACTAGATTCACTGAGGCTGCTAAGAATTATTCACTAATGACTAATAGTAATGATGATGATGATGATGATGATGATGATGATGATGATGATGATGATGATGATGATAATAATAATAATAATAATAATAATAATAATAATAATAAACCCTCTCAGAATTATTGGAGTAGATGTGCTACCCCTGCCTCATTAGTAAACCATAGCTGATGTGGAGCACTGCGACTTTGTAATGGGGCTAAAGTTATCTACAGAGAAAAGTTAAGTCTTTTTAGGCTAATAATAGCAACTGATTTAATTATAGTGATGCCAAATGCCCAGAAAAACAATCTTTACCTAAAATAAGCAGAATGCAAACTAAAATATGTGTGTTTTTATGCATTTCTCCAGACTATTTTTAAAAAGTCATCTGAAAATTACATTTTAATTTCAATTATTGCTATTTTTTCCCTGCTTGATCCTTTCTTTTAAGCTTGTAGCAAATTTGGAACAGGAGCAAATCTATAAAAATGTGAGACTGAGAGTCTTGTGTATTTGTCATTACTCTTGCATTCAACAGCAAAACTGTAATACTCTGCTGTGAATAGATGAAGTAGCGTACATGTTGACAGTATTTTAAACAATGAAAGACCTGCATTTGTAGTAGTTACATGTTGCCTTTTCTGCATTTAGGAAGGTCAAACTGATCCGCCACCAGAGATTATACAGTCAATGAAGTGCCTTGAAGCAAGCCAAGAGGAGAATCTGACCACAAGCCTTTGTGACCAGCAAGTGAAGGCACTAAAGGTTTAAAAAAAGAGCAGACAGTGGGGTTGACCCATTCATCCCAGCTGAGCCAGGAACACTTTTTAAGGGCATAGTGGTGTGGGAAGCTTTCCGAAAGCATCTGCTGAAAGCTTTTTAGGGCAGATGCTTTGGTAGAGTTCGTTAACTTCGGGTCACAGATGTACTATGTATTTGAAGTTAACCTGTATACGGGTGAATCATATGTTGATATAATGGTAGACCTAAAAGAGCCTAGGAGTCTAAAGCAAATAGGCATTCAGCAGGAATTTGTTTGCCTTTGACTATTCCTGAAATAAGTCGTAACTTCTAGGAGGAATAAGCCCATGAGTTAAGCAGTGATATAGTCACATCAAATACATCTTATTATCTCAGCCAGAGGCTTTGAGCATCAAATCCTAATAACTTTGGCACTGGAAGAATGATGAACAAAGTCTGGAAAATCCATAGTGTGTAACTTGTTGTTGCTCCGCGGAGATCAATGGAGTTATATGAATTAACAGCACTAGCTGAACACTGGGTGATTTGACTGAAAGAAAAGGGAACTCATACACTGAGAAGCGCAAACATGAAGTTCTGGTGGTACCATGCCAGGGAGTGATCTACAGAGGATTGCTAGAAAAGCAGTGAGCATTTGCAGCTAAAAAGTTGTCAAAATACTCATGTAAAAATAGCCTTACTGTGAGTAATGGAAAATACAGGTGAAAAATGTGTACAGCTAATGAATGAATAGGAAGCCAAATGAGTTAGCAGTGGTTTCAGTGACTTTTTTTGTGTATGTTAGGTAAAGGGCAGCTTTCTAATTAAACCAACAATTATATATAAAATGGGAATATATTTTATGTCTATGTGAAGTTTGGACTTTCAGAAAAGATAATAATCTTTTGTTAGTCATTCAGACCATTCTTAAAAAGTTGGCAAGCAAACTGTATTCCTTCTGCAGGATTTTATAGGGCAGACAATAACGGTGTGGATAATGGAAGGTGCTGCTGGGGAAGGTAGGGCTTTTCTAATCACCCTCTACTGATATATGAGCGAAAGAATGTTTAGAGGAATCGAAAAGTAGCAAATATTTTATCAGTAGCCCTATTAATTCATTGCTGTAGAATGGCATTGCAAGAAGTCTGTAGGATTTTTGAAAAGGGAATTGCCCACTTTTTCGTATAAAAAAGCACCTAAAAGAAGGGACCTAGGGATGCTCTGCAGCTGAGGGTGACCTGGGTTTTCCCTGTGCCTTACATGCTGTATTTTCTGCTGGAAGAAAACTTGGCAGAAGGGCAGGAAAAGATCCTGGTTATGCACAAGGAGGCTCACTGGCTTTGGTGATTCAGTGAAGTAGGACTACAAAGAGCTGTAATTCTTTTCTGCTGATGTGTAGGGCCAAACATTCATTGACTCTGCTGACGTGTGTTGTCTCATGTGAAGATTCACTGTCATGGGAACAAAAACTTCAAAAAACGGGGTTTGGAAGTGGTATAAACCCTGGTGACCCTGGACTAAGCCCTTTTTATGGCAGTTAGAAGGAAAAGTTGCTCTTAGACAATTTTTTTTTTCCATTTAGGGTAGCTTACATAAGGGAACACTACAGAGTGACTGGTGTTGACCCCAGGGTGAACACATGAAAAAATAGATTATTTGCTATTACTAATTGAGTAAGTCAGTACTCATGTAGCCTAAAGAAATGTTATCTGTTAAAATCCCACAAGGATGTTTAAAGCTGCTTTTACAGGACTTGTTTAATACCTCTAGAGTCTTTTTTTTCAGTTTTATCTCTATTAAATTTCCTGTGACTCTTTCTCAGAAGACGACAAGACAAAAAACTGAAGGAATAAAAATGTTACTCACCCACTAATCCATGCATTTATATTCACTTCACACAAAAATACAGTAGGTGGGTTTTGCTCTCTGCTAGTGGTTATATCTTTATCTTCTGCTGCTAAGGTCCTCTTTTAGATTCACAGAATTCTTTATTTGAACAAGATATGAAGATTTTGGAGTTCAGTGGCAGAAAGACGACCAATGATATTAACAAAAAAAATCTCTGAAACCCAGAAACAAACCAAAACAAAAAACCCACCACAGTCCACTGTCTTTATGGGCACTGCAGAATATTAGCCTATTTCTATTCCAGATCTGATGAACACCATAGTACCTTGTGGGGGGGATATTTTCTCACTTAAGAAAAAAATATTTCCGTAGGTAATTTTCAGAACACAGTAGAGACTTACTGTAGCTGAGCTCGTGAGCAGTTTGTTTCTCCTTCTGTGATTTTTCTGTTATAATCTGGATCTCCACAGTCTGAGCAGCTCTGCCTTTCAGCACAGGTATTGTGCCCCGTTCAAGCACCTTCAGTAGTCACTCAGAAGACTCAGGCAGCACTGCTTTTTCTATCATCTACCTTGTTTGCAGCTCTTGTAAATTTCTTCACTTTCTGCTACTCATAGGTTAAGGCCCTCTACAAACATTAAGCAAATTAGTAATTCTGCTGCAAGCAGCCAGAGAAAGTGAAGTTACAAACACAAGTGTGTCCTCACAGAATTTTTGCAAAAAGGTATGCTTGAAAATTTCGGGAGTACTTTCATATCTGAAAGACACCATGCTTAGTTAACACATTGTGTTAGACATGAAGGAGACATGAGTTAAGCAAGCCCAGACCTATAGACTTACAAAATGGAAAAGGAATGCATTCCTGATCTAAATACTGTTTATTTCAAAACACTCTGAGAAACGTTTAGGCTTATCCAAGCAATTCCCCCCTGCTGTCTCTGAGTTTTCTTTAAAACTTCAGTAGTTCTTTTTTCTGCTCATTTCTCTGCTGCTTTTCTTGTTTAATGGTCTTCACATCGTAGCAGCTTTTTCCAGAAAAGTGGAAATATTGAATGGATTGAGTATGTTACTAGCACTTTCCAGGAGCCGCTTCTAAAGTGAGCACTCCTTGTGCTATTTCCTTCAAGGGGTAAAGACCAAATTTTCAAAGGTGCTAGAGGTGCTTAAGTAACTCTTATGTCCTGGCTAACTATGACTGCATGTGAGATTACAAGGGCTGAACTAAGACTAGGCATAGGAGTGTCTGGTCTTCCCAGTAGTCTTTTCCTAGCTGTTTCCTGGCATTGAACAAATGCCAGAAAATACTAGTATTGGCAGTGCCAAGATGTTCTCCCTCACTATAGAGAGGTGAACAGTGATAACCGGGTGGTTTAATGTGTATAGGCCTATTTAAATAGACCAATTAAAGGAACGATAACTGCACTGCGGTACGATTTACAGGGGCAATGCTTTAACTGACAACAGAAGAGCTACGAATCCTAATGGGTGTAACTCTCTGATGTGAGGAAGTCAAGAGGACGGGTGCAGACTCTGTTCAGTGGTGCTCAGTGGCAGGATGAGAGGCAACAGGCACAAACTAAAACATAGGAAATTCTACCTGAACACAAGAAAAACAAGGAAACGCTACCTTACTTTGAAGGTGGTTCCACACTGAACAGGCTACCCAGAGAGACCGTGCAGTCTCCTTCCTTGGAGGTATTCAGAACCTGACTAGGCATAGTCCTGGGCAACCTGCTCTAGCTGACCTTCCACGAGCAGGAGGACTGGACTAGGCGATTTCCAATCCCAAATATTCTGTGACTCTGTGAACTTGTAACACTTCTGAAAATGTAAATATGTTTGGGAGTAGGGAGTAATGCAAATTTTTCTCTAATAACAGCCTCTGAAATTGATAGAAGTCCTCCTAGAAGATAAGGAGTCTTTTATTTAGAAGTCAGCTTGCAGACATCCAGATAAAGAATGTTCATATTAAATTCTGGAATTTAAAAGCAGTCAAATATTTTAAAACTTCAAAGCTTCTGGGACCTAGTATTCACAAGAGTGTGTGAAATTTTTCTTTTTTATTAGTTAGCGTATTTTTTTACTAAAAATTTTCCTATTTCATTTCTGTCACTTTATGGAAGGAGCTCCTAGGTATGAAGGGTCCATTTACATTATAAAACTTGTGTTACTTTTATATTTTCCAAAACCTCGATGCTTTGAATTTAAAGGAGACCTGTATGTTCTCTCCTTGAGTTATCTTCACTGCAGCTGTTTGATAGCTTTCAGCCACCGATGTAAAAATGGAACCCCCCACAGAAGTTGAAAAAGTAAGGTGAATTTCTACAAGAAGAAACTGGGTTATAACCAAAAAGAAAATCAAACACAAAGAAATGAGAAAAAAAAAGTCGATATTAACTTCTGAAAGAGCTGGAATACCGATATTTTACTCCAAGCTTGGGGGAATATTTTGAAAGCTTTGGTAGATATTTGTGCTCAACCGCAAGCTTGAAAATTGACTGCCCTGATGGTCTTTGGTGATATGACTGGCTCTGGTCGATGTTGTATACCTCGACTTTGGCAAGGCGAGGAAGAACTGGTCTAGATGGCAAAGGAAGAGGGTAGCTCCTGCTGCAGCAATCGTGAGAAGACAGAAGAGGTGCAACTCCTAAGAAAAAAGAGCAAAACCAGGTGGTGAATGACTGCCTTGGATGTCAGGAGAGCCCGTTTTAACTTGAGGGATCTGCTTGGCAGGATAAGCCCGACCCCCCAGGCCTCTGAGAATAGCAGGGATGCACCCAAGGCCACTGAGGTCAACATCCTCACAGGGCCTCTCTCTGGTGGCTTGGGAAGGTCCTGGTGACTAGAGGATGTTTCTGGAGACTGGGAAATGATAGGCAGGCTTCACCCATCTGATTCTGGGGCAGTGGCTCTGATTGTCCTTTCAAAGAAAAAACAAAAACCAAAACAAAACTTCTGAGATGTGTTATTTACTTGAAAACTTTATGTTTGTTTACTTTTCTATTTCTGTCCAATCTATGAGTTCGTTTAATTTGTTAGTCTTTTTCTGACTTCATGCCCAGGTAATCATGGAAGAGTTACTGTGTAGCAAATATCAGGTCAATTAGACTTGCTTGATACCAGAATTAGAAGGCTTTAAAACTCGTGTATGGCAAAAGTTTGACTTTTTCTTTTTTTGCATGGTATGTTCACCTTTGTTTACTTGAGGCTTTTAAAGAACCTGAATAGACAGGGTCGTGTTTTCTCCTCAGCAATGCAAAAGAAGTACCAAAGGTGATTTCATCGTGGCTGAACTGTGAAGTCTAAGGTCACAGACGTGTTTATCCATCTGTGTAGCTAAGAAAAGGCATAGTTCTTTTGACGTCAACGCAGCAATCCTTTTATCCCCAGAATTTTCACAAGCAAGGAGTCGTGGTCTATCTTTCCTCCTCTCTACAGGAAACAGAATTTTGGTGTCTTTCAGGATTTACTTACTTCCACCATCTTGACAATGAGTTATAAAGTGAGATTTCTTTCCCCCTGAGATGAAATTTTAAAGAGCTACTCTGTTAGTCTGTTCATACTGATTTTTATTCCCTTTTCGATTTTGTGTGAAGACCCCTCTACTTTTTCTATTTTAAACAAAAGACAAGGGAGTTAGGAAATTTGTTATGTAACAATTTGAGCAAAACCTTGTCTAACCACTTGGCATCTATTCTATTACCTAAGCTATTCTATTACCTAATTGCAAATGAACAGGATATGGATTCCTATTTCCTCTCCTCTAACAAGTGGATGAAACCTTCACATTATAAATTTCATCCTTCTGTGGATCTGGGAGTCATTGTAACACTCTAGTTGACTTATACTAGGTCTGTAAGCTAGAAAAAGGCACCGGCTGATGAAAACTATTTTTCATAAACTAACTTTATTAATTTAAGGGGAATCGGGGAACATAACTTTTTCTTAAATATAACATTCTGAGTAAGAGAAACTAGTTTATGCTAAAGACTGTTCAGTGCACGCAACTTTTTAATCTGTTAAGATAGACATTTTTATGGGAAAAATTGAACGTATTCTAAAGATAGAGTTTACTACTTAGGATATTGATGGTCAGAAAAAGTTCTTGACCTGATCAGTGGTAGTTACATGAAAATCTGATTTTATCAAGGTCTTTTAATACTGAAATGTGAAGAAAATGTTTCACATGGGTATTTTAATTCTGTTTTACTGTATCTCAAGAACTTGAAGTTCTTTTTGGAATATATTTATAATTAGCATTAACTTTTGAAGAACTACTTTAATTAAGGTATCTGAGAGAGATTGTATCTTCAAATACAGCCATGATGTTTTTTAAGACTAGGTGACTTCACCATGAATTTTGGTCCATAAGCTGTTATACTGCTATCACAGGTAATCAATAGCATTTTCTTTCCTTTTGCAAGTTTTCAAGGGAATTCACTTTTTCATTCTCCCCGTGACGATTCCAGCTTGCAGGACGAAACCCATATCTCTTCTTTTTATCTCTATCTGCCATTTCCTTAGTAGACTCTTTGCTCTCTATAGCCTGCTCTGCGCTGAAAAGGTCTAGTCTGGGTTTATTTCAGGCACTGTCATTTCCTCCACACTGGGTTCTGATTTGACAGCTGCATGTGGGTGCCTGTCTACTAGTACTCAGAGAGTCTGCTTTGAACACACTCTCAGCTTCTTACTAATTCTTCTGGAGACTGCCAGTTGGTGATTTCCCAGATCTGGTCGTTGGGGGTGAAATCCTCCTAGCCATCACACAGAATTTTTTCCGATACCCAGGTCTTTCACGACATCTACTTTCCCATCTGATACTTTTTCCTAGGGGAACATTTGCAGATGGAGGCAAAGGATGGAGATCTCTGATCATTGGCTTGTCTTTGAAAATCAAGCTCAGTCAAAGAGCTCTTGCTCTTCCTGATCAAGAACTGGGGCACCAGCCTTTCACGTATGAATGCCCAGATATAGATAAAGCTCTGCAGCTACTTTTAAGAAGGAGTAACCTACACTAGTTTTATTTATCCAAAGAGAATGAAATAAACTATTAAGTTTAAAGATCTTAGATGAAACTGAAACGTCTTGGAGTCCTAACAGGCTGTTATCAAGGACAGTTCAGCCCCTTTCATTATTTCCAAACAAGGGAAAGTAAGGTCATCCTGCAAATACACAGCCCAAGTTGCTTTCCTCAACCTTATGACTCACCAATTTCTTCTACCTGCTCAAGCCTGAGTTTTGAATTGAAATCCTGTTATAAAAATTCCTATAGGCAATAATAAGGGTATTCTCTGTCAGCTTGTGATGAATTAGAGTTAGTAGACTCCCAATTCCAACCAGTCATTCCTTGCAGGCTAGGTATTGTCTGACTCAGAGTTCATTACTGCTACTTGTTTTCTCTCCTGTATCTCAAAATTCACCTATTTTTTCCTTTGATGAGTAAACAAGCATGTCATTAAGGGAACAAAACCAACTTTTTTTTAGGAACTGCTGACTAGTGACGAAGGGGACTAGAGATTAAAAAACGGTTAGAGACTGGCTATCCAGAAGGTCCCATTTTCCGAGACTAAATACCAAGAGCTTTCTGGGAGTGAGGTGATTTTATGTATCTGATGCTGGAAACACTAAGTCCCAAATTACTGACTTTGAAAAGCTGGACCTTTGCTGAGAATAGCCCAGTGTCCTAGGAGAAAAAATATATATACCCCATCAAGAGATTAACGCTTTCAGATTATATAGTACATTCGCAAATCTGAGTTTTTGCTAGTGGATAAACCAGCAAAATGTCTGCTACTGAAAATCTGAAGTAATCACATTGGCTTTTGTAGCCATAGGAGGAGTTTATGGATAGTCTGTGGTCACAGTACAAAAGAAGGAAAAGTGCGTTGTCTATTATAATTAACTTGACTGCATGAAATAAGCGCTTCTGTTGCGTTGTTTATTTTATTCTCTTAAGGCAGGGCTGTGAGTTGTCCTGTGTCATATGTGATGCTGAATAGGAGACAGAGTAAGTGGCAAAAACGGCTTTGAGAAAACTTAGAAGGCAGTTTGTTGTGTTCATCTTGCTAAAAATTACATGTGAATAAAATTGCACCTACCGTAGATTTAATGGCTGCCATGTGTCAGTGGAAAGGAGTAAAGCAGTGGGGATGTAGTGGTGGATTTTGCTGTCAACAGTGTGTCTCTTTTTGCTTGGTGCGGGGATCATGAGTTCTAACCACGTCCTGCGCTTTAATTATTTCTACATACATTAAAGTAGGTAGATCTCTGGGCAGGTGTCACAGTACTTGGTGAGTGGCTTCTCTCTTAGATGTGTAATAACTTTGACCTTCTTCTCACCTGTGTGCACTAGTACAGCAAGGGAAATCTCTGCGTATAGTTTGCTGAATATGTCTGTGTACTAAAAGTTTTACGAAAGTCAGTTGGGTCTGCCATCCTTGTCTTTATTCTTAGCCTTTTAAAGCAAAAGCCAGCACGTTTGTGAGAAACGTATGGCAGACATCAGATGTTACCCAAACAATCACTTCTTACATGAGATGCATGTCTCCCCAACTGAATTTAATCTCTGGAAACAATACTATGTGAGTTTGCTAAGTACAAGCCTGCCTGGCAGTAAAATGGTGGCAAAGCACTATAAATCTATAATTTTCCTCCATGAATTATTCATGGAATGTTACTCTAGTCACAGTCAGGAAACACATATGTATAAAGTTAGCCAAGCACGCTAGTTTCATTTATGAAAAGGACTCATTCATGTGAAGGCTTACCATATGGTCCCCACTAGGAGAAGCAGAGATCCAATGCCATATTTTCCGCTGGTGTGCTGAGGCATAGCTCCACTGACTTTAGTGAAGCTTCAGTTTACATTAGCTTAGATCTGGCCCTTTCCTTTGAGAATTTTTGTTGATTTTTTTTTTCCATTGTGGTTATATGTCCTTTTCATTTATGAATATGTAACCTGGTTTCTTTTTTCTATGTTGATTAAAATGTGGTTATAAATCCAGGTTTAAAATCTCTCTTTCATAAATGCTTTTTCTTATTTTTTTTTATTTTTTTCTGATCTTCTGACCCAGAACATGAATATTTCATGGGAGAAAATGGATATTTTGTGCTTCGCTTGAGGTTCAAGAGAAGTCAAATATTTAAGCAAAGGTTTAAAAAGGGTGTTGAAAAACATTAATAGTGTAACTGTGATAATGGCTACCATAATGCATCCATCTCAGGAAAGACTTAAAGCAGTTCGCTCCAGAAGGCTAAACATCTTTTAAGGTTAGCATCTCTTGTATTAAAAATTAATAGTAAATTATTAGAATGGATCCTGGTTTTATTTACTTCCTTCCTAAAGTTCCTACAACAGTGCCTGGTGCCATATAATTCTTTTTGGGAACATGGGCCACATGTAAAATTTCTCCTGTGATCCCACGCACATTAATTTCCCTGGATTAATTGAGAGCACTGTAGCTGTAGAAGTAGTATGGTTGTACGGGCTAAATTGAGGCTTTTTGCCATGACCTCATAAATGTGATATATGTGATAAAGGTGCCATGGTCTCCATGGTGGAACCTCTAGCTAAGGCAAGCCTTTGTATTAAGTATACCTGGACATAGGTTGTGCCTCCAAAGGCTAAGGTATTCAAAGAGTACCAAGATCAGTGAACTGTCGTAGTTTATGGAAGATCTTGTATCCCATTGCTGGGAGAGATGCAATTACTGTGATGGGAGAATTCTACAATTTTTTGTGGCAAAAGTCCCCAAGTTAATTATATTGTGCTTAGTAAACATGCGAGGGCGTTACAGAGTAAGGTTGCATCTGAATGCATCGACTGAAGTGATGATTCACTAAAATTTTTCCTGCACTGCTGGTTGGCAGTAGCCAGCCAAATGTACTTCAAGCCATTAGGCTTGGTAAAATTGCTTCTAAATACTCCTACCCTTGCCTAGGAATCTCTGTGCAGAATGGTAGTTCGCAGAGCAAACATTAGCACATCTATGAAAAAACTCCTCTGTCTTCAAGCTGCATAAAACCCATTTATGATATGGGTAACTGCAGAATGTAGTACCAAATTGAACCGAATTCAACTGAACTGGGGAGTCTGCCATCCAAACCATAGCCATGTCCATGACGCTGGTCATGGGAGAAAGATGTCATATTCCGTCCCACCTGCATGAGAGTCAACAGGGATGTCATGACTGATTGTTGATCCTGCACTGTGCAAAAAGAGGAAGGCTACAGGCTGGAGAGAAAACTCATAAGGGTAATATAGCTTCTTTGCGTGCAGTGCCTCGGTGGGACGGGACAGGCCAAGGACGGTGTAGGAACCAAAGAAGCAACACTGGCATTAGTGAAGAACTGTCAGAGACTCATTCTAGCTGATCCATGCAGCTCCCTGAACAGGAAAACAAGGAAACAGTTCAACCTTGGCAACCTTGTTAACCCCAGCAGAGCGGTAAATAAAATATGAAGTACCGGACCACTAGGTAAGTAGTACGCCGTTCTAGTATGACTGATAGATCATCCAGCTGGCACACCGTTCATGCCAAATAAACTGACTTCTTAAGTTAATAAGATCCCTTAGTATCAAAACAACAGTTATTTTGGAAATTTTCTAATATTTTCATATTTGCTTTATCTACTTTCTTTTCATTCTTGAATAATGAATTAGCCTGGTCATTTTCATTTTCTCTTCAAGAAAAAGTGGTCCCTCAACAATTCAAGATTGTTTAGACAGTACCAGGGAAAAATAAGCTTTATTATTAAAATAAAAAAGCATATTTATTTTTGTCTGAAGTGAAATTAAATTAGGAAACAATATTTCTTACACGAATACTATTCCGTTATGCCAACAAGATTTTTTAAAGCCTACACGCATGGGGCCTGAAATAACCTGTTACTTATCTGTTTCTGATGTCTGTAGTAGATGAAAACTTCACGGTTAAAAAATAAGTGAACTCCTCACAGTTACACAGTAAAAATATGTCAGAGCCAAGTGCTCAATATGAAATCTGGTTCCTATACTATACTTTGACCATGTGGATTTATCTTTTGTCTTGACCATGGAAATACTTGCTGCTAGATAGTTGACAAAAGATGGCTATGTTTTGGTTTCAGAAATGATGAGTGGAGGTATTGTGGCTTTATGAATTACTATTGATCACAGATACGGATTTAATGTTGGGAGAGGGAAGAAGAGGGTGAGGGGTGAATAAGCAGGTGGTAACTAGTGACTGCCTGCCCTAGTGCTGAGATCTCATTTCCTCATTTCCTACTGACACCTGAACCTCACCTGGCCAGCTATAAGGGATTTGGAGGGAAGACTTGTATGTTTCTTGATATGCTGGGGAACTTCATATGTGTACCTACATTAACCTGATGCTACCATGCTCCGTTATCTGGTCCATAGGAAAGGGGCTGTACTACTCTGTTTGCCTTAGGATTGTGCTGCTGCTTATCAAACATCTCCCTAGAATGTGGAATTTACACCTCAGTGTAACGAAATGTGGTTTGTTCTAAGTTCCACAGCAAGACCTACATGCAACTGGTGGATTTGCTATGTATCATGCGTATCTTGGTGATTTGGAGTCCAGCTAGAAATGAGCTGTTGGAAGCATATGGTAACAGTACTTCTGACAGAGTTTTACTCAGAAATTTTGTATTTGTTAGAAATTAAAGCTAAAGTGACCAGATACCAAGCTCAATTTACTTCCTGGTTTGGACTTAAATTTTAGAAATATATATATATATCTATATATTCTCATTTACTCTGTTTTATTCTAATTTGACTCTTGATTTATCATCACAGTCAAATGCCATTTGCCATTTTTACACTTGAAATCTTTTCCTATACCACGTCAATCTGTATGAATTGGGACTGAAGGAGATTTATGTGCTGCTTACTAGAAATCTAATGGGAAGATAGTGATTCAGAATACCTACCCAGTCACGATTAGATGAAATCACATGTGGCGGCAAGACATGAAGCAATATAAGAGGAAACACGGAATTCTGCCTTTTACAGACTAAATAGCAAAAGTTATATGTTGTGTTTTCTTTCTTTAGAGTAGCCAAATTCTAGAGTGGTCAAGCACCAGAAATTATACAGTCAACGAAGGGCGAGAGTCTGACTACAAGCCTTTGTGATCAGCGAGTGAGGGTACTGAAGGGCCGAGAAAAGGAAACAGTGCCATTGACCTGTTCATCCCAGGAGAGCCAGGAATGCTTTTAACGGCATGGTGATGTGGGAAGTTTTCTAACAGCATTTGCTGAAAGCTTTGCAGGGCAGATGCTTTAGTAGCGTTCATTAACTTCTGGTCGCTGATGTACCAGTGTATTTGGACTTCATACTGCGGCAAAGTAGTAAAAGAAGAATTTAAATTTTTGGAATTTTTACTTCAAATAAATTCCCCACAGGTGCCTGGTTCAAATGAAAAGGTTGGACTGGGAATTGTGAAAATGCTTTTCATGAAAGCTTGATTCTCATATACTCCTTCAATCTTGTTCTTAAACCAGGAGTTATAGGCAAAACAAGAATTAAAAAAAAATGGTGCTGCTTGTTTCCTTCATTTTGGATCATCTTGAATCTTAAACGAAGTTGTAAGTCAAGTTATAAGTCACTTACTTTCCTGCCTATAGATACAAACAGGATAGTATGTTGGTTTCAAATATTTTTGGTAAATCTCCAGTAGGTTTTGCCTTGCTTACTCTGGATTAGTGATAGGTTTCAAATATACTTTTCAAGAGAAAAACATCCTCTCTGTAATTCCCTTGATTTTCATGAAGGTATTGTATGAAATGTGAGACTGTTAACAAGAAGAGTCACACAGAGCTGTGTTTCTAGAAATGCACTAGGAATGGGGAGATATATTTCCATGTGGCTAATATTTCAAGAGCTGAAGTAGCCAGAGGTCAGTAGCCTGAGGAAATGAGTAGTGACTCATGGATGTTCAGTGACATTTTTTATAATGTGAACAGACTGCTTAGGAACTGTTACAGTAAAAATCATCCGTTTTAAAGAAAATCGGGATGAAACTAGCATCTGATGTAACCCATGCCATTGGCTAAGAGGAGGCTTATACAGACATGCTGTAGTGATATGACTGGAGATCCAAATGAAATGTATTCCTAAAAAAGGACAAAGTGTGTCTCTTTGTCTTACTGCTCATGTCAAACCGGGAAACCTAGATAATTTCTGAAATCATCACAGTAAAGGGATTTGTCATCACTTCTACTTCACTTTTACTTCTGCAGAATCTAACAATATTTGCCTGTCATAGTATTAGGAAGCTGTGATGACTGATCAATCAACATTTATAAATACTCAGATCTCAGGATTGAAAGCACTCCTACAGAATACGAGTGCTAATAACCAGCAAACATCCAGCCAGAACTCAGACCTCAGGGTTCTGGCTTTCCATCCCTCTCAACCCTAACATATATCTGTCCTTGCTTTAATAACAGGTGGCTCTTGGTTCTGCTGCAGATGCCAGATTATGGAAGACACATATTTGGGTTTAGGAAACAGCCAAAACTTTGCTAAACAGTCTTTCTGAGAAGCTCTGCTCCCGATTTGGCTGTTAATCTGAGATAAAGCTGCTGAATTTTTTCAGTGTTCTGAAGAAAAACTGCAAGAGCTACCCATTCCTTGAGAATTTTTTTTCCTATCTGGATACTTTTTTTGGAGGTTTAGAAGAGATGGGGAGCTTTGAAAATCTGAATCTAGATTTTTCAGAAGCTTATCTAAATTTTTTCCTTGACCTGAAAAGCGTATGAATATACCCTATCTTGTTAGCTTTCCAGTGCTGTCTGCTTCTCCTTACTCAGAAAAGCTTTTAGTTGTGAATTCTGAAGGCTTTTCAGTTTTCCTTTTTGGGGAGGACTGAACTCTTTCCAGTTCCTGAAGTCTGAAAATGACTTAAGAAGGTTGTCAGAATGGTATTTTTCTACTAACTCCTCTCTTTCTTCTCTCAGCTTTTCTACATACTATGTTAAAGAATTTAAGAGATCTTCCTAAATGACAAGAGTTTCCGGAGTGGCAGGCAGCTGGGATGCTAGCGAGCCGTGCTGATAAACCTGATGTATTTCTTTCTGCCCTTCTGCAGTTCTCCTCATTTATGCTCCCTGCAGTTATTCCCCTTGCATTTAAACTATATGGGCTCTTTTAAGGGGACTGTTTTGTTGCCCTTCTTGTGTGGTGCCCTAGGATAATGAGTCATGATCCAGAAACCTAGGAAGGAAGTACTGGTAATAAGTACCATAACACTGGCTGTCTGAATAGGCAGGTAAGCAGAAATAATAATTGTAAGAGGAGATAATTGCCTTGTTCATCTCAGCCAGATTTTGTTCTGAATTTCAGAAATTATAGAGTGACATATCCAATGGATGCTTGGGCAGATTGTTATCATATAGTTACTTTAATCATCTGTATCATCATTTGTAGATTTGCGGAGTTTAAAAATACCCCATCACTTGTGTTTTTTCTCTCTATCTTTGGATATGACCTTTTTGGTTGGTACAATCCCTGATAACGCAATGTATCCTGCCATCTTCAAGACAGCTGTTTTGAAGAACATATAGAAATTCTTGTCTCTAAGAATTCTTGATTTTGTCTATATGCATGTTTTATTAAGAGGAGAAAAGAAGAAAAATTTCTCAGCAAATTATATCTGAATGTCTTGTACACTGATTATATGATTAAAATTGTCTAAGAATATCTGTCTGTATTTTTGGCTTGCACAATGCAACCTTAATGGCTGGTAAGTGCTGAATTTTGTCACAGATGAAAAGAATACAAAAAGTGCAAAGCTTGTTAACATGAGCCAATCCTGCCATTTATCTGATATTTTCAGCACACTGAATATGTTTGAACAGTTTTGCTGCCATTATGGAACTTATTTTAGACTTATCAAGTGACAATTTTCTTTCAGATCATAAAGAAAGAGAGAAAGGAATTTAGTTGTTTTGTTGATAAAGCTAGTCCTAGATCATCAGGAAAAAAATACGCAATAATTATAGGGAGGGCTGCTTGGTGCACATAGTGCAGCAAACAGCAGTTTTGTCATACGTTGCAGAATTAAAGGCCAATTCCTGCTATCTATGCACCAAAATGTAATTGAATTAGAATCACAGGAGTCATGGACAAGCAAAGAAACACACTTTTGTGACAACCCTGTCTGCGTGCTCTGAATTTGCTGAAGCTGGAGGCTGTGTGGAAACGGCTAAAATCAAGTAAACTGCAAGTACAAAGATTCAAAGAGGCCTTCCCCTCAGGTAGGCACGGGGTAGAGAACAAGCATCTTTATGTTCTCACGATACGGGAGCACTCAATCCCTAAAACACCACTAATTCTTACGATCCTGTGGTGTGGATTTTATTTAACTTTTTGTCTTCAAAGAATCTTCAAGCAGCATGTATGAGCTGGAGGAGGAGAACCTGACTGCCTGTCAAATAAGAATAAGAAGCAGGGACAGAAATGTGTGGTGAAAAGCTTTATGGTAAACGACACAGGAGAACAAACCGCCACTGTTCGTGTTAATTCCGGGCAGAGCTGTCAGAACTGCTGACAGGACTGGGAAAGGAGATGTGACGGTTAGACACTTGCAAGGTAATTTTTATTCTCAGTGGTGTAATTTAGAAAAATATACTGGCTAACACATCTTTGATTGTTTTCTCCTTATCTCTTCTCTGTCTTCACTTTTTGCTTTTGCACGCGGGTGCGTGTGTACCCATGCATTTTAATACCGGCTTGCATTATCAACTGAGAGAGGACATATGATCAAAGGTGGAAGTATATTAGTGGAACTGGATGAAAGACGGTAGTCCAAACTGTACATGAAATATAAATGGTTTCTGATGGCAGCAAAATGGTGTTGCAGAGGAAGTATTGAAACTCCTGCTAGTGGGGATCTATCTGGAGTTTTGTCTGCGGGTTTCCTTGTGTGTCCCGAGAGAAAAGAAGGTTTCAGTTTTCTGATTTCAGCCAAAAAAATAGAAGCTGATCATATCTGAGCCATAAACAAACAAATAAACAAACAAAAAAGCACTCCACCAAATAAACCAACAGTGGAAGTACATGGCAATATTCTCACTCCACAGCTTTTCGCAGAAGTCTGTGGGCTATGGCTGAAGCTCTCAAATTGTTCCAATAATTACAAGATCAGGTGTATTTAAATGCTTTTCCTTGATAGTTTAGCTATTTTGCTGGGCATGAGAGAAATGTAGATTTGGTATATTGATTCATGGCACAATCCTATGAGACCTTCACATAAATTGAGTAGTAGAACATGATTTAAACTTATGGCATGTAGACCAATTTGTTGTCTTTACTGGGAGGAGGTTGGTAGTGGTGTCCCAAGGGTTAATCCTAGCAGAGTGATAGTCAATGTCCTGTTTAATAACTTAAATGGTCGAACAGAAATGATGTGCTAAAGCAGATGGTGTAAAGCTGGCAAGGACTGAGAATATGATGGGTATGATGGGATTAAAATTTAATATGATTTTGATAAATTGGAGAAGGTACACAATATCAGCAAAATTAAACTCAGTAAGAGCAAATGTAATGTACCATGTTTAAGGAGAAACAAATAAAACATGGGTAACAGAGATGCAGTAGAGCACAGAACAAGTCTGTTTCAGTTGTGCTATTGCGGAGAAGGGAGAAGGAGAAGGCAGTTATAACTGAAAATATATTGAAAGGAACATGAAATGTAGGATGTGGGAGGAAATCACCCCCCTCCTCCAGGCACTGGTGAGGCTGTAGCAGGGGATATTTTGTCCCAGTTTGAGCACTGCATTTGAAGAATGCTATATACCAACTAGAGAGAGTGCAGTAGGGAACACTAGGAACGATAAGAGATTTATGAAACAGCACCTGTGAGGGAAAGTGGAATGAATTAGCTGTGTTCATCTTAGAAATATAAGACTGAAGGGAGATAAACAATAGCTGTTTTCTGGAATTAAAAGACTGTTACATAAGAGACGGCAATAAAACATTCTGCACAGCCTCAACGGGGAGAAAGTGAAGAGTAACTTCCGGCAAAACAAAAGAAAAAAGACCTGTAAGACATTAGGGAAAACTTTTTACACTAAAGATAGGTGATCAATAAAAGGAGTTATGTACGGAGGTTAGAGAATACCTTTTGCTAAAAGCTCTATGAAGGAATAAAAGAAATATCTTTTCAGAGGTAATTTAGGATGCACTAAATTATTCCTTAGGAAAAATGATGGACTACCCACGCTCTACTGCAGACTACCAGGGATCAGTGCAGTAGAAATGGACTTTACAGCCCCCTAGTCTCTGTCATATTAAAATCATAGATTTCAAGAAATCATCTACCTGTTCTGGAGATATGATGTATCAATTATATGCTTAGGAATATTTAATGTACCTAGTGTGTATGCTGCGAGGTGAAAGCAGGACAGAAGAGGTGTTCAGGAGACGTAATAGTATAATGATAACGTAGACAGATAGAAATGACAGATGTACCCTTAAAAATAATTTCCATTTTGTTTAATAAATGGCTGCAATGAACATACTAACAAGGGAGCCTATAAACAGTGTTTGGTATCCATTGATTTTTTAGGATTCTTGATTTTCCTTAGCAATGGACTATCAAGACAACGTGTATTTAATCTTTTGGTGCCCATGCTGTTCGTATTCCCTACCCTGCTGAATCTCCAAAGCTTTCACACAGAGAAAGCTTTGCTTTTTCTTCATGTATGGTACCTGGAGGTCCGTTTTAATAGATCACAATCAATACATGGAATGACTACACTAAAGTTATTCTTGCTTGGAGGCAAAGACATGTAATTGGATGGCTTCTCTGAAGCCCTTGCCAACCTACTTTTCTACCGAGTCTATGTTTACCTTATAATTGACTCAAACATCGAAAGTTCAGAGAATATTCCTAAATGTCCTAATATTCCTAGAGATTACAGTACAGGCATACTGGGATTTTCATATACAATACTGTAAGAATTTAGGCCTAGATAGAGAGAAATTATGACAAGGACAATATTTTTTTCTTTCTGTTTGTAATCTCACTTTACTAAAAGCAGAATGAAAGGTACTGGTAGAAAGTAGTAGAAACAATTCTACCAAAGTTTACCGTACTAATGTTTACCATAGTGGGAGGGGAGAACGGCTTCCCTTAAAATATTTCAGGCCACCTGTGCTGTTGAGGAAGCTATTTCTGTTCTCAATAAATCTTTTAAGGTTTTGACCCTTTTTTTTTTGAATAGTTTTTATACTTTTAGATCCAAAATAAGGGTCCAGGGTTCCTCATTTTTCTTTTCAGTTTACCACTGTAGAAAACTATATGTAAAACTGGAACCTAAGTGAAAAAAAAAGAGTGATTATCACACCATACAAAAAGAAAGAAATACCTCCAGTCGAAAAAAAAGTCACAGTAGAAACAACAATAATAAAATGATAATAACAAAAAAACAAGAACAGGTGAGTAAAATAAATGAAAAGGAGGTATCTGCAAGGGAATTCACACAAAGTTATATGGTGATTGTTCAGGATGGAACAAGAATCCTGTGTCTGGGCCAGGAGTCAGGACTTGCTGACTTTCAGTTAAAGATAGTCCTTCAAAGAGCGCATAAAAAATTTAGAACAGTGCCTGTTAATCAGAAGGAGTAAACAGCATGAACTGTGAGGCTTTCATTTTAACAGCAGAGTGTATTTGCTTCAAACGGCTGAAATATATTCAGACCTTGGATCTCTTTAAATATGAGATTGTTCCCTCCTCTTAATTTACTTGGTGATGACAGTAAAGATACATGGTTTTAGAAATGGTCATGCTGTACTTTTTCCTAAGCTGGCTTTCTGTATAAAATTTCAAGGCTAAAGATGTGATTTCGCTAGAACTACAGATTTATACTGCCTTGATGGAGGGAAACTTCTATTAGTTAAATCAGCCCCTAGGTACTTTCATTTTCTTCTCAAAGTAGATTTGAAAGACTTTGCCTCTGATTCTTTAAATAGGGAATGTGTGTACAAAAGAGGAATCTTGTCTCTTGGCAACCTCATTAAAAAAAAAAAAAAATCTTTTGTGTCCGTGTTCCTCTTGAGGAATTAAGCAACATTTCCTGTATTTCCAAATAGGGATGAGCTCATATATCTTTGTAATGATAAATGCACAAAACTGTGCTACCCCTTCTGCAGCAGTACCTGGAATCAAACTGGGGAAGTTGTAATGTCCAGAGATGGTGAAATGACCTCTGCACCTTTTCCCTACTCCAATGCCTTCTGTGGCCTCAAGTAAGGGCATAATGCATCATGAAAGTTTTTGGAAGGAAGGTCACCTTAATGTAGTGTAATATGCAGAAAGATGAGAAAGATCTTAGCTCCTAATAACGGCTATATCCTCCGCTTTAATGTTAAATGAATTGTATTTTTCAGATCAATGTTTGCAACTTTTTAAAAACCTAGGACTATCAAATTTTTATTCAAACAAACAAAAGGAGCAATTGGCGTGTTGTTGACATTCTGATTCTCATTTGCAACCAGATAAAAAGGGTGCTTAATTTTTTAAATTAATATCCACGTCAATTTATAAGTTTACTTATGCTTGCAGGAGTGTCTGACTGTGCATGAATTTGTTATCTTATGGTCATTTTGTGGATTACTTTTTGATGTCTTATGACCTACTATGGGTCTCATAGGTTCTCACAGATTGAAAAATGCTGCCTTGGGATACAACCTAATTGTAGAAAGGGGATGTTTTTTCATGGCGACCAATGTACAATTGTATATATTGTGGATAATAATAGATTTTCACCTTCGTCTAAGGTCATTTCTACATAACAGTCACTTCTATGGCTCATAGTCCTGAGCTGATACTGATATAGACCACTTCTAGCTAATGCTGTCAGAGTTTGCATGAGAGAAGTGCTTGTTTTGCCATGACCTTGGCTGTGTAATATGTTAAAACCCCAGAGTATTTCCTTATCTTCTTGAATTACTCTCATCGCTTCCAATGAGGCTAAAGCTACTGTAGTTACTTGACGAAGAAAAACAGCTGGAAAGTTTTAAAATTCTATGTTTACAAAACATTCAGACATAAAATTGCCTGTAATACAGGCCTTGAAAATTTAAAACAGATTAAGAATCAGAATTTATTAAACTAAATCTTTACTGCTGTTACACAGACGAGAAAGTGGGCTACAAAGTAGATGAGCAGCACAGGAATACATTTTCATAAATTATTGAATTGACAACGTCATGCAAAGACATTTTTTACTGCAGAAAGGGAGATTCTGGAATATGAGTCAGGGTTTTTGAAAGTTGTACTGCAGGGGGAAAGGAGAGACAAAAATAAAATGATAAAAAAATCCTCATTGTTTCTCCAGTTAACCGTGCTAATTTTAGCATTATTTGTTCTATTGGCGATAGCTTTTTAGGAATTTTTCTCTGCTCTTTTTTTTTTTTTTCTCCAAACAGGTGAAACCTTTGAAACTTTGTCCAAACTTCTGATTTTGTCCTAGTTTTTATTAAAAAACCCACAAATTTGAGATACCTCAGTTATATCTCCATTTTGCAAGATAAGCAAGCACGCCTCTTGACATTGCTAAGAAAAGGTACTTTTTTTTTTACTTTTATATGGCAAATTTAAAAAAAAAAAACAACGTATAATTGTAAATAATTCTTCCCTAGGGCTCCAGCGAGTGGAAACTGATCTTTGTGTTATGCAGATGTCAGAAGAGGTAATCTAGCAAAAGGCTAGAATAAACATATATAATAAACATTTCATAGTCTGTTTACCTCTCTAATTGAATGAACGGTTAAAACTAGGATGGACTGTATGTAACTTGCTCTTATCAGAACTGCTGCTGGGAATAATCACTCTTACTCTTTATGTATTTTGGAATTTAGTCTCTGAAAATAAAGTCAAAAGTGTTGAGTTTAGGGAGTAAGGCTAAAGGAGGAAAATTACTTTTCTATCCAAAAAGAGTAGAAAAACCACAATCTACTACAACAACATGTTAATAGATTGGTGGATATTGCTACGTTACGCTATTCAGTTTGCCATTGAAACTTGATGAGCTGCTTCAATAGATTTTTTGCTTGGAGTAGATTTAGTTAGAGCGTATTTAATAAGAGCCATCATCTAAACTCCTCTCTGTCTTCCTTTCCTGCTTTGCTTTGTTTCCAGAGACAGTACACTTAGCTGAGACTTTGAGTATCAAATTGGTGTAAATTGCATACTAGAGTAAAAAGACACAGCAAAGTTGTGAAATGATTCCTTATTCGGCCATTTCTACATTAACACTTCATTTTTCTTCCCACTTTCTGTTTCAAACACTACACTGTGTTTAAAAAGAGAGGCTGTGTAACGCAAAAGCAAAGAACTATGTGAAAGGGCAATTTGTGAAGATCATATGCATTTGTTAAGCATATGTGATTAAGATAATAGATATTTTCATATCTAATCCTGAAGGTATATTATAATTGAAGAACCTTTGTGTCCAGAGGTTGCCACAGCTGAGAAGGAGATGTACGACCTGCAGATCAGCTGCTCTTAGGTAGGCCTTCCAAATACTTCCATGAAACATTGCTTTACAACTGCTCTAAAAATGTAACCTGACTGGGCACCTAACTGCTCTGACTGACCTGAACCCTCCAGCTTTATCTGTGCAAGGCAAAGAGATGCAGCTGATTTGCTGGGGTCGACTAAACTTGGATTTCAGACTGGTGAAGTGCTGCCTTGTCAGAGCAGAAAGCCAAACTTTTCTCAGTTTCCCTTCTCTCCTTCCCTCCCAGGAGCATACAGGACTGTGTCCTGGGTCACAGGCATTCGATCTTCACCTGCTGATCTCAGGCTGGGTCCCCTGTTCATCATCAGCTTTTCCATCCCCGCCCGTTACACTGCTCTGGCTTTTAAGAATGGCGCTTACCTACCAGCTCACAGTGAGCTCACTGAAATGAGCTTTTGTGATAAAGTAGAGCTGCAGCAGAAGCCTTTCTTCTGTTCGAGGAAAGACTAGAGAGATTTCAAATGAAGCAAAACCTCCTTTTCCCTCTCTTTCCCTTCATCTTTTGTGGAGTCTGTAGTTCCACCAGAACTCCTGCAAAAGCAGCATTTCTCACTGAAAGCTGAAGATGGACTGGTCTCCAAGGACACGATAACTTTATCCTGGCTGTGTTCAAAATCTGCATTCATTACATCATAAAAGCAGCCATATGTGGATTTATGGAAGACATTGAACTCTCCAAATCTTTTTGTCTTGACTTGCAACTGCAGCCTAATATCACAGCCATTAATCTTAAACCATCAAAATGGTGAGACAACAGATGTGCTAGATTTTGTCTAATCTGCCTTCAAAGTAATAAAGAATAATAACACTGAGAAGGAAGCTCTTCAGGGAATCTGCATAGCAGCCTGAGTTTTAAAGCATTTCAGAAACCAATACTACAAGCCTAGCTGATAACAAGCATTTCTGTATGAAACAGCCACATTGTACTCCAGGTGATGTTGTTGTTGCTTTTGGTACATTGGTTACAATGAAATCAGTGACAATGTTCCTGCTGCAGACTGGGTAAGATCAACAAATACTGACATATCTTCCCGAATTTTCGGTCAGTAGGTCAGCTGAATGCGGGACCAGGACTATGGGACATCATTACAGGTTTGTGTGCTATCCCTCACTCCTTTCCCTGAGTGCCATCCTTCTTCATCCCTGGAAATATTCAAATGCCATCTGGACACAGTCTTGGGCAATGTGCTCTAGGTGACCCTGCTTGAGCAGCAGGTTTGGACTTGATGGTCTCCAGAGGTCCCTTCCAGCCTCAACCATTCTGAGCTTCTGTGAGAGCATCCTTTATCAGTAGGTTTCACAACACTGAGGTCTGCTTCTGACTGTGACCTCTTTTTTGCTAAAATCTAAAGTAGCATGACTGTGATCTAGGGCGAACAAGGCTCCAATGTGTTGCTGCTGCAGAGGTATTGAGGTAGTGAGAAATGTCTTACAGGACTGACCTGGAGAATGTCTGAGGATCATTTGAAAGTAACAAACAAAAGAACAGCAATTGGTAAAATTGCTCACAGGTCTATGCCAAACTGCAGTCCTTTCAAGGTATAGAGAACAACATTTAACATTTGTATTTCTGGAATTATAATTTTCGGCCATTAAGAATGGGAACATAAAGCCTTTAGAGTTTGCTGTCTATCTTTCAGAAGTCTTAGAAGATATCTCATATGCTCTACCTGTCATATGTCGAAGAATAAAATTGCCAGGTTATCACAATTTCAAAATATAGTAGTAATTCAAAAATACTTTTTTTAAAAAGAGTAATTGCAGTATAATCAGCTTTAGTGTGTGCCTATTACCTCGAAGCAGAAAAGCATCCAGCTTTCACTTAGAGACTTCACAAGATGGAGATTCCCTCCTGTTGCTTATTTTCACATACCATATTTTTAACTTAGTTAAAATTTAGTTTTAGTTGTGCTTTTTTGTTCTTCCTCAAAGGACATTTTTTATATACTGATTTTTTTTTCTTCTTTTAGCTTTGTAAATCTCAAATTTCCCTCTACAGATCAGAGCAGCTCCTTCAGAAAAATTATGTATATCCTATTTTCATAGAAGGACAGGAGCATGGGACGTAGCTGAGGGACTAGATCATCCGGTATCCCATTTCTAACTGTGCAAAGTCCTGGATACCTCTGAAGAAGATGTAAGAAAACACAAAAATTTGGTATAAGAAGGCCATTAACTAAGAGTGTGTTATGTCTTTATCCTAAGAGTTTAGCCCTCACCCTTGACTGTTACTAAGCTGCTTGTTTTTCATATGAATCCACCTCACCTTTGTCCTTGAGGTAACGAAGATTTTTTATTCTCTTCTCTTGTCCTTCCCTCCCACCCTATCTGTTTTCTCTCCCTAATGTTGTTTTGCTTCAGAACGCTTCTTCCTCTAATGAGGTGAAACTGTTGTGGGCTGCTGCTGCTGCTGCTGCAGTCTACATTAGAGAGGATTTTATGGGGGTTTTGTTTGTTTTGTTTTGTTATATTTTGTTTTATTTTTGCCTCATCAGTAGATGTAAGAGAAACTTCATCCACAAAACGTTTTAAGCTACATAATGACTCTTGAAAGCCAACGGAGGGTGAGGAAGGGAGCTTACTCAGAATGCTCTGGAAGGGTACACTATGTCTTTGCCAAGCGCTATGCTTCAGAGAGGCACACGCTGAGCTGGGGTCCTGTGAGTAAAGGCCTATGGGATAAATAATACTGGTGCTGGTTGTTCTCCTCACACCATTGAGACCACAAGAGGGTTTAGCAGTGGGTCTGAGTTCCCTGGACGACTGAGTGCGTCTGTCAGCCCCAGCTAATCCTTTCCCCTCTAAGCTCTGAGAAGGTCTGTAGTCAGGGTGTAGCAGCCCTCTGACCACTGGGACAGAAAGGAGGTCTCCAAATCTGCTCCCTGGATCAGAGCAGAAATGGGAAGGAGAAAGCAGGCTGCTGCCTTTGTCCACATATGCAGATGGTGAAATCACTGTCTTGATCCATAAACTTAGTGGAAGACAGCTATGACTCACTGCAATCCTTGTAAACCTGTTCAGAAATGGAAGAAATGGTCATTTTTCTTGGTAGCTTCTGTGTCTTAATGTTTTTCTTTTTCTTGAAGACTCTGAGCACTAAGTGGACCGCTACCTTTTTCGCCACCTTGGCAATGGCATGAGGTGAGGAGAAAATAGGACTGTCACCGGTGGGGCCGTTAACCACACTTTCTCTGATTTTCCTGGAGAAGCAGAGATTTCCTTAAAATGCTGTACTTGTAAAAGGTTTCCTTTCAATCTGTTCAGATATACTACTGGACTTTGAGTGGACTGCTCAATCAGAAAGCTTTTCTCAGACTCTGTGTAGATGGGAAGGCTCTCTTTTCCCTGAAATTTTCTGAAATAGCAGCCTTTCCTGCTTCCTATGTGGTGCTTGCTCTAGCTTCTGCAAACTTGCAGGTCATGAAAAGAACTGTAAAAGCACAGGACAATGTGTGGTATCTTTGTACAGGGATAGTTTTCACCCACTACAAATATAAATGACATTATTTCTCCACAATCTAAAGCAAAGATTTCCTTGGTACAATTTGAGAAATTTATTCCTTGCAAAGTGCTGGTGGTGACCTTGGTCTTTCCCTTCATGCCAGCTCTTTATTCCTTCCTTCCTTTCTTCTGCATGAGTTCTTCCTCTTTCCTCCCTCCCTTCCTCGGTCCTTCCTTTTCCCATTTTCTCTCTTCCTTTCTTTCTCTATTTTATTCTCTCTGTCATCATCACATTTTTATATGAACTATAAATTAAAATTATTACTTTTCTGTAAGTTCTGTGTTATGTTTTCTTTAAGGAAAACTAGTGTTTTCTTTAAGGAATCCTGACACTATTTTGTGTGTGTGTGTTTGGGGGACAATGAGAATATGGCTGATGTACCCGAAAATTTCTCTACACAATAAAGCTTCCCTTTCAGCCCTCTCTCTTGTTGATTATAGATTATTTCTCACCTTCATTCTCAGACTAATTTTGAATATCCCATTGTGAAGGAAGCTTTCCTTGCATTTGGTCTTTGGACCTAATCCACCATCAGTGAAAACTGTATTAATCTTACTGAAGTCAGTAGTGCTACAGAGATTAATAACAGCTGAGGCTTTAGCTGAATTTGTTCTGTGACTTTTTTACTTGGCAATGTATGTGGTGTGCTTCTGGAAAGACCTTTCCACCTCGTACTCTTCACGCTCCAAACTCACTGTGCTTCTCTACAGCGTTATCACCTCTGGGTCTAATTCCTGCAATGTGCTGTGCAAGGGCCACACTTTAACATGTTTTAGCAATTGCACTTGATGAAGAGTGTTACTTGTTAATTGAGCTCCAGCTCCTTCAGATGAGGAGAGGGCAAACATAAAACCAGTCATAGAGCCATGACGGGTCAAACTGAAATCCAGTGTCATGATTTTGATTGTGGCAGCAGCAGGTGTTTATGGGAAGAGCATAAGCCAGCTATGACACTAAGCATTATATGCCCTCAAAGCATTATCAACCTTTGGCGTAGGCAAAGAATGCATATTTAATTACAGCTGTTGTCCTTTCATTATTCTTTAAGCTTAATTCTCAATAGCAGAGACTGTGAGCTCGGTTTTTCTCTTGAGTACAGTAGAAGTACTTAGTTTACATTTGCTGCTCCCTTCTCCTTCCAGTCCTTCATGGGCTGCATTGAATGTCTCCAAGGTCACCTTGCATACCTGAATATTTGAAGGAGAGAGGAGAAATTTGTACCTCAGCCTAGTAGTGTCTCTACTAATATGTCTATATCTGAATCTCTGTACTGGTGCATCCTGATAGGTGTTCTTGCAATTCTTCTGATGTAAAGAGGACTTTCTCTTTGGTTTTAACTGTTCTCTGCCTCAGCCCAAGTACAGACTAATACCACTTTAATGGCAGGCCTTTCTTCTGTGACCTGGAAAGACAACAGTTGTGTGCATAGCATATCACCACTGATGCCAGCTGTATCATCTTTTGGCAGCAAATGTATTGAAACAATTCCAAGTAATTTTAATTTTTTTTTTTTAATGAGACAACCCTATGGCCTGTGAGTTGAACACTGGGCTCCGAATTAGAGACTCTTCTGCCTTAGGCTTCATCCTACTCGCTCAGACAAAAACTTTATTTGCCCACTTTAGAAGTCCTGTGTATTTGGAATGGCATTAATAAGGATCTTGTTTCAGGTAACATCTTGAAATGGTTATTGAATTGCAGTGAATGATGGTAAATGGAGGTAAACCTATTCAAGCCAGAACCTCCCTGGCTGAGAACAGGTAGATGAATCTTCATTAACAGGAATGAAAGATGATGTTTAGGAAGAAAAGACAAACAAACTGTTACAGACAGACACAAGTTATATTTAGCTCATATTTGTGATATACACAGTAGTTAAAATGGGCTGCTATTGCTTGTTCTATCATGATTTTGCTTTTTCCCTTACATTTAGCAAGGAAAGTCTGTTGGTCCAGAATATTGTACTAAGAGTACGACCCTGTAAATCTCCTATGCATAACATGGCTTAGCAAATACCACAGACCCCTTCCTTGATGACTCTGACTAGATGTACACTTCTTGTTCAAATATTTGCCTTAAAATTAATATTAAGTAGCATTAGAGCCTGCATATTAAACAATAACACTTCTAATTAAGCTCTTGAATCTTTATTGCATTTCGCAGTTAAAGCTAGAGCACAGGAAATATTCTGGTGAATGGTTTATTGACTAAAAATAATGTTTGGGGCAGACAGGATCATCTCTATAATTTTGCATAATCTTTGAATCACACTCTGGACCAAATGAAATGCAATGTGCTTAAATGACCTTCTTAAGGAGGAGGTAGAATTGTCACAGGATAATAGCTAGACAGTCTCCTGGGACATGGGAGTCTTATTTCCAATTCTCTTGTACCTGATTCAGCAGGGTTTGATCCAAGGTGCCACACTTTGTTAGTGACTGCCTAAATTGGTGTGGGACAATTTCTGGAAAAGAACTTCCTACATATCTCAAGGCAAGGCAGTTCCACAAAGATATGCAAAGAAGGCAGTAGAAGAATAATTGCAAACTAGTTTTTCAGTGCTCGTAAAAGCGTCCCTGCTACTGACTATTGAGTTATTTTTTTAGTCTCAGCGCCAATGGGTATGTAATGCATCAATGGGAGATACTAAAGTAAATTAATTGCAGAATGCTATAAGTTCCATTTATAAGATCACTCTTCTAGGAGTCTGGAAACCTACAGTAAGCTCTTTGCTTTCATATTGGGTTGGAGGAAGATTTTGAACCATTGCCTCCCGGGTTATTACCTGACTTCTGTTTTGCAGTGCATAAACTTTTATTGCATCCTTCTCTAGTCTTCATTCAAAAAATTGTTTTAAGTCATCATCTTAAGAAAATGAGTGGTCTCTGGTGTAACTCCATAAACTTGTTATGCATCTCTTAGAGATTTGGCCCATGAGTTTCATATCATGTATTGGAATAGGATAAACATTTTAGTCTTGGACTAATAAGGAACACATTGCTACATTCATTTGAAAGATGGGAGAATCTGACAAAGATCAAAAAAAAAAAAAAACCCATCTCCAAGAGCCTTTGCTAAACATCTTTTTTTGTGCACAGAGACCCAGGGCACAAGAATATTCTCTGCCTTGGCATCTTGGCCTGGCTCTAAATTCATTAAAAATGTGAGAAGCCCTTAAAATCTTTATTCTTATACGAGGTATTTTTGTATAAAAGAAGAAAAAAAATAGTCAGTCAGTGAAATATTGCAGTTTTCTATGCAAAAAATAAAAAATAAAATAAAGCTTTTATGAAGGCTATGTGAAAATTATATATAGCTGGAAACCCTTTTAATGGGCTGCAAAATAGAGTGGGACACGGCATGAAAGTGACCACAAGAACTTCTAGTGCATTTCTACTGATTAGCTGCTGTTTCTTAAAACTATTTTTTTTCCCATTTTAAACTTGGTCGTAGGTTTCATATTTGCTCTTGAAGGTGTTTTTTGATATATTGCCTATGAACCATCATACGTAATGGATCTGGATGTTCATGGAATTACACTTCGGAATAATGAGATTTTTCTTTTTTTCCAAAGACAACATTCTTGTAAAATATGCATATGGCTCTAATGACATTTAAAATATCTCTTCCCTTTCTCACTTTCTCTTATTTCCTTCTCTTCTACTCTTGGCTGTGAACCAAGTTCGTCTCTGATATCACACTGTTTAAGTAGATGGAGTTATATAGCATGCTGGGTGCAATTAGTCTTTGATATGCTTAGATCCAGCTGGTATCAAGTGCTTTATTGGTTTCCTGTGATATCTTTGTTAAAATAATTGCCTAACTTGATCACCTGTGAAAAGGGTGAATTGTCCTCACCTATATTGCAGTCTAATATTTACTGAATTTGTTTAAGGTCTGGTAGTAGATGTGTTCCTGACTGTTCTCCTCAGAACTGAATAGTCCAAATAGTTATTGAGAATAACTCAAAACTGAAATGGCACAACAGGTCGCTCTAGAGTTACCTGCCCTTAGGACATGAAAGTCAGGTTTGGATAGGTGGATTGTCCCTGGAATGACTTGGAAATCTGATATTTTTGAAAGTTAATAGGAGGTCAAACATTCCAGGTGAGAAAAAGAAATCCTTTCTTTCAGGTTACTTTCTGTGACCAAGCGATTTCTCGCAACAGTTGGCAATGCCTTTAGGACTCTAACAATCTCTGAGTAAGAATTCTACCAGCTTTGCAGCAATAATTGAAGAGGTTTCTTCTTCCAGCTGTCTCCTCTGTCTCCTCCTCTTCCAGAGATCATCCTTTACAGAGCAAAATCAGCAAACAATACCAAGAAATCAGCCATCAGGAATGTCTGAGGTAAGAAATGGTAACTCTGTGGACGGTAACCCAGTAAGTCAGTGATGTGGAGAAACTATCATTGCAATTGTTTTCACTATGGACAGGTCTGTTAGTGGAAACTTTAATGGGCTTTTAGGAGCCAGTCGGATGAAAGTAACAAAATATATTTAGCTAATGCCTGCCATTCTTTTGTAATTTGCACCTTCATCTCTCTTTGTAGTTTGCAAACTGGCATTTCTGGGAGCAGTTTCAGGAAGATGACTTGAGACCGGATGGGGAGTTACTTTCTGATGAAATAATTTAGGTGAGTTAACAATGAATTTCCTCTTCTGCCATAGGAGCGGGGCTCAGAAGAGTTTCTTTTTGTACAGTTTTAGCCTGCTAGCTGTCTTGAAAGCTGTTTTTGCTGACCAAACTTACTTTGTGCTTAACTGGTGCTGGTAGAAAGCCATGTCTCCTGCCAGCTTTCAGAATGATAGAAGTACCACAACAGGATGAGTTCAGAGCAGAGAAACATTGTTATACCTAGGGAAAAGATAATAATAATAGTAAGAGATCCAAATCTATATTGGGACCATATGTAATCAGCACCTAGACTCGTTCTGCACTCTAGAGTTTCTTTTACAGCAAAGCACTTTGATTAGAGTTGAGATACTCCACCCTTTTCTTCTTGCAGTGCATTTAAGGCTAGTGGGCAAGAAATTTTGGCCTTGCTTATGCATATAAATTAAGAGACAAACACGTAATGAAGCCATTCATTTAGATTAAAATAGGATCTTCCTAATCTAGTCAAAATTCCAGTGATTTTGAGATTATTGCTAGGGCATTTGGTTTACTCAGATGAACGGTAAAAGGTGTTTGTGCTCTGTAAGAATGAAAATGAGTAGGCCAGCTCCTTCAAGATGATTATCTCACTTAGAGGAACTCAAAAGTCCCTGTACCATCTCTTGTATCACTTCTAGGATCTGTTATCTTAAACCAGCATCTTGTTGACATTTGTGTTAGAGACATCGTGTAGTTTAAGTACTGTACATGCCTCCTCCATGAAGGAGCTGCAGAGAAGAAGGTTGTATAAATGGAAAGAAATTTCTTTGGGCCAGATTCACCACTAATGCATGACTGCTGAGATCAGCAGAGGTAATCCAAATTACGCTCACTGGCATTAGGGCTTTCTTCTTCAGATAATTTGTTTAATTCCAGTTCTTATCTACTGCTAATGTGAAGAGCAGTTTTTTAAGCCATTAAATTTTCAAATCTGATAAGTAGCTGCTTATCATATCAAAGAAATAAAATCTTCCTAGGTTAGTGGGAAATAGGTGAAAGTATAGTCAGCAAATCCTTGCTTAAGGTCTGATACTAGTAGCTGATTCCTCTGAAATTCAGTGAGTGCAAAGGATATTGTATTTTTATATTATTAACATATATACTCTTAATATGAACTTTAAATAGGCACATTCCATTTGGTACAAACTGCAAATGCTGTAGGTTTCTAGATGCGGGTAGGATTTTACTGAATTTAGCCAAGTATCCATGTTTCTCCGTGGTGTTGAAGTGTTCCTAAGAATATGTCAACCCAATTCAAACTGCTCTAATCTGTAGTTCTTCTAAGGTACTGCATAATTCAAAACTGATTATTCGTGGATGGATCCCAAATGTAAAGAAGAACGAAGCTGTAAAAAAAAGAATATATTTTATTTACGTTTATAAGACATCAACAAGAGAAAGGCTAGGCTTTTTTTCCTCAACATCAAAAACAAATCCCTTTGTTTTCTGTCAGAGTTTGATCTTTCCTACCAAAAGGATCAAAGGAGGTACAGAAGGAGGCAGAAGCCATGCTGCTAAACTCTCTGCAGAAATCTGGGAAAAAACTTTCACCTGGGAAGGTGTCTTAAGAAATATCACTCTTCAGGCCTGATATTTTGCATGACTGGAGTTGTAGAAGGAGATTCACAATTTTTATAGCCGTGCTTGCGTAGTCAGTTATCCCCCTCATTAGCCTCTCCCACTGGCACAAACAAGGAACGTACCGAGCGTACTGTGAACAGTCTGCATTAGGAAGGCAAGAAAATGATGGTTAGACAATGTCTGGGCTTCTGTATAAAATTCAACACTTACAATAACATATTGCCCCAAAGATGTTTCTTCCAGGGCTGAACCAATCTGTGCAGGACACTTCTTAACACATATGCTTGAGAAAATGGCAGCCTTGCTAAAGATTCTGGCTGGGTTTGAGAGCAGCATATTTTTACAAAACTCTTTCTACTTGCCAGACTTTAGAAAATGTAATATTAACATGGCTAAGCTTACTTTTCAAGAGCTTTCTATGAAGGTGGTAGGAACAGAGTCACCTCCAGTCTTTATATGCACACAGGAAAACTCTCAGCCACTTTCTTTCTACCCACCAGACTCAGTCTGTTAGAGAGGCTGGATCTCTGAACTTGCCACTTAGGCTAGCCTAAGCTGAGTAAACCTCTTCAGGGTTTTCTGCAGTATCTGCATATGTGCTCTGAAAGCCTCCATGTTACAGTGGGAAAGGTTTTCTTCGGGTTTCCGAAAGAAAAAGTAGACCCGCTTGATGAGTTGGTGAGTCAGAGCAGCGGGCAGAAGGCTGCAGCCAGAGCTCTCTTGTCACAGGAGGCTGAGGTCAGGGATGGTGAGCCTGAGGATGTGGGGGATATAGAAAGTAGCTTATCGTACATCTTTCATAACCTCTCTCTAAAAGTAGAATTGATTCCCTCAGACTTGTTTGTGATGCTTTAACAGAATATGAAATGTTTTCAGGACTTATAATACCCTTTATCTTCATTTTAGAGAAGAAGCATATAGGGATCAAAGCTTGACCAAGCATGTGTTTTTAATACTGTCTATCAAGTTTATAAGCCAAAAATAATGAGGCCACATCCATTAGTTAAAAATGAAAATAGGTACAAATTCTCCAGTTGTTTCACATTGGATCCACTCATCTTGCAATTTTACGACAGTCTGTAGTGCTGACTTCTGTAACAAGCAAAGCCAGTGGGGCTACAGCCAGTTTTATATCGCACTGCTACTATTTCCAATTCTGAGAAGTTAGGAAGAGTCTCTAAGGTGACTGTGATTAAAACCAGAATAACTTCCATACGCATAGACGGACTAACTTAACATTATGACACTTCATAACCAACATCTGACAGGGCAGTATGATATCAGAGTTCCCCCTCTGCCCCAAAGTGTACTATATTATAGTTCAGATCTGGATCATTAATATCAGAACAAAGTTATATAACATTAAAAAAAAAAAAAGTCTTTTCTCAGTTCCAAACAGGCTATTTATTACTCTTCATAGCCAGTGAAAAGGGGACAGAAACAACCCCACCTCAGCACATTAGCTAGATCTTAGGCTTGAAATAGTCTGTTTTAACAATAACACAATTTATTCAAGAGAATCACCCTTTCAGTGGCTTTACCACTCACCAATCCTTGACTACTCCTTCCTTGTAGTCAAGGAAGTATAGGAATAGTAGTCACCTTCCTTGACTACTATTTTGAACTCTTTTGACAACTTATTAACCAGCCGTTATGAAACACTGGATGAATACTGCCACTATCCATAATAACATTGGAATGCTCTGAAGCTCCAAAATAAAATTTGATCAGAACAAAAAAAGGCTATGAAAGATCCTCTGCAGTTCTAAAGGGCCCAGCCTAGCTATCACCAGGCTATACCACACAGGTGCATACTCTACTCCACGGATGGGGCTGCCTGAATTCTGTTTTTTTCTGAGAGGAGCTGACAGGAATTTCTGGGGTTCTATATTGCAGGACAGATATTTCCATGATCCAGGCTATAAAACACTCAAACTGAATCTCTTACCAGTATCAGTAGGATATAACATTTTTCATGGGTACCCTGCACTTAAAGTAATGGGACAAGTATGGATACCACTTGATCTTGAACCAATCTTTTCCAAGGCAACATTTCAGCTAGCAAAGTGCTTCCATATGTAGTTTTCATGGCATTAAATTATTTCTTTTAGTATTCTTTAGACATGCTTTAGGTATGAACAGTGCCATAAAGATAACAATTACTATAGAGAGCCAAACCTAGGCAAGGATTATGGTGCTCAGTTACAGGACTTTTTCCAATATGTGTGTTTTAAGACTATAGAAAGTTATCATTGTGTCTTGTGATCAGGACCTATTCACTTAAGTATTATAATTTCATCACTGTGGCATTATATGTGTACATACACATAAAAACAATATATGGCATCCTAGAGAGCACAGCTGAATCTTTTTGACAGTTAATGATTGCACAGACGCTGACTAAGAAGAGTTGTTTTGGTTTAAAGAGTCAGCAGCCTCTTAAAACAGCCAAGCTGACATTTCTCTGCTCAACGAGGATAGCTTCTGTTTGAAGTAGAAGCTGAAAGTGGAACATAACATAATCCATTATGGATGGATGTTTAGGAGAAGAGTTGTTCTCAGCCCAGATATACTTGTACTAAGCTGTCACAGGAGCTGCTACGTTTTGGAGTTTGGTAAGTAGAGTGGCAAGTCCTCTGACTTTGCAAAGGACGTGCACTGAATCTGCAGCAGCGTAACAAAAGTATTAACTGAAACGTGACACAGACTCTGGAGGGCATAAGAGACAAGGTCAAGTGGCACAAGTTGACAAATAAGAAGAAATCAGAGATGCACCCAGGAAGAACCAATGCAGAGAAAAAAAAAAAGAAGAAAAAAGAAAACATTCAGTTTACAATTAAATGCTCTTTTGAAGAAGGGGCCGAGACAGACCTGCCAGTTTACTTTGATCTCAGCTTTCATTCTTTGTAAAACTTACTGCTAACAGGGGGGAGATGCAGGTCTTCCACAGGGGAAGTGCAGACCTCTCACAGCGAGTCAGAGGGTCCACAAGTGTGCACTAAGCTTTCTCTACTGGAACAATAATTTGCAGGAAAATTGTTGGAAAACTGTTACATTCCTCCTTACTGTAACAAGTCTTCAAGTGAGTAGCACCATATAAAGAACTTGTGAACAGAGTTTAAAGACAACTCTGAAGAAAGCAAATGGAGAAAAGGAAAAAACTACACCAGAATTTAAGTTTGTACACATATTACTATTGCAGTTACTATTGCAGGCAAGAGTGAAAGCAGTGGCAGAAGCACCCATCTTTCATCCACGTGTCCTTAGCTTTTACTCTCTTTCTTCTCACTTCTCATCTTGGTTTTTCATTCATAGTGGCTGTGTTTTATAACCCTTCTTCTCCTTCTCTCCCTCCAAAAAAGTAATCATGTGGACTTCTAGTTGATCTAGAGCAAGATAATATAATAGAGAATGAAACCTACAGCTGCCAGCTTATTGAACAATCAGACTGAAGACTGAAGACTGAGTAGTCAGTCATCATGGACTGACTACTGGTGGTTGTCTCAGGAGCCGGCAGCAGCCTGCTACATTTTTGAAGGTGTACAGCCTTAGCTGCAGAAGATGGGGAAGCTAATGTAGCCCAGAACTTGCTGGTACTCTTGTAAGCCATATCTATCCCACAGCACACCTTCTGATGCCTTCTGTCCTAGGACAGAAGGCCTGTTACAAGGCTCCAGTGCTTCAAAATTAGTTATGTAAAGGGGATTTCTACCCTCCCCCCTACTAGTCCCACATAGATAGTTTGGCTTTTTTGAAAGTATGAGACAGCTCCTTGAGAATGAAGTTGGTATTTACTCTGGAACAAGAATGTTGTCTCAAACAAAGAATTTAATATTAGTATATTGTAACGTCAGTCATTAGTTCTGTTCCAAGTGATCTGAAAGTTATTTGGAACAAACGCGTTAGACTAATCTCATGTTGAGTGCTCAGTGTTGTGTTGGCTGACAGCAGATGTTTAGCCTGCTTAGCTAGGCAGGATGTGAACAAGTTTTACACCATACACAGAGATTTTTATGCTGAAAAAGCTTTAAGACAGAGAGAGGGAGAAGAACGCCTCAAGCAGAAAAGAAAAACCTTGTATGGATGAACTTTCCTAAACTACAGGTGACAGTCTCTCCACTCTGAGGCACAGGAGTTAGGCTTCTCCCCCCTAGCATTTTAGCTACGGCTAAATCCTGTTGTCATGCTGATATTTACGCAGTGACTGCACAGGGCATGTATGCTTGCAGAACATACAGGTTAAGGATTGCTTTTCATGACTACAGGCTTATGTAAAAATATTGATTTACCATCCAGATAAATTCTAGGTGTACTGAACCTGTCATGAACCATGTCTTTTTTTAATATAATCTAAGAAAACAACAATTTATGTTTAGCTCTTCTAGCTATTCTTGACACTCTACAGAGAAGGAACATGATTACTATCATAACTATAGTATCTACTATTAAGTCTGAAATGCTGTCAGCTGAAGTTATCTAGCCCTGTCCTTCCTCCTCCAAAGGGTTTTCAGAAGGAATGAAGGTTCCTACATGACTTTTAAGTGGATTATTTTGAATTATGTAGTTCAGGAGGATATCCAGACAGTCCTTTGCTCTAGCTGCTCTCTCTCTACTCTGGGAGATAACATTGATAGAAAGATCCTGGAAGGATGTGGCAGCAGAGAAGGAAGCATGAACACCCTCAATATGATTTTTGATCTGATGGACCTGCTCTTGGATGTCAGCTAGGAGACTGTGGATACCAGGCATCAGGCCAAGACAGTCTTTCAAAAACTGGATAATACTGCAAACTGCTGCCAGAGCACAAGATTATTTGCTGTAAAGAAGTATTAGGTATTCAGAAACTTGCTATCTACTGTTTTATGCAGAAGAGCCATAACAATGAGTCCTAAGCCACTGCTTATCCATTAGGATAGCATCAAGTTGTGCTGCTTGCTGGTGTACCTCTGGCTGGGCAGACCCCAGGTCCTCGTTTCTATCATGTGGCTTCCTACTCCACTCCAACCACAGCTGCTTTTGGTTCTCCTGGCCATTTTGAAGGTTCTTCTCCACAGACTCCCAGTTAATCTAGCCATTGGGAAGGCAAATAAGATGTGTTACATCTAATCTCAAAGAGCAGAAGATAGGGAACACTACATTTATACTACTACTCAGATTATAAGAAATGAGTTTAAGCTATCAGTATATGGCTTATAACAGAAGAGTTCCCAAAAGCACTATCTCCATCTTTTACTCTTTGGCTAAGCACTTCCCGATAAAAAATATCTAAGGACCTTCTGCAAGAAACTGCATGTTTATAGCTTTATATAAATGTGTTTAACTTTGCAGCTAGGCTAGTGTATATACAGAAGTATATATTTGCACATCCTGCTTGATAAGACAAATATGCCCTGACATGTCATATGTATTTGACCTTTTGATAGAAGTCAGCGTTTTTTTTTTTTTTTTTAATATGAAAGTTTATATCAGAACTTTCACAGCCTTGTCTGTTATGTCAATGTATTCATGACATAACATGAACACATTGTATTCATGTTCCTACTGATAACATTTTTTTAATTGATCAAACTATATATGGTTTTTCCAGAAATGACAGCATATGCTGAATTTGTGGAATCCTTCATTAGCAGAGGATTAACCACTCTGCAGCTTTCCGGATACAGTATACCTACAGGCTGAACTGGGAACTGCTGAAGTAAATGTCGTTCTGGTTAAGCTTAGACAGAGAGGCCTGAGCCTGGACACTGTCTGAGAACCCTACATGCTTTCTTACCAGGAAAATTGCTTGCTGAAGCTGGGAGAGGAATTCCTTTACGCTTTTCCTAACTTGTTTCATTTTCACCATGGAGTATTGCAAACTTAGCTGTAAGTAATAGTATGTTCTATTTTTTCTAAAGGACGGGTGTAGGCTGTTGTTAGATGACCGTATACCATTCTGGCAGATGTGAATAAAAAGTTAATGCATTCCTGTCTACTGTGTACAAGAGGTTTTTAGTTCTACATCCTATGGATATGGTACTATGAGCATTCAGGCAGCCATCAAAAGAACCATAACAAGATAAGAAAAGTTGTGGATATCTCAAGGCAGGAATTAATGATTTATACTTATTAGGCAGCGAACTCTTACAGACCAAAACGATTAAATCTAGTCTTCGGTGAAAGTCCATCCTTTAATCAAGAAGAGAGCAATGTTAGCTTAAGTCAATTTCTTGAAGTAAGAGTAGCATATAACTTCACAACAGCCATTGTGAAGGGAGGAAGCTACCACACTCTAGATCCCTTGCACGTTATTTACCATAGATGTCAGTTACAGAGAGGTTTGAAGAATCAGCATTCATGTTAGGTAGATGCTATATAGCATCTACTGAATGTAAATAGCTCTATATTCTTTAAAGGGAAGCCTAGTTTTGAAGAATCTGTTGAGAAATATCTGTTACTATATGTTTAGGCTGCTAGTCTAAGATAGCTTCCTGTAGTAAGCCAGAGGTGGTTTTGTCTCCAGGGTCAGAAGTTGCTTACAGCTTATTTTTACTGCTCAGGAGTGAGTAATCTCCTACCTTGAACAGGTGGGATATGACAAGTCTCAAAGCTTAATGCACTCAGGAAGTGACCGCACTTAATTTGATCAAATAGAAGCCATATTTATTACCTTCAACATTTAGCAAGCAAGTTTGTAGTCAAGAATCAGTGCTTAACAGTAGCAGCAGCTTCACTACGCTCCTGAAACACTGTGTAATTTTGACAAGCCTCTAACTTTTACGTTTGCTTAGAAAGTCAAGTGCTTCACAAAATAAGGAGAAAGAGTTTCAGCTCTGCTTTCTTCCTGTGAAGAACTTTTCCTCTTTTCAAAGAGTTGATACAAAATGCTCACTCAGTTCTTTATCACTCATAGGCAGGAAAATTCTGCAAAGATCCTCTGATTCTACCAGCAAGGTGTCAAAACCAAAAAGAACTTTTCTGGCCACACTTGATTCTGAAGCTGCATCTATGCTGTTCCTTGCCACAGATTTGGTGGTCTCTGCTTCATCCTCAACAGCCTCTTCAGCATTTTCCATCTTCAGTTATAGAATCCTTTTCTTCCACTGCTACAGAGGAAGTGAGTTCCTCTCCATCAAAGCCCATCTAGGATGACAAGAAATATGGACTATTAACATATTTAATAGATCAGAGTTTTAGCTATCAACACCATGTTATATTTTCCTATACTATTTCTGGGTACATTCCAGCTTATTCTACTGGCATGGCAGAAGCCATGATAGTTTGAGTCTATCCATCAGCTTAAGTACGCTTTCCCTCAGTGACCTGGATGCAAGAGATTTATTATAGAAATCTGATGTGAAAATACATTGAAAGCATGTTAAGTGATCGTTCACACAGCATTAATATTTACCCAAGATAAGACATGTAGGTGAGGAAAGATGCCCATTCTTCACAGAGAAACTGCTGTTAAAACCTACAACATTCATTTTAAACTGTTTATACACCCTTCCATGTCATCCATCCTTTCTTACTCTTGTAGGCCATTCAGAGCAATGCCTATTTTCCTAAGTGTAGTCTTCACTATTCTGAAGCTTCACAGGTGAGAAAGTATATCTTCACTGCCAGATCTGACTACTGGTAGATCGGTCATGCTGCTCATTGCACTCTGGAAAACATATCCGTGTCAGTTCTGTGCGTGCTTTTTGAAATACCTGGCTTTATTTACCAACAGTCTCTTGCGACCTAAAAGATTCACTGGTCAGAATAAGTAGTCAGAATACAGGTTATTTTATGAGAAGGAAAAAAGACACCCCCAAAATAAAACCAGACCATGCAATGCATAAGACTTCCTTGTGTAACTTCTCCTATCTGTTCCCAGTCTGACAGTCTACACTGTGTCTCAGTCTGCTGTCTAAAGATAGTCAGTGAATGAAGCAAAGCTTAAGCTTCCCAAGAGAGCCAGAAAAGGTCTATTTTACCTGTTGATAGGCTAGACGCTTGCTAACAGAATGCTATATAAAGAAGAGCTAGCAGTTTCTGCTACCTTTTCTCTGTCCTAGTTTCTACTCTTCACTACCCAAAACTCAATCCACCCCAAGGCCAACTTCCATATTATAGGAAGTCATTACAATGGAAATCAAGCCTGATGGATGCTTAGCTCTAAAAGATTTAGAAGTTATGTTGCTAAGCAGATATCCAAACATCATTCCAGGTTTCTCTAGACAAACAGAGATAATGGTCAGGCAAAAGATCATCTCTTATGATATTACCAGTAAAATATATTATTGTATTTCGGTAAGGGTGTTAAAACATACCACTGATGCAACACACTGTATTCACCTATAGCTCTTTATCAGCAATGTCCACTTTAGAAATACTTGCTTCTTCCTCCTTGGACGATATGGTTAAGGTAGAAAAGAGGTAGCAAAAGAAGTGTCTACAGACCTCATGTCACTAAAAGTAACTATACATGCATCTGTATTCTGTTCACTTCAGTCCCTTCAAGGTTTTTGAAGGAGAGTACAAGTACACTAGCAAATGTTCTTCTCAGTATTTTCACAAGGTCGCAGCAAGGAAGTAGTGCATGCAAGATCTTGACAAAATATTAGAAATGCATGTACAAATGCATTTCCAGAAGGATTTCATCACTTACAGACTAGTGTGAAGGAATGAGTACTACACACAGTAATTGCTTCTACAAGCAGTAGTGTAAGGCATGATGAGACTGAAGTTGCACCTGTCTTCTGTGCTCTGAACAGCCAGCTCTCTCAAGAGCAGTTACCCTGAACAGAGAGGATTTTTAACAGATCCAGTTAGAGTTATCCTTCTCATAAGTGAAGATCACAGCTTTATTATATGTGGGGAGTAACTGCCTTGGTCAACTCAGTTTTTATTCTTTCATATAAAAAAATTAGAAAGGCTGAGCAAGAAAATGACAGGAACCATTGCCATGTCCTGTTTAGGGCAGACAGATCTATCTGTTCTGTCTGTTGTTATAGCAAGGTACTTCACTCATAGCTCTTCTCAAGAATGTTTCTTTCTATTTTAATTTTTAATATTATATAATATCTTCCTTCCTCTCCTGTATACTTGCTACACTCCAATTATTGTTGAGATTTAATTCCCCTGGGAAATTCTTATTGCAGGGGGAAGTGAGGGAGGGAAAATTTAACTGAAGCATTCGGTGGCTACTGTCTCCCTTTCAGACCTCTTTATTTTATTTTATCTTATTTTCTAACCAGATCAAGCAGAAACTAAGATGCTCTAAACTTCTCATTTTCTCATACAGAAACCTTAATGGCTCAGATATTATAGGTAATGACGGGTCTTATATCTTTATGACATAGCAGTCGTAAAATTGAAAGTTATCACAGTATTCAAGATGAATTTTTAATTGTGCTCATAACTCTCTGAATTTCCTCACTGGTTAGCCAGAATATTTCTCAGGTCAAACATAAAATTGGGATTTTCTAGTTGAGACTACAGAGATACTTAGGATCAATTTTTTTTTTTTTCTTCAAACTAAAAGAAAGGAAAACTGAAAGCTTTAATCACAGTTTTATGAAGATGTGTGCTCAGCTCTACTTCTAACAAACAGCCTTTTACATAACACTGAAGTCCAAATTCAATAGTTTTGGATTTCTGTTTCTGCTCTACCCTTTACCTGGGGGGTAATATAAAAGGTCTTAGCACACCTAACTCTTGGCAGATCAGTACAAGCTTATATCCTCTACTTGAAGCTAAGGATACTGCTACTCACAGGCTTGGATTTATAGCAGTTATACCCTCTTACTAAGGACGATCCTTCCAAGATCTTCAGTCTTAAGCAGACCCAAGCACCACTGCCTCTCCAGAATACTGTTAGAATATGTATTCATACAACAGTACACAAACCTATCCCAAACAGAGCTGGTTCATATTTAACTAAGCACAAATTATTCTCTTCTCCTCTTAACAGTTTCTTAAAGAATGATTTTCTTATTAGTGGCAGAACTTAGTCTTTCAAAGAAACCATTAAAAAAAGAAACTTCAGGGAGAAAGATCTGTAAAGCTTAAATTTTTCTTCTGATTGGCTGTAGAAGTCTTGCATTATTTTGCCTTTTGAATTTACAAATTCTGTAGTTTTCTTCTTATAACTTCCCATTTGGCACGTAACCGAAGGGTATTTCCAGAATAACTGAACCTGACACCAAATAAACAAGAAAAGTTATCTCCATCATTTTTCCAAAGTCAATCAGACGGATGCTGTTAACAGACTGTAAATTGATATCAAAGTACTTGAGTGACCTAGCTCCCTCAGTAAGGAAAGAAATAAAATAAGGAGGAAGATTTACGCTCATCTCCCTGTGAAGTCTCATCCTGTGAAGCTCATCAGCTTTACAAGTAGCCATGCCTATAGAAGTTACTCAGTGTTTCTTCTGTAAGCAGCCTTCTGGCTTTTAGGAACATAGACTTATCAGCTCTTGTCACTACTTGGAAAGATCGAATGAAGTTGTCTATACATTTCTCGAGGTTTCACCATTGGTGATTACTAGTAAAGACTACTTAGATTAGCCAATGTGAGTCACACCACCTACCCAGAATGCTTTGGGAGTTAAGTCTCAACACAAAACCATTAAAACAAAAGAGAAAGGAATTTGACTAAGCTGAGAGCACCTCAGAGTTTTCTGTTAGCCTTTAACATAAGGCCATTGTTTTGTTAGAAAAGTACATACATATTATAATTAATACTTCTACACTGGAAGGTGTTCCTTCCTCAAAAGCACTCAGTAGCTACGGGGAACACTCAGTAAGTGTGAAATTGGATGATTTAGGTTCGATGAGTTGTTATGCTATACTTTTCACCAATTCAGCTGCTACAAAGTTACTCTGTATTTACTACAAAGAGCATTTCTTTTCCTATCCCTTCCTCTTTCCCCATGCTCTTACCTGATTTTCCTCTATACAGCCTACACTGTGGAGGGTAAGGCAGCTGATCTTATACGTCAGAATGATGAATCTCCATGGGACATAGCAGCTAAGACAGGCAGCACAAGAAACTGATCAGAAGACAGCAGATGCTTAGGAAATACATTGTGTTCTACTACTGCTGTTCTTTCTTTCTGGGATCACAGAATCACAGAATCACAGAATTCGTTTAGGTTGGAAGGGACCTCTGGAGATCATCTAGTCCAACCTCCCTGTTCAAGCAGGGTCACCTAGAGCATATTGCCCAGCATCACATCCAGACGGGTTTTGAATATCTCCAGCGAAGGTGACTCCACTACCTCTCTGGGCAACCTGTTCCAATGCTCTGTCACCCTCACAGGAAAGAAGTTTTTTCTCAGGTTCAGATGGAACTTCCTGTGGTTCAGTTTCTGCCCGTTGCCTCTTGTCCTGTTGCTGGGCACCACGGAGAAGAGGTTGGCCTCATCCTCTTGACACTCCCCCTTCAGATACTTGTACACGTTGATGAGATCCCCTCTCAATCTTCTCTTCTCCAGGCTGAACAGGCCCAGCTCTTGCAGTCTTTCTTCATAGGAGAGATGCTCCAGCCCTCTAATCATCTTGGTAGCCCTCCGCTGGACTCTCTCCAGGAGTGCCCTGTCTCTCTTGTACTGGGGAGCCCAGAACTGGACACAGTCCTCCAGGTGAGGCCTCACCAGGGCTGAGGAGAGGGGCAGGATCACCTCCCTCGACCTGCTGGCAACACTCTGCCTAATGCACCCCAGGATCCCATTGGCCTTCTTGGCCACAAGGGCACACTGCTGCCTCATGCTTAACTTGTTGTCCACCAGCACTCCCAGGTCCTTCTCGGCAGAGCTACTTTCCAGCAGGTCAACCCCCAGCCTGTACTGGTGCAGGGGATTATTCCTGCCTAGGTGCAGGACCTTGCACTTGCCATTGTTGAACATCATGAGGTTCCTCTCTGCCCACCTCTCTGATGGGTTTTATTTGTATGTAGCTGCATCAAGCCCAATATCCCCTCTCCTTTCACTATATATTTTTTTTCCTTTTCCTATATTGCATAAGAGTTGAGGTTGAAAGGGACCTCTGGAGATTATCTAGTCCAACCCCCCCTGCTCAAGCATGTCACCTAGAGCAGGTTGCTCAGGTGACCAGTTAGGTTTTGAATATCTCCAAGGACTGAGATTCCACAGCCTCTCTAGGCAACCTATTCCAATGCTTGACTATCCTCATAGTTTTAAAGGAAAAAAAAAAGGTTTTTTTTTTGTTGTTTTAAACATTTAAATATAATTTCTCGTACTTCAGTTTGTGTCCCTGGTAGAAAAACAATGCTCAAATAGAAATAGATACCTTGTACTTGTAAGGATTAGAATTTTTTTTTTTAATTAAAAAAAGAAATAGAAAAGAGTTGTGAAACTTTTTTTTAACTTGAGTTTGATTGGTTTGCAGTTGCTCAGGAGCAAAAAAGAGAAGGTAGGAAATCAGCCTTTACCAGGTAGTTAGAATCATCTGGTTGAATAAGCAGATGTGCAGGTGGGCTCTCAGGAAACAGAGTGGATCCATGGCTTGTGCATGGAGGAGGTAGGAGCTGTGACAAGGGAAAGGACATGGCTTTATCAGTTTGACATGTAACTACTAGTTATATAATCAGGAAGGATAGCTACCAGTCTTATTTTTGTAACTGAATGAGAAAGCAAAGTTTAGCTTGCGTCTTCTCTTTCCAGTTCTTAGGTTTTTAAGATGAGTTTCTTTATATGTTATATGTATTGGCCTTGTGCATTTTCATGTTAATCAGTGAACCTGGCTAGAAATTTTCCTAAGACAAAGGAGTGGATTTGAATGAGGCCTGCTTTCTTGAAGGAGAGTAGGTCCTTTTTGTTATAGGTGCTATTCTGCTAGTATATACATATACGTATTTTTTTTTCCCCCTAACTCCTCCTGTTACTGATTTCACAAAAGCAGGAGCTAAACCTCAGTCTACAACAATCAATCCTTTCATCTGAAATGGAAGAGGTGCTAGTCTCCTTGCAGAGGTCTGTAGTATGAAAAGAGGAATGTTACTTTCTGACACCATTTAGGCAGATAGTAAATGGCTTTAGCTCCTAAATCTCTTTTTGTGCCCCTTTTCATTGGAGAGAAAAGCCTTTCTAAAAGAAAACTGGAAGTGGAAGTGTATTTTCAGATCGGATATTTAAGAGTCTTGTATTTTGGCAAGTTTACATTGGAAAAACTACCATAATCCTTTTTTTTTTTTTTTTTCCCCTAATCCTACCTGGAGAATGGTGATTTTTGTATGCTGAGATATTATCTTATTTATCTGCTTTCCTGAAGTCAGGACTAAATACAACTACACTGAATAGCTGTAACTCTAACCTAATCTTAAGAATTTCTATAGGTTCAACAACTTGTAGTGTTGTTAAAAGTGGCATTTTCAAGTGACTTGCTTCTTTTAAGGTTTTGAGCCCTCAGAAGCCCCTCAGGTTTTTTAAAAAAGAAGAAAAAAAAAAGCCCAAAACACTATTTTTGAGTATGTGGTCATGTAAACATTCTTTCCTCAGGGTTAAAAATTTATACTTTTATGTTTATTAAAAAATAATAATTTAAGGATGTAAGTAATCTGAAAGGTTTATGCTAAATAATAGATAATATGTTTTCAAAACCAACCAAACAAAGCATCTTTTTTTAGGAGTTAAGGAATGAAGATAACTTATTGTACATTTTGCTTCCTTATTCTCAGCTGTTTCAGTACATTCAGTACATTAGGCAAAATCCAGATAGCTGGATTTTGCCTAATATATGCAAGTCCAGGTGATTAAAATTAGCTTGAAAATTTTCAGCAAGGAGCTTTTGTCCTCCGCTTATATTTCTTTTGAAATCTCATAAGTCTGGCACATTTCACAATGTTCATTTTTGATCGTGTCACATTATTGGGAAACGTGTCCCTATATAGCCATGAATGTTTGTTTGATGAAGGCAACTTTCTTGGTATGTTTGTCAGAATGCAACATACCTTTTGAATTTGAAGTTTAATTTTCTCTAACTTATGTGTAGGACTGAATTTCCAGAGGACTAAAATACATGGCTCCCACCAAAACTTGATGTTCTTCTGGTTTCAGGGAAAATGCCTTGGTCAACTAGTTGCCTATTACACAGCATGTATGGCTAGCAACAAATAAGTGGTGGAGTTACCTGAAGAAACTGATCATTGTCATGACAAAGGTATTAGGAAGTTACTGAAAAGATCTCTGACCAGATATTTTCAGGAAAAAAGAGAACAAGAGAGAAGAAGGAAACTAAAATTATTCTTTCCAGGAAGAGGGGAGGGGTAACACTCATACCTTGATCTGGGGTAGAAGCCAAATGGAGGTGCCAGGGGGAGTTATAGCATTGCTAAACAGCTAAGAGGGCTCTGCTCAAAAGCAAAGAGCGCTCAGAATTTGTAAGGTGGGGTGGTAGGGATGTGCATGAAATACCCGCACCCCCTCAAAAACAAAACCATACTAAACCCAAAGCTTTTATACTGGCTGAAGTGAACAGTTTTTATTTTTTAAAACCCTTGGAAAGTGTGAGTGTCCATTTGAAAAAAAGAAAAAAAAAACCTTTCAAAGTTTAAAGCATTACTGAGGGGGCAGTTCTAAATTGAAGTGTGACACTGGTTATGTTTGGTCAAAGCAGATATGCTTTTGTGGCATTATTTTATACGTTTTGAATAAAAGAATAAGTAATATGCAGAGATTCCACATAAATGTACACACACACACACACACACACACACACACACACACGTACGTATAAAGAGACTTTTACAATCCTAATACCATTCTTACCTATTAAGAATGAGTTAAAATTGTACTGAATAAAAATAAAATAAAAAGAAAAAATCCCTGAATTCTGTCATAGTTATCTGACAATATTTTTCTGGATTGGCACTGAGACATTAAGAGAAAATATCAGTTTTTACTAGGAGGTTATTTACATTTCAGTTGAATTCTAATAAACAATAGAATTAACCTATATAAAATCCTGACCTTTTGAAAATTTCCATGAAATAATTGACTTTTCTTGTAGAAAACAGCCATTTTAACTGGCACTTTGTTTAGCCAACACTGTGGACTGTGGATAGTGTACTCTGATAAAAAGCAGGACTGAGTTTACTTACTGAAGAGAGAAGGGGGGGAAAAAAGGCTCACAATAGAAGAAATCAAATCACACGGCAGAAATGTAATGCTATCAAAGTATTACATAGTTTTTCATTCAGTTAAGAGCATCAGTTGCCAGTCACAGAGATATTGGTATCAAAGCAGGGAAAGGATTCTTATTGCATTTTTCAACTAAAATGATAAAAATGTAGCAGATTCCTGAGAGTTGTTTTGTTCTTCTGGAAGCTACAAGAGTTTTAAGATTTCAGCTGCAGAAATATGTATCAGAAATGGTTTGTTCCTTGGCCTTAGGGCAGAGAGCCTTAGATGTTACCCCAACTGGGCAAATGCTGAAAGCGGAATATGGAGTTAGAAACAACAGAATATTAAGTGAGGATCTGGCTAGTGACGTAGGAAAATGTTTTCTGCTTCTCCCATGGTTTTTGGCTTTGGTTGTTTTCCTGAATTAGTTGCTTTTCTGAATTACTTCAGCTGCCAGGTATGTGACATTTCTTTCTTGCGTCTAAATACTCTGTTCCGTATGATATGGTAGATGACAACAGTTGCCTTGCACCCTCTTTTTACCATAAACAGATGCTTTCTCTGACTTATGGATATTTTATCTCTTAAACTTCTGCGTGTTAGTTCAAATAAGCACTTTTTAACTTTCAAATTTTCAACTTATTTGCCAAGAAAGCAATAATGACTCAAATTATTTTGCAAAGTGTCAACAGCTTCAGTAAGATAGCTGAATGAAAAAATGTGTGGAGGTGTTTGTACTCAGCTGACCTGCTGTGGCAAAAAAGGACTGTTTCAGTTTTGTGGATGTGCTTGTAAGAAGATTTACATTTTTATTAGAAAGTTGGGAGATGGGGAAGGGAGAGGCAGCGTTGATAGCTTGTCTTTCTCTCCTTACGGAATTTAACTCAAGAGTATAGGGTATGTTGCCTCATAAAAGGTGTAGAACTGAAAGATCTTTCATCTCACTATCTTATATGTTCATAGATTTGCTCAATTCAAGCTACAAATATTTAATACTTTCTGTAGGTTTTCCAGTCTTCTGTGTTCTGGAATCCCATAAATGATGCAACTGCAGAAACAGAAAAGCTTGGTGCTGGTGTTTCCATGAAAAAGTCCTCTGTAGAATTTCCAGTTCACAAGAAACTTTAAAAATATTTTCATTTCAAATAGGAATAAAATTATCTCAAAATGGGAAAATTCCCGTAAAAGAGTGTTTCTAAAACTTGAAGGACTCTGCTCTTATAGAAACTGGGTGAGAATAAAGATAAAATAAAAGTATATTTAATGGACATAAATAAAATCCTACATAATTTTAATGTAAAATTTTTTGGTCAGAATAGGTTCACCCATTTTAAGTAACAAACTGGTATATTGAGAAAATCTAAACAGATGCATTATTGGATATATGGAATTAAATGTGAAAGGCGGATGAGCAGGTGCAATTATAATGATCGTTTCAACAACCGGCATCAGCACTTGAGTAATAATGAAAACTCCTCTGCCTTTCCACTCTTGAAATTTCACGCTTCAGGTCAGTCTGGGCTGTACCTTTAAGATGTCTTGAGGATACCTCTACCTGTTCTGAATGAAATGGGAAACTCAGTGTTCTGGTCGATCAAAAGCTTTGAAAAATACCTACAGAAACAAGAAAAGAAAATGGTGAATAAAGTCAGTGGTGTTAAATAAATAGCGCTCAGCAATTACTTTCATTTTTCCATAGCTGTAACACTGGTGTGTTGAGTCACTAAAATGCATTAATTTTAACTTCAGCATTTTCTCCAGCACAACAGTGGAGTGCTGCTTCAGCGGGTCCGAAGTTCGTAACAGATTCTCTTTCCCTTTTTTCCCCTGCAGCAAGACTTACCTAATAGAAGAATGTCTAGGCCTAAAGAAAAAGTGTCAGTGTGTGAGAGGCATATAAATAATATCTCATAAATAAGAACAGAGAAGACAGGAATGTGCTCCTTTGCTGACAGGTTGCTCTTCCAGCTTTCAAGGTTTTTCCAGAAATTTGATATATGTTAGGATAGAACGTGAATATCTAGACTTTGGTTTGAACAGTTGTTTCTATCCCCTTATCTTCACTTTCATTACGTACACCTTCTTCTTACATGTGACAATTTGAAAATAACAGTTTAATTAATCACTTGTTGCTTGTATACTGTCAGCTGTCTTCAATCTAAAAGTGCCCTTTTAAATCAAACTTACACAAGTTGGATGAAACTCTAAAATAGTTCCAGAGTAAGTAATTTTAGCAATGCAAAGGCATAATTTTGTCAAGATTGACATGAATTTTTGAATTTGTTCAGAATTTTCTTGGTTACACCTCTGTGTTCTTCTTGTGTTAGGATTACTCAGTGCATTAATGGTTATTTTCTTAGGTATAATTTTTTATTGTTCTTATTAAGAGCCTAACCATTGATTTTCTCTGTAGCATTCGCAAAGAGTACAGAGTTCCCTAGGAATACTGTATAAAAACAGCTTCTCAAAGATTAAAGTTCAGACAGCAAAGAAAGACTTCTATTTCAAAAGCAAATAATTTCTAAACATTTAAGAAAGCCATTTCTTCTGCTGGCAGTAATATTCTGTAAATCTAGCAGTTAATTCATGTTTGATTATATAAGAGACTGTAAAAGATTGATTTTTCTTTAAGAAAGAAAAATACTAGCCATTGGAAATGCTTTTATGTATGAGCATAATACTCTTGCACAGCAAAATACTTGTTTACGTTGCACATATAATTGCAATACAGAAAGTCAAGTTTGTATAGTAGAAGGTTGAAGGCTATAGGTACCAAAGCTTTACATGCAATTATAACTATATGCTGTGTAGTTAGAAAGGCGAATGGGAAGCATAGAAATATAAGCATGTGTACTGTGCCAGCTAACTGTAAATAATCTCCTGGTTTCCCTAGATTACTTATGAATACCAGGTTAATCTTTCAAACACTTACCAATATGATTATTTGTCTATCCATATAAACGGAAGGTCCCTTTTACTGAGGGAAACACTGCTTTTTGCAAAAATCGCAAAAATTTTCACTTCTTTCTTCCCCCTTTTCCAGGAGCAGGAGCAGGCCTGCTGTAAAAAAAGAGTAGTCCTCAAAAGGGAAACATTTTGCCTGGAAAAATGGGAATTTGACTAAGAAACAAGCTGTTGAGTGAATGTCATTATGTGACTTTCGCCACTCACTATAGCTATAACTGTACATACATTACAAAGATCTAACTCAATTAGAAAATTAATCTCTGTATATATAAAGGATGCATTTTTTTCCAAGACATTGCCTTAGAATTTGCCAAAGTTAATGAAGCAGCTAGGAACTGGAATATCAGAATATTGCTTTGCTGAAAATTACTAACGGATCCTCCACAAAGATCTTGAATGCAAACGCAGTGGCTGACATTAGTAAAGAGAATGGAGGATATGCCAAGCTCCAGTGATTATTGCATGGCCATTCTCACTACTTCTTAGTACATATAGGATATCTTTGGTCCTGCCAGACCACCCTCCTCCCCCACAAAAAAGGTAACATCTGAATTTAGAGCGTTATTTGAAGTGGACATTGCGCCAGTTGCATCAGTCCATTGAGTAATTACTCGGCAAATAAGCATGAAATTCTAGTTTCTCTGAGGCATTAGGAATTATCAATAAAGATATTCCATTTTGCAGGAATTCTGGCTAAGCAATTGTGAAGCAGTTACTCAAAGGCTCACACTAGATTTAAAGCCCAGGTATAAATTTCTTTCCTTCAGGGACCATTTCGAACTGGCATAAAATCAATGTACTGTTGTTAGCAGATTAACACTCATCAGTTGTCCTCATCATGTTAACTATCTGTTTCTGCAACCCTTCACTGCAGGAGCTTGAGGAAAAGCCTTTTCATGTTATGACCTTTTCATGGCGCTGTAGGTTTGCCATTTAGCTCTAGTAGAAATCAGAGATAGGCTTTGATAAGTGTGAATCTAATGACCACCGTAAAATAACTGGCGAGTGGTGATTCAAGATCACAGGAGATCTATGTAAAGGTAGATAAGTAGATCACAGCAGGGCTTTCGGGGGGTGTGTGGGGGGAGGACACCTATAGCAAAAATTTAGTAGTTCATGCTTAAAAAACATCCCATTTGTACCTAAAAAATTGGCAAAAGTGAAAAAGACAATACTTTCATCTATTGGAAGAATGATCTCACTCTAGGAAAATTCGCAGAGCATCTTAATTCTGTTTTTTTAATATTTACTTTCCAATTTCAGAAAGCAATGCAAATATTCTTAGCTAAAAAGCTGACTGAATGATTTGGAGGTTTTTTGGTAGTATCAGTTGTATGTTTTTTTCTCTTATCTTACCCAGGGGCTTTATGTTTTGTTCTAGAGACGCCCTATGTCCTCTTCTCCTTTTAACCGACTGAAAGAACATATTGGACATATTCACATTTATGAACTCGTTACTAATCCAGTGTTTAACAACGCAATTGGAAGGTCAAATAGCAGTGATAGTGACGTTTCTAATAAAGTGCGCTATGCAGGAGGGAATGAAGCCATGAAAATGAAGAACATTTTATTTTGAAATTTAATAGAACCACCCAGCTGGACCTGTTCCTCCATCTGTGGCCCTCTGAATAGAGTGCATTCATAAAGGACAAGTTAATCCACAAAATGGAGATGAAGGATTTGAAAGGCAAAATTAACTGTTCTTGTCTGAGCTTCTGGTTGTGTCCTGAGACATTCCGATTAATGAATCTGCAAAGTGAATGAGTTAAAATAAATGAACAACATAATATTTCTTGCCCTTGTCTGATGGAAAAGAAGGAAAAGGAGAAGGAAACTTTTTCTTTATTATTTTCTAAAAAGAATGTTTAAACTATTCTATAAGTACTTCTTGGCCACCACTGCCTTTGAAGAGGAAATAAGGTAGGTCTCACCACATCAGAGATAACTAGCTCAAGGGCTATTTGAAGGTAAAATTGCTTTTGTTCTTCTTCATCACTAAACCTGTTTCCCGGAGTAAAGAAAGCACCAGGAGTTTGTGTCCTTCCTGTCGTGCAGGAGCTACTCTTACTAACAACCCTAAGCTATCCGCTTTTCCCCCTTTCCACCCTGTTTCTTGATGAGTATTTCATGTTATGATTTCAGTATTTTTATTGATGAATATATGCACTCAGGTGTATAGACAGTATGAAACTCAGATTATCCAAGCAGCTGGGAATCCAGCCATACAGATCTTCTCTGCTCTGGAGAAAATCTTCTCATTTCCAGAATTCTGAGGACCGGTAGGAGTTCCTTACAACCATTAGGGTACTCACCAGCACTACTGGTAACATGATGGTAAAATAAGGGCTCACCGTATAAGAAAGGACTGCAAAAGAGGATACAAAAGGCCAGAGCTGAATGCAATGGGGAATAACCATGACCTACGACTCTGGCAGAGTCATCATTTTCTCCTTTCTCTGTTTTTATGTGCCACTGAATCCTGTCTCCCAGTTATCTCAATGCAGCTTCTGGAGAAGAAGAGAGAGTAACCGGACACCAGGTTCAAAATCTTTTTTTTGTTTGTTTGTTGCTAGTCAGGGCGTGTAGAGAAAGTGCAGCAGCCATTGTTGCTGTTGCATTCCTCAGAGCACCGCAATGGGTGTGAAGCTGCCTCCGTGCTCGGGGCCTGGGTGGGGAGGGTAAAGCTCGAGGACTACAACTTTCCCTTGGATCGGCAGGGAGGAATGTCAGTTTCCATTACTATATGAGCTAATGATTTAGCTACCCGTATATCTAGCTCTCTGATTTTGAGGCGCAAAGGCAGCTTCTATGATTGGATCCAGCTTTTGCTCCTTTGTTTTGCACTGTTCCAAGGGGTTAGTGGTTAGAGCTACACTGTGCGTCTTTCAATTAGCTATAATGTGCGTGGCAGTTGACTTTGGCTTTTGGATATAATCTGATGACAGTATTTCTGGAAACCAGCTTTGAGGAAGTATAATCTAGAAGGATCTTCTTTGCTATATGTTTGCTATAAAAGATTTTGGTATTTTGCCTTGTTTAACAAATTAGTAGGCCAAATACTTTTTCTAATTCAATTTTCCTCATTCTTTTTATCTTGATCTCGAAATACAGTAACCTATTGCTAGAAGGCCTTGGTTATTATGTTATTTATTTTATATTTTAAAATTTAGAAAGGAAGAAGAATGGGGAAGGCCAAATAGACTAAAAACAGAAGTATGCAGAATAAGCTCTAACTGGAGTAGTAACCAAAACCTTGATGTGAGACCTTCTCCTGGGCTATGGGGAATAATTTGGAAAATGATGAAAGAGTTCTCTTCACTTATATATGTTAGCATTTCAGAAGGGGCACCTAAGTGGAGATGAGGGGCTCTATGTAAGTGTTTGGAGCCACATGGCAATTGGCGTCCAGTTTTCCCTGAGATAAACTGGCCTAGGAGTTGTATCAGTAGGCTTATGAAATAGACTGATAACTTGTTGACAGAAGAAATAGCAAAGAAATTGCTATTCTCCCAACTATAACTACTTCTCTAGATTGTTCCTGGAGCGCTGCAGCAATGGTCTGATTTACAGCTCTTGACCATCTTGTGCTTATTTTTCCAGTTATGTGGAGGAATCCTATGTCAATTGGTTGTTGTATACATTGTCATTTTCTACTTTTCCAACTAATGATTAGCTAAATGTCATTATAAGGAGGGCAAAGCCATAAGACAAGAAGAACTTCACATTTCAAAATGAAAGCTAATTATCCAAGAAGCTCAAGAGAGAAAAAAGAAGAAGAAGAAGAAAATCTTCTCTTTTCTTCACAAGTCAAACTATGAAAGAAATAGAAAAGATAAGGCTGGAAACCTTTCAGATGATTATTAATTTGGTCAAACTCTTCCAATACTTCTCTTTCCTTCAAGTCTTGCCTAAATCATGATGCAGTTGAAGACAATTGCTTACTATCCACTTCTCTGGAGCAACTTTTCTGTGCTTTGAGATAACTATCAGGCTTTCCCTTTTCTAGATTAAATGACCCTGACTCTTGATTTTTATGTAATAGGTACATTTTCTGGATCGCTAATTTTTCATTTTTTGCCTTTATTGTCTCTTTTCAAGGTATAGCTTTCTCTACTTCGGGTATGGCATTCCTATTTGTGTCACCCATGATGTCACTTCCTTGCTTCTGAACAGCAGGGCATTGCTGATGCATCTTCAGACTAATTAATCCAGTTGCTTCATCCTTTTATACAGAACTATTGACCCAATAACTGCCTAAAGTAATTTATGTAGTTGCTTATTTCTACCTATACAAAGAACTTTGCCCTTATCCTTACTGAGTTTTTTTTTTTTTTTGTGTACACAGGAATATTTGTTTCCATTTAATCAGAAGTTTTTTTGAAATGTTAATCCCATTTTCTAATGTTGCTGAGGCTTCCTAGCTTAATGCCTCCCACAAATTTAGTAAAGGTCTATTGTCTGAGTCACTAACGAAAATAATGAATGAGAAAGCTCTGAGGAATTTCTCTTCATGCATCCTTTTGTTGCTATATGAAGTCCGAGTGCATTTTTCACCTACTTTTGCACTCATCTAGACCTCTTTTTACCCCCACCTTGCTTACAATTCTATTCTGTAAGACAGGATCCTTTCTCAAGTCAAAATAAATGACAGTGATTGTTCTTCTCTACCCCCTTCACTTCTCCTGTCAAAATGTATATTAGATTGGTTTCTGCTGTCATTAATACTAGATCAAATTATGCCAAAAGTGAAACAACAGAGGGCTATTCTCAACTGATTCAATGCTAACGTTGGTTATTAATGAGAAATTGGGTTAGGGATTTGCTTATTACATGTTAACACACAAAAACTGCTTCTACTAGGAAGGAAGAGGGATACTTAGAAGATAAATGACATTTTAAGAGGTAGCCATTTACTTGTTTGCAGCTTAGTCAAAGTAATTTATAGTTAGAAAGTCATTACAAATAAATGTGAAATAAAGACTATTTTGAAATTTATAAAAGTAATTCCTGCTGGGTGTCAAATTTCCACATTCATGAGGCAAAAGGAAAATGTTAAATTATTGTGTGCTGTACAAAGTTTTGTTGTAAAAAAAAACAAACAAACAAAAAAAAACCCTTTTATGAAAGGGAACAATAACTTTATAAAAATCTTTGCTGTACCCAAATAACTTCCAGATGTCAAATCGCACCTTGAATGAACCTATAATCAAGATAGGTTGTAGAAGAGAGACTCGTGTCCAGTATTCTAAGCTGGAATGTGTTGTAATTATTCTAAGCTGGGACATAGTCTGAGGAACTGAGCATGGTTATTTCTGTTTCTTGCATCAGTTCATAAGAACTTTCTGATGAAGTCAAGTTGCGTCACACAGATGATTTGCTCTCTCGTTCTCTCTGTTGCCCGCATATTGTAGCTATGGAAAAACTTATTGATCCGTAGGCTTGTTGTATGTGTGCGCACACTTTTAGGACGAGAATGTGGCAATATGCTGCCTTTGTGTTCCTGCTTAGCATTGTGGCATTGAAAAGATAATGGGAAATACTTTGAAACAACTCACCACTGTTTGATTTTTGTTGTTGTTGTTTTTTCTTTATTTCTTATAAATTATTGAGAAAAATAATAGCCATAGAAATAGACATCCTTTAAAGGGAAAGGCCATTGACATACCTTTCAGTGATCTTAAAAGTTAACATATGGACAGAGTCAGGTTGGAAAGAACAAATAAGAGATGTTTTCTTCCAACTAATGAATCAAATAAAAATATAAAAATTCATAGTAAAATAAAGAATTAGGTTACTGTTTGTAAGATTAACTTTCTAAAAACTGCCAGAATGGGAGGTAGGGGGAAGATCTAGTTGCAGATGCAGGACATGAATATTGCAGAGATCTCAGAGATGGATTTCCAAGTTGAGTTGTCTTGGAAAATCAGCCAAGGTACCAGACATAATTGCTTAGTTATGGATTAGTAATTTAGCTAAACTGTGCTTGAGGAAGATTTGCTGTTATGGAGTTCTATGGAGCTCCATTGGCTGTTTAAAATTGTCACTTTGTAAAATGCTTATAGAAGTAAGCCATAGCTGTGTTCATACAGGTTTGTTGGGAAGAAAGTCTCTCAAATGCTATATTGAGTGCATTTATCCACAATCTAAACAGCCTAAGTGAGGCTTACATGATATAGTCTCCAAACCTTGACCTGTAAGGAACAAAAGCTCAAAACAGATTTTTCATGGAGAGTCCCAAGGCTACTAAGAAGTCCAAGAGATAAAATGAATTAATCATCAAAGTACTGTTCACTGACCAATCAAATCTTTAATAAAACTCACTAAATAGTGAATTTGCTTCTTGAATTATACATGCTTGATGCCTGTAAAATCCAATTTCCTTTGATTTGTGCTAAGGGACAATGGTCAGAAATTGAAATGGGGGAGGTCCTGATTTGAAATAAGAAAAAATTCATGAAGAGATCAATCAGATGAAGAAGCAGGGGACCTGGAGATGCTATAGGTTCTCTATCTTGGGAGCTTTTCATGTCACAACTGGATAAAACTCTGAGGTATCTTTCTGAATTCAATGCTAACAGAGTTTTGAGCTGGAGGCTGGGCCAGAGACCTCCTCAGGTCCCTTCCAGCTGCAATGATTCTGTGGCTCTATGGGAGGAAAAAGGAGGAAAAAAAAAAGTAAAACAGTTTGTATTATTGAATTGTAGTATGCAAGACATTGCTTAGTACTAATGAAAAGTGTGTGGGAATTCAATAGGCTTTCATTTTTCATCATGAGTGATTATTTATTGCAAAAAGTCTTGAAAAAATGTTGTATGCATTCCCCTCCACTCAAAAGGATCACTATGTTTAAAATTTTCTGGGCGTGAGGTCACTACTGTAATCGGAAACAATTGTCTGCACCATACTACACTTAAAGCCAAAGATGAAGGAAAAAAGCACAGATCGACTTTCTGTCTGAAAAGTAGAAAATAGTTTTCCAAACTAGGAAAATAATAAACACCTTGTGAAGGGCAGGAGTGGATGAATTTGCAAATTATTTGCTAAACAAATCAGAGACTAGCTTCTTTGTGAATATGATTAATAATTGATAGTCAGCTACCTTTGGCTGTAATTTCCTTTCCCCTTGCTGCACTACTGTGCTTACTAAATCATTTTAGGATACATGTTGCCATGTGACCAACCTTTTCCACCCCTGGAAAAGCTTCTGAATCTCAGAGGAGGGAGAGACATATCTCTTTGGAGGCCAACCTTTATTTTCTATCTTTTGAAAAGTAACATTCTTTACTTTGCAGCAGCGAGGGACATACTTGCTATTACTGTAGTGAACAGTGTGTGAAATGGCTTTGACAGCTTAGGAGGCAGAAAGATGGAAAGTAGCAAATTTGAGCATGGCAAGGGCTATTAAAAAAAAAAAAGGAAAGGTAAAAATATAGCGGATATTTTCTAATAACAAGTTACTCTGGTTTCAGAAACAATGCAAATACAGAAGCTACCAGGGTTTCCTGATGATAAAACAGGATGGACAGATAACATAAAAAGAAGTATATTTAAGAACGTAAAGATAGTTGCTATGCGCCTGGATTTAAGTTGTTAGGAGCTTATATTTTTGGAGGTGGGGAGCAAGCAGGGAGAGTAGGCTTTCTGCCACAGAGAAAAACTCTAAAGCCTGCAGCACACTTCTATTTGACTTGGAAGCTCTCAGTTTCACAACACAAATGAGCTTTATGGCATTTATAATAAATGGATATCGTTATGTGAACTGAATGTATCTGGGTGGATGAATTTTCAGGGGGATTTGCGCATTCATATCATACTGAAAAAGAAAACATCTCAACTGTTGCATGCAAAACAAAATGCTGTATCTGCCAGTAGCTGGAAATCTCATGGTATGGGAATTTTGTTGTTATTGCTCATGGAATCACTAACATTAACATTTTACTTGGACAGAATATGCTAGAAATAGGCTGAAGGGAGTTTGAAACATTTAAGTAGCAGGGAAATGTATCTGTTCTTGCCCATTTCATTTTGTTCCATTCCATTCCCTCTAAAGAAAGGCATTTTTTAGCCTTTAAATCTGCCTGAATATTTGAGTCCTTTCCTTAGTCATTTTGACTTAGTTGATCGGAATCAGTCAATCTAAATCATTCTCTAGTCCTAAATCCTCAATCAACTAGCAGTTTTCTTCTCAGGCATTATGATACAAAAATCCTACCTGTTTTTATTGGCCTTGATTCCAGGATTTCTGGATCTTCACCTTTAACCCTTTTGTTCCTATCCCTTTTCTGTTTCTCTCCAAACAGACAAATCCTGTACGACTATTCAACGTCCCAGAATAAGAAAATCTTTCCGCTCCCCAAAAATAAAATGCTTGCTTCAGATGGCATCATGCAAAAAGAAGGGTCTTTTGCTGGGCTTTTTTTCTCCTCTTTTCTCCTCGTCTTCCAGGGCTACCATTACCCTAGAAAATGTGAGATCAGCCTTGAGAAGAGAAAGGGGCTGTGAGGAAAACTGTCTTTAGTAAGTGACATTCATTTAGAGTTTGTATGATTTTAATCCTATATAATACTTTTGCGGTTTGCCAGCACTTTTTACAGACTGCATAATATCACTTGGCCTATTCTCAGCCCGCCAGCTAGGAGGAAACCTTTACTCATTTAGAGCTTTCCATTCTGTCCATTCTGCAGAGCAAATTCTCCAATATAAATAAATGTGTCTGTGTGCATGTATGTGTGTGTGTGTGTGTGTGTGTGTGTGTGTGTGTGTGTGTGTGTGTGTGTGTGTGTATGTATATTTGTATGTATGTATGTATATGTATCTTTTTCCCTGCAAGGCAGGAAGAATTCTAAGGATGTCAACTTGATTTTGCAGCTGGAATCCTGAAAAAGGATTCATGCGGAGAGCATAGAAGAACTGAAGGGAACACCCTGAGCCTTTGATATGCTTTCTGTGTTCCTTTAGCAAAATGGGTTTCCACCACAAGTGTCATCAAGACCTCATAAGTGGGTAAAATAAGTATGCGAAAGAGTATTGGATAAACTTGCTAGGAATAGGATATCTTTTGAACTTGAACAGGAACTGGTTAACACATCCCAAAACGCCACCCCATTGCTGTCAGCAGTAGTTGGCATTATTAATTATGTTGATTATCTTTTTCATGATGCTGACATTTGAACTGTTCTGCCCAAGAAGCTGGGTTATCCATATGGCCTTCATAATCATGTTAAACGTTCCCCAGTATCAGTGTATTTATGTCAGAGAAAGACTGTTGGTCCCTCTAATAAAGAGGAACTGACTGAGGAGGTATCTGACCACTTCATAGGATTAGCAAATAGAAGACATAATTACACTTGAGATGCCTATGGAAGATTGGCAAAGAGGTAGGGTGCACAGCTAAGGGTGCTTACTTCTTACATTTTCCCAACAAAATTCTCCAGAGTTCATTTGTTAGTCCCTTGGCTTTACACAGGATATGACTGACAGAGGAGGAAGGCTTACCTGGATGTCTAGTGAAGTGTTTGCAACAAACTCCCAGATGTGAACCTACTTATTTTGAAAAGCCCATCATTCTTCTTTCTTCAAAATAGCTACCTAAATATCTTGAAAGTTATTGAGTAATTAGTTGTTTCTTTGTCTTCCACGTAAGTGTAGAGCTAAAAGGATTTGTTCTTTATTTCTTCCTCTATCTTCCTGTGACACTGAATGGTTTCTGACTTTAAGTCTTAAATTTGCTATCAGCCATCGATAGGAGCATATCGTGTATAAGCTGATCTGGATGTACCTGTAATTTGGAAGAACAGAATTTGGTAACCTAGACAAGTCTCCTTCACTCCTGTCTTCCATATGATTTGGGACATCATATAGTTTAAATACTTTGCATCTTGACATAGTTCTGCCTTGGTATATCACTTTACTATTAGCTGTTTTCCTGTTTAACCTCGGTATCGTGATGACAGAACTCAGATTCAAGACAGGGTGTATCAAGATAGGGCCAAAATTTAGCCTTACATTTTGATCTGGAGAAGAGATGATATAACAGACTAGAAACCCTAAGGCTGAGATCTGGAGACTGCACGAACGGTAATAGTATCTATGGCAAAATAGTCGTCATTGTAACCTCATTAGACAGATGGATTTTACATCAATCTATAAATTAAAGCATTTCCAGTAAGTGATGTTGGATATCTCATAAATTAAAAGCACCTTTTGATGCCCTTATGCCTAAATATTCTGCTTCGCAGCATTAATACCACCATTTATGACCTTTTCAATAGATAAATGAAAAAGTCTTGCTCATTTGATTGATTTTATCATTGTATGTTAAATTGGTTTGGGAACATGCTTGCTGTAAGCGATCCAAAGATGTGCAAAGTGACAAGACGAAGAGCTTGCAATAGCCCGTACAAGAAACAACTCTTCTGTTTCTTCTCCCTTGTTTATAGAAAGCTGGGTTTGCACAAGCCAGAGTTTTATATGCAGGGCTGTCTCACAGCCAAGAAAGAGGAGAAAGGGAATCAAATTTGAATATGGTACGTGCTTACCTCAGAGCAGGTCTAGTTCACTTAAGCTATCCTAAAGGCCTCACAGCTCTGGTTTCCAAAAACCAGAATAAATATTTGGTGGCTACGGAAAAGAGGATAATGATATGGCTTAAGCCTAAACAAAGTGGCAGCAGAGCCATACTTCCGATGACATAGTTAAACATAAATGTGCTGTCATGGAAACCCTTCCTTACCAGGAGAAAAGGGAGCACAAGGTAGATTTGAGAACTTCAGGCATTCTTATTTATGGGCAGCAGTGACTTTAACCAAAGAAGGCTGTGATATAATTACTTTCCACCTTAGAGAGGCTTGCAGTCTTTACTCATTTTACGAGTACTTGTTAAGAGAGTTGCCTAAGTTTAACTATACTCTAATTTATCATTCAAAACTAGCTGAAGTCCTTTCACTAATGTGAATCGGCTTTACAACAGGTTCCTTTCATGCACAGTGCCTGGATAGGAGTAACGTTAAAGGCACTGTCAGGTGTCACAAAAATGAAGTACCTTCTGTAGCCGTTCACCTCTGAATGCTATTTTTATTTGCAGTACTTTGTATTGGGAAGTACAGGCTAGAGTCTGTGCTGCAGTTGCGTGTTATTTTATTGCAGGAGTTTCTGAATTTGTGTTACATTATCATTCTGAAAATATGATAAGGGAAGAAGTTGTTCATTCAGATATCACATTTCATTGTGCCTTCTTCAAAATGTCAGGTTGGGGTTTGGTCAGCTTCAGCACCAAAGAGAGTAGAGACTCTTCCTTGCCATACTGAGCACGTTATCATCGGCAGCCCAAAATGAGTTGAAGGACCATTCCTGGACGTGGGGACAATTCCTAAAGGCAGAGAGATGTATTTCACTGCTACAAGGAAAAGGAAATTGAACTCCATCGAAATTCTCCTGAGTTTTGTCACATCCGACAAACACCCTGCTGTTTATAATCAAAACTCACACCATACTTTTATTTCCCCTCCTTATTAAATCAACAGAGGGAGAATACACTGGGTGCCCACAGTTGTTACTTAGGCAAATCGCTCATTGAAATCAAACAACATGTTATCACGTGAAACACTATCACTTTGTAAATTATGTGATTTCAGCGCTTGTAAATTATGTTCTTTCAACCTCCTCCCTACTTTCCTTTGTGGAAAAAGTACTTTAATCCTCTACTAGTCCTAGAAACTCACCTATAGTGAACCTGGCTGATAACAAAACTATTGGGAGCAAGAGAAAAGTCTGCAGATGTGGTAAATCCGATTTTGGAGTCTGAAGCAACCAGTCAAAAACTTCATTTCTTGGCACTTCTTGCAAGGTGGTGCGGGATTGTTTTGGTGGGTACACTTTGTGTTATCAGACTTCACATTGCAGTGCCTGTCTTCTACAGCTGGCATAAAGCAGTTAAAAAAGTAGAAGGCTGCCAAAGCCTTGTTTTTGTCACATGACTAGGCTAAAGGCAATAAGATTGTGCCCCCACTCCTGGTTTGGAATAAATTTGTTTTACTGTGTAATGCAGCAGCACAGGAATACACTATTAACGAAGACAGAAGGCCTGAAACTGTAACAAGGGGTCAAGATGTTGGAGGAAATAATATTTAATGACAGAGAATTATGGATTGCTTCGCTCTATAAACTCAGAAGCTCTCGTGATTTTTCTTTCACCACTCTGTATTTGAATTGCCTGCTGCCTATCTGTCTGACTGCTCTCTGATACTTCTCATCTGCAAGTCTTGATCTAGACATGATGAGGCCTGGAACATTTTGATAAAGGAGCAAAATGAAGTAACTGTTGAGCTGTGGTAAGTAGAGGTCTGCTAAAAGGACATTAAGTTATAGTAACGCTCCAGGAGAAGACAAAGGAAAGTGCTGAAAATCAGGCTTTAGCTTCCCTTTGGAAACAGTTCCTTTCAGTAAATGGTTTTAATTTTTAACAGGTACTTTTAAAATGAAGGACATGAGAAAGGAAGTGTGTGCAAGTTCTCTTCAATACCAAGACACTCTTGATCTGCTTGTGCTCAAGTGTAGTCCTGTTCATTACAGAGGGGAAAAAAACACCCTTCCAGTGAGTGCCCGACCTCTTCTGCATGTCACATGCCTATGAGCTGGATGACCTTTGCAGGGGCTTTCCTCCATCTTCATGTCATGTGCTCTTCTGACATCACTGCAGCAACCCATTTTAAGGGGAACAATACAATACTATTTCTTTTCCACACATACGTTCTGCTTAAACTGCTCTTGCCCCTTCTGTCAGCTTCTGTTCTCCTTTTAATGTTGCATGTCTGTTTTTTAGAATAATATATACCTTTTTGTGACCTAACTCTTTTTCAAAACGTTATTTGGCTAAACTCACTTTGCAGTGAGCTGAGGAGTTGAGTTTGAAATTATTATCTACCGTATGTGACGACTATACTACAACGATTGTTACAGCTAAGCAGGAGCGGCCTTTCTATAGGATTGTCTTGATCATTTTCACATTAGGAGCTGGGTGTAAACTGGCATCATTCCACTGACTTAATAGTTTCATAGATTTCAGGGCCAGAGGGAACCATTATGGTCAGTGTATCTGCCTTCTCATAAAAAAAAGACCTCAGAATTTCACTGAGTGAAAAGAGTAACATTTCATGGGACTGGAGCACATGTTATAGCAAAATATCTGATCTTATTTTTTAAAATGCCAAAGGATTAAATATTTTCCGTGCTCATTCTACCTAGTCAGTTGTTCCAGTGGTTAATACACTTTGTTAAAACATGTATATTACATGCATTTTAAATTTTTCTCACTGCAAGTGGCTGTTTCCCATTATGCTTATGTTAGCCAGACAAGCATCAGAAGTTTTCTTACGTAGGGATGCTGTCTGGTCCCTTCTGGCCTTGTAAACTTTTCACATCAGCTGACTACATTTCATGGTGTCCTGACTTAAAAAATTCTTAATTACACATAAAGAAAGAAATAAATTTCATTGCTGTTAGGAAGACAAGCCACAATGCACACACACATTGCAGCTGAAGGTGAGACTGATCTATATTACTTGTGTCAATTCTTTGCCTGAGAGTGAATTTGTCTCAGAGGCCTATCAGCTTCACACTTTGCCTGGCAACGTACCTTCGTACTGACCCAGGATGGAGGTACATCTCAGTGAAACAAGACAATCCTTCATTACCTGGTTTGACGGGTAGATGAAGCTCCAGTTTAATTTCAAGCTATCTTCATTCTGAAAAGACAATACTACAAAAACGTCTGTTGAGTTACCTGCTCCCTACTCCTCTCTTGTAAAAATCTGTGCAAACTGTCCTGGAAATCTCTGTGTTCTGGACTGGAGCCTGGGGCGTGCAGATAGATGACAGATAGCACTAAAGGGGACAGAAGTGGTGGCAGAAGAGGGGTTTGTTTTCCTGCGTAGCTTTGGAAGGGTCTGATGCACTTACTGGAGGAAAAGGGAGCCTTGGGGACCAAATTGCCTGACAGAAGCTGTAGAACAATTAATTTGACAGGGAGACTTGGGGTTTCCTCAGGCAGACGGCTGGTGGTAAAGGGCTCCTGAGGCAAAGCAGCTTTTTATGTAGGATGCTGGAGGGTATCAGATCCCAGAAAGAAAAAAGAGAATGGAGGATGGGAGACTAGAAACTAAAAAGAGCCTGAAGATGAAGGGATGTAGAAGATATGGCTGGAGTTATATTATCTTTTAATTTAAACTTTAAAACCGATTTTGTTTCCACTGACGGGAAGGGATACAGTTGCATTACTGAAGATTGACTTTAGCTGCAAGTCAAATATTCTGCTTAAATTAACCACGTCCTCTTGCTGCTTAAACTTTCATTATCATGTTTGATCTTTTTTTTTTTTTCTTTTAATTTCTTAGGAAGTCTAAGATGCATGTGGAAGAAAATCTGCTCCAATAACATAGGGGAAAATGTAGAATTAAGTTAATGATTCAAGTAAAGTTTCTTGGGGCTTAGCAAGACAGAAATGATACAATAATCAGATATTTTCAATAACAAATTAAGGAGACAGTGGAGAAAAGACGTGGGACCAGCAAACCCTCCTCTTATAGGAGACTCTCAAAGTAACAAGCATCATATCTCAGCTTCACCTTTTTTCTAGTCCTTATTTTAGTAAAGGTGATATAGAAGGCCTGATGAATTCTGTGATATCAGTGGCAAATCTGACGGTCAGAAATGCATTGGTGAGGTAGGTTTCCAAACCTATTTCATAACTTATTTCCTTAATTTTTCAACCTTGATAATATTCTTTTAGTTTATGTAAGTGTATGCATAGAATTGACTGGACAGTATGAGGCTGGTGGTTCTATAATCCAATCACTTAAAAATATTTCTTGTAGTAAATTTCAGTCTTTCAGTGCTAACTATCAGCTTGCATGATCTTACTGGTGCTGATGCAAACAGAAATGTGAACTAGAGGAGAATTAGACAACATACACCTCTCATGGAAGCGAGGACAGCAAGGAAATTGCATGGGTAGGTGTGCACCCTGGTGTCCAGGATGGGAAGAGGAAGAAGATTTTACATGCTATAAAAAGTTACATCGTTGAATTGCAAGACCACTTAAGGTTGTCTTCTGACTACTATTATTAAGGATTTCTGGCATCTGTTTGGTGTGCATATATTTGTAATGGCAGTTAGCTACTAGGTAGGGCATTAGTTTCTTAATTTTTAACTTATTTTGAGAAATACTCCCATAGTTAAGATAGAAAGAGGGCCTTTGGGCCAGACAAACACCTTTTCTTTGTCCTATGACACTCCATTTCAGTTTAGCTGAGATGGGAAACGTTTAATGGGTCTACTATGATAAAACTAACACAAAGGTAAGCAAGTGACACAAACTATGGTAATAGTAGTAACATACACTTAACCAGGATGTTCCAGGGAGCTGTATCTTTTAACAGCAGGATGGAGAGCATTATAGAGTGTAGTTCTCCTCAGGTTCTTTACTCTGGTGCATGAACGCAACACCCTATTTTTCTTCTTTATTTCTCCCCATGTAGGTTTCTGATCAGCATCCTTCTATTTATCAAAAAAATATTACAGACCAAGTTGCTAAACACTCAACATTAAACACAGATGAAAGAAAAGTGCTGCGATTTATCACTCTTTGACTTTGTAGTTTTGCTTCGGAAGGAAACAAATCCCTATCATTAAAGAAAATAATCTTCGGTAAAGTTTTCTAAGAAACCTCCCTTTTACTACTAGATCAAAACACCGAAAAGTTGGAAAATATTAGTTTTTCAGTGGCTTGTGACATCTTAATTTGCCTATCCAATGCATATAATATTAAGATATTGTCTTACAGTTGCTCACAAACACATAGTGATGGTCCTGGGTTTTTTAAATAACACGAAAAGATGGGTGGTGCCAGTTATATTCCACTAGTTCAAATACAGTTTAAGACAGTTCCTTGAATATCTTGTTTATGTAGGCTCCGCTTCTTTGTTTATCCAAAGACGGAGCCCTGTCCCTCCAGCAATACAAAAGGGGATTGAACTCCACCAGATGTGAAGACAAGGGAAGTCTTCAACAGAGTCTCTCATCCACTGCTTCAATGGAGGATTCAATGGATTTCAGTGGAGTTGTTTCTAATATAGCAGTCTCCTCTTACGATAGCCTCAAGAAATACAACCATAGTTATGTTTCTCCTCCTTAGATAAAGTATAATCAAAAAATAGAGGATGGGAAACAAGACAGAAAGAAAAAAAAAGTTCTATGCTATATATGTTACATTTAAGTCTACAGTGAATAATACTGTAGCCCACTTTTTCATAGCACACTTTTTCAAATGAATCCATGGTGGAAGTTTTGTGAGGCTGTTCAATTTGTTGTAATCATATGGGATGTTAAATTCGAATAGACAGAATAAACATTAATTGACAAAAAAAGTCAGTTTTAATGAGCTTTTCTCTGGATTAACAAACATATTTTCTTTTCACGAATGATAAGGCATACTTCTGATTAAGTCAATTAGGGCTATTAAGATAGATGATTTCACGAGAGAAAAGCATTTATCAGGAACTAAAGAACTAGTAGACTGCTTTCTGAAAGTTCATAATGTCAACAGAGAGCTGCTCTTTTGGGGCCATAAAGAGGAGTTCCAGTGAGCAAATGTAATGGTATCTCTGAGTCCAGAGAGAATTTCTCAGGGCTGAATTCCACAATATCAGTCCATTTGCTGCATAGCGGGCTGCTCAACAATTGAAAGATACCTTTGAAAACCTCTTAATTCCTAAATTCTGTCTAGCAGCAGTGTGGTGGTCATTGGCTGACTGGAGGTGTGGGACAGATGGAGACAACATGCTCACAACAGACAGTGCCAGCACAGCTAGCAAACTGGCAGCACAGGCAAAAGCTCAAAACATTATAATTCATTAAGTCCTTCAAGCTCATCTTTTCTCCCAAGATGCTTTAAAGGGTTGTAAGTGTTTAAATTGCCTGAATTCTTTGTGGCAGGTTATCTCAATTTGCACTGTGCGTTTTGGGGTGTTCCAGTGATGTACTTTTTAGGCACATCTTAATAATCTTAAATAATCTTGATCTTAAATAATCAAAAATGAAGAGATAAGAAAGAGAAAATGAGTGAAATTTTCTAATCTTATACTATTTGTCGTCTAAGTACAACGAGTCTTTGAAAATGGAAAAAAGTTTCTTTAAACCCTGGAAGTCTTATTTTAAATACATCTCTCTCATAGCTGTAAGGCTAATTTCACCTCTGTTCCTTTCATATTATTTTCAAAACTTTTAGCAGTAATTTTTGACTCCAATTTTGCCTTATGGTAGAATGGCACTAATGTTCTGTAGATTCCTATCTTTACCCTTTTCATTTCAGAAACTTTTGGTACGTGTAGCCTCTCTTGAGCCAGTGGTATTTTATTACAAATAAATATAAGTAAAATATAAGTTTAAAATAAATATAAGTTTAAAATATAAGTAATTTCATTAGTAAGGGGAAAAAAGATCCAAAAAGAGGGATCTGAAATACAGTTGGCTCAAAATGGCAATTCTTTTTTATGAAAACTTGTGAGGATTTCAAATTTAGTTTTATTTCATGTGAGAATAAATTCACAGTCTTTTAAAAGTTGTAGTATCCATTCGTTGATTGAAAAAGTCAGTTTTTCAAATTTGCTCATGCTTCCTAGACGGTCCGCAAAGGTTTTAAAAACTCTCACAACAGATTTTGTTGACATTGGTGGTTTTATGGATTGTCTTATTTCAATGAAGCACTGGAGGAAAAAAGGTCTTTTGAATCCTCAAGTTCATGCTTATTTTAGAACACTGCCTCATACACTTCCTTTAAGCCTTTTCACTCCTTGAAAATATCTGAAGAGGGAGGCTTGTTTCACATGACCTTAGTCTAATTTTTCACCCAGCAATGCTTTTTCCCAAGAAAGATGACCTGTAAGTTATCTGTTCTTTGTTTATCTGAAATTTTCCAATTTCCTGTTAAACAAGGTTCACAGGTTGGCAAGAAATAATAGCCAGCAGTTCTGTCCCTGGCTCTTCACAAGTGGCTCTAACATGATGGTCCTGTCTTGAACAACTGCTCTCCTTTTTGTTTGTTTTCATTATTCCAGCTCTATGTTAAACTTCTCTGCCCTTTTAAGCCTGCGATCTGACAGGAGATTGATCGATATATAAGAAAGCTAAACTTTCAATATTTTATTTCTCACTCCTCTAATTACAGGCAAGACTATTTTAATATTACTTCTTCATTCCTGTTTGCCCCTTAAACAGCACCACAGAGCCTGGGTGGCTGGACTGTAGTTTAGATAAACTGATATCTCTACACTGACATCCAAACAATTCCGACTCTGCTCTGTCCTATTCTGAAAGAAATCAAATTCTAGCTTTCATGAGGTGCAGACCTGGACGAATTTCAGTTTCAGTGTCAGTGATGCTCACCAGAATCCAATATGCCCAGAATATTAATTGCTGTTGCGATAACAGCAATTCTAGTTCAGGTTAAAAACTGTCTGTGTTAGAGAAATTATTCTTTCTCTGTCATATTTCATACATGTCATTTTACATGTTTCAATCTATTTTAAACTATAAATTAAATTATACCAGTTTGATATATTCATGTGTGCGGTTTCTTTCATATCGTACAGCAAATGTGCTGTGTGAAGCACGTTTTTTTTTATGTGATGATTCTCCCTAGTATCATAAAAGTCACTTGCAGCAATTCGTGAATGGTCAGCTCAGCTGAGAAAAGAATATATGTGTTTCAGGCAACTTGTCTTACTGCTAACCAAGCTGTTTAAAATTTGATTCCTCACCAGTTAACTGTTGCCACAGATATAAATGGACACAGATCCATGCTCTCCGATGATTTGTAAGGAGCACTGAAACTACAGAGACGTATGAGGATTGAGAATATATCTGCACACTCAGAACAGACATAAATCTGAGTACTTTCATTGAAGTCAATAGAAGTACATAGATTTATATCCACTGAAGGTATAGCCAAAAGCATTTGCCCTAGAGAGCTTGCTACTTATGGACAGCAGCATAAAGCAGTGAAAATTAAGCATGACCTCATCAAGGAAAAAATGGAGTCAGCTGGAAGGAAAAAAGTAGTATGGGGAGAAGGTGTTCTGGAATCGAGCTGCTGACAAACTGTGAAAACGCCAGCCTTAACTGGAATGAGTTATGAACAAGTAAGAAAACCCTCTTCAGAATAATACCAACTCCCTGAATAAGCAGACAGGATAAAAAGCAAGTAACATAGAGTACTACAGAATATTAGAAAAGGGCAGAATTAGGTCTTAACATAGAGTACTACAGAAGGTTGGAAAAGGGCAGAATTAGGTCTCATGTGGCACAGCAGTAAGCCAAGGGACTGTATTCAGTGGTGAAAATGTGATACTTCCTGCGGTAGCAGTCTGCTGGTTTGAATGCTGCAAGGATGTTTCGCATGCTGAAAGGAGCTGTGGCATGGATATATTCTTCTGTCAGTTCCCATGTTGTACACCCATTAACAAACACTAATGGATACTGAGCTACCAGTGAAGTTTGTTCACCAGGAGGTGAACAAAACTTACATTCTGCATACTGTGAAACAAAGAGAAGAAAGAGTGATTTGTTACTAAAACCATAAGAAACATGAGCTTGCCCTTACAGTATTTGCCATTTAGGGACATCAGTGAGTATAGGCTTTTTTAAAGGATGTATGCTCTTTTGGATTTTATTTGGAGTTTGCTTTCAATCGTTTTATAACATGTACATTTCTAGGTTTGTTTAAGATTCAGTCTTAAAGGAAAAGTCAATAGAAATAATACAAAATTTTCATTTATTTTCATGTATAAAAATGGAATAAGTTCAATTTAGAAGCTTTTTAGTGATGCTTTGAAAGGCTTATAAATGCAAATTTTTATACAAGATTTTTATGAACTATGTTTCAGAATCCAAAGTAGTCTTTCCAGTTTCTCTAATTTACATTTTTTCTTGTATAAATTTTTTTATTCATAAATAAGAATAATTTTGTTTTTTCTGTGACTCTACACAGATTATACACTATCAAGTACAGATATCTTTCCCATTTCACAGCACTTTCTCACAGCATGCTAACCATTATTCTTCCCCACTTTTCCTTACTATTTTCATTTTTATATTTTGCTTTACTGATGCTCTTTGTCGTATTATTATACTTAGATAGAAACAGTAATCATGCTGTACGGCCATTGTGCACTGATGATACTGTAAGAGCTTTGTCCTGGGGGCCATGTGATGCTACAGGGGAGTGACTCAATGAAGGCAACGCATTCTGCCAAAACACCCTCCGGACCTGTGTGAAATAAGCCCTCCTTTCCCACTCATTTTCATTAGCAGACCATAGCAATCATTCTTCATCTAATAATTTTCTGGTATCATGAAAATAAGGCAAGATATTACTGTAATTTTAATAATGATCACTCTACCTAAACATAGCAGTGTATGAGGAACAGAGAACTCAAATGTTATATCTACTTTAAAGCAAGTATTTTAACTGTAGGGACATGTAAATTAGCTTATTTATTTCTTGAATCATGTGCTGTGTGAAATATTTAGATTTCAATTTAGACCTGTGGTTGTATCAACAATGCAAAACTTTGCAATTGTGCCTGCCAATTTCTGATTAATGTGTTTCTGAAAGATTCTAAAAATATGGATTTCATTCAAATGCGGAACAAACTAATTTCCCAAACATGAAACATTTTATGATATAGAAATTTTTTTATAGCCAGACCAAATGATTTAGTTGGAAGGTGTCATGTTAATGGAGCCATTTTTGTCATCCTCTATTTACCTTGGGCAATTGGAAAGTACCTATTTAAAAAAAAGAAGATAGACAAATCTGTTCCAGCATTTATTTGAATGAAGGAAAGTGTTGCATAATTGTACACCAATATGAAAACAAACAAACAAAAAACAAACTTAGTGGACGGATTGCAGCCCTCTAGCTTCCTGAAAGAGAAGAGATCACTCATAGCTGATGTCTTTTCATGAATTTGGAGCATGTAGTCTTTTTCCCCTCTGAAAAACCATGAAGCACCCAACAACTTATTGTCATGCTGCCTTCAAAATAATGAGCCCATCAGTGATTGTGAATGATCAAGAATCTGATATTTGCTCTCAACTGAATCACTGACAAGCTCATTGTTTTATTCATTTCCTTTTTCCTCATAAGAAAAGGGATCTCAATCCCTAGCTAAATCCTGCAAATAAAGAGTACTTTTCAATATTCTGGCATAAGCTCTTTTTGGTTTGATGACGTATTTTTATTCCTCTAACCTGTTGAATGAAGGAATATACTAATGCTCTGTATTTTACCCTAGTGATGACTCCACTGGTAGAAAAAGTACTTCTAACATAAAGCTAGCAAATTCAGTAAAGAGATTTTAGATTCCTTTTAGAAACTTGAGCCCTGCAGATGATATTATTGCACAGACTATTACTGTCATTGCATTAGCTGTAATATTACTGTTTCTTCTTCCACCATTCATTTATCTCACAATACTAGAAGCAAAAGATTAGTTTTTCAGTGTTAGCCATTTATATTTTTATTTTAAACTCCATTAATTTTGGAGTACATCAGACTGGGAGTTCTCATGTTTATATTTGTCTTATATTTAATTGAACAGAAGTATGTGCATTAATTATTGCATATACAGATTGTTTACTTTTTTTCTTCTGTGGTGTATTGCTGGAGGTTTTAGCTTTGAATAATCTAAAATCATGCGATTCAACACCATATTTTCCAAATTCCCTTTTCAAACAAGATTTATATCTTCTGTATCGTTTGTATTTTGTGTGGGTTATATAAGAATAATAATTTGTTTTAACACAGAAGAACTCAGTGCATTAAACATCAGGAGACAGTGTAGTAGAAAATAGATATACAACTTTAAAGCATTTAGCTCAGCAATAACCTTTAACTCTGAATAAAGGGCTCCCCCCACCATCTCCCTTTGTAGAAATGATAAAATATTCCTGTTTTCCCTGAGATATATTTTGTTAAATTGACTTATTTTTTCCTCTTTTGGAATATTCTGTGTATTTTCTATTTAGTGAGTCAAAAAACATATATGACCCCCCCCCACACACACACACTCATCACTTTTCTAGTCAAAAGCTTTTTGCAGTTCAAACAGATCAGATCTGTCTGTAGAGAAGCAGGAATATATTAACATTATTGTAGGTAGGTCCCCATAACTGAAGAAAACTACAGTCTGTCTTTCCATCACATTTAAGAGAAACTGTTCAGTTGAAGTGATTTCAGTAGAGATATTAAAGAGAGCCCACCCCATAAACTACCCAGCAATGCTTCCAATTTAATGCATCTGAATTTGAATAGTTATTGTCCATGAAATGGAACGCTTTCTTTTAGAAAAGATAAAGTAAAGTATCACTGGAGCAGATCCAAATTTATGAGGTGGAGTGTTATGAGATTCCACCCTTGGGATTAAAGGTGCAACCAGGCACAACGTGTTAATTCCAGTGAGGGACAAGCAGAAAAAAGTCCGAGAAGGGAAGTATTCACATCAGTTAGTTTTCAGGCTTGTAAATTGGAGGACTAAATTAAGAAGCTAGAGTCCCACACAGAGTTAATAGAGCAAATCACCTCCCCCTGGGGCATTTCAGAACCGGATCCCGGTGCTGACTCCACCTCATAAATGAGAATCCACTGCCCTGGAGGGCCTGTTTCTGTCCATGGACAGCAGAAGAAGGATTTGGTAGGTATGACTGGATTAAAGGAGAGAGGCGGTTCCCAGTGCTGCACAATCACAGCACCAAAACTTGATCTAAAATGAATTTAAATTTAAGAGTTATAGACTGAAAGAAGTATCCTCACTTACCCACCTGACATGTAGGTATGAAATTTCAATGATCTGTCAAATATTTAGGCTTTTTAAATTCCCTCAGAATTTCTATTTCTGAACTTCCGGTTTCTCAGTTTTCAAGTGAATCAGAGGAGAAAGAGAAGGAAGAGAAATAAGAAAAGAAAGAAAGAAAAGAGAGAAATTCAGTACAAAGTAAAAAATCACAAGCTTTGAGCAGTTCCAGTCATTGACTTAATGAGGTTTTTTTTTGTTGTTGGTTTTTATTTATTTATTTCTCTCAGACTTGATGTTGTGACACTGAGCCTCCAGACAGAGGCACCTGGCTTGAAATATAATAAGCTCCCAAAAGTGGACCTTCTGGGACTGACTACACGCTAACTGTTGTGCTATCTGGTTGTGAAGTTAAATTTATTAGCTTAACTGACCATGCAGTGAATGATGCTAACCACATGGTGGGGTGTAGAGAAAGCGATAGGTAAAGAAGATGCTTTAAAAAATAGGATGCTGTTGAAATTCTAAGGTTTGAGATTCTTTTTCCTAATTCCTCTTCATTCTCCACATCTGGATAGCTGTTCTGCAGACTGACGGGACTACTTCTTCATGTCTTCTTGCTCTTTTCATGAATCTGGCTGTGGGACACACTGAACTTGGCCATTATGTGTCAGATGAAATGTCTGAAGTCCTCAGTAGTGATGTGTAGAGCACAGATACATACCTATACAATATTGCCAATTTCTAGATCCCACCACAGATAAGACCTTCTGCCCAGGTGTTGAGCCCTCAGAATTCAAGAGGATCGAGGGCTAGTTAGATTTCATGGGGAGCAGCGTGGGGAGTGGTTAGATCTGCTGAATAGCATTTGTGGCATTAACAGTTTGGAAAACAACCTGGGCAAGCTGAACTCCTCTTATTTTCCCCATTCCTTTTATCGTTGACTTCTACATTACTGTGTGTGGGTTTTTTTTTTAACTGATAGTCATAATTTGGTCAAAGTGAAACACTTTGAATGTAAGTGAAAACAATTTGTGGTTCAAATGACACATTCAAAAGATATCTACTGACATAAACCTGTAATTTCAAAGGTAATTTTTTATACTGAGCAAAAATATGCTTCCTATTGCCAGCATAGGCTCCTAATTCAAGCAGAATTCTGAATGTTTTTTAATATTTGACTGAACATATAAACCTAAATTTCTTCCTCATAAATTACTTCTTGTCTCATGGACTCCTTTTGCTATCTGTTGTAAAGTTAATGTATATAAATTTATTAATTCAGACTTTCCATTTGCCCTTCATTAAAGCGCTGCAATAGTATGTATATTGCCACATGTAAACATCTCGTGTAATGTGTTATTTTCTCCCTCCATTAGCAAACCAATCTTTTAGGAAAAAAAGAAGGTAGGCTTCAGAGCAGAGTGCAATTTTCAACCCAGAAGAAATTCTGAAAGTTCAAAGTTGCAACAGAAGCAACCTTGAAATGTTTTCTGCAATGGTAATCCTAAATTCAATGACTTCAAAGGGCAAGAATCTCAAAATGGCCTTACTGAAAATTTTTTCCAATCACCGGGGAAAATTTTTTCCAATCACCGGCAAAACATTCAGAAGAAAGCAGTCTATTGTGATTTAAAATTGGTTCAAAATGCTGACCACTTCTGATGAAAATTTTTTTCACCAGCTCTGATAGGGAGGGTGTGGCAACGTTTTGCATGCGTCCTGCTACATACTAAGTGGCTGAGGTCCTTATGTCCATTAGGGTGATATTTTGGCTATGAGTTTGCAACATGCACCTTATTACAGAAAGGATACTTTATTATTTATGTGAAGCCTTTACATATGCTTATAAATAGGAGCCAAAAATAAATTTTATAAAAAACATTTAGTAACGTTAAGTTCTGCTTCTGCTCAAGGTCCCATTTTTCAAGGATATTTAAGCACTTGATAGTGATACTATATTTCAGATTCCACAGATGCTAAGCCCATTTGAAATTATGCCCATTGGGTCACACAGGCACTTCTGAATGAATTGCATATTCTGAGCCTGGGAGATAGGCAGCAGACAGATGCTACCATTTTCTGTGCTATGATTGCTTACCCGTCACCAGTAACTACCCTGAAAAGTGCACTTTCCTCATCTGAAGCATCTGTGTTGGGTGAACCGCTCCCCACGTCTGGCTTTAGGAGTAGCCCTTTCATGACCTAATCTGGTCTTCCTGAAAAAAAGATGCTATTTATTACTATCATCCTACCATGAGCTTCAAATACCTACTTTACATAAAATCTCTCTTGATGCCAGGCTTTCTAACTCATCTGTGTTTCTTTTAAAGCTATTTGCATTGATATATGGAAGTGAATACTTATCTTCTCTTGCTCTTCTAGATGACTTTCACTTAATCCCTCTGAGTTCCCTTAAAGTATAATCCCTTCTGCAGGACTAATAATATTCTAAGATTTGAGGCTGTATATTTTAGTTCCTGCTTGTGTGCATAATAAGGATTAGAGGTACCATTTTTGTTGCCGTATTGCTCCAAATGTTTACACTGATTACAAGTGAGCAAAGAACAAACGAGAGGAATATATTTACTACTATACCAGTTGTAGCTTGAGAGTTTTATTGCTGATAAAATATGACTTAGAAAAATATCATATTAAAGATTCTTAATGAATATGACTTAGTAATGGAGTGGAGCATTGTATTGCTCCAGGACTTGCTTCACTTCCATTAGGCAACTATGAGTCATCCTACTAAATTACACAACAGCAGCGGGTCAAGAATATTTGTCTGACATAGATTAGCAATATGAGGGAATATTAAATTGTTTAGGGAGAAAAATAATGGAGTTTTTTCATGGCTGGGCACGTATTAATGGCATTTAGGCTATTACATAATTGCAGTAATATTTATGTTAGAAATGCTCAGATTTTGTTGTCCTTAGCAAACCTAACGACAAGGGTTTTAGAGAAAATTGTTTCACAGACAAAATCGTCCTTTTTGTAACGTGCACGTGGCTAGACTACCCTATGGGCTTACTTCCTCCTTTATTTCCAATAATAATAACAATAATGTTTAGAGCTCCTCATAAAAAAAATGTAGACATATGAGGAAAGCTTGTTGCAAATATTTAGTAAATCTCTTTCACAGTGGTGGGACTGGCAAACTTAAAAGCTCTTTATATAGCATTAATAAATAAAGCATTTGCTGTTAGTATTAAATTAAATTATTTCTTCCATTATTTAATCAGACTTCATGAATATATATTGCAGTCACTTACAAAGCAGGAAACCAAGAGATGCGAAAGTTTTAGGAATTTGTTGTTACCTCTAACTGAAGCACACAGTTATTGTGGAGAGTTACTCCTCCCATACAAGGCTTTGTAAAAAAGACACAGAAATACTCCATATTATTATTTCAGTGTCAGATAAGGCGCTGAAACGTCCCTTCACAGGTTACATTTCCAACATACTATGTGTTATTTTAACCTAAGGCTTTACTTAAAAAGAAATGTATATTCACTCCGTCTATACTCACACAGTGAGACAGTGTCAAGAGTCGGGATCTATTGCCAAAATACAAATGGCACAACTTGAATGTTAAATGAAATTCATAGGCTGAAGAAAAAATTGTCTGATGTGAGTTGAAGAGGAAGCTGAACTGTACTTCATAATTTGATTGTCTGGCTATAGCAAAATGACACCTTTCTGTCCTCACAATGTTCCTTCCTGCTGGCTGAGAACTGACGTTTGACTTCCCCAAGTTTGGGTGTTGTCTGATGGCACTGGGGCTGGTGAACTGCAAGAGAAAAAGACATTGCCTAAGCCTCCAAAGGGATTCCTGTGAAAACATGGCAGAAACCAGACAGCTCTGGTACAAATGGTTATTTCTTATAGCATCTGAAACGAGAAAATACAGAGTTACTGCTTGATTCATGGAGCCAGGCATAGAGAGATTCTGTTTGTAACAGCTTTACTGTCTGCACCTCCATTCTTACTTTTTGGGCTGAATCCTAAACTGCAGTAAATCAGCACAACAACTGCAATGTCTCTAGTCCTCAGTATTTCAAAGAAATGAGAAATGATGCTGAAGGGGAAATAGTGTCACTTTTTTTTCCTCCTTTCTGAGATATGGTCATACTGGGCTTATAGAAGAGGGATGGATACAAAGGTTGGAAACAGAAAAGTCTTCAGAAGATCCATGAGAAAATTGCACACTCTAAACAACCGGCCTGGAGTTTTTAAAACTACATATAGCCAAAGCCTTTGATCTAACTGCAATATGAAATATGACCAAACCCATTTTATAGTAACTTTTAAACTTTTGTTTGCTGATGAAATTTACAAGACACTAAGATTTGTTAAATATGAATGGAAATGCTTGAGAGAAACATCCTGAAACCTTAGTTTCTCAAAATTACGTCCCTCCTTAGTTCAAAACCTATTACCACAACGTATATTTTTTCCTCGTTGTTAAATCAGTGGTCCACTGGAAGAAAATGTGTAAGCGAGTTCATTGCAAGAAAGTTAGCATAAGCTTTCTTTAAATAATTACTTACTTGTAATCTAACTGTTGTATCTTGGGTACCAAATAACCATATATCCCAAACGACACATGTAGCTGGAAGCTAATCCATCTTGAGCTACGGTTGTTGGTGAGGTTTGCTGTTTGCTCCACGTCCACCCTGTTAGCAATACTCCCTTTTGCCAAGTTGCTGTTCCTAAGCAGTATCATTTCTTTAAATATCTCACCTAAAAGCCCTGCCACACACTCTGCTTCATATTCCATTTTTTATTTTCTTCATTATTTTTCCTTTCCAGAAACTCTCTCTTGATTTTTTACTTTTACTGTTTTTCTGGCCTAGGTAATCCTCTCCTTTCCATACAACTCTTTGTTGTTTAATTTTTTGGTAAGCAGAATGTTTATGCCACTTTGTTCTGAGCAACAAGAATAAAAACAGATGGAAAGATTATGAGCCTATTGTTACTTCCAACAATGTCCATGTATGACAGAGTAGCTGTTTTGCTTTTTTTCTTGCTCTTTGAGTAAGCAGCTGCTTTTTTTAGACGTCAGGTGGCTTGAAAGTTCTGGCATGAAAGTAATGAATCACGCCAATAGTTGTATCAGAAAAGAATTATGATTTTGAAACAATTTTAAAGATAAATGCTGCTTTGCCGTACAAAATGATTTACTAATAATGTCGTAAAAACAATTAGGAGGTAACTTTCCTGTGTGGCTTAAATTGAGAATTTTCTAATGTTCTTGTAAGTCAACATAGACTTCATTCCTCTCTCGGGAGGTCCTGCACCTACTCTGAAATACCTGTTTCTCTGCACGCTTTTGCAACTGAATACATGCGAACATATCTATATCTTTAACTATGTATCTCAGGGAATTAGAGAATGCTATGATGGGAATTTTAAGAATACGGACAAATCAGGCCAGTTTTAAACTTTACTAAATTCATTAATGAACAACACCTTTCATACTAATGGTCAGTTCTTACACAGTATTAATCATTATCTCTGCAAAACTATACAAAAGCAGAATATACAAAACTTAGTCTTCAACAGTCACATTCTATACTAACTGTGGGCATACAATACCATGGAGCTGAGCCTTACAGTTAGCCCTGCTGTTCAGAGTCCTTGGGGTTTCCCAGTTGCTGAGGTCAAGGACACTAGGCTTGAGAGCTCCTCAGTGAAAGAAATCAAAACTGAACAGAGTTTATCTTCTTTTTGCTTGGATTCTCCATTCTCATGCCTATTTTTATGCTATTGTCCTTCCTTCCAGAAAAAAGGAGGAAGGGAGGTCTGATTTGTCTTGCCTTGTTTTCTTTTGTCTTGCCAGTCATGCTTCTCCTGTATTTGGGAGGCTGCCCTGCCTATTTGCGGTCTCCTCTGCTTATCTCGCACTCTGTCTTACAACTCTTACCGCCTCGATGTCTCCTATGTGCAACTTCATCCATTTTGACCTTTTGGTGATTACATTGCTACATATTTATCTAAAACTGTGCCTGGCTATGCTCTTGCACTGGAACAAAAATCTTTCATGCCACTGTTAGTTACACTATTTTAGGACACTCATATTCAGGTTCAAGGCAAGCTAATATTACTCATATCCTGATTAGTACATTCATAACATGTAGGTGACACAAGCCACTGCTTTGGCTACAATACTGACCCACCTACGAATATAGCCAGTCATTCCCCGCAGAGCTAGAGGGCTGCAGCTCAGAGCAGAGGGTTCATCCAGAGAAGGAAACTTGCAGTTGTCTCCTAGATAACTTAAAAAGTGAGAGCAGCTGGGGTCTGGAGGTGCAAGAGCAGACTCCGGTGAAATCCTTCTTGTATGACGCTTTAGCTGAATGACTGTCTTGGGGAAAAATGAAAAACCTTAGTTTATTGATTTGAAGGAAAGTTGTGTTGCCATTTGTAAGTATATGTGCATAATTAGACAAATTTAATGACTTACACTTTTACAAGTATGTTTTTTCTTGTAGTTTTGATATTGCATTTTGAATCTGAATTTTCCCATGTTCAGCTAAAACTTTTCCAAAATTTCTTCATGAGAAACTCTGTTGCACCCCAAAAATTGTGTCTTCTTTTTTTCAATCTGATCGGTGAATGAAAAATTGTTTGCACAGCTTGAGTAGTGGGGACTGTAAAATTTGACTGAATAGATACTAAATGACCAGTTCCTTTAGCAAAGAATCTCTGATAAATTATATATAAGCAAGCGTGTGTTTAATGAAGTGCTTATGGCAATCACTGTAGTATCAACTCATGTTTTATTTAATAGGAGATTTAATATTTGCATAAAATGAGCATAAACTTTCTGAGACTGAAAATCCTTTATATGTATTGCACTTATAGGTTTTTTTTTTTAAAGGGGGAAAAAGAAACCAGTCAAAGTACAGTCCAGGAATATATGCACTACAACTAAATTCTGAAGTAAGGCATGACCTTTCATGTCCTTTACTATTTCCAAAAGACTGCACCATTTCAAATGGGAGAAACAAGTCAATGAGTTAATTAGTTTGCAAACTATTTCTGTTCTCTGTAACCAAAAATATTCAGGATGATAGAAGAACGAGATAAAAACTGCACTGTACAGATTGATAGGATTTCTTTTTTTTTCTTTTGGTGCTATAAATAGGCATGTACCACTTTAAATTTTCACTGGGGAAAAAACATTTCATCATTTTGTACGAGTCTCTGAGCATTGCACAAAGTGATGATTACATACCATGACATGGTGACTTTTTTGTGTTCCCTCAGCATTATTTTTTGTCACTCTGGTATTTTCGGATCATATTTATTTGGAAGCTGAAACTGGCATAAGATGTAAGAGGTTCTGTAGTCCCCCAAAAGTGACTGTCATGTTACGAGAAATGAATGCCAGGTTGTCATTTTGAATTGGTCTTTTTCCTGTAATTACCTGATTGATAGTCAAGAAGTTGGGCATTATTGGAAAGGCTTGCATTTATTTTGTAAACCCAGTGACAAGGAAGGTTTTCAGGTCTGTGTGGCTTAGAGGACATGACCAGCCCAGGTGTTGAAGGAACCTGGACCTCTTTTTCTGCAATAAGCAGCATAAGGATTTCTCGGGCTTCAGTGATACCTCTGCCATTGACTTGCTTTGTGATTAATGTTTCTCCTAATCTCTTTGAGTCATGCTCTCTGTCACTGCCAGTGCAGCTGATACAAGTCCACCCTTCAGCCCTTGAAAACCCGACCAGAAGAAAACTGCAGTAGCTTGCAAATCTGAGTACAGCAAAGCTGCAGCTTAACTCAAACAAACCAAAAAAAAAAAAAAAAAAAGAAAGAAACGCACACAAGACAAGAGACAAGGTCAAGATATCTGTGAAAACATTACCTGGTCAGACCTGAGCCTGCTCTTGCAAATTACCCAGATAAAGTTACAACCTTGGGTGGGAAGAGGGGGAGTGGTCAATGTATATAGTTGTCTGTAACTATTTAATGAGCTGTGAGAAGGATTCAGGATCTGAACTAAACGGCTTTGTGGAAACGCATCACACCATGCCAGCATGCCTCTGGTGGTTTTGTCACTATCTGTAGTAATTCAGATTTAAATGAAAAAAAAAAAAAAAATCCAGCTTACAGGGCTGTGAAGATGAGGGAAGTTCTGAGCAGGAAGAAGTGCTGTTTTCCTGCAGCCCTCCGTTAGCTTGAAATCAGAGCTTTGAGAGGGAGGTACTGCCCTGCTTAGCTTCAGAAGATGGTTTCATGCAGAAGCCTAGTAATCCGTTGTTTCCATTTGAAGTCTATTTTATCATAATTTATTTCAGCAGAAACTCCATCTGTTCAGGGATGGAGAGCTGAGCTGGATATATTACCAGACTCCTCACACTCTGAGTGTAACTTAGCAAGCTCTCTGAGGTACTTGGAAACTTAATTAGTACTTATTGCTATTGCACTGGGACAGTTTTAGAATCTGTGTTCTATTGAACTGGCATCAAAGAAGCAAAATCCAGCAACTTGTCTGAGCCAGTGGTCCTTTTCCGAAGATACCAAGACCGTGCTGTTCATACCCATTTCTCCTCCAGATTTTCTGAGCACACGAACACAACAAGATTCTTTCGTCTGTTCTCTCCTTCTGTCAGGGGAATATCTCCGGTCTTCTAAAAAAACATTGAGTTCTTAGAAAACTCAAAAGTGCCATCAATGGGCAAAATATTCCAAAGAATATTTAGAATCTGCACCCCAACATCTCAGAAAGATTAAAACTTTTAATTTCTGAGGAAAATTCCACAGGAAACAATCTTCTTCCTTGAAAATTAGTTATCTGTTGCTTGAGTAATGACATGCAAACATATGAGAGGCAGTGTACTTCCCTTTTGATTTTGACTCTCTCATAATTATTCTTCAAAGCATCTTTACTGACAGGATTCCCTTTTCCCAAACGTGAAAGGGTGGTCACGCATGCTCTCTCTGAGAGCCTGTCCTCTTTTCTCAGCCTGCCTGTCTGTGATTTCCATGGCTTTTGTCACAGGTCCAAACTATTATCTGTACTGTGAATTATACTGTTAGGTTTCTCCATTTCTAACTACTTTGCTAACTATTTTCCTAACTATTTCTAACTCCACTTCTAAATATTTTCCTGAATGAGGGGTTCTCTGCTCTGTAAGCATATGCATGTGGAGGTCTGAGTGCCAGCAACTGGAGGGGGGCCTGGGATCAAAAGGCTGGTGTGACTGGGGTGCCACCGTGGAAGAGTCTGGGGTGGATGGCATTAAGTGCCCGGAGGGGGATGACAACTGAGTTTGCTCTTGGTAGTGAAATCAAGCTAGTCCAGCTGGTGAGTAGGATGAGAGCCTTAGGAGCCAGGTATCACGTGGCTTTAGCCCTGGATGTGTGCATATCTTTGGGAAGGTGACTGCTGGAGGAATTGGCTCCCAGGCGGATGAGGCTCCCAGCAGCTCCTGGAGAGACCACAGGGTCTGGGTCAACTGAGAGCCCTGCGTGTGTGTGTGTGTGTGTGTGTGTGTACAAGACAGCTGGAGACAGGAGGACCCAAGTGTCGATCTGTGTCGATCTGTGTGGCCAGCCATGTACATGAGCATATATATACTAGTGTTATATCTGTGTATTTCTGTGGGTGCCTCTTGGGGATACCTGCTCAGCCTCACTGCTGGCTGGATCTGGAGGCATTAAGCTGCCTCAGCCTTGCCTCTATGAGCCACTGGTTTTGGCAGCTCCCAGTGCATACCTCTTAAACTTTTAATTTTTTGGCTTTTATCTCTCTACTATTTTATCAGTTATTCATTTTTAAGGCTCTTCTTCTCTGGGGAGGAGAGTACTGTTTCAGTGCCTGACCTCCATCCTTGTAAAGTAATCACCTGAAACGACATTGCTGCCTTAGCTCTCATGCTCCATTCCCCAGATTCTGTTGATTCGTTTCCCCTTTGCGTATTGCTGTGTGCAGGTTTTTGTTAAGGTCTTGTTGCTCAGCATGTTTCTCTGCCTAGACAAGTTCACACCACTGATTAAGTAACAGTCTTGTGCAGTCCCATGTGGGCTGAATGGGAATTGCTGGGGGGGCCAGGCTGCATCTGTGATTAAAATTAGCTTCTTGTGAGCAAATAATTTTTTGGTTTTTTGGCCCGAATCATATCCTCTGAGGAGAAAACACTGCTGTAACTCTGTTGACTCTTGTACTGGTTTTGGTAGCAATAGGCAGAATTTAGCAGCGTATCTGCTACTATGCACTTTGATGTGCACAAGTCAGGGTTTTTCTAAAGAAACTCCTGAAGGTCATTCCAGCCAAAGGTTGTAGCTGTTGGTTTGCAATCCCTTCCTTAATGTGTTCCTTTTGATTTTAGTTTCCAATTTGATAACCTTTCTCAAACTTTGCCTGACCTGGTTTAATCAGCCCTGTATGTTCTGTTATCTTAAAACAGCTCTATAAAACTGATTCTTTTTGGAAGAATGTTAGGTTTTTGGCTTTAATGTCTTTAATGTTTTCCTGAAACTATATTTGAAAAAAAGCATCAGATTTTTCATAAACAGTTTTTTGAATTCCTTCTTTGTTATCTGCATCGGTTAGCTCCCCTTCTAATCTGTACCAGTGACTACAGCTTAATTTCCTGACTTTAGTAATATATCTGATCTCTGAGTTAACTCCTCTAGCTTTTCACATTAAGCAAATTGTTTACCTTTATTTGATTAATATGAAGCGTTTCAGATCACCCTCTTACTTTATTTTTTTTTCCTTCCAGTGAGTGATTGAACTAAACACTCGTCCACTAGCTTGTATGAAACTTGTGCTATGTTCGCATGAAAGATTTTTAACTCACCCACTCTTAGTTCTTGCAAACAATCAAATAGATCTTGGCAATTTTTTCCAAAAAGCAACCTGCAGCACTTCTCTTCAGGTTGATCCCTGAGGCTGAACCGTTACTGTTCTGCCTCTCCTGGCTAGTTTGCCAAAGACCATGCTCTCAGGCCAAGGTCAGTTTTAAAACTTGGGTAGTTGGCTGCCTCACTGAAAAATGTTTTCAGACTATGGGAATACACCTTGTGCGGGCTGCAAGTTTGTAGTCTGGGAGAATCCTTTTGTCTGCAAAGTGTTCAGTGTCCTGTCGTACTAACTCTGGTTTTGACTGGATCACTTTGCTACTTCCACCTCAATAATACCTGTTTATAAAGCAAAGATCATATGCGTGCAGCATACCTTTTCGAAGTGCATGGTAGGGCTCTAATGTTTGGATGAACTGAACTCTTATTCCTGTTATTCTCTCCTGGCATTTTGGTCAGTCAGAACCAGACCCTTGCCATGTGCTGTTAAAATGCTATTTTAGCTGAAAAGGAAGCCCAGGATTTGCTGAAAAGCTCATTGAAATCAATGAAGAAAAACCCCTTAGGATTTGGACTGCACAGCCCTTGGGACGTGCACTGTAATTTCAGGCAGTTTTTGAAAGGTGCTTAACACAATGGATCAATGATAGCTTTGATTCCTTCATGTGCGACCACAGGACAAATAAGTAATTAATAGTTGATGCCAGTGGTGTAAGTGCTGCAATTCAATTAAAGTACAAAAAGATATTATTGGGGGAAATATGTAAGCTTGTATTGTTATTTGTAAATGCCTTTGTTTAAAGAGATTTTTTTCCTAGGCAATGTGAACTACAAATCTAAAAATTACGGCATTGATAGGATTGCACTCTGTATGCTGAACACTCAACATCTTTAATTCCTACAGCTTCAACTTCTTATTGCACTCATATCGTATTGACTAAGTAACCTTTTAATATTTTCAGATGATTTAGTGATAAATAATCCCTCTTAAAGAGCTACTTGGAGTGAACATCCTGCTTTCAATGACCTTGAATATCTTTATTACCTTCTCTTCCAAAGTTCCTTGGCAAGGTAATTAGAGATTTAAGAGTGTGGTGATAGAGAAAATTCAACAGCAGGCCTTTCGGTACTTCTATCAGATTCACTTTTTCCAATCACGCTCAGTGGTGATCTGAAGAATAGTGATCTTCACTATAGAAGAAATAATTGCATTCATATGCTAGCGTGATCTAAGTGTTTTTGTCAGCCTTTAATTAACTGACAAAAAATCAGAAGTCAAGTAACCTAAAAGGCATTGCGCTACATGGGGGATTAGCCATAAAAGTCTAAGCTCAAAGAGAAAAGTTAAATACATTTCATTTGAGCTATTAAAAAAAATCCTTTATAATATAGAACTTGGTAAAGAGAAAGAGCAAATGTTAATTTATTCTCACTTTATAGTACCAGATCCCGTTGAATGCCTGGCAATGTGTACAGAAAACATCAAATGGAAATTCATTGACACTTTTTAATTTTGTTTGAACTAAGGAAAATTCTCCTCTTCCTGTAGGTCTCTAGAGGACTTTATAATTGACTATAAGTAAGCATAGAACAATCTTTGACGGAGCACACTAGAAACTGCTGTTCCATTCATGCTCTTTTTAAGAGGAAATGATCACTTTAAACTGCTTTAAAAAATTGATCTGAAGAGCTGTCTTACAAATTATTACTGATAACCTTGTGTTGTCTCAGTCATCAGCCAGCCTTGTCTCTGATGAAGAGGTACCAATATATAGCAAGAAAAGTCCCTGGCCAGGGGATCAAAAAATCTAAATCGGCAGGCAGATGGATTATATGCAATTACTACTGTATAGACAAGTAGCAGAGACAAAGTATTCAGTGTGATTCCACTTAAATCATGAGTTGCTGTCAAGCTAAGACTTCATCTTCACCTCTTCCCCTTACCTTTTACCAATTCCGTTTCTGTGACCATTAGGATTAAGAGGGTTAAAAAAAAAAAAAAGAAGAAAGAGTCTCTTCTCCGCTTCTTTGATGGACATTTTGTGCATTTGAAAGCATTCAGCACCTTGCTACCTGTCTCACTCCGTAGTTATTTAGGGTAACAGAAACTGTACTGCTTTCAGGATTAAGTGAGAGGCAATTATCATTCCCTGCCTTGCAAGATTTTCAGGCTTTGCTGGATCAATTTTGATAATAGTTTTTAAGATAGCGGGATCCTGTGTATAGGCGAACAGTTGCTCTCCCCTATGCCTAGTTTTTCATTTCCCGTGAGACTTTTCTGAAAGGTGAGGAATCCACCTTTTCTTTTCAGACCCTCTGTAAGCAGAAGTATTCCCAACACTCAGCAACTAATCAGTCTCTAATTGGTCTACTGAGTTTTCTTATGGACTTGCCAGTTGCCAGGGAAACTACTGAACGTGCAGTGATTGAGCTGTCCAAGTCCGGAAGCCGTTTATCAGATGGTAGGCGTTAAAAAAAGAAAAAAAGTATTTCAAAGGTGACAAACCACAGCCTGGAGCTAGTGATCTATTAGGGCTAATGGGGATAGTAGGAGACTATCCTTCGATAGTCTTCATCTTCCTTCATAAATCCCAAGTTTTCATTTACTTCCTTCAGGCTATTGTGATTTCATGAACGACATATACAGATGCTGTAATTGAAGTTCCTTAACTGATTTTTCCTAATTCCAGGTTTCATTCATAGATTAAATCATTTCAGTCTAATTCAGCATAGTGTGGTTTACTCACGAGGAAATGAACATCACAGTGAAAGAGCCAAAGCTTTCGTATAGTTACTAAAGACTCTTCCTAATTTGTCATTGTTTCCAAAATTGTAGGTTTAGGTGAAATAGCCCAGATGCTCATCTGAAATCACAGAATCCCAGAAACGTTTAGGTTGGAAGGGACCTCTGGAGATCATCTAGTCCAACCTCCCTGCTCAAGCAGGGTCACCTAGAGCATATTGCCCAGCATCACACCCAGACGGGTTTTGAATATCTCCAGCGAAGGAGACTCCCTGGGACCTCTCTGGGCAACCTGTTCCAATGCTCTGTCACCCTCACAGTGAAGAAGTTTTTTCTCAGGTTCAGGTGGAACTGCCTGTGCTTCAGTTTCTGCCCATTGCCTCTTGTCCTGTTGCTGGGCACCACGGAGAAGAGTCTGGCCCCATCCTCTTGACACTCCCCCTGCAGATACTTGTACACATTTGTGAGATCGCCTCTCAATCTTCTCTTCTCCAGGCCAAACAGGCCCAGCTCTTGCAGTCTTTCTTCATAGGAGAGATGCTCCAGCCCTCTAATCATCTTGGTAGCCCTCCGCTGGACTCTCTCCAGGAGTGCCCTGTCTCTCTTGTCCTGCGGAGCCCACAACTGGACACAGTCCCCCAGGTGAGGCCTCCCCAGGGCTGAGGAGAGGGGCAGGATCGCTTCCCTCCACCTGCATTAGGCAACACTCTGCCTAATGCACCCCAGGATCCCATTGGCCTTCTTGGCCACAAGGGCACACTGCTGGCTCATGTTTAACTTGTTGTCCACCAGCACTCCCAGGTCCTTCTCTGCAGAGCCACTTCCCAGCAGGTCAGCCTCCAGCCTGTACTGGTGCACGGGATTATTCCTGCCTAGGTGCAGGACCTTGCACTTGCCTTTGTCGAACTTCATGAGGTTCCTCTCTGCCCACCTCTCCAGCCTGTCCAGCTCCCTCTGAATGGCAGCACAGTCTTCTGGTGTGTCAGCCTCTCCCCCCAGTTTAGTATCATCAGCAAACTTGCTGAGGGTGCACGCTGTGCCTTCATCCAGGTCACTGATGAATATATTGAACAAGACTGGAGTCAGGACTGACCCCTGGGGGACACCACTAGCCACAGGCCTCCAACTTGGCTCTGCATCAGTGATCACAACCCTCTGAGCTCTGCCATCCAGCCAGTTCTCAATCCACCTCACTGTCCACTCATCCAACCCACACTTCCTGAGCTTCCCTAGGAGGATGTGATGGGAGACAGTGTCCAAAGCCTTGCTGAAGTCCACGTAGACAACATCCGCTGCTCTCCCCTCATCTACCCAGCCAGTCATCCCATCAGAGAAGGCTATCAGATTGGTCAAGCATGATTTCCCTTTGGTGAATCCATGCTGACTACTCCTGATCACCTTCTTGTCCTCCAGGATGCTTACTGATGACCTCCAGGAGGAGCTGTTCCCTCACCTTTCCAGGGATGGAGGTGAGGCTGACAGGCCTGGAGTTTCCTGGCTCCTCCTTCTTGCCCTTTTGGAAGACTGGGGTGACACTGGCTTTCTTCCAGTCCTCAGGCACCTCTCCTGATCTCCAGGACCTTTCCAAGATGATGGAGAGTGGCCTAGCAATAACATCCGCCAGCTCCCTCAGCACTCGGGGGTGCATCCCATCGGGGCCCATGGATTTGTGGATGTCACGTTTGGACAAAAGATCTCTAACCTTATCCTCCTCAACCAAGGGAGAGCCTTCCTTTCTCCAGCCTTCCTCTCTTGTCTCCAAGGTCTGGAATTCCTGAGGACTGGCCTTAGCAGTGAAGACTGAAGCAAAGGCAGCATTCAATAACTCTGCCTTCTCTGTATCCTTCGTCACCAGGGCACCCACCCCATTCAGCAGCGGGCCCACGTTTTCCCTAGTCTTCCCTTTGCTATTGATGTATTTGAAGAACCGTTCTTGTTGTCCTTGACATCCCTTGCCAGATGTAATTCCAAACGGGCCTTAGCCTTCCTTGTCGCATCCCCACACACTCTGACAATGTCCCTGTATTCCTCCCAAGTGGCCTGTCCCCTTTTCCACATTCTGTGTACTTCCTTCCTCTGCTGGAGTTTTGCCAGGAGTTCCTTGCTCATCCATGCAGGCCTCCTGCCCGCTTTTCTGGACTTCTTCCTCAGAGGGATGCACCCATCTTGAGCTTGGAGGAGGTGATGCTTGAATATTAACCAGCTTTCTTGGACCCCCCTTCCTTCTAGGGCCCTACCCCATGAGATTCCTCCCAGTAGGTCCCTGAAGAGGCCAAAGTCAGCTCTCCTGAAGTCCAGCGTTGCAATCCTACTCATTGCCCTGCTCCCTCCTCGCAGGATCCTGAACTCCACCATCTCATGGTCACTGCAGCCAAGGCTGCCCCCAACCTTCACATTTCCAACCAGACCTTCTTTGTTTGTTAGTACAAGGTCTAGCATTGCACCTCTCCTCATTGGCGTCTCCACCACCTGAGTCAAGAAATTATCAATGCTTTGCAGGAACCTCTTTGACTGTTTGTCAAATACGTGCTTCATCAGTTATAAGTTACTTGTATCATGGCAGAAGTGAATGACTTCTAAGACGAAGGAAATCTGAGGTAGTTTAGTGAATTTTCCTGGCCCTAAAGTTGTTTAATCTATGAACCCAGTATCATGTTACCTGTCTCTGCTAAAGCATGACCAGGTAGTTGACAAATGATCTTTTCATGTGGCTGCCATCAGCAGGGGAGATGGGAGAGAAATCCCTCATGTCTTAAGTGGTACCAGATAGGCCCTCATCATTTTCCAAAACTGACCATCCAGTTTATCCAGATATCCCAGTACAGATTTAGCAAATGACCCTGAAGAGAGAGGGCCTGTAGATATACTCTATATTCAGTTGGTCTCAGGGTATCAAGTAAAAGCTGCTGAGCATAGGGCTGCTGAGCTGGGAATCCAGTCATGGTACTGGGACACCAAGCAGAGTTCACAGACAAAACTCTCTCTTCTCCAAGGAGTGGGAGAGCTCCACAGCCTTCCAGGCGTACTAGCAGAGGAGACTGGAGATCGATGTGTCAAGAACATGTTCCAGCCTAGTTTATCCAGAGATATTTAACTCACAGAGGGTCCATGTTAGAAAATAAAATCCCTGCAAGTAGTACTGAAAACCTCAGCTGTGATTTGAGCTGTTTGGAAAATTATGACCTTTAAGAAGTGCTAACTTAACTGGTTTACGTGTGGCTGTCGGTGGCATTTAAGTACTGATTTTTCAGTGGATTGTTAGTAAAAAAGTAGATGTATGTCTGCATGTTATCAGCTCAGTATTAATATAATAACCTCCTCTTCTGGGCTAACAGAATGGTTTAGCACAGAGCTCATAAAGTAGAAAGATGCTCTTCCAAAGAGCAATAAAACAAAGATTTTTATGACTCTTGCAATTGAGAAAATAAACAATGGAATCTAATTCCTCTTTTTAAAAACAGTTAATAAATAATATTGGTAATACAAACATAGAATGTATGGAGAACACTAGAAAGCAATTCTGAAGCACACATTCCATTTATCTTCAAGTTAAAAGTAAATTCAAATGTGAAATGCATCAAAGGTAAGGTCCCAAGAGATAGGACACAAACACTATTCATAAATGATTTAAAGTTTAAGTAGATACATTCATAAAAGACAGAAATATCAGGAAAGGAAAAAAAAATCTAGCTTGGGATATATTGAAACAAACAGTACAATTTAAACAAAACGGAGTGCCTACTTATGGTATATCACATACTTTTACTTTAAACAAAACTTTTAGATGAACCTGTTCAGGACATTCAAAATGAAGAATTCAGTGAATGAATGCCTTGAAACTAAAGTTATAAATGTAAGATTGGGAGGACAATTAAATTCATTCCAGTCACTGACACAAGCTGTTTAGAAATCCTTGAAAGGATAATAAAATGAAGGAATTCTATAAAAATAGATTGTCTAAAGGATGCAACAAAATCTTTTGGTAAAATGCTTTTTTATGTTTTTAATTTTAATAATCATTATTTTTTATTTCCTAGACACAACATATTCCTAGGTAGTTGATTTTATATAATTATTCTTCAGGATTGCTGAATTCACTGTTGCTCTGATTTGTCCCTGTGAGCTGGAGTTTAAGATGAGTTCAGTGAGTAAGGTAGTTGCCAAAGTTTGCGTTTGAGAATGAATGTTTTAAAATTTCTTCAGCCAAACCTGGACTGCATAATTTTATGAAATTACAGAAAACAATAGAATATCACATTTTTCCTGCGTTCTTGAGCTCTCTGTAAGTAGTAAGTGTCATTGTTTTCATTCAGATGAGGAAACTTAGTTCTGCAAAAATGCAGGCTGAGAGAAATATATCAACATTTGCATCATCATTTCCCTAATCAAACCAATAGCTGACTTGATGACGGCCTCTAATGAACTAGATATCTCTTTCTTCTCGGCTGTAGGTACCTGCAGGAGCTAGATTCAGCTGTTAGAGAAAAGCTGTGTTGGAACCTCAGGGTAGTTACAGCTTTGAGACACATCTCTCCAGGCCTTTTTCCATAGTCAGCTCACCCAAAACACCAAATGGTCTTTAAACCTGGACAAGGTATGGCTTTTCATTGGCTTTTGTGAACAGAGAAAACACAAAGCGGCTAAGTCAGACAGAGCAGAAACAAAAGCAGTTCACACTTCGCTCTTTCATGCCGACTGGTTCTTTATGAAGAGTCCCTTATTTCCATGTTTGGAGACAGGTGTTGGAGTCGTACAGCAATTCCCATTCTAGGAAAATGTGTTTCTCTTTCGTCTCTGAGGCATGTCTCTGAGGCATGTCTGCTGCCCCTTGACAGTTGTATGGTTTCTCTATATGAACTGCAGGTTCCCAGAGCTGTGTTGTGACTCTCACTCTCACGTGATTGCCACATTTGCTGCCTGGTGCTTGCCCAGAGCTCTGCTGCTCCCCAAGGGAAGAAAGGAAGGAGACGTATCCTCTTTCCAGAGGGCTCAGCTTTGCTCAGCCCTCAGAGAGGCACGTTACCTACGCTGAGAACAAGCAGACCGTTCTGACCTACAGCAATAAAAAGGAACACTGAAGAGGCCAGGGGGCAAAGCAGCTCTCCCCCAGCCAGAAGAGAGAGCCAGTTTTTCCCATCTGAACTCCCTGAAGTAGGGTCTGGAGGCCTTGTGATGGTGGGAGTGTGCTGGCATCCTGTCTCTCAGGTCCTGTTCCTGGACCCCATGGCCCTTTTGCTCTGTGAAGTGAAGAGCTTGCCCTTGGAGCTGAATTCTGAATTACATTTGCCTATCCCTGCAGAAATCTCTGCAAATGTTTTGTATTATGTGCCAGGCTCCTCTCTGGAGTTTAGCATACGAGCTCGTTTTGAAAAGTACAAAAGTTCCCAGTCTTGTAAAGCAGTATTTCGCTCCTGATGCTTTTTGCATGTTGGGTAAGCAAAGCAAGGTCTGGGGACCGTAATTGCTGTTTGCTTACATGCTTTGGCAGAGCATGAAAATTATTTTAACACCAGGCCTGCAGCTTCTTCCAGTGCTTTTTCTTTTGAAAGCCATATAAAGTTGCAAAAAACTTAAAATTAAGACACACTGTGTCAAATCAACCACTCAATTTTCCACTCTTAGGCACAAGGATATGATTGTGTGCACATGAAGATCTCGAGATCCAAGAGTCAAGCTGTGAGAGTTCAAAATCTTGAAAAACAGTTATTTAGCAGCCTCCTCCCCACCACCTCCAGGTCCCTATGCCTGCTTTTGCTAAAGCACCCTCCAGGTAGTCAAATCAAATATGATCTGTGAAAAACTTTACCTTCATCCCCTTGTCTTACTTTATTCTGATGTGCTGGCGTCTTCCTATTCCTCCTGTCTTCAGTCTGACCTTCCTGTAGTATTAGGCACTCCGTAAGAGCTGTCCAGAACTGGTGTGATTTTGTTTTTTCCTTCACTCTTCTATCTTCATTTTTTGAAATAAGAATTCTATTTTATCATCTGTATCCTTCTTTTTTCAGTCTCTCTCTAGTTAATTCTGAGGTTCTCTTATTTAGTTACAGGATATTTTGATAAATTGTTATGAAAGATGTTATGTGAAGTCTAATAAATATGATTTAGAAGTTTGGCCTCCTCTTTTGAAAGAAAAGCTCTGAGTTGGTGAAGTAAATAGCTTGTTCTTGAGCTGAAGGAACTGACAGATTTTAGAAGCTGGTAAAATTAATGACAGGTCATACGCCGTAGAATGTTTCCTTTGCCAAATAGTGTAAGTTTTCTTGACAAGTAAGAGAAAAGAATATAAACTGTGAGAAAAAGCAGCGCTACTCTTCTAATGCACTTTCAGGTGCAAAACTGTGTCTACTTTCTACAGTGTTGCAGAAATTATTTTAAATGTGCAGCTGAAAACGGTCAGACTGTGCCTGATTACAGTTTTACTTCTCATTCTATTCAGGTTTGATATAATTCTTGTTTACTGTATTTATAATGAACCCAGTTCTGTCATTATGTCTGGGAAAATGGCACATAAGCAGATTAATTAAAGAGGTAATACAAAAAAAAAAAAGAATTTATGATCTGGGAATATTTGTGCTTCATCATAATCTCTAATTTACATTTTTAAATGATCTATAGTAAAACTCTCAACATTACCTTTCAGGCCACGTTGTGCTGAGCAGCAGCTGTGAGAATGGGAAGATCTTTGCAGTTTTCAGGAGACAGAGGGGATAGGAAAGGGAAGTCGGGAGGGAAAAGGGAGTCAATTGCTTATACTTGGTTAGCTCCATTCTTTCATTCTGTTATTCTTCTGAGTGGGACAATCATGAAGCGGCAGATGTCCAAGTATATTAAACCAGAGCTAACCTGTAGAACCTGTAGTTGGACAAATATTTCTTGTCAACCTTGTCTAAAAAAGAAAAAAAGAATCAAGTTCTTCATGAAATCTTTTCCCTCCCAAAATGTCCTGGTGTACTGAAAATGTTGACCTTCTTTTATAGGCAGATTCAGAATATTTAACTAAAATTATTTCCTACGCTTAATAAAGTTAAATTAAAAATATCTTCCTCCTGAAAATTCTCTCACCAGTCCTAGAAGTGGTGGCACCCCTCCACCTCCAACAGTAATTACCTCTCTATTTCAGTTCTGTCAGAGGAATGCAAATGCCATCTTTTCCCCCAGAGCAGTTCTCAGGGTTTTAAAGTGTACTTGTCACCAGCAGACACCATGTCACTTGCAATTCTCATCTTTTATCACCTGCTCCGCAAGACTCAACCTCTGACAGTTCAAAATTGCAAAAATAGAAGATGGCTATTCTGAAATGTTCCTAATTACTCCAAAATGATTAACCCCTGCTCCACATGGGTCTGCATTGGCTAAGTGCCTTGTAGAAGGAATTGACTTTCTTTAATGGCTGAGCATGCAGTGACTAGATCTGCTCCCTGATCACTTCTTTGAGTCTCCTCAGCAGAAACTCTGGATTATTATTACTTTTTTAAGTTTACTTTTAGTGCAGAATATCGCTTCCGGGATCATGAGCTTTTATGAATTATCTGGTAGCTACCTGCACATCAGTACTGAATTGACTAGGTTGGCCAGTGGCAGAAGCTACAACACTTTCTTTTTGTAATGCCCTCATGCTTATTATTTAATGTTTGTTTTGGAGAGCATAGTTTTTCACCCTCAGCTTCTGGTACTTACTAATATTTCTGAACTTTATCCCAGATGCACCACTGAGTTTTATGAAGAACAAGCTACAGTATTCAGACCACCACTTTAGTGACTATCTGCTTCCTCATAATTACTTGGTGCTCTGTGAAGTTCATTTTTTTCTAAAATTGGTGGGTGCAAGGGAGAAAAAATAGCAATTAGCTGTAAGCCAGTGGGCATTAATCATGACATTTTTCAGGACAGCTACACTGCTTCTCTTACAGCTAAAATGTCATATTTCCATAGAAATGCAATATCTTCTAATGCACCTGAAGTTCTGATATTTCATAAGACAAAAAAGATAACACAAGGCTAAGTAATTAAAGCCTTTGTCATTGTGCACAGGCCACAAGACGTATGAATGAAAGATGCCAAAGAGAACCTAATTTTAGTACTGCCTAACTTGCAGTTGTTTACATTTGATCCTTTTGGAGACGCCATTAGTGTCCCTCAGCAGTGATATTCTACCTGCTTTTCAGAAGGAATGAGCCCTCGGTAAAGAAAAGTAAGACGTGGACCTGAAGAGGCAGAAGATCCTTATAGTGCTTGTCATGCATGCCTAGATAGAGGATGTTGGTGAGGATCACCTCAGTTCTGTTGTTATCACAGAGTGGTTTAGAAAGTGTTTAGCAGAGAATACATTGCACGGGGAAGATGCTCAACGAGTTACCAAGAGGATAGTAGGGAGATTTTCACTTGTTAAAATGAAAGTGTTCATTAAGCAAGCAAATACAGAAAGTGACACCTGGATTAATAAGGAGATATTTCTATCTTCAGGAAAGTGGTGCAGTTTTGGTTGAGTGTAACAGGCCATTTTATGAACCGGAAGGAAGGAACAAGCTTAGAAGAAGGGAAGATAGATTTAGTCTATCTTAACTCTCCTTAGTCCCTAAAGGACTTCAAAGGCAAAGGTGGCTGCAATAGGTGGAAAGCTCCACAAGGAAAATATTCTCCCTACTGAGATTTCAACAGAGATTCCCTGATAAAGTACGTGTTAGGAAAAATTTCACCTCAGTTTGCTGGATAGTGAGGGAGAGACCAATGCACTTTCTGACTTAATTCAACTGTAAGGGGATTAAAAGTGCTTTTCCTTTTGTTTCTTCACCTAACTCTCTGTGACTATGCTTTCTGTTCTGGATGTTATGAAAAAAAAATCCTTTTATTTGCATTTTGCTTTAACCTGGCTTTAGTTAAGAACAATTTCACAGTAACCTGGCTGGCAAGACATTCTTCACGTGACACCGTGGTGAACCTAAATACCAGGGTACAGGGACGCTTCCTAACTCCCCAGCACATTCCCCAGAGCATCTCAAAAGTACCAGCATAAGTCCCAATAAAAGCAAATTCAGCAACTGGAGAACTGACATCACAGATGTTAAGAAAATAAGAAGCATCTTCTGCTGACTAAGGATATCCAGGAAAGCTTTCTGGGGCTTAGAAAGTAATTTGGGACCATTCTTCAATACAGAGATTTTCCCCCATGTCATTAAAACCATTATGAATAAGACCTAGGAGAGGAGAATTTTTTATTGAGTGTTCTGGCTATTGCTTATGTTCTTACAGGAACTCATTTATTGCAGAGCATAGTCCTGCCTCAACGAGATGCAGAGCTGGTGTTACACAGAAAGGAGGAGAGACACAGTGCTCTGATAATATTTGGAAGCTCTTGTGTTTTTTAGTCTTGGGATTTTTTGATAAAATAAAATATTTGGAGAGATGGCTAAACTGTATTTATCCTTATATCTTTTTTGGCAATAACCTGGGTTATTAATAACCTCGGTTTGTGATCAGCAGTCAATAGATAATCATTGTTGCAAAAGGAGCTAAAGATTACTTCCAGGTAGTTTAATAGGTCATGATGTCTGCCACAGAAACATTTTGGGCAAAAGGGAGGGTTTCAGTCACTGACAAAGGGCTGATACTGTCTGATGGCATATTAGTGGAGAGAGGTCTCTACTGGAGACAAGTGTAGGGGTAAGGAGCTGTGAAATCTAGTAGTGATTCAGCATATATTCATATTTTTTCCAGTAGCACACAAAAATTTAATCAGCAGAACTTAGTTCAATGGCTTTGTATCTTTTAAAACTTGGAAGTTGTTAATACCAGTGTAAGAATAATCATTTTTTAATTACAGATCCCTAGTTAAAAGAGGTTATGACATTTCTGTGAGATACTTATAAATTACTTTGGAACACAGCTTACTTATAGAATGAAATTACATTGTTTATAATGAAGAGAGTGAGTTAGTTGAAAATATAGTTAAAGCAGTGAAAATATGGCTGTAGAGAGGGATACTGTAAATTAATTTGAAAGGTACTTCACAGTATCTTTAATATGACCGTTCTCAGTATTTTAACTTTATCATCTAATGGAATGGTATAGCGAGAATACAGTGAATTGTTCAGGGCAGGACCTTGTTTCACTGACGCCAGTGTATATGAGTGTAACTTGCTGAGAAAAAAAAAAAAAAAGTTAGGCTAATGCAAATAGGATGAGGAAAATCCCCAATTTTGGATCTCTTCTGCATTGGAGGTGGGAGGGAGAGGGGAGGCTAAGGTATAGGCTTGTCCATTCTCAGGGGAACGCCCTGGGCCTAAGTGCTGGTAGCTGGGGTTGCAGAATGCTGGCTCATTGTTAAATCAGTATTTTATAGTATGCAAAATAGAACAGGTAATAAGCCAGAAAACCGGGGGCATCTCATCAGAATTGTTGGTTTAACTAGTTACATTAGCTTCAGAATAGCCATATTTAGATTATTCTACTTGAGAACACTTGAATTTGAATCCTATATGAAGAATTCATATTCTTCTTTCTTTGTCATAGACTGCAGATATCTTCTGACACACAAACTGCGTATCAGGCCAATATACAGTCAGCAACACATAGCTTCTAAGCAGAATTTTGCCTTTTTAACTTTTTTCATTTCATCATTTAATAAAATTTTTGATCCTTGTCATGTTAAACATAACTGTGATTGAAATATAGTTAAAGGCTGCTTATATGTGCTTTCTCTACATATATTTTTCATAGAAATGCTACAACTGGTTTGATTTTCCACTAGATTTCCACCAGAAAATGTTTTCAGCTCTCATATTTTTGGTATATGTTTAAGAAACCTCTCTTCTTCCTCAACCATAGTGCATAGTTTCCTCAAGTAAAAATGAAAACATAGACCCACTTGCTTGGGAACCCAGTTTGCCTTTCCTTGATTTCAGTCTTGAATGGTTCTTACTATCTCATTGAGTTTTTTAAATTACAAACATTTTAAACACAGGTATAAAACCAAGCATTCAAAGACTAACATAACTGAACAAAATTTTATTATAATAAGTATGATCTCTTTAAATCACTACTTAGGGTTACATTTTCTCTGAGCAAAAGGAAGTATGCAACATGGTACCTTCAAGTGATATCCATAGAGCACTTATAGTATTTCAGTTCTAGTACGCATTTTAAAAAAGGACATAGTGTTCTTTGGGAAGGGGCAGATCCTGCTACTTTTATTGCTAGTGGGAGGAAGGTGAAGGCATGTAAACTCTGGGGGGAAAAGAGAAATGTTTTGTACTCAGCTATGACTATTGTTTCTTCTAGATCTGAATTACTTGAACTGTAGAGATCTATAGGTCTAAATTCAAATAATTGCATTTAATTAATTTTTAAAATATGTTTCTAGTTTCAGGATTTTTATGAGCAAAAAGGAGAAATATTACCTCGTAGTTTTTTCAGCACTAGTGCCACGGTGGACTTTATCGCAAAGATTGACTTGTTTTACATTCAAATAACCTGCTTCTTGTTATTAATAAAAGAAAAAAAATAGCATAAAGTTGTCGTGATAAAGTACACAGGATAAACATTAGGGTCATTGGTTATAAACATACCTAATGCTCTCAATAAGTAATGATGTTTACATTTAAAAAAAAAAGGCTTGGGCGTTTCAAATCTATTCAGATGCTACGCCTTAGGTTTATAGTGGTGTTAAATAACTCCCTTAATATAGTACAAAAGTAACACTGAACCTCAGTCAAATTCTAATGACCAAATAAAGGAGTGATAGTTTTTAAGCCTCTGGTCCTCAGCCTCCATGATTTTTTTTTTGTTGTTTTTATTTGGCTAATGGACAGAGATGAACAAATATCTCAACCCACTTCGGCAATAACAATGGAAGATAAAAGACATCGTTGTTCAATTTAATCATCCTGTGGTTTCATCTTTAGGTTCACAAGCAAACAAGTGCTCAGAAAGACTGTTAGGCAAAGAGACAGCTTTTATATGACGGAATTCAAGGTCAAATTTGCTTAGACTTGAGTGGACTATTGTTAGGCCTATGTGAAAAAGGCCCTAATTATGATTGTTCCTTATCATTTGTTGTCTTTATTATGAAAGGAAAGTAGTTGTGAATAGACTATTAAAATTCCAACACAAACCTGCAATTAGCCGTATTGATTTCTTTCTGCTGCAGAAAGATATATTGTAGTTAGTTCTCAGTTCTGAACCTTTTCTGACTTTTTTGTAGAAATGTTATTTCTGAATCTTTGATGCGTACAGGTAAATCTTTCAGCCGTGTCTTAAGTGAATATTTTCTAAGCACTCAGAGTTTCTAATGTGTTCCTCAATATAGTTTCTAGGAATACAATAGGGGTACAAAATTAGCAAAAGATATAAATAAATATAAGTGACTCTTAGGTATAATTCTGCACACAGCTTTAAGCTGATAAAATCCTGTGTAGTCATATCATGTCTGCTTTTTGTCCAGGTACAAGTAAACAGTGCAGATAAAGGAGGAAAAAGGGAGAAAAATGAATATCACATTCAGGAGAGGGAGGTCTGCTTCAAAGGCTTGTAACAGTTTACAAATGAGTTAAAATTTGGCTGCAGCAATATCTTCAAGAGATCATATACTCTTGCTGTGATCCACTCAAATTTTAGAATTTGAAATATATATTGTTGTTTATTTTTGATGAAGCTTTTTGTAAAGCCTTATGAGATATTGCTTGGTAGCCACTGAAGGTATGCTCTTTCTCCTCTGCTCTCTCACATGCTAGACAAGGAATATAACACAAAAAGTTTAGTCTGACACAGGCACACAGTATTGTAAACCCATTAGCAGCATTTGTGGGTGTGTAGTCAGTACAACCTTTTTAGAGTAATTTTTGTACATGTGTGATTACTATTTCAGGCTGCAACATACAGTGGGCACCTTCTGCACCTGGCTGCTGGAGGAAGCAACTCTTTCTGTTTTTTTTTTTTTCTTCCCCCCCCCCCCCCCACCCAAAGTAATGATTTTGAGGCGAGCATGAAGGCACAGCACCCTGCTGTGGCATTTGCAGTGAGCTGCGGGCAGTTATTGCAACGCTAGATCAAAGAAATGCCCAGGTCTTGGGCAGAGCAAGGGGACACGGCCACCGACCTGCCACCACCGGGAGAAGGGAAGTGGAGAATAATGATTTAAATAAAGTGCAATGAGTAGATGAGGCTAGATGAGAAATGCAGAAAAGTGTGTAGGCGCTGGGACCCTACCCAATTCTCTCCTCTTCCCTAGACACCTCCTATCTGCTCCTATGCAGGAAAGCAAGAAGATTTTTTGCGTGACTCGTGGGAGATGAGGAAGGGCGAGATGAGGGCTGCAGCAGCAAGATAGGCTGGGTAGCTTTGGAGGCAGAGTTTTAAACTGAAGAAGCATAAACACGGTTTACGTCTACCTTTTACTGTGTTGCTCAGGGAGAAAAAGGGCCTTACCAGGAGACTGCGGGTGTGTTGACCAAAGTATTTACCAGCAATTTATTTATTATTCTTCCATCCATCTGTGTTTTAGCTAATTGCTACCTTAGCAGCAATTAGTGCTGCTGCTGATTGAGTTCACAGGGTCAGCAAGTATGTAGCCAGGCTTGGCTGGATAGGGGGGTGGGGGGAGAGGGGAGAAAAAAAAGGGTTATAGTGAAACCAGATTTTGTTAGCATATATTAATGCTAATTTTCTGTTACTTGGTAACACAGGAATTAGAACTCCAGAGAGACTTTTTTTTTTTCTTTTCTGTGCGTGCCTGAATAGATATTTGGCAACCAGTGAAGGGAAGGTAAATAGGAGTGAGGTAGAGGAGTTTGTGTTATCTCGTTAATATACCTGGCAGAGAAGCCCAAAACAGTTAAGAGAAGATATCTGGAAGGCACTATCCTGGTGCTGTGACTACAGAGACAGTGTGCTACTAAAAATTAGATTAACTTGGGTCCTTGTTTCGACTGCTTCAGTTTTCCTTGCATTGAATGGTCATGTACTGAACGAGATCAGAGAAATCACCAGGGAAAGAAATAAAGGACAAAAAGCTAAAAGATAAAAAAAAGATATGATTAACCTGGTTCTAGCAGATCAGCAGGATCAGCTTTGCGAATGTTGATGCAGGGATAAGAGAAAGGAGAGACTTAGGACATGGGTGATCATGCCCTAGGTTCGGGTTTAACAAGGTGAATAGGATGGCTTTAGGCATAAGCCCCAGGTCTCTGATTTATGCAATACAAAAATACCCTTATCATCATATTCAGAAAATATTTCTCTTCTGATTTCGCTGGCAAGTCCTCAGGCATTTTATTGAGGAAATCTTAGTCTTTAAAGCTGGTACGGTGTATGCTAAAAAACCTGCTGTTATATGCTAAGAGGGCAATGGAAGTTAAACATATATTATAGAATCGTAAAGTGCTTTAGGCTGGAAGACACCTCTGGAGGACTTCTATCCAGCCCAGCTCCCTGACCAAAGACAGATCCACTAGTTAGAGCGTTCTGTTTTCAGCTGTTTTCTGTTTTTTGTAAATTAAATTTGTTATAATCCTGTGCCTACTTTAAAGAAGTGAAAATAAAGCTCATGTTTCAGCTTCTCTCTCACTCTAGTAATATGATATGTTTCTCTTCCAGGAAAGGAGTTCAAGGGGCGCACCACTACAAACATTCTCCTTGGGAATATCCAGCGAGCTGATAGACCTGTTGTAAAAATTACGGCTGTAGAGAAGAACCTCTGATAACTGATTCCTATTGTACTCATTGCCCATGAATGGCCTCATAAGAAGCTAAGGGAGAGAGTCTGGGGATTTTTCTCTGCATTATTTCTACAGAATTTCTGCATTGCTTCCTGTTGCCCTGCTACAGTCTGGTGCCTGTTTATTGCTGGACCTGAAATTCACCAACTTGGTTATTAAAGCTGACTAGAGTTTAAAACGGACTGGGGATTTTTACAGACATTTTTGATGAATAATATTGATTCACATTAAACAACTCTTTCTACGAGAATCTGGCAGTTCCAATGAAATTTTCCTTGGAAATGTTTCTTCTTAGCTCCAAGTTGATATCAAGCTGCGATCTATAGTATAAAAACACCCTGCCACAAAAAACAACACAATTCCAGTTCCCAACCCCAAATTCTACTGTTTTTTCTGATTCTGAGAGAGGAAGGACCAAAACCTCAGTCTTTCCTACCCTGATAGGACATTATGTTTGGTAGGAAAGAAAGAAAAAAAAAAAACAAACAAAAAACCAAATCTGGTCTATTTTGAATTAGCTTCAACTTTTTTTCTTTGATATTTTGGATATGAAAACAAAATATAGAATTTTTTTTCGGATCTATCTAAATCTTTATTGTGGAAGTTTTTGTTTGCACTTCTAAATTACATTATATTAAGAGATTCTCAAAAAAGCATGGCGAACGTGTTATATTCTCTAGGAGGTAGCCTCTCCAGCAGGGAATTCTAAATGCCCTATTATAAATAAATATAGCTAGAAAAATATTGAAGGTCTAGGCAGTTAAGTTTGTAAACTGATCAGTTTTGGGCAGGATGAAGAATGCTGACAATACGTTGATTTCTGTTCTTCTGACAGTGGTGTGAACGTATAAGATTTATTCTCCTTTGGGATAATATCTGAAGCTACTATTGCATGCATTGAATACTCACATACTTCCCTCTTGGGAAGCTGCGTAGTGCTGTCCAAACTACAGGCACTCTTCTATCATTGTAATAACTTGATGTTTCTGGAAAATCAGAGGGGTAACTGTTACAGGAAAGGCTTCACCTTTTGGCCTTCACCTGCATTTCTTCTTGGTAACCTATTCAGCCCACCTTAAATTTCAAAGGGAAATTCAAGAGTCAAAAAGAGAAGGACTAACCAGCTGGAAAAATTACTTGAAATTCACACAAGCCAAAGCCACCTGGCATTGCTTGGTTTTCTTTTACAACAGCAAATGTGCTCAACAGGAATATCTTTGCAGTATCGGGCCTCTGCTCCGCAGGGGAGCAGCTCCTGACACCGCTACTATCAGTGGACCCCCTCAGTGGCACCAGACACAGCCCTGCGTGTTTGTGACAGGATCGCAGGGGTGAAGGAAGCTAGTCCCTGGCGCTATTTTACTAGCAGGGAGTTATCTTGTCATAACTCTGTTAGAGGCTTGGGCTTTAGTTGACTCTGGCAGACAGCTCAATGAACAGCCGAAGTGTATGTGAAAGTTGCTGATTTGAAGAGTACATCCAGCCTCCGTTTCCTTAAATGCTTTAGCTGCCTTCGGGGATTAAGAAACCGTTTAACATTTCAATGCCTGACAAAAATAATTATGACACATGGAAAAAGAAAGGCTGGGAATTGGTGCAAAGAAGAGAGTAACAGCGCAATTCTGGGTTCTGTGCTTGCAGCTCTGTGTTGTATTCCGTATTACTGTGATTGCTGCTTCCCAATGAAAATATAAAGTGCTATACTCCTATTTTTTTCAATAAGAGAGGTGAAAGAAAGCTTCTCTAACAGTTTTCATACCTGAAGTCTTTTTGCCGTACCAAGCATGATATGCTAACACAGTTATTTGCTTGGCATGTTATTCGGTCTGTTCTTGCAATGGAATACTATAGTATTTTTGTAATAAAGATTGGAAGTATTGCAGTTTACTCTCAGGCACTTTAAGGTCAATGCTTACTGCATATTTTCATCAATAACACAAGCAGATATGCCTCATTCCGGTAGTCAGCACTTACTCTATACATTTTAAAGTTCCTTAAAACAGCCAGGAAAGAAAATAACTCACACACCTACCTGGCATAAATTAAATCTGCCAATGGGTGAACTTAACTCATATTTCAATTTTATGTAAGTTTTATGCAAATATTTCATTTGCTTTTAAATAAAACATGAGTAGTTGCTCTTGGTATGGCTAGCAGCACTTCATAAAAGACATACCTTTGACAGTATTTATTGTAATACAGATTAGTCGTCTGAGGTATATCAAGGGGTTTGACGATACTTCCACTAGTTTCAGAATGTAGGACATTGACAGTGGGAGAGGAAGGTCATCCAATCTCTGTCTGTGAAATGTGTCCCACTGCTGAGAGCCTGTAAAAAGTTTGTTCATTAAATTTACTAGGCCACTCTCCATCATCTTGGAAAGGTCATGGCAATCAGGAGAGATGCCTGAGGACTGGAAGAAAGCCAGTGTCACCCCAGTCTTCCAAAAGGGCAAGAAGGAGGAGCCAGGAAACTACAGGCCTGTCAGCCTCACCTCCATCCCTGGAAAGGGGATGGAGCAGGGAACAACTCCTCCTGAAGGTCCTCACTAAGCATGTGGAGGACAAGAAGGTGATCAGGAGTAGTCAGCACGGATTCACCAAAGGGAAATCATGCGTGACCAGTCTGAGAGCCTTCTCTGATGGGATGACTGGCTGGGTAGATGAGGGCAGAGCAGTGGATGTTGTCTACGTTGACCTCAGCAAGGGTTTCAGTGCTGTCTCCCATCACGTCCTCCTAGGGAAGCCCAGAAAGTGTGGGTTGGATGAGTGGACAGTGAGGTGGATTGAGAACTGGCTAAAGGGCAGAGCTCAGAGGGTTGTGATCACTGACGCAGAGCCAAGTTGGAGGCCTGTGGCTAGTGGTGTCCCCCAGGGGTCAGTCCTGGCTCCAGTCGTGTTTAACTTACTTAACAGTTACCTGGATGAAGGCACAGAGTGCACTCTCATCAAGTTTGCTGATGATGCTAAACTGCGAAGAGTGGCGGATACCACAGAAGGCTGTGCTGCCATCCAGAGGGACTTTGACAAGCTTGGAGAGAGGGGCAGAGAAGAACCTGCTGAAGTTCAATAAAAGCAAGTGCAGGGTCCTGCATATGGGGAGGAATAACCCCACACACCAGGGCAGGTTGAGGACTGACCTTCTGGAAAGCAGCTCTGCACAGAAGGAGCTGGGAGTGCTGGTGTACATCAAGTTAAGCATGAGGCAGCAAAGTGTCCTTGGGGCCAAGAAGGTCAATGGGATCCTGGCTTGCATTCGAGAGAGCATTGCCAGCAGGTGGACGGAGGTGATCCTTCCCCTCTACTCAGTCCTGGTGAGACCTCACCTGGACTACTGTGTCCAGCTCTGGGCTTCGCAATACGAGAGAGACATGGAGCTCCTGCAGAGAGTCTAGCAGAGGGCTACAAAAATGATGAAGGATCTGGAGCCTCTCTCATAGCAGGAAAGACTGAGAGAGCTGGGGTTGGTTAGCCTAGAGAAGAGAAGCCTCAGGGGGGTTGTGATTAATATGTGTAAGTATCTGAAGGGAGGTTGTAAAGAGGCTGGGACCAGACTTTCGTCAGTGGTGCCTAGCGACAGGATGAGAGGCACGGGTATAAACTGAACCACAGGCAGTTCCATCTAAGCATGAGGAAAAACTTCTTTCCTGTGAGGGTGACAACGCTGGAACAGGCTGCCCAGAGAGGTTGTGGAGTGTCCTTCCCTGGAGATATTCAAAACCCATCTGGAAACAGTTCTGGGCAGCGTGGTCTAAGTGAGCCTGCTTGAGCAGGTGGGGTTGGACTAGATGATCTCCAGAGGTGCCTTGTAACTTGAAGCATTCTGTGGTTCTGTGATTCTGTGATACTGTAAATCTTAAATCCCTAATTCAACATTGCATTCTTGCTCATCAGAGCTGAGTATGAGCTCAGTGCTATTGATATAGTATGCTTACTACCTTGCTTGAGAGATATTTGTTTAAATGTTTTGTTTAGTAGGTGTAATGTGAAAATATGTTTCTAAGGCTTGGAGGTATGACATCAGGATGAAAGTTAACTTATTTTTGTAGGTACTATTTACTGAGGATTTGGGTATATGCTAGGTAATCTGATTACTTCAGGTATTCAGACAGGAGCTTCCAGGTCAGGGCAACATATTTCAATTGGCTCAGGAATTCCAGAAACAAAATATTTATTTCAGTTTTCTAGTGAAAATTATTACCAAAATAAAATTTTACATAGACTGTGACTTTTGAATGACACTTGACTTAAGATGGATGAAATGACTATCCTGAGGTCAAAAAAAGCATTATTGTGCCCCACCCAAACACGCCCTTATCATTTGTCTTATTTTATAATATGAGGCTAATGTAATATGAATCATAAAGTTGTCATCCTTATGCTCTCTTCTGCTTGAAGAGAACGTCCATTGATGGATATCTTAGGTTAGAAAAGGAAGCAAGATTAGCATGGAATTAGATTACTCCATCGATAAGTCTTGCTTAAGCACAATGTGTCAAGACCTAGGTATATGCTATGTAACTCTCATTGAAGGACTAACTACTTTTGTAATTGTTAGTGCACAACATTTCTTTCTCTTAAAGACTTCAGATCCTATAACATGAACACAAGAAGTAAAAACGCCATGAACTTATTTTCCTGTAGTTGGCCAGGATAATCATGGAATGGAGTATAAATTTCACAGAGGTTCTCAGTTTTGTAAGGCTTAGTTATAAATCAGATGATGCAGATCAATACAGAAGAAAGTTGGAGGGAAAGTATGGTTGATTAGGTAAGTTGGAGAATTTTCAGTTGTTTGATGTCTACTGAAATTACAGTGGACACCATGGGAAATATATACTGTAGCAAAACTTGAAGTACAGCACATATACAGTGACTCTGATGCAGTGGTCAGCATTTGTACGTTACTCCATTCTGAAATTATTAAGATTTAACCTGGGGAAAATGCAATATACCATCTTAAGTTGTAAAACCATGCTTCAAATTCATCAACTTCATAACTGTAAGACGACACAAAACAACATGCTAAAACCTACTGTAGTTATGATCATCAGTTTGTTTTGTCTTCTCTAACCCACCAGATCAGGGATCAGATACAGGCCAAAATAAAGCTGAAACTTATGCTTGCGGATCCCATTCTCATGTACTTTACTGCTATATACCTTCCTTACGTTTTAATCTTGTAATAAAGAGAATTATGTGATAGGAATTAGCTATTTAGTTTTCTGGTTTTCTGAAAACTTCTCTGGCTGTAAAAGCTGTACCTTTAGACTGAAGAAACCTCTGATGCAGGACATAGCCCATGAGATTGGGAAGGAGAAGCAGGACACTGACAGATGATCGCTTGCCTGTGGGACCTGGAGACAGATACATCCCTTCTGAGCACAGCTGCAAAGCTAGCAGCTCCTGTATTGCATGGAGAGGTTGCTATCAACCCTTTAAATGCCTAGACAAAGCTAAATTTCAGTGATGAGAGAGTAGCATCTGGATCAAAGTGATTAAAAATAAACAAAATATTCCAAGCATATGAGACCACTGTCTATTACAAGCTGCTGCAGTGAAGCTGTGTGTGCTGGTAGTTTAGATGTCTTCATTCAAAATATTAAACACCTCATGCAAACTTGGTGATGCAGGTTTATAATGTATCTTTTGTTTGTTAACAAGAAATCTGCTGTTTTTTCTTCACCCTCCAGAACGGCCTCAAGGATGAGTTTTGGTTCATGCAATTGTACCTCTTTATGTCTTTTTCTTTTTTTTTTGAACCTGCTGTGTATTACTGTACATTTGTCAACATTAAATTTTATTCACCATATGTCAGGCCATTTGCAGAGCAATTCCAAATCCTTATGAATTCCTTCTGCAGCTGTCTTGGGGTTCAACATTTCACTTTCTCCACCAACACTCCCTGGAGGTACTTCATATAAAATAAAACAGCAAGGGCTTCAATTCTTGACCCCTTTGAGACCTATTTTAATACTTCTCCCAACTGGAAGAGATTTTTCAGTATCATGCTGTTTTCTATTTTGTAAACCATTACTTTATCCAGTCTTTCAATTGGGATCCTTATTGTTGAATGTTGTGCAAAAGCTTAGCATAAAGTAAAACTTTTCCAATTCAAATGTTGTATGCTATTAGGTGAATTATTCATCTATCTCATTAGTGTCAGCTAGGATGTAATTTCCTGTTTGTCTTCTATTTATTTAAGCTATTCCTGAGTTTTTGTGTAGGCCCTACCAAAAGAAATGTATTGCAAATCACAGCAAATGTCTTTTCTACAGGTATTAGTCATAAGTACTAACATTTTGAATTAAACTAGACCTATGCTGTGTCTGAAGAGATGAATTACAATAGAAATGAATAATCTTCTTTTATGTATATTATGAGAATCAATCCAAATTGCTCACAGCAAAATATTATCCTTCATAATAGAACTTTTCATTAAAAATATATGTTCATTCCTCAGAAATCTTAAGTATCACAGATAACTGTGGATAGTCTTGCTTACACAGATAGAATGGCATTTTGGAGACCTGTTTGAAGGGAAATTGTATTGTATCAAATAAAAAATGATAGCGCTCTTTGGCTTACTTGAAACTTAAAGGTTACTGGTGTTTTGAAGAGTGGTCTCCTCATTTGTTCTATCCACCTGGAGGCTTTTTATTGTGCTTTTTATTGTGTGAATATAGAATCTAATCAATAAATATTGACCTTCTCAGCCTTTCACCATGTTATACAGCTATATCTCCTCTTGGTACAGTTATACTCTGTCTTTCCCCCATTCTTCATCCCAAGCTGGCAATCTGGAATTAAAATGGAGTGAAAAATTGGAGCACGATGACTAGGAAAAGAAAGTCAACAAAATATGAAGCATCATGGTCCTTTAGAGAAAAACTCTCTGTAAATCTTTGAGAGTGAGAATGTTGCTTCTCCCACATCCAAAGTGATTTCTTTCCAAGCTGGTGCTTCTACTCTTGAGCTTTCTAGCATGGCTTATTAGGGAGCAGTAATTAACATCTCCTTACCTTTAATGCCTCAAATGTGTCATCTCTAGACATCTTGTTCTGCTTACAGTCAAGCATGTTCAAACCACAGCAAGTGGCTAGTTTCTAAGCTCAGGAAAACTGGGAACAATTACATTTTTCTTCTGTTTCTGGGATCCTTGCATTATTTTTTGGCTAGTCTTATACATTAATAAAATCCAGTAACAACAGTTTATACTCAGAACTTTTTGACATCAGAACTTCTAAGTAGTGCTTCTAAGTAGAACTTCTGGTGGTGCTCTGTATGATCTCCGCAGGCATTAGTACAGGAACTAGATATGAAGTTAATGTTTTAGATTTTCCTTAGCATTTATTTATTTAGATGTGGTGTAAGATTTTGCGGTGCGAGATGCCTTACTTAGAAATACTGATTCTGAAGACAGTTCTCTCACATCTAGAGAAGTGTCTTAACAGTGTTCTCCTAAGTAAGTGGGAGGAGTTGATATTAATGCCTTCTCACTGATAATGCCAAAGCTTCTCTTCTACAGAGTCTCCAGGAAACTCACCAAATGTGAGCAGAAAGTTTCAAACAGAAATAAAACATTTTAAATTGCTTCATTTCCATGAAACTTAATGCTTTTTGTTGGGGGAGTAGTAAACAAATTACATTTCATATTGTAAGGAATATATAACTTTCTAGAAATAACTACTGTGGGGCTGCTGAGGTAAGTGAGACCTTTTAAAGGGAAATAGCCCTCTTAAAGTCCTAAGCTCTGCAAGTAGGATTTCAGTGTTGTTTCTTTTTTCCTTCTCATTACTTTGTAAAGAAATACAATACACTATAATTTACTTTTCCTGAGATGTACTCTGGTATGATAATTGCCAGCAGAGAAGACTGTCATCTAAGTGCTGAACGATAAACTTTTTTTTCCCTTAATGTAATTCTATTCCTACTATGTTTATATGTTGAAAAATGCATGTAATTGACTATTATTACAACATATTCATTGTATATAAGTTCTGAATAAATGATCTTCTTAAAAACTACAAAATGATGTCCTGTATCTAGTGATGTTTTCAGAAAAAAACCTGCAATTTAGGAAAAGTTAAATGAATGTACCAGAAGTTAATTAACAGAGCCTGTTTTTCAGTGCAGGTTGTTTTAGATAAAACAGAAGTGGAAGAGATACCAGCATTACTGGTTGGTGAGGCACTGGCTGGGATGGGGTGAAGATCCACAGAATAACAAAGATTGGGGTTCTTGAGGTTGGGCCTTGGGAGGTCTCTAATCTAACCTTCTGCCCAAAGCAGGATCAGCTCTGAGGTCAGACCAGGTTGCTCAGGGTTTTTCTAGTTGAGGCTTGAAAAACTCCAGGGGCGGAGATGGCACAACTTTCTGAGCAACGTGCACCATTGCTTGACTATCCTCATGGGGAAAAAGTTGTTCCTTATATCCGGCCTGAACCTCTCCAATCTGAGCTTCTGCCCAGTGTTTCTCGCCCTCCCATCAGGCACCTCTGTGAGAGGCCAGCTCCATCTCCTTGTTTGCCTTTCCTTCAGTGCCAGGGCTGCTGTGAAGTACCCTGAAGCTGTCCCTACTCCAGGTTGACCCAGCTTGGCCCCACAGCCTCTCCTCACAGGACAAGGGTTTCAGCCTCAGCACCTCACCGGCCTCCCTAGACCTGCTTCGAATTGTGGGCATCTCTGCTGCACCAGGCCCCATATTGGTGGCAGTGTCCAAACGGGGTCTGTTTCAGTGGCTCCTGATCCCCTGTTGTATGTGACTATCCTGAGGAGAGTTTCTTCTTCTCCTTCTACAGACAGAGCATAAGGGAAGGGAAAAAGGACACGTGGACTCAGGACCTGCTAACTGTTCTTCTGCTCCCACAGTGCTAGCTGCATTCTGACATGGGCTATGGGGACACTGAGTCCATCCATCTGCATCAAAGGTTCTGACACCCTTCACCAAAAGCTCAGGAGAAGTATGCAGATGGGGGAAGCTACCGTGTCCCTCACAATATCCCCGTTGGGTGATGCAGTGTTCAGGAGTGACCAGAATGCAGGTCTCTTAAGGGATGCACAGGACAGGAAAGATCCAAGCCAGACACACCCAGCAGAGCTGCGAGAGACACAAAAATGAACCTGGGATACTACTGAAGGTACTGGATGGAGAGACTGCCTTGGAGATATGCTGCATGGTGACAGCAATGGTCAGGCTGGTGCAGACAAGCCTCCGGGCCGGGACCCTCGGGAACCCCAGTGGGAGCTGGAGAAACGTCCTACCGTGCAGCAGCCATAAAGGCAAGGGAGGGACAATGCCAGCACTGTGGCCCATGCAGCCAAGGGTTGTATATGAGTTGCATTTCTGCTGCCTAATGAACTCCATTTGATAAATAAGGAAAAGTAATACACATTCTTAATCATCCTTCGATTCTCCGTTTTGTTCACAAGCTCCCAGACCAACGAGAGAAAAATGAAAAACTCCTAGCTCAACACTTCCCAAAGCCTGCAGAGATTTCTCAGAGCAATCAGAGACACTAAGGCTGACACTGGGGCCTCACCGCTCATCCTGCAGAAACTGAGCAAGAGACTCTAGAACCCACTCAGCCCCATCGTCTAAGCTGAGGCCCTTGAGCTGCATCCACCGTGGCACAAAGTGCCCACAGAAACCCAGCTTTGAAACTGGCCTAAAAAGTGATTATTGCCCATGGTGTCTCCCAAGGGGCCTCTGAGGGGAAACCCCTTCAGTAAATGGAGATCCAGGACCCAGAGTTGGATGCAAAAATGCAGTTGCCCTGTAGAGAGGAGAAATTTACCTGCCACAAGCAAAGTACTCTGCTTGAGCTCCAGTAGGAGGAATATGGTGAGTGTTAGAGTGCTGGCCAACTTGCCAGACTGTGGGAAGATCTGGTACAACTTTATCCTGCAGCCTAAAAGGGAAAAACAAGGTTTTATGTAATGAACTTTTGTTGCTATACATGTCTATAGACATGTGACATGTCCAGAGAGGCCTCACAAGCCTCCAGGAAGAAAAAGCAACGGCCTTAGTGAAGTACATAAAACCATGATACCTAGAAAAAAAGATAAAAAAAAAAAAACACTGGGGGAAGGGATTGGAAAAATCACATTCAGATACTACTGAAGCATTTCTTCAAACACATGCCAGTCCCTAGCCAGGTTGATGCCCTTGGCAAGTGCTGCCAGGGGCCAGGATGGCCCTTTTTGACAGACCCGCAAGCGCGCAGTGCTGCTGTGTTCCCTAGACAACTGCAGAGTCTTGTCCAGTTCACTCACTCCTGGACTCCTGCCTGCATAAGGTGTGTGAGGTCAAGCGAGGTTTTGGGGTTGGTTTTGGGGGTCGTACTCTGGGGGCTGTTTTTTCTCAGGAAACATCCTGTGCAGGGTGGGCTGTGTGGTGGGGCCATGGAGCTCTGGGAGCTGCCAGTGCTACTGTTGGAGCATAGTACTTCCTAGCGCAGAGGATAATATGCCTGGGCCAAGGGGGGTTGTCAGCAAGCGTGAAGATGGCCAGGGCTCCCAGGGAATTTGAGTCAGCTCCTGAGGTTTTCGGGCATGGCGCAAGTCTGAAGGGAGCAGTTGCTGGGGAAATATCCAAATGTCCACGCCCACTGGTGCTGCCATCACCTGAGGGTGAGGTGGTAGAGGACATATCTGTGGAGGTTTAGGTTATGGAGGTGATGAAGCTGGAAGTGGTGATCCTTGTGGAGGTGGAGGTGCCAATTTGGCTTTCCCTTCCAAGGAAGAAAAGAGGCGAGCGCTGCACTTTTGAGGGATAGCCGGCTCGTAGCCTGCAGCTAGGACAGTTGGGTTGCTGGGGACGCAGCTCATGAGCCAGGTCATTTTTCTAAGCCCTTTGGTTGTTTCTGGGAGCTGGAGGGGACTAGCACTTGTCACCTCCTTGCTTTGGGAGGAAGCAGCTGCCTGGGGGAGAAGCTGAGAATGGCAGCTGTGGAGTGGTACTCTGTGGGGTGACAGGTGGCCTGTGCTATTTCTTTGCAAGTCATAAGGGGAGCCTGAAGATCTCCTTGTCAAGGGAATTAGACACTTCTTCCAACCCTTCCCTGGGCTAGAGCATGACTGTGGCCTCTCTTCCTTTTGCAGCATGTGGCATCCTTCGCTGCCTCACCAGTCAGGAGCAGCTCTTGGCCCTCAGCTCTCCTCTGCCAGCTGCAGCAGACCACACATAGCATCAGATATGACCTGTCCCATCTGCCTGGGCACCTGGCATGATCTTGCCTACATAAACCCTTGCTTGCACCAGTTCTGCTTTAGCTGCATGCTACGATGGGCTGAGAGCAAACCTGAATGCCCCCTCTGCAAACAGACCATCAAGTCAATCCTGCACTTGGTGTGGGTGGAAGATGACTTTTGGGAGTACATCGCCACACCCCATGCAGAGGCATCCATTACCATCCATCCTGCAGGAAGAGCTCCTGATCACCCTGCCACCCACAGCCATCACCTGATGGTGTCCTTGCCTCCACCATCTTCTCCCCAGAGAACACCATCCCTTACTGAGCAGGACAATGCAGAGTCAGTGGCCAGGGCTTCTGCAGCTGGCCTCTGCACTGGAGTCTGGGCAGACCTTTTCTGCTGCAACCCGGCTTTTCTCCAGCCCCTGATGCCCTGGCTTTAGGGGGAGCTGCAGGTCCTCTCCAGGGCACAGCAGTGGCTGGTGGCTTCTGTGGAAGGTGTAATGCTGGAGAACTTAAGGCGCTATGGGTTGGACAGTGAGGCCCTGAACCAGTGCTTGGAACCCTTCCTGCACAGCTGCACTGGGTTCTTTGTCCTCAACACCATTAGCTTCGCCTTGCACTCGTGCAGAGGGGAAGCACTTGGCCAAATGGCCCCTGGCATCTCTTGCATGGCCAAGGGGTAACAGGGCAGCCCCGCAGTTTCCACCAGGCCCGCTGCCTCACCAGTTCCCACCCTGAGCCTGTCTCCCATTGGCAGACCTCTGGGCCCCAGCCATGATGAGCTTCCTGGGACTTCATACACCATCACCATGGTGGACCCCACTACCCCAGGCTCTCCCCTGGAGACATGTGGAGTGTCCCATGTGAAGGCATCTCAAGCAGGACAAGGGACAGGCATGCCTTCTGGGCATGGGGTGCACCTGGCCCTGGCGGTGACTGGGAAGGCTGGGCAGCAAAAGGAGCTGCCCTATATGCCACTGGGCACCTGGGCGAAGCTAGCTGGGGCCACCAATAATACTGCTGCTAGCTACAGGGGAGCATTTATCTCTATTTCAGATGCCCCTGCTCCATCCCCATCCTCAGCAGGCAGGGGAAGCCTTTAGAGGAGCCCATGGAGGTGGCAGCAGGGGAGGATGGACATGCTTCACTCGCCTGGAGGTGATGAGCCTGGAAGAGGCATGCTCAGGATGGTCACACACCTTATACATATGAATTAAAGAATTAGTTATAAATAAGCTAATTATTAGAATGAGTAGTTCAATTTGTTAGATTACTTAGTGTTAGTATAATTGTAGTCAGCTGTAGGATCATTATTAGCCTAGGTCTAATTGTTACTGGCTAAAAGGAAACAAACAAATGAAGACTACAGCAAAAGTTGAAGTATAACTAGTAATGTAGTTGACATTAATTACACACCTGTGCTGGTTTCTCCACCTTCTACAGGTGTTATGCTCGACTTTCCCCTTAAGGCTCTGCTGGGCCCTAGATGCATCAGTGTGCTGGAGCAGGGATATGGTGATGCGAATCCTTTACCTGGAAGAGTAGGATATTAATGTTTCCTCACTTTAGGAGTATCTTAACACCATATGCTATATACTATGATAACACACCTTAAGTGCTTGCTAACATGCTTTTACATCTTGCCCTATCTTCTTTGGTCTTCATCTCCACGTTTCATCTCAGTTTATTGTATATGGTTCACATATGCCGGTACTATTACATTGCACCCTCTGTTTCCCCCAAGAAAGTGGGTTCTGCCCTGCTCCAGGTCTCCATTTCTGCAGCTGACTACTGGTAAGAAGTATCTAGCCTGGTGACCTAGCCTATGTCCCATCACTCACCATCCCAGGCCTGGCTTCCTCTTCACTGCACAATCTTTTCCCACTTCTCAGAGTTTTTCTTCTCATACCAGGCATGCACTGCTCTATACAGAGATGTTATGGTAGCACCCTAAGTTTTTCCCGCTATATAGAATAGTGACTGGTTACTATGATCTGTAAAAACTCTGTTTGTACCCTACCAAGAAGACCAAGAGCAATATGAAAAAGGCACAGCGACCGATTCAGCAGAGAAATCACTGTTGTTGACTTAACCAAGTGAAAGCACAGCTTCTGGCAGGCTGGGACAAGTCCAGACAGAAATAGCCCAATCAGCCTCATCTCAGAGGTCTTGCATGTTCAGTACAAAGTCTACGGTCTGCTATTGATAATGGCAGTGCAGTATTCCTGCAGGAATTAACAGGGTTCAGGAAACAGAGGTGCAGGGGCACCTTACTGGGAGTATTGCAACACTGGGGCGCAGGGATGGGGACAGGAGAATGGATGACCCTTAGGTTCAGGGAGGGGCAGAGGCACAAGACCCTCTGCTACGATTCCCCTTGAGAAGGGGAGGTATATCTTGCACCAAACATTTTTTCTGGTTTTAGTGAAGGTGTTGGTCTTTGGAAACGACAACTGCAGGGTGACTGGGGTGTGTTTGTTGCAAGTGTTTTGAAAAGGTGTGTCAACTGTGGGGAGCCCTGGTACGGATGCACTTTGCAGTGCAGGAAGAGAGAGCACTGCTAGTTGTGAACATGACAAGGGTTTCCAAGTGCGCTCCAACTTATAGAAAATGCAAAGCCGCCATCACACAAATCTTCTTGTTTCCACCAAGTCTTTCCAAATTGTGGGGGTCTTTTTTGAGGAAGACAGTTACTGTTTGTTTTTATCTTTGGTTTGGTTTTCAAAACCAGTCCCTGCAGACAGATACGGCATGCCCGGGCGCTTGCTCTGACCTATGAGAAAAACGACTGTATAGTCGACAAAAGTGAGTGCAGTTGAATTGTGCTATTATTTTGTCTGTCAGTGCTGTAGGTATGATGTTTAACAAAAAGAAAGTCAAAAATCAAAAAGAAACAGAAAAATAAAATAAAAAGAGTTCACATCCCCAAAGGAGTCAACCCCTCCTCGCAGGGCAAGTGCACCAGCCCTGATCACCTCAGTGGCCTTTTGCTGATCTCATTCCTATTTGTGGACGTCTCAGCAGTGTCCAGCTGGGGTGTGCCGAGGCTGAGCAGAGAGCATCATCCCTGCTCTGCTCTCACCATGCCCCTGCCCGCTGCTGCCCTTGGGGCTGCCTGGTTCATGGCTGTCCCTGCTCTGCTTGCTGCCACGGGGCCCGGGGCTTCTCGGCAGAGCTGCTCCCAGGTCCAGCCAGTGCTTCTGCTGGGGCTCTGCTGTGCCAGGGCAAGGTGGGTGTTTGTCCGTGTTGGATGTTGTGGTGGTCCGGTTGGCCCCTTCCTCCCACCTCCTCGGGACCTTCAGGATAGCAGCCCAGTCCTCACCTGTATCAGCTGGTCTCCTTGCCAGTTTGGAGCTAATAACACTTTCAGCAAAGGTTTTTGGAAGCAGGTGTCAAAATCCATCCATAAATCAGTGAGGACTAATGACTACTGATTGGTTTTGAAAACTAAGTCATTGAACGACAGTGCGTATCAGGACACAGCTGGGAATAACTTGTTCCCTTTCCTTGGATTCTTATACATAGAGGCAGTTTCCAGCAGTTGCAAATGTGATGCAGAATTTGTAATTCGATTTTATGTCATGCATAACTTCCCTCTTTTATCTGTATAATAAAAAAGTATGCCCATGAATTCAGCCATGAACCTTACAATTTATGATGAGGCTATGAACTTTGCTTAGTGTCAAAGCTTTCTAATGAGGAATAAGATAGTGAAAATATAACTGGTCTTGGTAATGGAGAAAAAAATTGCAGATAAAAATCATACCACAGAACATAACAGGAATGTGATAATGTAGCATACTATATTTCACTAAGATAACAGTTGTCTGAAGTTGAACTTTCTTTCTTCTTCCTCCCCTCCCCTACTGCCAGTTGCTTTGCCAAATCTGGACCTAAAACGTACTCAGAGTCGTGATGTTAAACAGCTTTTACTAGCCTGGTAGAGTTTAACTGTTCAGCTACATCAATTATGTTCTACATCACAATAAATCTGATTTTCTATCAGTCTCTTAGAACATAGATATTATTATAACTAAAATAAATAATAGGCAGTCATCATCATTTCAATGCAAGACTTTTTGATTACTAAAAACATTTCAGTGTTTATAAGTGGTTGATCAGATGAGGAAGATTTGAAACAGTATTCAGCAACATCTTTAAAAGATGTAAGATATAAATATGTAGCAGTTGTTTTAGCTCTCCCCTCTTTGTACAAAATCTGACCTAAGCACCGTGATTACAAAAGAATAACCCCTCAAAAAACCCTGCATCTGCTACAATCTACATACATGGTAGCAAGGGATATTCTCACATCCCGGTCATTCAAATGTTTTTATTGGTGTTTTTGAGTGGACAAGGAGCCATTTCCTGCACTTCTTTGAAATGTGGAAATGGCTACAAAACAATAAACTTTAGTATAAATCAAGTTTCCAGGCATAGTAGCTTCTTTAATAGTGCTTGGGAAGCTATTATATTCCTTTTTATCCCCTCATCTTTTTACAAGCTGTGAGTACTTACCACTGCCAGTAAAGGACTATTTAAATGAATGGAGGAACACGCCAATAGAAGGTGTTGGTTAATCAGGAAAGAGAGGAGGGTCTCAATCTTCATTTTTGTGCCCCAGTAAGCCTAGTTCGTATTTGGTTATTTTTATTAGAATCACAGTAAAGTTGCTCTGCTAAGATATACACCTTAACCACTACTTTTCATTAATGCTTCAGTGTGTGTGTGTGTGTGTGTGTGTGTGTGTGTGTGTGTGTGTGTGTGTGTGTGTGTGTACACACATGTGCATGTATGTGTTTTCTCCTATTTTTCCAATAAGAAAGTATGGTGAGAACATTTCTTAATTTAATAATTAAATTAACCATTTGCTGCCAATTCAAATTTCCCGCCTCTTCTTCTACCCTCTTACTAATATAAATAAACACACAGAAACACTTATGAATATAGAGCCAACCTGAGTAGCCAGAATTTGAAGAATAGACAAGCTGAATGGTAAATCCTTAGAAATTTTGGAACAACGCACTCAGGACTGAAATTGAGAGCTCCTTTGAGTTTAACTGCAGTAGCTGCTACCACTTCTATTACGAGGCATTGCTAAGAAATATTTGATGTTCATTTCTAGCATTTAAAAATTCTTTCATATATTTTGAATTAAGCTTGTGTTCAGCTAGAATTCTTATGTCATTTTAAAAAGCAAGATTTCTTCTATTTGTAGAAGTTCAAATGATTCCTTCCTGATAACTTAATTATATTTTTCTGGTGAATGCAGAGTAGAATTCATGTCAAAATTCTACTAAGTATCAGAACTTCATATAACAATAGTCATGCATTTAGAAGAAGCATTTTCTAAGTGTTTCTCCTCTGTACTGCGCAACTGTCAGGAAACCTTCTCCTCAAGTGTTACCAGAGAGATGTTTGTTTGTTCAAAAAATAGCCAGGGCTATTTTTTTTGTGTTCTGATTTCCCACTGGAAAAAAAATGGAGCCTTGTTTGTGACAAGTCCTTATTTCTAAACAAAATTTTTGTTTACAGTAACCAGCTAAAGGCCTTATTGAATTCTACCACAGGAAAACAAATCCAGCAGGGAAACATGTGTTAGCACATCTTAGAAAGATTAAATGCTTCCAGAAGTAGTTGAGCTTATAAATATCAGAAACAAATAAAAGGTGGTAAATTGAGTCTTTTCTGTGTTAAAAATATGAATTTATGAAATTCATCATACTTAAAAGGGAACTGTTTATTCATATATGAAGCATTGGAAGTTAGCCAGATAATTAAAGAAGGAGATTTTCTTTCTTTCAATTGTTCCCATAGTATTACTTTTTTCATAAATTCACTGTTGAGCTAGTTTGCCTTAAGCAAAGAAAAACATAATAGAAGAATTTATTTTGTCACAGTAGATGCCCAGCCTGGCAAGATGTAGCAGAAAGTGAGAGCAGAAGAGTTAGTTTAGCTTTTTAAAAGGGAAGTTAGTTTTCAGCTGGGGCTGAAGAAAGTCTCATTTGTTTCCATCCTTATCTTACTTACTTTTTAGGCCAACAGGTGCCTAAAACACCTGCAACTGAACAAAGGGAGAGAAGTAGATGCTTTTAGGAATTGATATTTCACAGGAAATGCTAAGAAAAATATCTTTTGGACCTCTGTGTGTGTTTGGGTCATATTTCTTGTATAGCGTGAAACCCAGATGCGTTCATACAGTGAGATCATTACTTAATTTGGGCTTATTTGTTCGTTGATTCTTTCCTTGACTTTCCCTGTAAGTTTCAATCCTTGCTCTGCTTTGGGAGCTGAAGCTATAAGGACACCTGAGGCTTTAAGGAACCTAGTGAGCAAGAGAAGAATTGGAAAGAAAGTCCTGAAAAACTTCAGATGCTCAACAATATAAGTAATTTTACAAGTAATTTTCCACTAAAACTTTATTAGGACTTGCCAGGGAACTCAAGATCACACGCAAGTCCATTCAGGAAAAAACATATTTCTAGGAAAGACGACAATAATCTCTGCATGCTTTTTCACTGTGAAGTTTGATGGGAAAGAATTTCTTAAGTTTTTGCAGGTAACAAAGAATGCATAGACAAAACTTGAAGAGAAAATGTTATGCTATGTAGGGAAAAACAGCTTTTTTTTTTTTTTTTCCATGCCTGGGATCTCATTTTTTGTAGTGAGATTTTTCAAAGCAGAAGTCTAAGTTAATGGAAGATGTGTGAATAAATTGCTCACACTGCATTTGAAATCACAGTCCTGATATGAAGAGCTTGCTGCATTCTTAAGGATAAGAGGATTTTTACTGTAAGAGAGTAATGTATGTAGTGGTATCTTTAGATCAGTCACAGAGGAAGGAAATTAACAATTTTAGTGAATACTTCTTTTAGGAAACCAAGGTTATTCTACCTTACTGTGGCCAGTTGTTATAGGCTATTGCCAAATAGAATTTCAGGTATTTTTCAGAAGCTTGATCTGAAATTTGGTGCCATTTTTATTCACAATATATCTGTTTGTTTATGGTTAGATGAAAGAAGAAACAACAACGACAACAACAAGAGAATATGTCTATTTTGATCAGATTAAAGATCTGTGAGCTCAGTGGTCTGTCACTAAGAGTGACCAAAAGTTTACAACTGGGAAGGAGGATAAATTTGAAGCAACCAGATGATACTTCCCCTGGGTATTCTCCTAGCATCTGGAGATCCACTGTTCAGGTTCTCCCTGCAAGAGAATTTATCTTGGCGCTTTGCAGTGCTCTATGCATTTTTCCTCCCGGTAATTTTTTCCAATTCTTTTGCAGTGCATAAAATTTTAGTAGCCACAGCATGCTGTAGTGGCTGCCTATTACTTCATTCAGCACCTCCTACACTGGAAGAGGAGAATTTTCTCTGCTTACCTCGTGGCTTTCCATTAAACCTGCCACTTTCTTTTTTCAGGCTGAAAAGTCTTGTCTATTTTTTTTTTTTTTTGCAGGTAATTTTTCTACAGTGATATTCACTTACTGTAAGGTCAGACTAGACAACTCTGCAAAGGTTTGCACACGAATGACTTACAGATTTTACATAAAAGCAACAAAGTAGGAGGATACAGGTAAAATAGTGAGACCACAGTTATTTGAATAAAAATATACTTTTAGTGGTGGTTTGGTACACTGTATGCACTATTTGTCAGCCCTAAAGTAATAATAGTGCAGTTAGGGCAATGCCCCTTTGGTGTGCAAACAAGGCACAGGAGGTGGAGTTGGTTTTTGCTTCTCTCTCACCACGCATGGTAGTTTATAGACTTTCCATCTGCTGAAGGGATTGCTTCATCCCTAACCTTACAGTTCACAGGATGGGATTTCTATAGTCTTTTTCTACAACTTTTCTTCTCACGTTTTGTGGGAGTAAAGGAAAGAAAATGTGAGATGAAGTGAATAACAATACTACAATTTAATAAGTTTAAAATTATGGATCCAGATATGCTCTCTTGTGAATGTATTTTGAGCTATGCCGTTTAAAAATGAAATTAAATCTTAACAACAGTATTGTATCGGCTCTGAAGAGCAGGATAGGGAGACATCGCTGAAAATGTTTATTTTACCTGTCATCTTAATTCTTCCTAAGGTATGCAATACAGAAAGGTGCAGAAAGCATAAGAGAGACGCTTTCCCAGAACCACTTTATTTAGAATTTGGCTGTCAGGGGAGATCCATTTCTATTTCCCTGTAAATACATTTTATCAAGGAGAAGCATAAGGGGGTGGAGGAAGGGGCAATTGCTCCAAATAAAGCTCCTTGCTACACTTCTTCTTCAATTTCAAAATCATGCTGTGAGACGTGTTTATGGTAATATTTTTCAAGCTGACATTAGACACTCAAGCCTATAGGTAGTGACAAGATGTCAGGATAGAGTGATTGCACTTTGCAATAGGAGATTCTTTGTTAAATATTTATTTAAGATGTGCCCAAATCCCAAGGTTTAACTTGACAATAGTTTATAGCACAGGGCTGTCAAAGGAGCTGCTCCAAAAAGTTGTCATTTTGCAAAGATCAGCACCAACTGCTGTCACCAGCTGCCCAGGATTCACTCTCCAAACAAGTACACTGCACATCCAGGGCTGCATAAATAACACAAAAAATGCATATGAAGAGTATTTTGGACAAGGGAAATGGAAGGGGTAAGACGAAGCTAAGGCATTCAGACAGCTAGGTAATTGCAAATAAAACTGAAATCTATTAAACACACAGATGTCCATGGACAATGGCAGCTCTAGGTCATAACTGTAAATGCTACAGTTATGTCTGCTAAGCAATTAATATCATTTGACTTTAACATCATTTGGCACTTTGCAGATGATTTGCAATGTCCAGCAAATAGTTTTCGTTAGTTGAATTTTAGAATCAGTATTTGAAAAAATCCAGTATTCGAATTTTAGAGCTTGTCTGTATTGTTCTAATTAGTAACTTCAATTTTGCAGCAGTTTTCATGTACTACCTTTCAGGTATGTATCCTTTGGAAGAACGTGTGTCCGTTCTGTAGTGGTGGATGGTGCCCCTAGGTTCTCGGAAGAGGAGAAGTCCATGAATGATGCTTGTGGTAAACGCAGCTTCATGCTGAATGTGTTGACTGGAAAAAAAATGAAGGCATTGTCACATCCCTGTCCTTTGAAGGTTATAGGCTCTTTTCTTGAAGCCTGCGCTTTGCCAAATCTGCTTTTACTGCTTCGAATCTCTTATTGAAAGTAAGTGTCCTATCCATTCTTTTGAAAAGTAAGTGAGGCTAACTCTTTCCTTTAAAAATATGGGAATAGATGGGGTTCTTCTATTTTTTTAAGAAAGTGCCTGACACTTAGATCTCTTTGCCAGGAAGTAGGAACTCCGGGACATTTCTCTCTTTGGCCTGGACTTTGTTGTGTTTATTTGCTAGGTCCACCAGATGAAATCACTGCTGTCTGTGGTCACTGCTTCTCTTTCTTAATTTTCTCTCCCTAGTTGAGATTAAAGCCTGTGGCAGCAACTGTTTCACTGTGTGAAAAACCATTATTTTTGCTGAGATATCTAATTGCAACTGTAACTGAAATGAAAGCAAATGCAAAATTAAAAGAAATGATTGTCTGTATCAATAGGTCAAGCGCTCGGCTGTAAAACAGGGGTTACCAGTAGCATGTTCTTAGTCAGGGTTGTGTACAAACGTGTTATATTTCCTTTGTTTTGAGCAATGATCACGGCCATAGTATCTTTGTTGGAGGTCAGAAACTTTTCACTGTTTGGATGGCACTGTAGAACCATCACGCGTGCTCTCCCTGTCTGCTAAACTCGTGCAAGTCTGTGTGCTGTCAGTCACTTTTCTCTGTGACATACAGGTTGGAACTATATGGTAAGATGCATATTAAATCAGACAGTAAATTATACACTGAAAATACACAGCTAAACAGGCTGTATCTCTTAGTAGCAGGAACAGAATGGCAAAATAACTGTGTAAAAGGGGCTTAGTGTCCCGTTACTAAAGGTTGTGACTTGTTCATCACTTGCTGCATTTAAAATTTGTAACTTGAGGAATAGAATCCTTTTTTTTTTTCATGATGAAAACAGGCAAACCAACCATGTTATCATCTTTCAACTCCTTCAGGAAGAACATAAGAGAAAAAAATATTTTGTTCCTGCTTAAGCCTCCCTGACAGGCTAGAATGAGACTTATTCCAACTTCTCCCCCACAACAGATGGCCAGACCAGACTCACTTTTTCTGTATACTAAGCATATAATACTGAGAAAGAATGAAGGAGTCAGCTGGGTCAGAATGACATCTGTAATAAGTATGTACTCATTCAGCTTACTCCTTTAACTAACGCTTCTGGTAAGAAGTAATTTTTAGTGGGTTTTCAGTGGGTTTTCAAATAAGGTTTATATCTTTGGACTCCAGAAACAGCTTCAGCATGAGACTTTGTGGATGTTAAACGGGAGGTGCGTTTTCAGTCCTTGGAGAACTGTGCGTTTGATCTTGCTTCCTCAGGTCGTCACGGGAATCGTGGCTAGACTTCCCAGCCTCTGAAAGAGAGAGGTGAAGGATACCTGTCTGTGGGCCACTGACGTTTTGATCAATCAGGCTGAGTGTTTGAAAACTGCTTTGAAGTTTGAATGCCTAATCTCTTTTTTACTCTCCATTGCTAAACTAATTTGTATATACTTCGGCTGCTAAGCAAATAGAAAAATTATTATGGGGTGGCAAGGGGAGTTTTTCTTCTTTTTCATAGCGTGTTTAAGGCTAACTTAGAATGAAGTGAATAAAGTGGCTTAGGAACATGGATGGTTAAATTTATTTGTTTGAAAAAGCAGTTAAATGGATTCGTGGAGGAAAAGAATGTCAATGGTCCTTCAGTGCAGGGACTTTACCTCCGGCTTAGGAAAATCACAGGCATATTGAGGTCTTAAACTCTTCTTTTGGTTTACAGGTATTGATTACTTCTGAAGAGAGGTCATTGTGCAGAGTGTACCTGTGACACAACCACAATATTTTTGTTACTGTCTTATGATTCAGGAGATGGCTGATTATGTATATATACATTAGACTCTGTAATGTATATATACATTAGACTCTCAGAACAAGAGGCAACAGGCAGAAACTGAACCACAGGAAGTTCCACCTGAACCTGAGAAAAAACTTCTTCACTGTGAGGGTGACTGAGCATTGGAACAGGTTGCCCAGAGAGGTGGTGGAGTCTCCTTCGCTGGAGATACTCAAAACCCGTCTGGATGTGATCCTGGGCAATCTGCTCTAGGTGACCCTGCTTGAGCAGGGAGGTTGGACTAGATGATCTCCGGAGGTCCCTTCCAACCTAAACGATTCTGTGATTCTGTGATTCTGTGATTTTACTTTTACCTGCAGAGGTGCTGCCTCATTAGAAAGACTTGTTGAGTAAAGTCCAGGGTTGGACATGATAAGCAGTAAAAGAGTAAAACAATTGCATACGCCACTGAGCATAGCCCTGAATAGAGGTGTCATGAATTCCCTTTGTTTAAATGAGTGGATAAATAGTCCTTGAAATAATCTTTAAAAATAATCTTTAAAAAAGCTGCTATAACTGAAGTTTCTGAGACTATTATCTGAGAAATATGAAAGACATTAGTTGCAGAGATCACTAAGAATGAGTTGCTTAACGATTCCCGAATGGAAGAAGTTGGAATGTCTTGAATTTAATTATATAAAAATTATATAGATTTTGAATCACAGAACGGTTAAGGTTGGAAGGGATCACCTGAGCTAGCCTAGTCTAACCCTCAACTCAGAGCAGAGTCATCTAGAGCTGGCTTTTGCGTTGTCCAGGTGGGTTTTGAATTTTCCCAGGGACTGAAACTCCAAAATCTCTTTGAGTAACCTGTTCCAGCGCTTGACCATCCTCACACTATAAAAGTGCTTTCTTTTGTTTAAATATAATTTCCTGTAATTCAGTTTTTGCCGACTGCCTCTCTTCCTGTCACTGGATATGACAGAAAAGGATCTGGGTCTGTGTTCTTTTCTGCCTCCCCGCTGCCCCCATATTTACCCATACTTATATGATCTCCCTGACCCTTTCCTGCTGCAATTTAAATGGTCCCAGATAGCTCAGCCTTTCCTCTTATGACATGTGACCCAAACTCTTAGTCATCTTTATGGCCCATCACCGGACTCGCTACAACATATCAACATCCATATTAAACTGGTTATAACTTCATTTGGCCTCAGTTTCAAGACAGATGATGGTGTTGGGCACTGGGGCAATAGTAGGGAGGCTGAACAGGAAAGGAAAATAGCTAAAGTCCAAGTATGTCACAAAGCTCAGCGAATGTAAGATGAAGGAGTAGAAACCTCTTTTGCACAGCTGCAGAAATACTTCATGCAATTTCTGTATCTGATCTTCTTTAGCATCAGCATTTTTTAATATTCATACAGTTATATGTGAAGAAAATATTTAAATATGAAGAACTATAAAAGGCATACAAATATTGGAAAACTGAAATAAAACATAAATTTATCAAAGACATACTGTGACCTATCTCAGTCCAGGAAACTAAATTTCTATGTAAGGACGATGAGGCTGATGTAGCTATCTATATTTTCATAGTTTGTTGAATATACGATTAAAGAATTTGAAGAAGTGGAGTTAATTAAACAATCTGAAAGTTAAAAAGGGGAGATAGATGACTGTAAATTCTACCAAAAGGAGAAGTTCCAGGCTGGAGAAAGACACCTAGAAGAATTTCTTTAGGATTGCTAGTGAGAGAGTTCTTAATCAGTTTTTTCATCAGTGACCTTGCATATGCCTTTTTTTTTTTTTTTTTGTTTCTGATGTCACCAAATTAGGAGTTGTTTTCAGTGAAGATACGGTTTGAATTGTGTTGGAGCAGGTTTCTGGTGATGTTGAGGACTAGAGTAATAAAAGAGAAGGAAATGTAAGAGTACAAAATGCATACTCATGCGCCAGGGAGCTAATGTAGCATCTCCATTTTGTGCCATAATCTTGTTTAAAAATGGCAAAGAAAGGCCAGCGCATACTTGTTCATCAGAAGATGATGTAGGACATAAGTATGGCATATTTTAAAAGAAAAGCCAATCCTGGAATGCATCAACCGATGTATATCTGGAAGGGATGAACTAATGTCATTGTAGAAAGCACTGATGAGGTTTCACTGTGGATGCTGTGTGCAATTTTGATCACACTCTTTCAAAAAAGTAGAAAAAGATATGCTCAGTCTAGAATGTGTAAGCAAGAAGGTTTTTTACTGCTGTAATCCTCTGTATGGGCAATTTTACAAGAATAGAACTTTTCAGGTTCAAGCTCTGATAGCTTTTTTAAAAGATACTGCAAGCTGAGGGAGCATGAAACTGAAAATCTTGGAGGCCCAAACCTCCCCTTTAACTTGAGGGAATCAAAAGATCTGTAGTCTTTAAACTATCTGGCTGAGGTATTGGGATAGTGCTGTCAGCTGAGAAGCAGAGATACTTATCTTGGCTAGGATGTTGAGCTAAATCAGATATGTGTGCATGGATATAAATTTACATAATTTGGGATAGTGGAAGTCTGCCATACAATCTCTGCATTGAAATATATTGCATACTATTACAAAGGGGGGAGAGAGAGAGAGAGAGAGAGAGAGTACTTACAGAGAATTACAAACAATTGTTACAGTACATCTGAACTTCTTCATGAATGGCTTAGCAGCCCCCGTTCTTGGAATTTATGCTGGCTAATATATAAAGTTTATGCTAATTCTAATTATTTTTTCCTGGAAAGGGGGACTAGTAGTCTCTTGCTTATCATGAAAGGTATAAATTATAGTGCATGTTAGATGACAGCATGATTTTTAAAGAATAAAAATTTGAATATAAGATAATGGACAATGTATGACACAGCTGATCAAAGTATGTAATAGTTTTAACTGTAGAACAAGGAAAGCATTGCAACTGTTTATTGGGATGCTGGAGTTCACAGCTACAGGTGCAGAAAGCATATGTTGAGGGACACATAATAAAAGATGTTGTGTGGCTTCCCAGATGAAAATATATGCAGTGGTATCTGATCTCACAGCATATGCTTTAACAGTATTAGCTTGATTAATTATAATTTGTACAAAATCTAAAGTTTCATTCAATAAGAATATGATTTAAAGTTATGTAAAGGTTTTTTTTTAATCTTACTTCTTGAAAATTAGGTTAGGATGTTGAACAACGAATATACAAAACAGAATTAACTTAAAAATCCTTGTTCTCTGAAAGAATTTTTGGTCTTTTTTTTTTTTTTGCTTTTAGAAAATATCTGAAAAAAAAATATATAAAATTCTTCAGCTATGTTCTGATATTGAGTGGCTTGGGTATAATATTCAAGCAATAAAATATGACTGTGAGGCATTGATTTTCCTCTTCATTCCACCCAAGAGGAACTAATTACCATGCAGTTAAAATGGATTTTTTTCACTGAACAGAAACATTTAATTTCAAAAATATCTTTGTATTACAGTTTTCAACCCAAAGGGTAGTAAAACATTTTATGCCTGGTATATGAGTGAGAAACTTCACTTTTGAAGTGAAAGGCAATGATTTTAGCCACAACAACTGCAAAACTTAGAATTTTTAAAGGATTTGAATGAAGCAGGGGTCGATATTTAATTTAAGTGAAATATAACTGAAAACAAGAGCAAAAAAGTTTTATTTTTTAAAGAAAAAATAATCTTGAGATTTTTTTTTCTGAAATTTTAAAGCATTTTAAAAATAAATTTCTTGACTTTTTCACCTGGTATATCTTGTAAATTCCTTCTGTCCTTTGTGTGAAAATACTTACCCAAAGAATAGTGCAACTCTCTTTATAGAAATTAAGATTTATCTAAAAAAATAAAAAGAAAGAAATTTACTTAATATGGCACACATTTACTCTATTACTCTATTACTCCATTACTGTTATGTGTGTTCATAACAGCAGATCTGAAGCACTTCTCTTAGACACCTTTGGTTGTTAAACTGAGTCATCAACATGCAGTAGAGCTTTGATTTTAACAGTAACCTACCTATTCAATAGTGACCACGTTCTCCATGTTCTGCATTCCTTGCTGCAGGTTGAAAAAACTTCCCTGGAGAGACAGAAATGTTCTTCACTTGCTGTGGTGGAGGCAGCAGTTATCAGTAGGGAAGGGATGTCAGCAGAAGGAAGGACAGAAAGCAAGCAAGACGAAAGTTAATTGTCTGTCACTCACTTTTAAGTGGCAGAAATTTTCAGAAAATGTGCACAGTGTATCTTTTATCTCTGGCATAAATGTCACTGGGAATTTACCAAAGTAATTGGATAAAACCTTAATTCATCAAAACTCTGGGGTGCTTAATGGGGTCAGAATTTCAGTCATAATAATTTCAGGTCTATTTGCTTCCTGAGGCTGAGCAGACACAGAGGCAACACCTCCTTTGTTGTTTTTTTCTTTTCTGCAGTTATCTTCCAAAATACTGTGAGCAACAAAAGCTCTGTTTGCCTGGAATTCATCGGTTTGATTACGCAGTAGAGAGAGACACATGCCTTCCACCTGCCAGAGAACAGTGTATTTCTGTGACTATGTTCTGTGAAGAAGTTTTGTTAAACAATTTTTTCTCCAAAGCCGAGTATTTGTGAACTGTTAGTATTTAGGGACGTGGAAAGTTCAAAAGGTATCAGACAAATAAAAAATGCTATAAATACAGAACATTACAGATTCCAGATCTTCTGCTATAAGTGTTGCGTTCAGAATTGCATACAAAATTCTTACTTATGAATAGCCTGAGATATACTGTATTCATTGGAGAACAGGGTTTCCCTGCCATTAAAAGGAGTACGATATACTTAGAATCTTAACCTTCAAGTGGCACAAATTTAAAAGTAATATAATTAAAATATCAAGTAAATCTATTACAAAAGTCTATAACGGAGGTTAATAACCTGGTTCCTAACCCGAAGTGCACATGAAAGGATCAGATAAATTGTCAGCGGCTTTTGGCTCACCATGGATGACATGGAAAAGGAAAGGCTAAGCCTTGGAAATGTTATAAGAAACTTAATGCTGATGAAAAGCCAAAGAGATTTACATAAGGTAAGCACAAACTTCATTCTGTTGTTACTGTCAGGCTGTTCATAAAGGCCTCCAGATTATAAATGAGCTCATGGAAACTTTCCATCGAAAAGTAGGATGGGTTTTTAGTGCCCTATAAGGCAATGAATATAAGTAGGGAACTCGGAACACGCAGAGGAAAAAATGTATGTGGAAAAAGTGCTTGACTGATTAAAAAAAGGATGGTAGTCTGATAGATGCTTACTGGAAAAAGAGGCCTCTGAGCTGCTAAAAATTTTTCGATGTGAAGCCCTTAAAAACATTTTTTTCCCAGCTGCCATGAAGCAATACTTCTAATTAACAAGAAAGCGATTTCTCAGGCATAGTCTCGAAAAATGCAGTGTCCACAAGTGAGAAGACGTTTTTTAATTGGATTGAATGGTCTGGAGCTGAACATATTCTCTGCGTTAGTAGGCTATAGGGAAATAAATTTCAACCACATGATGACGAAAATACCGTTCTTCCAATAGAGGATTTTATTTTATGTTTATGTGGAACACTGTCTATGTGTAAGAAATAGAAAATAGAAAGAGAAATTAGACTGCTTAATTAACATTTCAAATAAAGATTTATTATGTACTAAGGGAACAAGTCGTTTTTGTGGGCTTTTCAAGTTAATCCCACTGAGTGAAGAGACTCTAAAGAACAGATTGCTAATTCCACATGTAGTAGACATACTGGATCAGTTTCGAACTGCCATATGCCTGCCAAGGTATATTATACCTTTTCTTTCATTGAGAAGAATCGATGGAGAGTCCTCCTCCCTACCACAAGCCTTAGATTAGATTTTGCTTTCACGCAAACAAGGCAATCAGATCTCTGAGTTGTTAACCCCCAAGTGTTTATATGGGAACAGAAATTCACTCCTTTAGGGGTAGAGGGAGGGGAGATAAAAGGGAATTAACTTTTAAAATAAAAAAAACCTCAGCAACAAAGTAATATTTTTTTGATTTAGATTCTTCATTAACTCACTAGATCTTTGCTATCTTTAGCTCGTTAAATGCGAGTTAACTCTTTTGCTGACCACAAAAACAGTAATCCTTTATTTCTCTGTACACAACCTTCTCATTATCTCTTACTAATAAAGGCTGCTATCTTCTTCTCATTAGTGTTTATATCCTAGTGTTATATTCTTTTAACAGAATATTCTATTGTTTCCTTATTACCTATTACACGTTTTAATTAAAGTCCTATTCTCTATTGTGTTGAAAGAGGAAATAGCAAATTATCTTGCCACTTGTTGCTACATAACAATATATATTCTCTCTAGCTTTTGTTAGAAATATGTAATTCCTTATAAATCGTTTTATTACTGCAGCAACTAGAAGCAACTAGAAGTCTCTGCAAAGGACAAGGACTTACCGTACTGTGTGATATATAAATTAATCTTGTAGCATAAGTGACAGTTCCAAGAAGCTTTGAGTGAAAATATGCAGAAGGGAAAGAAAGACAAGACACATTTCGAACATGGAGAATATAGGCACGGAGAGTTTTATAACCTTTATGTGTGATCTTGACTAAGGGCAAGACCCCTCTGCTCATTTCTGTTTTTCATCTTCTAGGATTTCTATACTGGAGCGTCCTTAGGTGTTACCAGCTGCTCTGAATCTATTTCACAGCATGGCAAAGTAAGTGTCAGTGTAGAGGACTTTTCTGGATTCAGAGGGCTCTGTTCTTATGGGGGGCTCCTTAAATCAAAGGAGAGGTCAAAGGTTAGTCTTAATCTCCCATATAAAGATATAGACCAAAGGAAGGAAAATGCGGTGAATAATTCTGATAAAGCTAGTGGAAAGAGAAATTGGAGGGAAATACCAGGAACAGCCAAAAACGCAAAGCTGTGTAACAGTTATGTCATAAAGATTGGGCATTTTCATCGCATAAGACTCTGGATTTGTACACTCATACTATCCTTAAGCTAATTCTTCGGTGCATATAGTGTCTGCCCCTTTGGGTCAGCTGAATAAACTATAGGTGGCTGATATGAGAAATTTCTGCTTCACAATGTGCAGCAGGGGTGAGGCACACTACCAAGTTGCAGAGCTGAAGGTAATTCATGAGGAGGAAGGGAGCAGAGGCACAGGGGCATGCGAGGTCTCTAGGACTTCTGCCTTGCTTTGAAGAAACTTGTTATCTAAGCGTTCTTGACCTGACTAATATACTGTTAGCTCACAATACCAGGACCTTTCTTTATATTTCCAATATATTTTTTTTTTCGCCTGATCTGAGGTGGGAGCGAATTCTGATAAGTGCAGAAGGCATATAAACATTAAAAAGAAGAGGGAAGAACACAAGGCAAATTTTTAAACAAATTAATTCCAGATTTGGGAAAAGAGGTAAACCGTAATGTTACTGTACCTTAAAAGAGAGTTTTACAGATATTTTTTAACGTGTTAGCCATAGCCCTTTTCAGGCATTATAGATGCACGCATTGGTTTGTGAGTACCAACAATAGCAGCAGCAGTATCTCTACCTGAGCTAGCTGGAGATGGCTGGTGTGTCACATATTACACAGGCCATGATTTGGAATTGTCCACACTAACAAATACCCATCCTAGTAGAAAGCCTGATGTTAAAGCCAGAACTTAACTGTTTTTCAAAGCTTGACAGAACTTCATAAATCAAAAAAACCTTTTCAAACCTTTCTTTTTTTAAAAAAACTCTTTTATCCCTTTTACTAAACTGTCTTGTAAACAGCCTTGAAACTTCCACACTGTCTAACATAGCTTAACTTGAAGCTTTAATTTATCGTTTATAGATTGTATGTCCTCACTGTCTCTTCAGAGCATTACGTTGCTTTAATTTTTACCAACTCAAGTCTTATTTCCATCATATTGCTATTGAATTTTTTTATTAAGTCACGTTTTATTGTTTTCTGTGATCAGCTAAAAATGATTGAACAAAGTTAGTAAGATTAGTTATGGCAGCTGAATATTTTTGCAAATTTAGCATAAGCCTTTTCCTGAGGTGTTTGCGTAGACATCCTGTCAGTGTTAAGGTTTAATTCTTTCTTTTGAAAGATTAGCACATGGGTTAACTTGACAGACTTAGATCTTAATTAATTTCAAATGCAAGGAATAATAGTGAGATATTTGGAATGGAGCTTCTGTACCATGAATCGGCAACAGCCCTGAAAAAACTGGTCCTGGACCTTGGTTGCCTACAGGTGGACAAACAAAAGACAGGATGTTGCGCTAGGAGAACTGATGGAGAATTATTTCCCTGAAGAACTTCGCTTCTGTCCCGTTTCGAGCTCTCCTCCAGTTACAAAGCATATGAGGAAGCATATGAGTCACAGAGGAATGGCCCATGCTACCTGAGAGAGCACGTAATATTGCAGCAAAGGACATAGGGCGTAGAGAATCTGAGCTGAGGCTGGGCAAAACACCTGGGAAACAGACAAATATGTGCTCTGGAAACCTTTATGGCATGTGAAAGTCTGTCTGTTCATGGAGAAATATCAATATAATATTGCTAATTTTTTTTCCATGGGTTTTCACTCCTGTATTGGGTGTCACACAGTTTGGCTACCACTTCACGATAGACAGCCAAGGCCATTGCCCTGCAGTGAGGGTTATTTTATGTCTGCAGAGCTTGTAGACAGGGCTGGTGATTAAGGGATCCTGTTCCAGATTCCTACACCTGGTCAAATGAAAGGCAAAACTCCCAGTCCTTCGGCAGTAGAGGATTGCATCTGTAGCCTGTGGTTTCACAATGGAATTACTCTCTTAGGCAAAGTTAAGCAGGCAAAGAGGTGTTCACAGGTCCTCAGAATTAAATTTAATAATAAGCATACAGACTTTTATGTTTCTTTTTAAGTTTCTGTTTTGTTTCCTTTCCTTATCTTTTTTCTCAGATTAACATGCAGATCCTTCATATTCTTTTTTGCTGCATTAAACCTGCAGTATCATTCCCAGACGATTTGTATGGGCCACTCAGGATTACCTCAACAATGTTCTTAATGAGATATGAGTACAGAGATTTGATTTTGGGTTTTTTTTTCTTTAATAAACATGTTTACATTGATATACTTAAATGACGATAATAACAGAACACTTCTAATAGGATTGCATTTCTTTATAAATTTCGGTTTCTTTTTTTAGATATTTTAAACATCTATTTTGGGTTTCACTACTTTTGTTTCCATTCTCTGTCCTCCTCTTAAGGAATAAAGCATTTACTAGATTTAGTTGACTCTGAAAGTTGAAAGATGGTGCAGTCTAATGGACTACAGGCCTGGAGGCCAGCATCTGCTCCTGGCTTCTCCTCCTACCTTTTCAACTGTATTATTGGGCAAGCTGTGTGGTGAACTCTGAGCCCTGCCAAAATCTGCCAGACTTTACTATGTACTAAACATGCAACTATTTCCATTAACGATAATGATACTAATGGGTGCTGGAAACTTTTGAAAGCTGTGTTTCTCTGTTCTCCTTAATATTTAAGTGAGATCAAGCCAATGTGCAATCATTTGTTCGCACACTGAGGACAGTGGGCTAGAGTTACGTTTGTAGCAGGTTTTAAAGCTGATGAGTCTTTTAATTGCTTATTTCTCTGTCCTGTAAACAGTTATCCTACCCTCTTTATTTCTTGCTCTCTTCAGTGGTGGTCTTTTACTGCTTTATTCTTACAGTATTCTGTCCATTTTTTATTTTAGGAGGAGTGTGTTACATTTCTACGGAGCTCCTGTGCTCTCCAGTTAATTAATCCAGATGCCGTTTTTTTGGCTTAGATAGCTCCTAAAGCTCTTCACAATGTCTCAGCAGCCCAGCCATGTGCATGGGTTGACATATTTGATGCACATGTCACTCCCTACAAGCTCCACTTAAAAGGATGCAAACTCTTTGCAGGCTCACAAAACCTGGGGATATGAGTGGGATAACACAGGTATTAAAACGGCGATAACACAGCCCAAGAGTGGGGATAACGCAGGTATTAATTCCCTTTTCACTCTGATTAAAACAATATGTTGATGACTTATCTTAAAGAAAGAGCTCTGTGAATCTTCTAGGAGTGATTTTTAGGGGAATTAGTAATTTTTGAAGGGGAAGAAAGAATTTCAGTAGGCCTAATAATTTGTATTAGAAAGTAGCACTGGAAAATTGTTAATTTTTTGAAATTCATTTTCTTAAGTTTTTTGTTTACTCATGTGCCTGTGGCTGTTTCTCTCTACGACAGGCAAAGCTTGCTTTGTCATCTCACTGTTCTGTGTATTTTAAAGTTATTTTAATGTAAATTTATTCTTATATACAGAGTCTTATAGAATCCCCATCCAGTTTGTGCTATGGATCTAAATTCCTCAAAACTTGCTTTTTTTCTGTTATCCTGCTAGCTTATTTACAGAGAATGGTATTCCCTTCCCAAGAATTACCTGTAGAATATTATAACATTGATACTAACAAGGGTTGTAAAAACAGTCATAAGAATTGACTGTTTAGACCCCAAATCCATAATCTTTACTCTTCCAGGATATTTATGGCGTGACATTCTCCAGGATTCTGTTTACCCAAGGAGTGCTGAGGCAAAGACTGTGGGATGAGATTGTTATGCTTCTTGGCCTCAGGTTCGGAGAGTTTGATAATGGGCAGAGGAAGTAAGAAATGTCAAGGGATATTGAGAGCTGACCTTCTCTTCTGGCCATTGTCACAGTATTCAATATAAGTCTCGTTTTCACCTCTGTAGAGGAGGTTAAGCCACGATCTGGAGCTGTTATGGTGATTAATGCTCTAAGGTCCTTCTATAATCTGTCAGATCTCTCAACTGATGCTATAAAAATTTGTTCTTCATTTGTTTTTGTAGGTGTCCACGTTAAATTTAAAACTTCAAACTTCAGGGGAAAAAAGTCTGTAACTTTTTATATAACCTTGTCATAGGAGTTTCTGAACTCCTTTTATAAGTGCGAATGCTTTAAATCTTGCTTGCTAAAGAATGCTTTATTCTATGCCATTTATCTATGCTATTGAAAGAAATCATAGTGTACAAAAATAAGGTGATGCATCCAAAGTAACCCAAATGGATGGAGGTCATTAGATCTTCTGACTGCCAGTCCAAACCCTCAACTACAAATGTAATCTCCCTATTTTCAGCTGGGCCAGAAACTAGCTTTTACACACGAGAAAGAAACAGTGAGAAAAAACTCTGTCCTCATTCCCCCATAGCTATTTTTGGAATTTATTTCAGTGTCGAAGCACATATGAGTGAGATGAATAAAAATATAATAGAAAGATAAAAGTGGCTTTGTTCAAAATAATTATATTTTTTAAGGAATTTAAAAGAGATTTTTTAAAAATGATATACTTTGGATTATCAGCTGTGAGAAAGGGTCTGCTTTTACCTGCAGAGCTGTGATTGTTTAAAGTTTTGCTTTTACCTGGCAGAGCAGGCCTTTGAGCCTTTGCATAAGGCTTTGAAGTAGGGGTCTGAATGGGACAAAACAAACAATCTGCAATCCATTAATGCAAGGACGTCATTATCAAGTGTAACATATTTATTCACTCAGCTGTTTGCTTTTTATTGTAGCACCAGTTTGTATTTTTTCAAGGCATCCCCACCCGGAGGTACACATGCCCACAGGTGAATCATCCGTGAAAATAACAATGAGCAAACCTGAAGTTTGTTGCAAACATAAGTATTTATTTAGCACTTTCAATACAACTGCATTTGAACTTTGGTTTTTTTTTTTTTTTTTTTGGTAAAACGATTTCCAATGCTGCCAGCTCCACCAAATGGCAATATTCCCTTGGAAATTCACTTCATACAATCCTCTCATAGACTTAGATGAATTGGTATCAGGAGGTTTGCACTGATATCTGGGTATGATGATTTTTAAGCGGAGTGCTACAGTGGAATTTCTCTTTCTGCAGCTTCCTTGAGTTCCCTACAGACTCTGTGCCCCAGTGTATAGCAGTAAATTTACAGAAATGAATGGTTCTTGAAGAAGTTATTAGCAAATTAAAGTAACATTAGCCAAGTTACTGAATTCATAGTCAATTACATATGCGCTTTCTCCTCTGCGTGACAGAAGATATGTGGAGGTCTTGATACGAAATAAGGAGCTATTTCAAAGAGATTGCTCAGAATAAAGAACTTTCAGTAGCAGAATACTTTCAAGGAGAATATCTCTACTTGATTCAAGAAGTAAGTTGTCAGGGATATGTCAGATGCAGTGAATTAGGACAGATTGAGACTCAGAAGATTAAATAAGTGTTGGAATTAGTAAATTTCCTCCGTAAATCCGCCCTCCAAAAGTTATTAATTTACCTATTTACACTTGAGTAAAAAATAAACTGCCAAGTAACAGTGAAGTAAAAATGTAAATGACTGTGCCAGGGATGTGTGTCACTTTATGGTAAAACTAGATGTATGAGCAATAACTAGGGCAGGGGTAGATTAACAGAACAGGCAGAGAAACCATCTCTGCATTTACATTTTTGACACGCTAAAAGAATAATCAAATTGGAAGGTATATATTGCATCTGCTAGCATACGGAAGTTAAACCTGGCACCCAAAGGTAATGGAGAAATCTAGCTACAAATAATTAAGCCAATAATTTTTTCCCCCCATTTATGGATGACATTTTTATTCTTTGAGTCATTTTGACCTTGCAAGGGAAAAAGAAATAAAAGGGGGTTAGAATTGAAGTGAAAAGTCAGTCCTGATATTTGGATACAGGTGATTTCCAGAGACATTAGCAGTTACCTAAACCTCTTTCTGATAAAGCCAGTGGTAGATGCTACTTGACTGTGAGTTCTCTCCAGTGAACAGAAGTTTGAATGAGGATTGATCAGAATGCTAATAGTTTGTGAAGGTAAAGATCAGAAAAAAAATTGTCTGTGAAGGAGAGAACTAATGGAAACAGGAAAGAATGGGAAATATATAAGGCAGGTCATATGCAGGGGCTGTCTACTCTCGGGTGTATATTTGCTTTCACAAGAATAGAAATGTTTTTGCTTACTTGCGCAGAATACATAGAGAAAGTAAAAGTGTCTGGGTTTGCAGTAGTTTCAGAAAATTGCCTGTAAAGGTCATTATTGAACAACTGGATGAGGACAGGCCTGTGGCCAAGCTACAGGAGCAGGCAAAAGGATCTCTGTCTTCTTCTCAGAACTAATCAAATATGTCACTTACTTACATTTTCAGCAATGCTTAAGTTTCCCGGTGACTCAGTTTCTAAAACGGGAATAACGCTATCAGCTAAAAGCAGGTATGATTTACTTAGTGTAACTGTAGTACTTTCAGTCTATGCTCTAGGGAACAGCAGCATTTCAGAATGGCTTTTTCACCATGTTAGCTGAAGGTTTGAACCCAAGGTCCCAGTTTGACTGTTCTGCTTACACTTTGCTTTTTGCTTTTGGCACTGGTCTAGCATAAGACAAATTGCTTGCTAAGTAGGAAAAGCAAGGCCTGAGGTGTGGGGATTGTCTCATGTTTGAGCTGCATAGAAGACAGTGAAAGCACAGCTGCTGACCATCCGAGTAAGAGGTTTCTTTTTCAATTGCTCCTCTCCAAATGATTTGGAGGACTGTGCTTGTTTCTTCCATTAAGCTGAGTTCCTTAAACCTTAGAAAGTACTCAAAGGTTTTTGGATTGGAAAAAAAATATTCAAACCTGACAAACTAACATTCTTATTTCCTGTTGAGGGTTTATAAAAAGCAAAAATAGATGTGGTCCTAATCTGGAAGAGAAGAGGATACTGGGAGGACAGGGTTGTGCAGCAGCATGCCATTTTCCTAGTCATTTAACAAAGAGTACGGCTACCACACCAGATAGCTAATGGAGGATCGTAAACTCTCCCACTTCTGTTTTTTGGTGGCTTGTCATGTAAAGTTCCTAAGAACACAATGCTCTGGGGGAATTATCTGATCACTGAAAGCCACTTACAACCCGTCAGTCCTGGACTGGACCCTTCTGTAGACAAAGGAGTCAAGGCTACATATCCACAACAAGTGCAATGTGATGATTTCTCAGGAGAAATATCCCTGATACAGCCTTGAAAAAACAGGCTATGCTGTAGGTTGATGCCTGTTAAGCATGCATGTGTTGGTGCCATGGCATATTTCCGTTGGCAAAAGGGGCAGAAGATTGCACACGCTTCTTTTAGAAACTGCTTGAAATCCTTCTCAGCATCTGCACTGAACCCTTAACTCGATGAACTGGGCCTAATGGCCTATGATTTAATTTTACTGCAGATTAAATATTGACAATCTAGGAGTGTTACTCTCTGCTGACACCTTGATAAATGTTTACAGCTTGATGCATAAATGGTACATTGGCTGTCTTCCTTAAAACTACTTTGAAAGGAGAAAACAAACTATTGCAAAGATGATTTTGAGGAATAGCATGTTACTATGAATGTTGCCACATTTATTCTTCCTCCTACGTGCTAATTAGATGTGGAAATTGTGATGGTTTCTGCGATACACATAATTAATTTGTATGCCTTTCAAAGCTTTTGTGGAACAGATCTCATGCTGAGATTAAATCATTAGCACAAAATACAGAACAAAATATCTTACTCTACTTTTCATTTCACAGTATTGAAAGATAATCAGGCACCTTTGTTTAGCATTGAGGTAAAAAAAAAACCCAAAAACTGAAACCCAAAAAACTCAGATGCATTTTGGTGGATTAAATAGCAAATCCAACCACTAGCATGAACATGTGGACTCATGGTGTAAGTTAGCATTCCATTAATTGCAATGGTGTCACACAGATTATTATATCCACATGAAATGCAACTAAAGATTCAAGGGTCAACTTTCCATAGGAGCAATAATGACAAAGCAAGAAAACAAAACCAAAAACCCTGAGGTAAAAAGCTCTCTGCTTGATGTCTTGAAAGCTGATCTCCAGCCTGCAGAAAGAGGAGAAAAGTAATATTTCCTGGTCACTCAGTCTTATTACCTATTTCTTGGAATGATAAAATAAGTATGGGATTGCTGCTTTGAAGATTAATTCTAATAAAGCTATGGAAGGACTGGAATGTCCATATTCTGTTCAAAGGAAAATACCCTGATCTGGCACCAACTGTTATGTATGTAACCAGATCTCATGTATCAGTTAATTTAGGCAGAAATGCCAATTTTATTAAAGAGGTCATGGCAGATGGAAAATAATATACATTTAAATTCCTCTTTTTTTTTTTTTTTTTAATTTGGTCCAGGAAGACAGTGAATAATTCCTAAAACTGCTGCATTTTTGGGTATATTTTAACAGCTATGTGCTTGGAGCCTTTTTCTATTTTTCTATTTGCATAAGATTGAGTACCTATGCCCTCTGATTTTCAGCTTTGGCTTAGCTCATAGTGCTTGGAAGGCTCTTTCAAGAAGGCCCAGATCACTAAGCATTTAGTTATCCACAGTTTTTCACACTCAGATATGTTTACTTCATAAAATAGTACCAGTTCCACATGATGGCTTTGCCCTGACAAATCTTATTCAGATACAATTTAAACATCTTCAGAAGAGTAAGTCTCTTTCTGCACTTACTGACAGATCCCCAGGAGCATCCATGCTTGTTTTTAACCAGGTATGGGTCATGCCGTAGCATTCACACCTTGTTTTCAATCAGACGGCTTTGTGGGGTTCACTTCTATTTTCTAAATGTTTCACAAAGATGAAAATACTTTTCCGAGATTTCAGCCAATCAGCAGTCGATGTGTTTCCAAAGATATCTGTGTGCACTTCCAGCCTGCAAGCATGTGATGAACACCGGCAGCTCACTGCGTTGTGATGGTAGTCCAGATGTGGGCAAGTCACTTTGCATCTTCCGGAGCTGATATCTGTAATTCCTACTGCCCTGCCTCATTTGCTACATGTGTCCTTGCAGCAAACTTGAAAACAATTGAAATTGATGACGGAAGTTAGTTATTCACAGCTCTCAAGTAGAAATAATCAGCTTTATTATATCTTCTATTTACAGCAGATATTAGCAACTGATGTTGATCCGAAGAATCACTTTTTGTAATAGCTGGGGCAGGTGAGCTGTCCAGCTTGCTCACCACTCAGCTCCCACACCAGAGCTGGAGTTCGAGTACATTGGAAACTGAACATGTATTTGCAGAGATTGCTCTTTTCCCAGCAGCCGCTACTTCCTTGTTGCAATAGCTGATACTTTTCCAGGTTTGACAACACAAATGTAATATTAAGCACTACAAAGTGTCCTAGACTCCTAATGGACAGTTATACAAAGGTGCCTTGGTAACGGCAAGCTTGAGCTTTGCATATTCTCTGCAACCCATATGGCATTGATGAAAAGTATAGTTTACATGCTGAGCCAGTTTCAGCAGATGTTTACTATGTGCTGGCTGCTAAGTGCTCTGCAGTTTGAGGGCTGTGTGTTTTTAAGTCAATAGTGAGTGGATTGTTCATGACAGAACTAAAGACCAGACAGCTTTTTTCCCAAGCAGAGCGAATAGGAAATGATGATTGGACTAAAGTATTACATCAGCAGCCACTATCATTGCTTGTATTTATATTAGTAAGTAATGCCCACCAGTACTTCAGCACTGCCTGCTGACCTGAGTTCTCTGGGGTTATCCCGGAGACAGCTGCAGCCTGCAAATCCTGAAAAACAGTAGAAGCAAAAAGCTTCATTTGCTGTATCCCTGAGTTGATCCAAAGGAACAAGATATCTTCACATGCAATTTTAAAATCCTAGAGAAGAGTTGCTCTGCAAGCTACCTGAGATGGAACAAAAAGGAAAAAGTCTGATAATCTCCTGAAGGGTTTTGTGCCTTTTATAGCCCATAGTCAGGGAATACCTTCAAGAGAGTGATCTCATCCTCATCTAAGCCTTACCCATCTAACTCTTTGCATTAGAGAAAGGACCATTTCTATTTATAGCAAAGAAGGTTAGAGTTCAGGGCTATTCATCTTCTTCTGAAACAATTATTCCAGTGGGGCATCATGCCAGAAAGAAGAAGTTTCCTTTGCTATTTCTGTCAGGAGCTGAGGCACAGCAGACAGTGCAGTGGAACTGAGAGCTACATTTTACTTCCAAATTTGGCATTGAGCTGAGCTGATTAATCTACCTCATTTTCCCCATCAGAAAAACTGGGATGATCATGTGGACAGCTTAAAGACTTTAGGATTTAAACAGACAGGTGTTATGAAAGAGGTGGTTATTTTAAAGTTGGTGACATTAAATGGCAACTGCTTAAACCACTGCTGGAAAACCCACAGATCCCATATAAATATTTTTAAGGGTTTTATTTTTAATGTTATGTAGGTGAGTAGAGTAGGGAAGTCAGGGATAACGTGAGAAAAATGAGGAATAATAGCAGTTTGAGCTTGGCAAGAACTAATACTAGTGTTATTTGGCACCCGTTATCGTGGGATTTGAGTGCTGACCCATGACTGCTTACTCATCTATACAAAAGGAGCAGTAGGAGTAGAACATGCCAGGTATAATATTGATATGGAGACAAAACAGAGTCCATTGAGACTTTCCTTTTGCTGCTTTGTTAAGGAGAGGATAATGTAACAAAGCTGAAACTGTTGAAAGAGACAGAGCACACAGGAAAAAATAGCATCTTTCAAGAGACTTATTGCTGGGAGCTGGAAGAAAATATATAGAGTTTCATGTCCAGTTAGGCTGCTTTTTGCTTTTCATGTTTGGCAGGAAAAGGTGGGGGTTTTTTTGTTTTTTGTTTTTTTTTTAATAATTGGCTTGTCTAATGAAAAATATTATCTGTTGCTCCTAAAGGGCATTTTTCAGCAACAAAAAATATCCAGCCAGAACTCTTGGACCGGCTCCAACCAAATCTAGCGTTTCACCATTGTGAAACCTTTGAATTTAGGGTGCAATTTCTAATCTCCTACTTCGGAACTGTCAGCTGAAGATAACTTTTACTGAAATGATTTCCTAATATGATAAGTTGTTGAGGTGTTAAGTGGTACTTTAAGCAGCAAAATATACTGTTTACTGTTTTGGCATCATCTTACCTATATTTCAAAAACAGTAATTTCTTCTGAGCTGCCAGTTTCACTGTATTTCTAATTTGTGCTTATTTCAAAATATTTTTTAAAAAAGAAAAAGCACAAAGAAACAAGTCTGATGAGACTGCACAGAAGATTGCCACTTAAAGCTACCATTTATTATGCAATGACAAATGTCTTGGGCATATGATAACAGGCACAAATTAACATGTTACCTATAATTTCTGCACTAAGCAAAATAAATAACCTACTTGTGGTAAGTGACAATGATTGATGAATCCACTCAAGAGTTTCACAGAATCATTACAGCTCCGTCATCCTTGTCTTTCAAAAGGGTCTTCAATCAATAAATGAACAACAGCCCAATACACTAGAATCAGGAGCATGAGCAGTTAATGGAAATTTATGCTCTTTCTGTTGGGCCAGAAAATTAACTGTGCAGATAAACTGCTGTTTTTGCTCCCTCATGTCAACATGTCAACAACACACAATACCCTTTCAAGGTATCTATATCCTGGTTTACTGGGCGGGTGATAGAAACCACGCAATGAGAATAGTGCTGTAGCTTTGGAAAAAGAACTCTTCCTTTAGCGCCTGAGACTACACAAACATTTCATCTGTAGATAATAAATGGGCGCTGCCACCCCCGAGCTGGCCACTGTGCAGCAGGGGATATGGTTATAAAATAAAAAGAAATCATTCCTGTTGAAAGCTGCTACACAGCTTAGATTTCAGGGAGTTGCCATTAAATGAATTTGTCAGTAACTGCTGGACTGAGCATAATCGTGGCTGTATTGCAGGATGCAGCAGCTCTTCCTGCATCAGGATGGGTCATCCTGCCCTGTAAGAGCTCAGGGAACTCCTGGACATGCACCATGGTCTTGCAGCTTTCCATCCTTGCACGAAGGAAATCTAGGCACAGAGTCCCATCGTGGTGTTCATGCACAGTTAGCTAGATTTAGGGATGGCTTGTGAATGTAGGTTCCTTTTATTTACCAGGCTGGTACTCTCTCTGGGTTGTCTTTCTAGTGGGTCCAATTCTGAGCCTAAAGTTGCATGACTTAAAAATACCTTGTTCTCCGACCTCTCACTGAGACATCAGGATTTGATGCACACATCCAAGCTACTGTAAAATTTAGAAAATAAGAGAGCAATAGTGCTACTCTGTTAGGCTCTGCCAGGTCATTATATTCCTCCATTTTAGCTGGAAACATGGTAGAAGTGTGCAAAATACGATCGGTTCTGTCAGCCGCTCCACACTTTCTCTATATCCCATAAATGCAAGGAAGAACAGGACCCAAAGGCCACCTAGTTCTCCTGATTGGCAGCATATTCAAGTTAATGAGCTCTCCTGAGGAGCAGTGCATATAATCTTCAGCAAAATGTTAATGAGCCTTGCACATTTTGGATTAGAGCTAGCTTGGTGTAATAGAAAGAATAGTGGGCTCATTGCATCTGTCTTAGTGAGGTTAGATGGAACTGTTTTGTATTCAGAAAGATTTGGATCTTCACTAACATCATAATGAGAACGAATCAGGATTTGGCCTTGAGAGAGCCAGTCAATATAACAGAAAGAAAGATATAGCTCCTAACTTTAGCATGCAGTGAGGCTAGGGCTCATCTTACATTATATGTACAGCACACTGTACTTATCTTTTTGCAGTATACTGGGAACACAAACTAAGCAGTTATCCAGGTGAACAATTGAATTTTGGCCAAATTATCCTGTAGAGCCAGGGCTCTGCTTTATTCCAAGTTAACTTCAGTTCTAATATCTTCTACCAAAGAACAAAGATTTTTTCCTCCCAGCCTCCCTTTCTCCCTTCTCCCTACCTTCCTTTCTCCCTTCTTCTTCAGAGAAATGAGAAGATGAGCTTTAAAATGAGAGGATGGGCTTTTCTTCCAACACGTCAGACTAAAGAAGCACATGATTCAGTAACAACAACAACAAAAAACCTACAAGACTGAATAATGCTTGGTGGAATTTATTCCATTAGAAGAGCAGAAATCGTGGCAACTAGTCCTACATTTAGTGCGGTACTATGGGCATATATCAGTGCAAAGTATGGTACAAAAAAATTGTGTCTCCAGAGTGACTCAGAGGAGCACAGTGACTCACCACACACCTGCGGGACATCACTTTCCTGGCTAATCAGATTAGCCTAGCAGCAGCTTGACTACTTCCATGACAAATCACTGCTTGTCTTCCTGAGTGCTGCTTGTGCTTCTCTGTGGTATATGGGGACTTAGTGCCTGGTTCTTTGTGCCTAAGGAGCTTTAGGCATCTCCCCTTGCTTTTATGCCTGTTGCAGGAGGATGTCCCTGACCTTTTGTGGCCAAGACACTAGATGGCTGTGCTTGCTCAAGCCATCTTCCCTGCATCTTTCTTGTGAACTGTGGTTGGCTCTGGCTTCGGTGAGATCGTGTTCTAAGATTGATCCTAGGCTGTTCAAGCAAACAAGCATCCAGAGGACAGAAACACCTGGGCCTCAAGGCTGGGTGAAGATTGTGTGGAAGAACAAGAAAGTACATAGACTGCAATTAAAACCTGGACAAGCTGCAGTGAGGTGTGGTATGCACTATTCTCTTTTTGACTCCATTGGTGTGATAATTTTGCTGTGTAGTTGCCTATATAAAACACAGTTTTCTACTGATACTGCAACAGCAAAGAAGTGCTCTGTGTATGTGTGTTTGTGTCTCTGTGTTCGTGCTGGAAGGGAGGTGAAGAAGTATCCACCTAACTCTTTTCTCTCTTTATGGCAAGTGATCTCTCCTGAAATTCTCAAAACCAAAGATGAAAACCTGAAGTAGGCTTTAGAGAGACTTTGCAGAATCTTTCCACGGTCTAGCCATCCTGCATTTCAGTATGAACAACCAAAACTTAAACTGCCTGTGTTGCAAATCAAGTAATGTGTGTAGCTTGCCTGACAATGCGTAATTAAACAAAAAAGGCTGTAAAGATGTCCTTAAAGGAATCATGCAGGAAAGATAAAAGTTTTGAAGTAATCTCTGGAGCACAGGTTAAAATCTGTGAAGAAGGACCCAGCCACCTCACCTTTGGCCAGGTTCACCACATTCAGAAGATATCACTGCCCTTAACAAAGGTGATTGGAGGGGACTCAAGGCAAAAAGAGACCGTCAGAGGCTGGAAGCCTCATACAAAGCCCACAGAGGCAGAGCAACCCTGTGCTTGGCTATGCAAGGTCTTTCCAGCTCAGAGAGAGAAACACTGGTTAGAGTTCCTGGATGTGAGAAAATACAGGAGCAAATAAATGTGCCAGAATTTTTATTTTCCTTCTTGGTCTTGTATGGCTCTTTTTTTTTTTTTTTTTTAATTTTATTGCCCTGCCAGTTGCTGAGTTCAAATGATTCTGCTGAAATGACAATAATTAGTGCCTGGGACTGGAACTATTGGTGAGCTACAAAATCATCCCTCAGAGAAGTCAAAGGTATGAACTGAGGACATCCAAGCCAAGATTTCAGGAAGAGGCAGTATTATTTCTTGGTAAACATGTTCTCACTATATCTTTCTTCAATCTCATTACATCTCTCAATACATTTCTTCTTTTCTGAAATGGGCCTAACTCAGAAGAACAGAGAAAACATTGTTTTGTTCATGAGTTTTAATTTCTAAGAAGTTCCCCTAACGTAGCTATCCTTATTCATAACTTTATTTGGATATTCTGTTAGATATTCTGTGCAAGATTTGAAATTACCTTGGACTTCCTCACCTCACAGAAATGATGAGAAGCTCTGTTCTGTTAACTGAGGGCCATGAAATGCCTTTTACATCCTTGGACACTCTTAGAAATGCAAGATAGATACCTAGATAGATTTGAATGATATTTTTGACAGCTTAAAGGCCCTATTTTAGGAGGAAGGCTCTGAAAAAAAATGCATCTTTCATTTTATTGAATAGAAATTGATAGAGGTGATAAAAAATTTAGATAGAGGCCTCCTAAAGGTCTGTCTTCTAACACTTCTAACACTCTTACCAAAGTGTGGAGTCAGTCTTGGTGGGGTTCAGAAATCAAAGTGACTGTGGAAAAGACCTAGGAACTGAAAATGAGGTGTTATCCATTTCCTAAGAAATTTCCTTTTCCTTGCACTAGGATACAGGGAGAAGAGAGGCACCACATTTTTTCTCCCATACCATTTATTATTATTATTTTTTTACATTTACAGCTCCCTTTATGTGTTACCTTACAGTGAACAGTATTCATCTTTTCAAGGGAATATTTGCCCTTGACATCTTTCTCAAAACCCTCCGGAATTCTGCAAAACGCTGGGAGCAGCTGCACTGTTGCACATACATAAGGCCCTTGTAGTTTCTTCTTTAATTCTAAACTTCAGGCCTTTTGTGTTTGTCAAAGATATCTTCAACTGCAGCTGCCCACTGAGCTGTTCTCTTTATGAAATCATTCACAGCAGTGCCCTGATCTTGTTCTGAATCCACTGATTGACTTAATCGCAAGTGCTGTAGTGCTAACGGAGGCAGCAGCGATCACATTTCCTCTCCCCTTGCAAAATAAACAGTATTCACTTCCCTTCTCAGTCATAGGATTTTGATTGCTCGACACATTTTTTTCATTGTTGCTGGATCAAGAGTGCACAGATCGGTGATGCTGCCATGCTTGATTCGCGTAGTGTGCGCATACTGCATGAAGTCACAAATGAGAGTGGATTACGGGTGCCCAAAGATTACCTACCTTCTGATTATTTAGCAAGAGATAGTAGGGTGAAATTAATGATTGTTCAGTTCTCAGCAAGGCTGTAGTATAGCCTGTTGGTAGTTGCTGCTGCAGCTCATTTGTGAGCCTAATGTATTTTCTGTGAAGCATATTGTGATGTGTTTATACTTTACACAAGTGTTTTGTAGTTAGCCACTCCTGTTTCTGTTCTTCTTTATTTAAATCTGATTTGTAACATTCCTGATGTCTCCCAGATGTTTTGTAGCAATCCAGGTGCAAGCCACATCGCAGGAGCTAAACACTTTATTGCTGCTTACCCAAAGCATCCTTGCCACTCAGATTTGCCTGCAGGTTTTGGTATGAAACTCTGCTTATCAAGATTTTATTTACTCTGGTGGGTCTTCATTTTTACATGAGAAATCCATGTATCATAACAGAGTAAATTCATTCATCAGTTTGGTCATTAAAAGAGCAATAACCTGCAGGAAACTTACCTTTGTGTGGAATTTCATTGACCCCAGCATCACTTTGCTCTTGTCCATCCTGGAATACTTATGAAGCGGCTTCTGTGCTTCCTCTGCAGTACTTTTAGGTTTCAGCAGCAGCAATGGAGACAGTAGTCTGGATCCATGCTCATAAATGATTATGCTGCTGAAATCTCTTCCCTGTACAACCAGGTCACCCAAAGGAGCAGGTGCTGTTATTAGTGGTCCTCAGGAAGAACTGGTTGTTTTGAAGGGGAGAGGAACCAGAGGAACCTTTTTTTTTGCATGACAAATTCAACGTTCCTACTGATGAACTTGTCACAACCAGTAAGGCACTGCTAACCTTTCAGAAGTTGCTGTGGATGTTCCAGAGGGCACTATTTCCAATTTCTTAATTATTGTCCTTGGCATTGCTGAACCATAGCCTTTTGATATTCAAAGCAATATATAAGTTAACCTAGGACATCCATCCATCCATTGTAGGGAGGAGAGGAGAGGAAGGGAAGAAAAAAGATATTTTGTTGTTACGAGCACTGAATCATTTACCTGCAAATAATTCTCAGAGAAGTGAGGAAGCTGAGCATTTTGACCAGGTCTTAGAGACGTGTGTATGTGACTGACACTGTGGCTGAACTTTTTTAATATAGGAAAAACTGACACAAGTGTCGCTGTATCCAGGGTCTGAATGCTAACACTATTATGCAGTACTGGTGATGGTGACCTCTGTGTCTGAAAAGTTAAGAAATATAGATAGGTATTTGTTCTCCCAAATTATCTACTGCTTCGCTTTGCTTTTCGACTGAAAATGCCAATGCAGATGCAGTAAAATGAATACATTCACACATATTTACTGCATAAAATTATAGCAAAATGAGAGGGAAAATGTCACTGTAATTTTCCCTAAAAATGTATCTTTCTTTATTCCCTTGTCTTTTTTTTCCTAATTTGCCTCTCTTTATCAGTCATTATTATTTTATTTAGCTACTTTATTTAACTATATAAAGTGTTTTGAGTTTCAATCATTTTGAATAATTCTATATAAAATAAACTCTTATCATATTCGTTGTCAAAAATGTGCGTGGGACGCAAAGCTTTATTTTGCTGTTGGTATATCTATAGTTTTTGGTTTTTATGGTATCTTGAACAACCAGTCAAAAGAGTTATCCTCAGAAGAAAAAAATAATTAATGCATTAATTCAAGGAGGGAGAAATGAGAAGGAGGATAGAGATCATTTCTTTTTCAAAGCTGCCCTGAATACTTTTATATCAGCTCTATTTAAAGAGTTCATTCTTACTTCTCTCCATTAAAATACTGAAAAAGATCTGTGGTCACTAATGTTGACTGAAGCCTTTCTGGTCTTTGTTTTATCAGATTGTCTGTAAGCAGAACAAGCACTGTTTCCTGCAGTTACCAACCAAAAGTAAAGAAAATTTTGATAATTAGAGTACCAGAACTGTGAAACATGATTAGCTTTGGAATTTAAAATATTATCATTGATTGCTCTGCAGTACTAGTTTAAGCAAACCAAACATACTCCTCATCAGAGCTAGTCCCGGGTCCTCAAGCCCAAGCTAAGCAGCTAAGTTTGATATATTCTTCCTGCTCATGAACTCTGAGACACATCGCTCCTGCGCCTAAACGCAGCCATAATTCATCCATTTCAGAATGTCCTTACCAAGGTCAATTTCTTTGCACATTGCTTTAACTGTGCAACCCTCCTCTCGAACACCCTAAACCAGTTCCCATTCTCTGCTATAGCATAGCAAATATAGATTGTCTGTCTTTCCTTTCAAGACCCTTTATGGCCTGACTCTACCAAATCCCAAGCACCTACTGAACTATCGATTTCCACCTCTGACCATAACTAACATCTGTTGCCTTCTTCTAAGTGATTGTGGTGTATTTCATATTTGAATGGATATCATGAAATTTGCAATCTCAGCTCCTTTCCTCTTATGAATTCTTTCTTTAAACTTTCCTTTGAAGCAACGGCCCCAAAAAGTGTTAAGGGAAGGCAATGTTTGCAAAAGTGTATGAAAGATTATCTTGAGCCATGCTGTGCAATCATTTCTTTGTATTTCCATATCTATATCCAACAGATGTCTTTTGTCTCCTATTTGCATTACAAATTATTTTATGACAGGAAGAACTACGTGTTTTCTTGTCTTTTTTGTTCATTGTTTTTGATGTTGTTCCTTTTTTTTTTTTAATAGTTTTTATTGCAAACAGGTTTTACCTTGACTACTTCTTTCCATCTCTATGGTAACACATTACTATCAGTCACTGTCATAGGTATTTGCTAGGTAACGATAGCAATGCTAGCTACTCTTAGTAAATAAAAATGACGGTAGTAAATAAAACCCCTTAAATCCTGCAGGGTCCAGAAGCATTCAGGGAAGTAGGAGCTCATCCTTTCTCCTTGCTTCTAAATGCAGCTATACATAAGTAGCAAGTAGAGAAGTAGGAGAAAAGTCATAATGTTGAAAAACTGTAGAGGACTATTTCACATGTGATGACCAGGGCATATACTTTGTTTTCAAAGATTTAGGAGTATTACTGCATCCGGGCTTCCTCCGCCCATCTTGGAGATCTTGTTCCAAAGCATGAAGAAGAAAAGGTTTCAGGGTGGAAGAAGCGGAGATTGCATATGAGGCTAAGGCATCACTGAAGGAAGTGCTCAGAATTCTCTAATTGTTCCAATAATTTTGGTAAAGTTGTAGACTTGTTATAGCTCAATTTCCCTTCCAGAAAAGGGGGATACTAGCAGGGGATACTAGGGATTTTCTTACCAGGTAGGAACTTCTCAAATCTAAATAAATCGTTATAAGCAAATCAGGTACTAATAGAAGAGACTCTGGTCCCATTGCTAATACAGTCAACTCAACATATGAGATTGTTGGAGAAAGACTGCAAAAAGTAAAGGAACTATTTTCTGGTATTTTATGCAGACAAGATTAGCATCTGCTACATTGCAGGAAATGAAATAGGTGCTTGTAGCACCATACAGACAGATTCTTCTCTTCTATTTAAAAACAAATAGACCTGTATGCTGAGACTTTCCCTTATGATGGCCCAATGTTGACTTCAGAAATTTAATTAAATGCATGAAACCTTGTAATCTCTCACTACTATAGCTGTAGTAGTTTGCTTCTAATAAAGGCTACAAAAATCATGATTAGCAATGTTGAATGATCATCCCCCCCCCCCTTTTTTGGCAGCTAAATAAGCTTCTTGAGAAGTGCAAAACTATACATACAATTGTATTTTTGAAACAGAGATTCCCAAAAAATTCAATATTATGTGTTCTAATGTATGTTGATCTGTGTTTTGAGCTATGTCAAAGAAAATGAATGCATAGCTTTGTAATTAGTTGAGTCATATCCTAATTGAAAATGAATTTAGCCATCATCTTTTCCTAATGAAGGCAGTGGCAAACTCTCATTGACTTCAATGGGAACAAATTACTGGCAAAAATCAAATTTAGAAAAACGCTAATCAGCCATGCCTAGTTAGGCGTAGTGAAAGGTGGCAGTTAGATGTAAAACTCTGCTGTTCCTAAACCATCTTTTCAGACTTGGTAAGAGTATTTTGCACGGTTAATTTTCACTGATACTTGAGAAAATGGCGTTTAGCAGAAAGCCTACTAAAATCACCGAACGCTTGTTTATGTAAGAGGCCATGGCTAATTGAGATGAATATAAATTTCAGCTTAAAGATTGTTATATTGCTATCCCTTTGGAATTATCCTTGTGAATGGTTTTATTATTATAATCGCATCATTCTGCACACACTATAAATTTCTTCTATATTATTTATTCTATTTATTATTATTTATAATTAATTCTTTTATTCTATATTATCTTCTATATTATTATTCTTCTATATAAAAGATGATCAACTCTCCTCTTGTTAAATTCACTAGCTGCTCAGGGGGATGGAGGAGGAGAGAGGTGGAGCAGCTAATCATCAAGAATGACTGATCTTACGGTACACTGAATTCCTTTTAATATTAAAGAATGATGAATGATCGTTATTACTTCCCTTACATAAACACTTCTCCCCTAATCTCGCACATCCATGTATTAGTAAATGTTACTTTTTCTCATTCAGTGTTTATTGAATATATTACTTGTTATGCATATATGTATTATGTTTAGTGGATAGCTCTATGATTTTTTCAAACTCTAGTATATTTGTCCCATGGCATGAATTTATATGTATTTAACAGGGAGATACACACACACACATACATATTTAACCAAAATTTTCATAATATTTTTAGCACAGTATCAAATAATTTTTTAAAAAAGTAACTGGAAGAGTAAAAATAAGCTATATCCGTTTCAAGATGTCACATCAGTCACAACAGTAATAAAAGGAAGGAGATAAAATTATTGGCAGTCAAAATGAGGAAGAATCAATATAAAATACACAAAGTCATAAAGCAAAACCTCAGCGCTTTACCAGAAGTCCAGGGGAAAGCTGATATTTCATAAATAATTTCACCGGACTAGAGTGAGCAATGAGAAAAGAGACGAATGTGTCCTAGAATGCACTAGCTCGCACAGTTTGTGCTGGTGACTACAGTGCAGAGAATAACTGGTAGAAAGGAGTTTAACCAGGCACGTTTTAGCCCGCTGAAGCTGATGCAAGAAGTAGCTGTCTGGATGTTGAAAGACAACAGAAAGCTGCACTTTAAGGTTATGCACTTGAAAGCCATTCTTGATGATGTGCTCTGAAGATGCGAAACTCTCTGTCTTTGCTCCTTGTTCCAGCTCTTCAATGATTTTTTTTTTCCTTTCCCTGTTCTTGTACTCTTCAGTGCTTTTCCAAGGAGTGTGCTGGGCAGCTTTTCTCTATGGCGTAGCAATTTCACAGGGGATTTCAAAGAATGCAGTTTTCCAAAGCACTTGCTTTTGGCTTGAATGTTCCTCATCGAAGTCATTAAGATTTTTGCCATTGACTTTAATTAGAAAGAGGCTGGCTGTTTAAATTCTACATGTTGGCATTTCCTTTAAAAGCCTCAGTGCCTCTGTGGACATGTATCATTTGTTCATGACAATGACTGTTTAGGATGCCTCTCTCTGAAGTCTTTAATTATAAGAACATTTTCTAGTTTTCACAGAAATAAGAACTTTGGTGATAATTTCTTCTTCCATCTCTTAACTACGTAGTGCTGAGAAAAAAGCAAGTTCACGCTTTAGCAGTAGCGTTGCCAGATGTTCAGGTATTTTTCTTACGGGTATCCTCAAACAGGCATTTCACAGGAAAGAAGTTGTGGAGAGAAAATAATTATTATCAGCATAGTATGATATTCGGAAATATAAAGAGACGTTTCTGAGACTTAAAAGTGTTCCCTTGTGCTGTCCTCTTAGCGCTTTCGTCTGTAATTCTGGCCATTGAGTCCAGCTCATTGGCTCAGAAAATGCTAGAGCTGTGAGCAGAGATACTAAAGCACATGAGTGGATCCTGACTTCCATGCTGTCCCAACTTGCCTGTGTGTGTGATTCTAGAATATTTTGCAGATTTAAACTTGCAGAAAATTGGTGTTTTTATGTCCTGACAATCAAATTAGACCCAAGCTAGTAATCAAAATTATTTGAAGGTCTAACTTCTAGATACCTTTCTAGTTTAGACATTTAAAGTTTATCTGCTTTGTTAGACGGTCTAAAAAGGTCATATCTGTAGCTATCCAGTACAAAGTTTCTATCCTCCAGATCTGGTTAGATAATTGTCTTTTTCTCCATAATACTCTAATAATTCCCCATAATTCCGCACATTTCCTAGGTTCCTTCATTCAGAGGCAATGTATAAGATTGAGGAGTGAATCTACTTTCGCTATTATCTTCCGTTATCGCATAGGTTTCAGAGGTACTTTGTCAAACACCTTTAAACAACAGATGCTTCTGAGAATTAAATTAATTAATAGTTTTTTGAGTATGGGAATTATTCATTAATTAGTAGACTTTCAGAGACCCTCTGATTTCCTCATGCTCCCTCCCTCCACATTAAATATAGCTTGGACACTTTATTAATTCAAAAATTTGCAAAACTAAATCCACTTATTAGTTCTCTTGTGGAACTGATCTTTGATATATCTGTTCTAATTAGCCATTTAACATCTTTGCTATATAAAGAATTAAATGACTCCTGTTCTGTCTCTAGGAATGGAATCTGAAACAGTGGGGAGATACTGAATAAAGAGATTAAAATCTTGTAGATGGTCGTAAAATTTCTGAAGGAGGAGTTGTATAGGAGACTATATAAACTACCTCATAGTCTGTGGATTTCTGTAAAAAGTTTGTTGCTAGATCTAGCCTGGAATATCTTACATTGAAAAGTGGAGGTGTTCAGTAGTGAGACTCAACATTAAATAGAACTGGTCCCAGATAAAGCCTTTAGGGTGAAAGTTAACACAGAATTAACTGACTTTAGGGTGCCTATTGCGTCTCCATCCCACACTTGAAATAGGTTAGTTTTCCCTTTTGAATCCTAACTGGGCTCCTCCAGTCCAAAATGAGATTTCAAAATAGTTTTGAAAACATATCTCGTTATTTTGAATTCAAGGAAATTCCCTGTCTGTTTCTTCTTAGAATAGGTGTCGACAAGTCCAACTAAACGCTATGAACTTGGAAGGAAAATAAAGTTGAAGAGCTTTATGACATGTGGAGGTCTCTCTTACTAGACAGGTGAAAATAAACATGTCAGACTTTGATTTGACTTACTCACCCATATCTCTTTGGGATCTTTCAGCACTTAGTTACTTAAGATCCAAAAGTGTTGATGCAATAAGGCAGTGTGTTGTTCTTTTTGAAGAAATGCTGAGAGATTTATGTGGGACAGTGATTTCTTTTCTTTGTTTCACCTTTCAAGTCTTGCCATGTTTTAAAGTGAGTTAAAAGAATGTGATAAGTATGCTAAAATAGTGTTGTACTATATTTTATTTTATAAAAACAAAAAACAAAAACAACAAAAACAAAAAACTTCATTGTTTTTGATCTTAACTCAGAAACACTTCAGCATCTGACCAACTCTCTCTGAATGATGCTAAAATGTTTATTTTTAACTTTCCTGGATACTGAGAACTCTAGGTATCCTTTTTCAGACCAACCTTAGTGTTTTAGCAAATTCTGTATTTATATATACCAAATTCAGTGATTTTTTCTGAAAAAAGGAAAGCTAACATTTTAAACTTAAGAATTTTTTTAACCTTACGAAGTGTCTGTAATATACTTTTGAAAGTGGTAAATATCCTAATGTCAAACAAATCACTTCAGAATGCCTGAAAATAAAAGTCCTTTTTCTCTTGTGCTTGTAGATACTCTTATTTTACTTTATGAATCAATTTATTTTAGAAAATATTTGATCAATGAACTGAGAGAGGAGGAGGGGGGCACAAAATTATTCATGAAGCTCTACAGCAGCAATTGTTTGTGCTAGACTGCTATTTTACACTAAATTCTGGAAAGCTCCAAGCTGGATTAAGGAAAATACACAACAGTGATATATTCACAGAAGACATAAAAGAATGTTCAAAGTCTGTATTTTAAACAGTCTCTTTTCCTAGAATAGAATATCAAGGTGCAACAATCCCTAGAAACAAAGTTAACTTTTGTATGACTTTTGTCTGCATGATTCTAAGTCTCAGAAAGATAGAGTTTTAAAGAGTTGTGACATTAAACCATTTTCTTTTGATACTCTCTTTTTCTTTTACTGAGCTATGAAAGGGCTCATATCTTGTCTGTAAAATTATTGTTTGGCAGAAGAAAGAAATATTTAATGGCAAAACTAGGGAAAAAATACTCTAGTGCTGTCCTTGGGTTTTGATGCTAACTACAGGGAAATTGAAAGGAATAAGATTAAAACAAACAAACAAACAAAAGGTGAGGGGCAGAGCTGAAAGGGAAAAGAGGGCAAGGCTGCTTCAGACTGTAAGTGCTAAGGTATAATTTCATCACATTTCTGCCTGTGAAAAGTTGAATGGCCTAGAGTTACCTAACTCTGTCCTTTACAGTAACATAATCACACCATTAATGATGGTATTTCCTCTCAGTATTTTCAAACACAATATACATTTATCAAACACAATCAGCTGTTCAAAGAAATCATTGGACCAATTTTGATGTGAAGGCACTGATTTCAAAACTCATGTGGGATTCACTATTTGCACTATGTGAACATTTTAGTAAACTTAGCTTTGTGCTAGAGACTGATAATGGGAGAAAGACACGCAATGAGAAGAAATACTTTCCATAGGCTCAGAGTAGTACTATAATGTTGAAGTATATCTCTAACCGTGTCAGGATACAACTTGTGCTATGAGATCTAAGAACTGGGGACTTGGAAGGATTCCTCTAGCGTTATTTGATATAGAAGAGTTTCTTCCATATCCTTTGATTATGGAAAGATTGTTTGGGAAGCTTTGCAAAAAGTACCTGTAATTCACATGAACAGAAGCACAGCTGGCTGAATAATTTTCAAAGTACTTTTTCAGAGGAAAATATTGAGTCATTAAACCATAAACTAACTGGGGATAAGAGTCATTTTCAATAAGTCCTGCTACAAAAATAAATAAAAAAGCTAAAATTTCTATATTTCAAAAATAATTCAATTTTCAGAAGATTCAAAACAAATGCTTATTTGAAATTGAAAGCCAGTCTATTTATCAATTCAGTAAAAGAAATATAATAAGACTTCAGAATTTCTGAAAAAAAATATTTGATTGTTTTCCTTTTATTCAATTTTTTTAAAAAAGGAGCTTTCTAAGATCTTCTGAGGGTTTGAATTTTTTTCCTGATTTAGGCTAGTGGAGATGTCAGTATTCCTGAAGGACAGGGGAAATTTTTTCATTCTCCATTTTAAAAGGCTATTTTGAATGCAAAGGAGAAACAGTATTCTCTTCATAACTTTTAAATCTTTTTGCTTGTTTATACCACAGGCACTATAAACATCATCTAACCTTGACAGGTGAGAGAACTTATAGTAACTTTCCTTCTGATAAAACAGCGCTTGACTGCCTAAGTTAATGAAGAGACCCAATTAACTATTATTAATGATAGAATCTGTTTGGTAAGACAGTCACAAATACTGCAGTTGTCTAATTACCTCTAGCAGAATGCAGTGGTGCATATACAGACTACCCTATTTACCAGAAATTATATCTATAAATCACATACTGGAAGCACAGTATGTATTTCCTGTGGTACTGAGATGTGCTTATCTTTCTAGAAAAAACGTGAATAGACTATCTCTGTGCATTACCCTCTACTGAAATGGTTTTATGCTAGAAATTTACAAGGAAATGTAGGAAGGCATTTTATTGTGTGGTTTAGAGAACTATTCTCCACTTCCTGATAGAATTTTGATGAAGATCCGCCTAGCAGATCAATAATTCATATTATTATTAATTTTCAGGTCTCTGAAAGCAGGATGCTTTTAAGTGGTAGCTCTATGTGCTTGTTCAAAAACTGGGAAGAATTTAGCCATGTATTCCTACCATAATATTTCATCACTCAACTTTCCCTGTCCTGCTAGAATGCACATGACCTTAATTTTCTCTTCTTCTAGAATAGACATATAAACTCTTCATGCTTTGCTTTCTCTTTCTCTCTTTAATCTGGTAGTTTTCTACCATTTAGGAGCTCGTATGCCTGTAGGAAGTAGGGTGCAGTAATAAAGGTCACTATAAGAAAACAGGCAAAACACACCGTTCTGCTTTTGGTTATTCTAATAAAAAATCATGGATAGACCTTTTTGTTATTTTCTTCATATTGTCAGATGGAGTACGGTTAGGCTGCAAAAGCATATGTTTTCTTACAGTTCATTTTCCACAGATTGGATCAGTAGTTGATTCTTTTGCGTCCAATACCCTTGACTATGCTCTATTTCATTTGCAAAGGCTTTTCCATTTAGCTTTTATTTTTCACTCTGCCATGTCTTCCCAAGTCTTTTTTTTTCCTCAGCCTCTTTTCTGCTAGCATGCCTGGTGCATTCGATTGCAAGTTAAGTGCCTTCTTATGTTCTATTTGGAAGTGCTTTTCAGGGCCAGTGCTTACTGTCACAATGTAGAGCTGCAGCTGGGTTGCTGTGACAGCACCTCTGTGACTAGACTCTGACTGGGCTATGAAAAGGGTCTTACCCTATGCATGTTTTGGAAGAAGAAGGTATCTGCCCTGTTATCCTGGATGGTTTCCTGTTGCCTTCTTTGTTACCCTAATTAACCATGGGGACCTCTTCCAGAGTTGAGCAACTGAGCTTTCCAATGAAGCCTTTCTGTGTCAGGAAAAGAGGTACCATAGTGATAAAGTCTCATAATTTTTTTTTTTTTTAAATAATCGTCTAGAGTCTTACTATAAATTGTACAGGTTAGAGATGCTCGTTAGCGATTAGTTAATTGAACATGGTTTCTCTGCTGTTGTCTGAACAACAAGGACCTCTTTCTGGTGATGCTGATGCTTTTCTGACAGATGTTGGAAGCTGGCAGTGCCTAGTAAGGAGATTCAGCCTCTTTCTCTCCCAGGGAGGGCAGGGGGGAACCCTCATCACTGAGAGCCTTTTAAATATCAATAAAACATTTTCTTCCAAATGAAGCTATGTCAGGAGATGTTTCTGTGCTGTGTTTCTGGTAAGGTTTAAACCTTGCCTTCTCATAGCAACTTGAGAATCTGACAAGCTATCCAGCACCATAAGAAATACAAGCAGAAAATATGTTATGCAATGAATATCAACAGGGTGTTCAAAATATATGCCTGCTGCATACTATATATGAGAAGATTCGGGACAGGAAGGACAAAGTTTGTAGCGAAAGATTAATAGGTAAAATAGCATGCTACTAAGTCAAAATAATGTGGCATGTACTTTCGTGAAGAATAGTAATATACCGTTTAGAGTACCTTCCCTCTCAACACCATATGTGATCAGCCTTTCGTACCTTTATAGTTAGAGGGAGAAACTGGCTGACTTACTGGATGGTCCTGACTCATAACTATGGATTTCCTTTTAGTTCAAATGAGGATAGATACAGAATCAGAATGTAGGGAGAGATTCAGGAATGAAAGTGGCCTTGTTTGATCCTCTTCATCTTACTTGCCAAAGGTGCAGTTGGTTGCAAGGATGGTTGCAGGAAAGCTCAAGACACTAGAAGGAGAGAAGAATGAAAGGAGAAAAAATATTTCATGAAATGCTAGATGTACACGATCTGCTTCCTAGGATGCGCGAGGTACTACTGCGATAGGTAGGGATGGGCATAAAAACAGAGTGCACTCCCACTAATGAATGTCTAAGTACTGTCACCTTTGCAAGCATTACATAATGGATTTTGTACCAAGCAGTTTTATGGAAATCAGTGGGACTATCCTGGGACTGCAAATATAATTTCAGTCCCATTTATGATTCTCTTTTATTGAAAGCCACTGTTATAGTGTTGGGCAAATAACTCGGTCCCAAAGGAGATGGATTCTCATTAGGTCTTAATCCATAGAGTAATTGCCATTTCATGGGTGATATGTACTCAATACTCTAGAAAGTGACCTTGCAAAATGAGGGAGATATTGTGCAGAAGCAGAATATGAAGCTGCTTTACCTAAGAGGCATTATGCTCTATTTGCTTTCCTGCCTTCTGATTTCTCAGCTATATTATGATAACGGAATAAGGGAGAATATTCAGTGGAGAACCTCTTCTGGAAAGATAAATGAGAAAAGAAAACACCGCCAGAGAAAGGGATAGTATCACTTTCTGTCCTTTGAGAATAAAATAGAATAAAATAGAATAGAATAAAATAAAATAAAATAAATTATTCAAGGAAGTTCTCAAATTAATGCTACATTTTCTCTGAAGCGTTGTCGTTAAGGTAGGAACAAAAATCTCATTGTCTTCAACAGCACAAGTTTGGCTCCTAAGAGGAAGACACCGTGAAGACAGACAATTGCCTCCCAAGTCAAATTCTGTATGTTAAAGAGGAAAAGTGAGGCAGGGATAGAGGAAGGTGGATTAGGAGAAGGACACAAAACAATAAATGAATCACAGAAAGCATTTACCGTACCATTTTGAACAGCACCATTTTGCAAGTCCAATACAAAGATGTCTGCCTTTTTGAGTACTGAAGAAAAGAAGCATGAAGCTAATTGGCGGGGAGGGGAAAGCTCTTTATAATTTTATTTACTAAGACTATGGAAAACACAGACATAAGCCTTAAATAGGGCTGAGATTATGAATGGAAATATTTTGGACTGGTGGAGAAGTTTCTTTCTGAAAACATTTGAGAACTCTTATACATACTATGCTTTTGTACAGACAGCAATACACGCCAGCCTGTATTTTCGACACAAAACTCTAATGTAATTTGCATTGTACTTGGACTGATGTTATTAATGGAAATAACATCATTAATTGAAAACGTGAATAAAAATTAATTTGAGGCTGAATGGTTTTGGTGTCAACACTCCCTCCATATTTCTTTGAGGTCCAATTACCACTGTTCCTGTAGCATTCATTGTAATCCTACAAAAGATCTATTTAAGCCGTTGATATGTGTGACTTGTATACTCATAATAAACCCATGTACCTGAAATCAGTATAAACCATGCACAGCTTTCAAAGTGTCTTGAAAACTGAACTGAAATCTTGAAAATGTCAAGATATTCAACAGCAAAATATGGCAGATAATAGATTACTTTGCAATCATTAGATAAACGTTAAAAAATTTGGTAACACTTAATTGAAATGCATTTCTTTGAAGAAGATATTTTCATTTACCCTATGAATTTCAGGCTTCTCCAAAGCTGAAATATTGAAATAAAATTGTCAAAAGCAAGAAGTGACTTAGATCTTAAATTCTATTTCTGTTCAACAAGATTAAAGCTCAGATCCACAACTGTTGAGTAGTTAGATTATCTAAAGGCAACCCCCCCCCCCAAAAAAAAAAGTAGAAAAATGAGCTCAATACCAACAATCTCAGAAGAAGTATTGCTAAGGGAATGATATATAAACTACCTCCTCATAACTAAATCTATGGATCTTGAGATAAGGTACATGACTAGAAGAAATTATGAGAGTCTACTCCTATCTGTTATTATTTATTGAAAACTTTGGCATATTAAAAAGGAAGATCACCATATTTTACTTAAAATAGGAGAGTTTAGAGCTTCAATTTAAAAAAAAATGACATACATAATTCAGTAACATCTGCATTGACTTAATAAAGTTTTTAGTGTAGATGAATTTTTATTGGTGAAGCAGAGGTTTCCTCTAAAACATTTCAGCCTAGTATAAGGCTCAAGATTTTCCTTACTTGTAATACAATTCACTTTTAGTTAAGGTTCTTTATTAGCCATTTTGTAAATAATTGCACAGATATTTCTCAGAGATTTTCACCTTTTTCTGTGGACTTCAGCTGACTCCGTTTGCTAGGTCAGATCATTAGAAATGACCTGCACTAGGGGACAGGACATGGGTCTAAACGTCTTTATTCCTAGGAGGAATACAGGACCAGGAATGCAGAAGGTCATATGCTAGCTCTCTTCTGTCACTGTGAGCCAAGTTCCTCTGGGTGGAATAACTCACCGTGGAAGGGACCTCGGAAGTCCAACCTCCTACCTGCAGCAGGATCAGATGTGAGATCAGACCAGGTTGGGTAGGGCTTTGTCCAGCCAGGACTTGAAAGCGTCCAAGAACGCAGACAGCACAGCTTCCCTTGCCCCTACTCCATTATTTTGCTCTTCTCATGGGTAAAAATAATTCCTTATCAGCAGTCTGAACTTCTCCCATATGAACTTCGCCCTCTATCTCTTGCCCTTCCAACAGGCACCACTGTGAGGAGCTGGCCCCGTCTTCTCGGTATCATTGTTAGAGCTCTGCCATCTCAGGGTAGGGTGGGTGCTTGATCGTGCTGAATGTCATGGAGGCCCTGTCAGGACCCTTTCTCCCACCTGCACAGGTCCCTTGGGATGGCAGCCTGGTCCTTTCGTGTATTGACTGGTCCTCACAACCTGGTGTCTTCTGTAAACTTAGTGAGCATACCTTCCACCTTGTTCTCTTGGTCCTGGATATGGATGGTAAACAGGGCATGTCCCAGAATAGACCCTGTCGTAGTTAACTTCTTGTCAGTGGACTGACAAATATTCAGGAATATTTGGCAGACAGTGCTGAAAACCTTGACAAGAATAAAGTAAAGCACATCCATTACTCTCCCCTCATACACAGGTACAAGGTAACTTGCTGGGTCAGGCATGATTTACCCTTCAGTAAATCCATCCTAACTGTTCCCAGTCACCTTCTACTTCATGTGCCTAGAAATGTACTCCAAAAGGACTTACTCCATGACTTTTTCAAGGATTCAGGTGACTTGCTTATAGGTCCCTGGATATTTTCTTTGGCCTTTTTTTGAAGATGAGTATGACTTTCGCCCTTCTCCAGTCTTGGAAATCTCTCTCAGTCTACATGACCTTTCAGAGATCAACCTTGCAATGACATAAGCCAGCTCCTCAGCACCCCGGGTAGAGCCTGGCAAGTGTCACAGACTTGTCCGGGTCGAATTTTTATGAGCTATCCCTGACTCAACCCTCATCCACTGCTGGTCGTTCCCCTCCTCCTTGAACCTCTCCACTAAGCACAGAGCTTGGGGAAACCATGATAGCGAAAACTAAGGCAAAGCAGGTCACTGTCACTAAACACCTACCTCATTCAACAAAAGTTATTTTATTACTAGTGTAGCACTAGAAGTTCTTCCTCTTGCCTTTGACATACTTAGCGTGCCCAGCTCCATCTGAGCTTTGACTTTCTTGACATCATCTCCACACATCCAGATAATGTTTCTAAATCACAGAATCACAGAATCACAGAATCGTTTAGGTTGGAAGGGACCTCTGGAGATCATCTAGTCCAACCTCCCTGCTCAAGCAGGGTCACCTAGAGAATATTGCCCAGGATCACACCCAGACGAGTTTTGAATATCTCCAGCGAAGGAGACTCCCTGGGACCTCTCTGGGCAACCTGTTCCAATGCTCTGTCACCCTCACAGTGAAGAAGTTTTTTCTCAGGTTCAGGTGGAACTGCCTGTGCTTCAGTTTCTGCCCATTGCCTCTTGTCCTGTTGCTGGGCACCACAGAGAAGAGACTGGCCTCATCCTCTTGACACCTCCCCGTCAGATACTTGTACACGTTGATCAGATCACCTCTGTCTTCTCTTCTCCAGGCTGAACAGGCCCAGCTCTTGCAGTCTTTCTTCATAGGAGAGGTGCTCCAGCCCTCTAATCATCTTGGTAGCCCTCCGCTGGACTCTCTGCAGTCGTGCCATGTCTCTCTTGTCCTGAGGAGCCCAAAACTGGACACATTCCTCCAGGTGAGGCCTCCCCAGGGCTGAGGAGAGGGGCAGGATCACTTCCCTCCACCTGCATTAGGCAACACTCTGCCTAATGCACCCCAGGATCCCATTGGCCTTCTTGGCCACAAGGGCACACTGCTGCCTCATGGTTAACTTGTTGTCCACCAGCACTCCCAGGTCCTTCTTGGCAGAGCTGCTTTCCAGCAGGTCAACCCCCAGCCTGTACTGGTGCACGGGACTACTTCTCCCTAGGTGCAGGACCTTGCACTTGCCTTTGTCGAACTTCATGAGGTTCCTCTCCGCCCACCTCTCCAGCCTGTCCAGCTCCCTCTGAATGGCAGCACAGTCTTCTGGTGTGTCAGCCTCTCCCCCCAGTTCTGTATCATCAGCAAACTTGCTGAGGGTGCACTCTGTGCCTTCCTCCAGGTCACTGATGAATATATTGAACAAGACTGGAGCCAGGACTGATCCCTGGGGGACACCACTAGCTACAATCCACCTCACTGTCCACTCATCCAACCCACACTTTCTGGGCTTGCCTAGGAGGACGTGATGGGAGACAGTGTCCAAAGCCTTGCTGAGGTCAAGGTAGACAACATCCACTGCTCTCCCCTCATCTACCCAGCCAGTCATCCCATCAGAGAAGGCTATCAGACTGGTCAAGCATGATTTCCCTTTGGTGAATCCATGCTGACTACTCCTGATCACCTTCTTGTCCTCCAGGATGCTTACTGATGACCTCCAGGAGGAGCTGTTCCCTCACCTTTCCAGGGATGGAGGTGAGGCTGACAGGCCTGGAGTTTCCTGGCTCCTCCTTCTTGCCCTTTTGGAAGACTGGGGTGACACTGGCTTTCTTCCAGTCCTCAGGCACCTCTCCTGATCTCCAGGACCTTTCCAAGATGATGGAGAGTGGCCTAGCAATAACATCCGCCAGCTCCCTCAGCACTCGGGGGTGCATCCCATCGGGGCCCATGGATTTATGGATGCCAAGTTTAGACAAAAGATCTCTAACCCGATCCTCCTCAACCAAGGGAGAGCCTTCCTTTCTCCAGCCTTCCTCTCTTGTCTCCAAGGTCTGGAATTCCTGAGGACTGGCCTTAGCAGTGAAGACTGAAGCAAAGGCAGCATTCAATAACTCTGCCTTCTCTGTATCCTTCGTCACCAGGGCACCCGCCCCATTCAGCAGCGGGCCCACGTTTTCCCTAGTCTTCCTTTTGCTACTGATGTATTTGAAGAACCCGTTCTTGTTGTCCTTGACATCCCTTGCCAGATGTAATTCCAAACGGGCCTTAGCCTTCCTTGTCGCATCCCCACACACTCTGACAATGTCCCTGTATTCCTCCCAAGTGGCCTGTCCCCTTTTCCACATTCTGTGTACTTCCTTCCTCTGCTGGAGTTTTGCCAGGAGTTCCTTGCTCATCCAGGCAGGTCTCCTGCCCACTTTGCTGGACTTCTTCCTCAGAGGGATGCACTGATCTTGAGCCTGGAGGAGGTGATGCTTGAATATTAACCAGCTCTCCTGGACCCCTCTTCCTTCTAGGGCCCTACCCCATGAGATTCCTCCCAGTAGGTCCCTGAAGAGGCCAAAGTCAGCTCTCCTCAAGTCCAGCATTGCAATCCTACTCATTGCCCTGCTCCCTCCTCGCAGGATCCTGAACTCCACCATCTCATGGTCACTGCAGCCAAGGCTGCCCCCAACCTTCACATCTCCAACCAGACCTTCTTTGTTTGCTACTTCAAGGTCTAGCATTGCACCTCTCCTCGTTGCCATCTCCACCACCTGAGTCAAGAAATTATCATCAATCCTCTGCAGGAACCTCCTGGACTGTTTGTGCCTAGCTGCGCTGTCTTGCCAACAGATGTCAGGGTGGTTGAAGTCTCCCCTGAGAACCAAGGCCTTTGATCGTGAGGCTACTTCCAGCTGTCGGTAGAAGGCCTCATCGATGACTTCCGCCTGGTCAGGTGGCCTGTAGTAGGCCCATCCCAGCTTCCACCCACTGTGCTACATTTTTGCACTGCGGAGAGCTCTGACATGAGTTTCCTGCTTAGCCAAGGTGGTCTCCTGATATTACTTTTCCTCAGTTTTGAGATGACCCATTCTTGTCCTTGGAGGATGCCGTCCTTAAAGGTCTGCTGGCTTCTCTGAGCTCCTTGGCCTTTCAGAGCCACTACTTATCTGAAGTCAAGGCTTTGTACTTCGCTAAAAGCCTTTTTTTTTTAATCTGCATATGGAAGTCCCTGTAGCATTTATTTAGCATATTCTTATCTCTTTACCCATAATCAGAAAAATCTCCTCATCCATGCATTTATATTCTTTTAAACAATCACAATTAACAGCTACTTATAATCTTATATCTTTCTTGTGTTTCAATATCATTCAATTTAATATGTTCTTTTTCTAATTGCTAGATTAAATTTTGGTTCAGTTTTTCCTGCATCAGCTACCATGAGGTCAAGCCTCAGTGATGCATTTGATTTATGAAAAAGTGATCTCATTTATTTTTTATTATTTTTTAATCAAAGATCTTTATTTTTTTACTTTCAAAAAATGCACATCCCATTTAAAGATTTCAGACAAATATTTTTGTGACAGTATGATTTTGATTTTAACTAAAAGAATTTCTACACATCTAATTCATTATTTAATATTTATCCTCTCTACCTTTTGTAATTCAACTTTCCAAGCGAAACGGAACTTGTAACTAGAAGTCACCGAGAAACATATTTTCCCAGAAAAAAATAATACTAAAAAAAATACTTGAATTTCTGGAGACCTTGTGAGGAATATGAAACTAAACAATATTGTCATGCTTTCTTCAAAACTTCTCAGTTAAGAAAGGCTTTTTTTCCAATCTTGTAGATTGTTTACAATCAAAAGTGAGTACATTTTAATTTTCTTTGACTAACCTGTCAATTTTTCACTTTTCCTTTATATTTGCAGTAAGGTTCACTTCCCAGGTCCTATTTTCTAATGCAAATTACATGTGTTTAACTGTCCACAAGGCTTGGGGAATGTTTGAAGTTAATAATTACTCCATATAAAACATTATTTTGAGCATCATCATAAAAATATATTTATTTTCAGACTTGCAGAATCACATTTTTAAATAAACTCCAGATTTTGAAACCGTACTACCTGATAATATAGACTTCATTCTGTACTAGTATAAACAAGCAGTCATCACATTTTTCCTGATTCCTTCAGGAAGCACAGGAAATACTAGTCTCCTGCCTTTTGAATCATGCTTTTACTTTTCCTGCTTTATCAGAGGGAGAAATGAGGATGTTGGAACTCAGACACTGAACAAGAAAGTAGAAAAAACAGTTTCAGTGACCTGAATGGACATTAATTCCTTGTGCAGCCGCAGTTGAGGACGTGTTGCTGTGGTGTCTGAAGACCAAAGCTTAAAGTCTTTGCTGTACTGGAGCTCTTCGTAATTCCATCTGTCACCTATAAAATGAAGAATATTACTCTATAATTTACACGACAATTGTTAGAAGAAATGTCTTGGTGCTTGTACAGGACTCTGTTTAGTGTACAATGCATTAAGTATCAAACAGGCATAGTAACTCAGGATTTAACTTCACTGAAGCAAAAGGAGTTATGCTGGTACATAACACATGAATCAGGCCCTTTCATATTTTATTTTGAGAAAAAAAAAAAACTTGCTTATTAAACACAAGGCAACAGCAACCATGAGAGAGTGTGCTGTACTTAAAATGTACAGTTGGGCATATTTTTAAGGTAAACAAGAGCAAAAGTGAAGGTGAGTAAACATGTCACGTTACAATATAGAATTTAGCAGAACTATTACCCTGTAATTATACTTTCTTGCAGAGGGCATGAAATATGCCTTGTGAATTCAGAGTCTTTTCCTCTCATTTCCTCCTCCTTCCAGAAGAAGTCTTTATTCGTGGTTATTATACTGTAACTTACATCCTTTATGATAATACCAATGGCTACCATACTTACAGCTGGAGTGGACCTCTCCTCAACATCAGTGAGCTTTCACACCAAAATTCAGCCAAATAATCAAATGAGGACCACATGCACATATTGCAAAAATGAATTTTTCAGCAAGCTGCTGGATTACATAATAGGACTTCCTTTTTAAGAGATTATGGGCCATTCAGATGTATCAGTGCTGATAAAAGTCCAAAAGAAAGGCTGCTGATAACCCACTGCTTTAAGCTGACTCGATGGGATAACGTGACATGCCATCCTCTCCTTTTCCTTTCCAAGAGTGCCTAGATCAGCAGAAACTCCCTGGAAGGATGAGAGAGGCCAGTGAGCAAGGAAACTGCTGTTTTGGCTTGTGCCGTGGCAGGCAGGCAGAATCACAACAAAGTCTCCTGCAGTGCCAGCAGGGAGGTCGAGTGACAGGTGGGAGGAGGAGGAGGAGGCAAACATCAGCCTCAGAGGGTCCAGAGAAGCTCCAGGGACTGGAGAGACACAGGGTAGAGTGGGCTCGTCCTGAGAAGACCCCTGGGCTGGCTGGGAGCGGCGACCTGCCTGCAACAACAGGAATAGTGGGCTATAAATATGTATTTGCATTTTCTCCACTTAAACAGTTAATAACATCAGTTGCACTGTGACAAAATCTAGGTTTTTTCCATTTTTGATTTCAAAGATTTTTTTTCGTTATGTCTCCCCTCCCCTCACCCCCATACACACAGACAGACACACACACACACACAGACACACACACACACACACACACGCACACACACACACGCACACACGCACAATAAGATAAAGCGCTACCTACCTTAAAGCCCTGGGTAACTTTGCAACAGATTGCACCTGAAAAAATCAGCCTCACTGGTATGAGAGAATGCCAGAGGAAAGTAGCATTATTTTACGTAAGGTTTTTTCTTCTGTTTTGCATAAATTTACTCTCTTTCATGTGCTTCTCAGGGAAATAATAGTTTTTTGACTTTTTTTGTTTTTTTACTATAAATTATCAACAATAAATTGAAAAAGAGATTTGACAGGAGTGAAAACATGTAAGTTTACAGAATGATGTATGAGGATAGGAAACATGGGTATGAATATCTGACTGGAAAAAAGCTTAAAAATTGTGTGAATTCTCTTTCTTTACAAGTTATAATGGGAACGCATTTTCCTGCGCAGTCTGTTGAGATGATGCCTTGGTGCAGGAAAAGAATTTAGTTTGGGTGTGGATTAGAAGTTATCGATTATGTTGGTAAAGTGAAAAGGCAAAGAGCAAAGATAGAGGAGAAGAAGAAATGCAGATAAGCTGTGGAAAAAGCATCTAGGTCATAGGTTTCATTAGAGAAAGTTCATAATTGTATACTTTACAGTCGTATGAAAACAGAATGAACTTGCTTAATACTTTAGAGAAAACAGGTTTTGGAAGTGATCCGTTGAGCCATGGACACAACTCAAGTTAGGCAAGTATTTCTGGATTTGGAATGAATGAATGAATAATTTTTATGATAATGATCATTCTCCCAGTTCCCCTGAAATAATCTGGTCTCAGGAAGATGTTTTGGGAGCAGTATACATTAAAAAAAATCGTTCCAGCTCATATGAAGCATTGGACTAGAATTTAAGTTTTTTTCTTTTTCAGGCAATTTAAGTGAAAGCAAAGAGATCTAGGCCCAGCCTAGTCCCAGGAGACTTAGGTGACGCTCCCAAAGTCGAAGTAGAAAGGCAGTAGAAGAGAATTCTCCCTTCCCCATTTAATGACCATCCAATAGCCACTCTCTTGAAAAGCAGGAGAATAAGGTAGTCTCCTCTCTGTCTAATTCATCATCTTACTCTTTCCTTAATATAAAGTAAAAGCCATAGCATAATCCTTCCTCCACCTCTCTGCTTTTATGAATATTATAAAATATTCATAGAGAGTGCAGCCAACAGAGGCAGTGAACAGACGCAGCAGTTCACGCAGAAGGACGCCAGAAGGCAAAGAAGGCACCTCTCCATTTTGCACAGTGGTGTGTCCTTCCCCGGGGCATGGTCATGACACGCCGCAGAGCACGTTCCCCCGTGGCGGCTGGAGGTGCTGCATCGGCTGTGTCTGAGGCTTCAACCCAGACAGACCCTCAGACAGCAGATGTAGCTCTGCAGGTGTCAGGCTGCGGGGAGTGCCTGGGGCCTCTCCGTGGGGCCTGGGCTGACAGTCAGCTCTCCTGTGAGAGGTGTGCTGTGGTTGACCAGTTGCGTCACCAGATAAAGGAGCTACAGAAGGAGGTTAGTAGGCTGCGTAGCATCCGAGAGGATGAGCAGGAGATTGACAGGGCGTTCTCGGAGACTGTGCAGCTCCAGGAGTCCCCAACCCCCACTGCAGCAGAGTTGTCAGAGGGCTCAGCACCGTGTGTAAAGGTGCATCATAACACTGTTGAAGAGGGCTGGAAGCTGGTGACCTCTCGTAGGAGGAGAAAGGCTCTTGCTCCTCCTCAAGACTTGCCTTAGAGGAACAAGTTTAGCGCCCTCCAAGCTGAGGAGGAGCTGGGCATGGCTCCAAGTGAGGCAACTGGCCTGACAGACCCTGTGCCATGTGGGAGCAGTCGGAAGAAGCGGCGAGTGACTGTTGTGGGTGACTCCCTGCTGCAGGGGACACAGGCACCTATCTGCCAACCTGACCTCTTGTCTAGAGAGGTTTGCTGCCTGCCAGGGGCTCGAATGAGAGATGTCATGGAAAGACAGCCAAGGCTTGTCCATGCATCAGACTACTACCCTCTGCTGATCTTCCATGGGGGTGTTAATGACACTAAAGGCAAACTGGAAACCATCAAACAGGACTTCAGAGCTCTGGGGATGGTGGTCAAGGGTCTGGGAGCCCGGGTCGTTTTCTCCTCAATCCTGCCTGTGAGGGGAAAGGATGGGAGGAGGAGTAGACAAGTTTTCCAAGTTAACAACTGGCTGCGCTGCTGGTGTTGGCAACAGGGCTTTGGTTTCTATGACCATGGAATGCTGTTTGAAGATCAACAGCTGATGGGGAGCGATGGGATCCACCTTACCAAGCGGGGCACTCGTGTCTTTGCCAACAGATTGGCCAGCCTGTTAAGGAGGGCTTTAAACTGGGAAAGATGGGGGAAGGGGAGTGGTATAGTGGCAGGAGAGTCAGTAAAACACTGCTCAAGTCAGGATGCCTCCAGCGGGTGCCTGCAGCCAGGGAAGACAGCATGGGACAGGGCTATGGAGGATCCATCTCCTGCACCTCTCCTGAGAAGCTTGCATGCTCGACTGGCTCTCTGAAATGCCTGTACACCAATGCACACAGCATGGGGAATAAGCAGGAAGAGTTAGAGATCTGTGTGCGGTTGCAGGGCCATGATCTTGTTGCAGTTACAGAGACATGGTGGGATAGCTGACATGACTGGGATTCTGTCATGGATGGCTATGTGCTTTTTAGGAAAGACAGGCCAGGAAGGCGAGGTGGTGGAGTTGCCCTTTATGTGAGGGAGCAACTAGAATGTATGGAGCTCTGCCTCGGGGTGGATGAAGAGCAAGTTGAGAGCTTATGAGTAAGGATTAAAGGGCAGGCTAATGTGGGTGACACGGTGGTGGGGGTTTACTACAGGCCACCTGACCAGGCGGAAGTCATCGATGAGGCCTTCTACCGACAGCTGGAAGTAGCCTCACGATCAAAGGCCCTGGTTCTCAGGGGAGACTTCAACCACCCCGATACTTACTGGAAAGACAACACAGCAAGGCATAAACAGTCCAGGAGGTTCCTGCAGAGCATTGAGGATAACTTCTTGACACAGGTGGTGGAGATGGCAACGAGGAGAGGTGTGCTGCTAGACCTTGTACTAACAAACAAAGAAGGTCTGGTTGGAGATGTGAAGGTTGGGGGCCGCCTTGGCTGCAGTGACCATGAGATGTTCAGGATCCTGTGAGGAGGGAGCAGGGCAATGAGTAGGATTGCAATGCTGGACTTGAGGAGAGCTGACTTTGGCCTCTTCAGGGACCTACTGGGAGGAATCTCATGGGGTAGGGCCCTAGAAGGAAGAGGGGTCCAGGAGAGCTGGTTAATATTCAAGCATCACCTCCTCCAGGCTCAAGATCAGTGCATCCCTCTGAGGAAGAAGTCCAGCAAAGTGGGCAGGAGACCTGCCTGGATGAGCAAGGAACTCCTGGCAAAACTCCAGCAGAGGAAGGAAGTACACAGAATGTGGAAAAGGGGACAGGCCACTTGGGAGGAATACAGGGACATTGTCAGAGTGTGTGGGGATGCGACAAGGAAGGCTAAGGCCCGTTTGGAATTACATCTGGCAAGGGATGTCAAGGACAACAAGAACGGGTTCTTCAAATACATCAGTAGCAAAAGGAAGACTAGGGAAAACGTGGGCCCGCTGCTGAATGGGGCGGGTGCCCTGGTGACGAAGGATACAGAGAAGGCAGAGTTATTGAATGCTGCCTTTGCTTCAGTCTTCACTGCTAAGGCCAGTCCTCAGGAATTCCAGACCTTGGAGACAAGAGAGGAAGGCTGGAGAAAGGAAGGCTCTCCCTTGGTGGAGGAGGATCAGGTTAGAGATCTTTTGTCCAAACTTGACATCCATAAATCCATGGGCCCCGATGGGATGCACCCCCGAGTGCTGAGGGAGCTGGCGGATGTTATCGCTAGGCCACTCTCCATCATCTTGGAAAGGTCCTGGAGATCAGGAGAGGTGCCTGAGGACTGGAAGAAAGCCAGTGTCACCCCAGTCTTCAAAAAGGGCAAGAAGGAGGTCATTTCTGAGTGCGTGGAATACAAGAAAGGGATCGAGAGTCGTTAGTATGACTTCAAAAAGGGGAAATCATGCTTGACCAATCTGATAGCCTCCTCTAATGGAAAGACTGGCTGGGTAGATGAGGGGAGAGCAGTGGATGTTGTCTACCTTGACCTCAGCAAGGCTTTCGACATTGTCTCCCATCACGTCCTCCTAGGTAAGCCCAGAAAGTGTGGGTTGCATGAGTGGACAGTGAGATGGATTGAGAACTGGCTAAAGGGCAGAGCTCAGAGGGTTGTGATCACTGACGCAGAGCCAAGTTGGAGGCCTGTGGCTAGTGGTGTCCCCCAGGGGTCAGTCCTGGCTCCAGTCTTGTTCAATGTATTCATCAGTGACCTGGAGGAAGGCACAGAGTGCACCCTCAGCAAGTTTGCTGATGATACAGAACTGGGGGGAGAGGCTGACACACCAGAAGACTGTGCTGCCATTCAGAGGGAGCTGGACAGGCTGGAGAGGTGGGCGGAGAGGAACCTCATGAAGTTCGACAAAGGCAAGTGCAAGGTCCTGCACCTAGGGAGAAGTAGTCCCGTGCACCAGTACAGGCTGGAGGCTGACCTGCTGGGAAGTGGCTCTGCAGAGAAGGACCTGGGAGTGCTGGTGGACAACAAGTTAAACATGAGCCAGCAATGTGCCCTTGTGGCCAAGAAGGCCAATGGGATCCTGGGGTGCATTAGGCAGAGTGTTGCCTAATGCAGGTGGAGGGAAGTGATCCTGCCCCTCTCCTCAGCCCTGGGGAGGCCTCACCTGGAGGAATGTGTCCAGTTGTGGGCTCCTCAGGACAAGAGAGACATGGCACGACTGCAGAGAGTCCAGCGGAGGGCTACCAAGATGATTAGAGGGCTGGAGCACCTCTCCTATGAAGAAAGACTGCAAGAGCTGGGCCTGTTCAGCCTGGAGAAGAGAAGATTGAGAGGCGATCTCACAAATGTGTACAAGTATCTGACGAGGGAGTGTCAAGAGGATGAGGCCAGCCTCTTCTCTGTGGTGCCCAGCAACAGGACAAGAGGCAACGGGCAGAAACTGAACCACAGGAAGTTTGGTCTGAACCTGAGAAAAAACTTCTTCACTGTGAGGGTGACAGAGCACTGGTGCAGGTTGCCCAGAGAGGTAGTGGAGTCTCCTTCGCTGGAGATATTCAAAAGCCGTCTGGATGTGATCCTGGGCAATATGCTCTAGGTGACCCTGCTTGAGCAGGGAGGTTGGACTAGATGATCTCCAGAGGTCCCTTCCAACCTAAACGATTCTGTGAAATTATCTCAGCTGCAAAGCAAAGTATTCTATCCCAGAAATACTGAGATGGACCTCTCTGATAGTCCAAAGGAAAACAACAATCTTACATTTTTTCAGCTGGATCTGTCAAGGAAATTCAAGTGGAATTCATGTAATCTTTAGGATTGACTCAAACTTCATCTTTTCCAGAAAATATCATACTAATCCCTCACTTCATACAAATTTGTCTTTCAACCCCATGGACTGGAGTGTTCTTCAAAAGGAATTCATTTCTAATTTATAGCTGCAATCATTACAACAATAGGAAGAAGGAAAATAAGTTGACACGGCTGTTTGGAATTGCCAAAGCTTTTATCAGAGTGCTGCACAAGGTGGTATTTAATAAGACATATAATTATCAATGAGATGCAAAGTGCTTTTACAGATTCAAAACTAAGCCATAAAACAAAGTAAGAAGACAAATGACTGCTTTTTAACTTGGTTAAAGCTCAGTAACAGGTACCACCGAGAACTGTGTTAGAATTGACTTTCCTTCTTGAATTCACTTATCCCATCCCCATTCCCACAAGAAAAGAGCAATAAGTAGCATAGCAACATTTGTCAGTTGCTTAGATTGGCCAAGAAAAGACAAAGCCAAAAGAGACTTCATAGTGTGGTCACCGTATCACTCCATCTTTGACTTGATTCAGCACTAATAAATATAGCGTAGCGTTAAAATGAGACAAGAAGTGATGAATAAGAGCATGAAATGTAATCATATAAATTTGTGAATAGCTCTCAAGACTAGATGTTGAAAGCTTTTTTCAGTGTAAAACAGTGGACTGAATGACGCATAAACTGCAGTAGTAAACAATATAATAAATATGATTTAGCTGTTGGATTCCTCCAGAGTTTGATATTATTAAAAAAAGGATATAACAAAAATATGAAAAAGTTACTGGAAACAGTAATAGAAATCAGGAGGAGGAAGAAGAGTTTAAGGAAAGAGAGACTGAAAAGACAAGTGAGGATGTGACAAAAACACTTAAAATATCAGATAGTAACTATTTCCGCTTTATATGAAGGAGAAATGTTGCAAGTTGCCTTCTCTTGTAAAAGATGGCTGCTACTGACATATCATTCTACCAAGTGGCTCTTATACCAATCAGGCTTACAAAAAACAGAGCAGAAACACAGAGATAAAAATAATATTGGGATGCTATTGCAGATAATCTAGAAAAAAAAACTTGTCTATCTAAGAGTAAAAATGAAGATTGAGTCTATTTATTGGCTGTTGCCTATGTCTGACGTACAATGCAATGTGCATGCAATTCAGCATGAATAAACTCACACAAAAGAGTGAAACAATTGCTTTTTATTCATTGCGGTGAAGGAATCTGCTTATATTTATGTCACCACAGCTTTTACAATTCCTTTTTTCTAAACCTAGAACACTTCTAGGAATATAATTTCATGTTCTTGTTGTTGTTGTTGTTTTGTGAGAAATAATAGAGGATTTCAGAGACTGAGGAAAAATGAGAATTCTGCAATATCATCTTCCAGAGATCTATTTCCAAGAAGCAGTAAAATTTGCCTTTTTTTTTTCCACCACAAAAATGTGAATTGCAGTATAAGCAATAGGTAGCTCTGAAAAAGATTTTGCCGCTTCTGTGACTCTGCGGTGAGGTCAAATGCTAAGACTTGTTCTTGTATGCACCAAGGAACTGCTCCTTTCCCCTTTCAGTTTCCTTTTGTGTTTCTGTCCAGGCACGATGCTGGTTCCTGAGTAGTGATGTTGCTGGATTAATATGTAGATTAGCAGCCCTGACGGCCTGTGTACTTAGTTCACATAAAAAACAAATTGGTAATTGCATTCTAGCAAGTGGAAAGAAGTGAATGTTCTCCTTGTACTGCGCCCTTCCCAGCTTTGTTAGGCTCAGCAGTTTTTGCTATTTGAGAAACCACTCGGGGATACAGCAGTTAGATTTCAAATCATTTGAAACTGCCTGTGCATTATAAAAGCAAATGCTTTAACTGTTGCATCAATAGCATTTTCTTTTCTCTGTTTTTATTCAGGTTTATTTAAACTTACATGCATAGATATGATGACAGCGACTTGAGACATTCAGTCACACACTCAGCAGCTTGCTAGGAACACACGCTAGATATTAAAGTCTATTCTACAGCATAAGGTTATTCCAGGAGACATTTTGTTACAATTGTTCGTTATCTATCTATCTATCTATCTATCTATCTATCTATATGCACACATGCACATTGTATACATAAATACATATTAGATATATTTGAAAGTAATAATGACATAAATATATATATGTTTGTGTGTGTATATATATACATATCAATATGTCTAGGTATATCTGGATATAGACACGAATAATCAGATAAAATATATATAGTTCATATATATGTCTAAATATCTGTAAATACATAGAGGTATGTGTATACATTATTAAATATATAGAGATATGTGTATTTGCACATATATGCACATTACATATATAGCTATGTATGCATGTATGTAGCTATGTATGCATGTATGTATAGAGTTATATAAACATATGGTTGCTCCTTTACCCTGAAAATAATGAATTCCCTTACTTTTCTGTACTCTCAGGACAAAAGAGAATACTATTCCCTTGCTCTTCTGTGACCTTTGTCTCATGAGTTTGATTCATGACTTTGCATTTCAAATATTTCATCACAGAAATAATTTAAGCAGCAATAAAATATAAGAAGTATTTTTAAATCTAGAATTTATGGCAAAAGTATTGTCCCCTTTTTGATTGTTTCAAAGTGTAGTAGGTTTCTGAGAACAGGCTGGTAGACATGCTTCTTGTTAATTTTACCTTTTTTCATTTATTTCACCATATTGTTTCTATATATTACCTACTCATCTCTGTGTTGTAGCTTTTGTTTTAAATAAGAAATATGACAGAAGAGCATGTTTATTAAGGGAGTTAAATGAATTCAAATAATTTCACGCTTAAAACAAAACAAAAAAGCTCTGATAAGGGTCTGAACCTCTGTTATCTCTTCTAGGATTTGAAAATTCTCAGTTGCAGTTTGTTTCAAAGTCGCCCAAATGACTTAGATACTCAGCTTTCGAGATAGGCTTAAAGTTTATTTCGATAAATCTCTTTGGATAACCTTGCTGCCTTTCAATGTAAGTATAATATCACATTTTCTTAAAACTTTGTAACAGAAATTAGAGTGGCTGTTTTTTTTTTTTCCATTTCCATTTCTTTTTCAAAATGGAAAGTGTTATCATCGAAAACAATTATTAAAAAGGAACCATTTTCCGTATTTGGGAAAAAGCTCATTTTCTTCTAGGCATACACAGAAAATAAATTCTCAGTTCAGAAAATTATTTCTCTCTTTATTTTTATCCCTTTAGAAACTTCCTCGCATACAAAAATGCACTGTCATTCACTATAAGTCTTATATACATATATTAATTATAACCTTACTGGTTACAAAGAGGAAAGATAATTTTACATGAGCTAAATAAGAAAATTGTCATGTTTAGAACTATAGACTTTTGCATTTACTTGGCCGTATCATGAAATATTGTGCAATGCATTCATTTAAACAGATTAATATATTCCTTACTGTTTTTCACTAGTTTAACAAATAAAGTGATATTTTAAGACCTTAACATTTTCAAAGAATTTAACAGTATTATGAAAACAAGAGCCATCTACAAGGGATTTTTTTATGAGCATTAAGACTTTCATTGTGTATTTCACGAGACTTTAATTCTGAATTTCTTTGAATCAGTTGTCCTATGTTTTAGAGCCAGGCACAAGCCTCCTATTCCAATTTTGATAACAGATTCTCCAAGTCCTATGGTTTGGATGTGGTAAGATGTCAATAAATGATTTGGGGAGTTAATGCTAATATGAATCCTGCTCTCCGAAATGCTTAGAAAACAGAAGGCAAGTCAATTTCAAGAAGAAAAGGAGAACTAAGAAGTGGAGATGGCTGCAGCTGGAGTGGGTGACTGAAGGTCCTTGTGTCCCCGCATTAATCTGCTTGTAGTTTTCTTCCCTGATGCTGCTTAGAAGCAGAGACAGGTGGGAATACCTTTGACTGGGAAGGATTTCCTATGAAAAGTGAAGTGGTTTTAGGAAGCAGTCGGGTTCTGAATAGCCATCGGCACAGAGCATCTTGTTTCTTAATAGTGGAGGCAGTTATGAAGCCAGGCTTTCTCCATTTTGCAATGCACTATTTCAAACTTCAAAGCTTTTGCAGAACTGATGATTCCAATCCAGTGGATGACCATCCCTGCCTTATCCTTCTCCTTCTATTGCTTCTTTTTTTTTTTTTTTTTTAACGATTCTTTCCCCCAGGTCATCTCACATCCATAAGCTTTAAATCAGGTAAGCTGAAAACAGGACACTGACAGCCATAAAACACAAACTAATATTAAATTAGTTCAGAATAGTGTATCATCTTATTTTCCATGACTATGATGAAGTGTATAGCCCAAGAAAAAGATATATCAAGATAAATACTAGCTACTGTAGTTACGCAATGGTTTGCCATGTAATATCGCCTCATAGCAATAAATGATGCCCCCTAATGCAGTCCATAAGACGTGTGGGGCAGCGTTAATACAGTGCCTATGGCGGATAGGGCTACGGGAGATTATATCACCATGCCATTAATATACCTGCCTGCATACAGCTGGCTGTATTGATCTTTGTAGAAAAGACAGATTCCTCAGAAAACTAAAAGGGAAGCTAAATGCGGTATCTCTGTCCTCATTTACATCATCACTTACCTTGCTGGTTCATAATATAGATTTATTTCTTGTGGGAATATCCAGTTTTTGAGTTATGGAAGAAAGCAGTGTACAATCTTTCAGACCCTTCAGTTTCTGAGCCTTTTCCTATCTCTTGACTAAACTGATTAGATGCAGAAGAGCTATCATATCCTCCTAGCTCAGACCAATTCTTCTCAAGTTGGAAATTCCAGAAAGGTTTAAAATCGTCTTCAAAATGTGAAGATACAAAGGTAGTAGGACGGAAAAATGATATTAACTAAATAATGAGAATGAAAAATAAAAATAAAAAAAAATGTTTTTAAATCCCCAGAATTAAATAGTCTATTTTTAGGAAAATGAATTGAACTCTGTAGTGCTAAGAGAAGGGTTTGGTTTTGTCTGACAGATGCTCACAGAGATCTCAGAAGATAATCTCTGACATGGGCTAAATCAACGCCTTGCGGATACGTAAAGCCACAAAGGAGTGACTTCCTTCTCTCTCTACAGGGTGCCACAGATTGCGCTTTTCTTGACTTTATTTCCCTGCAGATGCTGGGGAAGACAGACTGGTCTGGACAAGGGGTGAAAATGATTTGAGCTATTTGCTTTGTGCAACAGAAAAGCTATTCTCTGAAACTGGTGAAGTGAATAAATATTTTCAGCCTGCACTGGTTTGAACAGGTATCAGAATGGCTGTGCTATGAGGCATTATGGTGCTTTTAGGTGAATGACTAATTGGAATTTATAAAAAAGAATTTTGTGGTGAAAATAATGCTTACCTATACTGGTAATGTATTGCTGATAGGAAATAATAAAAATAATTAACAAACAAATACCCAGATAACAACACCAATAGACAAGAAATGCTTCCATACAGTTAGTTAAGATGAAAATTATGACTCAAAAGGTAGAAGGGTGGAAAGATGGTTTTCTGAGCAGCATCATTCTTTCAACCTTCACAACAGAATGATGGCACTGAATCTTGCTTAGGAAAAAATCTCTTCTAATTGGAAGTATATCTCTTTAATATGAAAGATGTCTTTGAGCTGGAATTTTAGGATAGCAAAACCTTCAAATATAAATTATAGGTAAATTTAATCCCTTTTTTATTCCTGAAGATATGAATGTCTGGATGCTTGATTTCTGCTCCCTCTGCAAAATAGTGTTGTGCTTGAGCAATTTGTTCAGCATTATTGTTCTGTATTAACTCAGCATGCATTTTTCTACTCTGTTTTTGTATTTTACATAACATGAGGAAAAAAATAATTTGCTGCTTTCATCCTAGGAAAAACTACTTTTCCTGCACAGTTAATAGAGAAAAATACACGTCTCCAAACAGTCATTCAGAATCTTCTGTATTATGTCTCTCCCCATTGATTAGAGAGGGAGTAAAGGAAAGTATCCATCTTTGAATAAATTTAGCACTGGTTACTTCTGTGAAAGCCAGTGAGAAAGTGCTGCTGGACCTAGTTATTAATTCATCTTCTTTTCAAGGTCAGTAGCTGTTATATAATATTACATATTTTGTAAATGAAAATTAAAAAGGGCAGAAAAAGGAAGGAATTCTTAGCTCTAGCTTCAGAGGTAAATTATCGCTTTTTTTAATGGAGATGGGTTGATTCACACTGAGGATCTGGCAAAGTGGACTGACTGTCTCATAACACAGAAAAATAGTCAGGTTAGTCTATTGACATCTTCCATGATAAACCTACCTGAGTGCATACTGAAACCTGGTAAAAGGAATGATTTGGCTTCATTTCTGTCTCTATAATATACTCCTGGTTTTTTTTTGTTTTTTTTTTTTTTCAATCTAGTGCAGACAGCAGGTCCTTTTTGCTTCAGATTTAAGTATTTATTTTCAGAAGTAGGCAGAAGGATTTGCTAGAACGTGCATAGCCAGAACATGCTCGATACAGCCAGCACCTATAGACAACACTATTGTTTTCTAAATTTTTTCAAAAGTTTAAAACACCATACACTGAGACAACAGGTTACAAAGCCTGCCCAAAAGCATAGCATAAGTACAAGGAGATGCTAGGGAGGATGTGACTGTATTTGGTAATAACAGCAATGAAGTCCTTTGAGACTAATTAGTATTAAAAGTTAATAACACAAGCATTCTTTAAAAGAGTAATTTTATCCTCATTTTACAGTGGAGAAGTGAACTTTTTAAGACTGCTATTTTGAAACATTTAGAAAAGGATTTGTGGAGTCTGAAAGAAACCTGGAGAGAGAGTGAAGGAGAGGGAAAGAGAAAGGATGAATTAGCATCACAGTTTCTCTGGCCCACCCCCATCTTCTTTATTTTGAAAAGGAAATTATAGCTAGGGGAGAGGAGGGAAAGGGTCAGGAACATACTTTTAACAGCACTGAACAAAGCCGCCTTCTTCCAGCCGCGCCACATTGCCACTACCATATTTAAGGAACCAGATTGCACCAAACTGATAGGCCAAAAAACTGGAATTCAGGAGGCCATTCACATCTTCCTTCTGGGCGGATTTCCCAAAAGTCATGCAGTAATACTTATTCAGTCACCTTTCTTTAAGACGGGCTAATATTTCCCAGTAGTATTTTAACCTTGAATTATTTTTGGTAGCAGTAGGCAAGAAGACATGACTATTCAATATGCCCTTTTAATTCCCTTTAGGCCTAGGAAATAAGTCAAGTCAGATAGCTGCAATTCCTGTGTTTACTCTATTTGTTAAATGCATTTATTTCTAATTGAAGCAGCAGATTCATTAAAGAAATATTACTGTAGTGGAACTGCCGCATATGCATATGTGTCGCATATATGTTCAATAGTGTGAACAAGGTGAAGTAAAGCACTTGTGGCTGAAATGAACTTTACCTTCCTGCAGCTTGCCTAGCAGAAGAGAATGTGGTATCTGAAAATCGAATGCCACGTGTTTACTAAATGTGGTGTTTCCCGTGCTGTGACTGTTATCAGGCCCTGATAATAAATGACAGGGTCTGAACTCAGTGCTGAAAATTAATGACTTTTTGCACATTACTCTGTTGACTCTCTAACACCATTTTCCTTCCCCATTTTAGCGGAGGTGACAGGGGAAAAAGAGGGGCGTGAGCAGGTATTGCTAGAGCCATTAGTTGGACACGGAGGAGAGGAGAAGAGCTGGAGGAGAAGGTGTGCAGCTGTATAATTTGTCTCCACCGCCCACTCCAAAGGATGAAGGCCAAATGCATCGATGCTGGGGCATACAGCTGTCTTAGTCCTTCCTTTCCCACTACATGGTTGCGTGTTTCGTACAATTAACGTATGTTGACATACAGTTGGATTCTTGTTGATACACAAGCTGATTTAGATGTATTCTTTTTCTTGATCCGTCCTATATGTGTTATTTTTTTAGTATACTACCAGCAAAGTAGTTTTCCTCATCCTCTCTTGGGAACCACGTGGCATGGAAAGATATATTGCAAAGCAATCAGAGCAGTCCAAGTTGGTTTCATGCTAAATTCATACGCGGCTCCTGCGCTTAGATTATTTAAAGAGAGCAAGATGCCACTCCTTCTTCCCAGCCTGCAAAATTGGAAGGGCTGGTAGGAATCACAGATCACGTCAATAGTTATAGTCATAGTCAAAAAAGATAATGTCCCAGAAAAATCCAGATATTTTGATAAATATCCCCATTCCAAATTAGTTCTCTAGTGTAACAGTCCCTAAAAAAATGAAAAGTGGTTGTGCTGAATCAATTTTTCCACTTTGGTCATATCACCTCTTAAGGTGATCTTAATTTGATCTATTTAATAAAATACCAAACCAAAGAAGTAATTGTATGTTTAGAGACAGTCATTTTGAATGACAAAGCCTGAACTTACCATTTAGCAAATAAAGAACAGGAGTATACTGTAATAGGTTGCTCAACAATTTTGAAACCAGAAATCCATTTGTTCTGATAAGTTTCTTGCTAAACATTTTAATTTGCCTGATTCCAAGCATTTCAATGCAAAAAAAAAATCTAGCAGAGAAATCTACAAAGTACTCTAATTATCAGCTTGATAAGTATAAATTAGATCCCAGATGGAAACAAAAAATATAAAAGTAGCCAGAGAACTATGGAAATCTCCCCTCTCAGCTTGTAAAAATGCAGGAACTAGTTTGCAGCTTTGTTAGCTGTTTTATTTTTGTTCATTCTTAGGATGTCAGATTAGTTTCAGCATTTCATAATGGAATTAGTACATCAGTTTTCAAGAATGTGAAGTAGGTGAATCATAATAGCCAGGATTCTTTTTTTTTTTTTTTGGGGGGGGGGGAGGGGGGGAGATCAACTGAGTTATTTCTGTATTCTCTATGTCGATTAAACCTACCAGGATTTTTAGGCTTTCAAAACGTCATCTAAAATTTTTCCACATTTGATAGGCAGGAGCTGATTATTATAATAATATAATGATTCTTGCATCTTACTTAGTGTAAACTGTATTTGTCTTGACGAAAAAGGGACCTTGAAATGTGGAGAATCAGATTCAGTAGGCTTAAATGCTGGTCAAAACCCTGTCACGTTAACCTTAAATATTAGCTAACTTAAGGTTAACGTGATGGGATTTTGGCCAACTTGCTTCGCGGTTTGTGCAAGATCTAGTAGAGAAGGCAAAATAAAAATGGATAGAGAGTGACTGTAGCCCAATAAAAAGCTTGATTTATTGACTGTACAGCCTACCAAAGTGGAGGATTGCTTCTGTAGTAACAAATTGGTGGTGTCCCATCACACACCACAGCAGTGTTTTCGAGCGTGCGCATTCTTCTGCTTCTGTGCAACCCATCGTGGTTACACTGATCAACTGGCTGGCATGTGCAGGATTAGACTCATTAGCAAGAAATCAAACCAGTCGATAGCTTTGATGAAACCTTAAACCTACTTCCACTGTTGTTCCATTGTCACTAAAAACTACTTCTTTCCTATGCCATCTCACAAAGATAGCCTCTGAAAGGATTTTTAGGAAATCTTCACTGGCACTTGTAAGAGGAAATTTTTGGCTCATATTCCAAAATTTCAGCACAGACTGTTGGGAGCTGTACAAATATAGATTTCTGGAGAGGAATTATAAGTAATATGAAAAATCCCAAGACATGCAGCTTGGTTTCAAATCCAAACTCCACCTCACTTTTTCAAGATCACAATGAAGTTTGATTCCAGGGCACTCAAGTGGGCTGAAACTTGAATCATAAGTATTAAAAAAAACCCTCTCATTGAAGCATTGGGTGCCTTCCCAGTCTAGATCTGCATCAGCAGTATTTCACATCTTAACAGCAGCCAGAGATTAACTAGGGGGATAAAATGTTCTGATGGTTAATGGTTTTCTGATTAATGGTTTTACAGCTGTTGACTAGAAAAATATTTACATATCACCTTTTTTTTTTTCTTTGCAGGAGGAAGAACTGTCAAGGGAATATGGAAACCTACTAGATGAGCTGAAAGTGCTTAGACTTCTAGACTATGTCATTTTTTTGCGTGGCTTGGCTCTTAATAATGACTGTTTTACAGCAATTTCCAAATAACTCAGACTAAGCGAAAAAAACCTCAAGTTACTATTATATTTTTACTCTAGAAATGAGCAAGGGACAGAACCATATCTATGTCATGAGGATCAATGGAGGCTTGCAAAATAAGGTAAGGTCCGTGTGTCAAAGAGCTTACCAAGGTGAAAGGGATAAAAGAGAACTGGCCAGGGAGGGAACGTGTGTGTGGGTGGCACGTTTATAAAGCAATAGGATATTTCATCACAGCTAGTCAGCGAAACATTGCTAATTATAACGAATAATACTTCATTTGCACTTCTCAATGTCATATCCCCTGCATACACATACAATCATCTGAATCTGTTGCACTGACCCTTTTCCAAAAAGCAGTGTAAATGCAATGAAAGTTCGGCACAATCCAGTGCATTGATTACTCCGGCCCTGTATTTGGTTCTGGGCTGTGATCAGTAATAATAGATTAAGGATAAATATCACAATGTTCTTCTCTGCCTTATACGTTCTGGTAATACAAAAATCACCTTTCTTTGAACAGAAACTTTTTAAATGGAGGTATTGACCTGTCTGGAAGAGTCTGAAAAGAGTCTTAGCAGGGCTTACATACAAAGCAGCGGTGAGACTGTCAGAGCTCTCACCACTGTCCTAAGTCTGTACCCATTTAAACTGATACAAAACTCCTTTTAACTTCAAAAAGACCTGCAGGCTGAGGAGAGTGGTGTGTATTTATGGAGTCACTTTCTGGCAGCGAGGCCAGAGAAGTGCAAATATTAGCAAGGGGGATGATCTGCCAGTACTTTTCCCAGCATTACTTTGGTAGCTCATCTGCCTTGACGCTGGGTGGACCTGCTCTCCTGCTGCAGATGGAGGTGGCTATGTGAGTGCTTTTCCTGGGCAGATTGTCAGATGCTGTGTGCAGAAAAAAGATACTGCAGTCGCAGTCCACTTGTGGGCATCTTGGCAACCTTGGGCCAGAGTAGGATGAGATGTAGCTGAAAGAGGCAATGCAGAGACAGGAGGCTTTAGATGGAAAGAGAAGAGATGAGCTTCCTTGCTTTTTTTTTTTTTTTTTTTGGATACTATTTATATTTTGCCATTTCTCTAAACACTCTTTTACCTTCTTATGCCTGCATTTTTATTCTGTTTCTGCCACATTACTGTGGGAATAAACAGCAGTTAAAAATAAATAACAATGATTTCTATTTTCTAACAATTGTACCTCAGGCCACCTGCAGTTAGGAGCCAACTGCGCTGTAAAGACAATGTAACATGGGCACAGTTTCAGCTCATGACAATTTACAGCATAAAAAGATAGAACTGGTGTTGGAGGATGAGGGTCATAGACCCATATAAACCTGAAATGCCTTTCCTGAAATTACAAAATTCTTGCCTTGTAAAACTAAGATCATTAGCATCACCTTGTACAATCAGCTGGATAACAGGCAGTACATAGTACAATATTTTCAAGTGAGGAAAAACTCACATTTCCATGGATGATATGTTTTCATACTTAATAGCCTCCTTGCACAGTCTGAACTTTCAAGTCTGAATGTGTTTCACTTCAATTCGCAGCTTATGAGTATTGATATATATTTCTCTGCTTGAGCAAGGAGTCAGATGCTGCAGATGGGACTTTGCCATGGAAGACTGTGATCTATTTGTCATTCAGCTTTCCTAGAGATGGATAGAGGTTGTAGCTAAAGTGCAATCTAGAGAGCAATGGTAAGCTACATAAAAATTATACCCAGACTTTCCCAGCCTGAGGTCTGTCCTGCTGAAGCAGAACAGTGACCAAGCTAGCTGATGTACGGCTAGCTCAGCTGTGGAGGTTATCAAATGTTTGGATTGCACCATAGACATAATGACCTTGAAGGTGACATGGTGGGTGAGTAAAAGGGCCCTTACCAGCACAGCTTCCAGAAAGAGCTCCAGGGTCTTATATCTGGCCTGCAGACTAAATCACACTCTCCCTTCTTTATAACATTATGAAATAACCATGAAATGACCATGAAAAATACAATGCCACAGAATGCACCTCTGTAAACCTCTACTGGCAGCCAGCAGTGAGACTGAGACAGAGCGGCTGTGTCTTCACGGACCAGGGCACGGTGCCACAGCACCTGCACAAGGTAAACCAGATCACGTCTGCTGAGAGCAGCAAGGTTCAGTCAAGAGGTCAGTGATCAGTAGACAAATACATAGTGACGAAGTAGGTCCATGGTCAAGCAAAAGGTAAGATTAGGAATTCAGATCCTTTTTATCAGGGTCAGAATCAACAAGGTACATGCTTGGGCAGATGAAGCTCAAGGAAGAAACCGAGTCCAAATCCCAAATGCAGCTCCTGGGCCAAAGGACAGAGGCCTCAGTGAACCTTCTCTGAGCTCTTTATCACTCCTTAGCTGTTTTTAAAGAAGTTGAACCCCAGGTTACATGGCTTCATAGTGTCAGAGCTAACCCCGAGCAGAGGCAGATGAGAAGAGGTTACAGAGTCTGTTGGTACCCTCAGAGCCCTGACACTTACTTTTTGAACACAAGCTAATGAAACATCCATACACAAAGACTAATAGAAGACCGAAAAAGTAAGTCATTTTGCAGTGGATAAAGATTCTTGGAGCCTCATTAAAAACAATGCCTGTAGCTATATCAATAGGTAATAACACAAAATTGAACATTATGGACACTGTTGCTGTCCTGTAGAACTTGAATGAGAATTTTATGTGTTTAATTTGCAAAGGGGCTTCACTAGTCACTAACGCAAAAAGCTTTAAGTTTCAGGAGGCCTCATAATCTTCTGGAGATGCTCTGATGGGCTCTTCTTCATTGTTCCTTTTTATTCAGAATGGGAGTTTAAGAAGATACACACTTAAAATATTAAGTCTATGATTCAGTCTTGCCTCTACTCAACAAAGCAGTGCAAGGCAGGGAATAGGAGAAGCCAGGGATTATCCTGTTGGCATAAACTGGCCAGGCTGAAAGTGGCTTGGAGCTAAAGCTTTCCATAAATGTTTCTTCCTCAAACCCTCTGAAAGTCCTACTAAGCTGCACCTGCAATGACAACCTATTAGCTGTATATTATTCTGACTTTTATGAAATATTTCCTGATGCTAAACCTGAAACTCATCTGCTGAAGCTTAAGATGTGCCCTGTTCGTCACAAAAGCTGCAAAGAGATTCTTCTCTTCCCCTGGCAGCAGCCTTTTATATCTGTGAATTATTTTTGTTGACTGTGTTCCTTTTTCCACTACTCCCCAAGCAATCTGAACAACCCCAATTCTTCCACTGTAAAGGATTTCTTAGAAAAAGACAGGAGAATCTTATCTGCTTGAGGAGTTTACTGCTCAGTGAATGAAGGTTTTACACTATATTAGCTCTGAGCACTACTTTCAGCAGAGAGTGAATATGGGTAACTTACTTCATCTTAAAAGTAAGCCAGATCTTTCTTACTGTATATTGTAAGAGTGTTTCCATGCCATAACTGTACTCTCTTGTTTGATTGGCAGATATATCTGATGTAGACAAGCACTAAACAGGGTGGAGATGTGAAGAACAAGGAGAAAGGTGAAAAAAAAAAAAAAGAGGAGTGTTGCTGGATATAAGAGAGCAGGCATGTATTCATGTTATATTGAGAATTAAGAGTGCCTAAATTATATAATTATATTTCTCATCATTGATCAGCTTATCGCAAAATGGTTATCAAAACAGGAATCCCTTACAACAGGCTATCCTATTATCTGCAAGCACTAAACTAGATTGGAAGAGCTATTTGCAAATATGCTGTATAATATTTTTAATTGTTTCAAGTGGATCCCTTTGATATTGTGAATTTGTTCTCCTGTCTCATGGGTGAGGCAGGTAGAGAGGAAACACGATAGATGTCAATCTTAAATTTTCTGAGGTCCTACCGACTGAATGCATAATTCCTAAAAGCAATCACTAGATTAGCAAATAAATATCTGTGAATAGCTAAATGCAGTGAATAACATGAAATAACCCCACAGATTTTTATTTTAAATGCCTTGCAAAGGTCTTTGTTTGCTTTCTGTCTCAGCTTTACTTTCGCATTAGAGACAGATTTTGGGGCCAAACCTTCCCTGACTTGAATGGGTCTTCATATCCCTATCAGTAGGGAATCCAGTATTTACTTCTTTGTCAATGCCCCTTTTTTCCTATGTGCTTTAAGATATTTCCTTCCTTCAGCTTCACCTTTAGGCCACTGCTTACATTCACACATCTTCCCTTCTTCTAGCCTTTTTGGTATCCAGAGCATTTAATTCCATTTACATTCCTTTATCCTGTCTGTAATGGACTTAAAATGGGAAGCGACCTTATTTGTTTCCTTTATTTCATGTTCTGTACTCAGTGAAATCCCCTCTTACCTTTGATCTTTCAGCTTTTGTAGCTGGTGCCCAGTGCACATCTCACTACAATCCGAGAAGTTTCATTAATTCTTCTATAACTTTTTTAAAGTAGAATGATTTCATGCATTCATGATTGCATACATGCATGCATATGTTAACATCCACACCCACATACATACATATGTATATGTATATGTGTATATATATGTGTGTGTCTATATATATATGTATATTTATATATGCACTTATATGTAGTGTGTAGTAAACAGAGCATTTGGAGAACTTTTTTGAATACTTTGAAGAAGAGATGTTATTAGCCATTAGCATTATATTTTTATAATACAGACATCTAGTACCATTGTTTAGAGCACTTGCCTTAATGCAAGAAGCTAAGTCAGGCTGGTGTCATTACTCTGGGGTTGTGTCAGTGTGAAAGAGGAGAATTTGCCTCAACAGTGTTAGAATAAATGAAGCACCAACACGTTTGCATAGAATTCAGAAGGCAGAGTTGAGGTGTGTTTCACAAAGCTCAGAGAAGGTATCAGGAAGTCAGTCTGTTCAGGAGCTGACGTGGCAGCATTTTAATAATTGTCTTAGTCAAGAGTCCATTGAACTTTATAAGCATAGGATGTTCTTATGATCTTCCTACAACACAGACTATAGAACGATTTTCAGTCACTTATTTAGCACGGTTTGTGTTTGAGGTCTTTGAAGTCGTATAAATAATAAAATCCTATTAATAAAATCATAAAATCATAATCAGCAGGAACAGAGAACCTTCCACCTTGATGTAGTGTTACATTAACTGCCTGTATGTATAAGAGGACTTTTTGGCATTTCTGTGAAATATAGTGTGGGCATTCATGGCAGAATTACGCAAAGTGTGATTTTGTTCTATTGTCAAAGTTACCTGTTTCCATTCACCACTCTTAGATTTCCATGCAAATGAAAGCTTTCCCACGCAAATCTCTCCTGCAGCTATTTGTCTCAGCCAGCTTCAGACACCTATAACATATACATCTTGGTGTAAGCTAGACTGTCTAAGTTCTCTGCTTTGTCAGTGGAGACAGTCAACCATTTCTAAGCATATTTCCTCTGGCCTATTTTCAGTATCTACCCAGACCCCGCAGGATACTCTCTAGCCTTCTGCTGATGGGACGCGTAGATGTCTTCAAGGTCACTACTGTGCTAAATCCTATTTTTTCATAGTTTTTTCTGCCTTCTGTGACCCATCATCTGAGCGTGAGATGCAGCCATGAATGAACTATGCATTGCTCCTAAATCCCTGAAAACTCTCAACAACCTTTGTATGGTGTTAACAGTTGTCAGGAGACATATCCGTTTGCCAGAAGCTAATATTTGGACATTATATACATACTTTTTCCCTCATTGCTCCCAGAACCATCATTATGCTTTAAAATAAATATTTTTCTTGCATCTCTGAAAGAGTATTATAGAGAGAATATAGAAAGGCTAGGAGGGAGCTATAAATCCACCTTCCGCTGAGTATAAGCCTTGACCAAGGCTGAAGAAACGTGATAATTCCAAATCTTCCCAGAGTTAGAGTCTTCAAAGAATCTGAGACTGAACGTCTCACCGGTAATTTTCCCACTTTAACCTCAAAGGTAATTTCTTGAGCACCGCATAAATAAAAATAATTTAAAAAGACTGCCAACTGCCACTAGTTCAGAAGGATTAAAATGTCCTTCAATTTTATAAATAACCTTTTATTAGCCAGAAATGGAATGGACCATTATGCATCTCACATCTAACAAGTCATTTATCAACTTCTAGCTGTCGTGATCATTACTTTTGTATTTATGGCCCAGGTAAACAGTTTTTTTCTTCAGGTTTTATTTTTTCTGTTTCTGGAAGTGATTAATTATTTTGTTGCATCTAAAGAAAGATCTGGCATATAGGGTGAAATGCCAGGAACAGTTCTTGCAATCAAACTGCATTGCAGCGTACAACAGAAGAAACACATCTTCAGCAAATAAACCAGACAAAATCTACTCTAATTGCTTCATAAGCACCCAAGCAGGTGGCTGAGACAGAAAAACCTTTCTTGTTTAAAAAGCTGCATATGTCTGCCATGAGGATCTGTTAAAAAAACATATTTTATTTTGCCTTTCCTCCATAGCAGAAAGGGAACTGCAAAATTGTCATGATGAGTGATTTTAGAGGCCCAGTTTAGCCTGGTACTTTAGGAGGTTTATAAATTCAGGCGTGTCAACATTGCCGTTCTTTTCAGTGGATTTATTCATGTGCTGTGCATTGTGCGCAGAAGAGTTGGAACCATGATCAGCAGGTTTTCAGGCTGAGTTTTACAGAACTGCTAAACAACATACCAATCTGAAGCATGGTTCTGAATTGCAAGACTGCTAAAACAGTATGTCTTGGAGACCTGGCTTGAAGTACAAAGTGCAGAACAGCAGGCACATAAATGTCCTTTGTCTTCAGTAGTGGCTACCTATGTTAAATCTTTGCTAATCTCCTGCTTCTGATACAATGTAGTTATGAATTATGGAATAGCAATTTGCTGTTTGTATCACACTATCTAGTCACTTACTTTTTTGCCCTATGGTTGTGATGGAAGTAAAGAATATTTATATTATTGTTTGCATTTGAAAAAAGGTGAAAGAGGTAAAGAAGCACCTGAGTTGCACTATACCACAAAGTAAGGATCATCATAAAACCCTCGAATGCATACATATATTCATTAACAGATTTTCAAAACGCTGATTAGTAGCTCTTCAGTGTTGCTGTATTCTTCCTTTCCATAAAAAGGAGGTCTGGTAAAGGATCTGGGATGGACATTTAAACACAGTATAATCACAACTACACAAAATTCCAAAAAATCTAGTGGTGAAAGTAATGCCATCATACTAACGGTGCTAATGACTGAAATTTACAGAAAGGCATATCTAAGAAACTCTTTAAGACTGAATTAATTAAAATGGTAATTGCAGACACAACTAGATTACAAAAGACAATGAGCTAGAAACTCAGCCAGTACAAATCACTATAGCATCACTGAAATCAAAAACGAGCACGATGGTTCCTGGAGGGCTTCCATATCCTGCTTCCAAAGTGTTTTCTAGAATCTGTGCTGTGCCATCTTAATTGTGCCATTGAAAATTATAGTGTTTCTGTGATCAAATTATTAATGACTATACAATATAATTGATGTTTTATGTGCGTACTACACAGCCTTTTTTCAACACAATATTTCTGTTTAGCTCAGCCAAAGGAAATTTTCTATAAAAATTCTCAAAAGGATACATTGTAAAATGTGTATTTGACGCACTGGTTTTATCATATCACAAAAAGAGCCTCACCTCCCTGCTTAGAACAAACATAGGCCTTTTAAAAGTCATAGCTTGGGGTTTTGAGACAAACACAAAGACAACTGCGGTGACAGTTTCAGGTGGTGAGCTGAACTGAGAACTCTTGGTTGGAAAAGGTTAGATCATGCTCTTTTCAGCAAATATGGATTCTTCCCCTGCCATAGCAATGATATTATTCTGTCATTTCTGAATCACATTTAAAATCTGAATTAAGCAAGAGTTTGACTTTTAGGGCATTATTTACTTAGATGGGTAAATGCCATCTACAGAGATTTCTGTGTTTCATAATATAGCAACAAAGTATTCTAATTTTGATTCAATAATGTCAAAGTTCACGAGACTTATCTTTAGCGCTGATATCAGTTGGTATCCTGTCATTTCTATAGAAACTAAACCAATAATGCCTCTTTTTCTATCCATATATAACAAAATATATATATATTCTGATATAGAAAGTTCTAATATCATAGAGAATTTTTCAGGATTTAAAAAGCATGAATAACACTAACATGTACAAGTTTCCTAGGGATGTTCTGCCATGTTAACTTTTTAAGAGAAGAAATGACGTATTGAGACTTTGTTGGGCACAAGAACATTTCTGGAGATAGACTCCAAAGGCATGGTCCCCAAGATTGGTAAGCATCTGTATTTTTTTTTCTTGTCTCAAAAATTTATGAACAGAGATGTAAAAAGAAAAAATTACTCCTCAAAAAGGAAAGATTTTTATGTCATTATGTAGTAAGAGAACAGATACTCTTTCAAAAAAAAAAAAAGAAAAAGGAAAGAGTAAACTGGCTGGTATGTGGATGTGAAAGCAATTAAGCTGGGAGGACAGAAGTCATGTAGAGTTAAACGGTTTGGAAGTGCATTTTCTAAAAGTTGCAGTAGAATTACATTCTCCATCTGTGGTACAATTTGAGAGACTGACAGGGGTCTTCTAGCATTATGTAATTTTTAGAGTAGATCCCTTCCCTGCGTGCTCACTCAAGAAGAAGCTCTTTCCACTTTTGTTCAAGGGAAATTGATGCCTAAATGTCCTCCATCTGCTTCCTTTTAGAGAGAAGGAGAACTGGAAGGTGTAAAAAACAAAGCCGATGAGCCTGAATGGACTTCAAAGAATGGAGAAAAGATTTATCACAGTGTATTAACTTTCTTTTTCAGAAGTGTTGTTACTATTTCTGTGATTCCAGCAGTTTCAGCGCTTCACTGTCAGAAGCTGTAGGTACACTTTTGAAAAGTGACTTTGTGGATCATAATTATAGTGGGTTTTTTTGTTGTTTTCGTGAGTCTTTTCCTGCAAATATCTCTTGAAATATATGTTCCAGTAACAGCCAAGACCACTTTAAATAATAGCATAATTAGTGCTACCACTGTAACTGGAAGGCACAGTTCTCCCTGCAGTGATTTGTTCTCACCTTCCACTTTAGGTGGACTTTAGTGGCTCAGTGGCTTTAGTGGCTGTCACATTATGATTTTTAAATTTAGTTTTTAGTTAAACCAGTTCCTTAACTTGTTCAACACATATTTGTCAATGCCAGCACAGAGGTAAAGCATGGAAGAAACAAGAATGAGTGTTTGGAGCTGAAAAAATGTGGAAGTTCCTCTTTTCTCAGACATACAGATGCAAACCACATTAAAGTGTAATCATCATCTGAGCAGCGCTAGTGTTTCGGAACTGATTGTCCCTCAGTCTGATGTGAGCTAGTTTTGAGATTTAGGGGAAAATTCCCATTGTGCTGCTTTATAACTTACGGGCTCTTCTGCTCTTGGAGATGAAAGGCTTACTGTCACCTATTAGACAAGCTGCAATGGATTCAACATGACGAGATGTATCTGCAATCATAGTTAAGGCCGCTTCCCCAAATATGCACTTTTGAGAGTTTCCATTTGATTGTGAATTTTTGGGGTTTTTTTTGTTTGTTTGTTTGTTTTTTAATTGGGAAGTTATATTTGGGAGACAGTTGAAAGTAGATCCAGTGTTTCAGAAGAATTCTGGAGAATTTTCATTGATATGTCCTCTTTGACTTTAGTATATTTGGCTGATGCATTAGGCGATTTCCCTTGGACAGTAAACTTCTAGCAAACAAGTTGTGAGCACGTAGAAAGGAGAACAGCGACCTTCAGTGCCACTTTTCAAATGATGAATGGAAGTCTTAATGCTTGTCAGCAATCAATATGCTGTACGCATGTTCAGGCATCAATTTTTATTCATCATGTAACATGCTCCTTCAGCTACTAGTTAGAAATCTGAGTGCTTTGAAAGCAAGGGAGATCTCAGAATTAGTTTTTTCTTGTGTGAAAGATATCATTACAAAAACTTCTGAGGCTTAAACTGGCATTCTATTTATCATAGGAACAAATTATACAAATATAGCTCAATCTCTGTGATTATTTCCTGTTACAATAAAATCAGTGATTACTTTTGCAAGGCATTTACTGTAAATATTGGTATCCTTGACAACACCAGAATCCAACAAAGTGCTCTGTAATGAGCCACATTTTAAAGATGTATTCCTTAACTTGTTTGATGATACGATAATGATATTACACTGGGGCCATTTTAAGAAAGTATATAAGGTGGTACTTTATGATAAATTGTGCTGTTACCACAAAAAATAGGATAGCAAGGTGTATTAAAATGTCTTCATATTTACTAGGACAGCAGGAAATAGCGGAACTGGTGAAAACTTTGCATTCTTTTTCTATTTGGTTGTCTTTTAGTAATATAATCAAAATGATATCTTAATGGTCCTAATATTAATTAGAGTAATGGATATTACCAAAATATGTATCCACATTACACTCAGATTTTCCAAATATGTTTTTCCATAGAAAATCATATTTTCAATTCGATAATACAAGACTAGAACCACCCTTTCAATATTGACACTAGAATTATACACAAATACAACCTTTGAAGTATGATCAAATTGATATGTTGTTATTTTTATTTTCTCCTATGTCAGCACTTCCAGGATCAGCAAGTTAAAAAGATAGAATAAGAGAAACTGATCACCTTGACTTTTCTGTCCAAAACCAGGGAAATGAAAGTTAATGTAAGCATTCAAAGTTCAGAGTATTGACGACAGCCACAGCTTGAGTTGCAGCCACCAGTAATTCTGTGCCTGTGCTTGTGTTTATTTGGAGGGTGGAAAAAAGGGTCAGCTCTCACGATTTTTCAGTTTCAGAATACTGTGTGGATTACTCTATTGATTTAACCTTCCAAACATTTTGAGCTTCCCTCTAATGAAAGTCTGGCTATCATGTGGCAGCTTTGGACTTTCTCTATCAAAGCAATGTATCACAGGATTGAGGTACTTTCTGAGAACATTTCTAGCGTTATATTCAGCTCTCTATGACAAATATTGGGAAGAAACAAGGGTAACTTGGAGGTTTAAAAAAAAAAAGGCAAGCAAAAAAACAAACAAAAAGAACAATCAAGGTCAGGCTGCTGGAAGTACAGAGCAGGACTTGCATGTAAGTAGATATGTGCTGACATCCTGATGATAAAGAAATGAGATTGGCCACCAGCGAGGAAGAGAAAATACCTAGGATCTTTCAAAAAGTATTGAAATGTTGAGTTGAAAAGGATAAGGGGTAATTTGGCCATTTATTCTTCAGATTAAGGAACATTCAGTCCATGAGTGCCACCACGGACTCATGTTGTTTCTTAGGTAATATGAAGGGGACATACATTCAACTGTATTGCAAATAGGAGCAAAGTACTTCTTGTTCACAGATTGGAGGGAACTTATGTAGAAATAGAACCAGCCCTTTTCAGATTCTCCTGGTTCTAGTCATCTGTACTCTGAATATCGGCGGTTCTATAGCACAAGATACACCACTTCTAGTCCTTGCAGAGCACTGTTTTATGTAATTCACAATCACCAGAATAACGATGAGCCTGCCTATTTATCAATAAGACATTTTATGTTTGTTGTAACAGTTTCTAGATCAATGGGAATTGAGTTAATCTTGTTTCTCGACTGATGGGACAAAAAAATGTTAAGCTTGAATTAAACTCTATCATTAACCAGTGATGATGATGTGTGCATGCTTTACAATCCTCTTAGCAGTCAATGAATGGTCTGCAGTAGTGTAGTAAATAACATTTACATGATGTCTTTGAATAGGTTACAGTGCAATCAGAAAATGATGAATGAAGATAAAATGTCTTGTGCTTAGCATTTAGATCTCATAGGCAATTCATTTTTTTGTCTCATTCAGAAGGAGTATATGTTTTGATTTCAAAGAGTGGAGAGTTTTACTCTAACATGAAAAAGGTTTTTGACATTCATTAAGCTCTGAGAAGTTTGGAAAATTTCTTTTTTAATATAAATGGAAGTGAAGTCAACTCTCAAAGAGAATAATGGGAGTAGAAAGTGATAGATATTAATTGACTTTATTTGGAAGCCTATTATATAATTATTGTATTGATTCAAAGGCTATTGCCTTTATCTTCTTCAGAATGTTTGTTAGAAAATGACAGAAGAAATAGATCATTGTTATTAAAGCATTCAACCTCATTAATAGTAAGAGGGAAAAAAGAGTATCTGAGAAAGTATTATAAGACCTTCCTCTTCCCTTTTCGCTTGAGTTTGGTCTCCAAATTGTTCGCATTTCTAGTATAGTTATAAAAAATATACGTTCTCCATAGACTAAATTAATATAGGAAGTCTCAGCAATAAAGTTCAACTTGCGTACAGAAAGCCTTACTACTATCTGCACCACCCTTCTGGTGTCATGCTTGTTCTTCAGTTGCTCTCTGTGCCCCAAGGTTTACATTGCAGTCGGGGGATTGGTTGCAGTGACTCCTTAGCGTGTTGTGTTTCTCCTCGGGAGGGGTGTGATGTGAATGATGGGTCTTTCTTCCTGCTGTTTGCCACGAAGACGAAGATTTTGATGTTGATAATTTATCCATCTCCATCTTGGGACTGCCTGGGCGCAGACTCCTGACCTGCTTTTTTCCCCCCCGATTGATTTCCAATTATTCAGTTTTTCTGCTCTCTCCATTATCCCTAAAGCTAGCTTATGGGACTAACCCAAGGCCTGAACCCCTTAACAAGCCCCAATTGACCACTGTGATCTATGCTTAAAGGCAAGGACCTCTGATATCACCTTGTCTGTCCACTCTGCCTTACTCCACAGCTGTGGATGGTTCAGTTCACACAGAATAACTACTTGTTATTCTGGTAAACAGAAAAGAAACTAAAAGAAACTGCCTGTGAGATAGCTGCTACCACAGCTAAGCAAGATAAAATAGGTTAAAACAGACATAGTTCAGAGAAGTCCTGAGACCCTGCACTGTTCGGTCAACATGAAGTCCATATAAAGATAATGCTACTGGTAACGTCAAAAATCATATTTACTGGGCTGCAGGCATGGGGCAGAGAAGCTATGGGATCGTAATAAAAGATGACTGGTAGGAGATCTGTAGGATATGAAGCCAGAAGAAACTAGGCTTCATTACTTTTGTTGCTATTGAATAACATATATATTTTTTTTCTGGGCATCTCATAACATAGGATAGAAGGATTTCCCAAACTGTTCACCAAATCTGCTTCACAGTTTCTCTCCTAATCTTTTAGGGGGCTTGTCTTGATTAATCTTTTCTAATACCCCTGGTAAAAGTTGGGACACATAAGATATGACCCATAAAGGTAGATCATACAAAACTAAAATATCACCAGCTGCTTCTGTTATTCTCTTGAATGTCTCCCCTGAAGGCTCACACAATTGCTTTTAAGTGTAGAAGCTATCTCAAACAAACACTTTTTCTACCTGACCAGGACTAAAAGCATCAGCTGCAGGTGCAGCATGGCTGCCAGGCAGCACAGAGATAATACAAGAGGAAAGAGAAGTGCATTGCTTAATGATGCGCTGGCCCTTTGCCACTCTCCAAATCTGGGACAGTAATAGGACAACATAGAAATTTCTAAGATTTTTTTACGCAGACAAATTAGCACCGTTTCAAGGAGAACTGGCATAGAAAGTGTCAAACGTGCGTTTTTAATTAAAGTAATATGCTTCTATCCTTAGTTATGTGGCAAAAACATGCAACTGCTAAAACTAGCAGTAGTGAGCACTGCAGTTCGTGCCGCTGTGCAAATGTGCATAAATATATAGTTACATAGTAGAGCTAGGATTCTGGTTTCATATCCTAAGCATTCACAAAAGATTCATTGACAAGATAAGTTGACTTTACTGGACTCTGGACCAACCTGTGATCAATTCAGTATCTCAGAAAAGGATGTTTTTTTCAAGGGACCAAACTTCCATCCTCACTAGCTCCTTTGTGACATTTATGTTGCTATTTTGTGAAACTGTGGAAATCTTATCAACACTGGCCCTGTGACCAAGTTAATAACATCAGTAAAAGTCCTCTTATTTTTCATATAAGATACATATTTTTGAGGTTTGTAAACTAAAAAATACAGCACCTGCTTTATATTGCTGAACATACAAAGAGGGTAGGCTAGTGCCCTGGAGCCAAGGTCTGCAGGTAGTAGGTGAGTGATGGTGGCTTTTAAAACAGTTCACTCTGGCCCTAGACAACCAGAACGGAGTTTGCAGAAGTTAGACAGGTCTTTTATGCTTAATCTTTAATCTTTTAGATCAAGTAGGTTTACACGTTTTTTAGAACTGTGTATCAAACAGAAGAAAAGATGATAAAGGAAACATTGTACTGTATGTATATGCAATGAGTCATGTCTTGAACATACATACATTCAATCATACAGTCTCCAAACATCCATTTTTTATGACTATTATCTAGTAGCAAGCTGCCTGTAAAACTTGAGCTCTTTAATTACAAGCACCTCACCTACTAGCAATAGTAAGTATTGTTTGTAGGGCCTCCGCTGCAAATGTAAAACATTTAAAAGCCAAGCTACACAGCTACGTTAGAGCAGACACTTTGTTTTTCTCAGGAGGCTGACTGTGTTTTTTTTATGAGTTACTCATGAAAATATCCTGGAGTTCTATGCACTAAGCACTGGGATTCTGTTAGCAGTAAAAGAGGGAGAGTACAACATGTGTGGGAAAGTAATTCTCTTGCAACATGTGCACTTGGAAGCTATTTGGGTCAAAAGAATTGTTTTTGTGCTATGGGCAGAAGAACCATCATCTACTTTATGAGGAGAAGAGAGCTTTCTCTCCAGCCTCCTTTACAGCTAGAAATGTCTAAGGCTGAGAAGATGTCCCCCTCACCCCCTAAAATAAAATGTAAAGGGTCTTTTGAGGGAGGCAGAGACACCTGCCTGCCTCATCGTTAATCAAGGTGAGCGTCGTGCCTGCCCAGAATCCAAGTCCAAGTTTTCACTAAAGGTTTGTGAAAGCACATCTGATCCCTTCTCTGGTTGTATTACCGGTAATCCTGAGCAGAGCAGAAGGGATTTGTGAGGATGCAGAGGCAGAGAGCGTGTGCTCTTACTAATACTCCCATTTTCAAGGCAGACCCTCAGGGCAGCACAGAGGAACTGCAGAGCTCTGGCTTCACAGATGGTGCTGACAGCCTCTTTCTCTGAGAAATAACATTCACGAGGGAAGGCTGGCATGAGGATACCTCGCAGAGAACAGGAAGAACATCTTTGAACACCATCTCACAGAAATAATGAGAGTGCTGTAAACTACTTTTGAAGGGAACAGGTGATAAAAGCTTCTGCATATGAAAAAGAGAGAAGAGACGAGACGAGAGGAAAGGAAAGGGAATGGGAAGGGGAAAGGTAAAACAGGACAGGCCTAACAACTGGGTTAAGATCTGGGCAGAAAAATGGAGAAGAGTGTGAGGTACCATAAGGGTACCTGGCTAAATGTGTCAGAAATCAGTATGCTAGTTCCGTAAATAAAGGAGCAGCAGCAGTGAGTTTAAAAGGCATAGAAAACTCTATTTAAAAAAGCTTTCCTTCAAAAGTAAACATCTGTAGAACACACAGTACAGTGATTAGTGGGCAGATGTAGTAAGCATACATGAATGATCAAATCGTTAAAGTAATTAAATAGGGATCCTAGAATTCACTGTAACTTGCACTGCTAAGGACGCTAAATTGCTAAGGAGCAACATATTTAGAGATTCATGACATAACGTGGGTGTTCATACAGTCTTAATAACACGGACTTAATAGCACTACCTCATACAGACTTAATAACGAAGAAAATAACAGTTCAAAACTTTTTGTCTTGGCAGGCATTTGCAGAAATGGGTAGCGTTTTTGTAAGGAAGGCTTTTGTTCAAAAACTTTTCCTCTCTTTTAAAAGGCTTTTTCTGACAGAGGATTAGCCCCATATCTAGCCTTTTCTTCTTGTGAAAGAGCAGGCCACACTCCAAAAAAGTACAACACAATATGAGATTTCACAAGTCTGGAAGACACAAGATTTATAAACCTGACTTGAGGTAAGCTTTGACTTCTGAAGAACTTAGGATCATCACTGCCTTGAATAAGACTGCCTAACCTTTTCTTAACAATAAGTGAAAGGCCTGAGCAAGAAAGGAGAAGCTGGTTTACTCACTCTGCTGCTGTCAATCACAGTATGCTGGACGTCATTAGGAAAATAACTGTTTCTACTACTTGAAGGTCTCCTTTTTCCTTTGTGAAATTGCTAGCCTTCTGTGTTATATTCCAGTTTAATAATGAGAATAGATTATCCTTCCCCCACCCCCACCCAAAACAACAAATAGACGAGGCTTTCCTTTAGTTAAATTGCGGACTTATACTTTCAATAAAAGCCAAAGTTAAGTTCTGTAGTGGTGCTTATTAAGAGAGAAAGCTCGCTGGTGCTCTTATAACAGTCTGTTCCTAAATTTACAGCAGTAGATTCAACTCTGGAGCAACAGTATCTTCTTTGTAGGTTCAGCTAACCTCTTGAAATCAACCCTAAAGAATTGGCCCTAGTTTTAAAGACAGCCTTTCATAAGAATCCTCTTTTCCTGTGATCTACAGTCCTCACCGTAATAAAATATTTGTTTTTAATTGTCTTTCCATTAATTAATCATCCTTTTTTTAGGCAAATTATCTCTCTATGAATTTTCATGTCTCCTTATCTATGTGAGTATAGCAAAGACATCTATTTATTATCATTTCCATGAAACCCCTTCTCCCTTTTGCTCTATATTCTTGCAAAAGGTCGTGTTACCCTCGAAAGGCTCTTAATTTTACAGCAGTAAACATCTTGCTTTTTTGGATCTAATCTTCAATGGCCAAACACAACATCTCAGTAGGTTTGCAGTTGCTGACACAAATTCAAGATAAATTTCTGTATTATACTTGGAAAATAAAAGAAAATAGGAATTCTTTACCAGTAAGAAAGTCTCCTTTGTTTACCCTGAATGACTATCTCTTCATTTTTCATCAGTAGCTCAGCAACAACAGCAAAAGGCAAAGAAGGGTAAAGGAAGCTGGTTGACAGATTTGTCTAACTGACGTTTTAACAACAATTGTAAACAAGAACTGTGTATGTTAATAACATCTTTGCAATGGCTAGTCCTTGCTGAGGATGAAGAACTGTGCTGTTTATGTTTAGTTTACATCAAATTAATGGCCTGGTAGGTTTTCATCCTGCAGATGTGACCTATGTGACAGCAGTCAGTTTGTTGTTCAAGAGAGTGCTGTACTCACAAGGACAGTGTCACTAATGCCAGCAGGCCACTGTTTGCCCTCGTATCAAGGAATCTTCAAACAAAATGCGTCTACACTTTTTAAATTAACATTTTCTCTCTCCAAGGGTTTAACTGCAATGGTTAATATGAACAGATATGCTTCTCAATCATCTGGCAGAATAAGTATAAGGTATTGCCACATCCAGACAGACGCATTAATTTTACTTCCACGGAGAAAATTACACTCAGCTTTGGTAATGCACAGAGGTTTGAAGTAGCAGCTAAAGTAAATTTTCTGCTGGAACACTGTAGTGTCAGTATAAATTAGTGGGAGGCTTGAATACTTTATTCCAGGTTTGCACCTACGTGAGCACTAGAGAAAAGGGCTACATAGTGTTCGTTGTAGACCTAAGTGTTTGTGGGTCAGAGCTTGGACTTACAGCTAGGGGAGTGAAAAAGAGATAGCTCTTACCTACTTAAAACGACATTGCTAAGAGATGTTCATTTTCTCCCTCTACTTCATTGCTTAAAGTATAGCAACATATCTATAAAGTCACACTATGGCAGCTGATAATTGCAGTGTAGATTAAGTCAGACAAATTGATGTAGTGGATGCATAATTATGGAGATAAATATCAGCAGTTGCTTTTGACAATAGAAACAGCTCTTTCAAGATTTTTTGTTAGATAATTTTTTTTTCTTCTCATTCTTAACTGGAAAGACTTCTTCAAGGTGTACTTCAAACAGGTCATCTGGATTAACGTTTCACATTAACAGAAAAGTGTCCCTCCAATCAGCCTAAATTACACAGTGCTCGTCTGTATTAAGGAATTAGTTTGAACTATTCTGTAAATAAGAGATTTCTAGATGACTCACTTGATAATGAACTACTGCATTTGGAAACAATGGAATTTAATAAGAGTTCAAATTATTCTACTCCCTGTTTAAACAACCTACTCTGTCAAATCTAGAAAACAAAACAAAACAAAACAAAAGCAAATAAAAGATTCCTTGTTAAAATATTTCTGATTTTTTGCATATCATTGTGCCAAGAACAAATCTGGACATAAAGCCAGAGTGGTATTTATGAATATATCCTTGTGTATGAACATAGCATGTTCAAAATGCAAAACAGATATGTCCAATTAGCTGTGTATTAACTGTGTATACTATAATAATGTGAATGTACTTTTCTCAGCAGGCTCATAGGTAGGTTAACTGATTTTATGGTTCCAAGGTTCTGAAGTCTGTTGTGCATTTAGTCTGGAAAGGTCGCATACCGATAGATACTATAGGGCCCTGAAGTCTGTCCTTCAAATATGAAGCTATCTTTGCTCTCCGAAACCAAAAACTTCAGTAACTGCGGCAAAGGTCTAGTAAGATGTGGCACCCAGAGGTGTTCTGCATTCTTGGTCATTAGCTATATGATTGTGTAGCTACCAATGGTCAATTTCCTTTTTGGGATTTCCACAGATCACATCTGCATGATCAAGCTCATTCTTCCACAAAGAAGGCTAGGTTTATCAGGGGTCCCCTCTCTGATGTCTCCAGCAGTTCCCAACAGAGCTTAAAGACCAGTTGTGGGGCAGCCTCTCCTGCTTCCCCTCTCTCTGCCAGAATCAGTGCTGTTCCTGCCTCTTTCTCTACATCTGACTGAGACAACTGGAAGAGACAATGGATTGTGAATACAGCTTCTGACAGCAGGTTGATAACAACTCGGTGTTTCATTTTCCACTGATATGCAATCTTTGCTGCCACTTAGCTGTCAGACTGCATACACAAAACTGCCTCCTGCTTGGAAAGCAGCTGGTGTGAGCTGTAGAAAATGATGTTGGTCAAAGAGCTGACCAAGACATTTTGGGGAAGGCATGCTGCTTCCTTTTTCCAATAGCATAACATATGAGGGTCCTATTTAAAGACTCTCACTGTGCTTTGACAATCTGGTCACCCCCATTACTAAGAATACTTTCCACTGTTAGCTTTTGGGCTGGCATTATCCCTGCATTCTGGCTAGGCACATGACTATAAGAATTCACATATCTGCCATTTCTGGCTCTATTACTATGATTTATTCTAGACCGTTGTGAAGAAAATACACAGAGACTCCATCTGTAAGAAATGATTGTTTTCTTCCTGCCTTTTGCCTTGGATTAGCATGCCTCAAGCATATTCAGGCCATGCTCAAGTCTATTTATTGACTGCTAGTCAGCTTCTGGTAGGAATTTAAGACTTTGATTCTAATTTCCAAAGCAAGTAATGGAGCAAATCCCAGCTACATCAGAGAACGAATTTCTGTCTATAAATTACAACGCTGATTTTTCTCCATTAGGGCTGTACAGAATACAGAAGTTAGGATGAAACTGTACGGAGGCATTGTGTCCTCCAACAGCATCCATGGGTAGAACAGACTCCAGAGGAGATAGGGCAAAGTCAGTCTTATGATCCTTGGGAAGCATTGCATAGTCTTCTTACCAGCAGTGGTTTCTCGGCTTAAACTCTCCCTCGTATTTCTGAAACTCTGGGTCATCCCAGGCAGAATTTTGATTGAAAGGGGTTGATTTAGACAGTTCATAAGGTTTAGGTGGGCAGAGGGAGACTTTGTTAACGCTAGAGTTGACAGAGACAGTCCCTTTTTCAGTTTTAGTGACAAAAGGTAGTACACAATCTTCTATTTGGAGTGGAAAGAGGAGGTGCTGAAGGACAAAAAATCACAGTAATAAGGACCTTCTATTTGTGGAATACGGTAAGAGGAAAGAAGGAAAGAAATCATTTTCTATACTCCATGGAAAGTGTTGAGTTTTTAACAAAATATTTTTGGCTGAAAATGAGCTTAGAGAGTGGTGGTTTAGGGCCTCTTCTCTCAGCAGGCCTCCAACCCATACTCACTTCCATTATGCCATATTTTCTCTCATTTTTTTCATGAGAATTTTTGTTTGATACGATCTATGGATGTGGAATTACAGAAAAGTTCAAACTGGAAGGACATGCAGGACTTTGAGTCAGCATTTGCTGAGATTTTCCTTCTTTTTTTTTCTGTTAAAAACCTACATAATAGAAAAACATTTGAATGGAGTTACTTACATCTTGCTGAGTTTGACCCTCACCCTAAATACTTCCTTTTAAGATAAAATATTGACTGCTTGAGCCATCGAGAGCAGTGCATGTCTATAAAACAACTATTAATAACAATTTCATTCTTGGTCTCATTCAGAGAACTTCGAGGGTGTTTCCAGTGACTGCAAAGAACTTTGGAGAAGAGCCTACTTAAGCTAACAAATTTCTGCATCAGTTCTAGCTATATATTACAGAAGCAATTTTTTTTTTTTTTTGGCTTGGTCATACTTTACAGTTAATAAGTATAAAATTGCTAGCATCATTTATGACCCATTATGAAAGCCGATCTGTGTGTTTTTTCACTGATCAAACAAATTCTTCAAGTGGCCCTATATTTTTTCACTGTTTCAGCATGTTCAGATATTGCATGATTCATATGGCAATGTTAGCACCTAATACTGTGCACCTTCAAGAGATTAATTTACTCTGGGAAGAAAGATGCTTATTACATTAAACATGAGAAAATGTTTATAGTGGTAGTATTCTTTGTCTGACATAATTTCATATGTGCAGTAAGTGGTACGTTTTAGAGGCACTGAAGAACATAACAACTGGAAAATGTAATAATAGACTGCAAGTAACCCCCGGTAATACCACGGATTTTGGAGATTAGAAGAAAGCAGTCTTGTAAGAAGTAAAGAGTAGAGAGAAGATGAGGATTTGAGATCTACATGTGGCACTAATCTACTAGATCTTGACACATCTTAAAGTTGTTGTCATGGTTCAAACAGTTTTCACACCTTAAACTGAATATACAATGCGTTACACATTATTTCTAGCTTCTAACTATATCTGTTCCTATTTTCCACAGACAAAAGGTTATGAAAAAATCCCACTTTGTTTCATAAGTTCTCAGTTATACATATGTCATCAGAACAGATCAGGAGAGACCTGTGATGCTCAGATCCATTTCTTCGGTATCACTCACCCCCACACCTACGGGAACTGCACTGGCATTTCTGGAAAGCTGCAGGGGATGGAAAGATCAGCTCACATGGACCATTTACTGCGCAATGATTTGCTATTAGTAACATTTTCATCAAAAATATACATATGATGTGTCTTACATACCCTTCGCTATCAATCTTTTATACCCTTATCTACAAAGCATGTTCTGCAAACACATACGTTTACAAAATCTGGATACCTTTTATATCCAAATATGGAAACATAGATGCAGCCTCAATCTTTCATTTCCCTGTCTCCTCCTCCTTTCCCTTCTACTTCCCCTTCTCCTTCTTCCTTCTCACTACTCCATCATATCTAGGTGTCAGTGGCTAAACTGAACTACTAGCTGTGATTATCAGCCCCAGACAGTATAGTTACTGGATGCAAGGATTGTTTACATAATCTAGACTACATCTTAATATAGATTATGGAAGCAAGTTTTAAATTTTTCTGAGTTTTATGTTCTCTCTTCCCATTTTGATTTCTGAAAATTGCTATAAGGTTAACTGCCTTATCACCGTGCTGGCTTCCACAGGGCTCGGCTGTATCCTAAGGGAGGAAAGAAGCTTCTTCTGGAGAGGGACACGCTCTCATACAAACTGTGGGACTAGGCAGAGAAGTCTGAACTTCTAAGGAACAAAGTATTTAACCTTTTAAAGAAATTTAGGAAAGTAAATCCAGTTTTGAAATCACTTATTGTAGGGTTCTTGAGTAGTCTTGAATAGCCTAAAATCTTGTGTTGTCTGGAGACATCGCCCCCGTGCCCTGCTGAGTTAATGGAGAAGCCTAGTCACTTTTGAGGGGTGGCTAATGCATCCTATGACAGGATGAGACATCTACCTGCCTAGAGGCACTGAGGAAGTAAATTTTACTCAAAGGCAATGAGAAAGAAGTCCCACTTCAGTAACTGTGTTGCCTTCTTTATAAAGCAACTTTTACCCTCCATGACTATGATATTCAATTTACTAGGACACTGCTTCAGCCTGTAAAGGTTGGAGCACCTTCAAATCTTTGGACATGTTTTATATGATCGGTCAGCAGCAGGTGCTTGTCCTTGTAAACGAGTTCCCTCAAGGGAACGCCACCCAAAAATCTATATCTAGGGAGGCTTCTGCTACTTGGAAGTCTGTTTATACATCTCAGCACTGGGAAAAACGTACTTGGACTGGAAATGTGTGAACGAGGTTTGACTTCTCAGCCTATGCTGCTTCCTCCGATCTATAATGCAAAATGAGCATAATTTGAACAGTGCTTGTTGGTTTATAGAACAGGCAAAATAAAGAAGTGTACAAGCTGAGGAATGATGGAAATAAGTCTAAAACATTTTAAATTCCACTTTTAAAACAAAATAGATTCTATTTGTCTGTCTACACACCCATACAGCTTATCTGTGATTTTCTACACTATCATCAGCTATATCTAGGTTTTCCTGCTTTTGCAAACTAATACTACCATCTCTCACCTCAACCTTTAGCTGTTCCGATCTAGATATTTCCTTACTGACTAGTCCTGTCAATTTTTAATCATTATTTAAGAATCTGAATAAGAACTCAGATTTCAAAGGGTCCCTATACATATAATGCATGCATTGTATACACACACACACGCACACACACACACACACGCACACACACACACACACACACATACACACACATACATACACATATACATATACATACACATATACATATACATATATTATATATATGTATTACTTTTGCTTGTGATAGAGTCATAAGTCGTGCAGACTTATAAGGAAAATATTATCTACCCTCTGTATATTTGTACATAGCCATTCATGTCACTTGGATCCAGCTTAAAAAAAATAAACAAACAACAATATTTGCTTCATTGAAGCTATAAGCAAATCAAGCAAAAATTGCTTTTCAGGGAAAGTGAAAGTAGAGCTTTTGCTCTGTATTAACCAAACATGTATTCAGACAGCTGGGGATTAATGAACCATTTTTATCCTATCTCACAATGGTTAACCTGAAGCCTTTTCCTAGAACTTGTCTGTCATTCTTTAAAACTGTTTCACCTGCAGATATAAGCATAACACAGAGATAAATTCAGATGATATGCAGTGCCTCTTTGTTAACATCAATAGCCAACTGAACCCGGAGATTTTGTCAATCTTTAGCTTTTTAATTTGGTTGCTGAAATAGTTTCCTATGAGATTTCTTCCATCTTCCTGCGTAGAGAAATAAATATAATGTAAGTCGCACACTTGTTTAATTTACTTTACTACTATGTAAACCAAAATACAAGTGAAATTTAGTTTTAAGAAATCTGAGAGCTGTATTAGCCTCTGACGTTATACCATTAAAACAGCTTAAAGGGCTGTACTTTTCCTGCTAAGATTAAGAACTTTTGCTCTGGTACTGAATGCAGATGGTCTCTCATACAGTTCTTCCAGAGGCTGAGCACTGTAAGGTTTTCCATAACTGTTATATTAAACATTGCACTCTCCGTATCTGTGGAATACCTAAAAGAACCTGGTCAGACAGTGCTGGATTCTGATAGTACTTGAATTTAAGTTTTATAAAGCTGAAAACTCAGCAGCACAGAGCAGGTGCTGTCCATGGCGTTGCATGATTCTGCTGGTAGATGCCTCTCCTGGCACTACTCAGTCCTAGCGGAGGAGCCAGTCAGCTGCATCCTGCTCTGCCAGCTCATCCCTCTGCAGTAGTCGCATTTTTATGTAAGTGCTATTAGTACAGATTTTTCTGATCCTACAGTGGACAGGAGACCCATTAACAACTGGGTTGGACTGTGTTAGGCACTGCACAAACAAGAAAAGGTCTTTTGCCTAAAGGATACAGAAAAATATCTGAAGGGAAGGGTGAGTTAGGGGTGAGGAAGAATTACACAGAAAGAAAATACTTTTGTTCAAGATCTTCTGGTCTTTGTCAATCCAATGTCCTGTGACAGCTCCATTGCCTGCCTCCTTGAAAGGTGACTCTCCATGTGGGATGAGTAGTCTATTAGATTGTTAGCCTTTTGCCTTTTTTATAATAGAAATGCCACAGAGTCCTCACACAGTCACAGACATCCGCTTCTGTGTATGTGCGTGTTAATGCAAGGGGAAAGAGCAATAATAGGAGAAGAGGAAAAGCCAATGAAATTTTTGTGATGTGACGTTAGCACCACTGACATGCATTGCTATGGGTGGATTTTGTGCTGTATCCCTTCTGTAAGATTTCAGGAGTGGAAATTTTTGTCTATTTTCTTCTCTGTTAATGTGTAATCTGTCAAGCTTGATCATGTTATTATGCTAGGACTGAGTCAAGAGTTTTGACGAAAGGTAAAAACATGACACTCTGAAGGAGTTTCCAAACTTAAGAGTGCTGCTTAGGGGAGTTTCTTAGTTACACTTCCTGCAGAAAATAGAGGGCTGGGAAATTGAATGCCTAGCAGTACTTTTTTGTGGCTTACAATTTGAATTCATAGTACCAGTAATCTGATATTTTCTTCTCATCTGAGAGCAGTTCCAGAAACCGCTTTATTTCTGCCATCCACAACCAGTTGTCTAGTTCTGTATCTGTTGACAATACTAAAAGTACCAGTCTGAGTTGCATGGAAAGATCTTGAGGGATCTCACTCTTACTGAGAAAAAAGAGAGTCGTTCTGCCTGATGAAGCAATCAGAAAAGTGACCAAATAAATTTCATTTAAAAAGGTTTAATTAACTGCCTTTTACATAAGAATAGAAGTTCTGCATACCAAAGAGAAAATAAACATACTTCTCATAAACAGCAGACTAGGTTCCTTGGTGTTAGTTTGCCCCAGCATACAGCAAGATGAAACAAAGCATTTGGACAAAAGTACTGACTTTCTTGGCTTGTTTGCCACTACCAGTTTACTGCAACTTTGTGCCATTCTATTGATTAGATATCTTTTATTTTGACATCATTTTAATTATTTTGATTTTGAGCTTTGACTTCTTTAGTTCCTATATGGAGACCCCACCCTAGAGTCTGCCTCCCTGGGCTCAGGGCCTTGACATTTGTGTGTAGGCACCAAAACCTGGAACTGTTCCTTCTCAGATAAGCACCTTTATCTGCATTCTTTATAACTCAAAACTATCTCATTTTGGACCATAACATTAGAGCAGGTATATTTCTCTTGTTTGCAAGGAGAAGAGCTAAGACAATGTAAAAACATTGCAACAAAATATTAATGTGGGTTAAGTAAAACAGAGAAATTAGAAAAAAACAATAAGACTTTGCTTTGCTCTGTAGTGCAAATGAATCCTATTAAACACATCATATTTAAGAAACTTCTTACCATTAGACCTAATGCAGTTAACAGACACCACACTCCATATTGTAATGAAATAAATTCTATAATAGTGTTATCAACAGCAGGAAAATTTGCTAAGATTATTTGCCTATGTCTATATTATGCCTATGGTGTTATGTCTATATGTATAATACAAACACAACATCTTCAGATGCAGGTACAACGTCGGCAAAGGCAGATATAGTTAATGAGTTACCAGAGTTATACATGCATTGAGATAACGTCCTCTCAAGACTTTAATATTTCCTATACTTTTTGTAGCGCACAAGAGAGGTATCATTTCTGCTAGTCAGAGCAAACAGTTTTATTTGCAAAGCTGCAACAACAGAAGGAAAATAATGAAATAAAAATTACGTACAGAATGAAATCTACTTCAAAATGTGAACCTATATGCAGATAACTATGCTTTTTAAGCCTTATAGCTATTATAAGAGATAGTTAATGCATCAGATTCTTTGTTTACTGAAGCCAATGGGAAGACTTTTTTCTTTTCAATTGATTTTAGGTCAGTTTCTAAACCAGGAAAATCCTGCTGCCTAAAGCGTTCTCATTTTGACTAATAATAAGTGCGTATTCATTATCATCACAAAAATAGGCAGGCACAATTTGTGCAAGGCCTAAACTGACATGCAGTCATGAAGTTCCTGACGATCATACTCAAAGCATCTAAAACTGCTACAGATATGGCTGTCAATTTAGAAAAATCTTACTTCAAAGTTGCCTCTTACCCACTTCAGTCTCCATCTTTCTTGTTCTGTAAAGGCGCATTTCCTTGAAGCAGCTATAGGCGTACTGCGAGTAACAGCATCTTGCTCAACTGAGTCCTGGTGCTAGCCTGGATTCTCTTCTTTTTCAATACATCCATTCACTAAAAATAATAATTTTGACTTTTAGTTGATCTAGTTTCTGTCAGCTGTGAATCGTGTAAATGTCATGGCAGAAGTTGACCTCAGGAGAAGAAATCACAAGAGTGAACTTTGTTACGATGAACTCAGTAATTACAAGCTAACCTCTCTGAAATGGAGCTACACTGACACGATTCCCAAATGCGTAATGTACAGTGTTGCCACTACAGCAATACTGAATCCTTCTCAAACCCACAGAAAATTGTATTTGCTCAGGGTATGCCTGATACCACTTAAACAGTAAAAGAATAAAATAAAATAAAAAGAATCTGACAGGCTTGTAAATTTCATAAACATTTCAGATCTGTCATCATTCATGTTTGTAATGCTGTTAACATAATGAGACTATCGTTCATATCAGTAATATTAGTCACTGCAGTGATGATTACCTTGACATATCTTAAAGATTAGAGTAGCATATGAGCTGCTGAAGGCTTGTTATTTTGGCTGTCTGCCACAAAGTGTAATGTCCTGCTGAAATGTGATTTGCTAAATTATGCAGCTTCTTATTTCTCTGAGTTATTTCAACAAAAATTCAGCTACTCAGGACAGGAGGTATCTTGTCTATCTAGGTAGAAAGAGACAGAATACAGTTACTGTGGTCTTATCCCCTACCTCAGACATCAAAACCATTGGTAAAACAAACAAACAAACAAACAAACAAATTACCACTGATTAAAAAAAGCAAATAAAAAAAAATCTAGCTTTTATCATTTAACTTATTGGAACTATTGAAATCCTCCAGACTATGTTCAAATCTTACTTATTTGTAGTGAAATAACAACCCTGAGCTCTGGAAATTGACCTACGCACACTGTGAAAACACAGAATGAAAAGAGGGTCTACTTCAGGTGTGTCCATGACTTTCGTTGGCAGAAATCATGCAATGAGACATTAAAGGTGGTTAATTCAGGATAAAACACACAGACTTGTATTATCCCGTAGCTGAGTTTCCACTGGGTAAATTTTGATACAGTGTCTGTCTTTTTATCTCTTGCCTTTGTTTCTTTTCTGCGGCGCTGCAGTGCTCTGCTCCAGAAAACCAGACGCTCTGGCCCAGTGGGAAAGGGGAAGGTGAGAACCTTCTCAGCCGCCCCAGACTTAATCTTTCTGTCTCAGTGGAAAGGAAGGCTGGATGCTCGTGCTCAGTTCAGGGTGCTCTGAAGAAAATAGCCTTTTTTAACATTTATGGAAAAAAAAATCTAAGATCTTATTTTCTTCTCCCGCCTCTTCAGGACGACGTTCTTATTCCGACTGACATTTTTATGGTGGAAGAGAATTGCTACTCTTTCGGGAAGCCACGGCTGTGGAGGGAAAGGTGATCTCTTAAGCAGCTAGGACTAATGTTCTGGAAGACTCCGAATATTGCTGAAGAAACCTTCACCCAGTCTCAGTGTCCTACGCAGAACTGGGGGAAACAGAGCACAGATTATTTGGCTGGTATATTTATTGTGACTTATGTTGCTAGGCAGAGAGGCTGCTGCGGTCTGTAGCTGTTGGAGATTTTCAGTCTGGTAGGCTTTGCTGCTCAATAAAATCAGTTGCTATAATCAAGCCTGGAGGTGAAGTACTTTGCAATCCATCAGGATTGAAAGGGTTATATAAATGTGGCATGCCGTAAACCATTATGCTTGCACGTCATATGCTCAGGTCTAAATACCACTATATTGCAAAAATGGTTCTTGTGGAAACAACTATAGTAGCAAAATCACAGTACTTTGTTTCTATCTGCACCGGGCCAAGCTACGTGTTTTCTCATGCTACTGAGACATGAGGCCTTATTTTCTTTTGGAGTTTAATTTCTCAGAGCATCCTTTCTTATTTCTGGCCAGACTTTTGCTTTTTGCAAAGAAATGGATAGTTAAAGCACACAAGAGTCTATAAGAATTTTTGATGTTGCATGAGCTGGGAGGATAAATGAACTTCCATTATGAGTTATAGCTATTTCATAGTTATTCTAACAGACTTTCTGGCTGCTGTCAATCACCAGGGCATCAATGTGTTCTGCGCATGCTCATTTTTTCAGTCATACTCTTAAATTAGGAAAATTCTTAGCTACACTGTTAGGATGGTTTTATTTGACCTTTTTCAGTATAGAATAAAGGTAATTGCATGAAAGATTAATGTGAGACACATTGTGTCTAAAGCTGTGGAGAAAACAGAATTTTTATTCAAAAAATCATATTGATAGAAAAACAGAACAATAATAGCAAAAAAAAAAAAAAAAAAAAAGAAAAAGCCTATACAGAAAATCTGTAAATGCATTTTTTTCTTTTTTCTTGTTTTGGCCCCTAGCAACTAACAGCCCCGAATTTTAAGCTACAAAATGTAAAAAATTTCAACTAAAAATTTGCCTATAGACTATTCAATTTGAGAGATTTTGGACCTTAAGTGAAAAAGCAAAAACAAACACTTATCATGGGAATTAGCTTGGTAAAAGAACAACTTTCCTTTAAAAGTCATTAGTTTTCTAACCATGAACATAAACAGACAAGGACTAGTGGGAGGAGCAATAGCAGTTGCATATACATGGGATAACTTCCAAAACAATTTCCTGTATCTCATTTATTTCCAGTAATAAAGAGGTAAAACTTTTGATAGAGTTCAACTACTCTTCTGGGGTAAACTTCAGAACTAAAGATATTCTCAAGATATTTTCTACCACAAGTATAAATTGCTTCATTTCACTCTTACGAACTCTCTCTTGAGGGTGAATGGATTTCACTGTGGATGCCAGATTGGTCAAATATCTTCAGAGGAGTTGGGAATATATTTTGCACGTCAGTACTTTTCTACCACCTACCGCTTACCTTCCTATTCTCTTTCCTTGCAGAAGCCAAAAGGTGTGACTTTACCGCTAAAAACCTTATCTGCTAAATTAAGGCTGTTTCTGTATGTCTCCGTAGCATCTACTTTTGGATTTATGCTTCTGGCAGTGAGCAACCGACTTCCCCATATTTACGCTTAGTTGTGTGTCTGCTGCTCACTATTAGGTCAGTTAACCACAGCACTTTAAGAGAAAATGTAGATCAGGTGACACAGAAAGTCTCTGGCTTTCCCTGCACACTTTTGCTCTAACACCACTCTTCATATGCTAGTGAGATTTAGAGTAGTTCACCCATCACTGGTCTTCATGGACTGGCAGTGAGAATTGGGTAAAATGTGTATTATTCAAAAAAGAACGGGTCAACTCTGCTTACCTCCGTTTTCTCTTGACTATACTACTAAGTGATAAACTTGCAGAAGAACTGAAAAAACCATGTGAGACCTGACCTGAAATCTTCTGAAGCTGCTGAAGTGTCTTCATTCATTTCATTGGAACTGGATAAGATCTTCAACATTTACCAGTGTCCTAAAGCGGGTGGGGAAGATCTAGATTCTCCTTACCAGATGTTGTCTCTGTTGACTGCCCTCAGAGAAGCAGGAATTAATCACAGCCTTTTTACATCCCTTGATTAGAATTCATCTACGAAAGTCCATTTATTCCATATTAATTCTTAAACAACATAGTTCACCCTATTAATTAAAAAAATAGGACTTCAGAGACTTACGTTAGAATGGGGGTAGGCCAGTTAAGGAAAAAATGGAAACGAGCATTCCAAAAGGGTTTGATAGTTTTGATAAAACTTTCTTCAGAAAGTGAATTCTGTAGACAAACGGATAGAGCAAGACAAAGATTGTTTACTCACGATCACTCCTTAGACATAAACTTTAGAAATCATAAAATATGCATGTTTTTCCTTTCCCACTTTAGTACAAAGGCCAGATCTTAGTTTATACCTCTGTTTGACCCTGATGTGTTAAATTACTGAAGCAGCCAAGGCATGAGAAAAGTTTTCTTGCTGTTCCTTTTTTATTTGTAAGTAACCTGAAGGTTTCTGAAACCCTAATTTGTAATTAAACCTACACATGTAGAACAATATAGCCAAATGAGTTGACAGTCCATTGTAGTCTCACTTGTCCTTGTGGTGGATTTAGGCACAGGTGTGCAGATGGGAAGAGAACAATTCAGGAAGAAAGATGAAGTAGTTCTCACGAAAGTTCATTTTAATTAGAAATGATTCTTTTCTGGGCTTTTAAAACTGCAGAAAAATGCCTAGCCGTTATTTATACAACCTGCCAATGCAATATATTGGTGTCAGCAACGTTCAAGGTGTTGCAGGGGAAGGCACAGATATTTCTCACTGTACAGTGGTTATATTACAGTCAAAATTAGTTGCTCTTGCTGTTGGATTATACGCCTTATAAACTCACAACATGCCTGCAGGAACACAAAGAGGAAATGAAACGTGTGGACCCAGAGGATCAAAATGAAAGGCATAAAAGTTGGAATTAGTCTTTTCAGACCTAAATGTCTACTTTGTACATGCCAACACGTGTCTAATATTTAGACTTCCTAGCCAAGGAAGAGAGATGAACACTTCTAATAAGCAATGCATTTTAATCCTAATAGATTTTTAAAATAATTCAGATGATACAAAGCCTAGATACTAGCCTGTTTCTCTCCACTGACTGAATAAACAGTTCACACAAGTCAAAAATTGCCTCCTACAATGTTAATGTCTAAACTTAAGTGAGATTAATCCAGCTTTTCCAGTGGAGGCTTTTGAGAGTTCATTAGGGCATTTCATTACCTGTTTACAAGAAAGAAGTTGATCAGACAGGTAAGAAGTCTGTTAAACCAAACTGCACATAACCTATCCATGTATATTAACTGTCATATTAACTGTTCCCCCCCCCCCATAGCTGTTTAATAGGAAAGATGAAGCTATCATGACAATAAGTATAAACAGAACCTGAGGGCACATTGCTGCTGAATTCTTCTGTGATATTCATTAAGGAAACCAAATCTGATAAATAAATAGTTCCTACGTAAAACTGGTCTGAAGTTACAGCAGAAAAATGCAAGATCTGGATCTCAGCAGCTGTAGCATGCTTTTATTTTGCTCTAATGGAAGAGCATTAAATGTATACGTGAAATAAACTTTTTATAAGCTGGCATAGAGCTGATGAAGCTGTGTCTCTCCCAGAGCAGATAGCAAGAATCTGTCAGCTGCAGCCATGACAAAAAATGTGTTGAGAAAGGCAGTTCACTCACCTGCAGTTTCTTTCCATATGATTTTCTGGAAATTGGGGATAGCAAAGAGAGATGGTAAGCATTTGTATGTTTACCATTTCTTTTCTCTTTTCTTCTTACTTCCATCCCTGAATCAGACTGTGGTCTAACTTTAGGAATAAATCTTTCTACAAGGTGATTCTGCTCTTTAATAACCATTATTGTTATTACTATCAGTAATAGTAAAAGAACATATCTGCTAGTTATGCCTTGGTATCATATTAAGTGTGCTCTTTTACAAGCTAAACAAAAAAAAAGTTCCTTTTTGTTTGTTTTTCTCTTTGTTATCAGGTCCAGAAACTCTCCCTTAAGCCTCTCTTGAGATCTGTCTGTTTCCTCTTGTAGCTAGTCATAGGACTTTGGCCAGGCAAACCATGATCTCACTGAAAACTGGAGAACTCTTTGCCTTTCTTGCACCGTAAAGATCTCACTGCTACGAAACTGGGGAGAAAAATGCTATTGACAGTTTGTCACAAAATATAGGAGTTTATACGTTCTGCACCTTTGTAGGACTAATGAGAGTTAAAATCAGCAAAGCAATATTTTTGTTAGTCATGGCAGATTAGGAGTTTGAACTTCAAATATTCACAAGGTCTTCTGGTTGGTGGTAGGAAAGGCACGTTTTTCTGCAGTAAGTTTTTAGAACTTAACTACATATGAGGAGGTCTGTAAAAAGTGGTATGTAGGTGGTATACCAAGCTCTGTGTTGCAATCTGTGATGTAGGAACATATCTGTGAGAACAGACTTTACTTCCAAGGGAGCTGCATGTCTTCGAAAGGGTGTGTAGGCAGAATGCACTGATTGAAGTAGTATGTGCAAAGATAACTCGCATAAACATGCAGTCAACTTAAACATGCAAAGAATGGAGAGGGATGTGTAGTCTATTATCACAGTCTCATAGCCTTGTCAGTAGGAAGCTGACTACAAAAAAAAAAAAAAAAAGCAGTGAAAAAAATTAACTTTTCAATCAGCTCAGTCTTCCAATTCAGTTCACTGCATCCAGTTTGCTGAGCAAACATTTGTATCAACAGAAAGCTTCGAACTATATATGGAGTAGGAGCAGGACCTGAAGAAAACAAGGTGACTTCTTTCACTTCCAGTACCAACTTCTACTTCTGAGAACTGTTCACTGACTTATGAGCATAATTTAGACAGAAAATCCACCTTTTCCTGAAGTCTGAGAGAAATACAGACCGTCTGCTAGATCCCGTAAAGGACTTCTACAGAAAACATGGGAAAAATAGCAATAGAAGCTTCTCAGCAAAACATTAGAGATTGAGAATGTGATATTTGATCCCTGAAAGCTCTTGGGAAAAGTTATATTTTTGTCAGGTGGGTGACTGGTGGAAACTTTGGGATGCTAATGAGAGACAAATGAGAGACAACCTACACTCTTAAACAGTGTCTATGATTCATCTAGCAGGATAAACAGGACATAAAGTTGCGTGATTTTTCAGGACTTGCCAGTGTAGCAGCTAAATGTGAAACAGAAGTCCTTTTTTCATGTACCTGCAGCCACAGTAAGGGTTGTTAAGCTCAAGTCTATATGATTTGGAAGCATAAACTATTTCAGGCTGGCCATGGATCATATTTGTAAAAGAAAGCTGAATCATAGGCACAGAGAACATCTGGCAAAAACTTCCTGAAAATTAAGAAGATATTCAAAAGGGAAATACACAGCTTTGACCATTGAAAAAGAAAAATGAAATAACAAATCATTCTTCTCATGCTCAGAAGAATTTTGCTTTGTCATTTAGGCTGCTGGCTAACTCAGGCAAAGAAATTATCAGTAGTCTTTGGGACCAGGTAGTCTACATATGTCCTCCACATGGAAAACTATTTCAATGCAGAGCCAAGCAATCACAATCAAGCCCAGCTTCTGGCAAGCTGTGTTAAACGTCTTACTCCTATCTTTCCCAGTTTCAAAACACTGATCACTGTCACAGCTTTTAGATCCTTAAAGTCACAAAGGGCAGGAAGAAGATAAGCAGGGGGAAGAGCGTTCAGTAATACAAATCAAATGAAATGATCATATTGCAGGCAGTAAATACTGATTCTTTGTCGCACAGGAGGGAATTGAGCTCCGGAACTCACTGGCTTGGGATGGCAACATCCCAAGATGTCAACAGTGAAAAGCTCACAGAAGTTTAAAATTCAATTAATTTTTATAGAAGAATTTGTGGAAAAAATAATGGAACAAAAAGCACACCAACTACAATTAAATCATAGATGATCACCTCCGTGACAAATAGTCACAGTACTCACAGACTACTGGAAGCTAGGAGGGTGCAGAGAGACAGGCACACTTGTCCTGATCTCTTCTTCACCCTCAGGCCTCTGATATTGACTGGTCTTGCAGATAAGACAGTAGGATATATGGTTGTTTGGTATAATCCAGTATCGCTAGCGTTATTTAAGAGCAGTTTACACAAATAAAAGATTGTCTTCCTCCCCTCCTCCCCCCCGAAACAAAAAGATATGAGTTATTTTAGCTATCTGAGACTACAATTGGTAAAAATGGCAGGAAGGAGTCCTTGAAATGCTATCTGACCAGAATTCCTGAGGCTGTTACTTTTGTGTGCATTTGCAGACTACGATGCATCTAAGACTTGCCAGATGCGGAGTGGAGAGAGCACATTGAAATAAAGGTTTAGGATGGAATGTGACAGTGTGAAAAGAGACTAGTTTATCGTTGTGCACAGAGGTAACACTCCTATTTTTGTGTTTCTATCTGAATTCTCCAGGCAGGTATTTTACACTTGCAATGAAAGTTTCAAAGTTTGTACCTTTTAAAGGTTTTACAATGTATTTTAAATTTGTTTAACCCCTTAAGATCATTTTTCATCATTTTCATTTTTCAGGATTATTAAACATGTGAAGAAGGAGGAATACACTGAAGTACATAGCACTGAAACATGTAATGTCTTCTTAGCTTCCAAAGCTGTGATTTTACTACTATAGTTAGAAATATAATGATTAGGCCCTAACAGGAACTTATGACCCACCAAAACCATGATAACTGCATATCTGTTGACGTGTATGTTGAAATTTGCAGCTATAAGCTAGAGTATGTTTGAAGACCTATCTAGTAGGATCAGCTCACAGACAACAGGTAAGTCGTGGCATGATAGGCCATGATAAAAGCTGCCCTACAGTCATGAAAGCCAACTCTTTCTTCTGTTTCTGACAGTCTAACTGCCTGTGGCACTATATATATATGTTTCTGCATAATGGTCAAGCCATGAGGTGGATTTTTCCTGTATTTTTTTTTTCTTAAACGAGAAATTATTAAATATCTAGTCATAGTATCAGGGAAAATTGCATTTTGTGCATAAGAAAATAACTACTTTCTAATTTTTTCTGGAATCTATTTCTCTAGGCTTTCATTTGTCTCCCAGACACGTTCACTGATTCTCTGAAGGAAAAAAAGATCTTGTGGAAAACATATATAGTGATCATATAATTAAGGGTCAAGTAATAATTCATAATTCACAAGAAAATTTTAATTGGTCTTGAATTTCTCTGTGCTCGACTTCGAAAGCTTTAATGATGTTGTTTTAGATCAGGGGCTGCATGCCATCAAATGTGTACAGTAAAAGAGACAGAATATGCAATGCAGCTTAAGTTAATGTTCCTATTACAGACTTGTTTTATATTATGCCCTTAAACTTTACTTGCTGTGGTTCTTTTTCCCTTTACACAGTCATATATAAAGAAATATGGTTAAAAATGGTTTTCGGCTTCTACTTTGCTACTCATAAGTGAATATAACCTGCCTTTTTTGACACTTCCATTATTTTTATTCTCGTGAGGCTGATAAATAAGCAGGAAAATATAAATTACGAATGCCAATAGTTAACCATTGTTAAGAGTAAGATATCACAGGTGCAATTACACAAAAGTCAAGTCCTGTTAATAACTGTCTTTAACAACTCACATGACTAAGTCAAAGGCATCCACGGGAATGAATCTTCTGCAGGCATGTGGCTGATACTAATGAATGCAGTAGAAAGAGTCATTATTTGAACAAAACTGCTTAAAATATTGACAAAAATGCTAAATACTATTGATTTAAAGCTAATGAATATCTGCAATTCCAGGTATGCTCTACAGAAACAAAACTGCTGATTTGTTGTGATTTCTATCTTTCAAGAGAAAAAATGATGACAGTGGGTTTATGCTTTGTTTATTTCAGAGTAATATAATCAGATCTGGTGGAATGGATACATTACTTTTGTTGACAGTAAAATTAAGGCATATTTATATTCTTTCCATCAGCTGAATTCCAGGGCACTTTTACTCGTATCATTTGCACATGACAGTCAAAATACTAAAGGCAAACTAACAGTTTGGTGATCTTTTAAACTTGTATTTTAGAAATGATTTATAGACCTTTGCAGGTTGAAGGTGAGCTTTAACCTATCTGGCTTTCAGAGCTGGGAACTGTTTGACCACCGACTTCAAGCAGTGTCAAAATAGCACCGAAGCCTTTCAGGCTCTGTTAAAACCCTGACCGTGATGAATAGGTCTGCAGCAAACAACCAGTCCTGTCAGGGACAGACAGTCCCATAAGTCAGGATATATATCAGCTTCTTTGCTGGCAGTTAGGATGTTCCTTCATGATCATGTTGTCCGTGCCGGCACCTTCATCTAAATCAAGAAGTACAACCTATTTTGGGAGTCAAGGTGTGAGGTTATAAGAACGATTGATCCAGCCAAGAATAGCAGTTTGTTTCTTTATAGCTTGTTTTCAGCTATGCTCCTACTTCTGCTTCCTTTGCCAACCTGTAAAGCTCTTCTCCACCTGTCTCATCTTTCTGTTTCAACACTCATTCACCTGTCTGGAAAAAAATCATGGCCACACATGTCATCTTGTCTGTCCTCAGCCACCTAAAGTTTGCTACGTGGAGGTTATCAAAGTTTCTTTATATTTTCCTTATCCAGACTGATTAGCTATCTGCATCTCAGTTCTTGGACTTGAGAGATCAAAAACCTGAAGCAAGGATTTACTGTTCCCCAAAAGTCTGTGCTGTCAGCTGCATCTGAAGACCTTGGAAACAGAAATTTCAAGAAACTGAATCACTCACAGCATACTGGTCCTTGTAGATTGACTAGTTTGAGGGTTATAAATGTCTTACATTAAATGCAGACCGCAGAATAACATGGACATTGGTTTCCAAGGCAACTCTGTGGCTGCTCTATCCATAACCACAAAAATTACCTTGGGATTTTATGTCCTCAGATATATAGTTCCTGTAAACTTGGCAACCGTGGTAACAGTTTTCTGACCATAGTAATTTTTCTTGGTATGGCCATGTGTACATATGTGTACACATACAATTATGCATAAACACTTTCTTTTTATTTCTCTCTCTTACTAATCTTTTTATTCTGGAGATCAGATTTTCAACTAACATAAACTGGCAGAGATGGAAAGAAATCAATGGAAATGTGCCAATTAAGAACACCAAAGAACAATCCCTTTCTTTCCAGGTCCAAAACAACAACAAAAATAGCCTCTCTGTTTTTCTTCTTTCCCTCAGCATTTCACCAGGGGTCTCTTTACATGTTATATTATACTTTTATAGATCCCCTGTATAACCAAATGTACTGGAAAAATGACATTGAGGACAGAAAATAGTCCCTCCATCCATCCATTCATCCATTCATCCATTCATCCATTCATCCAGTATCTTATGATGAGGTCTTCTGTTATGAGATTCGGGGGCATAGCTATTCAGAAGTGGTTTATTTTTAAAAGGCTCTAAGAGGAATCAGTTAAATTAGCTGCAAGACTTATAGTTTGCATTAAACCCACCATTGTGTGCCTCTTCCTTGGCAGGAACATCAACCAGTAGCAAACATCTTGATTATGACACAGATATCTTGCCTTTGACACAGTAACACTATAAATTTATTGTAATATGTATATATTATGAGCCTTGTATTATATAGCCTCAAAGGGTCAGGGATCAATGTGAATATGGCCTCTGCTGAGTGTACTGTGTTACTGAGACTTGTGTGAATATGAACCAGAAGCATCACTTTATTGACAGTGATACTTGCATCAGGGAGAAAAAATGTGCTGCACTTGATAGGAATTGACAGGTAGAGTAAAACTTGTGCTATATGGCAACAGTATTCAACAGTATATAACCAGCAGTGTCTTTTTAAATTCATATTCAGTTTAGGCAAACATTTTTTGCCTGAATGTTCTGCCCCAGTTTTTAGAAGATAATTTCTCCCACAGGTTTCTGGACCTTAGTCCTGTTGTTCCTCACTTACCACTATTGTATTTACAACTAGTGTGGCTGCTGTCAGTTCTTGATGTTTCTGCATCCAGAATAATCAGAATTTCTCACTGCTAAGCTGATTGCTACAGTCATAAGTGATACACTGCATAGTGGATTTTGAGAGTTCACTAATGAAATTTCTCTTACAATATTCTGATAAATACTGGCAGTTTCTCTTGTAAACACAATTTCTCGCTGAGGCTATACTTGTCAGTTGCTGTTCAGACTTGAAATACGATGTAAGACAATATGGATTTGGTGGGATAGTAGCTTTGATAGCATTTATCTTCTTTTTGAGTTAGCCTTTAGACTTTTTTTCCTACTTGCTTGTTGAAAGCTCAAGTGGCAAAGGAATCCTCACTCACTTTCCCACTCTTCCACTCTCCCTCCCTTCTCTTCTCTCTCTTCCCCATAAAACCTGCCTACAAGAAGTAAAATTAAAATCTGAATGACCTCCCAAGGAGATAAATATAACTTCAGCAATAGAGCTAAAACCTACAGTAAGTAAAAATAGTGTGGCCAATGCATTGAATTATTCCCAGTTCACGATAACTTTTTCCGATCACCCTCCTCATACAGAGGTTTACCACTGCAACAACTTACTGAAGCTTCTAAAATATATTTACAATACCTCCTAGGGATGGTATTTGGCCCTGACTTGGGTGAGTTTAGCCCAGAAAGGAGTGTCACGACAAACTTATCTGACCCCCTCCGTAACACAGGCCGTAGAACCTCTTGCAATAACACCTGCACTGATCGTGCAAGCTGTACTTGAGCCACTCGAGCTCTTCTTTCAGAAGATCCCTGGCAACCTTAGGTTAAGCTCCTGAAGGACTTAATTATGCTTAGTGGTAAATTCACTTAAGGACATCCTATGTCTGCTCTAAATTAGGTGCCTGTTTGTGTGTTGTACATGGTAAGGCCTTTAAAAAAAGTCCCATTGGTTTGGTGGAGAGAATTTCTTGTAATTTATATACTTAAAGGAGATAAAGCTGAAAGAATCTACTGAAAAACAGCAAACACACACATGCACACACAAAAGTGTTATGATTTTTAAGAAGCTGCAGGCTCCCTGTAGGTGCTAGCACCTTAAAAATAAACTTTAGCACACTTAAAAAATAAACTTTATTTCTAAGTAAGAAACTCATGCTTAGTCAACTGGTTTCAGTTCTCCACCGCTAGTATGGTATGACTTTAGTGGAGACATGGCAATACACGTTGAGGACTGGTTTGAAATTGTCAGTCCTGGTGTAGCAGAGTGCACATAGCCAATGCTGTCTGCTATCAGGCTATATTTCAGAGAAACAGCTCACTTGATGGTGTAAATTGAATACAGCCTTTTGATTGAGCGTTACAAAAACTGATTTGGCTGTTTGAGCTCATTCCGATTCCAAGCTGTAAAATCCACTGTACTAGGAAAAGATCCCTCATCTATTTCCCTTAGTTGTACCTGTGCAATGACTCTTTTAGCGTCCAGAATTGCATCACTCCTCTCTGCTCTATATCCTTAGCCGTCCAAGCACAGGGCCAGGTATTCATGATATCATCTATAGCCTCCTGAAACTAGTCATTAGGTTGGTTTGCCATTCTGCTTTCCCAGTGACTGGGGCAATTTTCTTTGCCTGAAAGTTGAACGATGTTTTTCAGGTATCTGTGGCAGACCATATGTTAACGTATCTTAATGTTATCGACAAAAAGAACTATGTGATCTGAATGATATGAACTGAGACCACAAGCTAATTCCAGGTGCCAAAACATTAGTTCTCCTCCCCAACAATACGAAGTCCAAAAATACTGCCTAGTGTAGTATTATTTGATCCTGCTTGAAAGAGCACAGAAGTAGTAATACACAATGCAGAGTCTTTCGGGGAGCTCTACTGCCAAGCCATTGAATACTGGTATTTGGTACTCACAAAGGGAAAAGTAACCCAGCATGTTCCTAGAATTCCGTCATCTCCTCTGAATTTTGACATTTGAAACCCACATCTCTGAACGTTATGCAAAAAATATATAACAATATATGTATAATTAAGTACATTACACCTTGAGCATATTGCTAGTTCTCATTTTAATCTCAGAATCTGTTGACCAAGGTGTTTTAAAAGCCTGAGGAGTGGAATTTTGCCTCAGAAGTTATCTGCAGCAATATTTACTCCCCTCTTGTGTTTTCTGTTTCATTGCCAGTCTAGCTCTAAACAAAAGCTATCTTGCATACCCTTCCACTTCTCTGCTGTCAGTCTTTATTTGAGATTCTATGGAATTGTGATATTTTCTTTGTCTGCCGTGGTTCTCAAACCTATCTCTTGTTTCTCTGTGTCCTAGCCTTGAGTGAGCTGAGATATTGACACTGCAGCTCTGCAGGTAGAACTTTTAAGATTTTTGGTATAAATTCCAGGATATTGATATATATTGGCCCAGATCAAGAGATTATGGCTGTGATGATGATGATGACGACTGAATTTTCAAACCAGGGACAAAGGAGATCCATCATCTCCCCAGTATAGTTTGATAGATACAGAGTTACTTGAAAAGTCTCTATTTTCAAAGAATCAGCTGCTAGGAAGCTTGGGAAGAAAGGCAGGAAACAATGCATTTTGTGAAGAACAAATCCTTCTTCTTCAGCTGTCCTGGGAATTCAAAACATTGACTAGGAATGAGGCTGTGGAGAGAGGATTATGTACCCTGTGTTTGGACAAACAAAGCTCCATTCAGCTGCCGTCTCTTTGCGAACTACGCTTCTGATAAAGCTCTTTTCATGATGCATGCATGAATGGTGTAAGTTCATGAAAACTGTCACAATGAGTCCCCATAATTTTTGTGCTTCTCACCAAACTCTGTAGTGCAGATTTATACATGCAGTATGATACAGCTCAAAAACAGCATGAAAAAACTGCATGAAAAAACCTTACTGCACGAAAAAATTTAATTTACTCAGATTCTATGAAAAAAGGGATATGATTAATTCACCAGTGATTATCTAATATTTAATTCATACCTTAATCCCTTAATACCTTAATCCCTATATCTTGTTTAGTTCTTTATTTTTTTCTTTTTCTATAAGTTGGTTGAAATACCTTTGTTTCTATCTGTCCTCCCACATGGCATTAGTTTGATCTCTGAGTCTAATCCAAAGCCACGTGAAACTAATGGAAAAGAGTTTTACTATTTTCTTTACTTCTACTGTTAAAAATCAGAAATTTTGCTCTTTTCCTGTAATACTCTTCTAACTTCTTAAATTTCATTCCCAATTTTTTGGGGGGAAAGGGGGAAAGGTAGAGGAAGAGAGAGAAAAACATAAATTATTTATGAGGAAGGGTAAGTTTTCAAAGTCTGCAAAGTTTACAATTTATTAGCTGTGCTTAACTTACCCAGTCATTTGTGGGTAGATTTTCAGTTCATGTTGCAATTCATGTTGCAAACAGTTCATGTTTCAGTTCATGGGTGCAATTTTAACCATTTCAGTTTTATATAGTGCATATGAACAATAGCTCCTAGCACTTTGCAATAATATTTTTATCTGGATATTTTAGGAATATTTTGTAATATTTTTCTACACTTTTTTTCTTGAATTTCATTTTAGGTCTTTGTTTTTCAAATTAGTTTTTTTTCCCCTCAAATTATACATCAAAGTCTTTTCTTTGCAATCTTTTTCTTCATCTTTCTATGCTTCTGCGTGCTGCATACAGTTTCCAGAAGCAGCAAATAAACGATGTAACTACTGGAACAATTGCAATATTTTATTTTTATTAGACTTTTTTCCCAGTCAGAGCAGAGCTACAAAAGTAAAATTGCTCCTGCAGCAAAAATTTTAAAGTCTGGAGCCATGAGGCAAATCTGTTAAAGCATTGAGCTTAGCATCACTTGTTGTGATTTTAAATTCACTCCTGAAGTGTAACACTTTTCTATTCACAGCAGGAAGAAAAAAAATCTATTTTTTTTCCTCCCTTTTAAATTATTGTATTTTTCATAAGACTTCATATCATGTAATATTTAGAACTGATGTGAAAAAAACTGAGAATTACAAAATGACTCATCTTGATGTAGATATGAAGGGCTTGGCAGTCCAAGAAGAGAATATAGGTGTGAAGGACAGAAACTGTCCATGTTCTTTGTTATCTCTGCAGTTTGGCCCCTTTCTCTCTTCACAAACACTGTCAGCTGGAAGCTCATGGCCAAATTTGCTATGCTGGTTTTGAGTCATAAAGAAAAACAAACAAAACAAACCAGTGTATGCGGAACACATAATAGATAAGTAACTGTTATGTAAAGGGGTCACATCCTTGGCTTATTAATAGCTTCATTGTTCATGAGGAATGAGCTTGTCCCGTACCGGAGCTGGTTTACCTAACGGTAACACAAAAGGCTCATATCTGTCAAGTGCTTCCTTTCTCTGTAGTGTCACTTCTTTGGACATTGGAAGACCCCCTAGGGCATGAAGGATACAGGCTCGCCCTGAGCTGTGCTCTTTTGCCCGAGCACACTTTCAGGAGAAGGAACCTGGGCAGGGGCTTGGCCTTTCACTTGGTTTACTGGACATCTTCTTCTAAGCAATTGACTGACAAGCTGTGTGATCCAGACTAGTGGTATTTCACTTCCTGACCACTAAATGGTTTCACGTGAGTAAGCATTTCAGCCTTAGTAAAGAGCTGTATCATTAAGAACACGATGCTTTACTGTACACTGTGAACAGTTATTCCTACTGTGCATAACCAAGTTTATGACTTTTCCCACACTGCTTATTCCACAATGCATGGCTAAGAGAAGACAATCCTTTTCCTTATTAAATTTGAGCAAAATTTTAGTGCAAATAAGTACTATTGGAGAATAAATATCATAATCTCATAATTCTCATTCAGTGATGGATAGCTACCTAGAGGATAGAGAATAATCAGAAATACTGTGTAAACGATAAAGAGAACAGTCCAAAATTTCTAACTAGACTTGTGTACTGATGCATTTTGGCCTAAAAATGTAATAGTAGATACAATGAAATCTACTGAGTAGACATGATTAGGAGTTCAAAAACATCTTCTGAATTGGCAATCTATTTTTGTGAATGTTTATGTATATATCTGTGTATTACTCAATATCTCCTTTGCTGAGGATTAATTAAGAGCTATTAGCATCGTCTTTGAGGTTTACTCAACTTAGATTCCTTTTCAGGTAGGATTACAGTCCTATTATGTCTTAAATAATTTTGATAAACCATGTGTGCATGTAAGTTTCTAGTTACTAAGTTTAACAATATATAGTTAGAAGTTCAAATATTTATTTGAAATTAAAACTGCCCTCATACATTAAGTGGAATATAAAAAATCAAATCACACTATTGAAATGTACTTCCAATTGCAATTAAATACTATCTTTGCAGGTTTTAGGAGCTGATATTTTCAGAAGTGACCGGTTATTGATACCTACCTTGACATTTGTGTGTTGCTGCCCAAGAAGAACTGAGCCGGAATCAGGCAGTTTCAGAAGAGCTGTGGTCTAAATCTCAGAGCCTGAAGAAAATTGATGACCGTTTTGAATTTCCTGAATTGGCCAGACTGTAAACTGCAGTGATTTAGAAACTGTGTCATGAGCAGGTCAGATGTCTCTGCCCAAATTTCAGGTGAAGGAATGAGTAGACAGCAGGGACAGCGACTGTCTCAGATGCTCAGCTTCAGTCTGCTTGGATCCTGGTATCAAGCTGTGACCAGAGGGACCTCAGAGGAGACATGTGCTCTTAAACTGGGTCTCTAAGACAATGCTCTAGCATGTACCCTGAAAAGTCAATCTCCTAACTCTGGTAGATAGTTGGATAACGATTGCAGCAGTTTAACTTGCACTGAGGAGCAAATGTAGTGCCCTACATTAATGCGTACTAAGATATAGACGGCACTGATTGTGTTCGTATATTTAACTGGGGATAACTGTGCACAAAGTTAAAAAAAAAATCCTTTCATTATTTCCTCTGTTTGATAAATAGTAAAGTCTATAGTTTCATTACCAGTGAGTGAAACATGTCTTGCCTTCTCTGTCACATTGGAGTAAACAAGGAATAACTGTTACATTTGACAGGTTAAAGAAAGCAGGTATAATTTTCATGGTGAAATAACCCGAATTTCTGCAACAGTTTATCCTAAGAAAATGATGTTGGAGCTGATAGATGGAAAAATTATGTTTCATCCTTTTAGAAAGGATGGAAGAAAGAAGTATACAGCTAATTCCAGTTTTAACATAATTACAATGTTGGATTCTCTGTTTTGTAAACATCCGTCTCTAGCCTGGAACGTAAACTGAAATTGTTTGTAGTTTCGAAACACCTAGGCAAATATGTTTCTGAAAAGTAGAAATTGATAGAATCCAGTCAATACAAGCAAGAACAGAATCACCAGAATTAAGGGAGTGAATATGGTAATATGATATGAGACATAAAAGGAAAGAGTGCTGCTTAGCTGTAAGCTCTGCTGAAACTGTGGATGCTGCCCTGACACAAACCATTGCTGTAATACAGAGTCATCCATAAAGCCAGAAGGGTTTACAAATGCCTAACTCAGATGGGCATCAGATGCCAAAGTTCTGGTTTCAATGACTTCGGTTATAATCTTTGATAGTGTCTGTAAATTGGGGATATCATTATTTCCTTACATCAGAGAGTCAAGATGAATGCATTAAAGACCGTGAAGCAGTCATGATGATGTTAATTGGGGCAATGGGATTACTTACAATACTTGTCTACAGTGTGTGAATTAAGGTTTTTTTTTTTTTAACCTTAATTAAGGTGATTAAGGCTTTTTTTTTTTCCCCACTAATGATGGGCTCAAGTCACATCAGCCCTCAAGTTAGCAGTTCTCTTTGCACTGTATTAATATGCAATTAGCTCCCTTTAGCAGGCCTAATAAGAGGCATAAATAATTTCTTCTTGGTTAGTGTTTATGTATTTAAATTGCTGAGATCAGTACAAACTTTGAAAGCCTCTTAGCAAAAAAAACGACTTGACTAATTTACTTTCTCCTGCTGTAGATCTCCAGAGATGTGAGCAGTCTAATCAAAACAATGTATCTTGTCAAAGTTAAAAGTGAAGCGACCAAAGCTTTTACAAAGAGTATTAATAAGCAATAAAAATTATATCCATGGACTTCTGAAACTGAAGATCTTGCAGACAAGCAGAATAAGTACAAACATATGAGCACAGCTGGAGGTAACTCTCCAAAAATATTGACCTTATCATATGCCTGGAGGATCAGCTATGGCTTGTGATTCTATTTGATTCAGGCCATGGCAACATTATGTTTTGCACTATTTTCAGAAAACACTAAGATGAAAGTTAACGTAGTATCCTCTGAACCCTTCTTCCCCCATCCTAACAGCCCCACATAACTGTGTTTCGAAGGCAAGGAGACATTTTTCATTTCTGCCATAAGCCTTGTATTACCAAACATCCAATACACGATTTTACACTTACAAAGATATGGACTGAAATGAAACAAAGGTATAGAAGAAAAGTTCACATCTCAGTTCTTTTCTCAGATATCTTGAAGAGTGATGAGTTGCTAAAGGTGATATACACAATACAATGCTCGGTGATCCGGAGAGCAAGAAAAATGCAGAGTGACAAAATAATGGATATCTTGATTACAGGAGACTTTTGGAGAGTGGATGAACACTGAAAATGAAAACAAACATGCAAACAAACAAGAACAATAGTAAGAAAATGAAACCAGAACTTTTAAGTCCTTCTAAAACTAAATATGGGCGTCTTGCTATAGCACCAAGCCGAAGGAAGACAGAATGCACACCACTGGCAGGACATAAATGCATATGAATTCCTACAAGTTCGTAAAAGTAACTCACAACTGAATTATCTGAAGTTGGGGAAAACATTACCCACTGAGAGTTAATTGTTGAGGTTGTTTCTCTTGGAATAACCCAGATAAGCAACTTGTTAGCCAACACAGTTGTGAGTCTCAGCAAGGTACTCAACAGCAGTCATGTGCTCCTGGAAAGCTATTTTCAGGAGATGGAATGCACATTTTAAAATTTTCAAATTACTATTTCACAGAGAAGATAGGTCCTATTACACTATTACATGTGAAAAATCAGGTGCAATAGGCTGTTATATGCAAACCAAATCTAAAGAACCAGTGGAAAAATATAGGCAAGCAGCTATACAGACACTAGCTGGGGAAATTTACAGAATTGCAAAATAATTCAGGTTGCAAGAGGCCTCAGGAAGTCTCTCTAGCGCAACCTCCTGTTTCAAGCAACAACAAACATGAGGTCAGACCAGGTTGCTCAGGAGTTTATCCAGCTGACGCATGAAAACCTCTAGGGATGGAGGTGGCACAGCTTCTCTGGGTAACCTGCTCTGCTGCTTGACTATCCTCAGGGGAAAAAGTTGTTTCTTATCTCCAGACTGAACCTCTCCAGTTTGATCTTCTGCCCACCATCTCTTGCCCTCCCACCACCCCTTCTCCTCATTTGCATCTACTTCGGTGACAGGGCTGCTTTGGAGTGCCCTGAAGCTGTCCCTGCTCCAGGCTGACCCAGTCTGGCCTCACAGCCTCTCCTCACAAGACAAGGGCTCCAGCCCTGGTGCCTTACTGTTCTCTCCTGGACCCACTTCTCTTGGCTGATGTCTTGGGGGCCTCAAAACTGGACACGGTGTCCAAATGTGCTGTGACAAGTGCCGAGAAGAGGGGATAATCCCTGTCCTCACTCTGGGCATTTGTCCTTATTGAATGTGAAGGAGTTCCCACTGGTGGGGTTCTTCTGCCTGCCCAGGTCCCTCTGCATGGCAGCTCTGCCCCCACACATGTGCACTGGTTCCCTCAGCTTGGTGTCATCTACAAACCTCCTGAGTGGTTTCCTTCACCTTATCCATGTCACTGGTGAGCACCTTAAATAGGACATATCCCAGGGTAGACCGCCGTCTTACCGACTTGTTGCTAGACTCCAAGTAGAGTATAACCCATTAAACAGTACCCTGCTAGCCCCTCTTACTCAAGCAGTCTTTTTTGTCCATCCGGCTGTGCATCCCTCCAGAGCATATTGTCATATCTTGCAGATAAGAAATCGAGTGACTGTATGTTCATGGAGATCAGTAGTCCTTACCTTCATGCTAACAGAGTTATTTAATATGCATGCAGAATCCACTGGCTGTCTTTAATAAATACAACCACAATTCTGCATATTAACTTAGCATGTGTTTAACTGTAGACAATTGAATGAAAATTTCATTGATTTTTCCACTTTAGGCTGTAGTTTCTGTAGGACTCCAAATGTGTTGGCAGAATGACATTAGATTTCATCTTTCGCTCTGATTTAACTTGCACACGTTGGTGCCATGTAAAAGATCCACAGCTACAAGCATTGGGCCTGTATTTATTTTATGATTACACACAGCTAAAAACAAGCACACACTGAGAAAAGTAATGTTACATATGAACATATGTATGTGACATAGTGACATAGAAAATGCAAAGTTATTTACTACTTAAGAGAGAGCACAGTAATATTTTGTTGAACCCAACTAGGATTACACCAGAAGAAAGAATAGGCACATTTATGTGATGGTGCGTGTGTGTTTTTTTTCCTGCAATGCTCTGCACAATTTCCATATGAAGGGGAAAAGATAGCACCAGCAAGTAAAACTGGTGATAGAGGAAAAGGGCCTTTAGAATTTATTATTTCAGATTAGCTAGCTGTCGGTGTTTTTCCCAATATCCTAGACACATTCCTCAGTGCAACATGCTAGATTACAGTTTGCTTCTAGGGAGCAAGTAAGATGAGTCTGATAATCCTAGCCAGAGCTGGGTCAGACTTTTCTATGTGGCATCAGTTGCAGATATTCTCTCCTCCACGTTTTTCAGCTTTGTTTCCATCCCTTAGATTATATGAAAATAGTAAGGTGTATTTTAATTTAAATCTTCCAACAATTTCTGACAAATTACCTAGATACTGACAATGTGAAAGCCCAGAGGGTAGCCTATGCATCTCCTGCTACTCTGAGCAGGACTGGAGTCTTCTGGCATCCTAATATATTTGTTTTAACCACTTATATTGATTGTCAACAGCAGTAAGACCACTTGTGTTAAGGTACAAATATTGCAAGGCTTGAAGGGGAACCGCCAGTGTTTCACTGGTGTGACCAGACACCGCCATCATCCAAGCCATCAAAATCCTCTCTTTCTTTTTTGAATACTGGAAAGCCAGTCCTGAGACCATTCTTTAAAATTACTAGATAGCTAAAAAATCTGGCTGTGTTTGGAAAAGCAGCACTTAACAGAATCACTGCTGATATTGCGGTGTGCCTATGCATGTGCATGTGTGTATGCGTGTGTGGGCAGGAAATCTAAAAAATAGATAATCTATGTTCGCATAGGGTGAGACGATCCTGCTGTGCTCTGTCAGCGCAGTACAAGAAGCACCGTCATGCAGCTGTCCTAATGCAGGAACTGCCATGATAGGAACGGCTTTTTCCAGCGGAATAGTTCCTTTCTTACTCTGAATGGGAATTTTTTTGTTCCCAAACCATGCTAATTACTCTAGCCATTATCTTTGAGAGAAAGAATGAAATCAAGGGTACATTTCCCTCCCGCTCATTTTAAGCAAGGAAATGCCTTCCTTTCCTTCACATCCCTGCACAGCCATGAAACCCAAACCATATTCCAGACCTTTTTGATTCAAATAATTCATTTTATAGTCTGAACTTGCTAAATCAATGCTTCGGTACACTTTCTCTGTCATATGCTATTGACTTTACTGCTGTTATTGCTGTAGTCTTGCCTGATGAATATTTCTTCACAGGCCAGAAGGAAGAAAATCAATTCCAGAGCCCAAAACAAGGAATTAATTTGTCAAGAGCTCACTAAGCACTATTAATTGCACTTGGCATTAAAGTTTAGTTCATCAGATCAAAGTTGCTTTGTAGGAATGCCTTAGAATATTTTTATGAAGGACAAAGGGAAATAGTGATTGATATTTTCTTTTTGATATGGTACAGCTATTATAATTATGTTTGAATGCACAGGTAATGATTGAAGAACAGGTAACGGTTTTCTGATTTCTTTTGCTTATGTCAGTACATAAGCCATTGCTTTCAACTACCTGCTCATTTCGACCATTCAGATTTGAAGTTTGTACATATAATGCCGCATTTTAATTTAGACGGTCAGTTTGTTGGAACACTTTATTTAGATTTCTTTTATTTACTTTTTAAATGGAATTAGATAACTGAACAACTGATACAATTTGAAGGCAGTAAAAACTGTTCGAAAAAGGAGCCTTGAGTCAATTAAAGAAAGTCCTATTAGATAACTAGATGGATGAACAGGCAAAAGAATACCAGACATCATTTTGAAGTGCATTGGGTTGTTACCTCGTGGCTGATTCTCCACATGAAGAGATGAGCTGAACTCTGCTGCTTTCATCGGGTCAAGATAATTAATATTGCAGAGGATTTGGTCCAGAGCCTACTGGGAAAAGATAGCAGAAAAAATATTTAAATAATGTAATCCTCTAGCAACGATGTGATTTTTCATAGTGAATGTTCACTGTAGCACAAGTGTTTGTTTACCCCAAGCCTTATCATTATTTTAGTTCTTTCCAGAAATACTGTTTATTTCTTGAGAAATTGCTTATTTTGTTTCATGATAATATACAGTTTGGATTTACAGTTAGATTTTTATGTTCTTTCCTTTTCTACGCACTTCCAGCCACTCTAATACCAGCCTTTGGGCTTCTATCTTGACATCCACACACACACACACACACACACACACACACACACACACACACACACACACAGAGACATAAATATAAATGTATTGTTTTTATTTCTATTTCATTGGACCAGCTGACTTTGATTAATACTAAGGTATCTTAAATTGATATCTAATAATTTTGAGGTATAAGGAACCATAGCTTGGAATCTAGAACCTAGAACCAATCCATTTAATTTTTTGTGTAATAGAAAATATATAATATCTATCTATCTATTGATCTAGCATTTCATTTTTTGCAAATAGATATTTTCTAACCATTCTCTTGTTTACTAATTTTCAGATGGAATAACCACTCAGGAAAACATCTATCTACTACGAATCTTGTTTATTATTAGTCAGGGTCACGTGCCCTGACTGAATTGTGAAATGAAAAATTATAGGAGAAATACTTTTTGAAGGACTCAAACAAAGCTACAATGCTTTTGTTGTGGTTGTTGGCTTCAAAAAGAAGGTTGAAAGCACACAATATTTTGCAACTGAATTTATGTCGAAGAGCTGATATTAAAGTTTTGACAGACTTGGAAAAGGTTAGATCATCGTTTGAATTTGAGGCAAAAAAGATTTTGAATTTATCTATGACAAGACATCTGAAATTTGGCAACAGGGGGCAGCTTGTATCCTGGCACTGTAGATATGACTAAGATATCTAAACTTTAAGAGAAAAGTAGAGCAGAATTCAAAACAATTCTGACAAAAACAATATAAAAACCCACATTCATAATAGCAATAAATGAAAGCAAGGAATGTCCTTGCATTAAGGAAAAGGTACATGAGTGTGGAAGTTTTGCAGTATGAATTAATGGGGCAAAGAGATTTTGCCAGGAGGGGCTGATGGATTTTTTGAACAGAAATCATCCTTTCAGAAAGCCTTTCTAAAATGCACTTATGATTGAATTCATTCAGCCTTTATTTGTGACTGTTGCTGTTAATTAGGTGTTGCAGCATGCTGGGGACAGGAAAGAAGCTAGGTGCATAGAAGGTGATAAGAGAAATTTAAAAGATGTTAGAATACACAAAACTTCTGTAAACAGAAGTTCATCCAAGATTTCCATGAAGAGTCAGCAGCTTTTCAGTATTTTACAGCAATGTAGTCATATTCTGCTGCATCAGCTTTTATCTCTCATTTTCTCATTTCACTACTTCTAAGGGATAAGAGCTATCAGTTGTTTATAGAGATTGTTCTGAGAGTTACAGCTGGGTTCTTTTTTTCAGACTCTGAATAACTGTGATACTGATAAGAATGTACTCTAGGTACCTAAAGTTGTTGTTTTGTTTTTTTTTCTTCTTCATGCAGCTTTACTCTCTCTGGATTTCTACATTTTGTAGGGAATGGAGGATAAGCATGAACAATGGAAGACTTTCTTTGTAATAAAAACAAATTTCAAGCATTTGATCACTTTACAAACTGAACATAATGTTAGTTAATTTGCATTAGAGAGCAGATGATAGAACAAGAAAGCTAGTAAGTCATTAGGAAGTAAAAAAAAATATTAAAGAAAGCTAACAAAGAAAAGGAACACACTGCATAAAGTTTATAGAATAGAAAGTGTGAAAGAGTGCACTAACCATTCTCCAGTTATAGCTGTGATTAAAGTCTTGTAGAAGGACCAGAGGAATCTTGTCTAGTAAGGCCTTCAAGTAAAGGGAAGGAAATAACATAGAAAGGAGGAAGAAAAAAGTAAAGTAATTAGCCTATTACAAGTATATAATGCCTCCTAAATAGGTTGAGTGGAAGTTTGTATTCAGACAAATAAGATTATTGAAGTTGCCAGGAGAGAATCAAGGTACAATAATTGTTTGTTCTGGCTCTGCTTTCTTTGGAAAGTGATACACCGCACAAAATACAGTAGTCTGTATTAGCCACTTCTTATTTGCCCTCTGTATGGACCAGATACAGTCCTACTGAATCTACTCCTTTTAGGATGGATTATCTAGAACTGATACTTCCTGTGTTTATCTCACTCTACGTTTCTTATAAAACACTCCTTCTTCTCTTAAAAAAAGATCTTAGGCCTTTTTGTTTTGTTTTATTTTGTTTTAGTTTGGTTTGATTTTTCATTTTTCTTTTTTAATTTCATGAGAGAAAAGCTCCCTCTAGTTTTACTAAAAATATTTTTCATCTATCTTAGCTAAATAAAAGGTTTGTATTACTACTGTAACTATTACTATTACTGTTACTATTATTGTTGCTGTTGCTGCTGCTGCTATTGCTGCTGCTTCTGCTGCTACTACTACTACTACTACTACTGCTGCTGCTACTGCTATAGGTAAAAAAAAAAACTAGGGTAGATAGTGGGTCAGCTAAGCTAAATAAATTTTCTAAAACGTGGGACATAAGACTTTTCAGGATAATATGTGGTAGAGTTTAGAGGCGTTTTCATGCTTACGTATTTCTTCTCATTTGACAGCTGGCTTAATAATTAGTTCCAGGATACCTACAGAAGATCTGGGATGTCTGTTGGCCTCCAGGTGAACACTTTAGGTGTCTTCGTACAAAACGTTATCAGAGTACAAAAGTAAGCTTGAGTTCTCCGTGACCTCTGTTTTTCCTTGGGGTCCAGATAACTAAATTCCTTGAGCCTTAAAAGACTGAATCGCTATGCACGTTGAAATTCTGCTGCCTCCTTGTGTTGTGGCCATGCAGAGCAGCAGCTTCCCAGCTGGCACACTCTGACGGAGAAGGTTTTCTAGGTAATGGGGTGACATGGCCTCAAAGGGCTGCGTGGTGGGGAGTCCGGCACCTCAGGCCAGGGCTAGAAAAAGGGCTGAGCACGGGGTGTGGGACTTGCATTTCATGAGTGCACAGGTTAACACAGATCCCTCTTATTCTCCTGCTGCCTCTGAAGTGAGATCTCTTGTGGGCATGCCTAATGTCAACGCCTTTTCCTGGCCAAAGAAATGTGACTCAGCTGCATTGCCATTCTTTATTTTCAGTATATTTTTATATACATCTATTTATTTCTCTCTCTGTCTCTCTGTCTCTCTGTCTATCTATATACAATGTGTTATTGTCTATGCATCATGATTGATTTTCCTTACACACTGGCACTAGGCTACACTGAAAACTCCTTGCTCACACTGGATAGTCACTGTAGACAGCCATAATTCTGTGGAAAAGATCTCACAAGAGTAATACTGAAAGGGATAAGAATTCCAAGCAGGAGGCTTGACAAGAAGAATAGAGAGACATAACTATCTACTTCACCTCTCGTTCTCCTCTCCCTGTCCCCCAAAAAGGTTCACGATCGTCTCTTCCATTCAACAGAAATCTCCTGTGTCATTCTGATTCAGAATGGCATCAGATTGAATTAAATAGCGTTGAATTAAATTAAATTGAATGATATTAAATTAAAATAGTTAAATTAAATATAACTTTTTATGGAGGAAAATCTTTGAAGATTTGTTTTGGGTCAATACCAAGTTTTATTCTGAAAAAGTAATTTTTTTTTTTTGACTCTTGTTCCATAAGTCATTCAGTATGTATTGCTCCGTCATCATCCTCACTATCATCATCATCAGAATATGTTCTATTCAATTCAAAGAAATATTCAGCAGTGCAATATTCATTTCCTCTGTTTTAACATTGTTTTAGCACTCCTAAAATGGTGTTTTCCAAGAGAACAAACATTAGTTGAAAAAATGTAGCCAGTTATAGCCCAAAGTTATTTTTTATTATTATTATTTTGTTATTTCAAAAGAGAATACAAATTTCTATCATGTAAAATATAGTTCTTACATCTGAAATACTGAGTTGCATAAACAGATGCTGGGAGCTTCCTAGAAAGATCTCTGTAGAAAGAATATTCTAATTTTTGTTTTATAAAAGTAGGGAAGAAATGAAAACACGCCAGATGAGAAGTCACAATAAATTAAATCACATTCCAAGTACTCAAAATATTTTAGACTTTAAATGTAAATTGTTTACAAATGAGTACTGTGATGCCCTTAGAAGAGAATGATTTTCTTTGTGCTGCAAATCCAATATTGTATGCTAATTGTACCAATGTGCCACCAAATAACCTTTATTCTAGTGCTCCCTAGGATGAGTGTACCTATATATTTATAGAGCGAATAAAATTTGCTGTAGTCTTGTAGAACAGAGTGTTTCTGAGTATTGTACAATACAAATAATACAACTTGTTCTTTTCTTTCTTTTTTTTTTTTTTTTTTGAGAGACTGTGAGTGTTGAAAAGAGGCAAAATGGCACTGGCTAGAAAAACAAAACACACTGAATCCTTCTACAGATAAGGGTTTGGTAAAAAACAGCTTTCAGAGGAAGTTATAAAATCCTTCTATTTCAATATAACTTTCTTACTTGCCATACTTCAGAGTCTGAAAACTCATTAGTGTAAATGTGTTGTGAAGCTACATATAAGGTCAGAAACCCAGAAAAACAGTTCTTCTTGAGTGTTTCCTTTTCTTCTATACTCTAAAAATCCAAGTACAGAGGATTATGAAAAAAAGGGCATTTGTACCTATATTTCAATTGAAATAAAGTTTTATTCTGAGTTTATTTCAAAAGCTTTTTCATGAACATTCATGAACATCATTAACTTAAAAGCAGTTCACCCTTCCCCAGAGACAGCACCCTGTTCTGATAATGTATAGCAATACTTTTTTCTGATCATTGCTTCTGCTCACTGTGGATCATGCCTCTGAAATAAAGCTGTGACATGGACAAATGACTTTTGTACCTATGCTTAGGTCAAATAACAGAAAGGAGCTGCAAGAGGATATGAAGTACTATTTCATGAATACATACATATTTACTCAAGTATAGGATCCTTTTGAAAAAAAAAAGATCTACATTAAAAGTAAATTAAGGCGAAGCAGACGATAAGGAAATACTGTGAGAGGAAAAGCTCTGCATTGCCAAGTTGCAGGAAGGATGTGCTGAGACACCGAAGAGTGAGCCGCCGTGGAGAGCATGACTAGCCTCAAAGGTTATCACTCTTCATGGACACTGCAACCTGCAGCCCCTTCCTCCACCTGATCCAGTTTCTAATCTATTAGGCATTGACAATCCTCTGTAACATGACATCTGGTTTTTGATGGCATTGACCATCTCTTCCGTGGTAAAATAGGAAATACCCTGAAGAACCCCTGTTGCAGTTTGTGGTTCAGTCCTTTTATGAGAGACTTTGATTATCCCCTCTACCTGGTGAACTGTGATTTTTTTTTAGAAACTAGAACTGAGATTAAAGTTTGAAAGTAAAATGAGAAAATGTAATCTTTGGTATATTTTCATTACTACAGGAGAAAAAAATTGTGTAGTGAGAAAAAAACAGTTTCATATTGTAATGTAAAAATTCTTTTACTCTATTATATATTTGAACTGTGTAATTTTCATTTTTATAAGTTCAGATACTTTTTATGTAAATGCAGACAATTGCTTTTAGGGGAGAGATGTAAGGTTATTTTAGGCTTATAAATACAATACTAAAAGATATAAAAAAGTGAAAAGCAGGGCATATACTAAAATGTTTAAAATAAACAATATTTTGTCCTTGAATTATAATTGTTTCGTTTTCTCCACTTAAATGGGAGGCTTGCATTTGTTACTGAGTCTCTTGATAGTAATGACCTACTAATCATGCACAAAATATCTCAGTGACTCCTTACTACATTGCAAAACGGTTTAAAAGAGAAAAAAAAAAGAGGAAGAAATCGTCCCTGTTTCTATAAAGCGTTCTTAATATCATATTGGGCCATACCTTTTATCTGCAAAATTTGTTTGTTTCAAAAACAATGAGGATAGAGGTGAGAGAAATTAATCTTTTTTTTTTGGAAAAATTTCTCTGCATTTTGAGCAGTTTGAGTTTTCAGAATGAAAGTCTCTTTCATCTAGGTGGGGGCTCATTGAATAACATGCTAGACTATTTAGAGACTATTTACCTGTGGAGTTCTAGCTGATTTAAAACATAAGTTTTGCTAAAATTTTGGAGTAGGTAATTGACTTCTGCAATGATTTGTTTACAGTAGGTTAGGGGCACCTCTGAAACTGAGTTTTCACCAGGGCTATCCAATCCTTGCGCTATGTGAGATGCATCAAATATAGGCAACAGATTTCTCACGAATAATTTCTCTGAAGAAAAGAAATTCCTGCTTGTCCTATTTGTGCCAAACTCATCCTTCATTTATAATCCTCCCTGTGAGACAGCGGGGTTGCAGCCTCTATCTTACAAGCAATATTTGACATCTCTGATTTCAGGAGTGCTGCTCAGGTTTTGCTGGAGAGGCCGAGACCGACAGTGTTATAGCAGTTTCAGTGGTTACCTCTATCCTGCTGAGCCACAATAACCAGCAGTGAATTGAGAAAATAGTGCTCTGTGGGTGAGGAAACTTGCAGCAACAGCACGGTTCAGTGAAGGAATGCCCTCAGAAGAAAGATTTTATGCTTGAAAGGCTGAAGGTCCCCCCAAAAGGAGTAGTAATGTAGAAAACCAGGAAGGAAGTGAGCTCAGGGTGACTGGGCAGGGAGTACTGGGCAGTATCATGGGAGAAATCTATTCGGAGATTGCTCCAAGCAAGACTCAGAGTAGAAAAAAGAAAGTAGAAAAAAGAAAGAGCCTGCTGAGATATGGGGATCTCACCCCTCTGGGTCCCACATAGCTAAACCCTATATTGTTAGAAGTATACTCAAAATTCCTAGCTAAGTACTGAATGTGGCTGATTCCCTGCAGGGACATGTGGATACGGTAAGAGTCAATCTTCCTGAAAGAGACTGATTGAGGCTTGCTTGCCATTTTCTAAGAGTGACACTTGCTTGTGTCTGCTTGTGTGTAGGTTTCTGGCTGGAGAGACAGAAATTTCTATTATTCATTTTGTCTTCTCTGAACCAAACTATTGGTATGTTACGAGGGTCAAAATATGACAAGATTTGTTCAAGTCATTAATCTGCTGATCCATTAAGCTACTAAGAAATGTCTTGGCATGGAGAAAATAACACAGGGGAAGAGGCGGGGAACCTTTTTATTTCTGAGTGAAGGGAAGATTTAAAGGCTATTTAAACAAGGATCCTGTCATATTTTTCCTTTCTGTTGTCACATAATTATTATAGTAGAATCCAATCACTCAGTTTAGAGTTTATGGTTAATGCTGTACCGGGGGTTGGTACAAGTGGGAAATGAGCTAAATGAGCAGGAACCTACAACTAGTGCTCCTGATTTCAGGCTAGGATGATCTTCCTCTTCTTCTTTTTTTTTTTTTTAGACAAAAAGCAGTCTGAGGCAGCTCAGATACAGCACTGTTCTACATCGCGCTTACAGAATACTTATCTGTCTTAATATGTAACAGTAAAAAGTAAAATCTGAGGGCACCCAAAACCAAATGAAGTCCTAAATTTTTCTACCATGTAAACTTGTCATTGTGTGTAGATTTCCAGACTGTAAATCTGATGTTACTAAGATTAAATTTTATTTTGTAAGGTATGAATGTCAGTAAGGCTGCTCCACTTCTTATCAGAACTCCAATCACCCTTTCCTGTAATGTACACACTAGCCATCACTGAAGAAAATTGTAATTCTGAGTTGTTCAGTCTTTAATACCACACCACATTTTGCTTAGCAACCAGAACATTTCCATTAGACAAAGAGAACAAAATTAGACGACATGTGACCCAGGTTGAGGTCATTTCAGCAAGGAAAGATAAAACTCCTTACTGGAACACAGAAATATAAATGCCTTTAGGAAGGAAAAATATGATCTGTTACAAGGAATATATGTAGCTCAATGAAGACTGAAAACAGAGCAAAGAAGCAAATTCACTGAACAGGAAACATGAGGACATTGACAATGGCATACACGGGTTAAGGTGTAACTGGCAAATGAGAGTAAGGAAAGGTAAATCAAATGTAAGCGAATTGGCACTGGAAGCAGGAAGAGCTGAAACAAAAAGCTATCATTAGAGCACATGCTGGGTACCATCTACCTGAGACAGCCAAATGCAGACTGAAGCCAGTGGGCAGCAGAGGCATGCGCGCTGAGTGAAGGTGAGTGCACCAGAATACAGACTAGTCACAACAGCCAGCCCAGCAGCCACAGGCGTGCAGTGCCGATCAAAGTTACTTAAAAGGTTGGAAGCTGATATCCTCAGCACAGGTTGACGCTAGTGAGTCAAAAAAGGAAAAAGAAAACAGGAAAAGAAAAGAAAAAAGGGTAATAAAAAGAAAGGGAGTCGTAGTCAAGTGTAATGCTTTTCATTGGAAATGGGTGTTTGCGGGTGGTCCTTGAAAACTTGAGCTGAACCAAGGCAACATAAGTTGGAATAAGTCATGCTAGATTCTAAAGGGAAGCAATTCGAGTTATTCTGATTAAGAATATAGTAGTTTACACTTTGTGGAATAGAAGTGAATCACTGGCACTTTTTTGACCTGGAGAAATCCCTCTCGGTTAGATTTATTCTTAGTGTGGATTCTTTCACCTATCTTTGTTTTGGTGTACGCGGACTGCAGACCAGAAAGACTTTCTGTGCAGAGTAGAAAAATGAATCAGTGCAAGTGAGCTCCATGTAAAAGACCAGGGTAAGCATTTTATCCTTGAATCAAGTGGGATATTGCAATAATAATTAATAGGTGGACCACATAGTACATCTGTCTTCAGAAAACTTACTCCTTGCTGTTTCACATTGCTCAGATGAAAGGGTTCTCATCTCACCTAGCTTTATCCCACTAATTCGCTGAACAGGTCATACAGCTACTAGCAATTGGTGATGTGACCACCTCTTGTCAAATGTTGCAAACAGTCATCCTCATTTTAGGATAAAATTTTTACTTCTTCCTTTCCTTTCCTTGCTGCTGTAGAAAGAAGATCTCAGAAGTACAGTGGTCACCCGAGTGGCTGAGATCAACTGATTTTTATAAATTTGTTTATTTATTTATTTTTCCTGTGAGATTGCTTAGTCAATTCCCATGTATGACATCATAGAAAATATGCCCTTTATGCTGTGGTAGCATTAGAAACAAACTAGTATGGGAATATATTGTACTAGAGAATATTCAAATAAACAAACAAACTAATGGTTCTCTCCTTCTAAATAGCAATTTCCAGCAGTAATACTTACACTACCCTTGCATCATATGCAGAGCATGGCTTTGTGTGTGTGTTTTTCCCTTTCTTCCTTTTTTTTTTTCATTTCAAGATCCAGCATAATCTTTTTCTTCTTGCTCTTTGCTACATGCTCTGCTTACTCTGCTTTGCCAGTTCTTTCACTGCACTTGTTCTCTCTTTCCAGCCTTTCAATTTATATTGGATTGAGAACTGTGAGGATTACACACTTTGGACTTCACCACCTACCGTGAAGATGATTTGAGCTCTGAGCTATACACAGGCTGAATACTAATATGATTGCAGTCTACATTTAGAGTATTAACAGCAGAACATATGCAGTCCTCAAAAAAGATCCAAAGCCTGTTTTTAGTAAGGTCTGAGTTAACAAGGTAGTAAAACTTTTGAGGCAGCGATAAGTCTACTTCCCATGCATATCTACTTTAGCTGCAGGTGTTATTGCTAATGCTCTTTTCTCATTACAGATTGTGTCTTTATTCTCTGTGCTGCAATTTACTTTAAGAAAATATCTTTTTTCACTTAAAAATTATTACCATATTCCTACAATAAATAACATTTTTACCAAGACTGACATTGTATGATCGCTCAGTGACAGCCAGGGGCTCAAATAACTACTGTCTTTGAAGCATGAAGCATGCTTCTCTGCGTGAGCGTAGCTATTCAAGGAGCATGACACTGATTTGCTTTGCCTTTGGTAATTAGCACTGAGAGAGCGCCGTGACCAAATATGTAGCTCTGATTGTCCTTACAAAGTCGTGTGTGGATATGGAGAAGCTGTATTCTGGAGGAGAACAAATTAGAAACGTTCTTTTGAGGGGGCTGATGAACTTCTAAAATTGACTGCTATCTCTACAGATTTCATACCCACATGATAAAACCCTGTTTTGTCGATGATACTTGTAAGGCAGAACTGCTAAGGCAGTTGCAGAGATCTGTTATGCTAAGATAGTTTATACCCGCCTTACAACCTCTTTACTCACTTGGCTCATGGCAGGACTTGGGCTGCTTTATTTGTACCACTATAAATCAGTTTTATGTGAAAAGAATTTATGAAACTTAGGAGTCCAGATCAAGTCTTCACATACTGAAAATTCTGCCATAAAGACAAAGACATTTACTTGAATTACACTTACTTCGTGGCTTGTCTTAATGGAGAGGAAGATTTCCTCTGTTTAATCTCTTAAAGTGATGACATCATGGTGTATAATTATTGCATAAACTTTAAGACGATTGCCTTTGTTAACTTCTTGGACAGCTTTGTTCAGCTACACTCTCTCATTAACCCTTGTAGTGTTATTCCTGGTGTTATTCTGGTCTCATCTCTCATTACAGTGATCACTGTTGAGATTGCTAACATTTGCCTCGGCAAGTAGATAACATTCTGAGAACTCCCTGGACTCAGTAATGGGAACAACATGCTAATGTTAATTATAGCCAAGGCATTTGTGCAGCCTTCAATGACAATCATCTGCCTATGTGCTGGCTTCCCAGTCAATACTGAATTGTAGATCTTTGCTAATATTAAGATAAATGCATTTTTAATATGGTGTCTTCGTGTGACATTAAAAAATGGCAAAAAGCTATTTCTATCTAAAAGTAGAAGGCAAGTGCTTTAAATCGCACTAATTCAAGAAAGATGCCAAATTTGTTTTTTAACAGGACTGCGTCTACATCCTATGTACTTGACTGTGCTTAACTGTGCTTTGCAGAAGAGTGTCTGATCCCTGACTCCCTCGTGTTCTAGGCAAAAAAGTGGTTAGTGGTATGTGTGAGTTCTTTCTCTAGAACAGATGACATTAATTTCTACATCTGCCAGCTTGACTTAAAGGGAAATATTTGTTTACAAATGGATGTTGAAAGATTCCTACTTTTTTCACTGGGAAAACTTACTGCAGAATAAACTGTCTGTGCCACAGCACCCTTCAGATACCAGCAGTGAGAACATGAACAGGCCGATCAGAGGTTACAAAGAAACTATAGGCATACCCTTACTGTAATAGTGTGCTTTCCCTTCTTTTTCTCCTTTTTTTTTTCTCCGTTAGAAAACTGAGCTAAACCAATAACAGGAACTTTGGTTACGGAAAAAAAATTCTGCGATGTTTGCTTTTCAAGACTAGCTGTTGAGAATTAGTTTTTTCTACAATAGTAGGCTTTTCCCACAGTTGCCAAGGCCCAAATAACAATGATATAATACTCTCTAGTCTTACTTCCACTGAAAAATCCTTGTACAAATCAGCATGACTGAAGGTAGGCCAGAACTGCCACTAAAGCTATTTCTATTTCATCAACAAAAAGAAAAATTATCCATACATGAGAAAGAAGATGATCGTGAAACTACATGGGTGTCTTTGTGACATGTTCATAGTGCAAAAATTTATCACATTCTGGTATGTTTGTTCTTGTTTTTCCCTACTTAGATGTCCTGAATATGGTAAAGGAGTACAGATTGTTCCTTGGTAAAATTCTCATTGCCTATCTTTGGTTGCCAAAATACTGTACCATGAAGATCCTTTGAAAGGTTCAGAACAAGCTGTCATGGGTCCTGCAGAGTGTATACGCCGAAACAAGGCTAGGCGGATCAAGTAGAGCACCAAAGGATATGGCTAACTTATTTCCAGGGCTTCAGCTAATATTTCTGCAGAGCACAAAGAAACAGACAAACAACATCTTCTGAGGTAGTTTGAGTAATATAGGCTCTAATTATTGTACAGAATAGAGAAGCATTACTGAACCTTTCAAAAATGTTGTCTCTAAGTATGGAGGGTTTTTTTAAGCTTAATTAATGACATATATATGTGTATGTATATATATATATATATATTTATTTATTTATTTCATAAAGTATATATATATAGGAGTGTGTGTGTGTGTGTGTGTGTGTGCGTGTGTGTGTGTATACACACACACAGAATTATCTGCATATCACTATATTATTCTACAGGTTTAAAATCATAATACCTGGGTTAACCAATTACTTTTCTTGAATTATTCCATTCACTTTTCTAATTCTGCAGATTTAATTTAGCATAGTGCCTTCAAATAGTTCAAGAAAAGAATTCTGTGTGGCTCCTTCCTTCCTTCCTTCCTTCTTTCTTTACTTCTTTCTTTCTTTCTGTCTATTTTTCTGTTTACCTTTCTTCTCTCACTCTCTCTCACAAACACACAAAAAGCACAGTTAATTTTCATATCAGGTTTTCAGTTCTCAGGGAAAAAGTTCTTCACCCATGTCCTTTGCCCTCTTACCATATCAGAGCTAGGCCACATCTTATTGGCACTATAGCAGTAGGAAATTTTTCCTAATTTTGGTCTCTGATTACATTGATGTGATAAGCGTAGCGATATTAACCTCTCTCAAGAAAGCAAATGGCCAGATCTCAAATCTCTTTTTAAAAACACAAACAGAGAAATGTACCCCAAGAATTACCTCCTTGTAGAGCTATGTGCTCTTCTGTGGAGCTTATTTATTCTTCTTCCCTGATAGACTGCATATGTGACTTCAGTGTTGATGGTATGATAAAATGAACAGTCCAAGACAGCATTATGTAGACTCAATAGTAATCTGTTTGTCTGTATAGATTCATTAGTTGCAACTGAGTTTAAATATTTATATATATATCTAATACATATACAACTGATATGTACTAAGTTAGAGAATCAGAGGTTCTTGTAATGAGAATGTTTTAAAGACTGACAAATCAGGCCTTCTTTAAGCTTTAAGATACACCTTTATCTAGGCTGATGTTCCTTTAGCAAATCACTTCACACTAATGGTTAGTACTTACATATTACCACAACTCCTAACACTGTTTCCAAAAACTGCTAATCTTTAGGAATCATGTTCTAAATTGGCTGTGAGCATTCAATAGCAAGGATCTGGTGCTGTGTAGTTACGGTCTTTGATGGTCTTTCTCCCTGAGGTCAAAGTCAAGGAGGTTGGGGTGACCAGGTTGCCTGTTTACAGCCTCTTGCACCTGTCTTGTTCTTGCAAATTCAGTGGTTAGGTTAATTTTTACATGTTTTCCCATACCATCTAAATGTCAAAATACCGATTTAAACCTCTAAAAATACGTTTTTATTCGCTCCTTTGGTGGCCACGTTCCTCACTTAGATACTATATATACTTAGATAAACATATAGATATACTTAGATATACTTTGTCTAGCTATGCCATCATACACTGTATGCAGTGTTACCAAAAAGCCTTATACTGCTCTTGGTTATGCTATTTTAGCTGATTTTTGAATTCGAGGTCAGTTAATATTAATTATACCCTGCTTAGCGTACTCACAATTTATAGGAGTCATAGGCCTCTGATGTGACTATACATTCATTTAGCAGATTGCTCCGGAATAGTTTTAGCAGAATTGAAATTAATGAGAAATCAGAAAAGGAGAAAGGAAGAATCAATTGGAATGTCTTCTTCCCAATCCTTTCTTCTAAAGTATCTTCATTTTATGTTTTTACCATCTCAAAAAGAACTTCTATGTTCATTATGAGGTTTGCAAACAATGATGAGATTAGGAGAAAAAAGAAATTTAAAGGGAAAGGTGACAAAGGTCATTATCTACCTTCCGTCCCATTTGCGTTAGTATAAGCTTTGATCTGATATCAAGTTTTTCTCTACATATCCAAACATTGTAACTTGCTTGTTTATTTTTAGATGAAAGCTGAGATGGTGTTCACGTGACCTCTGAAATGCAGGCTCTGAGAGAAAAAAATACATATACATATGTGAGACTAGTAATCAATTATCAGTTTTACTATCATTCTTTCAGTGGCATAACACATCAAGAGATGATGGACCATAGCAAGCTATAACTTCACTATTTCACTTAACTGCAGATCAGAGAAAGTCTATTCCTATTTAAATAAATAAGATACTTCAGATTACTGTGATTTATTGTGAGCATTTCGAGACCACTAACTCAAATACATTCTTTTGTGATATGAACCTAATTCTATGCAGTCTGCTGCTCACATGTTGCTTAGCAGTGACTGTAGTCCACTTTAAAATCCCATTTGTTTATAACTATCTGTCTCTCTCAGCTTGCCCTGAAGTAAGAGCCAATGTAAATCAGAAATCATGCTGGTGCTCATATACACACAGAGACATACATACGTACGTGAGTGTGTGTGTGTGTGTGTGAGTGTGTGTGTGTGTGTGTACATATATATGCATGCATATGTTACAGAGTTGTGGGCAGCAGCCTTTTCTGTCTGTGTTTATAACGTCTTCATTTTCTTCCAGTTCTGTTTTTAATTTTTTTACCTTTGCAAACAGTGTATCTTGTATCTGTGGTGACTTGTATATTGCTGCTTCTGGACCTGATGACACTTTACTGCTTATTCGATAACTACTGTTATGGAAAAATTTGTGTAATCTTTTCTAGGACCTTTTGGCCCCATAATATTTTCTATTTTAGCTGGATTTGAAAATGCAACCTATCACAGTTTCTTTTTGCTATTTTGTTGTTTTCCAGCCTTTCATCTCTCTCAATTTGTTGTAAGTTTATCTGGCCTTGTGGGCATTCCTTCCCTGAATTAACCTGATTCTGACTACTTAGCTCACTCTGTTTTTGTTAGAGGTCTCCCGGAACACCTACAGTAGACAGACCCTCTTGACCTGTAGTTCCTATAGGTCTATAGGATCTAAGAGATCCTTTCATTGTTTGCTTTTAAGTTTACTTCTGCATTGGATTAGCCTGAAAAAAAGAAAGAATATCTCATTCTAGAGGAGTTTTGCTGTGAGTTGTTCCTGAGAACAACAACTTAATCTCTTCTCTTAAGTTTGAAGTAGACTTCTGCTTCAGCAGCTTGATTGTGGCAAATGCTTCATTGGCTGGCCTAATGTGAGGTAGCAGGACTGTGTCTTCTTATCACATAAAAAAAGAAGCAACATTCTTAAAATAAATTGCTTTTCTCTCACTAAGAGTCTTCCAATGACATGATGCCAAGTCGCGCAGTAAGTGCATGCTTTTCCCTCAACTTTTCCAGGAGCACAGTGCTTGAGCTTACAAAAGAGCTCCAGATATAGAATACATATAGTAAAAAGTGTATGAATTTTTATTCAGAACTGCTGTATTAGATTATTTAATAATTTCTTCTCTGTCTGGTTCTCCATATCTTCCTTAATAGTTCTATTATCATTTCTTTACTTTGATAAATTCACATTCCCATCCAACCCAATATTCCTTTACAACTTATTACTCCATAACTCATCTACCTTTCCTTTTCTTAGGATTGGAAAGGATATTAAATTGCTAATTACCTTCTATTGTAGTATTGGAAAATATTTTCTCAGAAATGTCAATCTTTTGATGGGAAGGGGGGGAGGTAATGGTACAACTATAATCTCACTGTATTTTTTGATATCAAATCAGAATGATAACTATTTACTGCTTTCAGGCACCACATTTGCTCCAAGTGCACTTTATCATGTTCTTTTATTGAACTGCCTCGATGCTTACTAAGATCATTCAGTGTTTATGATGCCCCCAGATCATTCAGTGTTTATGTTTTCGGATGCTTGTGTAAATAACAAGGAGTGTCCTCTAACAACACTGTAGTTCTAAAGTGAACTTTAATAATTCAACTGAGATAGCTTGTTCTTTTACTTTTTTCCCATGATCACATTTGGGACATATTTGGAGGGTGTTGGGGTGTTGGGGTGTTGGATTTGTGGGTTTTTTTGTTTCGCACTTGTTTTTCCTGATTGGGTAGGAAACTTTGTGTAATTAAGTGATAAATATTCTCTTCATGGAAAATATGTTCCTAATTTTTCTCAAATATCATTGTTTCTCCCAGGCTCCTTAGCACGATATAATGAGTTTTTTATCCTGGAGGCTGTAGGTGCTTAGTTCCATCATATAGCAGAGGAGCACTTTCATATTTATCAGTCTCTGTGGTATGAATCAGGTCTATCACCACTGAAATGCAAACATCTATTGAAATGCAAATAAGCAGCTGCCCAAAGGCCTGAGCAACTCCCGCATAACTATTAGAAATCTGTGTTTTATTTTGTACTTGCATGTTGGATGTGCGCATTTTCCTAACCTTTTCTAAACATCAGAGACACTTTTCATTTGAGTTTTGAATTAAATCTGTCAAATAGGCTTTGTCTAGCAAATAAAGTGGGATTTAAACGTAATTGCAACACACTATAAAATGCCAGCCTGCATAGCAGGATTATTGTGTTTAATTGAGGGCCAATCTCGTAGAAGCACTATTAAGCATGTTCTTGTCTCATTTGATGCATTATGTGACCACTTTACAGTGCTTTGGGCCTAAAAGCTCAGAAGACTGGGGCGTCTTTCAGAAGCGTGTGTATTATATTCACTGCCCCAGTTATTAGACGGCTGGCCGTCTTTCTGCTTCCATTATTTATGAACTGTTTAATCTATTTAGTGCTTACATAAGCGCTCATTACGGGTCCCTAGATGCTGTGCTAAAGATTAATAATTATAATCACTCAGGGTAGCCATGTGTCAGCAAGTGCCCTAGCAAGTGACTGCTTGACCTTCTAATTTTAGCAGGAAAGAGAATGAGCAATAATACGCCCTGTTTTGTCGGAGTCTGTGATGTGGAAAAAAATGTAACCAACTCTTGCATTTGGTTACTCCCGAGCTCTGTATTAAGACTTACTTGGATGTAGGTCTGGTCATCACAAGTACACCTGTGGCAGGCTTTTTCAGGTCACTCTTTGCAATATAAGGCAGAGTTTTGCTGTACCCTTTTATAACCCCTTAGAAGAAACTGAGAGCAAATTAGTATACATCCGTCCTGTTTCTCCTTTCTTTTCTGGGAAGGAGGAGTTAATTATATTTCGAGAATAACTGCAGGACTGAACATCTTTGTTTGGTTTCGTGCACGCAGGTCGAGGTTCCAGGTGGGATGTTTAAATCACACACGCTGGTGAGTATTTCCAAGGCACAGCCCAGTCATGAACACTATATATGGCAGTCTGTTAGCTATGGGCTGATATGAGCTGACAGTCTGTGATCACTTTTACCTTCTGTTGCTTGATGAACCCACTTTAAAACAGTTCCTATCACTGGCATGCACAAAGCTCACTCCAAATTCAAATGACCGCGCAGGTCATCAAAAGTGGACGATGAATATACCTTCATCCCTGAGCTGGTGAAATAGCATAAACATACTCTGAGCATTCTGAGCGAAAACAAAAGCAAAGATATATTAGGAACTGAGAACAACTTGGAATCCTCACTGTTTAAGGCAACTGTTTGTTTGCTTGTTTATTATTTGTTTTTCATATTATGTGCAGTCAGCCCAGACTTATTTTCATTTCTAGAGGTCCAAGTAGAAAACTAAAAACACTGCACATAGGCAATATATACTAAAAAAAGTAAGTGACTGAAACGCCATTCAATTCATTTAAATGTCTGGGGCACAAAGGTGCCACTTCTTTTTGTGGTCTTTGTGCATTACTCTTCTTTCTCTACTTTCATTGTTACTCCTACCCAAATTCAGCTGAAAAGGGAAAATTCTTTTGATCTGATACGGGTAGACCTTGAGGGAAGACTTCTCGTTTTAAAATTCACACTTACGGATGCAGAATTGTGGTGAAATGGACGGCACATTGAAAAAGTAGATTTTGCTTCTTGTACAGCCTTTAGCCTTGACATTAAGTGTGTACCTCCCTCACTCTACACTTTCCTCTCTTGATCTCAACTTCCCTATGGATATACAAAAGGAACTGTGGTCCCATTCTAGAGTACTTTGTATACATTGGAAAAGTACACTACTTTTTAAAAATAGATTTTATATATTTACATACTGCAACAAAGATCCATTTTCTCCTTTAGCTTTCTTCCCTTGCTACTGGCTGGTTCACGTTGACTCCTTCGCCTCTGGAAGTTACCATGGTTTTAAGAAAATCCCTAGTGCTTTACTCTATTTATGAAAATTTATTTTTAAAAATTGTTACAGTCTGCATGCTATAGTTGATATGCACGCATGTAATGCAGCTCTGGCATTATCTAATATATACCTCTAACCAGATGTGGTTCAATCTCCCACAGGCTGGTCTTTATCATGATACTTATCCATGATTTTTTTTTTCCTGGTTATAACTTTAAAATCTTTCTGAAATGGAAGAATATGATCCAAGTGAAGATGTTCTAATAAAGTTGTTTTTGAAAAATCTCATTCTCTTTTTAGATGGATCTTTGCATCTTTAAAGAAAATTACAAAAATACAGTAAGATGTGTTTGATTTGATGTACTCAGTTTTCCCTCATTAGCAAGTATTTCTGCTACGCAGTTTACTTGATGCACAAACTCCACTCTCACAGTAAAAGCTATTAAATATTACTGCTTCTGTGCAAATTTTTTGTTCTTTATTATTTAATACAAAGTACTTTTAAATCTAACAAAATGACCAGTCGTAATAACAGTCACTTCTCTCCCCCATTTCCCTTTGTCTGGTGATCCTGTCAAGTTTTAGTTCAACAGCTTCCTAAATAGGACTGAGGATAAATTTAAACCATTTAAATAAACTCATGTATGATCATGTATGCATGATTTGCATAAATTTATTCTTAATTAGAACACCACTAGTTTGAGGGTTTTAGGTTTTTAATGCTTCAGGATGTCTATATCACTGCAAACCTAGCCCTTTCTCCCTTTCTTCTCCATGTTGATACTGATTGCTGCAATCAACAGTCTAGTGCTGTTTTTTGTAGTTATTGAGTGATAGCCTTTTGCGGGGGGAACGGAAAGGGGTTAATAAAAGTTAAAAGAAATCACTGCACTTTGAGTAGCACACAGACAGTTGAAAATTTTAGAAAGTACAGATGGGCTTCTGACCAAATTTTGGATCTGTCTCTATTGGAAGGGAGTAAAAGCTGATGGAAGTGTGGAACACTACTTGAAGATGGAAGACACAAAACAATCTGAGTTCAAATAGAAAACGTACTACGTTTAACCCACCTGAGTCTTTTATATGATCCAGGATGTAATTAATTAGAGAGAGAGAATTCCTAATCTGAATATTGGACTTAGGGGCAATCTTGTTTTGTGTGTGTGTGTGTGTGTGTGTGTGTGTGTGTGTGTATTTTTTAAGACCTTATCACAAAATGGCGAAAGTATTGGGAAATTTCTAAAAGACATGAAATTGGCAGGTGTCAGGAATGCAGAGGAACATCTCTGTGCTCTGCAGCTGGAAGTGGATGACCTTGGTGAGTGGAATGATAAGAACATTAACAAATTGTCTAGCATAATATAAAATACTAAGTCCATGCAAAGGAGAACTAAGGCAAAGGAATCATGTTCAGAGAATCTGTGTGTGGAAATGACCAATGAGGAAAGAAACTGTGAGTCAGGTTTACATTTAGTGAGAGTCTCAGAAGAGTAAGTATGTGGAAGGATACTCTTAGCTCAAGAGAGAGACTTTGAGGGAGAGCCTTTTGGGACCCCAAAGGAGAGGGAAAGATATTTTAAAATAGGAATACAAGTAGGAGAAGGAATAAGTTTTTAAGCTGCTAAGCTCAGACGTGTTAAGTATCCAACATATAAAAAGGGTCTGAGATTTTTCAGATGAAGGCTAACCTGCTTGATATTAATATATCTGTTCCCAGAAACAAAGATCAATTTTATAACAATCTGCTTGTACTCCTTTACTGTGGAAAGTAGAAGTGACTTACATAAGAGAAGACTATCGTTACAGAGTCATTTGTCCATTAGAAGCTCTAGATAACCAGCCTGCAAACAAATTATCAAACACACCAACACAGAGACACTCAAACAAACAAACAAAAAAAACCTATTTGCCAAAAATTAGAAATCAATAGCTGATCTTGGAATAGAACAAAAGCAGCTGTGGGCGTTTGACCAGGTATTCCTTGAGATAAGTGTTAAACCTCCACCACAAAGCTATTATATACACAATAAAAAGTTTATACAACAGTTGCACACAAAGTGTGGAAAGAAGCAGAAGGTCCCTGCTCTGCAGACTATTCGTCTTTTTTTTGATTATTTGTTTACCCTATTTCAAAAAGAGTTAATGCAGTCATTTGTCATTGTTGACTGATGCATATTTTAAAGATAGAAAGGTTTTTTATAAGCATAATTCAAACCAAAGAAGTAATTTCCTTGTTCAGAAGTATTGGCCCCTAGTCCATAACTGCTGAGCTTGTAAATTTGTCCATTTAGAGGATGTGGAAAAATAGCAAGAAGCTTATTTTGGATTCATTAATCACTTAAATTCCTTGTAACAGGTGGGTTTATTTGCTTCTCTCTGTTGATAGACTGTGATACTGTTTGAGTAGTAGTTTCAAGGTGCATATCTGCTATATTGATTCTTCTTTATCATCATCATCATCCTTTTTTTTCCTCACTTTTTTTTTCCCACCAAATTCTCCATGTATGGTCAAAATATAGCTTGGATTATGAGGAGGTAGTACAATTACAATTCAGGAGGTAGTAAACGTCTATCCTACAATTTCAGCCTCAGTGGTAATAGATTGTAGATAGAATCAGGAAAACAAATGGTGCAGTGTACAGAGATTTCTTATTTGTTTTTCAGTTTTATAATATTTTGTCATGGTGAAATAAATATATGCTGTGCACTTGCTATATACATGATCTGCTGCATACACAGTTCCTGTGTAGCAAAACCTTAGGAATCTTCTGGCAGTTCTTACCCTGACAAAGGAAGATCTGAAAGCATCTTCCGGTGAGTGCCCAACGAATAAAATGAAAATACACTGAATACAAAATAAATAGAATACATTATGCTAAATAAAATATGGCATAGAGTAACATGTGGTGAATAAAATAGAAGCCCAATAGACATTTTTTTCTTGCTGGCACCAAGACAGCAGTATTTAAACTCTTTGGGACACCTGCTATTCAGTGTAGCATTAAGTATGTTTTCTTGAGAAAGGTGAGACCGTCTTTGGTTTTGCTCCTTTTTGTTTTTCACTTTATGCTCCTAAAGGTATCATTTCTGTATCTTTCCCCCCAAAAATCTTCAAGGATTTCAAGGATTTATCTTCAAAGACTTAAAGCAGGTCCTGGAGCAGGAAATTGAACAACACATATGTCTCAACTCCACAGACAATATTACCCAGGTGGTTTCAGCGTTATAGTAGTTCCTGCTCATTCTCGGGCAGTAACATTGTGCAACTACAGCTAGAGAACGGAAGACTGTCTCTACGCCAAGGGGGCATACAGTTCAGGGGTGATACAGCTTTCTGGATAAACTAGAAAGGTGGGCTTCTATCCCTTCAGTTATATCTGAACCGAGAAAAATTGATTAAAGTAACTTTTCCGATATTACTGCTACTTTTGTGTTTTTCTATCTTTTAATGAAGGGAACAGCTAGTAAGGCACTTCCCATGTGTCTAGGTGTGCCATTAGAAAGTATATCAGAGATGGTAAACTAAAGTAGTAACAAACACTGCGGGATGATAAAGATGGTGTTCGTTAGCCCTGCTGAGACTGCAAGGCATATGTGCAAGGAGCAGGGAACTTCTATTTTGAAAAACGGACATACAGCTCCTGAGCCAGGAGTTGTAGATTTCGGACTTTAGTCTATTTGCCAGTTTAACCTGGGGAGTCTTTTCTCCTTCTAGCGTTTTACTTCTGCTTGGGAAAACCACAGTCCCTCCAACATTTCCGGTTAATCAGGTTTGGTGAAGTCAAATTAGCATTAAGGATAAACAGCAGCAAGAAAGCTATGCAGGAGCATTTCAGTATCCCCAACTTTTTGAGCTGAGGGAGTTGCGCCTTTTAAGCTAAGTTCTAATTCCTCTCTTTCTAAGGCTCAACACACTCTAACTTGATTTCACCCAACACGTCAAGATGGACCTCGTAACTTTCATAAAAGACAATGTAGAACAATATTCAAGCTATATTTATAAAGTACAGCGAGTGGTTTAAACAGGAAAATCTCAAGACAGAGAGACTGTGCTGAATTATGGCCTGCTTAATGAGAAATCATTACTGTGCAATTAGCAGCATTTTAAAATGCCTGACATCCCAGCAAGGTAAAGTGGTTTGACACTACCATATTGCCTTGTCTTGGACTACCAACAAATGAATTATTTTCTTTATTTGTCAAAGAATTATCGGGAAAGATACCGGAGACTCAGGTTTGTGTTCGAAGAGTCATTATTTACTCCATTACTTCATTAGGAAATCTGAGGCATAAAGTGGCTCTAATTGTGCAACCGTAACAAGGAATAACAAAAAGAAATCTGTGTGAAGGTTTTATTTCCTGACTAGTATGGTATTTGAACTAAAAACACAGTTTTGGTTCAAACACATCACTTTATTCTTCTGAAAAAGAACATTCACAGGCTAAACCTCTGAAATAAATTTTACCCCTTCTTTGAACTCAGAGTTTATTAAATGGAAATGTTTTTTGTTGCAACAGGAAGAGTGTAATGACGATTTCTGGCTTTGTGTAAATGCAGTTTGGGGCAAAGATTTTACTTCTTCTTGCAAATGTATTGTTTGCTGAAATATTGTTCTCTGACTTGCTTTCTATTTTGATGTGAGTTATCCTTTACGAAGAGGTGGAAGAACATCCTGGCGTGGAGGAGCACATAACCTCAAGAATGAAGGATGTTGTCACAGTCCTCCTAGCCCTCACAGATAGCCAGCTGATCAAGCAGCCTGGGAGAAGTGTACTTCTGTACTTAAGGTGCAGAATTGGCATGGCCTGTGTCCACCTTGTGACTTCAATCTGTCCCTTGGGTAATGCCTATAACAAAGCTGCATATAAGCCCTCTTTTATTCTTCCTTGTTTCAAGCTGAGAACATGTTGGTCTACATATTTATATAGTACCCTTAAAACTCTGATATCACATAATAAAGGTCCAGCTGGAATATTTTTGGAAAATGCAGTTAAGCAATCCATGGTGTTCCTGCGGATGAAAATAACTTGTTCAAACTTTGTGGCAGAAGTAAAAAAGAAATTCAGAAATGCTCACTCCTATTTCTTCAATTTTACCTTTCAGGCTTCTGAGAAAAATGCTACATTTTGTAAAAATCTCACAAAGACATCTATATGTAATATATCTCCATGCCGAAGATGCTAAATGAGTAATTAAAACATGTAGGTCATGTTTACCAGACAACAATAGTGAATTTCAAAATGCATCTGAGGCATCTGCCAGAATATTTTAAAGCATTAAATCAACCTAATAAAATGTTTTACTTATTTTACTCTTTCTCAATTTATTATTTTCAAATGATCATTAATACTTTTGTAACAAAGCCTCACAAGGCTACGGTTCCTCCCCAGAAACTTTTTATTTTTGTCGGTAGTAAGGAATGAAAAGCGAAGTACAGAGCCAGTTTCACTGACTATGGAAAATTAAGACCTCGGATTTCCATTATTCCTTTAACTAAGTTAGCTCTTTGGCTGCTATTACTTCAGTACCTTTTTTCATTACAATTTTGGCCAGGAAGGATACTTTCAAATGCATCAGTAAATGGGGGAGATGTTGCCAAACACATGCCTGTGCATTTTCAGCTAGTTCATCCTTTCCTGTATTCTTTTTTTTTTTTCCTAAACAGTATTATTACTATTATTTTCTTTCTGAGTCCTGTATCAGATATTTGAGTCTCCTGAGCTAAGAGGTTCAACATCTGCAAGTTTGCCATATTTGCTGTTTAATCCTAAAGATTTATGCTGTTTAAAAATATCCTACTACTTAACTTAAGCTGCTTTTTCTGTTTTGACTTTGCCTTTGTAAGAAGTTTGGTGTTTAAACGCCAGTAGCTTCAGCTCAAAGTGTTATCGAAGTGCTAGCAAATTCTATGTGGTTCTGTTACAGCTAAAGATGATGAAATATGAAGGTAAATGCATAGGAGCAAGATGATACCTCATTGCAGAAGCTTAAGATGCCTTTGAATGAGTCTGAGTGCAAAGTAATACTTGTGTACCCAAGACTCAGAGTAGACAGTCCCTCCTGGCATTATTTAAAATCTGTCAGTGTGTTACTCTCAAAATCTTGTCAGAGGTAAGAAGAGGGTTACACATTTTATGTGAAGCCAAAAGACTATTGCTGGTCTAATTCAAAGTTTTAGCAGCATGACCAGTTAATAAAACTTCAAGTTATTTTTACTAACTTAGTTGTAATATTAACACTTGCAGTGTAAATTATCTAATTAATAGCAGACAAATCTCTTCAGTAATATTACAGTTAAAATCAATTATAAGAAAAATGTTCTTACTATGTTGAACTTTTCCGTTCTGTTACGCTTGCTCTTTAAGTTCTCTCCCTCATCATAAGGAAGACTGGGCTCGTGAGAAATCGTCAGCATCCTTGATTCCTTGTGGAAAAAGTGTCATTTTAATGATGAAGGGTCTTTCTCCTCTAGGGTTTATTTTCATACATTTTCTTAGCAAAGTCTGCTTACATGCCTTTTTTCTTTTCCTGACCATTTCCAGTTTTCCAATCTGTCTATTTCTTTTGTATCAACTGCTTGTTTCCCAATACAGTTACAGCTCCGAAAAGTAAAGGAAAAATATCGTATTACAAACTTCTTTCAAGACTTGGCATCTATCTAAATTCAAATCTAGCTCCTATAAATTTTGCTTGCACAACCTGCACAGCCTTTTTCAATCTTAACGACTATTCCAGTTGAACGGGTCCTTACCCAAAAGTTAAGGTTGCTTGGTCTTTTTGCCTTTTCAATAACATCAGCCGAGAGTGAGACAGAAAGTTCTTTGTTTTCTTTATGATGGTGAGATCTTATGCTTACATCTCAGTTCTCAGCATTTTCCCCAGAATCTGTGCCTTTATGTGAATACTGATGAGAAGTGAAATAGAGGGCTCCTGATAAGGAGGCTTCCGAGGGAGAATAAATAATTAGCTATTGTGTTACCCTTTTTCAGAGAGAAATTACTGGAGCTATTGAATTGTTAAGCCTTTTCTGTGTCATGCTGATCAGCAGCTGGCTCATCGTTATGGCTTATGGCCATAGATTATAGAATAATTCAAGCAGAAGGAGACCTTGGGAAGGGCTGTGAAAATTGACAGTGGTCTTGACAGCAGTGACCACGAAATAGAGGTGTTCAATATCTTGCAGAGACTGAGGAAGGCAACTAGCGGAGCACAGACCCAGGACTTCCATGCTGGACTTATTCGGCGAACTGGTAGGTGGGATCCATGGCGGGCAGTTCCAAGAGACAAAGGAGCTAAGGAAAGGCAACAGGCCTTTAAGGATAGCATTCTCCAAGCTCAGCAATGGTCCTTCTCAAAACTCAAGAAAACAAGCAGACATATCAGGATGCCAGCTCGGTAAAGCAGGGAACTCATGGCAGAGCTCCACTGCAAAAAGGTAGCAAAGGAGTTGAAAGCAGAGATCGGCTGCAAAGGAGGAATTTAGAAATATTGTCTGGATATGCAGGAAAGGTATCAGGAACGTCAAAGCTCAGACGGAGAAGTGCACTGGATGTCAAGGGCAATAGGAAGCACTTGTAGTGCTACACTAGAAATAAGAGGGTAAACAGTGATAATGAGGGCCCACTGGTGAAGGAGATAGGTGATACAGTGACAACGGACACAGGCAGGGCTGAGATAATTGCTACCTTTTTTGCCTCAGTCTTCATTCTCAAGGTATTCCCAAGCTCTGTGCTCAGTTAAAGGGTTCAAGGAAGAGGGGAACCACCAGCAGTAGAGAGGGTGCAATCCAGTATTAATCATGAGAGTTCAACACAGGCAGGTCTGTGACAGTTGCCAAGCTCTAGCCAGGGTGCTGAGTGACCTGGCTCATGTCCTTGCAAGGTTAATCTTTGTTATCTCTGAAAAGTTGAGTAGACTGAGAGAGATTCCTAAAGACTAGAGAAAAGTAAATGTCACACTCATCTTCATTAAGGCTAAACAAATGACCCAGGGAACTACAGGGCAGTCAGTCTCACTTGAATCCTTGTGAAAATCATGGATCAGATTCTCTTGGAATAAGTCAAGGTGACTGGGAATAATCAGAATGGATTTACTCAGGGTAAATCATGTGTGACCGGTGTTATAACTGGACAGCAGCGAACATAATTTACCTTGACTTTAGCAAAGCTATCAGCATTGTCTGCCAAATACTCTTGTATCCACATTAGGCTATTACAGTTTGGATGGGTGGACAACGAGACAGGTGAAAAACTAGTTGGATTAGAAGGGTTTACAGATTAGTGTTAACGAACTATGCTCTATCTGGAGACAAGTAACAAGTGGACCAGTATAGACTGAAAGTATCTGTGCTGAGACAGGTTTCATTTAACATCTTTACCAGCGACTTGTAACAAGGGAAGAGGCATGCACTCATAAAGTTTGCAGATATACAAAATGAGGAGGACCAGCTGATAGCTGATACGCATGAGTGCAGGACTATCTTCTGGAGGACTCAAGGCACGTGTGAGGAAGGGGCCAAGAGGACGCCATGACATCCAGCATGGACAAATGTCCACACTGCCCTGGGACAGCAGAGCCCCAGCAGTGACACCAAGTGAAGCCTGGGGCCAGGAGCCTGTGGAAAAGCCCCAGCCCTGCTGGCAGTGAGCAGAACAGAAGCAGCCATGCACCAGGCAGCCCCGAGCACAGCAGCATCCTGGGTGTTGCAAGCAGGAGCACAGCCCTGAAAGAGAGGACAGGGCAGGGATAGTCCCCTCTGCTTGGCCTCATCACCCTCTGACCAGACACTGCCTCCAGTGTGGGACCACACTGCATCTCCAATGCAGGAGAGAGGTCCAGAAACCAGAGCAAGTCCAAGAGGGTCATTGAGACAGGAGGACTGGAGCCCTTGCCCTGTGAGGAGAGACAGAGGGGCTGGGCTGGGTCATCGACGTAGAGGGGATCAAGGAGATGAGGCTGGCTCCTCACGGTGGTGCCTGGTGGGAGGGCTTCCTTATTAGTGAGCAGCAGATGCAGGACTTTAGGACGGTCCATCCAGCATCTGTGTTATTCCTTGACACGCTCCATAAATCTTCTTGACTGCTTGTGCCCTGCCATGGCATCCCTTGCAGCAGATGTCAGGGAGATTGAAGTCCCCCATGTGAACCAGGGTTGGTGACCCAGAGATGTTCTTACTTTCTTCAAAGAAGGTTTCGTCCACATGTCTCCTAAGCGGGTACTCGGTAATTCACTCCCCCATGTGCCGTCTCCTGTCTCCCTGCCCCCTGCTCTGACCCGCCAGCCATCATCCCACCTGTTTCCCATGCTATGGAGGAGCCCCACACATCTGAGCTGGCCCACCATGGAGAGAGCCACCCCGTCATCATCATCCCTGCTTCCTTCTCCCAAAACGCTTGTCTGTCACGGCAGTCCAGCTCTGCAAGAGCTGTCCCACCACATCCCAGTACCCGCAGTGATGCTGCACATCTGTGACCACAAACAGCATTCAATTTCTACTGCTTGTTTCCCTATTCATGTATCTTTGTTGAGGTTTAGAGCCCTGTGTTGTTGGTCTGGAGATCTTTCTTGTACCCATCCTCCTGCACTCTTCCCTTACACCTTTATCCACCACTTCCTCAACTGACTGTGGGTCATTATCTTGCTCTCCTGTCATTCCTAGTTTAAAGGTCTTCTCACCAGGTTGACCAACCTTTTGGCAAAGAGACTTTTTCGACTGTGGCAGGTGGATGTCATTTCTCCCCAGCAATCCTTACTCCTCAAAGAGCGTCCTGTGGTTACAAAACCGTAAAATTTAACAGTATCAATCTCTGAGTGTTTCAGTATTAGTCATGCAGAGCTCTGCTGTGTGTTTGAGATCGTAAGGTCAACTTTTTGTGCCACTAGCAGTATTTTTATTAAATAAAAGTAAAGATAATTTAAAGAAGCTTCTTGAAGTGCATTAGTCTCCTCAAAATACTAGATTTTACTCAAAGACATAATGGATGGGGATTCTTATTTGCTCATCATCATACCAAAACTACTTTGTATCTGAATGATAAAATGAAGCTCATGCTGAGTGTCCTAAGAGACACTACAAAACAAGTACAATTTCTTTCAGATCTTCTTCTAACTTGATTCTTTAAAACTAAAAAGTGTGTTTAAATCAACAGCATGTTCATGTTTCTGGTAGATTTACGTTAAACAGAACTCGCTACAGATTTGGCATAAGCTTGAGATCCAGACTTAGGTTCAGAGAACATGTTTAGAATAAATGATACTTGTGCTGGCTCACCTATATTTGGTATTAAAAAAGAATATGATAATGCATAATTTGTTTTTCTCAGAATAAAATAGCAATTGGAAGCGGGTATAAAAGGATCGTTTGGTATGTCTTTGAGAACAGAAGGTTTCTCGTACAGAAATTCTTTTCAACCTGGATTTAAACACTTCATATACTCTGTAAAAGATATAATACATATGCTACATGTGCACCTACTCAAATAAACTGTTTTCAATTTTGAGTCATAAAATAAAAAAAGTTCCCTCATTTCTTTGGAATGTGATTAAACTAGACTGAAATAACACGGTAAATAACCACAAATGAATAAGATTCTTAACGTACCTCATGTGATGCAAAGACTTTGTAACAAAGACCATTTCCTTTCGAACTATCTGGATTGAATCATGATCTGCATCTAAGCAACAGGATCAGCTGGTAAGTATAACCTTGAAAGTAACTATTTATGACCACCGAGAGAGTGCTTGGGAAATTCTTCTATGATTCCCATTTATATATGCAAAGAGAAACACTTCTGAGACCTGTAGAATTATAATGACACTCAGCAGCTGTTCCACTTTAGTTCAGTTAGGTGATCGGTTTTCCTATTGTAGGCATCTTGTTTACTGAATATCTGAAATTGTTGTAGGCAAATTGGCTGCTGTAGGATAAAATATCTTCGTGTTCTGCTTTTATTCACATTAAAAATAACTGATGCAACAAATCCATTTTTGGTTTTAAAGCAGTGGACTGCTCTGATCTTTTTAAAAGAGAAGCTGGTACATGTAAAATTGCAAGCATCTTTGGAAACCGATCATGACCTCAGGTAAAACTCTAATTTCTATTGGTATTTTGAGGAATAAATAGATATTTTGCCTTTCATCATCAGTCAAGCATCCTTATGTCCACAGTTTGTTTATTTAGCCTAGTCAAAAAAATAATAATAAAAAAAAAAACTTAGAACGAGGACTATCGCTCCCCCAAAAATGATGAGGAAGGAAAGAAGAGAAGATTAGGAAGACAGATGTTAAGGAAAGAAAATGCCTCTCTAATGAAAACGTGCTGGCACAGAAATAATGATATAAACTAGTGATAAGTAAAAATTGGCTAGCCATTAAGAAGAAGAATTTCAACTAGCAAAGGCGTGGAACTACGGAACAGGTTCCTGAGCTGAGTACCTGCTTTAAGGATGGAGTTTGATATGCTCTTGTATGAGATGATTTTCTCAGAAGAACTGAAATAAGTTACCTAGAAAATCTCTTTCAAACCCATGTCCAGGAGCTCAAACATGATGCCTGATATATGATGACCTCTAGCGCTTATGCAGCTTGTCTTCCTTTAAATATAGTGTAAAGGTCCCTCTTAAAGAATCATTCAAACAGCCTAATCCAAACAAACTTTGTAATTAACAAAAAAAGATAGCATAGTTCATAAAAGAAGCATCCTCATCCTTCATGTTTTACGCCTTTTGATTCCCATGTATATATATGCTACTTCAAACATAAAATCTTGCTTGTAATCATGGCCATCTACTCCATATAAATCATTTATTTTTTGAGAAGTATGTAAATACCCTTGAGATGCCTCCCACTAACGATGTGGACATGGTGGCTGAAAGGTGGAATGTCAATGTGACAAAACCAAGGATATTTAATCAGATGTCTAATATTCCCATGACTGCATAGCTTTTTACATAGTAAAAAAGCCTGATTGTTTCTAGATTTTCTATGGTTCCCATGGAATATATCTTGAGGGGATGTTACAGTTGAGTTTCTGAACCAAAAATGGGTTTAAAAATTAATGGAATGGAAAAAAAAAAACTCTTACGTAAAAATGTGGTATTTGATTTCATATGTAGGCTTTTTAAAGGCTTTTCATATGTAGGCTTTTAATTTTCTCCTTTCCCCATTACAATATGTGCCCAAGGAAGAAAATCTAATTCACAGCAAGGCCAATATGTCTTATTTCAAAACATTTTTTACCTTTCCATTGCTTCCTCCACTCCCCACGTTACTGTAACTTTTGTCTAGGAATTTTTATTGCTTTGATATTTATATTTTAGTGGTTTTTATAGTGGGTTATATTTTCCACTTCTAAGTTCAAGATCAGACATCTCAGAGTGAAAGATGCTCACGTGAGAATATTCTTTTTCACTGATCATTTGATAAGACATTCGACAGAGGAAACATATTAAAATATTCTTTAAGCACAGCATGAAAAAAAAAAAAAAACCAAAAAACACTTCATTCAGCTGTTAAAGAGCTCTGCTTTAGCCCAGTTCCTCTGCTGTTCTTCCACTATGAGTTTAACCATTGATTTGAATGGATTCATGTGTGGTATCAAAGCAGTCAAGGGACACTTCTGGAGACGTTAGACTATCCCATATTAATCTCTTCCTTTGTAGTGTTACCTGTGAAAGTAATAATTCATTTAAAAGATTGAAAGAAAAAGATTAATGCAGGCTATGTTTATCATTAGCACAGTCATGGAATGGAGTTTTAGTCCTTCAGATTGACAAGCCTTTTGAGAACTAAGTGGGTGGTCATTTTGATGTGGATAAGGCAAATCAGATAGTGTGTGCCATAAGAGGTTTTCTCTTTAGTAGTCTGTCCTGAATGTTGGTACATGCCCATTATACGAATAGTTCAGGGTCTTCCTGTTTTAAGCGGCCAAGAGAACTGTTCAGAAGGCACCTAGCTGCAGAAAAGGTATATAAAACTATTAGGCATAGCTCCATTTATCACAAACCATTTTTTTCAGAGTCGGAAGACACAGGCTCTTACTCCTTGCCTGTGATTCCGTAACAGTAGGACATAACTCTTATTTAAGTCCCAGTGCTTTGTGAAAAGAAACAGGCTGATGAATCAGGTCTATGAAAGCGGGGCAGCATTAACCCGCAGAAAAAAAAGGCTCAAGGAATCATAAGCAATCGATAGGAAAGTAAGAGGCAATCTTCGAACCAAAAACCAGAAATTCTCCCTACTGACTTCATTAAACTTAAGATATGGGCCTTTAAGTTGTGCTTGGTTGTACTTTCTCAGCTGTAAACACTCCTAAACACTATTTTCAATGGTATCTTGAGGAAATAATTCAAAAGTGACCTGGAGTTTTGTTTACAGATTGAAAAGTAAAGCCAGCTGTAGCAGTGACAGATCAAAGTTTGTTACTGGAAAGCAGGATTTATATGTCTATGCAATTAATCTTGTCACTTAAGGGCTTATCAGTCAATTAAACAGAATTATTGAGACAAACCACCATACTTACTCACAGCTGACCTCAATAAAACATTTAAAGCTAAATTACACTTTTTGTTTGAGGAGTGGATGATAACAAGAAATGAGAAGCAAAGAGAGTATTTGTGCTGGAACCAAGAAATCTCTCTTTCTTCTAAATTTTATAGGAGATTATCAATAGCTTCTCCATAAATGTAATCTAATGGCTTGTTATTTAAATACTTTTTATTGTACAGCACAAAGAATATTTAATCAGGAAATGATACTTCTTGTTGTTTGGATTTAATAACAAGAATCTTATATCGTAGGAAATTTGATTAGTGCAGTTGAGCAGGAATTATTCTCTCATAAAGAGTTACCAGCATGATGAATGCCTTGTGTTATCTGAATGGAGTCAGAGAGAAGCTTATTCCGTGAAGAAAATGTCATTACGGTAGGCTTTGAAAGACTATCTTAGTGTGAAACAACTTTACATTTTATAATACAGCTGACTGAAACTGTTGCAGATACTCACACTGCAGTCATAAGCAAAGGGGTTTTTTTGTAGTTCGGTTAAAAGGTTGGATCTTCCTGGATGGTGCCTGAGTTAGTGGACACCATGACCAGTGTCAAGCTTTGACTGTGTCAGAAATTCAAATAGCCCCTAGGAAATGCTGTTCTGTAGGTTAAATGTAGGTTAATAAGATCAGCATCCAGCTCTCTTTCAGAATGTCCTCCTCGCAGACTGACATGGGTAAGGAAGCAGGGAATGAGCCAGAGGAAGTGCATGCAAAGGACTGGGAATGCAGATGTATGCTCTCAGATACATTAAATAATTGTGCGCAAGAAGAAGCAGGATAATTTATTTCTTAACACTGTCTACAGAGGAAGAGAAGCCAGAAGGCACTCATATTGGAAGGATTCGTATGGGAACCTTAGATAGATCTGTCCCTTACGTGCTTTACAGTGAGATTGAAGTTCTAGTGACAAGAATGATATATATTAGAGCAGAATGTGGGCCTGGATCCTCCTAGGAATGTACAACTATTAGTTTAAGTGCCTAACCTATTTGGAGAAGCGGCAGATCTCTTATATCAACTACTGCAGCACAGTATATCATTTCAGCAAGAGCAATCCTGAGGGTGTGAGTGGGGGAGCCTTCTTCCCTGTTCTATGGCCCTCTACCACATTTATCAACTTATAATTCTCCGCTTGAGCATGTCGTATGGCTAATGCTGCTTTAAATGCTCTTTCTAGCATCTAACAATGAAGTGAGGGTGTCATTACACAAACAATTTGCGAGAGCATTATTCCTAGGACTCAAAACCTTGAAGTAATCAAATCAAACAGCAAACCTCAAATGTTAATAAATGTGTATGGAAGTCTGACACGGAGGTAGTTAGATGTCAATAGAACTGAGCAGAGAAGCATATTGTTAATGAAAAGCGGTAAACTGGAGTTAAGTTACCTTCCTCTAGGGAGCCATTTTAATGTTGATGTATGGATTAACACGGTACAGAGAAAACAAAAAAGAAAAATTTGAACAACGGTTAATTGAACACAGTATATGCTTATCATCTAAGCTTTGATGAACTTGAGAGACAAATACTTAAATTCTTGAGTGTGGGACCAAAGCTGCCTGCAGCACTGTTTTGGGAATGTTCCCACAGGTGCGGCGTTAATCTGAGTAGAGCTGTTGGGGAGTTCTTCACTTGGTAAATTTCATTTCATTGACGCTGTTACGTAAACATATGAATATGTATGAATTTTGATTACAATTGTATAGAGAAAGCTTCTCAGCAGATGCACATGGTCTTTTGGTTGCCCTGCTCTGCCAGCCCACAAGAGCCTGAGGGGTGTAGGGTTCCTCCCAGGTGAGCGCTCTGACTACCGGAGTGTGACATCATCTTCTCTGTGCTGGGATGAACATTTATTAACAGAGAATATGTTGAATCTAAGAAGAGATTGCCATTATGGATGAGTGCTGAAGGTACTTGCTTAATATGTGAGACCAGGATAAAATACCTATTCGTTAATCACTTTGATCCCGCACTCTCTTATGCAGGTAAAACACACAACAAAGCTGATATATACTCTTTTTTTGTTTTGCTTTTGTCTTGTTTTTTTTTTTTTTTATTTTCTCAGAGAAAATGTGTGTGAGACATTATCAAGATGACCAAATGTCGAAATGGACAGCCATTCCAAACGTGGAAGGCAAAGAAGGTGTGTTCTTCCCCATTAAATTCTGGACAGAGAAGAGGCATTCCAAGATTACCAGAAACTAAATCCTGGAACTCTCTGGACTCTTAGAGGCCTAGGTTGAATCTTGGTTTTACTGCTAGTTCTGGCTGGGGTGCTTATGCACTTGTGACCTCTTAATCATCTAATGAAATGTTGTCAGAGAGATCTACTAAGAGACTTTCAGAGGTTTCAGGTAATGTTTTCTCAAAAACATGTACTCTCACTACAAGGAAACAGCCTGTGCCTGCTTTTATTCTAATGGAGTCATTTAAGAAACCTTTGGAAGGTGAAATTTCCTCTTAATAATTACAAAGCCTTCACTAATTTAGGAATTTACAGAGCTCTTTCACCAAGGGGAAGCTGCTGGTGCCACAGAAGATATATTTTTGTTCATGAGTGAGGTCACGCGCTACTCTGCTGATTCCAGATTGTCAGTGTAGGTTACCATTAGCGCTATGTGGATACTTTTTTATATTAAAAAAAAAGTACTTAAGAATCATCTGCAAGGTGGATATAAAAATGACTTTGTGATTTTGAACAACAAAATAGAGGAGAAGAAGAGCATGGCTTTGCTCTTGAAAGCTTGACTACACTTAAATATAAAGAGGTTAATATGCCTGTTAAAGTCCACATGATAGGCTTGGGCTCGTGGTTTACAGTAAGCTTAAATGATATTGGTTATCAATATTTCTTTCTTAATTTCTTCCTGTGGGATCATTCATCCTGGATCTATGGTATTCACTGCAAATGTCTGGGCAGCCACAAAAAGAACAGATGTTGTAACAACCTAAGGAACTAATTGCAGAAAAATAAATAAATAAATAAATAAAATGAAAATAAAAAGGAAAAACCCCATAAACTGTAGATATTATAAGTATCTGTGTCATTGGTTTTAGGAATACATTTACGGAAAGCTAAAAATAGGCAACATGGATGGCTCAGTATCTATACAACAACCCAGATTTAACAATGTAGCACTGTCAGTGAATAGTTTGTCCTGCTGATACTTTTGTTGGCATTCACATCTGGCTGTAGTCTTGCACAGAAAAATAATTTTGTCTTTATAGACCTCATATTTAAAGAGAGAGACATCATGGGTAACCTGTTGGTGACCTCTTTCTGTATATCCTCTTTGTCTCCCTGAGTAGATCTGCTGTGACTTTTTCAAGTGAATATCAAGTAACTGCAAAGTTACTTTGCAGTAGCCAAAAAAAAAAAAAAAAAGGCTATTTTTAGGTAGTTGCCGGATTATGCTATTTCAAAACGCTCATGTTCTTCTCCAAAGCCTGTGTTCCCCAGTGACTCTATATGGCTACTACATGCTTTTTATTAGCTGCTGCTTTTCAGATTGGAGGTGGTTGTGTCTCAGCAAAACACATACCACATGCTAAAGCACATTTGAGGTAAAGATCGTATGTAAATCTAAGACATTCATGCTCCATGTTAGAATGTTATGATATTAATTGGGTCTTTGAGCCAACTCTCCACACAAAAGAATTGTTACGAGGTGCTACCATCACTGAGACCTGGATTTTTATACAAGCTGTTAAAATATCCAAATTGTTGGAAATATTATTTAAAAATAAAATTATACTTAAATGGAAGTTGTCAGGTAGCTACAAGGAAAGGCTTTATTTTGAAAGAGGCTTGCACCAATACCAAAAACTGGGATCAGGATTTCTGAAGCACAGCACAACATCCAAGGGAAAAAACCTAATTTTAGCTGCAGGACCAAAAAGGGAGGAGGAGAAATAGAGAGAAAATTCAGTCCAGGCTCATTCCGGGCAGAAGTACTTCACTGAAGGCACGAAACAAAATTAATATAGTAATGGATTTTTTGCTTCATTTTGGCTGCCATCCCCTTCATTGACAGTATGGAACACAATTAAAAGATTAATAGAATTTTTGCTTCTTATATACCTATATACCTTTATATTTGATATTAAAACATTTGGACTCTGCACCTTATATCCATTGGATGTGAATTTCTAATTAAATTCGAGAGTTTTGCACATAGGGCTTTTAACTTCAGGTCTTAGTCGGCGATACATCTGCAGCTGTACAAATGTCCTGCAACCAAGAAATTCTGTCTTTTGACCATTCCTTTACAACAAATGCAGTATTAGATAAAAGTACCCCCGTTATAGTAAAACTAGAACGATTTTATTTGCTTTTCTTTTAACAAAGTTGTATAGAGGTACAAAGAATGAGAATCACATTAAAAGAACACATAATCTGCAGAGCTGTAAAAAGAATAAAGAGTGGGAATTTGAGGAATGGTTATCAGAAAAGAGCTATGACTGTTGTAAACATAGTTAATGGAGTGCTGCATAAAAACCAACTTCTACCTAAAAAGCAGTCCAGCGTATTAGTGATGTAATTTAAATTCTTCAGCCTTGTTTACTTTACTTGTTGATGCTTTCTGTATTCATTTTGAAAAATGAATGAACAGTTTTTTAAAAAAATAAATAGGGAAGTAGTAGCTGGGCATTTAATTATCCACCCTAAACGGGAATCTGTGCTGAGATTAAAGTGCTAACTATAGTACACGTTTTCTCCTGGTGTTCAAAATAGCTGCTTCATGCTGAGTTTAGTTCTTGAATGAGAAGAATAAGTCTTTGATGCAAAGAACAAGTTTGGCTGGGAAAGAGGGGAAACTCATTCCTCTTTGTCTTTGGAGCTCTGTGTTTCCTACCGTTTTGAGTTATGTCATTTGCACAAACATTTTCCATGAAAATGGGAGATATCCCATCATTTTTCATCAAGAATCTGTGGATTCCAACTTTCCTTTATGAAAGTCCAGAGACTGATGTTGTTATATTAAGAATGAGCTAGGCAGTTTTAGAGATGCCCTTAATCTGGAGCACAGACTCTAGTACTGTGCAGTAAGGAAAGAGAAAATGATAATTTCAGTAACAGACTACCTCTGTCTCCTCTCACCATTTAAGTCCGCATTTTCTTGTTCTGCTCCAGGTTAGAAATGGATTAAAACCTACCCCTTTCCTCTTTTAGGGATTTATGTACTTATTTTAAAAGTTTCCTAGAATTTCTCCCCTTGGATTTCCCTCTCTCCTTCCCTTCTTCCCTCAAAATTTAAATAATTCCATTGTATCCCTGTTTTTCTTTTATGCAATGCCTTACGGATTCCTGACTGGCAGACTTTTATTTGAGCTCCTTTAATTAGCTGCCAAAACAGCTGCTTCCTGTGCTTGTCTAATTTATTTCTAGGTTCATTAGATTTCATGTGTGTGAAAGGTTTTCTGTAGCCTATATTTTACTCCTGGGCTTCTACTTCATTTTGAAATATACAACTTCCTTTCATTTATGCATTTTTAATTTTATTTTTTTCTTTCAAGGGAAATTTTCCTGTGTCTTTCCTGTGTCCATGCACTGTGGAACAAACATGTAACTCTGATTTATACATAGCTATGCCTTTGCCTTTCCATCTCAGATGCTTAGAATTACTTTTTTATTCTTCCAAAGCCTATGTTAGCAATACTACTGAAAATAATGCATGATCTGGTGGGAATAATGCACTCAATGATTTCCACATCTTTTGGGATCTATTTAGTGGTTCTCAGTCCTTCCAGTTCTATTTATTTCTATACATATGGCAAAGTGAGCTCCTGTCGGTGTTCTAGATTACTGTACTTAACGTCACTAATGTTGGAAGCAATTTGGATAGTATGGATGCTGCTGAAAGGAATATACATTTGGCGAACAGTTTACCTGGAAATATATCTAACTTGGGCTTATATTGACATTAAAAGGTTATTTTGCTGTAATATTATGGACTGTGAATTGGGCTAAGGTTTGCAAGCCCAGAACATCGCCAAAAATGTTACCTAGAAGAGTACTCAGTCCATTTGAAAATACTATTTACAGTTGCTAGCCAACAGCAGTTCTCATACATTCCACTTTCCATACTTTCTGGAGCACTGCTGTATGATCTGCTTGTCTTCTAGAAAGTGCTTAGTACGTTTAATTTTAAAAATAGAAAGTTGTTTCACCTTTTCCATTGCTTTTAGGACAATATATTATTGCTTTGTACTTTTATTGCTTCCAGTTTTACTTCAAGAGATGTTTTTCCAAACCTTCATAAAGACTCTATCCACTGTAAATCATAGAAGATAAAAAGAAAAAAAGCTGGATCATACAACTCAACTTCCAGAGGAGGAAAAGTTCCTCAGACTGACTCTGAATGTCAGCCTAAAGGTTATATTAGAAGAAAATTGTTCTCTACTACATTCAGAGCATGAACTTGAACCAATATCACTAACCTAAACGAGAAATCCTGGGTAAAAAAGTGAGAGGTAAACAAATTCCTGGTACAGAGATTCAAAACAAATTGCATTTTGCATACTTTTATTACGTTCATTGATGACCGAAAAGAGAAAGCATCTCTTATTCTAGTTCCTCCTTGTAGTTATGGCCTTGAGCTAGAAAGGAAACACAGATTTACTCTTGAGTAACTAAAATGTGTGAAAGGGAGGTAGAATACCTTCACCTAGGGAGAACCTTCGCTACAGCACCACCAGCCACACTTTCTGAGAACCCATTGTTCTGAATTTGGCAGATTTAAAACACAGATTTTGTAATTTATTAATCAACAAGTGAATGGTCATGTTATTTTCTAGGCTGTAGACTGTAGGAAAATAAAAATAAAAAAAAACTCTAAAAAAATCCAACAATCACCCTGAAAAATGCCATCATTTTTGAGATGAACAAAATAATTGACTGGCCTGAAATGTTCCTTTGCTAAAAAAGTGGGAGAAATTCATTTGGCAGAGTTCTATCTTTGTTCATTTAGGTTTATTTTTTCCTACTACCAAGAAAACGGCTATTTGCACAGCACTAGTCCATTATCCCTCTCAGTACCTTGCAGCCCCTGACCTCAAATGAGAAGGTTTCCTACTATGGGGAGAGAGATGAGACTTATTCCTGCTATTCTGAAGAAAAGAATCAGTCCATTGAAGCCCCAAGGGAAATCAGCCACCTCCAGGGACTGGCTGAAGAGGACTTTTCCTCCCTTGGTGACTATGGCTCTCTGATGACCCTACCTGGGACCAGAAGCATCTGCTTTGCCCTGGGGTGGGCTCCCTCAGTGAAGGTACGCTCTCTGTGAACACTGCTTCAGCTTTTGTTAGCACTAGAGGGAACTGTTTTATTTTAACTTGCTTTTCCTGCAACTGGTAGTTATGGAGACATGGTAGTCTTCCCATCATAGACAGGTTCAGCCTCCATCAGGCTTCCTTTGTATCGCCTCTATGAAAACAAAATCAAGTATGATTTTTGCCGTCCAGTAACTGCCGTCAAATCACCCCTTTTACATTCTCCAGCCTTGGCTGAAAATATCTGACATTTTTTCCTGTGACGTTCGGTCCTGTGGTGACCAGACTCTAACCCTGAAATTCTGATACGCTTTTTTGAAGCTTTGTGAGGTGACAGGTGTTGATCAAATGATTGTCTCTTCCTGTGGAGCTCGGCTGGGCTAGAAGAGTAAGAAGTTCCAGCTGCTCTTTTTAACGTAGCGTTTAATGTTCCATTTAGTAACTAATTTTTCTTGATTTTTATCATTATTTAAAAGTATTTTTGTAATGGGGTCAGCTATCCCGTTTAACAATAACTCAATGTGGTTGTTCCTGAAGGATGTGCAGCTCAGTGTGTTTCTTGCTGCAGGGTCTGTTCCTCCAGCCTCGTCCTGACTGCAGTGAGAACAGAAGGTTTAACAGGGGCTTCACCTGTGTACTCTGGATGGTGGGTCTGGGAAAGAAAGTAACCAAAAAACGTGCAGCAAATGAAGTACTAAAGGAAAGCTCTAGTTATGACGATAAGCTTCAATACACCACCATGGAGTGCAGGGAGAAAAAAAGGAAATATTCTTAATTTCTTTATATTTTCCCTCAATGGATTCCTCGCCTACATTTTGATAAAGGACTAGAGGATCATACTGTGAACTTTCCTTAAATATGTAGGAATCAGTCAAAGAACTTCACAAGGATTTTTTTTAAAAATGACATTGCCATTTGACTGGCATTGGAAATCCCTCCCAAAATATTTTTTAGTATTATTATGCTAAGATACTACAGCTTTATATTCAGCTGAACTCCTTGGGTACAGCTTTCCAATTTAGAATATAGTTGAAAAGGTAAGGTAAGAAAATAAAATTAGATATTGCCAGGGCTGAAATTGCCATTTCTTGGAGAAATTTGACATTATGATTTTTTTTTTTACCAACATAAAAGGAAAAAAAAAAACTTCAGTGAAAAGCTTATGTGTAGAAATCTCATAAAACTGCCTTAAAATACATTTTATTTTGGTTATTTTATATTGGTTTATATTATAACTTTTAATACATGATTCTGAAACTTATTTTCAACAGTTTTGCAATGTTTATATCTGGAAAAACAAAGTCCATTTCACTTTAGTAAGGTGCCTATATGACGCTACTGATTTTGATTAAAGGTCATTGCCAAAAAATTAAAAAGGAACATGTTCTTTGAAAAGCTATCTTTTTTATGAGTTGTCATTTGCTATTTTTAAAACTGTGGTGTTAGAAATTTCTTAGTCATTTCTATTACAGCTATTCTCTTGTATTAAAGATGAGAAATTTAAGTAATATTATGCTCAGTAGTGCTATGACTCATAGGAATCATAGGAAAAATGAAATGCAGAAAAGATGGGGCACTAAAAATACCAAATCTATGTTTAATTTGTTTAATTTTTCAAATATTGATATGAGTAAATGTTATTGCTCAGCTAGGCAGATATCACTTTAAGTTTTTTTTTTTTTTTAACTTTCTTATTGGAAAAATTCTTACTAAAAATATATCTGAAAAATATCCGTTTGAAAATATAATTATATCAAAATATCCTCAGAAATTTTTTTTTATATTTCTATCACAAAAAAATTCATATAAATACATAAAAATGCAAATTCTCATTTTTTTCACTGGTGAAATACTCCAGGGTTAATATATTTCCTAATACAGAATGAAAACATTAAAATACTAGTGTTCACTGGAAGAGTATGTTCATTTTACTGCCTGCTTGGAATAAAATCACACGGTCATTTTTTACTTCAGGTGGGTCAGATTTTTGGGTCAATTCTTGCTGGTTTAGCCTCTCTAGAGACAGCTTGTTTGACTAAGAAACTAATTTTTACTGGTTGCGGCCTGCTGGAATATCTGTTTGATATCCTATCACATCATCAGGACCAGCCTGTACTACAGCAGCAGATGGTCTGCATCTGATCAGCTGGTGACATCCCTACTTTATTTGCTGACTTTGTATGTTAAGCCCTACTTTCAAGTTCTTAATTGCTTCCTTAATGGCTGCTTAAACTTTATCTTTTTGTACTCCTTTTAGTAAAAATAAAAAATCAATAAATATTTTTGCCACCGTAATGTATTTGCCTCAATTAGGTTTAATGGCTTACATTACATTTCATTTTGCAGCTTTTTGGCTGTATGACATATTTTTCCTTCGCTATTTAAATGCTTTTAAAAACCTATTTGTTGAACAATCGAAAATAAGTGAAGCTTCCACTTTGACACCTCAGACATAAATGTCTACAGCTAAAATCTCTTTCTCCTAATTGCTGTACCTGGCATCATCAGGACTCAGACCTAGTGATATTTTTATACTGAGTGATTAAACTGAGATCCTGGAAGCATTACTCATTTTTTAAGTTTTCCACAGATTTTTTTTGCGACTTTGGCTACTATTTTTGTGCTATCATATCACTGGCCTGCTGGTGAAAGCACTTCTATCCTGCTGTTCTAGAGTGTAGTGCGGACAAGCGCAGGGTTAAAACTGCCACCTCACCTCCTAAACAAGCTTCTTAGGCCTGCCATCTTCCCTCAAGTGATATGAGCTAGAGAAAACGCGCCAGAGACATTCAAGAGCTCAGGCATCTCAAGCACAAGCAATTGTTATTGTCTTTGACTACTTATGCTGTACTGTACCTCTTCCATAGAGATGCCGAGTACCTGTTGGTTTAATATTCGTGGTGTGAACTGAAATTCCTGGAGAAATATTGCACTTAAGATTGCGGCAAAAGAACGAAGCTGGAACTAAAGGAAGGGCTTTTAATAGTAATTCCATCTTCCTCGGACTCCCGTCACCTGGCTAAGGCAGTTCAGTAGAGTTTTAGAATACAAGACTGCTAAGCCTTAAATTATAAGGACTTACCTTCTGCCACATACTAATTTGTGCTTTATCTACTGTCAGTTGAACTTGGACAACAAATTGTGTAAGGAATGGCTAAAAGATGCAGAACTTCAATAATGGGTTGGAATACTTGCTTGAAAGACACCATGTAGAAGCCTCTTAATACTCTTTTATTAAAAAGCGGGATGGAATTTTCCAAAGAGCTGAGCTACTGAGCCGGCATGCCAGTTACCCTGACTAACTATTAACTATCTGACGACTAGCCAGCAGGCCACTAACACTAACCAATACTAGTGTTACACTACTAACACCAATGCTGTCCCTGTCGTGAGACCTTTCTGAAATGTGTGATGAGCACTTGAAAATCACAGTCCTGCCAGGTCTATGGAAAAATGTACTCCACAGCGTTTACAAATTCAAAATTGCAAACAGAAAACGAACAAACAAACAAACAAAACTCCCAAAACGTACCCTGAACCATGACAGGAATTAATAAACAAGCATTTTATAAAGGTGACCATTGCCGCTGTAGCAACTCCTAGAAATCTGGAAAAGAGCTGTCACAGAGGAGGAGAAAATAACTCTACATTTAGTGTCATTATTTTAATTATTCATAAGTGTGCTTTCCTGTGTATATAATACATACATCAGCTTTACTGATTAAATTTGTCTTTGCACTTTCCTTAATTGAGGAATTCTAATACAAAAAAATTTGTATGCAAAAGGTTGGGTTTTCTTAGACCCCAGAATGTGGCATGTGGAAGCTGAACAGTCCCTTTCCTATCTCATCTTCAGAACAGAAACAACAACATCTGGAGAGGAAAACAGAGCAGACTGGGTCTCTGTACCAGCGGCTCCTGAAGCCGTCCAAGTCTGTGCCCCAGGAACAGATGGGGAACGGCCCAGACTCAGACAAGTGCAGATGTGTATCACATTTCTTCTGTGCTAAGGTGATAGGTTTCCTGGTACTGCTGCTCCTGGGAAAAGTCTGTGTGTGTTTGATGGATGATTCTGGCAAATAAGCAAGGGCATTTAAAAAATAAAAAATAAAAATAATCATTTTTTAGTTTTATTCCTTTCAATCTAAGAACACCTTTCTATTTCTGGCTCAGTTATAAGTTCTTCTCTTCTGGGTCATATCTACTAACCCCTGTTTTCTCATGCTGTGAAATACTTCTTTTTTTTCCTATTAGGAAGTAACAAGAGCTGGAATTCCTTGTCAGGATGAGTGGCTGCAAGCCTTCCCCTTTTTGTCCAGGAATACCAACTCATGTATCTGGATCATGCTGATTATATAAAGATGTATATCGGGGGTCTAGACACTTGGTGAAGAGACTAAAAGCTTTACCTCATCGGTTCACTATGTCTTTCATCGAAGAATATCTTCTCATCCAGGGAACCTGAAAAGACTTTAAACTCAATCCACAGTAAAAGAAAAAAGAAGTAAAATCATTTGTTGTCAATATTCAAGGCACAAAAACTGTAAATATTTATAAAAGCTATGGGTGAGGAAAGGGAACAAAAAAAAAGAGTTGACGCTATTAAAGTTAAATTAGACTTTGCTTCTTTATACATCCAGCTGGTTTGCCTGGCGTTCACCTGTCAGGGATTTTATTTTTCTGCATACCATATGTCTCAGGCTGAAACCATAAGCAAAAGCTTTTATTGGTGCAACATCTTATTTCCATAATCTATTTCCTCTTTTAAATCCTCTTGAGGCTTCAGATAGATTAAATCTTTCCTGAGTGAAAAAAGAAGAAGTACATTTCAAAGAGAAATGTTTACTTCTTTTCTGAAAAAAAAAAAAAAAAAAAAGGAGGATATTTCAGGGAAAGAGAATGTGGTCATTACTCTTAGAACAAACAAATGGCATTTTATTTTCCTCAAAATTCAAATGTCTCTGCTAGATACAATGTCATCTTTTGTTCTTGGTTAGCCAATTAACACCTCCTCATCTGTATGACCAGTACAGATCCACTCAGTGAAATGTATTTCTTTCATTTCACTCCTATATTTCAGTCACTCCACATATTACTGCCACACAGAATAAAGACTTTAAATGGGACAGGTGAACGTAACTCATTATTGGTATTAATTGAAACAACGGAGAATGATACTTAATTACTTTGGGAAAATATTTAACTGGGACAATCAACTCTGAACATTTTACTTCTAAAATACACTGTAATTATGTGCATGCAGACGGTTCAGTTGTCCAGACAGTAATACTACTGGGGTGGAGGAGAAAATAAAAAAAGAGGAGGAAAAAAATAAAATAAAGATAATAATGAAGTGAGTTCAACCAAATTGTCCTGAAATTCTGGCACTTTCTGAGCATCTCATTGCTAAATTCTGATAAAATCTAGGTTCAACGTAATATTAAAGTTCATTGTAAATTTGAGCATTTCAGCCTGGTAAGAATACCTAGGAGTAGTAGTAGAATAGATGGGTCTGTATCTGTAATTTAGATTCTACCAGCAATTCCTAGCTGTTGACTGTTCAAAGTCTATCGACTATGCCTTCTCCACAAGGTATTCTAGGGAGGACTTTGTTGTTGTTGTTGTTTGTTGTTTTTAATAGCACCTAGATGCAGTCTTACTGGGCAGGAATATGGAAGGCATTGCCCTCACTTTTTGTATGTTGGTATTACAAACCCACAACTATGTAGCCTGTCATAAGTTAGATCGGGGATTCTCATGTTTATTGGACCCCTCATGCAGAGATCAAACATTAAACATCCAATTATCTTTGCATATGTAATCATCTGTGTCATACAAAGAAAACTTAAAGCAAAACTCTTTTTCACAGTGGTGAAATCACTGAGGATGCACAGATGCCACTGAGCACTGAAAAAGCTCCTCTGGCTGCTATTTGGCTTTACAATGAGATCAGAGTTTCACTGTACTAAGGACTGCATGAAAACTTTTTTTTTTTCCTTACTGTGAGGGGATTTCTTTCAGAAGAAAGAAAAGAAAACTCGCACACACACAGCAACAGAGAGGAAAGAGAGAGAGAGAATAATGTATTTGAGGAAGTTCTTAAACCTCACATAGCCCAAACTGTGTGGTTCTAGGGGGAATCACTGTATTTGTGGTATCAGTGTGATCTTTTCCTGAGCATGTCTTGTAAATTATATTCAGAGACAGGATGAGTCTAGTCTGAGCCAGTGCAACTGTTCTCAAGAACACACTAGATAAATGGCAGTGACATATAGCAATCTTGCATCTTCTAATTCCCATTAAGGTAGTTTAACATTTCCGTGCTGGAACAACCAGTAAAATAAAGGGTTTTAATGTGCTGTTTGACTGTTCCTGAAACACCACCATATACTCAACCTGATCCACAGTAGCAGAAGCCTTTACTCTGGCTCACTAGAAATGATGCCTACCCACACCGTGTCGTGATGGATCATTCATATGATCCATCATATGAATGGATCTGGTATGTGTTTTAAAATTCATCTTAATGGCATGTTTTTTTCAGTACTAGCAACTATTAGCTTAAACTGAAGGGAAAAAAAGGTGCAATTCAGGGTATTTTAGTGCGCGGAGATAAATGAGTGAGAAACAGCACAACCCATTTCTTCTTAACTTCGGCTCTTTATGAGAACAACTACAGACTTTCATATTGTTTGATAAGATTTGGCATCTAACAGATTCTTTCCAGAGATTAACATATCTGCAGTGCACCCAGCACCACGGCTCCCGCGTATTAGCCGAGGCCTAGTACTTGCTTCGGTAAAGCTAACACTCCGTTGCTGTTGTTGAAGTCCGAATGTCTAGAGAGAGAGGAAAAATCATGCAGGAATTAGACAATTTTTTAGGAGTTAATATATCATACTTTTACAATAACATTATTTTGAGGACAGCATGTAAAGATGTATTTGTTTTTAGCAGAGAACACAACAAATTATGGAAATGGCAATTAAATTTATTTATTTATTTATGGCACACCAGAGTACATGGTTGTTGTCTCCTTCTGGCATTCAGATCTTGATCTTTGTGTTAGACAAACAATTTGACCTTCCATTATAAGAAAAAAGCTACTAGAGTGTAGTTGAGAAAGGAAGGAACATAAAACATTTCAGCACAACAAAACAGTATTCTTTGGTTTATGAACAGTTGCTATGGCTTACAAATGTTTACCCTACTGCAGCCTTGTCAATCCAATTTTAGTTACGGACATAGAGAAATGTAATAACTATCTTATACGTATACATCAAATTTCAAGCTAACAACAATCTTGAAATCACTGAGATTTTGGATAGTATAATTCTTTGCCAACTATTCAATTTATTTACATCAATACATTGAACTTAAAACAATTATTCCAAATCTCTATTGAGCTTGAATTTTGCTGCTTTTGTTTCCTATCTGAATAGCTCGTGTACTGCAGAATTTGTCTCTTTTGTTCAACTGCTATTTTTTTCTAGTATAGTAATACCTTTGTTTGTGAGTATTGTCTCTTTTGAAAGCTTTGGTTTTACATTGTGTTATGTGAACCAACTCATTTTTTCACCGAGAGTTTGGTACAGAAGTACGTATATGCAGCTGAGCAGCCCTCATTACAAACTCATTGCAGCCCTCATTGCAGCTAAGACCAGTGCACTTAAAAGAGCCTTCCGGAATATTTGCAGTGCAGATTTAGAGATCCAAACATATCTTCTCCTAAACTCTCTGAAAGCTGAAGGGTCCACAACAACATGGTTCCGATATTATCTTTTCTATAGTCTAAACACAAAAGCATCTTGTATGCACAGTCTTATTAACCTGTTTATAATGAAAGAACATTTTCCTTTAGAACTGAAATCACCGCTACATGCAGTACAAATATTATTACTCATTTGATGCGTCTTCAGGGAAAAAAAATATTTGCCTTACAAAATATCTTAGTTCCACTGTACTTATCTGAAAATTATTACTACATTTGGCAATAGTTATAATAACAGAAGATTGTCTTGGTGATCAATTTCTCATTTATTTGATGTTTATGCTATTTGAAATGTTTGCTTCATATGCCATGTATTCTTGATTTTCTGCAGCTTTCCTCTTTGGTCCCTTCTACCCAAATCACTTTTATTATTCTGTTCATTATTTTGATAAGACTAGTGCCCGTTGTCCTTTAGACAGACTGGCACACTTCTGTATTAGCTGTTGCAGTGCTATAATTGTTATCGTTTTCTGTTTTTCTCAAAGCACCGTCCTACACACGCTCCTTACATAAATCTAAATATTAGACTTAAAACAGCAGCAAGCTCATATTGACAAAGAAGTTTTCCGCAATAACTTTTATCTGCTAAAAGCTGTTTAAAAAATAATAAAAGAAGTATCAGTATAATCAGGCGTGGTTAATAGAATAGTGTGTAAAGTTTTATCTATATATTAAAGAAATAAGATCAGCTGCTATTTTATTTCATTGTCTTGCTAAAGGGTGAAAAATTGTCAGTTTTTTTGGTTTTGCCCTTTTTCTCCTGCGGTTTTCTATGTTTCCACTGTAAATACAGACAGTTTTGTCAGCAAAGAGTTTGGCACTGAACTAAAGCAGAAGCTGGGTTTCACAGCTTAGGGAGAAGTGAAGGTCAAAGGATGTGTTTCACAGCTTTATGAACTTCCGCTCTCATCACTATCTAAAAAGCATAACATAGAAGTAGCTTGAAGGAAGATGAATAGTAACATGTGCAGTTTACCTATCACTCTTATTCCAGGTTTACGCCCTCATGCTAGCAGCAGGACTGTTGAACAGTTTGAACCTCTGACTGAACAAGCAAGTGGGAACACCTGGGGCTGATGAAATAATTCGTCACAAACCACTGAGGAACTCAGTACCCGACCCTCCCGTGGTGCCTGCAACGGCCCTGTGATCTTTTTCCTTTAGATTTTTTAAAAAATATGCCCTACCCCCAGCCAGGAAGCTTTACAAATCAGAAAATCCCCTTGGTTTTCTAGGGTATGTTGGGCCTCCTGATCCCACGGAGATTTTTGGCAAGGATCAGGAAGTGACTCCATCCTCATATTAAATAAATAGAGCACAATTCCATGCACGCTATGAGGTTTCAGCTTGCCTTTAACCACAGCCAAATAACGGAATTCATTTTTGTAAACATTAGAACATAAAATATGACATTATCTTGGGACTCTACATATAAACCTCAGTCGATCAGATGGATAGCTATGACAGCTGTGAAATTAAGAACTTAGGTAAATTTTATCTGTTTGAGTAAAATCTGAGCATCAACAGGGCTATATTGCCACTGATGAAACAGTTCAGGGTCTGGACCAGCAGAACTTTGAGTAAGTGGTATGGAGCTCAGGAAGCCTTGGTTATTACTATTAGAAAATTTCAGATATAGAAGGGTTGAATGAGGCTCAGAGGCAGGTGAAACATCTGGATTCTGATTTTTTTCGGTCTGTTGATCTGCTGATGAATCAGAATTCTTCTGTGCAGGTAAATTTATTACCCATGTAAATTGATGGTTAGGAGGCTCCACATCAAAAGATGTTGTACAGTATATTTTAGTTAAATGAACGGGTGTATTATGCCATCATCCATCATAATATGGATTATAAAAACTATCATATTGTGTTTTCAGAATTGTTATTTCATGCAAACTGAAACATTTTATGAGTATATATATATATTAATATTATATTAATTTGGCTTGTTATAAAAGCTTCTTTCTTACTAAGTAGAGAGGCTGAGAAACCAGTTATCAACCCCTTTTACTTCATATAGAACTTTTCTTATCAGAGCATGTTTGATAACTTAGCTGCAAAGGGGAGAGGGCTTTAAAATTCAGTTTTCAGATTCAGCTGTGCAAGTGGGCTGCATGACTGGACAAATTCCTAATTCCAAATAAATGCATTGAGAGGTATTCACCCAGTGAATACCTGTTCACCAGTGAACTCGGGAGAAAAGAACTTGGCTGGCGAAGACTTCCTCTGTAGCTGAAAAGTAGGGCCCTGGGAAGCTGTAATTGACTTACATTCAAGATCTGTTTTCTGTCCTTGTAATTGGAACCTGTGAGAGTTCTTTGTTGCCTTCCTTGGGGTGGGATGTACCCATTTTCAGACAGAATGAGTAGACGTTTTATTGTTTAAACTTCAACTTGATTGAGATGCTCAGGATCTTAAGTCCTGATGTGCTCTGATCTTAGGTCCCACATTACCTGAGGGTCCAGGATCCTGTTCAACTGCAAGTCTTCCTTTTCCTGCTGAGGAAAAGGAAGTGCTCCTCAGTGTGGGTAGTTCTGAGAAATAACTTTTTAATAAAGATTAACTTCTGTGTAGTTTTCAGGTTGGAATGTTCCAAAGTTCTTGATCTCCATCAGCTTTAATACCTTCATGGTCTTCCTCAAAGCAGCCCACTCAGATTTCAGGCCTCCAGCTGTCAGCTCTGTTTTATGAGGACTTGTTTCTTTCCTCTTTACGGCTTTGGTTTATATTTCAACCTTTTGTTACTTGACATTGTCTTAGAAAATCTGATTACAGTTTAATACCTGCAATTCTGCTCTCCTAGAGACAGTGCCAGTGTTACTAATGGCTTTTGGAGAAGCAAGATATGATTTATTTTAGAAGGAAATCAAGAAAGAAATATATCCCGAAAAGAGTTATTGGGAAATGTCTTAGGGTCTTAGTATGTGCAGATGTAAGTCATTCATTTATACAGCTTTGTCACCCCCTCAGTTCCCATTTGAAGCGATGCTTTTTTTGTTGGACAGATCATACTTTCTTTTGTCTCTTGCTGATTTTCCACAAACACTTCAGCAGAAGTGTGTGTAATCATTTTGTTGAGCTGAAGTCCCTTGTGTGTATTGACTGGACGAATCACATGAGAAACACATCCTGGTGTTTAGAGGAAGTGAAAAAGGTAATTGTCTTTTTTCATGTATTTGGACTATTTAGTACATTTCAATATAACTCTTTTTCAACTTTCAAAACATTTTCAGTCTTACCTCTGTCTAGTAAAGTAAAAGTAGGCGACCTAGAAGCAGTGTATCCATTCTAGAATCCCATTACTCCTGACCATTGTGGATCTCAGAGTATCCTGGGAAGGTAGTTCTTATGACAAAGAAGCAAAACACACATTTTCTGTCCTTGCCATCACGTAATCTCTGAGATTTTTAATATTGCCTGTCTTCAAGGGAGGTGATTTCTGTTTAACGTATATACAGGAAGCGTACAGTTTTGCTTCCGAGTGAGCAGAAATATTCTGGAGAATGTAAATATCTGACAAATGTTTATATGTAGTGGCTTTTTCGGAAGAGTTAATGTTCTGCAAGCCTCAAAGACTTATTTGTATTACTCTGCTTACAGTATGTCTGCCTCACCTTTTTTACTTTGGCAGTCTGTAAAATGGGAAATTGTCTTCAGATGCTCCCACTGAATTTTAAAAACCCGTGGGTCATGTGGATCCTGCAAAATTTCATATTCTGCTATTTCTATATTCTCTTAACCTTTTATTGTGAGATCTAGCTAGTATGGAGTTATGGCAGTAGAGATGCTTGATTAACAAATATGAATTCTGAGGTATCCAGCTCTTGTTGAGATGCAACATAGCTTTTTCAAAATTAAAACATTAAAGAGAACAATACCATCCTAGAGATAAAAATGTTTAATGTTTCCAAAAGCCCAAAGAACCATTCAAAGCTGAGTGGGATGAGAAGAGGCTTTGCTTCCCCATTAAAAGAAGGATTTTTCAGAAGCATTCAGCATCACTGTAGCTCTGTTTCTACCAAAGAAAAGAAATACTATTGAGCAGTGAGGCCAATACTGAATGCTTTTGAAAAACCCCTACCTAAAACCATAATTATGTTGTCACCTATAGGAGTATCATGAAGAAATATTCATGTTTTCAAGGCTCTTTAGAGATGAAAATTTTGTTGTGTGTGTTACCTACTGTCACATTATGAGCTTTGCTGATGACACATTGAGAGGAAAGTGTTGCTCCTGAAGAATGTGCAGCTGTGGTCATTCATTGCTGCAGGATCTGTTCCTCCAGCTTTCTCCTGACAGCACAGTGAGAATGGGAGGTTTTACAAGGGCTTTACTCAGGCTGGTCTGGGAACAAAAGTAACAAAAACAATTGCATAGACAATGAGGTACTGAAGGAAAGCCTTAGCGACAGCAATCAAAAGATGCTTGTTTATCATGAGCAAGGTTGTTTTCTCCATTTCAGTAAAGAACAGCTAAAGGGAAGGACGGCTAGGAGAATATCTCAGGGTGCCTTGATGAGAACTGTTTCTGAATATTAACCAGCAAATGCTAAAAAGCTTCTGATGTTGAAATAACAGGCTGAAATAGCATGGGAAGTAAAAAGTGTGCTGCAGAAACAATTATATCCTCCAGTAGTTGCTGTCTTCCTTTAGGCTTCAAGGTCTCTGCGTGTATACTAATATAATTGTTGCAGAATCCTGATTGCAATACCTCATTGGAGACTGAACTTAGGACCTTATATGGGCTTTAATATTAAGTATAATGAGGCGGAGGTAGGCATTGACTAAAATCAATTCCACGGAAATGTCTTTAGCTGCACAAGTGTAGCTTAAATATATATTCCCTCTTCTGCAATTGCCTAGCAACAGTTACTGGTATAGATTTGTAAACTTCACTTCAAGGATTACTCCTGGGATGGAATTTTGTGCAACATGCCCAGATATGATTACCTGCATCTCCTGTAATTGTGATCAGTGATTTTAAACAAAAAAAATCCACTGTGGTAAAATCATTGATAACATTCCACAAACTACCCCCATGTTTTATATTTTTTCAGATAATAAGACTCAGTGACTGGACCTTAGAAACTGGTATCAAAAAAAAAAAAAAAAAAAACAGCTCAGCTTGAAACGATGGTGGAATTCAGAATGCCTGATATTTCTGCCACCTTTCATACAATATGTGGCAGCTTTTAAACAATTATTTACCAACAACACCTACTTTTATTGTTCTGCACCTACCCTGAACCTACCTTTACCTCTCCCTCCTTATTTTTACATAAGATCAAAGAAACTACATTTCCAAGTCAGGGAAGTAAGACCACTGACTACAAGGGTGAACAGTACTTCCTTTTACTAGATTCACTTAACTGCAGTAAGGAGTTAAAGATAGCTAAGTCATTTTCTAGGAAATGTAAAAGCTTTAGTAATCACAGGTGAGTTTTCCATAATACTCTTTCAGACTGTGGTCTACATTGCAGGAAACTCTGCATCTGGTGTTACTGAGATGAAGTGTATGAAAGAGTTGAATACAAGAAAAGCAAAAAAAAAAAAAAAAACCAGCTCATTTCTAGTAATATGCTGAACCACGACTCTCCAACATTATAGCTCCTACAGAAGTGAATGTTCAAATTTCCAGTTAATATATGTTAGTGATTTTACTTCGAAATCAATAGAGCTATGTGAATAAATAAAGTTATCAATATGAGTGAATTTGTTCTGTGGTAGGTGTTAATAAGATCTAACTCTCTAATAATTCCCGGCAATGAAGTTTTCTAGGATTTTTTCATTAATCTATTGATCTTCTTTTCATTTTTCCTTTAGTGGCTGTTCTGCAGTAAAGATTTTATGGACTGTTCAGCACGAATGTAATTAAAATGTTAGTGTATTTCATGCCCCCTTTTAGTATCATGACAAAAACGTAACACTGCACAGCACATCACCTTTTTATATCAAGGTTCTTATTTCCAAATGAGCTGAAAACTTGGCAGAAATTAGTATTTCCTAATGTGAGCAGATGGAGGTTGAGCACTTCTGAAAATCAACTTCTAAAGGTTTAAATATCAGAGTAATGTGCTTGACAGTCTACGAATAACCACTGGATAACTCCATATGCACATGGATGCATATATAACATGAAGTCATTTGAAAGTGGAAATAACTGCAGAGTAACCATACCTTTGTGATTTCCAAAGACACAACTCCAAAACTGTATATTTCTGTTCCTCATTCCTCTCCTCTCCTCTCCTCTCCTCTCCTCAGTATATCAGTTACCAGCACCAAATTTGTCAGGAGAATGGTTTCTTTCTGCTTACTGCTCTTCATTTGTCTCATTTGTAAACACTGACAGTTTTAAATTTTCTTCTTTGTAACAGTTTTAAAAAGTTATCTAGACCAAGCTCTGGTTCCTACAAGACATCAGTGGAAAGTCACCATCTGCAAGTCAAATGTTTGTTTGCAGTTACATTTGGAGGCTTATCTTTTAGCTATTATTTTAAAATCAATTTTAAACAATCCTTAAACATATAAACATGTTTTTTCTGTTATTTCCTAACCAAAGTAAAGAAAAAAAATATTTTATCAGTATCTTCCATTGTTAGTTTCCCTGCTCAGGGCAACTTGTACTCTTTATAGTGAATAGTATTCTCTTTTCATTCTCATGGAGAGATTTGTTGGTTCATTTCCTTCCCTCAACCTGAGCTGATGTTATCACTATAACCTTGCAGTTACGGTGAAAAATGTGTACACAACATTCTTTGTTGCGTTTCACCAGATACCTCATTATCTAGTAATATCTTTAGATACCTGCTATTGTGGATAAATCTAGTTTAATCACCCTCCATTCTTATGACAGTGACATGAATATTGTACAAAAGCCTCACATTCTTCTTCATGTTTTTCTGGTAGACATGTGGAAGATTTTCAGCTCAGTTTTATCAAGTCAATTTCTAATGCATTCAAACTTCATATCCACTTGCATCTCTCTGTCAGATGAGAAATTCTCAGAGAAAAATATTTTTCCGGTGTAAAGGTAAAACTGAGTGGCCATTTTCAGGGGTATTATAAACATTAGTTAGTTTTGAAATTTCCATCGAAGGCACAGGTTATTTTCTCATATCTTCCCGTGCCTGCAGCTCTGTAGAAATCCATGGGATTATTTTCTATGAATTTTTATTGCTTATTTTAAGTAGGACTTAGACTTACGGATCTGCTGACCCAAACTCAATTTTATTTCTGCTATATCCTAGTAATAACACCTGAGCAGTTTAGCACTCTTACATGACCCGAGTCATTTGTAATATGAAGTTCTGGAGAAAGTGAGCTTGTGGAAATCTTTGTGTGAGAAGACAAAGGTAAGTAACACATTCTCTCTCACCAACGTGAGACTTGAAAAAAAAAAAAAAAACATTGTGAATCTGTTCCACTTTAATCCACAAAGATTTCATTCAGCTGATTGTGGCATTGTCAGTGAAGTCTTTTCTTCCTGTCAATACTCAATAGACTCCTCATACTCAAAGGAATCTTTCATATCACCCATGAAGACATATGGGTACAGCAATAGATGTCAATATTTTCTTGAGCTTCTGTTTATGCCTAGGATGAGGAATTATCACTATATTAACAAAATGTAAAATAAGGAATAGAACAAGTGACTCATAACACAGCTAAAACCATACAAACCGGTGTTTCTGTATCTGCCAGGAAGAGAGATTCTCAACGGGAAGGTGTGAGTTTATTTTCTTTAAGTAGTGGGATTACTGACTCTAGTTTCATGCTACTTTTGCGTTTAGTTAGTAAAGGTATGAAGAAACGTCAAAAATGTAAGATGATTTTAAAGTATGTTTGTTTTTTAATGGAGAAGTTTTCAGGTTGTCAATAATTTTTATTGTTAGTAATTTTTAACTTTATTTTACAAGACACCATCCACTGACCACGAAATATGTGTATCTTCGAAAAGACCCAGAACTGCTGACAGCAAAGAGTACGTAAATATGTTCAGAGTCTGTTGTACAAATTCATTACAAGAACTGCAGATCTCTGAATGAGAAGCATAGATACAAAAACAGGAAAGCTGTAGATGCATTTTTAATTATTTTTCCCACTCTTTTATCAATTCTAGACATAATAGAAAAGATTGTTGCCTAATAGTAAAAGAACATACCACGTGGAGTATCTCTTATGATGGACCAGGCATACCCGTGTTGTAGCTTGTAGCTTTAAAGTTTTTAAAAAACGTTATATTTCAGAATACTTGTAATTCCTCTCCATACAACCCTAAAGATGCAATAATTGATCAATGAATTTACTGTCTTAAGGTTAAATGTATATTTACTTGCATATTACTTAAGCAATGATAATATTCAGCTAGATCCACTGAGAAACTAATTGCTCTTATATTAAGATATGACTCCAATACCAGACTGTTTCAACATGAATTGGGTATTTTGGCACTGCTTGGGACAATTTTAAGGGCTGCATTTCAACAGAAGCCATTAAAAGCTTTAAAAATTTCACAACTCTAGACTAAATTCATACCTATACAGTCCTAAAAACAAATTTTTTACCAGACACATTTTAAAATCTATCATTATTTTCTGTGGTTATGAAGAACCCTAGAAAGCAGATAAACCTTTTGCAAGTTCTTGTAAATAACACTCAATACTGAAACAGATTTTTGTAGGAAACTGAGGTGCACTGTGCACATCCACTGTGTTCATTGCAACGCTATCTGAGATAGCTTTAAATGAATCTGACATTGCTGCCATCGCTAGATTTAATCCATTAACAACTTACATCATTTAGCTATCTGTATCCATTTAAACAGACACTAGCAGTTGCTTTAGACTAATCTCTAAAGAATAGCTCTAATTGAGGTGCCCAGATACATTAGTGGGACCTGGACAAAGTTCTACGAACATATTGCACAGTTATCTGCAGAGATAGCTTTTGACTAATGCCATGTATTACCTTAGACTGGATGACTGCAACCACTGGCCACTGTTAGCAGATTGAAACTGACCAGGACTTAGGAAGGTTCATCTCTCTATCCAATGCAAATCTCAGTGCAGGAATTAGTAGTGTGAATTAGTCTAAGAAAAATAGGAAAGTTTTATTTCTCATGCATTAATATTATTTTTTGCTCTTCTTCACATTATCCAAGTTGTGTTTAATTTGAGTTATGCTTTTGAATGTGGAAAAGTTAACAGATATTGGAGAGGTTTTTTTCTTTCAGAGATAAGAAATCATTGACCGTTACTAATGAAACAAAAATAATCTTTCTGTTTCTAAAGGAAAATAAATAAGTAAATACATATATAAAGAGAATTGTTGTATTTATATCTGCTAAAACCTGTCTATAATATTGCATAAAATAGATAAATGCTCTGATTTTTTCCTTTGGGTTAATGCATGTGGATGACGTGATTGCCCTACAAAAAGTCCAATGTTTGAAATACATCTTTTTTAACAATACTCATGCAAAATACTGCGGAATGGGAGTGGCAGGATTTGTTGAGGCGATGGTAAGCAGGGAGTTGCATATTTTTCAAATACTTATTAATAGGCTCTTCTGTATTGTTCATTACCATAGTAACAAAATATCTCATGCAATTTTGCCCTTGTTCTTCGTTTTTCTGAAGGTGAATGGATGGGAGCTGAGAAGTGCAGCTGAAAAGTCAAGGTCAGAACTGGAATTTTGTACCGGAAATAGTACTAGACTCTAGATCTCTCAAGTTCTAGTCCATTGTTCCAGCCAAAACCCATCTATCCTTTCACTGTAAGATGAAATGATTAATTATTTATCAAATAAATTAATAATAATGGCTTACATTAAATGAACAATAGTGACTTCCTTTCTTTAAGGTCTTTTAAATCATCTTAACTGACTGATTTACCTAAACATCAATTTGCTGAAATGAAGAGACAGTTTTTGTTATTTCAAATCTTTTGAGAGAACCTTTTCAAAAGTTTTCTCAAAGACTCGAATGTGAAACTCTGCCTCAATGTAAGGATGTAAGAAATGAATCAGATAAACTAAGAAGAAAAATGACATGACAAATATTATCTGTGGGTAATGAAAAGTACCATTTTTAGGGCATAGTTAATCTGATTCAGCTCAACATTTGAATAGCATATAAGGATGAGGGGAAAGGAGGTAAAATCGCAGAAGAATAGGTACAATGTTAATAAAGTGGCAAGCTAAGAATCTTTACCTGAGATTTACTTAAGGATTAGGCCCACCTAATCCTTACTAAGAAAGGTCAACGTTTTGTCATATTAATGAACAGTAAAGATGTGAATAGTTGATGCCTTCATTTGCATTATGGTCCAAGCAAGCCAGAGGATGACCTTTCTTCTCAGTCTGCTGGGCAGAGTGAAACTTAGTGAGGGGCAAATAAACTAAATCTGTTGGCTTTCCAACACTAACCAGATGAACTTGGAATTATAGTCCCAGAGTATCCTTTTCTTGTAATTGACTTTAACGGTAATCGCGGATCAATGAGCTAAATGTCAGCCTAAGTCTTTCTTGTTGAGCACAGTTGAGCACAATCTTTATTCCAAATTTTCCCTCTGTTCTAGTTCCCACTGGGCAAAGTGATTGCACTGTGCATAAATTAATGGCTACCCACATCCTTTCCAGTAAACCTATACTAGCACATACTATAGTGGCTTTACTATTATCACAATATACCTTTGCATTTCAGTCTTGATTTGAACATATTAGATTAACAGATGTAAATTAACAGGCTGCTATTTCAATCTCCTTCCTTCCTTGTGAATAAGGGCCTTAAAACGTCTCTTGTAAACAGAGCAACATCTACAAGTGAACAAAACTGCAGAGCATTTATGTCGATCAAGCTTTTTAGCACAGGGTGTTCCCTACTTGCACTTCTACAGGAATAAAATATCTCATTAGCATAAATACTGCATGTTCCTCCCAAACTGGAAAAGTTCTAAATAAATTCAGTTGAGGAGCATTTACATACCTAACTGTGGACTGACATCAGTGGTTGCCTCTGTCAGACACACCATAATGTTTACCGGAAGTGCTAGTTCTCCCTTATGATTATTTCCCATGTGTCAGTGCATATTCCTACAGCAGTTCTGGAAGACCCGCACAAAGTTTTTCAACCCAAAATGAAGCACTTCTTTTGAATTTTCCTGAATATATAAGTATTGCAACAAAATTCTTTCTTCTTCCAGATAAATTACATTTCAGAGGAAACTACACTTAAAATCACATACCAAAAAAGTACCAGTGAAAAACAGTTGACTGGTTTTAGCATAATTTTGATCTTGAAAGGTAAATAGGTAGATAGCCAAATATCGGGACTCTGAAAGACCCTGGTAACCCTTAGGCCTTTGTTCTCAAATATGGTGTCTATCATGAGGACTAACAGTGAGACCTGGGAAGCTCGATATCCCTGGAGAGGTGTACTTTGGTATCGGTTTCTCTTCCATCCATTTGCCTGCTGAACCAACGCCCAGGGAATGGCCTCGCTTTTTCCTAGTAGGGTAGTGAGGGTTCCTCCCCGGGCTGCTCCTCTGCTTCCCTTTTGCTGCATGGGCAATCCCAAGTCACATTCACTGGCTCATCCTTCAGCCTCTCCAAACACCCTCTGTGGTCTCCTGGGAGCCCTTTCTCACAGTTTGGTGCCTTGCGGGAGGAGTTTTGTCTGCAAACAGCTCTAATGTCTCTGGCAGGGTGAGAATAGCAGTTTCTTGGTCCTAGCTCACAGCTGACCCCCCTCTTCCTGACTGCACCAGTACTGGATCACTTGCCAAGACTGTGAGGCATAAGTACACTCACCTATTTAAGTTACTATTTTTACTGCTTTCTTAGGTTCCCCCATCATCCTTTTTCCAGTGTATCATATATATTAACCTTCTTTAGTAATCATAGTGCCATGGAAAGAAGTGAATGCATTTGTTTTCAGATTTCCTTCATTTTTAAAAATTTTAGCTCAGTCTAAGTGTTAGGAATTCCAATGAAACATCAAAAGCAAAAGGAAGATGCGTTTAATATCACGACTTTTTCTCCTTTTTTTTTGACTGTCTTAGTCTTTAGCAATTTCTTGCTGCTGTACATCTAAAGGATAACTCAAAATACCAGCTGAACTTTTGTGAAAAATTTCCAAGGTTTTAAAGAATATTCAATCTCTGTCTCTCTCCTTTTTTTTTTTTTTTTTACATTTTCAGTGTGTATAAAATACGTATTATTATTTATAATCTTCAAATTTTACTTTATTTTCCTGTCTTTAATTTTCTGTACCTTTTCCTCTCTTTCTGTGCTTCTATAATACGCATTTTGATAATAATGCCGAGGTACCCAAAGCCTCAGCCCTGGCAGCAGCTGTGCACTGGACAGCCCCAAGGGCAGGAGCGAGCAGGACCACTGCCCTGAGCAAGGGCAGGGAAGGGATAGTCGCCGCTGCTAAGTCTCATCACATCCTGACGCTGCTTCCAGTGCAGGACACTGTGCAAGAGAGACATTGACAGACTGGAGAGAGTTCAGCAAAGGACCACTGAGATGGTTAGAGGGCTGGAGAACATGGCACACAGAGAAAGATTAAAGGAATTAGGTTTATCCATCCAGGAGAACAGAAGACTCAGACGGATGCAATCACAGTCTTTCGATACCTAATTTTTATACAAGAAACGGAGGCACCCTCTTCACAAAGAGGCACGTTGGCAGGGCAAAAGAGAAGTAGAAAAAGTTATTTCAGGGGAAATTCCATCCGGGTATAGTAAAAGAACAGGATAACAATTACGCACTGGAATAAGTTGCACAGGAAAGTGGTGGACTCTGCCTTGCTCAAAAAAATTCAAGACTCAGCTTGGCAGAGCTCCACACAACCTAATATAAGATGTTGCTTCCCACAGAAGGTTGAGCCAGTGATCCGAGAGGTCCTTCCAAGCTAGACTTTTCTTCAATTTCTATGATTCTATACAGAAAGTCTATGTTCCTAGTAACTATTTTCTTAGAAAAGAGAATAAGCATTTCCTGAATGTACTTGATCTCTTATTGCATGGTCAGTTAATTAACAGTGCCTCTCAGTAAGGCAAGATCTGATTACACAATTTGTCTCAGTTATGTTGTAACTGGAATAACCTTTAAAATCTACTTTTTATTCTATATACAACCTTTCCTCTACAGTGAGGTGGTCCTGGTCCTTTGAAAGTAATGTAATCACTTAGATTAAAAAAAAAAAAAAAAAAGAGAGATAAAAAATGTAGCTAAGAAGTCTGAATAGCTTAGAATAAAAGGCAATAAGCATTAGGAAGAGATGAGCGATAAATAAGAAGAAATAAGAAATAAAAGAAGAAATAGAGATCCAAGAGGTACTCAGTGGAGGAAAGTAGCACAGAGTGATCATTCATTAATGGAGCTGATGTCCCTGCTATCTTTAGGAGCATAGTAAGAGTGTAAGACAGGACAGACAAGAGGACTCATTATTTTTAGTAATTACGCTTGTGCTGTGGAGTCTGCTGGGGACAAAGAAACCATATGCACAAGAGAGGAGGGATTGGTCTTGTTTTTAGTTGATAGTAAGAATACATTTTCTTTGTCATAGTGGAAACTTTATTAGCTGTACATAGTTATATATGCTTTTTTTACTTTCTGAGGCACATGCATATATGTGTTGTGATCTATAAATGAATAAGAAGAGTAATCAAATCATTTCATCAAGGAATTCAGTGAAATTATTAGAGATCTGCCAATATAAATGCTGTTCATAGATATTTAAACAATTGATTCTGTATTGCCTCTCTCATGTGTCCTTTCTCCATATTGGAAAAATATATTATCTTTTCTCCCTCTCTCCTCCACTCTATCAAATTTTCACTGGTGTATGAGAAATTTCCTCTGGCTACAACTCAAACAGCAGAGGTGCAGACAAATTCAGATCCGATTATCATCCGTTACTGTTTCCAGTCATGTCTGAGTGTTTTTTACTTGTTTTACCTTTTTTAAACCTTACAAGTGGTGTTTTTCTTCAATATCTTCTGTTGTCTGTGTGAACCCACCACATGTAGCTCTCAAAAACGTTTTCATTTTTAAATATATTAGTTGCTACTTTGGTTCAGACAGTTTCAACGGCATTCAGCTTGCGACCTTGACTTTCTTGCATTGGCATTATACAAGCTTGATCTGTTTCTCTGACTTTTCTAAAGGCCCTGTCTCCCCCCACAGCCAGATTGAGGGCTGTTTGTTAAGAAGTGGTGGGACACTGGTCACATCAGGTCTCAGTCTGCGCCAGCGTGGAGATCTCAGGATGCTCGATCCATCTATCCGTCCAAGTGTCCCCTTGCTGGCCAGAGACAGCACCTTATCTCCCCTGTTGTGACTTGCTGCGACCAGAAAGACAAGCTGCTTTGTTGTCCTGACTTAGGTTGCTCTGATCATGTGCAGGGCCGCCTGACTGCTGCCTCCAGGCAGCTCCAGTCACATGATGTGCGTAGTTTATTATCCCTTTTCTCACTCCCCATCCTTCTCACTGCCCTTGCTCCTTCTTTTCTCTCCCAAGCCTCCTTCCAAATAAACAACCCACTCCTAATTACTTTTCTTCCACTTTGCCTACTTTGCTACATCTGCACCTGCATCTGGTGTTTCTGGTATGGTCATCTAGGCAATCTCAGACTCATACGGTGTTACAGATACAGTCGCCCAGACGCTGCTGCCCGTGCAAGGCTCCACTCCCCAGAATATCCCCAGCACTTCTCTCCAGGTTATCTGTGCGACTTTACTGTTCCTCATGTAACTCCCCCTTAACCAGCTGTGAAATCCAGCCGCTACTCAGAGTGATGTTGCTAAGTCTTGCCAGCTTCTCGCCGCACCATGTCCAGTAATTTGTCCTATCTGGCAAAGGTCTAGTCTGCAGCCTAGCCACTTGTCTGCAGCCTAAGTGTGTTTACTTAGATATCATGGCTTTAATGTTAATGCTATGCTTTATCCTCTGTGAAAGTTAAGCCCATTCTTCAATGGCTAAGAGGAAAAAGCTTAAAAAAAAAAGGGAGGTTGTTTAAATTCCAAATTCTGAAGGTTCATTTGTGATTGAGAAGCACAACCCATGATTACAGGTACTGTGAGATAAGCTTATCCTTCCAGAAAAGCTATCCTTTATTGCTGAAAAGGGGAATGTGTGCATGTGCATACTATAGTAAATTGTAAATTTTAAAATAAACAAACATCAAGCAAATCTGAATTCTTTCCACTGAAATTTGACATTGACAGAAAAGCAGCTCACTCTCCTGTCAGTATGACAATACCATGTCAAGTCAGTTCCAAAATATTTTTGAAAGAAGTATTTAGCATCAAAGCTCTGAAAGAATTTCCTCTTGACTAAATAAATGGTCTTGATTTACAGACGTGGGTGGACACTAAAGTCACCAAAAATGGTCAGAAAATGTTATACACTACTCACTTCACAGTAAGTTATTTACAGAGGTTTCAAAAGAGTATAATGGCACTGTGATGACTTTTGACTTCCCTGTGAAATTTGGAATCACAGGGTAGCATGAAAAGGCAGAAAATATTACCAGAAAATTATTAAGACATTAGCATAAGGTTTGCAAAGTGGATACAGTTTTAGTGGTATTTAAAGAAGTTATGCACAATTGTCTGTATTTAAAGATTAAAAAAACCCACTGATATCAGTGCAAAGAACTTTCTAAATATACTGTTATCTTAATAAGCTAGTAATAATTAGCAGACTAAGCCTTCAAAGATGAATAGTTCAGTTTCAATAACCATCCAAGATTAGAGCAAAAGAGCTGAACTGATCATATCCTCTAGATTTTAAAAATAACTTGTGGATATGCTTTTCCTATCAAACAGTTTATGTTATTCCTATTTTCAGCTGGAAAAAAATTGGTTAGAAAACACTTATGTCATGGAATGTGACATTCCTCCTTTAATTTGAGTTTTGGGAATAGTTATGGAAAATCATATAATCTGTGTCGCTTTTTCAAGTTGTAAAACAAAGGTGGTAGGCATCGATATGATGATATCAATCATTTTAAATTAAGGCATTGACTTTACATTTGGATGATTTTATCGCCAAGATTGCCTCTGTCTCCAAAGACTGTAATCAAAATTGTCTTTTGTTGAATATGTATGTACTTTCTTCAGTTACATTATTCATTATACATTTAAAATTTCTATTTCTATGCAGATAACTATTTGTGTTACTTTGCACAGAAGTCTACATTGCAAGCGAAATCTTAACCAAATTCCATTGTTCCTCAGCCGTCAGGCTATGAATGAATTTGTTCAATGTTGAAATTTAGACAAGATGGAAATTTTGCATGCTGGAACCTCTCATTTACTTTGGAAACGTTTATTCTTAAATTAACATTTTTTAACATTAAATGCTGGAAATTAGGCTTATTTTAGAAATACAAAGTGATTCTGTGATTATTATAGTTATATTCTGAACTTACATCAGAATAAAATGATTGAGACCTCACTAAAGCCTACAGAATCGCTTTGGGTTATAATGAAATAATCAAAAGACATTTAGCTTTGAAAATTACATTCATTTTCTGTCCTAAAAGAGCAATGATGATAACAAATCTGTTGATGTTTAGTAAGAGCTTGTTTCCATTCCTGTAGACAGCTACTACCCTGTTACAAAGAAAGAGATTTTGATGGACTGCATGCTTAATAATTTACTTTCAAATTATATATTGATAATTTTCAGCATTTAATACCAAAATGCTGATACATTTAATATGGATATATTATGGATACATTAATATGGACGTATATGGATATATAATATAGATATATTAATATATATGGATATATATCACTATATTATCCATACATTTAACATGGATATATGTTATATGGATACATTAATATGGATATGGATATATTTAATATGGATATATTAATTGATTGTCAAAGCACTGATTCAATACTTTTTAATTCTTTTAAGGAGAGCAAATTTCACAAAAGAGAGACTCAAAATTGTTGGAATAAAGAAAATGCATCTTGTGATTACCTTACAGGAGGGATACATATAAACATTTTGACTACTAGCTTGAATGTGACTGTTATTACCTGCAATAATCAGACTTTTGTGACACCTGCGTTTTTTTTGCAAGCACTTCTTTTTTCTAAATGGACTGTGAGATTGTAAACTGGAGGGGAGTTTTGCAGAAATGCTGAATGTGGTAATCTTTTTGCTGCCTCAGAACGATTCCGCATTTGAATGACAGTAATAGGCACGGCTAGCTCAGTGCAAAATGATTTGATTTGATAAAAAACTCTAAGAAGAAATAGCCTGTAATTTCCAAAACATGTATAAGGTGAGGTTCTGTCTATCATAGCACCTTCAGTGTGTAGAAGATCTGGGATATTTAAACATAAGTATCTGTTCTCAAGTGAGAAAACTTTGCAAAGGTGTTTTAAAAATCCCTTACTTAGTAACGTATGGGTTTGAATTCTATCATGTTTATCACTAATGTTTGCTTTATGAATGAAGATTCAAAAAATTACTTTGAATTGCAGGCACAACAGACTAATTACACTTCTACTTTTCTAAACTTTACAGTATGCTATTACTTAGAAATGGCTCGTGATTATATTTCAATTTTCTGAATGAAATATGCATTGGATCCTAATAGAGATTACTTTTTGATTGATTCACTGATTGAGTGGGCAATATGAGCCACTTCCTTACAGCTTCTGATTAAGAGAAGATCTTGTTTCTGTTCATTATGTGAATGAAAGAATAAAAGGATTGGGATCTTAAACACTTTCCATGGACTTGAGGACTCTTGATGACTCTTTTCCTTAAAGAAGCACAAAACAGAGCTACCACTCTTCTTCTTAATTAACTGGGACACTACTATGCAGCTTGATAAAAAAGAGCACAGAAGTATTCAATCTTGTCCTATCTCAGTTGTATATGAAACTAATTTAGCAATTAACATTATTATAACTGAAAGGTAACTTCAAGCAGTTCTCACAGGTGACAATTATGGTTCATAATGAGGTTATAATAAGCAGTATGAAATAATAAAGCAATGCCGTTCTCATGAGACAGAGGCACATCTAAGTACTTCTGCACAACAAAGGACTTTGTTGATAAGAACAATGGCTATTCTGTGAGGATGAAGGTGGAAATGTTTGAAGTTCTCATATTTTGACTCAAGTAACATTTAATTAACATACTACCTTTTTCATTGACAATTTTTATTGTACTTCAAATAAAAAAGTGCCACTACAAAATGAAATCTAATTTGGGGGAAAAATAGACATTCTGAAATGAATCATTTTGATTAAAGAGCATAAACGTATTTTAACTATCAAACTTCACTTTCTTCATTGTTAAAATTTCTCCCAAAATTCAGTACGTTTTTCTTTTTCCTTAAAATGTGTTACACTGATGTGCAACAGGCATTCAGTAATTGACTCATCAATTTAATCTAACTTCTATTATCATTTATAAATTTAGCTTCCTCAGCTTATAGAAGATTTTTTTCTGTAAATTATCTTATATTTTGTCCTGCTTAGTCCCTTTTCTATTCTATGGCCCACAAAGCCATCCACTTTTTCCTTTACAATATTCTAAAACTGCCTATAAGAATTTATTAGTGTCGTAATCAAATTTCACAGCATCATCCCATCATTGCTAAAACTTTGACCTAAATAGTAACAAAGCGGTCTTCAGGAAAGATTAAACTGAATGTGTTACTTATTTTCTCCTTCTTCCTCACTCCATACTGTACCCCCTTCCTTTCCTGCTCATCATTTGTTTACCTGACTAAAGTATTTTGTTCAGTGTTTCCGTCCATTAGGGAAAAAATACACGTTATTTAAGACAGAAGGAGAGAGCCCTTCACATGTAGCTCTTTTTTGTGTTTGTGTTTATTTCTAGTCTTAACCTCCAATTCTTCAGTGTTTTTACTCTTCTTAGTATGCATGTTCAGTCTGGATAATGACCTTGCTGTAAGGTCAACCCAACAAAGGTTGGGTTTTTGCTTGTTCTTACTTGTTTTATCCTTCTTATGTTTTGTGAAACATTATGATTTTTCTCGACTCAGAATTCTTCACATTTAATCACTTGAAATTTTGATCATAGAGGATAGGACTAATTTACTCCCTCAGTTGATCAAAGAAGATTTGATTGTTCTTTGAATGATTTTTAATTTAAGGAGATACATCTATTCATTCAGTCTAAGACAACTGGATTTGGTTTTCATAATCAGCTCTTCTGTAATGTCTTGCATGTTTATCAAATATAGGCTTAAAGCAGAAGCAGTTTTGTCAGATCATTGCCTAGCTGAAAGAGATGTATTAGCTATTATGTTTTGGGAGAAATTTGTCCCATTTTTTTCAACACTATTTTCAGGACTAAATCTAGGAAGTTAGTCTCCCATAATGGCTTAGTTCTGGGTAATATTTTTCTCTCTAGTATCTTCATGGAGATCTTTACCCCAATGGACTCCAGTGGTAGAAGATTTTAGCTTCTTCATGTTTCATTATCATCCCTGTAAACACAATTTTTACTCAAATTTGGAGTTTGAACGAACATATACGAACATGAAGAAGAAAATGAGAGTATAGGGTGTGGGGCTGCTTACTCTTTTGCTTATTGAAGTGGAAAAAAAAAGTCCCCAAGATTCATTCACTCACAAGACCGCAAACCAGTCGATTCAGTGTTAATAAAGTAGAAAGAATGAAAGAACAGCTCGGTCAAACAATTTATGCCAGCTTCATTCTGTTAATATTAATCTAGGGATTCCTAAAATAGCCTGGAGAAACTTTAGGAATGGCATATCCTCAACCACTAGGAGTGTGGAGTCAAAATTATAAAACATTAATGTTCGCTAGATGAGAAGGTGTTGATATTGCCTCTCAGGCTAATGAGAAATGAACCCAGCGATAAGACTGCCTCCTCCTGCTGACAGTCTATAAACTTTTTTTTTTTCTTTTGCTTATAGATTATTCTGTTCTGTCCCTCTGCTTAAGCTCTTGTAGGTTACTTTTTTTAACTCCTTTATTATTCCTTATTAGGACTGTAGTCTCATCTTTAGGGTGAACCATTTTTTTTTTTATTCCTTTGCTATCCAATTCTTTTTCCCCAGTGAAGAAGAAAACTGGTTCTTTAACTCTTTTTTTCTGCCACTTTTTTCTGGGGTCATTAAAAGTTTGTCCTTCAGGTTCCCTTGTTCAGCATGCATTAGCAAACATTCTGTTGTGTGTGCACTTCCCTTCCTATTCTTTTCCATAAAGTCTTCGTATCACTACCTGAATGCCATCATTTTTTTTCTCAATTTCGTCTCTATTTTCTGATTTTCTTTTTCACAAACTTTCTCAGGTGCCGGTTCTTGCATAAATAGCTTCTGTCAGGCATTTCATCAAGAATAATCTATATTCCACAGCTTCTGCATACAGACATCTTTGTCACATCTGCAGCTCTCTGGCTCACTTCCAGTGCTGTCTTGCTAGCCATCATCTTGTCTTCCCTCTCCCTGTTTTTAAAGGGGGGGGGGAGGGAAATAGCCTCCTCTTTACTTAAAAACTCTTTTATTTTCTGACCTTTATTTGGTTTCCCTGACCTCACAGAGAATGTTTGTCTCTACTTTTCCAGCTTCATATTAGCTTTTTGATTAACAAGAGCTATCTCAAATTAAAATTGTAGACTTGCACTTCCAGTCTACCAGCCCGCAAACAAATCCTTCAGCCTGCAGACAGCATCACTCAAATGACTAGAGTCTCATTTCTATTTCCTTTCCCACCAAGATGTGCCAAACACTATGGCACTTTACTTGTAAGTGAATTATAAGCATGAAATGTGATCTTTTCCTTTACTTACAACTGCGGAATAGCTGAGTATCAGAGCTGTGCCCGTATGCATAATCACTGCACTTGAGTCCTTAATTTCCTGGATGGGCCGGGAAATTGGCAGCCAGTCACTTGCAGAGATGAGACAATAGACTGGCTGGGGAAAAAGGACTGACTGAACCTTCACACTTAAGTATTTGACTGACTGTTAGAGGATCTATCCATGTGGAAATTTCCAAAAGTTCTAGAAATTCCCCTCCACACACCCGTACCAAGACAGTTCCTTGCATGTCTAGTCTAAGGCATTTCTGAATGTGTTCACTAACATACTGAGTGAACTGTTCCAAAGGCTCACCTTGGTGTTTCCTGCTGTAGAAGTGATTAAGTTCTGTATAGATAAGACGTGTGTAAATAGTTGCTAGAAACTTTTCCTGTAGAAATCATCAAATAGGACAATCTTTCATATGCAGTTAAGATTTTGAAGAGAAGTTTTGCATGCTGTTAAGCCTCTCAATAGCCATGAATAATGCATGTGCTGGAGTGGTCCTGTAGGACCACAGCCAGTTGAATTATAAAAGCTGAGCAGAACAGCAGTTAGAGGAGTCTTTCCTTATTCCTCTGAAGACACTGCTGCAAAGGATCTTTGCAATGGAGATTCCAGTTGCACATTGACAGGAACAACCAACTCATGTGGGAGGCCTGCCTCCCCAGGCGAGGTTTAACCTATGCCACGGTGATCACAGAAAGTTGAGGTTGGAAGGGACCTCTGGAGATCATCTAGTCCAGCCCCCCTGCTCCAGCAGGCTCCTCTAGAGCATTGTCCAGGATCACGTCCAGGCAGGTTTCGAATATCTCCAGTGAAGAAGACTCCACAACCTCTCTGGGCAACCTGCTCCAGTGCTCTGTCACCTCCCCCCCACCCTCCAAGGAAAGTTTTTCCTCAGGTTCAGAATGAACTTCCTGTGGTTCAGTTTCTGCCCGTTGCCTCTTGTCCTGTTGCTGGGCACCACAGAGAAGAGACCGACCCCATCCTCTCAACACCCTCCCTTCAGATACTTACACACGTTGACAAGATCGCCTCTCAATCTTCTCTTCTCCAGGCTCAACAGGCCCAGCTCTCGCAGCCTTTCTTCAGAGGAGACATGTTCCAGTCCCCTCACCATCTTTGTAGCCCTCTGCTGGACTCTCTCCAGCAGTGCCATGTCTCTCTTGTCCTGGGGAGCCCAGAACTGGACACAGTCCTCCAGGTGAGGCCTCCCCAGGGCTGAGGAGAGGGCTATGATAATAAATTACATTTGGTTTAGGAGGGAGGGTTTGCTGTTAAAAAACACTCTGGCACGACTGGCTGTGCAACAAAGATCTTGTCCTGTGCAAACACTTCTAAATTCTGCTACACAGTTAGTCTATGAAAAATTATCTTTGTTTATGATAGGAGCAATAACTGAGGAATTAATAGCAAATAACTTATAGTATCAGAATTTTTCTCTTGTGACTGAAAGGTTGCTGTCTATTCCAAATAAAAGTACTTACTGAACTGCAGTAATGAGCATTGAAACATATGTTTTTAAGAATTTGTATCATTTTATATAATTCAATGATTAAATATGTTTCATGAATCGGCATTTAAGAGACAAGAATTCATTTTGATAAAATAATTTTAAATCCTGAAACTCTCCAGTAAGTCATTCTGAATTTCTTCTGATTATAAAAGTACAGCTTAATCTGTCTTTTGTAGATTTTTTATCTCAGGCTCCATTATTCAGTTTCTGCTTTATTGCAGCTTTATTTTATCTCAGAAACATTAAAAAATACTTTTAATTTAACAGAGACGTTGTGCATCTATAATCTGTATGTTAATCTGTATATTATTTTTGGCGTCAGCTGATTCTGATGTAGATGTAGATTGTTCAATTTTTATTTTGCACAGCAACTCTGTTCCTAAAGAAATATTTTTCTGTTTTGCAAAAGGCAGAATTCACAGTCCTAGGGTAATGAAATTTAGTGGTATATTTCCACATGCAGAATCAACTGGGAACCGTACAACAGTAGAACAATGAACTATGCATCCTCTGTGGCTAAAAGTACCTCCACTGGTACTTAGAGAGAATTGCAACTAGAAGCTTGTGAAAAACAGGTTTTCAACATTTCAACTGCAAAAGTTCACGTAAGCAGAGGCCCTATACCAGGTCAGGACAGTTATCTCTGAGTGCTTCTTTTATTCCTATTTCTTCTTCAGTAAACATGCATTTCTTGTTTCAAAGAGTGCCGTTTAGGTTTTCCTAAAACTTTTCACAAATTGTTACATTTACTGTATGTGCTAGGAAAAAAAAAAAGGAAAGGGGGAGAGAAAATGTTAAGTTCACAACGATATATTGCTTTCTTCTCACTTCAGTAATGACTCATGATTTTGGACACTAACCAGGATATGAGGCATTCAAATCCATTCTCTCTCTGTCTGGAATTACTTGAATTAAAATCTCAAAATATCCTTCAATCAGCAGGCTCAGAAAGATGCATGGAAACAATAACAAGCAGTATTCAGAGGCTCTGCTAACACTGTTTGATTTTGAATAAAGAGAAGCGAACGAATCTTATATTCCATTCTGGAGAGGTATCTTAACTTCATGCCTTTATGATGGGTTAAGCTAACGTGTTAATTTGCTGTTGGGACATGCTAAGACTATTTAAAAGGTCAATTACTGCGACTTAGTTGTCAGAAATGTGCAATGGTAGGTAAAATTCATAATTCAGGTGAGAATTTCCATGAGGATATTTTATTTTCAATTTTTACTTCAGAAATCATCATTAGTAATGCCTGGGCTTGTGGAAATATTTATAAAAACTTAAGATTAAATTAGATTACATACATGTTTTTTCTACCGTTAACCATGTCTGGCTAAAGATGTTGGAGCTGCTTTACAAAAAAAACTTTCAGAATTCCTGTTTACTTCTTTACTACTATTGTTTGGTATACTAAAAATAGCATAGTTCAGATCTAACACTTGAAAAGGTTTTCATATACAGTATAGAAGTCTGATAATTTAATAAATGATACAATAAAAATATGACAACAGTTACCTTCTTATAGGAGCATGAGTATACTTCATATGTGAATATACTAAGATACTATTTTAAAAATGGGTTGGAAACTAAAAAAATAATGATTTTTTTTTAATTTGAAAGTTGAGTAGAGATGATAAAATGTGCTACAGTAAAGAATGAAGCAAGAATCCATCTGAGAGTGTTTGTCTGCCAGCCGACAAAGTAATTGCAAACTCTTATCTCTTTGTAATACTTACTTACAATTTACATGCTGTTTGTCAGGAGAATTAAGGTTTCTTTAGAAATTAGCAGTAAGGTAGGGAAAATAAATCAGGTGGACCATGAAAACAGAAATAGTATCTAAGAAGAGTGAGTCATCATTCTCTGAAGCACAACCACTTCTACCGCGGAGCACAGCAGCTGTTCAAAAACTTGTGTCAGTTCTGGGAGGTAATGAATCATAGCGGCTGATCACTTATCCCTGCGGCCGTACTGTTGCATCAAGTCAGTTTCAAGGCTGTCAGAAAGGCAGCCCTTCAACAAAGAAAAACGTTAGATGGTCCCAAAACAACTGTCTGAAGTACAATTGCCCAAGTCTCCAGAGTATCATGAAATCTACAACAGTCATGAGAACTCAGAGCTTCAAGTTTATATCTAACCTGAAAAGCACTAACTTTAGCAATGACATAAATTCAGGTCAGATCCAAAAGATGAATACCATGTACTTCAAGTTCAGTGCTGTAAAGATTAATACTCATGATAAATTTTATTTTGTGTAAGAATTTCTGTGTAAGACGCTTCTAGGGGTTTTGAAGGAACTACCGTCAATAAGTAGGCTTAAACAGGTTTATACATCTTTAAGATCTGTTGCTTCAAATGGCGCGATGACCTTCTTACACAGTTAATTGTTTCTACAGCACTTCTCATCAATATATTAGCCTAATTTACATAAAGGTTTTTTAATTAAGCTGCATAATGGATGAAAGAGTTTGATAACTCTTAGCTGTCATTCATCCTGCTATAAAAAGTGATGTGAGCTTAGAACAATCCTACTAGACCTGACGTTTAATATGGTAGCATACTAAAACTGTATCACGATTGGCATCCCTGTTCAGAAAACTATATTACAAAAACACATTACAGGAATGGAGAAGATGGGGAGAGAAGTAGCTTTTCCATGCTTGCAATTACTTGCAGGTGAACTGAAGCACTAAATGAGGAGGTAATTTGTCCATGATTTGCCTGTGATTTGCCCAAGATTACATAAAATAGAGGAAAGAGTTAGGTTCATATAAAAGCCAATTTCTTAACCAAAAGACTAGCCTACTTCGTCCAAGAAGAAAGCAAATGATTTAGTATCACTCCACTTCTGAATAACTAGGTGTGGTATCTTTGCGCTTAAGCGTGTGCTTTTGAACTGCTTTCTGCAGAATACACTCAAAGTAGACAATTGTCAGCTGGTGATAAGTTGGTGCAAAAAAAATGATTTTCAGCTGAATCAGATATCCTTCCTCAGAACCTCTTTCCAGATTATTTGGATGCCTAGACATAATTTCCTTTTAACTATTTCCATAGGATAGATATATGGACACTTTCGTTTCCAGGGTGATTCAGAACCTTTTATTTTCCTATAACTCAAAGGAGGTGGAGGATTTGCTCAGGAGTCTTGTTTCTCTATAGAAAGTCTTACCTTATTTATTTATTCATTTATTTATTTATTAAACTTGAACAAATTAAAATGAAATTTACGTATGAAACCATTCTACCTGCTAAATTATATGATATCTCCTTACAAGAAGTATGCTTTGCCATGAGATGATTTCTTCTATTTCTCTGAACTCTTTTATTTTTCATTCAGTTTTTAAACAACTGTTCACTTTCAAACAAGCAAAAAAGCAACCAATTAACCTAAGAAAAAACCCACAAAAAACAAATATGTATGCGTATTTAAATGCTAAACCTGGACAATTTGTATGTTATCACCTTGTATAAACCTTTTCCTTCTCTGGGATGAACCCTTTGGCCTCGTAGTTTATTCTGCTGACAACTGGTTTCTTGCTTCATAAAACACTACAATTGCACCATTATAATCACTTTAATTATTTAACAGAACGCAGGTTTAGTAAATTGTCTGCATGTAACTTTACATCGTACAAAACAATGGATTTGTATTTGATAGAAGCATGTCAACCTTCCTTTTTAAAGGTGTGCATCTTCCACTCTGGCAAGACCTCTGCAAACACCTCATTTTGTCTTTGTTGTATTAATAAAGAAGTGCATGTACATGCAACAGTCTGTAATTTTTTTTTTCAGATTTTTTTTTTGGGTACAATTTATGACCTTTTTTTCCTCTGTAGCTAGATTTTTCCCCTACATAAGCGAAGCTGTGATGGGAAGAACAAAAGCTTGCTACCTCGATCTTCTGGTCCTTGCTGGGTCCAATAGGACCTCAAGCTGTTGCTGTCCCCTGTTGAATGTCAACCCTGATTTAAGGTCCTAGGCCAGGGTGGCTGATATAAAAACTCCGCTTTCTGCAACATAGTGTAGTCTAGGGACCAGCCTCCTCACAGGTCAGTTAAGGAGATCCTAAATTTGAGAGGAATACTTCAGACATGTACCTCTTCATACTGCTTAACAGAGATGGAGAATTTGTAACAGCACTTGCAAAATTGGACCGGTACTGAGTACTCCTTCTACAGCAGTACCATCTGTATACATGGGACAGAAACCATTTTGAGAGGTGGCAGAAAAATCCTGAAAGACATTTAGCCTGAGATACAAAGAGCATATAATTTGTCTGTAAAACAGGTAAACACAGACAAGCAGACCATGAGATCATATTGGTAAGCATGCTGAGCAGTTGTTGCAACACACCAGCTGCTGAATCAATGTTTTTGAAGAGTTTTTAAAATGCATCACAGTAACAGAGGTTTTTTAAGAAAAGATCATGTCCTTTTAATGCTTACCTCCCAGGGGTCTGACATCCAGTTTGATGTACTCTATGCTGGGCTGCTGAATACTGATTTTGTCAGCAGCTTGGAAAACAGGAAACATGCTGAATAATATGTCTTATATTGCAGCACATGAAATTCAGGCAGCAGGAGGAAAGGTTCTTTTATGAGCACATCTTTAAAATTTCCATTAAGGTTTTAAAAGAGAGAGGGAAAAAAAGGGGGGGGGGTGGAATTTGGTTTTTTTACATAACTATTGGGAAGAGACTGGTGCTTTCATGATTTACGTTTGAAACATTTGTAAATGAAAGCACAACAGATGCACTGAATAAAGGACATACAGTTAAATCACTTATATTTTACTTTTTTATGACATGATTGCATTGTGAATTATGTTCATTTTCGTTGCATTTACAGGCTGGAACAGATGGTAAAGGCTTAGTTATAAAGGATGTGTCTATGACTGTAACACTGTTTGTGCCAGCATGGGTTCCTTGGATGTAGATTCACTGCCTGAATTGTGCAGGCAGAGTCTGGAGCAATGCAGGTTGTGCTTGGAGAACAATCCCCCAGTGGACATTCAGAGATGATGGGAGAGCAGGTGAGCTGGTTTGCCCATATCTACCACACTTTAAATAAGGCAGCCTTGTCCAGTTAATAAAGGGATTGAATTTTTACTCAGCAGGCTCAGGTTCTAGTGCAAACCAGATCAAACTTTTCCTGTTTTCATTTTCCAGCTTAAAACTGTGAATATTTGTCTTCCTTGCAAATTTCTTTCAGGTAGTTGGATTAATGGAATTAATGTGATTGCTATTGTTCTGACACTGAAACTCCATACTTCTTCACATATGCCTAAAAACACATGTATAAAATGTGAATAGTGAGACTTTGAGACAGAGGCGAAATGCACATTTGTGTTTCTGAAATGAGATTAGTGAGTCATCATTTTTAACTAGAAGCTTTGACTACAATCATTTTAATAGTTCTCCATTTCTTAAATTAATTTATAAAGTAGTAATTCACGAATATCCTTAATGAATAGATTAAGTATTCTGTATCATTCTAATTTGCATATTTTTATTCTTTTCTTACAAAATATTAGTGGAAAAAGTCATGTACGATGAGACAGAAAATTTGATGCTACATACATCGCAATCATCGGCAAACACTGTACAGAAGTCTACAGCAGTTAAATGCAGATATCCACCCACAGGAGTTCTCCTTTATCTATGTGAAATGAGTGAGCTGATAGAGATTTTCTTTCTGTCAGAGGGAGGTATGAGGTGGTATACACAGCTAAGGTATTGTCCTACAACTGAAGCATAATCTCATGAGATGTCATTATGCCATTGGGGCCTGTCATTCATTCAAACGATATCTTAACCTGAGGATTAGCTATTGCTAATTATACAAGAACTAGCAATCAAAATAAGAACAAAATTTATTGTAAATTCTATTGAGCCACACGTACTTATATAAAATTACATGATCTCACAGTACAAAATGTGGACATATCTGTGACACACAGGTCCATGCCAGGGAGTTACATAGAAAGACGTTATGAGACTTCATGGTCATATTCACAGGTGAGAACTACTTTTTCTGTCCAAATCAATTTAGGAATTGAATGCAGAGACAATATCCTGAATTATGGTAGAAACTGGGGTCTTTCTGAAGAGTGGCTGAAGACAAATTTGTTTGTAAGACAGAAGTGTCTTACATGTCTGTCACTGCAGTTGCATGTTACTTCAAAAAGGCCAATCTCCTGTCAGACTCTTGTCAGCCAGTATCACCCTTTCAGATAGTTTTCTGCCTATTTTTCAGAAAAATATTTGTGGGAGTTATCAGAATGGATAAGTTTTTTGAGGTTTTAAGATGGCTACATTCCTCTGACATGCACTTTCAGTTGCATATATTTTGGACCAATCCCTCACTTCTTTATTTTTGATCAAAGGGGATTTCATCTCTAGATCAATCCGTTATAGTCAGAGACCTTCAGTAAGAAAGGGAGTGTCAGAATCTATCCTTTTTGCTAGCTTTATTTCAACTGTAACTTAACTCTTGCAGGCATCTATCGGAGCAGTAATATCTGTACACAGAAAGACCTTACAAAGCCATGCAACATTAGTATATATGTTAATTTTCAGTTATTTGAACAGGCACTTCTGAATATCCCTTGAAGCACCTACATATTTTTAAATATGTGGCCCAGCAGGCTCAGGAAAAATGAACAGGCTCAATAGCCTTAATGCTCTTATAATGCTTCAATAGTATTTGAATATGGTCTCAAAATAAATAAATGTAGACAAGTTTGTTTTAAAATCTGAGCTATCTGAATTGATCCAAAACACACAGTGCAAACAGCCAATGTCTTTGGCAACAGTATGCGGTCAAAATAGGTCTATTGTTCAAGATTTCTCATTTGTTTTCCTCAGGGATGTAATGCACAAATGGTAGTCTTTGAGAAAATAAAATTAACTCACAGTGATTGAATATTCTTACACTTGTTGCGATTTGAGTATTCAACACTAAAGTACTTAGGAGTCTGTCATGTATAGACTGCATTTGATTTAAGAGGGCACAAAATGCCGTGGAATTGGCTGTAAATCAGGGTAAATGATGGACCTCCTTCCCTATGTTGAAAATACAGATGTTTCACCACTGCATTTGGCACAGCTGGACAGCCTTCATGGCAGACTCCCCAGAGAGAAATATGACGAAGGGCCAAACCTGTGCCCATTTCCACTGAAAACACTTCTGTTGACTTCAATGATGCTGGAGGTGGAAATATTCTCTCATTCCTAGAGCTGGTCCCCTGGGTAGTGAGGCACACAGGTAGTGCAGGTACTTTTACAGAGATTATTTTGTACCTGTGGTTAAGAGATAACAAGAACTTCAGTCACCAGGCCTATTAGTCTGGCATATTTTTCAGACTTTGAATTCACTGCTAAGGGAAGTAGGTGACGGGGTTATTCTCGCCATACATAAATCTTTTGATAAAATCGTAATCTATTTCGTTTTTTTTTACAATATTTTACACCATACAGTTAAAATGTATTGTATTCCTACTCTACAGCTAATATATACACATATATTATATATGTCTGTGTCTGTGTGTCTGTGTGTTTGTCTGCATATACATGTGCGGACCTATATATAGAACAAGATTTAATAATAATATATATTGTCTACTTTCCTGGTGATTTAGTCTTGAAAGCTCTGATTTATCTGCATGTAGGAAAAATACGATATACGATATGTGCATTATATTTGTTTGTGAATTTTGATCTAACCAAAATCTGGGAACAAATTATCTCCTTAGCAAAGATACATAGTTCCTACCAACAGTTAGAGAGGTATTTCTAATAACTAAATGCTCATAAATCTGATTTATCTGGTGTAATGAAGTCATGAATACACAAGTGACTTTTCATTTTTTACCTTTGTTTATTCTTTTAACATTTGCTGCATTGATACATCAAAAGAAATCCAAAGCAACGCTGACTTGTTGAGACTATTTTTTCTATGAAACGGAGAGGAAAAAACATTTTCTTCCTGTAAGCTGTTTTTCTTACCCTAGCACTGTCAATCACAACCTAGATTTTAATCTTATTTCCAGATCAGAAAATTGAAAGTTTAGATCTTGGATCAAGATTCCTTGAATAGGAATAGTGGTTTCTGTAGGTGGTTTGTTAAGCTAGTGGGTGTGTAGCCATGTGGCCCAGTAAATGTGATTTTGCTCTGCTGAAAACAGGCCACAGGCTGTGTGCTAAGTTAAAAATGGAGACTTTGGGACTTGTTAGGCTTTTTCTCAAACTGCATCATGTGCCTGATACTTTCTTTTAGCTTGTTTAGCTGAAACATCGTCTAATGATCAGATAACCTGTTTAATTTAGTTTAGCTTCTGCTTAGCTTTACACGGTTGTGTGGTGCAGCTCCTATTGTTACATATGTTTCTGTAATATTAGATAGTAATAATAAGTATTTATTCAGCATAGAACAAAGTCCCTGACACTGGAAAAAAAATGAGTTACGAGGAGTAAAAGGAATGGGCAAAGGCCTTACAATTGTTGGTGTAGGAGGATATCAAAGACACTAGAGCTGTAGATGGGTCACACGTGATCAATTATTGGTCATTATAAGGCGGAAACAGTGGGGGATGGGTGCGACCAGTTTTAGGGATAACAGGAAAAACAAAGTACACACACGCAGCGTATGACGTGTAGCAAATTTGGATATTTTGAGGAATTTTTAATCAGTGAAGATCAAGTAAGATGCTGCTTTGTTAGCAACCATATAAAGATGAATCCAAATGGATCCAAGAGTGAAATGGAAGAAATCTCCCTTGCTGATATCATAATCCTCCCAGCAAAGCACTTTGAATGCTGATGAATCATCCCAACCCATCCCCAAACTGAACTTAGGAACCAGATAGAAAACGGAAGGGTTCACATTGCAGAAAGGGGTAAGGTCTAGGAAATTTGCATATATCAGCTTTATTTGTATCATTACAAGTGTTTAAAAACATTTAAAGCTCATTTTAAGAACAAGAAGTAATAAAGTTCCAGGTATAGGATCAATTCTCAAGTTGTGTAAAATTTGAATAGAAGCGTGGAAACAACTGAAAAATATTGATGTCTTCATTATTAACTATTCAGGACTGTATTCCCTGTGTGGCAATGAGATCAAGCAAACATTATTTCATAGGATGCTTTTAATAGCTTGTTTCCAAGAAGCAGAGTCAAAAATGAAATTTACTCTGGAGATGTCCTACTAAAGATGGGGGTAGTTATCAATCAAAATTTAGATTTTAAAGCAAGTAGAAGCTCTAATAAGAGAAAATTTGCTGAGCAGCAGAGAATTTCTCGTGTATAATTTAGGGAAGAAATTGTTCCCGGGTTTTGTTTCAAGTACTTTTTTTTTTTTTTTAGAGGGCAGGGAAGAAAATCATATGTGAACACTCCAGAACCACTAAAACTGCACTTTGCACAGGTTTATTTCAGTGAAACCAAAGTAAAAAAAATGAGCTTGTGTTACTAGATGCCAGGGAAGATATTTTGCTTCCAGTAGTAGAGGAATCTGAATACACTAGGGAACCCGAAATATCATAAAAACAAGTTGTACGGATGCACACAACTTATTTCACCAGCTATGTAATAGAGCAAGGCAAACAAGTTATGCAAATGTAATATCTGTTGACCGTGAAAATGTGGATCCAATTTATAAACACAGTGCTGGTTTGAGCACTCATATGCAGGATTTAGATTTTGTAGAAGGAGTATCAAAACAAAAAAGGGGTAGAATAATGAAATAGGTTCAAAATAATCAATGCACTGAAGTGTGTACATAGCTTCAAATAAAATAGAAGTATCTGAAATATAGTATCTGTCATTCTAGACAATCTGTCTATATCTGTGAACCTGATATAGCATCTGGAGCCCAATTAAAGTGAAAATCATGTGCATGACTATTGTTTTCATGATTTTATGCATCATCTCTGAGTTGATCCAGTCCAGTTCTAATGCAAATTATAAAAAGGGGTGGCTGAGTTCTGTTTTTTCATATATTTTTTAAATTTCTTACTCTTACTCACTAGCAGGTGAAAAGATGAATTTACTTGCCTTTATTTATTTTTACATCCCAAACTGCAAATCCATAAACTCAATTTTCTGAGCGAAAGTTAGGACAGGTTCATTTTGTCTCTTATAACTTCAGTAATAAAGATTCTGTAATTGGAACTTTGCTGCTGAATCTCTAAGTGATGTGGGAGCAAAGGTAGAATCCACATCATATTACTCTAGGTGTTCTGGCTTTGCTGAGTTACTTACAATTTATTTCAGTCAGCAAAGAAGGCAGATATGAATCTGAATGTGCAGACAAAGTATTAGTTGAGTCAGACCATGCCATTTTATTCAAAGATAATTTTCAGGGTAAAACTACTTTTTATTACAGTTCTAGGAGGGAAACAGAAACATATTGTAGTTATGTTATGTATATTATGTTGTATAACTCAAAGGTGTGGTTGTAGTTTGAATGTGGTGGTCCGGCTTTTAAACTTCATCTGGAAAAAAGATTAAGGAGATATAGCATACAACTGACAGAGAAGTAATACAAAATTAGCTGAATAGAAAGATTTCCATCATGAAAACAGGATCAAAATTCTAGAAAAGGTGGAAAGATTTAAAAGGTAAGAAGATTGCAATAAGCAACTCCTCTATAGCCTTAATGTCAATCTCTTTTGTTACAACTATACAAAGGTTTTCCACTCCTTTGTTTTTATCCCAGTAAGGAGGGGAGGAAATGTGAAATCTTACACATTTTAATAGGATGAGAGAATTAATTTTCTTTTCATTTTTTTTAACTAGATCATTGACTTTATGAATAACGGGCCTGAGTTATTCGGCTTCCTAAAAAGTTACTGTGGGATTGTTTCTGCAGATATTTCAAAGTCTCTGCAATGATACTTTGCAGAGTTCTACCCCACAAAGCTCTATCCACCTGAGCAAGGGGAATGTGGGTGTACTCACCCAGCAGCCACACACTCTCTGCTAAGATACGATCAGAAGCAGCTGATAAATATATTCAACATAAGGGAAACTAACTTAAAATTGCCATCGAGCCCTCATCTCATTTCCATCTGAAAGCACCAATAAACATAAAGAACTTTTAATAAGCACAGCTAGATTGATGAAATACTGATAAAGGACCATAACTATATAGAATACTCATTTCTCAACTCATCAGAAATTAATCTAATTGAAATTGTTCCAAGAATTGCACACAAACCTTATTCCTTGCTATGAACTAGTCAGCCCAGTTGTCTGTCTATCTAATTCAGTATCCTATCTTAAACGGCAGCCAGTATTCATCAGCAGGCATAAGAAACTTCACAATTTTTCATTATTTCATAAGTTATCCTAATCTCATATTAGTTCGAGGTTGTTCTATGCCTTCAAGCATGGAAATTTATATTCCTTCTAACGTGTTCCAGATTTTGCAGTGTAACTTTGTATGTTCTCATTTATACCTTATGTTAGTGGACCTTAGATGTGGAAGAAATAACCCAGAGGGTATATACAATACATAAAGAAATAAGGTAGACAATATTTCAGTAGCAGGCCAGATCTTGTGCATTTGTTTCAGTGCTGCAGTTTTTAAGCTTGTTATGAGATAAGTGGCTTCCTGAAAATAGCTAATAACGTATTATTGCATTCATTTGTGAAGAAACAGAACAGAAAAATATTTATAATTTTGATCCCCGGGTGACAGACTAATGGGAATTATAAAGAAAAACTTTTTATGTAGTTTTCAAACTGGGAGTCATTACAGATTTGTCAAGACATGCTTCTAGTTTCACATTAAAAGTCTCATAGGTAAGCAGCACAAGCAGTCAGTGGAGATCCTAGATGTTTCCCAGAGGTTCAAAGTTTATTGAAATGATGAGGAACTTACATCAATTGCATTGAAAATTGCACTGTCACATATGGAAAATTCTGAGAGAAAACAACCAAAAAATGATGTTTCACTTTATTTCTCAGTGAAAAGACATTGAACTTAGAGGTAAGTAGTTTCTTCTTGCGATATCTTTTAAAAAACTTCTTTTCTTATCGTCAAAAGTTGTATTAATTGAGAGCATTTCTCCCCAAAAAACGCATTTTATTTAGGCGTCTCACTTAACTTACCAATAACCTATGAATCTCTGCTTTTAAAAACCTGAATTTATTTTCATCTATGTTTTTCAATAAGTTGGTGAGGTTCCAAAGTATTAATCATGAACCTTGCAAATTAGATTTAAAAGCCTCTCTTCCTTGCTTTTTCTTCTTTTAAATCATAAAGTCTTTTGGATAGGACTATGTTTTGCTACTTGATCATATGAAGAAACTGGAAGATGTCGTTTGGGCTTATGAGGCTATTCACGGTCATGGTCAAAATGGTAAATTTCTGTGGCTTAACTCTTTAAAAGGATATGAGAACATTCACCACATAACTTATTGCAAGTCAGCAAAGCACTGTGGGGGCTGTTGACAATTCTTGTCTAAATTAGTATAATAAGGATGACATTAATAACCAGCAATAATGAATTCAAGGTACCAGTTTGGGGTGCAAAAGCTCTTTAATGAGGCTGTGTAGGTGCTGGTTCACACACTAAGCATTCCAAAAAAGCTATTCTAGAATCACCTTTGTGCATAAATACTACTTCTGTCTCTGGCAAAACCGAACCTCCTAAAATAACACGTCAATTATCAAAAGACAAACCCTAGCCTCATAGCATCTGTGTGGCTGTCAGATAAACAAGCAGGGATAGTGACCCTTATTTTGATTGAAGGAGAAATCATTAGGACAGAAACACCAGCTTCAGACAGGCATTGAATATTCCATGATATCATTTTGTTATCTCTCCCCTCTGCTGTCTGTGGACATAGCAAGAGCAAATTCACAGATAACCATCTCACCTGTCAAACAATGATAGGACAATGTCTGAGCTATCATCTGTAAAGCACTGTATCACTTGAAGAACAAGTTTATCTGAGTATCAGAAATAGAACTCTTCAGAACAAGTATTTTGCAATAGGACTACAATAATCACGTTTTGGTGAATGCACTCAAAAATAGTGATATTTCACATGTGAGAACTAAGGCTGAAAGATGAGGAATTAACCACTTTTCTCATCACTTTGGAGAACGTTGAGTTCTGACAAGCTCTACTTAACCATGTGGTAAGGTCTGTCCATCACTCCTCCTGCTGCATTTTCAGGGTACTGGAATTCATTTATGTATCTATGTACAAAGGTAATAATTGTGATAATCAAGAAAGGACAAAAGACAGGAGATGCCTTGAGATATAATTTAGTAGCTTAAATTGAAATGCAAAACTTGGATTCATGCAGAGGAAGGGTGGAGGGCTACTCCACTTTCCTATTTTCCCCCTATTTTCATTCTCACTCTCAAATGTTAGTAAACGATAAGTCCTAAAACCAACCAACCAACCAAAGAAGGAAAATCATTCTTAAAATTTTAGGCTGGGCTGAGAAAAAATGGCAAATATATGGTTTGCTTTATTTCAAACAATCAAATCCTAAACAGACCGCTGCTGCCATTGGCAACGCGCAAAAGGAATTACCCAGCATGTGGTCACAGATGACACTTGCGTAGTAAATTGCAAGATGGGAGGCTGGCAGGTCTGGGATGTCCTGTGTGGGACTGACTGCCAAGCCAACTAGTTAGCACTATGTGCAGGTACCAGTGGGTTAGGTATATGATGATCTTACATAGATCAGTGAACACTACCACAAAGATTTTCTTCTGCACCTCATGGGATTGTGACATGGCTTTCTGACAACAAGACCAGAAGTGTCTCATTTCACTTTTTATTCACTTAGTGGAAAAGATTTAGCTCAAATATTTACTGGGTGCAAATAGCTGGCCAGGTTGTAGCCAGTCTGTTCTCTGAAGTCTGTGCTGACTTTGCTTAAAACCTTTTGCATGATGGTAGGGGCGTGATAGGTCAGCAATTTCTCCATCTTCTCCTCTGTCTCTGTCTCTGTCTCTGTCTCTGTCTCTGTCTCTGTCTCTGTCTCTGTCTGTCTGTCTCTCTCTCTCTGTATACATATATATGTATAAATATATATATATAGTAATCTCTTCTTATTTTTCAGCTATTCGTGTGTGAGGAGAATGTGCTTAGAGACTCTAATAGTCCTCTATTTTTATTGAGTTTTGTTACTGAAAAAGCCTTCAAAATAAGAAAGACATCACCAAAGGAGAGCATTTTGCTACTTTGAAACTTCCTGTAAAAGTTTTATTCGTTAACACAGACCTACTCTACGTAACTGATACAGGAAACAAAAAAACTAAAGTTTATCTCCGCAGTGGGAAAGACATATTTCTTCTGCAGTGACTGATAATCTTTGGCCTATGTTGTCTTCTGAGATATGGAACAGAGCTATATGTCCAAATGTCAGTCTATTTTTCTTCTCTACTGGCTGATCTAGTAAAAAATATTGCTTATATTCTTAGGCAGTCACAGTCTGATAGTACTACCAATGTGAAGGATCAATGCAGCATTTAGTGAGGAAACCTCTTTTCTATTATTAATTTGGACCTTGTTTCATATTCTTTGCTTTCTCAGAATTCCTGATGAGATTCACACAAACTTGGGTGTATAAGAATCACGGACTTTTATGAATATGAATTTGGTGTTGTTATTGTTCTGAATTTGTAATTTTTTAAAACAAATTTTAAATCCTCTCCTGATAATTCAGAGTAACATTAATTCCAGTGTTTTCAATGCAGCACTACACATCGAGTACGATTAGGCCTAATCATAGCTGTTAATGTCATAAACAAATGAATAAGGCAGATGCATATCAACCAGGTCACTTAACAGCTTCAAGACTATCAGTAATTAAAGTAAATGTTCAGGTCTTGCTCCTCTTTCGCTAAGAGAAGCAGCTCTTCTTAGAAGTATTCAACATAGTTAAGATTCTACTGGGAATATGTCTATGATATTGACTTTCACATTCATTAAACCGTAGCTTATTAAAAGCTTTTCTTATATGCTGAGATTTTCACATGAGGTTGCACTTCATTGTTGAGAAATGCCATGATTTGAAAGGAACTTTGTAGAGGACTTAAGAATATTTTTCTTTTTTTCTTTCTCCAGTACGTTAGGTTTGTTGAAAACCTGAGGATCTCTGCTGGATACAACTACAGAAGACTTTGAGCATAGTGGCAGGAAGAGAAGAAAATGGAGGACAAACATGCTTTGATATGTTAAGATACTTATTTCACTTGTCTCTTAGAAAAGCACAAGAGGAGTACGATAGACCAGGAAGTATGACTTCCTTCAAACAGTATTCGAGATGCTTGGAAATCAAGATTTATCCTCACAAGAGACTTAGACCTGCCTTCCTCAAGAACGTATTCTAACCTGAGTGAAGATTTTTCATCCAAACATAATTCATCATTATAATTGGATATCCATATGTTCTGCCTCCTTCTAGATGCAAGGAAATTAGAGCAATTTCTCAAAATCTGCTTGCATTGCAGCTTCTGTATAACACTTCTAACTCCTCTGAGTATACATTTTCTATCCCAAAGGATTAATCAAAGTTGGTGTCTGTGTCTTCCATAACTACTCGCTGAGGACATAGACTCCCTAAAGCATGTTGAAAGCTTAACAAATTATTTTCTGAGGACATTGCATAGGGCATTTGTTCTATCCATGGCATTTCACTGAAAAGATCATTAGTTAATTACATTAAGTTTTTATGCTTCGTTAACTCTTTCGTGAGCTATGAATTAATACGAGTTTCCTACTAAGTGTGCCCTAAACTGGGTCAGTAGCACTTGACTGACAGTCAGTATTTTGACTGAAAACATCTGCATTCAGCTTGCCTAATAACAATATATACGTAAGATAGCACTGTAGCATCTCAGTGTCCTGAGGAGATGAAAATCCAAACACCAATGTCTGAAAAATTTCAATCTTAATAGCAACAGGTGCCTAGAGGTAACATGACTATGTTAACAAAATACACCTGAATTTTCCCCTTAAAGGATTTCTGTGAATGATGCTTGAGTCTTGGAAATCTTAATTAAGAGCAACAATGCAAGTCATTTGATAAGCATATTTTGGCAAAGCAGGTAGGTTTCCTTAACCTTACAGTGGAATGATACTATATGCTGTGGGAGGTTGGACTTTGCACTTTAAAATAAGGGAGAAGTATTTTTAAGAGTAGAAATGTAGAATTAAGCACTAAAATCTGTTTTTATTGCCAAAATTAGTGCCTTGATTTTCAAAGCTGCTTAGCTTCCGGTAGTTCTCTCAGCCCATAGCCATACGCCATGCAGGGTTTAACTTACTCTAACCGTATGTCAGTTTTTAAGATCAGATAACATATTGAAAACCCAGGCATTAGGTAGTCGTATTAGCAAATGCTGGATCTCTGCTTTTTGTTAGACATTTATTTCCCCAAATAGATACATGAAATAGACATATCCAAAAAAGAATTAAAAAAAAAAAAAACTTGTCAATTTTTAAAGGTTTTATGATGTTAGTTATGTAACTGTTTTGAAGAGGTTGGAAACATTTATACCAAGAGACGTTAAGTGCAGATTAATTTGTCTTAGCAATGGAAAGGCAAAAAATAAGATGACCACTTCAGATCACTTCCAAACCCATTTCCTGTAGCTTTTGAACATAGACAACATTTCAAAAATCCACGGAAGTAGGTAGAAAATTAGTACAAAGGCACAGTGATGGCTTTGTGGTGACCAGAAGGGGAGAGCTAGTAACCCTATTAAACACAAACAGTAATGGTAACAGTGAAATAATAACAATGATGATAATAAGAGTAGTGAAACTATTATTTTGCTTTTTCATTGGTACTAATTAACTGAACTACATACAAATGCACAGGAAAGATAAATTTTTGTTTTGAACTTTTCTCTAGCCGATCTGGAAAAATTAACTAGCTTCTTAATAACAAGCTTTAGCTGTTTGAATGTGGTTATGTTCCTGCTTTCTCTTACCCGGAAGATGCCTTTACCAACAGAGTATTTTGTTGCCATAAAAGCAAAGAAAGTTAAATAGAGGAAACTTCCTGGAAGTACACTACTCCTAGCAGCAGGATGACATTTTTTAACCTCTACTTTTTTCCTTATGTTGAGATTGAGTGAATATTTGATATTGCTGAGCATCAGCACAATCATTCAGCCAGGTACGTGAGAACCTGTCTAACTTTAAGCTATGAATTTAGCAAGTAAACGGCAAGTTAGGACTTGGGAGATCCACATACAGTTTTTTAATGATTTAAGAAAAAATTTCTTTTGATATTAATAGCACTTTTAAAGTGTCTTACAAATGCTTGCCGTGTTTTACAAATGTCGTTGTCTCGCAGCAGTGATGAATTTCATAGCTTCAAGACTATGTTACTTTCAATACAAGTACTTTAGCCATCTCCGATCCCATGAAATTCTGTCAACAGAAGTCACATATTCAGCCCTATGACCAGATTTGATCCTGGCTAACACAGCGAGGTTTAACTTGACAAAATCCTGCTTAACTCCTAGACATAGACAGATTGCACTGGTGTGTGACATAGTTCTGTTATTACAGTTGCATCCCCTAGAGCAGCATTTCTGTGCCTATAGTTTTCCACCAAAGCATCCCTTGAGTAGAAAAACCTCAGGAAAACTGATCTATCCGCTTACTGTTTCCCAATGGTGGTATTGGTTAAGTCGATATGTAAGAGTTTCAAGGACTGCTCCTTTTTATCCTCTGTTTTTTTGTTTCATTTATACTGCGATCATAGTAAACATATAATGGATGTGAAATTTGTCCCAGACATTCAGGAGTATCTCTCCTCCATCTCACCTGCCTTTGAAGGTATGCATACCGGGATTTTTTCTGTCATTGCTCTCTCTGTTACTTGCAAAATACTTAAACACTGGCCCCTGAATTAAGCCATGGAGCTGGGATTCTGATCCTAAGTATTATTAGTAAATACTTAATAACAAAAAATAAGTAATCCTACCTTATACATTTTCTTTGACATATGGAATCTTTCACCCACTCTAAAGGAGAACTAAACCTTTGTCCGTCGTATAACCGTAGCCAGTTATCTCTTTGTCAATGAACGGTTGATTCTAATAGCAAATGTGACCGGACATAAAAGTACCACAGTGGTAGAGAGGAAAGGAAAAGTCAGTGGAAATAAATCTGTCAGAGACATTTGCACTTGTTAAACTGTGAGACAGATTTTAATTTCAGAACTGTAAGGATGTGAAATGTCACCTTTAATGCATAATGAATAAATGCCATCCTACTATTACATTTTTTTTTCTTTTTGAATCAGAAAAAGATATAACCCATTAAAAAAAAAAAGTACCTTCCTCAAGGCTTGCTCTGGTTTAGACGATTATAGTACGGTGTTTGACCACTACTTCTCTTTTGGCTTTCAGTTTTCACAGGTCTGTAATTTTGCGAACAACACCGTATCTTTCTCCTGAACTAGGAGTTAGCTGTTTGGAGCAGGGAGCTAGATTACGAAGCTTGGAGCTCAGCCCTGCTCCACTGTTGATAGAAGCCAGTCTCTAAAGATTAGAGAGGTCTGGAATTTACCTGCAATTGAGGCAAATAGCCATGTGTAAAACACAGTCAAGTTAAAAGTGCTGAAAATTGTCAGAGGCATCGTTGCACAAAGACAAGGACAAACGCAGACCGTGTTCTTGTGATGCAACCCTGCGCTCTGCTCTTCAGGGCAGCAGCACGCAAGCACGGCTCCACGGCGCGGATGGAGACCTCAGCTGTCAGAGGCAGTCATTAAAAAAGATTGGACTCTCCCTATCAGCCCTGCAACCATTGGCAACTGCGAAGCAAGCAGCAGAATTGTACGCGTATTTAACTCACTGTTATGCCAGTGCTTAAAATGCCAGATAGCAGTCTAGCATCCAAGGTCTCTGCACATATGCATTTCATCTGGAAACCACTGCTGATTTTCTCTATTGCATTTTTACACAAGCAGTGATTTGTTTAGTATACCCCGTTGAATTAATCACAGTTTAGACTCATTTTCTGAATATAAATGTACACAAACGCAGTGAATAGACTTCGGTCTGTAAAAAGAAAAGAATAGTGTATTTTGCTTTTTGTCTTATTTTCATCTAATAAGGACCTAACACGTTAACAAATATACAGCTTTGGAGGAAACACATATTTACCTGGAAATGGAAAAGACCTTGCACATGTTTTTATGCTTTCTGTGTTTACTCAGACAAATCCTTTTGTTGGTGGGGAAAAGGATACAGTGGGCTTCTGTTGTTGTTAAATTTATACTTGATTTCTTTCAAGCCACAAGAGTATGTTGGTTTTAGCGCTCAGGATTGCTTTAATCTTCCGGTACAGGATCCATATCATTAAAAGAGTGAAATTATAACCTTAAAATGGTCTGTTGAACAATTTTTTTTCTGTAAAAGCACTCACCATTGGTCCAACTTTTGTCAATTTGTTATCAAAATGAGTGGAATTAGACCCACTGTGAGAGTACTTTCAGAAAGAACTTTCTTCCTAAATTATCATACCTTATCATTTAAGCATGCATATTAGCTTATGCACATTTACCACTATTTCATTATTACTTTCCTTATGAAAGAAAAACAGCTCAGGATAGCTGCAATACCTGTTCTTGTCGATAAGTTCAAATCTGTCTGGAGTTGCACCTCCTTAGAAGTGCACATGTGCAAAATGTTTACTTACCCCTTGCGGGAAAAAAGGGTTAATGAATTACAAAGAGCAGAATAAAGTTATGTAAAATGTTCAAAAATGTTCATTGCTGACTGCAGATAAACCTCAGCCATTTATAGCATATCCAGTTCTGCTTGCATTTACAGTATTGGAAGAGAAGTCATTGGTTTCATTGGAAATGGGAATGTGTCCAATCTAAGAAATCTAGGTCCAGTGCACAGGCAATATGGAGCTGCATTAAACACTAGCTTTGATTCCAAAACACTTTGACAGATGTTACACTGGTGGGCAAAGAAAGACAGATCCGAAGACTTGAATGTATGAAGATATAAAAGGCCAGTTTTTTAGCCTCTGGTACAGTTACTTATTTAAGGTCTTGCAGAGCAAACTCTGCACATAACCTTATTCACCATCTCCAGCTGGCATCTCCAGCAAATTGTCCCATATTGATGGATGAGGAGCTTACCTTAGTCATACATGTATTGGTCACAGTTGCCCTAATGACAGCAGTGGACTGTATCTTCTCATGGGAAATTAGCTTGTGGAGAAAGCCACAGTATACATTCCTAGCCATATGGGCTATTGAACCTGTTGTCTGCTGTTACAATTATTTTTTTTCCCTGATTACTGAGTCAAATTCAAGCTCTTAGTTCCTAAATTCAAACTATGCAATGATGTGGTCCTAAAACTTCTAAAGATCAGTGTAAAGAGCCAGAATGAAGAGAGTATTTACATTTCATCCCTTCAGGTGCAAAGATAGAGCTCTCTAACCAACACACACCTTTCTCTGAGACAACTTTAAAAAAAAAAATGGAATAAAAATCCAAGGAACTACTGACTGCTGTAAGCCTCAGCTCTTTTCACTTCAAGAATCATGTGAGAATTTCTGGTCTTCATTTATCTAGCAACTCGGCATGGCAGCATGGTCATACAAACAAACATATGAGCAAATATCCAAGTATCCAATGCTGAACAAAAATTCACTTATCCTCAATATCAGACCTCTCCCTGCATATGTAACTCTTCTAGGTTGTGAGTACCACAGAATATATATGATATACATTACTTGGCAGTTTAGTATATTTCTGCACAATACGTAGATCTCCACTTTACTTTTGGCATCTCATCAATTCATTTGTGCATGCACAAAATGACTGTGAACCTTGCTATTATGTTAATATATAAAAGCCAAGAGAAGAGAGAAAAATATTCACCTGCCAGAACATTACTTTTCTTTCCAAGGGGCTTAATATTAAAAATGGGTCTCAGTAATCATTGAAAAATTGGATTGTAAAAATAAATAAATATTATTTTAAATAGGCACTTGCCAATTTATACTGTCATCATCTTGAGAAATCTGTATTACTGATAAAGTTCTCTCCGCGATATTCGTCATGCGACAAAATATTTTGTGCATTGACTAGCACAGTAATTGGTCATTTGCTGTAGATCTTTAAGGGCAAGATTTCCACAGTTGCTGTGAGACTGATTATACAAAACACCATCAGTCAATCAGTACTAAATGACTGAGAGAAAATTGGTCTGTGAAAGCCTTCATAATTGATTTAGACAAGCAGCCTTCGCAGATATTTATGGCCTTATTAAGCACTGATTAGCAACACAGAGATGTGTATCAAAATAAGACCTACCTAATTTTTTGGAAATAAATTAATATTTTGTTTATGATAAGCAACGAGCTTCTTACATTCCCCTTTAATAATAACAGGATAATGCATTGGGAGAATATTTTGTACACATTGCCATAGATTCAGGGGTATTGAAAGTTTATCTATTATCTAGAAGAAAAAAAATTTTCCTGGAAACAAATATTCACTGAAAACAGTTATTATAGTAGAGAATGTTATTTATTTAACAAACACATCTCAAAGTATGTCTGACTATAAGACCCTTGCTGCTTTTGGGGAGGTTTTGCTTTTCTATTAATCAACACGATAAAAATTCTGTGTCAGGAGTTTTAATAATAGCATACTTCAACTATCAATGTGTTCTATTGATTATGAAGTAGTAAAAAGAAAGATATTAGATCCTGTTACAATCATTTTATGTCATTGCAGTGTAGTGAAGTCATTTGACAGTTGCTTCAAAATAATATAAACAGGATCATTTTTTTTTAGCATGCGGAAACCTGAGAGCAAACAAGAATGTGTTTTGGGTTAAAGAAGTCAAGAATAAACTCAGTAGAGAAAAACTATAATCTCAGACTGCTTTCTTGGCTATTTGGTGTTCCACTAGTGCTCTGAAAAGCTCTGAAAACAGATTTTTCCTCTATCTTGTCCAAGGAAGACAGACATGTAAGTTACTTTGATTGTCTTTACTTCCACCACCCCTCCACACCTGCTGAGTGGAAAAATCCAACAGAAAGCTGTGCTTCATAAATCTCCAAATATATAGTTTTTCAAGCCCACTTGTTCTTTGGGGGCCTAAGTTTCCTGGTAAGAGCAGTAGCAGTAATATACTGTTTTGTTCTCAGTGAATATTATAATCACTCTTCTATAAATCCTGTTAATCCTCCTACAATATTGATGGAGATAGGCTTGGGGAAAAGGAATGGTCTCTACGGTGTCTTTAAGATTCTTTTGTTTTAAGACAGTAACAACGTTCACGTAATATCCTACAATAAATTAAACTTAAAGCTTAGAGGGATTTGAAACAGATATGGATAAATCCATTATCCATGGACAGAGAAATACAGATAGATCAAGGTGCTAAGAAATGAAGGTCTCCTTAGAATAAACAGTTGCTTCCCAGCTCTAGATGTCACAGCCAATTGATGTCGCAAGGACCAGCGTGGGAATTCATGTCGAGCCTATCAACGCAGAAAGTTCATGATTCCCTGCTCTTGTTTTTGAGAAGGAGAAAAGACCCTGAGTTTGGAGACCGTGATTCAAGTGCTCTTTAAGGGAATAAAATTACAGCTTTCCTGACAAAGCTGTGGGACTGATGGAGCCCAGCAGGTGAGATAATACGGCCTGCTTTACACATATTAGGCTGGACTGATGTTCTTCCATCTTTTTGTCACCTGCCTGACTTTCTGTCTTTATCAGTTAGTAATTCTATGTGTCTCACTAGTAAGGATAAAAGTTGCCACACACAGGTCTATTTTGCTTCTTTTGCTATTATGTAGCACCTCCCAGGCTGAAAAGAGTAAGATAAGATAGCAGTAATAGTGTTTTCTGGCTTTGTCTGTCGAAGACAAGAAAATGATTTAAAATATCACAATCAGAAGAGGTGAATAGTTTCTTAAGGACATGCTAAGCTACAGGGGTGGAAAAGCAGCAGTCTAAATAAATAAACCAGAAAAGTGGACTGTGCACATTAATCATAGCATGGACATTTGACAAAACGTTAGTATTTCTTTGGTTTTTGAAATAAATCTACTGTATTTTTTCTGTGCAGCATTACTTTAGCCCAGCAGCTTCACTCCAAACTCTGGAGTTCAAAATTTCTGCGGCAAGAAGGGTAGTTAATGAGTTATACTCCCGTACACTCTGGAACTGCAGAGCTCTTTTCAGTATAGAGTTAATTACTAACCTGGAAATCTATATGACATGTAAACTTGTAAGCAGACCAGATAGCATAGGGCAGGTCAGAGAAATTCTACTACAGTGTGAGCTATAAGTCTATAAAATGGCCCCAATAGTTACAGAAAAGGAGGAATATATTAATTAATATATATTATAGAGCATTTACTCAGATAAGTGTTTCAATTAACAGTTTAATTTTGCTTTGACTTTATTTTGAGATGGGGAAAAATATTTATCGCCTAAAGTTATTAACTCCCTTTTGTAGTTTCTGATGAAATAGGACACTCCCACACAGTGTTTCTTTCTTTTCACATTTCCTGGAGTTTGAATATATTGTAAGGGAGAGCGACTTTCCTCTGGGAGACAGGTATAGTTGTAAGGTAAGGTGTTATGCTTCTGCAATTTGGATAAGTTGAAACTTCACTATACTTAAAAATGGAATGACTTTGAAATCAGTGCCATATGCAGTCACCAATGTTTCTAATGCTTACTTTGTCAGATACAAAGAGGACTATGTGAAAAGTTCATATAGACTGGAGGCAGGGTCTAAACTCTGCAAATGAAGGAAGAAGTCTGGCTACAGGTATTTCAGTTGAGGTCAACATTAGACCTTTGCTTTCTGTCTCATTTGGCCTCCTCTAGAGGCCATGCACAGTGTAGATTGGGACCTTGATACTTGGAGACTTGTGACATTTACGACCTCACTAGCAATATCACCTCCATCGACACCTAAAGATGATTTCGTTAAGTGGTAATGACTAACGAAAGAGGTTGAAGGGCCACTGCATGCCATACAAGGCTAAGAGTTAAATGTCGAAAATCTGCTTTTTTAAGGAATAGTCACTGTGCAGTACCCTGAGCAGTTGAGGATTGAGCTGGCATATGTGTAAGCCTGACCTTTAACTGTGAGTACAAACATCTACCTACAATATAAATGAAGGGACCAACGCAGAAGCTTTCCTTCATATGAAGGTATGTCATGAAGCTTTGTTTCCTATATCCAGTAAAAATTTTTTGCAGCAGATATCTAGAACAATGCATGCATACGTGCACTATTACTTGCCTATCTGAATGTTACTTCAGGTGTCACTGAAATTCAGAGTCCTCCCCTGTGGTCTCTGTGAGAGACAGTCCAGTTAGAAGAAATGGAATATAACTACTATACCTCCACATTTCAGGTTTTGCTGAGAGATTTTTCAGATTTTCACAGCTGGCTGGAAAAAAATGTTAGTATGTCACAGAATATAGTTAAAGACATTAGTTATGGAATAACATGAATAATTATAATACCAAGAAGAGTTATAGGATCAAAAGAAACTCAGATGGTTGGGAATAAACCCAATTAGGAAAAAAATCTAGTGACTGAAGTTTGAAGAATACTTGATACACTGATCACACAGTGGTATTGTCATACTATGGTGATCGATATGGTGTTAATGTCTTATTTTTCACTCAAAACCTGGAAATAACTTTTGCTCAAAGTTAATATTATTCACTGTTAGGTACATAAGCAGATCACAGATGACCTCTGGCAAGTCATTTAAAACTCATTTCAGAGTTGCTAAGTTCAGAGCAAATTATTATTTAAGTCAAGTCCTGAAGTCATTTATACATTGTACACCTCCTTGTCAGGTGGGTGATAAGCTTCCCTTTCTCTTCCCAATGTCTATAAATCCTATTATCCGTGTAGCTATCTTTAAGTTCAGTGACTGTCACTTGCTGTGTGTAGAAGGAGACAGAAAACCTCTGATCTCGCCAGTATTATTAGAAGTAACATTTAGACAATAATAAAAAGTGCGTAGCAAAAGGCTGGGATTAGTGACCTGGTAGTCTGAGCCGAGGTTGCAAATTTAGGGTGTACCCTGGTATAGGTATTGGAGTGGCTGTTGCCACAATCTAGAAGCTAAAGCTGGGTCCTAGATCTCATTATATTAGATACTTTGCAAACCCAAATTCAGAATTAATTCTTACTTCCGAGGTAAAAGATGGAAAAAAGGACTAAAATCAGCAAGGAAGCAGAAGTGAAGTGGTTTGCCTAATTTCAGTTTCAAATTCTTGCCCAAAGGAGGTAATAGAAGACAGAACAGACACCAGTTTTCTTTATCTGGTAACCTGGTATCTGGTCTCTATCTCATAGTGACTCTTGAAAACATTTCCAGGGTACTAAGACTTTTAGTTTAGTTGTTTTTGGTAATTTTTTGAGTATCCTAACCCTGCCAGTGGTTCATCAACTTTTTTTTCTGATATTCTGACAATGAGTTCCTTATCCTTTTGCCTATGAAGAAAATGTGCATGTGTTTATGTTTAAGACCTCTTCAGCGTCAAAACATATCGGATCCAATTTCAATTCATTGCATTCCAATAAAGTAACGACTGTCCTATAAAATATCATTCTGAAATTGGAACAACGATCTGCTCATATAACTCATGCAGTACATTTACCTCATTTTTTTTCTTTTCTGTGGTCCCTCTTTTGAATAAAAGCCACTTCCCATAACCCCCCAAAAATATCCAGAATAATGATAAAGGAAAATTCATGAAAGACTGTATTGTCTCCAGCTCTTTTATAGAATTTTAGTCCCACTGGTTCTTCAAATTACTTATCTTCATCAACCAGCTCTGAGTCAGAGAAACACACTGGCATGACCTCAATTAGTTGTCATTCTGCCCTGTTTAAAATCCCCAGGGTGCCATCCATCAGAATAACTATTCTGAAAAGAACAGCAGAGTGTGAATCTTGTCTACCAATCTCAAATAGGCAGCCACAGTAACGAACAATGTAAAGAAATCAGTTTCGAGCTTTTTGTTTTTATTTTGTTTAGAAACTGGCTTACTGTAAGGCAGAGAACAGCTGCTTCAGAGGTAAGAAGAATTTAGGTATGAGTAGTAGCTGGTGCCACTTAGGCTGTTCATCTAATTGCAGTTCACACCATCTGTTTGCAGTGAAGACTTTGGAAGCAAGAGGAAATGATGACTTTGCAGTTGCTGCCAGCAGGTCCGAGGAGGGTGCGTAGCGCGGGTGACAAATATACCAGCCACCACCTGCAGACTCTCCTCTGCACCTCCCTGGCCATGCAAGAGTCCTGCTCCTGCCTGAACAGCTTTTGGGTTTGCCGAAGCACGTCGCTGATTTACCCGAGGTATCTTTCCATCACCGTATCACACTAATGCCAGGTTATGCCTAACAGGGAGCAGCTCCAGGGAATGGTCACCGTGCCACTGAATGAAACCAGGTCTTACTGATCAGCCACAGGCCTCCAGTTATTTAGTAGACTGTTGTATGAGGTGCTGTTCATGTATATAGAAACTTTGTTTCTCTTTATTGCATCATTTGTTTAGCCTTTCCCTATGGATTCTTTAAACACATTCATAAAACCTGAGAAGCGTTTCTCCTGCTTCATTAATAAGGTATTTCTACATAGGAGCTACTTATTTTTCGGAGGTTACATCATATTTTAACTACGTGCTTCGTTATGCTTAGAAAGAGCTTGCTAAAAAGAATTCACACTTGATTTCACTATCTCTGAAAGTACACCTTGCTATGCAACAATGCCTAGAAATGTCCAGGTAGGCAACGTGTTGACTGCTGGACTTCCCTCATGGTTACCTTTTGCTCCCCACATAAGTTATAAATAATAGGGGGTGAAATGATTTTTTTCGTCCGTTAAAGGAAACCTTGCCTAGCACAAGTAATTCAAGATTATTAGGACATAATAAGCATCTGGCAATTTGCAGGTGCAGGAACACTGGCCGTACCATTTCTGATGTTAATCATCAGAATTCTTTCACATTTTGATAGTGATGCTGCATGCTGTTGATGCGCTCTTTAACTAAGTGTTAATATCCTGTGGAAAACAAACAAAGTAAAATAAAACCCTCAAAACACCTGTACAACATCTCTTTAGATACATGCTACAGTAGGATTCCCAATTAATTGTTTCAGAGTAGATTTTATGAAAGGCACTTAAGCAACCTGAAGTGTTTTTGCAAATATTCCTGTTTGCATTAGTTTACGTGAATTCAGTAGGGTAGTGCTTCTTGTTAGGAAAAAATGTCAGAAAACTTAGATCAGTGAAGTTTTCTAGATCATAGTGAAATTCCTGTTTTTGATATAAAGAATACACAAATCAATTTCTTCTAATAAAAGAAGAAAAAAAAAATTGAAAAAAGATCATAAGCAGTTTTTAGTCTTGTAAAGTTGTAAATTTGCACAGAACACTACTGATTTTGCCAAGAATAATAACAAGTTCATAGTGCGTGAATATATATATTGGAAACATATATTTTAATAGCAAATTAGAACAGAGGTAACTTCTGAAACCTATTTCTTTCAGTACACTTTAGGCACTGTTCATGCTTATATCTACACCTAGTTCCCTTTATTTTTATTTTTTAAGTGATAAACGATATCTGATGCAACGACATTTAACCCATTTCAGTCACTCATTGCTTATTTCAATGGATGTAGCTTTCAACGTGGCTTATACAGGTATAGCTTTCTAAAGGCTTATATAGGAATAGCTTTCTAAGCAAATGGAGGCTCCAGAGAATTTACCTATTATTTATTATTTTCTTAACTGGGCTAGTGTGGTTATAATTATACTCTTGCTATGACTGGATTGATAGGTGTCTGATACCATCCCACTGACAGAAAAAGATAAGATGTATATGGTGCATTTCCTATAAGGCAAGGAGCAGTGTAGTGGAGAGCAAGAGAGGAAGAAAAGAGGAAGAGGAAGAAATATTTTGTGAGTAGAAAACTTTCGGATAAAAATAAATTTGAAAAAATTCCATTTGTTTTCCTCAGGGTAGGAGGCAGCGAGCTCCTGGAAACATTTTTCAAAAAAATGTTACCATATTATACTAGAATAACTTGTTTTCTATTTCATTTCAGTAAAGTATCTTCAGATCAAAGGAAGCAAAGCACAATGTAATGATGTTACTCGATAATTGAGATAACGTACTCGAGTTACTCTGAGCCATTTCGGTGGGTTTAACATTCAGCAAAGGACTACTGCATACAAGACCTAAAAACAGAATGAGGCTCCACCTGAACAAACTTTTTAAGTATGTGTTTTGTAATGAGTACACCGGAACACATCCTGCGACTTTGAAGAGAATATGAAGCAAGCCAAGTGACATACTAGAGAAGGACAAGAAATCAGATTAGCTATCTGCAATACAGTGATAGGTTAAAAAATGAATGTTGATTGCAAGCAATAGGACAATGGTTTTTTTTTGTTGTTTGTTTTACAAATCAAGTAAAATAAAATTATGGTAAAATCTATCTCATTCCTCTGTTTGCATCTCTTTTTAATCTTCCTGATATACAGATATCACTTAAAAGTTACAGAATCGTTTAGGTTGGATGGGACCTCTGGAGATCATCTAGTCCAATACAATACTGAAAACATTATATTTTCTACGTATTCTTGGATTAAAAATAATTAAATGTAAATATTACAAGGTTTTAGCAAGTATAATTGTCCATGAAGAAAGAATGGTAATGGGTAGAATGAAGGAAGAATGGTAATCCTCATATAACATAAGAAACTTTTAACTGAAAATTGTTTTTAACCTTTTTGCATGTCATCAATATCCAGTCTAATTATCAATGTTTCCTGAATCTCTTCTTGCTCCTCCTTATAGTAGGTGTCAATATAATCAGAATATCGTTGCACTGCTCAGTTGGTGCAGGATGCAGTTTTTGGTGGATATTACTTGCAGAGGTAAAAGATTCCATACCTTCAATTTTTCTAAAGGACATAATAGCCTTGTGTAAATTCTGCTTTCTGTACTGACTCATGCTACACATTCAGTTTCAATTTTAAATGTAATTATTCTGTTCTTATGGTGAGTGGTGGTATGGTTACGGTAATGGCATAGTCTAGCAAAGATGCTCAAATACAGTGGAGAAATAATATCTAAGAGTATATACATGTTTTGTAATCATTGTAAAATAATTGATATCCTGACCTGGGAGTAGTACTCAGTGGAATTTCTACTGATATCATTGATAACCCTGCTGTAGAAGGGACTGTTGTGTCAGTCAGCTTTCCAGTTTCAGTGACACAAAAGGAGCAGGATCACACTACTGGTCTTAGCTTTCAGAAGCAAAGGTATTCTACTGGCTAGTTTGGAACATTATTCAGCACATAAAAATATCCTTTCATTTTGGTTAAGTTTGATCTTTTTCTTCTCCCCTTCAATGCAGCCTCATATTGTTGAGTGAGATCTATATCGGCTGAAATAAATGTTATAAACATAAGCCCGTCAAAATTTAAGTAAAATGCTACTGGTACTTGGAGTCTTGGATTCACTGCAAAACTGCAAAATATATTAAGATCCAGAAGGCAAGAACATGACCTTCTTTAACTTGTCATGGAAAACTGATATTTATATTCAGACCACATATTCAGTCCTTAATCAGAGGCCTTTTTAAAATTAAAATTGATATCAGCATTCTTATTATTGCTAGATTTATTGTAATATAATTCTGACAGTAACTGCAATGATGGGAGCTGGAATCACTAGTTGTAGAGGTTGTGGCAACCTCTCCCCTCCCGCAAAAAACAACGTTTCAGTGCAACCAGCGTGAATGTTCTCCCCTGCAGTTTCTAAACTTCTTGTATCCATGGAAGCAACTGTTAAATCATCTGTGAATTGATAAATTGGAGTCCTTTTGAATATCAACTATTATTTTTGCTTGTGCAATCACATTACTTGTTATTTTTCTTTCTTCACTTGGGAAAAAGATTCGTGAAAGGCACGAATTTCGTGTATTTCAGTACTGGAGATAGTTTGCTGAGGCTGAGCCAAATCCTTCTTGTCTGTTTGTTTGTTTGCTTGATAGGCAAGTTGCAGCACTTCTGCTTTTCACCATAACTATGAATGACACTAAGGCAAGCAACCTTTTCCTGCGTACGTCCACACAGCCTGTTCTAGTTCTTCAGAAAAAATGGCAATAAAAAATACTGTTTTTACTTCTTGGCTGCAATTGAGAAAGACAGCACAAAACTTGAAAGGAAATAGAATGAAAAGATAGCTTTAACATGACACGCTTCTCTGGTCCCTGACTGGAGCAGTCCGGTGAAGTTGTCAACAGTCACTGGAAAGCTGCTATGAATTGCGTCAGTTCCCTACAGTTGTCACTCTGTCGAGCAGTAATACATCATGCCTGACGGCAGCACCAGTTTAAGATGATTCCTCCTTTGCCCATATAATACAACATGCTGCCTCGTCAGCTGAATTAGATCAGCTATTCTTGGTGTTGCACAATCCACCTAATAAGACTTTTGAGCCAACTTAAAAATCTCTCTCTCAGTTTCTTTCTCTTCCTCCAGCCTTTGAAAACAAGGCACAGCACATTCAGCTTTCTGATAACATATTTCTGCTTAGATAACCAGCACTGATACTTCTAGAACACCAGTTTGGTGGATTTCTTCCATATACAAAATGGGTGCTTTAGGAAGGTCTGCATAAGTCCATGTAATATATTTCTTTATAACAACAGAAACACATATAACAGAAAGACCTTCCTAGGGCTAACCAGATACAGTATATTTTTTCTCCAGCACTAGAGCACAGACGGAAAGATCTTAGGTGGTACGTCTAATTAGATTCAGTCTGTGTCCACACTGAATATAGATTAAAAGATGCCTTTTCTTCTTCTTTTTTTTTTTCTCTCTCCCATGTCTGCATAAGAAATACAATACAAAACCAGGACCAGTGACAGGCTCTTTATGTACCCATTTCACTGTTGCTGAGCAGTCAATAAAATGCTGAGCAACTGACAAGAAGAGGACAGGTTAAAAAAAGCAAAACAAACAAAATTATAATTTAAAAACATGAACTTGGCCAACTGATTATGTTACTGCTGAGAAGAAGAGGTTAAGATGCTCAGTTTACATTCGTTTACTTGGTTGATTGGGGTTCAGGTTTTTTACTTCCATTTTTAATATTATTTTTCTGCCCAGTAAACTGTTTGTTCTTCTTCTTGCAGTTCTTCTCTGTTTGTTCTTCTTCTTCTTGTTCCTCTAACAGTTATTAAAGATTTATTATTGCAGTTTTTCACCTGTAACATTTTTAATAAACTACAACTTGTACATACTGTGCTAACATGGAAAAAATGAATACAGTATAGAGATATCTAAAGAAAATAAATCACCTATTTGAAAAGAATACAGCCAAATCAGGCTTTTATTGTTAGCAAGTACTCAAAAAATACCTTATATTTTCATATTCTGATCCCTTTAATATCTTCCTTCTTGCCTTGTAAGGGATATTTTTTCTTCATTTCTCTGTCCTCCTGTTCCTTCCTCTTTTCTTTCTTATGACTCACTTACTACAATTGAAGCCAATAAAAAATCATACTCAGCCACTCAATCAATTGCTATGGAATTAAAACCAGCATACTAACATTTCAACAGTCTTATTTCTGTCTTTTCATTTTCTTTAGTCTTCCCCATCTTTCAGGTTAGCTGTGCTGTGCTCATGATCCCAAATCTTACAGGCAGGCTAGGCTAAGGAAAGAATTTGCTGGGAAAGGTGATAACTATAGATGGAGTACAACAATGGACAACTGATATAGATGGAATACGAAAATGGAAAAGCTTTTGGATAGACATACATTGGGTGATTTTTAGCAGCCCAGGTGACAAGAAGATTTTTGTGCCCAAAAGCCTGGTCATCTATTCCTGCTTTAACAATCGGCCTAAGCAACTATCAAATTTTTCTGTAAACCCTGCCTTTCTCCATCATCTCAGAATGTGAGCACTACATACCTTGACCCTATGTCATCTTGCTTTTAAGTTCCACTTTTAGTCCACTACAGTCAGTCTCCTTCCTCTTTATCCATGTGAGTGAAGTCTTGTGATTACATTTAGACCCAATACTGAGCCCTTCTCAGGTGAAAAATTCAAAATCTCCATTCACTTTAATAGTACACAGCTGAGATCTTTGCTCCTTTCCTTCTCCTATCTCTACAACTTCACATCTCTGCATTTAAGTGCTTGAAGCTATTTTTTTAGGAATGTCTCATGAAACTTGATACAGATATCACATAAATGTAAAGTTATATCCCATTACAAGGTGTAAATAGGTTTTGGCACTCACAACACGGGAAAAAGATCCAATTGAGTTGAAAGACAGAAGTAGAAAGTGAGCTTGCAATTTTAATGCAAGCAATTAAATACAACTACTAGCATTTTGAGATTAATGGTACAATGAAACAATCCTAGTCTTTGTGGCTTAATATACTGAAATGAAATCTTAAATTAGACCTATAATGTGAGCATGTGCAAGCGGTTCCCTTCATGTATATTTAAACCCAACATTAATATTTAACATTTACATTCAGGACTATGCTTTTTCAGCCAAAATATGACAAAGACTGGATGAAAATCTTCCACTGGTGTAATTCTAGAAGCAGTCTATTCATTTCAGTGTAATTAATGTGGATTTAAACCCAAAGCCAAAAAGGAAGGCTTCTAGTAGCAGAATGCCTACGCATCACTTCTAAATTTAGACTTCAGCGTTCTTGAGGTTCAAGTTTTATTCTAGTGTGCTAGTCACAAAAAATATTAATTCATTTCAAGAAGGAAGAAAAAAACTATCCAGAGAAGGAGTGGAAGGAAGTAATAGTCCAGATCACCAATTAGCAAATTTATACTAGCTGAGCCTTATAACAGAGGGTCAGTATAATTCATAATCTGTTGGAGAAAGAGTATTATACCCCCCAGCTGATTCCAAATGACATGATGAATTCTTGGTTCTGTCCAGCTGTGTTGCTGCAAAGATGGCTCTTGAGTAAATCTTCAGTTCTTTCCAAATAATACTAATCTTTAGTTCTCCTAAAGAGAAAGATATTCTGCCATTAGTATGACCTGCTCCTAAAATATGAATGTCTTGTTCATTTAAACTATCAGCATGAGGACTGAAGCAGGTTTTTTTCTTTTTTTCTTTTTTCTTTTTTCTTTTTTTCTTCTTGTAACTTAGATAGCTTCATGTACTTAAGCAACTGTGTTCTATTTGTTAATAATTGGTTATTAAAAACGTAGAGAAAATACGAAATGCAATAAAGAGAATATATTTTCCCTAGATACATGACTTTTCAGGTATTTAGCCAGTACCAATAACATATGATTTTCCAGGGTAATGTAAAGTGGCTAAATAATGTGTAGAACATTATTATTAGGTAAATAGTGAAAGCAGCAACGTTAGAAACAGTAAGAGCCTTTGAGAATACTACAAAACTTGTTTTAACCCTCCCATAGCTTCACAGAAGTCTTCAAATTGTGAGATGTTCTGTACAGCCTGTGTAGAGATACACTGCACAACCCAGCCACAAGGCTACTAGCACAGCTAAACTTCAGTGAGGGGTGGTACTCAAAATAATTGGACTACCACAAATAAAAGGAAATATCTGATAGCTGCATCTGCACCAGAACTCATTATTAGAGATCTGACTATTATTAGAGAAATAGAGAACCTCAGGGTAAGGTGCTAGAACAATATCACAGAATCACAGAATCACAGAATGGTTGAGGTTGGAAGGGACCTCTGGAGATCATCTAGTCCAAACCCTCCAGCAGGGTCTCTAGAGCATATTGCCCAGGATCGCATCCAGATGGGTTTCGAATATCTCCAGTGAAGAAGACTCCACAACCTCTCTGGGCAACCTGCTCCAGTGCTCTGTCACCTCCCACCCTCCCCCACCCCCACCCACCCCAGGAAAGAAGTTTTTCCTCAGGTTCAGATGGAAATTCCTGTGTCTCAGTTTGTGTCCGTTGCCTCTTGTCCTGTCGCTGGGCACCACGGAGAAGAGACCGGCCCCATCCTCTCAACACCCTCCCTTCAGATACTTATACACGTTGATGAGATCGCCTCTCAGTCTTCTCTTCTCCAGGCTCAACAGGCCCAGCTCTCGCAGCCTTTCTTCAGAGGAGACATGTTCCAGTCCCCTCATCGTCTTTGTAGCCCTCTGCTGGACTCTCTCCAGTAGTGCCATGTCTCTCTTGTCCTGGGGAGCCCAGAACTGGACACAGTCCTCCAGGTGAGGCCTCACCAGCGCTGAGTAGAGGGGGAGGATCACCTCCCTCCGAGGATACCATTGTCCTTCTTGGCCACAAGGGCACATTGCTGGCTCATGCTTAACTTGTTGTCCACCAGGACTTCCGGATCCTCGGCAGAGCTACTTTCCAGCAGGTCAACCCCCAGCCTGTCCTGGTGCATGGGATTATTCCTGCCTAGGTACAGGACCCTGCACTTGCCTTTGTTGAACTTCAGGAGGTTCCTCTCCGCCCACCTTTCCAGCCTGTCCAGCTCCCTCTGAATGGCAGCACAGCTTTCTGGTGTGTCAGCCTCTCCTCCCAGTTTAGTATCATCAGCAAAGTAGGGGGAGTGCACTCTGTCCCGCCCTCCAGGTCATCGATGAATACATTGAACACTGGAGCCAGGACTGACCCCTGGGGGACACCACTAGCCACAGACCTCCATCTTGACTCTGTACCACTGACCACAACCCTCTGAGCTTGGCCATCCAGCCAGTTCTCAATCCACCTCACTGTTGATTCATCCAGCTCACACTTCCTGAGTTAACCTACAAGGATGTGATGGGAGACAGTGTCGAAAACCTTGCTGAAGTCCACGCAGACAACATCCACTGCTCTGCCCTCATCTACCCAGCCAGTCATGCCATCAGAGAAGGCTATCAGATGATTTCCCATTTAGTGAATCCATGCTGCCTACTCTGGATCACCTTCTTGTCCTCCACATGCTTAGTGAGGACCTCCAGGATGAGCTGTTCTCTCACCTTTCCAGGGATGGAGGTGAGGCTGACAGGCCTGGAGTTTCCTGGCTCCTCCTTCTTGCCCTTTTGGAAGACTGGCGTGACATTGGCTTTCTTCCAGTCCTCAGGCACCTCTCCTGATCTCCAGGACCTTTCCAAGATGATGGAGAGTGGCCTAGCGATAACATCCACCAGCTCCCTCAGCACTCGGGGGTGCATCCCATCGGGGCCCATGGATTTATGGATGTCAAGTTTGGACAAAAGATCTCTAACCTGATCCTCCTCCACCAAGGGAGAGCCTTCCTTTCTCCAGACTTCCTCTCTTGTCTCCAAGGTCTGGAATTCCTGAGGACTGGCCTTAGCAGTGAAGACTGAAGCAAAGGCAGCATTCAATAACTCTGCCTTCTCTGTATCCTTCGTCACCAGGGCACCCGCCCCATTCAGCAGCGGGCCCACGTTTTCCCTAGTCTTCCTTTTGCTCTGGATGTATTTGAAGAAGCCGTTCTTGTTGTCCTTGACATCCCTTGCCAGATGTAATTCCAAACGGGCCTTAGCCTTCCTTGTCGCATCCCTGCATGCTCTGACAACGTCCCTGTATTCCTCCCAAGTGGCCTGTCCCCTTTTCCACATTCTGTACACTTCCTTCTTCTGCTGGAGTTTGGCCAGGAGTTCCTTGCTCATGCAGGCAGGTCTCCTGCCCGTGTTGCTGGACTTCTTCCTCAGAGAGAAGCACCGATCTTGAGCCTGGAGGAAGTGATACTTGAATATTAACCAGCTGTCCTGGACCCCCCTTCCTTCCCTAGGGACCCCCCTACCCCATGAGATTCCTCCCAGTAGGTCCCTGAAGAGGCCAAAGTCAGCTCTCCTGAAGTCCAGGGCTGTGAGTCTACAACCATACAAAAGTATTCTGCTCTGCTTATTGCAAAACCCATGAGAGTTTTTTGTAGAACATTACTGAGAAGAGTACAGACTCTTGTACTTTGCCTCCCTGTACTACCCGCTACACTGAAGAGTTATCTGGACAGAGATTGAAAATCAAAAAGAAAACAAATGAAGAAAATCTCCCATGGTAACCTCTAATTTCTTTTTTACGTCATCTATTATCTTTCTTTTGTTTTATGTTAAGGGAAAAAAAGTGGTTGAAACATGTGAGAACATCACAAATTGTAATTTAACGGAGAAGAATCACTAAAATCTATCAGTAATTTGTGTTGATTGTACCATAACTAGTATAAGAAATACAGTAGTTGCTCAGGCAGTACTCAGGCAGTAAATAAATGGAAGTAGTTTTTTCATACATTAGAAAATAAAATTCTGCAACATTTCACCACATAATAGCAGCCAATGGGATAGATATAATCAAGAATAGAATAGATAAAATCATGGAAGATAAATCTTTCAATGTCTATTAGAAATGATTGTCCGGAGGTGTCTCTTGGAGCCCTTAAAATGATCGATTGCTAGAAGCAAAAGGGAGGAAGGGTAAGTCTAACTTGGACAGTTCATAGAGTACCGTCTTCTTTACTTTCCACTACTCCTAATGTGAGAGATACAACATTAGTCATGGAACATTTCTTATCAGCCTATTATGCAGCTTTTATTTTCCTACATCACTGAAGTGGCACTCAGAAATTCTGTGTTCAGTTTCTCGTTCTGTTACAAATTTGCTGTGAGATTGTGGATATGTCAAGAGCAGATTTACAGACGTATACAGATAGTTTTTGGCTCAGTCTTGTTCTTTTTAAGTGTTTTAGATATGGTTTAGATAAGGTTACCAGTTAGTTTGCAAAACCAAATAGTAAAAAGCAAAAACTCTGTTGCTAAAATAATTTTCTGTACTTTTTACATTTTCCCATATTCTCTTTAGGGGTATGAAAACTAGAAAGAAATGTTTAATGTCATGTGGCTTGCTTTTACAAATACATTCAGATATACCTCAAACTGAAACACTGATAAAATATATTTTGTTTAAAAATGTAAAAAAAAAAAGGGATTTTACAATTTTTTTTTCAAAAAAATGTTTAACAGCTAGGGCAATAAAACAAATTTAATCTGTATTTGCAGGTATTGTTATTCAAACAAAATATCTCTTTTTTAGCAAACACGCAGTTAAAACACTGTAATAAGCCCTACTATTCCCAAGTTTGAAAGATATATGAAATCCCACCTAATCTGGCATGAGTTCTAGGCTTCTACATCTGAAGCTTAAGTCCCTTAAGTCTTGTAATAGATAAAAGTGTTTTCTAAAAAGTCTTAAATCTCTGTTTCTTACTGCAAAATTACTGCCATCTGTAAAATAGTTACAGTAATATTTTCTTTTCTTATCTTCTCCGTTTATTTTGTAAAGGATATGGGAGCCAGAACTACCTGCTGGGATATTTTTTAGCAGCATGTAGTGCTATTGGTTTTCTAACACTCCTAAAGTATCCAGAAGTGCAGATACAACACAAATCACTTGTACTTCGTTTGATGACTAGTACATGTCCTTATACTTATCATTCTATTTCAATAACATTTTCAGGAAGTCTCAGTCTTTGAAATGTACAGATTGTGTTTTTGTACAGAAGCAAATGTTTGTTTTGTTGAACAGAATTATTGCCAGTAGATATATTGCTTTCTATTGAAACTCTATTAAGTACTAAGATTAGCATGCTGATAGCATTAGTTACATTCAGCTTGACAAATATTCACCAACAAGCAACCTTCTCCAAAAGGATGCTTCCAATTCACTTGCTTGTGATGGTCAGATGATGATAAGGGATATACATCATTGGCTTGCAATCTTTTCAAAGTTTTGAAATCTCCAGAGCCTAAATCAGACACAGAGTTTGGACAGTGTTCTAGCACTGTGTGTGTTTTTATTATAAATTCGTAATAAAGAGGAATTCAAGCTTCCAAAAAACTCAAGAGGATATTTCTGTTCCAAACTAAGAAAATAAGTTTTCACAAAAACAAGATAAGTTTTTGGATTTTTTTAAAGGCTAGCTAAGATGAAACGATGAGACATTTTAAGAAGACAGTGATGGCAAGCAGAAAGGACAAAAAAAGTGGAGAATTTGAAAAACACAATTATACAGTGGTGGTAATGGTTTCTAATGGCTGCTCCTGGTGTCTTACTCCTTGTCACAGCTCCTTGTTTCTTATGGCTCCTCTGCTCCAGCGTGGATCTCTCACGGTTGCAGTCCCTTGGAGTGTCCTTGCCACAGCGCAGGTCTCCAGTGGCCATGGTCTTTCAGGGAGTCCCTCCTGTGGCACAGAGCACCTCCGTCCCAGAGCGCATCTCCAGCCATGGCCCCAACAATGTCCCCGCCCACGTGTCTCCTCCACTTCCTCCTCCTATGTCTCCTTCTGTGTCCTCTGCTCCACACAGCTGTCACTCTTTCTTAAATATGTAGCACCATGTGCACTACTCATGTGGGCTGAAATTTTGGGACATGATGCGCTGTTTTCATCCATTTCAGAGCCATCTGTGACCAGCTGTGATTAGCACAGGGTAGTTCACGGCTTCTTCCTGCTCAGGGCACACCTGCAGCGCCTACTTCTGAAACTGCAATTTAAGCCTAACATAAATACTTATTACCTATGTTTCTTAGGCTCTGTGGCTGTATTTTGTTTTTATGTATAATAATAATAGCCTGAGATTAAGCATAAAAAGGCTAGAATTTTCAAAGAGAAACAGAAAGTATATGTTTTGTGCTTTCACCACTAAAGGACTCCATACATCCGTACATCTTTTTCTGAATTTAATGTGAGAACTAACTCAAAGGAATTCTAGTTGTATTAGGCCTTTAGGCAAAAGCTATTGAAGTAACACCTACTTTGTGGATTCAGCCATGGTGGAAGCTGCATAGGACCGATAAGAGTTAGGCAGGTCTAGGTAGGCCCAAAAGAAAGAGGTTGCCCAGCAAGAAGGCTGAGCCTTTGTTGGGAGAGATTCAGGGAAATATCAGCAGACTTTCCCGTCTTTCAGGTGGAGAAATAAAAAGGCAACTGGATGGAATTTGTACACTTACCTACATGTTTGAAGGTGAGAACAAGCTCTAGCCTAAAAGTCATATATAGCTGTATTAATATCGCTCTGTGTCTGAGCTGGTATGTCCAGTATCTCAGGAGGGCGTACAAGCCTGTGTCAAGAGCTGTGAGAAACGTAGTAACTCCTCTAGTGCTTGCTTATGTCCAGCTCACAGCACAGACAAAGGGGCCTGGATCCTCTTGCAGTCTTGTCTGGTTACCTATATGCTGACCCATTTGAGGCAGGTGGATCAGGAGGGATCCATGGGCTATTAGTTCTGCTGTTATTAACTAGTCCCATCACATTTCCTTCCACAGAATTATGACTATTTTTACAAACTGGGAAGACTGGTTAATGATACTACACTGGTATGAAGTTGGCTAAAAGACTGCAAAATAGGCACAGTATTTGTAAAATGCTCATTGGAGAGTGATAGAGTAATGTCATTTGAAAGAAACCGTGGAGGTCACCTTGTCCCTAACCTGTGCAGAGCAGGGCCAAGAGGGGCATGTTGCTCTGGATGCCATTCAATTCCATTTGGACTGTTACTCAGGATGGGGATTCTGCAGCACCCCTCGGTTGGGCTATCATCCTGAGAAACAACTGTACCCTCTTTGCCTAGTTGCAGCATCCTCATTTGCAGGCTGTGTCCCTGCATCCAGTCAGTCTGTGGCTCCAGAGAGACGTCAGTTCTGTCATCTCTCCTGTGTGACTCAGTGTGCCCAGGAACCTTGCTGGCACAGAAGGTAATGTTGTTGGCATGGCACAATTTGGCCGTGTTGTTCAATTCTTGATGGCTTTCCCCACATCCCTTGTGATCCTCCACGTGCTGGTGCCCAGGAGGCCTTTCTTCAGTGCCTTCCTGGGGCTGGAGGTAAGGCTGACTGGCTAAGATTTCCTCTGTCCTCCTTCTCACCTTCTGAAGACAGATCTGATATCTGTCTACCATTTCCTAGTTTCCCGGAAACTCCCCCAGCCACCAGAACCTTCCCAAATCAATAGAAAGCAGCCCTTAGAGGAGGTCATTCAGCTACCTTGGTGATCTCTGAGGCATCCCTAGTGCTCCCATGAGCTTGGGGAAGTCTAGTTTGCTGCAGTGTCCCCCAGCTTGGGCAGTGCTCTCCGGAACATCGTCTTTCACTCCCACCAGCTTGGGCAGTGGGGTCAGGGTCCTAGGAGACCAACACTGCAAACTGAGACCCAGGCCCAAGCAGTACCTTTACCTTTCCCATGGCCAGAGCATTGATGTTTGTTCCTGCTGGCCACAGCCATGCTTTATCGACTGCTTGCCCATGGGAAAAGCCTGTGTTTGTACATTGAGGAGGCTGCTCCTGGAGAGCAAGTATCTCTCTGGACCCCTTTGACTTCCAGGGCAGTCTTTCCTGTAGGCCTGCCTTGGTACCTCCTCAAACGAAACTAGATCTTTTGGTGTCCAGGGCTGTAATTTTGATCTCAGTCATGTTGACTTCTCTCAGGAGTTGAAACTTCTCCGTCTCATGGACACTGCAGCTATGGCTGTCTTCCACCTTTATCTCGTGAAGCAGTTTTTCCTTGGCTGTGAGGAGGCAGTCCAGTCAGTCACTTCCCTAAGTTGCTTTTGGATCTCTTGGGCCCAAAAATTGCCTACAGGACACTCTAGAAGTCTGATGGGTGTCTGGAGCCATAACCAAGGTGTTCTTTCAGCTGCTCATGGGTTAATCCCAGTGTCCCCAGAGTAGAAGACCTGCAAGAATTAGGTTTGCTTCCACTGTCAGAAGAAAGCTTCATTCCTTTCCTCTGCTTCATTAAGTGCTGTGCAGTAGATGCTTCCCATGACCTCGACTTTGTTGGACCCTCCCCCAAGCTGTAACTTTAAGCTATACCCTGGCTCTGGCCCACTACCAAGGCAAAGCTGTATTCTTTCAAGCCACTCGTCTGTGGAGAACACAGCCTTTCCTCTTTGTCTTCCCATCTTGCCCTGCTGCAAACCCTCCCTCTGTCCTTTGCAATAGCCTAGTCATACAATCATCCAAACATGCATTCCTACTCCCAAGGAGACTCCCAATTTGCACCCCTACACAGTCTTGCTATTACCCATATCCTGTGTTCTCTGATCCTGACTGCTCAGCCAGCTTTTCAGCTGATTCCCTCCTCTAACCCTCCCTACAGTCAGCACCCACATAAAGGATTTTTTGGATGAGGGCACAGGCTGTCAAGTGGACAGTCTGCTTCACCAGAGGACCTCTGATACCAGCCATGCAGTAGGGAGTATCCAGCTGCTATCACTCCCTGTTTCCTCCTGGTGCAGAGATGTGGTTCATGCTTGGATGGCTTTGATGCCTCCCTAATGGAGTTTATTCCTTTTCACCTGCTCCTGCGGCACTCTACCTGTTTTGAGGAAAGAAGGGACTTTCCTCACAAACTTCCAATCTCCTGCTTCTTGGGAGTCTCTATCCACTGCTCACTGGACTGTAGGCTCCAGCTCTCCCCTCCCTGTGCAATGTAAGTTTTGGGCGTTCCTCCCTGTAAGCACCTCGTCAATCTTCTGTTCTCTCTGCCTGATGCTATGCGGTCTGCTGACCTCCTCCCATAGTATGCTGATCAGAACACATCCACCGGCAATATGTGGGGCTGCTATTGACACTCCACACTAGTGAGGAGCACTATTTGACTCCCTAATTCTAATTTGTGGAACTAGTTAATATAATAAAAATTTGGACTGACTCTCCTTTTCAGATATAAATATAAAGCTGACTTCATGTCCCATGTCAAAACAAACCAATCAGATAAATATTGATTGATACCATGCTAGCATTTTAAGTTTATGAAAGGTCAATTTTCAGACGAAAGTCAGATAATTTGAAATGATGTGGAAAACTTACTTTAGTATGAGTAATGATTTCTTAGGTCCTCCCCCTGCCTCGATTTTTCATTTGTAAGATACAGTAGGTAAATACTAGGAATACAGGAATCAAAGAAAATGCTAAATCTGTGCATACATCCTAGAATTATTTCTTCTGTAATTTAGATGCTGAATTTTCAGTTAGTGTAAATGTCAGTACTGTTGTGTGCTATTTTGTATAATAACATTGTAGCTTATTCATGGCAACCCTCCGGCTACAGCTGAACAGCACATGACAAGAGTCAAGAGAGAGGTACAACATTTTTGTGTATATCTTAATTTTTCTGTACCCTGTATTCCCCCTATGAATTAGCAGATTTATAGCCATCTCAGCCACAGACCTTCGAAGGATCTTGATCTCAAGTGTGTATAATGATTCCATACGAACTGCTAAATTGTATTTTAGGCTTGGTATTTAAGAAAATTCTAGCTTAATTCAAGGATTCTCCTTCTGTGAGCAAATTAAAGACTTGTATAGTGGGGAATGTTATGTAGAACTGTGTCTTGAAGGGGAGACAAACCTATCTATCTATCTATCTATAAAAAAAAGGATCAAGCTGCTCAGGTTTATGCTTTTTATCATGCTTTTTAAACATTTATCATGATTAACAGCTATGAAGTTTGCTGCTAATTTTACAAAATATCACTAGTGAAATAGAAAAGACTTTTCAGCTTAAATTTATGAGCTTCAGATCAGCATCTGAAGTCAATACTGTTCCAAATAAACTTTCCCAGATATGCTTTGATTATTTCGTATTAAAAGAAAAGAAATGGCGGAAGCAGTGGCAGACAGCCATCCTCAGCAGCCTCTAATAAAATTATAGGCATACATGTTAGACGCAGAACGAAACCTTTTGCAGCCTGAGTCCATTATTAGATCTATTTCTTCTTCAGACATCACAAGTTCAGATGTCTCTGTCAGTAGTTAATTTGGATCATTAGAACATCAGCAACTGAAAGGAACAAGACATAAGGGTTTTCTTTCAAGAATTTCTCTTTCTGCCCTGTTTTTTGTTGCTAGTTGAATTATTTTTAAGTCATTTTCTCTTTTTTTGTGCTGGAGATTTATCTGGTACAGACACTGTTCTCACTACACAGGCAAGACTTTTACTGCAACACATAAGAGGGCAGTTTGTATTTCCTTCTTCTTACTTGACAGTTGTCTCAGTCAAGCTGTCCAGCGTTCAAGGCCCCTGAGCCAACCTGAAAATCTTGTATTTCTGAAGCAATGACAATTCAAAGGAAATCTGTTCAGCAGGGTTCGGGCAAGAGACAAGCAGAACAGAATTCAACTTTCTGTTTCATGGAATAGTCTAAGTGTTCATCTGAAGCTCCTTTTCTATTTCGCAAGATGCAGAAACTTCCCCTCTGCTCAGCCCTGGTGACGTCACATCTAGAGTGCTGTGAGCAGTGCTGAGGTCCCCAGTGCAAGGGAGACAGGGACCTGCTGGAGAGAGTTCAGGGAAGGGGCACAAAGACGGTTGAGGGACTGAAGCATCTCTCACATAAGGAGAAGCTGAGGGAGTGTTCACCTTGGTAAAGAGACATCTCCAGGGTGCTCTTATCAATCAAATATAAATATCTGATGGGAGAGTTAGAGGAGAATGAGGCCAGACTTTTCTCAGTGGTGCTGAGTGACGAAATGAGAGGCAAGGAGCACAAACTGAAACATAAGAAACTACTGCTGAACAGAAAAAAAAAAAACTCTCCTTCACTGTGAGGGTGACTAAGCAGTGAAACAGGTTGCCTAGAGAGGCTGTGGAACCTCCTTCCTTGGAGATATTAAAATTTATAGTGGACGCTATCCTGAGCAATGTGCTCTAGGTGACGCTACCTGAGCAGGGGAGGTTGGACCAGACGATCTCCAAAGGTCCTTTCCAAGCCCAACTATTCTATGATTCTGTAATAAACATTTTTTAGTTTTTGTTAACAATGTGAAACCACTGTTTACCTATGATATGAAATAAATAATTGTTTCAGGTAAGTAATAATGTGAAATGCTTTTAGGTGACTAGAGAGAATAACACAATACTCATTGAATCCTTTATTTTATAGGGTCATCAGCCAAAAATATAGTCTCCAGAGAAGTTCCGGAAAAGATTCATTAATATTTTAAAAGGATTTTTAGCATTTTTCATTTCTATTTAGACATTCTAGTTTAACTGTAGTAATAATAGCTTGCACCAGCCTCCATTAAGGGTATTATTGTTCACATATTAAAGAGCTAAAAAAAATATGCAAATTTAGGGACTGAGCGGTAATAAATGCTTTTTGTTAGCATTATCTTAAGCAGAAGTAATGGGATGAATAATCCATAATGGATATGTTCTAGGAGAGCAGGTCTTTGTCAAGAAAATGCTTGTTGCTAAGGAAACTTGTTTTGTTTTTGCATAGCAAATAGGTTTTGGAGGAAAATTGCTCATATAGCCTTGAAATATGTTTCCCCTAAGGTCTTGGCCACAGTTTTAGTTTTTTCACCTGGCATTGGATATTATTTTGTATAAAGTGGTAATGAATCCCTGAATTATTTAGGGCTGTAGGCTGCTTCAAACACAGAAACTTCAGGGAGGCAAACCTCTAAAGAGTATAAAGGAGATTAACTCCACATCACCTTGTGGCCTATCAGTAAATCTTGGAGTGAAGTTTTTTAAAATTTTCCTCTATGTAAGTTTGTTTTGTGTGTAAATAGATCAGCCAAAAAAGTAACTTGTAGGCAAAATCAGTTTGATTCAGTGACCACATCCATTTCTGAGATCACAGACTAATATCCTGGCAGGCACTGAGAGTCTTCTGGTACTGTATTTTAATACTAGCTCTAAAGATCTGTTTGTGGAAGATAAGCATCATAACCGTCTTGCACTGTTCCTGTTCTGGCTAGGAATAAACCCAGGACAGTACACTATAAACAGAGTATCCCATTGCTAAGAAGAAAATGGTCATACACTTCTGGAAAAAAAGGAACTTTTATTTGTTATAACTTTAGGGTAATATAAATAGAAAAAAAAGTAGAAACTCTTGCTAGCTTTTTTTTTTTTTTTTAAATAGGTCTGCTTTCCTCCCTCTTCCCAAAGTGCAGGGCATATTTCTTTTTCTCTGCCTAGAACAGTTGTTCCTCTCTGCAACATTTCTAGCTTTCAGTTCATCTCTTTTCCCCTGATCTCAAAGTTTGAGTTTACTCCTACCACAGTATGTGGAGTAACTTGCACTGACTTCAGCTTAGACAAGATTTAGGAACCCTCTCCCTTTTCCTTTTTTAAAAAAATGTTTGTTTCTTCCTCATTGTCTTCCATTTGGATTTAGTAAGGCTCATGGCTTTCTGCAAGACTCCTCTCTTTTTTTAGCGCATCGCAGTCTAAGTCAATTCCTTTTAATTATCTTCTGTAATCCCTCCACAGTCATGAAGGAACTGCATCAAGTCTAGCAGGTTTTTCTTTGCTGAAAGATGTACAATAGCAATACTCCAAAGCACAAGGTCAAAGTCTGAAAGATTTAATGCAAAAAAACAACCACTGAGAATAGAACAAATCTCAGATTATGTTTTTCAGTGGGAAAAAACCCAGTAATCTCAAAGACATTTTGGGGACGAAGCCTTATTCCTGCTTTCCCAGTACAGCATGGTATGAAATGTTTCAACCATGTTATTGAGATCTTGTATCCATGATTGCACGCATCAAATAAAGCGTTGTAGATGGGGGATTTTTTGGGGGTCTAACAAATATTCTGTGAATATAACGAGACATAGAATACATATTAGTTACCTGTATGTATATATGCCAAACAATATATATCATATTTAGGAATTTTTATATTTGACAAAAATAAATTATTTGCACATTCATAAATCTAATTAAAAATTTGCAAAAATGTTTTGGAAAGGTAAAAATTGCCCTCGTGATGTTAAGCCTTACTCTGCGAAGCAAAACACGAGAGATCTCTTTTCATTTTAGCTCCTAGAAGCAAGAAGAAACTGGCAACGGTATATAATGCCTTAAAAACTGACCAGATAGCAAAATGATAGAACATTGTAATGAATAAAATGAAAGGTATGCTTTCCAATTAATATAGTGTTTGGTAAAAGTAATTTTGCCTAGCAATATTACCTGAGCTTGTATTCAGTTACCAACTCTAGAATTAGTTCTTGAATGCTAAGAGTCTGAGATAAGCCTATAGGTTATACCCTCAAAGCATTTTCTACTTAGTCATTGGGACTTTCTGGCTTTTAATATGCGAGAATAATTTCTTTGCCATTTGTTCCCTGTCCACTTTCTAGCTGTGAAAAGTAAGAAACTTTTTTTACTCTTTCTAGACAAAAAATTTCCTGAACCTATCTTACTCCCTAAAGATAAGATGCAACTGCAATCTATACGTGATTTAGCAGACCATTAGGGTCATTCACAGAAGCACCAGATATACGGACCTGCTGGGCAAATCCTAACTTATCTCTTCAGTAACACCTGCAAAAGATGCATAGGGAGTCTTAGGTTCACATGAAAGTTCAAATAAACATGGAATTCATGAAATCGAAGTGATGCAAAACCCATTAATCTGATAAGCATATAAACTCTCTGTGTCTTTTAAAATAGGCCTAAGTAATAGTCTCATAATATTTCTATTTCCAGTTTCCTGTTCTCTTGCTTCTACTCAAAAGAATAAATTAGTATTGTCTTGCTCCTTAAAAATGTCTCATAGAACCAGGAAACCTCAGTTACTCCTTGATCTAGAACCCATAAATGCAATGATACAATACAACAGCGACGACAAAAATTAATATTGATCCTTATCAGATGGCAGGAAATTCTTGCTAAAGCCAACTGGCTAGAAAGGAACCGCCAGTCAGTCCTTCCTCACTCTCTCAAGGAAAACAAGGTCAACTTAATTTGGTGTAAAATCTGTGACACATAGATAGCTTTTCAATATGAATGTGAATAATAATTATGAAATAATGTAAAATGTATTAATAAATTATTGAAAATATTAACAAAAATTAGCTACATTTAATATGGGCATCTAGGCATATTTTAATCAATAACGAAAAGATAAAATTTGTAGCTGTGCATCGTAGTCAAGATCAGGACCTTGTTCACAATGCTCTCTACTATTTTATTAAAAATATAGACCCTTTCCCAAAGAACTCACAGTCTTATGCCTGGATCCATCAATCTAACCTTTATAAAGGGCCTGCTTGGAGCTGTATTGTCCTCAGGAGTCCAACTGTATAGCGATTAGATTTGGACCTTTGCAACATCTAAAACATTTATGCTGCAGATATGCTTTTGTTTTAATAGTATATTTGACTTAAATTGTGTGTACTAAAAGCAATTCTTAAAAAAGTTTATTCTCAGCAGTGGTTTGAATCAACACATTTAGAAAACAATTAAATTGAAATATACTGGGAGAACTAAACTGTGCTGAGTGAAGCAAATGAAATTCTCATACTTTTAAACTATCACTCTTAATGGATAGAATTTAAGAAAGGTCCACGGTGATAAACATATTTAAAGTCAAGCTGATCAATAATTGGTAATTTAATCACATTCGTTGCTATTTCAGTCATTCAGATATCATGCTCACCTGCACAATTGTATGTCTTTAATACACGTAATTCTTGCACTGCCTTAACACTATTATAAGAAAGAATCTTCTCAAAGGTTGAGTCTTTTATCCTCTTGCCTGAAAAAGAATGCTTTTTTCAGGAAGTCGTTAATACATTACTTGTATCAACACTGTCCATTCATTTGACAGCAAGTCTTTTTGACTAATCAGTAAAGATCAATTGATCAAAGTTAGATTTGAAGGATAGACTATTACAGATCTTTCTTTCTTTGCTGTATGACAGCTCTATTTGGTATATCAGGTTTACTTTTACACTGATCCTCTTTTTTTAGCATTCGTTAATGCTCGTGGGAGACATGTTCAAGTGTATGAGGAAAACAGACATGGTAATAGAAAATCAGTTTTGCTTTTGTGTTGGGGAGGAACTTAATACGATAAAATAAGTTATTGATTTGAAACTCGTTAAGACTCTTCTTCCTGCCTCTCAAGAATATTTGATATGCAGATTTTACTTTTATTTTTTCTTTTCTCTTTTTTTTTCTTTTTTTTAACTGATGAAATACTATAATAGGAAATATTTAATTTAAGGAATCTTCAATTATAAGGCTAAGATAAATGTCACTGTGATTATTTAAGTCAGTAGTACGCGTCTAATAATGGAAAATGTCTTTTTATTTAGCTTCCCCATTGTGGAACCTCTTTTGCAGAACTTTTGCAAGTGACTCAAGATAATAGACATTTGTGAGCCAGGGGAGCAGTCAGACTATAGCACATCATTTTTCACTGCAAAGAAACTAAGCAAAGGAGTTAAACAAGTTAGAGTATAAATCAAATCTTACCTGTCAAGGAACCAATAAATTTATATTGAGTTGAACAATGCCTTTCTGTTGTACTTGTTTATGCATTTATTTGAATTGTCACAAGGTCAAGTAAATGGCCCCGTAATGGTCAAGTAAATGGTTCATCAGTTTGTTAAAGAGAGGAAAGAGTCATGGCATGGTTAAGCATATTAAAGATACAGTATGATCATTTGTATTTATATCATGCCTTTCATTCAAAAGTTTTAAGTGCTCTTTAGAAACAGAAATTTCACTGAGTTCCACGGCCGATAGACATATCTTAAGAGGACTTGTAAAACCTCAGTGAAATCAGCTGCATAATTTACTTGATCTTTAATTAAAGATATCTGCTCCAATGCAATCATAAAATTATTAATGAATGCCACATCTTCTCCCTCTCCATTCTCTCCATTGTCGTGATGTGTCGTAATACTAATTTATATAGACACACTGAGATTCTGAGATCTAACCCACTACAGATTTTCCCAATGCAAGTTTTGTCCAGCACAGCTAAGTATCTTTCCTCTCGTTCCCATATTTTTTTCATTTCAGATTTTCCTTTTCTTATCTTTTATTCTCCTCTAATGTACTTTAGGAACTCAGGATGTTTGCCCTAGGCTGGACTAAAGTTCTGTTTAGCCTATCATAATTTTTGGGCAACACTAGCAGCGGGTGAGTAGGAAAGAATTTATTAGTAGAGGAATGTATAGTTGTTTCTTCTTGGACGATGTGAGGAGCCTTATCTTTATTATTCTTTTGTGAATGTGCGCTGTCTTTCTGACATTACCGAAACATGGTTGTCTGGTGGCCACAGTTACTTGCTGACTAGTTTGAACGAAGTAATTATTTTCTACTGAAGTTACTAGAGTTGTACAAAATAAATATTGATGAAGATTTGATCACTGGAGATATATGTTCAGTGTTATCAAGAAAGAAACCATGGCCTTGGGAATATTGGCTTGGGAAGATATCCACAGTACCCAAACTGGAGGCACAGAACTTATCATCCTACCTAGGCTAAGGACTCAGTTTAGGATCCTTCTATAGTAAGTGAAGAGAGAAGAGTCATATAGGGTATAGGAGCTCCAGCTGGAATCACCTATTGAAATAACCTGTCTGTCTCCCTTCGTAGGAGACTGGCCTTTAAGATAGGCATTCCTAAAGTTATAGGGTTAAAATGCTCATTGCTACCTCTAGTATCCCCAACTGCATTTTTTTCAGTCTCTGGGATGTTCAAAGGTATCAGTTTGAGGGGACTCTTTCTTTAGAATATTAAATCCCATCCCCAGGACATGAATTTTCTCCCAGTTTTCACTACTCTTGTGTCGAAGTGGCATGCTGACTGGCTAGGTGGTGTGGGAACAATGACTCAACGTTCAGAAAGCATGATAGTACCTGGACTGTGTAATTGATGAATAAATTGTCAACTGTCTGTGCAAGTTTGTTCCTTCAGTTACGTAGACCACAGTGTGCTGCAGCTGCTTTGTCAAGGAGGTATCTGAACACTCTCGGTGAAATTCTTCTAGAGACAGTACAAAAATTTTGTGATAGCCTAGCAGGGATACAAATAAGCTTATGAAACCAAGCAAGACCAATTCAAGGCATGATACCATTACAAGAATATTCACAGTCCCGACCAGAGGAGTAGAGTGTTAGACCAGCTGTATCAGGTCAAACCGAAGGTTTAAGGACTTTCTTAAAGGAAAGAGTACAATATCATCAGCAGGAGGGGTTGGGTTGATTAGAACTGAATGACAGATAAAATTACATTAACTATATGGTAGTCCTGGTACTTGTTTTTGAGCATAGTGTCTGTTGAAATATGTAATTGAGGTGTCGCAAGGAACAAAGAAGCCTTTGTTATTGTATTTTTTTTTTTTCACTTTACATGCATATGGAAGAATTGGAGAAGGTAAAAGAGTATCCGAGTTTTACTGCTATGTTTGCCTGCAGCATTCCACACAAACTTCTTACTTTTTAATATGATTGTACTTCATAAAGCCATAGATCAATAGTCAGGTATTATGTGCTTTGGAAACACTAGCACACTAGGAAAAGGTCTCTGCCCCAGGCTTTCTTGAACGTGGCAATGCTTTTGATTATCACAAATGTCCTCAGATGAAGAATGTGATATTCTAGTGGTATAGCCCTTCACGTCCAGGCTCTTTACATTACAAAGATAGTCTAAAGGAGAAAGAGAAAGAAAAAGTAAAATAATAAAATTGTGCAGATTTGTTTCAGTCTAAAATCTGTGCTGCTCTTGACAGCAATGTTGGTGGTTTATTTCCGTGTGGGAGTGAGGGTTACTGTTCAGCCAAATGATAATGGTAGGACTCCTTCTACTCTAGTGACTTAATTCACCTTCCCACACACTAAAGCCTCAAGCCTCGACAGCTACATGGATTTTAGATAGATATTAACATAGAATTCTAGAGCACTCACAGTCTTCTGTAGTGACATCAGGAGGCTAGACAGTGTGGGCAATGGCAACCGAAATGGCCTTAGATGCCCATGGTTAGGTCCCTGTATTGCACTGTCAGTACTTAACAGTACAGCTATGAAATGAGAAACAATCGAATAAAGATATGGTACAAAAAAAAAATCTACTTGTAGCTTAAGACAAAGATAATACTTGCAAAGCAAAATAAAAGTTTGTGTAGTGCTCATAAATTTTAAGTTAATTATTCTTCCCATACATTTTCCCCTTATTTTTTTCTCTATACTACAGTGTTCTTAAATTTGGAAAAGCATACATTAGGAAAATAATATATTCCTTCTCTCTCTAGTTTAGAGACAGGAGAGATGAGGAGAGCCTTTGAGCTCATTATCTCAGCCAAATTGAATCATTCCCCCTCCATAGCAACTGAGATTTTAAAATGACAAATATTTATTGGCATAAGAATAAAACAAATTCAAAAACCAGGGGAGCACCCAAGATATCAGCTGTGTTGTATCTACAGACTTGATAGAGCAATGACGTGACGATGACCTTCATAATCATCTTGGTCATTTTCATGTCATGTTCTGCTCTCCATAAAGTCACAATTTTACTGCAGATGGAGCATACGAATAACATGGATTAAACAAATATTATTTTACAGGAAGAAGAAAAAAAATACAAGTTTATAGCCTGTAATCCAATGCTGTTGAATAATGACCCGGGATGAACAACAGTAATACAATCAGGAAGTAAGAAATTTTTAAATATCCTAGGTTTCCTCTTGCACACACTATTGCTCTCAATGTTGACTCAGTTGCCACATTGTCAGCTGATATAAACTGGCATTATTTCCCACCAAGAAGATAAGTGAGAAGAAAATCGTGAAGGAATCTGAAAGCTTTCTCATAGGGATGACTAGGGAAACTTGTCTACCAAGCCCAGTTTTCCTCCAGGCCACAGGGTGAGGCAGAAGGGTAAATAATCAAATATTTTTTCCGTTTTTGGACATCTTAGTCAAATATCTGCACCTATCTGATGCAGGTAAAAAAGGCTGACTAGTTCAGATGATAGTATTTTACACTCACTCTTCACAGGGAAAAAAAAAATCTGTTAAGCATTACACTTTAGGAGACAACTGCCTCAGATTAAAATCGTTCTACTATATTTATTTCTGAGCAGAATGAAATGAAGGACCTTCTCAGCCTTAAGAAGCCTTTGCCACTGAAGGAAGTGAAAGGTTCATATTTTCTTCTCTGATCCCACTTGCTCCCTAGACTTTGTGGGAGATCTGGGGAGAAGGGAAGTAGTTGCATGTGGCACCAGCAACGTTCACTGGGGGGCAGCAAGGCTGAAATAAACTGAGCAAGTCTGTGTCAGCCCTTCTGGTCTCTTTTGTTTGCTAGTGTCATGGCAAAGGTGCTATTTCTCAGGGATGGTAAGCTGAAAGCAGATATGGAAAATGTAAAGGGATCACTAGAATATCAGCTCTGACCTCTGTTTAATCACACATTTCCTTCTCTGGTAAGGCTATCTTGAAACTTGAACCAGGGAAATATATTCAATATTTTTTCCTCCACACATTTTGGCTAACTCAGAGTTTGGGTATAGTTGCAAAGATTCACTCTTGACCAGACTGTGATTTCATGCTTCTTCATTGAAGCAGTAGCATGAGGTGTAAGGCCTGAGTGAAAACGATTTCAAGCCTGGGTCTGCTGGAGCCTACTGTGCCTGCAGAAGGCGATATGTCGCCTGTCCTTTCGCTGCTAAAAGCTGTGTTAACCGGTAGCAGGAAAAATGCCCTATTTATCTCACTTTTCAAAAAGCAAGAAGAATGACGCTTGGGATTTTCCTTCTAAGGAAAGACAAAACAGTTTATCCCTAGAATATGTCCTGCAGGCTCAGCCTACGTGTAATTTCAAGCACCCTTTGCCTCATATTTGTAGTAAATGCACTGTACACAAAAACACTTAATCACATTACTGAATATCTGGCTAACAGATCAGAAGTCTTACAATAGATGGGTTGTCCTATAGCATAGAATTTTTTGTTACTCAAAATGTAAAACAAGTAAACAGAAAGACAGTTAGTGTCTTTCTGAAAGATCATTTTGACTGTTACATCTTCATACTGGCTGCTGTTTGATGCCAGTGTTTTCCTGGTACTCCGTTCAGATCAGCAGAATATTAAGAAGTAATATATGTATTAGATAGCAGATGTGCTCTGACTCAACTGAAGTACTGTATGTTCAGCTGGAGGCAAGTGGTTAATGCTGAATATTGAATAGTGTTTAATACTGGATGAGTGCTTGGTGCTGGATTCGTAAATATATTTTGTTTTATAAACTGAGGACTTTTGTTCTTAGGTAAGACTGCACAGAATTGTCCCATATGGGTTACAAGGTACTAAAACACAGCATAAAACACAATGAGCAGGGTGCCAAATATATAAACTTCATTAAAATAAAATAATCAAGTGAAGTAATACTAAGAGGAAAGAATCTAGCATAGGACTAAGACCTGCCTCACATTTACCAAAATCAGCAGAATGCACTAGAGGGCCTATATCTGCAAGACTGTGTAGAAAGTACTAGCCAGAACTTACATGTGGTCATATTTTTGTAGCTGCAAAATATGAGCAGAGATGAGGTTATTAGTTGGGAATGGTAATTGTGAAAATGAATTAAAGTGAGAGAAAAACAAGTAATGTACTAGTAAAATCTAAAGTCACTATAGACCGTTTGAAGATGTCTTCCCTTCCCTCCCCCCGCAACTTTGCTCAGTGCTGGGCTGTATTGATATCCCTAACAAGGCAAAATATATTCTGCTCTAAAGCTTGGGAGCAGATTGTTTTTTTCTTTTTAAGCTATGTTCATGTGTCTTCTTAGTAAATGTGTTCTGACGTGATTCTCCTCTGGAAGAGTTGTCACTAGCAGTACAATAATAAATAATTGGAATATGGGCATGGAGCTCCTGTTCATACGAAGATCAATGGTTCTCTGTGCCTTATGAGGGCTCCATCTCAGGGGACAGAGATCTCCGCATCAGGGTAAAATGGATCAGTTCATTATCTGGGCCAAGCCAGGCAAATTAGTGACCTGCCAGGTGGGAATCTTAACACCATATGTAATGCTGTTCAAGGACTGATGAGGTGGCACTGAACAATAGGCGACAATATGAGCCCGTGATCTACTCAGAATATGTTTAATGCTCATAGGCAATACATTTTTAATTTCTTTCATCTTATTGAGATTATTGGTAACATTTCAGGTGTCAGCAGCCTAAGCAGAGGCAATATACCAATTTTTTTTTTCTTTAGACTAGATTAAACATACAAAAGTGAGATTATTTATTCACAAAATACCAGCACTTTTCTATTTCTTTTGCAAAACACATATAGCTGAAATTCACATTAAAATGTCTCAGCTCTGTTATTTTCACTGATTTTTTTACTGCTAGCAGACATGTATGAGGAAGTACATGAATTCAGATATTTGCATACAAGCTTCGCTGTTGAGAATGTGATTTTTTGAGTTAATGCTACGAACAGTTTTTTCCGTAACGGAACATATATTTAGGTAGTACAGAAATCCAAAATAATTTCATCTTTTAAACCTCTAAATAGATTTTGGGTGTTTTATATGCAAATTCCATTTACCCTTTTTCTTTTTTGTTATTTGACAGGGGAAATTTCTGAGGTCACTTCCATATTGGACCTGATCCATTTCTATGCACACCAGGTAGATGTGAAGCCTGCATTGGCAGGTTACTAAGGAAAGTCAAAGAAGGGCTAGGATAGCCTATGAACACGACCCTGTCCTTCACATCTTAGAAATGGGCTGTTGCAATATATTGGAAAACCCTGATTAGTACTTTCTCTCTGAAAGTAGAAACGGTATAGAATGCTCAATGAAATTTAAAGCAACTCATTTTAGTAAGATCTTTCATAGGTTAATAACAGTATTAACTGCTACTCTCTTCCATGACTGACTGCATATACTAGCAAAACTCTTCCTGAAGGCACAATAATAACATTGTTATAGCTGTAAACTGAAGATGTAAATGAGACCAACAAACAGAAATTATTTCTCTCTGTAGAACTTGCCCATAGATGTTTGTATGTTCTCCAACCATAGTATGGTATCAAACCCTGCAGACCTGAGTCTAGCCTTATAACATGAGTTAAACCAGGAGGATGAAAATTTAGTTAATATTTGACATTTCTTCACTTTGATAGGGAACACTGTGCATGACATTTTCCTCAATTATACTTAAAGTCATTTGTTTGCTAGGTCCTAAATGGGATTTACATTGATTCAATTAGACTAAGTCAGCAACTACATACAGTATGTGTTCCTTATCTATTTTCTAGTGGTAAGATTATAAAAAGAATTCGAAGCCTAATTTGTTTTTAGCATGTTTTAGCATGTGGTGTACACAACATTACAGTTAGGTATACAGTTACAATATGAGATACTGTTGGTGCAAATGAAATTCAGTCTGTTTTGTTACACACTGCCAAACGGAATGTTCTAAAGATGTTATCTTACTCCAGAAATAGGCACAAAATTGTTGAGATCCAGTGTTAAAGTTAGGAAGGATAATATAATTAAATATTTCAGGCAGGCTGCTATTTAGAGACCACTTTAAGGTGCAAAGATACATTAGGTTTGCCACCATGTTTTTACTTTGGAATAACCGGAAATTAACATGCATGATTTTAAAAACAAGAACAACTACAACAACAACAACAACAACAACAACCTTCACCATTCTCTGGATCTTCAGATGCTAATATACACCAGTTTTCTAGGTCAGTTTTGTTACCCGTTACTTTTGTTACACGCAACCTAACAACCTAAACAACCACCTAAATTTTGCTTACTAAACAGCTGATATTGCTAGTTTGAATTTATTAGCTATGACCTTGCTGTGAGTTGAAGATACAGGGCTAATTCTAACTATCTAAAAATGCTGCTTTTGCTTTACAGACTACTCCAAAAAGGAATAGATACATAAATAAAATATTTTAATGAAACTTTTATAGATAACCGTGTTATGAGTAGAGCTATTGAGAAGTAGAATCTTCCACTCTTTTTCTGTACCAGCTGAAGCTGGCCGTTAGGACAGTAGTCATCACCCTTTCATATTTGCTCATTAAATTACGTGAAATGATTGAATGCCATCCATGCATTTGTCAGAGAGGAGTAGTCATGTCATCATAGATGTCAATGTAAGAGGTACCTTTTATTTCTCGTTCCGGTTGAGATATCAAAACCTGACTGAGTATTTAAGGAAAGGATAACAAAGAACATTCTGGTGCCTAAAACCTGTAGATACTCAACTGGACTTAGCGCTGCTCAAATCACTGGAAAAAATGCAGTTTTATAATTGCAGAAACATAGAATAATGTAGTTTGGAAGGGATCTGTGAAGGTCATTTTATCTAACCCCATTACCCAAAGCAGGGCCAAGCCTGAAGTTACATCCAACTTAAAGTTACCCCAGGTTACTCAAGTCCGTATTTAGTAAAGTTCTAACTAACACATGGACGGTGAGTCCTCTCTGAGCACTTGCTCAGCACAGGGACTGCACATCTTCTAGCCTAAAAAGCTATGACTTGAGGTGGACAAATAAGAATTTTCTGCGCATGCAAGACCCTGTCTGCATTGTGGAGTGAAAGCTAAAGTCAAATTTAATTTTCCTGCAAATATGTGTACTGCTGATTTATGTATAGCATCTGCTATTATGTATGCGTATCATGTTTGCAACAGGAAATCTATAGTATTTATACACACTTGGTAGGTATCGATTGCTGGAAAGTGCAATAATCGATCAAGAGAAGACTCATTCTAATCTTGCCTACCCTTTGCACACATCCCTGAGCATCTTGTATTGTCTATGCAGGGTCTGAAACAGTGTTACAGAACAATGAAAACATAATTAAAAATAATTTCTGAAAACCCGTGCTCTCAGTGATATAAACAAAATCCCTTAATGGACCTTTCAAAAAATCTAAAGAAATAACTGCAATGACCTTGCAGAGGTTCAGAATTTGAGTGCGCAAGATATATTTTTGTTTGGTTTTCTTAGTTGTCTTGAATATATTTATGGATGAAAAGTTTATGCTACTTATTTAGCATTTAAAAAAGAAAGGTTTAGTAGGAAGGAATTTGTAGGACAATCTAAGATCAGCATCTATATGTACGTGTATATATATGTACATAGATATATATATGTGTGTGTGTCTGTATATATATATATGTATATGTATATGTATGTATTTAACAAGGAAGGTCAACAGCACAGCCCTATAATTTTAGTCTCCCTAAATGCCTCAGAGAAATGTTTATTACAATCCATAAATACAGTTGCTACTATGCCATAATAAAGAAGGATTTTATTAACAAGAAATTTTTTTTTTTTATTTTTTACTTTTTAGACTGTGAGTCACTGAATAACATAATTGTGGTCTGCCTCCCTGGTTCTGCAGAGTTTATGTTTGTAATACAAAGCTGGAACAGAAAGTAAGCATGAGCTAGAAAAAAAAAGGCCTTGTTTGTCCGAGTCTTAAGCCAAAAGTCACTAAAGTCAGTGTAGAACCTTTATGGAATTAATTTAGAGCACATCTAGGCTTCAAATGAAAACGTAGGTTTCAAATGTGGAACGTATTTTAGGACACCTACCCTTTGAAACTTGAAGTTGCTCATTGAATATAGAATCTGTCTTCCTATCTGTCTACGTATCTGTCTGTCTGTCTATCTATCTATCTTTTGAAATGCACTTTACTGTATGGAATCTCAAATATATGAACAAATAAAAAGATTATGATACAGGGAACTCTACAATGCACCTTTGGAAAAATTTATGAGGGGTTCAAATCACGCTGTCCCTTTGCAATAAATTTCCTCACAAAGAAAAAAAGAACTTTTATTGAATTGATGCATATTCTGAAAGCCTCAAGCTTTTTTCTGATAGTTATCAAATTGTTCATCACAGTTATGTATGAGTTCCTATCCAGGAACTAATGGAACATTGGATCAAATTTTCCATTCATATTCTTCATTTTGTGAGAGGTTAAAAACTTTAGAACTAAAGTAAGATAGGACCAGGCAACCTTCCAGTTCTTCCATTTCATCTAAAATATTGTGCATGATTTTCAGCATGGTCAGTGATATTAATTAATAGTTTTGTCCTTTAGGAGAGTTCATATGTTAGCTTTTTTTTTTTCCTCCTGCCTTCAGTTTATAAAATTTTTTTTGTGTACTGGTCTTAAGAACAATCAAAATGCAAGTAACAGAGTTAAATGTGTAACGTATAATGCTGACTCAACAATATTTTCTTGCTCAGCTTTTCTATTTAGTGTCCTTTATTGTATGCGTGTGTTTTATTCAAAAGGTATCTTTCTGCACTTTTAGTGCATACTAAAAATATTTCAGGGAAATGCATGTTACAGAATCGCAGAACCACAGAATTCGTAGGGTCTGAAGGTACCCTCAGAGATCATCTAGTTCAACCCTCCTGCTGACAGAAGCGTGCCCAGGACTATCTCCAGTCAGGTTTTGAATATCTTCGAGGATGGAGGCTCTCCTACCATTCTGGGAAACCTATTCCAGTGCTGGACCATGCTCACATCAAAAAAAAAAAAAAAAAAAAGCTTTTTCTTATAGAATTTCCTGTATTTCAGTTTATGCCCGTTGTCTCTTGTCCTCTCTCTCTGTACCACTAAGAGTCTGACTCTGCCCTTTTCACTCCTCACCATCCAGTATATACGTACATTGATAAGCTGCCCCAGAGCCATCCCTACTCCAGGCTGAACAGTTTCAGCTCCCTCAGCTTCTCCTCGTATGAGAGATGCTCAGTCCCTTAATCGCCTTTGTGACCCTTCCTTGAACTCACTCCAGCAGGTTCGTCTCTTGCACTGGGGAGGCCAGCATTGCACATAATACTCCAGATACGGCCTCACAATGACTTGTCAAAGATAATCAAGAGTGGCCTCGCAATGCCATAGGTCAGCTCCCTCAGCATTCATGGTGCATCACATCACGCTGGACTTACGTATGCCCAGTTTGTTTAAATGTTCCCTGACCTGATCCTCCTCCACCAAGGGTAAGTCTTCCTTTTTCTGCACTTTCCCACAGGTCTCAAGGGTCTCCGATTCCTGAAAGTTAGTCTTACCAGTAAAGTTCAAGACAAAGAAGGCATTCAGAACCTCAGCCTTCTCCATGTCCTTTGTCAGCAGGTCCTTTGCTGCATTTAGCAGCGGACCCAAATATTCCCTGGCCTTCCTTTTGCTGCTGATATACCTCTAGCCTTTCTTGTTCACTTTAATGTCCCTCACCAGATTCAGCTCCTCAATGGGCTTTAGTCTCCTAACTCCATCCCTGCATGCTTAGATCAGGTCTCTGTATTCATCCTGGGTCACGTGTCCCTGCTTCCACACCTTGTACACCTCTTTTTTGTGTTTGAGTTCAGTCAGGAGCTCCCTGTTCATCCATGCAGGCCTCCTGCCTCCTTTGTTTGAGTTACTGCATTTTGGGATGAACTGTTCTTAGATTACCCCTTGAATATCAACCAGCTCCCTTGGACTTCCCTCCAGGGCCATATCCCATGGGATTCTTCCCTCCAGGTCCCTGAACAGGTCAAAGCTTTATCTTTAGAAGTTTTTCTGTAGGTTATAAATAGTAAATGGCAAAACTTTATAAAAAAAAATTGATTTTTTCCTTATATTTACTTAAAAAGAATCAAGGTTATTTCACTGGCTAACTGGTCTACCTATCTTTTCTACTTATTCAAAATGGGCCTAAAATATGCCTGTCCAAACCTGCTGCATGGGATTGCTGCTGAACATACCCAACAGTAACAGAGCTGTAACTGAAGATGGCCGATCATCTGCTTAAACACAGCAAAGGAGGCAGAATAAATCTTCAGTAGAGAAGGCTCACATTTGAGACTATAGCCCTAAGAATTGGAAAACGGTAGCACAAATTGTCAGCTGATAGCGTTCAGCTCATCAGAACATTAAGCTAACAATTAGATATGGGGAAGAGAGAAAGTAATACTTATAAAACCTGTCTTAAGAATTGTTTTCTTTGCTACCTGTGAGAAGAGACTGGGATTTTAAAGGGGATATTTGCTACTGAGCAACTGTTCTGAATTGCCCTAATTTAAGAAAACATCCTTAAACTTGTATAATAAAACTGATCAATTCTCTCATTATGTTTTTAAAAAGCCTAAGCTAATTGCAGGCTTTTTTGGTGTCTGGGGATAAACTAGCAAGGAGGTTTTGTTACTTAAAGAGAAAAAGCTAGAGAATTTCTTGTTTAAGAATCTAGTCATTCTCACAAAACTTAACTCCCAAAATGTCATTTTTTTAAGCTTCATTGTTAAGTACTTTTAAAATCTGATGTTTATCCCTTATTGTCCGTTTACATTATAATTTCAAAGGTAAAATTTCTCTCTGTTTCTTTTGTCCTTTGTGTTTATAGATCATTGATTTTTACTGGTGTTACTAATGGAGCTTGAAATTACTTGACTTTCATGTTTGTATCCTAGCATGACTGAAGGTGGCTGAACTCTGAACAGGATTTTGACCAAACACTGGTCTCATGCGTTACTCAGATGCCGCATTACCCAGATGCATTACCCAGCCACATCTCTAGACCTACATGGCTGCTCAGGCCTAAATTTGTTGAAGTAACGATGTGGTCACTCATCTCCATGTCTCCTTAAGCAGCTGAGTCCCTCTGCCAAATTATAATTTAGAATATTTCTTCCTATGTGGATATAATTTGATGAGTTTCTGTAAATAAGCACAGTTTTTTCCTACTGTATGTACATATAATACCTAGCAGTGATATCAGGTAGAGACTCTAAAGAGTAATTTGCATTTGTTCTTGAGTCATCTATGGGATGATCCTGAAAAACAAACTGATGAGGCAGAGAATATGGGAGTGCCGATGCAGAGAAGCATGAGAGGTGCAACAGACCTGTTCTTCTTGAGTGTTTATGAGGAGAAAAGACTCTTTTGTTTCTCAAAAAAAAAAAAAATTATTTCATTTGAGTGGAACAGTGCATCTGCCACGGCATCTTTTCTGCAGTCTGCACATGGACAGAGTTTACCACTTCTTTCTATAAAGCAGTGAAAATGGTAGGTAGGCAGCTGAAGTACTGAACCAGTACCAGTACTGTACTTTTCAATGAACTCGTATCTCAGAGCTGCATTCCTCACAGGGTTCTCCTCAGACATTTTCCTTACACTTTCCTTCAGTGGGAATGGACACCTTTCTTCTTACATCTCTTTATATAGAACTATTTGGTTAGTGGTCATAATATAATGCAGATTTTTTATGAAATGATACCTAAGTATAAAAAATATATATATACATGCCTGAGAGCTAGACAGGAATTTATCCATGATGGTAAAAGCCTATAGTAAGCCCAGTAATGCTGAATAACATCATATTGGGTTGATGCTAAAAAACTAATGAGAATGAGGGAATGACACCAAGCTAAATAAAATTCACACACACTATCTAGCTGAAAAAAATCATTTAGCAGACAGCTTATCGAATATGTCCAGGAATAAGATTTTAAATTTAAGTGCCTAATTCTCAATTACATTAAAAGTTACATTTATGTGGACTCAAGGTTTCTCAAAGCACGTGTAAATATATTAGGTGACTTAAGAAGCCCCAGAGAATTATTGGAGACTAGCTTTAAGGGTGACAGCAGTTAGTGTGAAGCAATTGTTATTTTTTCACGGTGCTAAAAGAATGTAGTCTGGAAAGTGAAGTCAGGTGCTCTATGTGTCATTATACGTGATAGTTCTTGTAATATTCACTTGGTTAGTAAAATTCCACTGAGAGCATAATCGTAGAAAACTTTTGATTGTGAATGAACCTTATTTTTCTCTCTTTCTTTCTTTTTTTTGGGGGGCATGAATGCTATTTTTCGTAGCGAAAGTATCACATCCACAAATTAATCATAGGTAGGTGGGGGGCAACATAAAGACTACGACCACCTGAGTCGCATTCATCGAACTACATGCACTACCAAGAACACAAGCTACCAAGTGTGTGCAGACAAACAGATAAGAAAAGGCTGAGGGCAAAAGTTCCCAGCTGCAAAATATTCCTGTCCTCTTCTCAAATACACTAGTGACAGTGTGAGCAATGGCAGGTGGAGAAACAAGCTGTAACAAGAAAAAGTTGAATTGCTTTGTTATATTTACAGCTGAATGCCTCACCCAGATTGTGCACTGAGGATTTACGTGGGGTTTGCCAGAACACAGAATCTCTGTCCCATGGGGAAACGAAAAACCAAATAATCCTCCAGCGGAGTTTGACTTTGAAGTCAAATAGTTCCTAGAAGCATAAAATCCCTTTTCCCTGTCGTCGTCTTAGCCTAAAGACTGCTCTTTTCATGTGCTTCCCCACTGTGCAAGATAAATCTGTTTGTGCTGAAGGTTAAAGTTTCTCCAGATCCGCCTGCATGCCCCAAAACACACACAGACACAGGTGTGCATGCACAGTCACACACATGCAGACACACAAACACACCTGCTCTGGAGCTGTCTTTCTAACTGTCCTTATAGCTCTCCCTTGCTCTGCAGTCCTTTCACTTGTGCTTGTTCCTTTTCTAACTTCAATACTTGAGGAAGAGTTGAAGAGTCCAAAATCTCCTCTTGAACTTTGGTACTTAGTTTATATTGGGATTAGATCTCTGAAAACTTCCAATATTCGAAAGTTAATTCCTGGTTAGCGTTGCCTAGACGTGTAGCATCTAGTGACTCTTAAGTCACTTTCAGTTCAGATATAAAAAGAAGCTAAATGTAGACAATATAGCTAATCTAGCAATATTTTTTTCCCCTCTTTCCAGTCACATTTCAGGTAAGAACAGATTTTTACCTATCTCTTAGGCTAAAAATTAATTTCTTAAGCAAGCATCATATGCTCTTCACAGGAAAAGATCAAAATCCATTGCCATTTTTATAAGCAAATCTCCTTTAGGCTTCTGTTCAGCTTTAAAACCTTACTTCATTCTGCTGTGCCTGTCCATGATGGCTGTAAGAATATTTTAATTACAATGCTAATCTTTTTTTCCGTTAATATTACCTTTCAAGCCCATCTAACTTATAGAAATGCTAATATGCTTCAGAAAATTGCCTGTTCAACCGGCTTGTTAATTACACAGTGCTTAGACAGCCCTAAGTCAGTCATTAACACACTGGGAGGAAAAATAAATCCTTCTCCCCAAAACGTCTTTTTTTTTTTTGTACATTGAACCTTGCATTTACAATCAATTTCCATATATTGATAAGCATATGTTATACAGCTATGTGAAAAGCAATAGGTCTAATTTGATTATACTGCTGCTGAGTGAGACAGATGGTAATCAAAAATTCTGAGATGATAATTGACATTTATATTCCTTTTCTCATGATTTGGAAGGACAGTCTGACAGGAAATATAAAATTGCCATCACTATCTTCCTCAGTTAATTACATAGACGTTAACTCACCTGCAGTAAGCAATTAACAAACTGGACAACTTTTCTTTAAGATATATAACTCAGTTCTTAGACTGCTTTCTGGTTTACATCCTTTGAAGTACATATCACTTATACAAAGCCCCATAGTCTTGGGACTAAATCTGATTTCCTGTAAATAAATAGGTGCAGGAAACATACTATTCAAAGATTCTATCCTTATTTACAAACCTTTTGAAGATAAAAGAATTATTTTTATCCTTGAAGCTTGTCTCTTTTAAACTTTCCATCTTTCTTTAAAGAATTGCTTTTGCAGACTAACTGATTTTATATTAACCATGTCATTGTAATATTGTAATATGTATTGCCAGCATTGTAATAAAAGGAAGGTATATTAATTACAAATAGAAGGGCAGGAGGATACCTTTTACTTTTGGAGGGAAATGTATGTCATGATTAGACAATATATTTCCCAATAATATTCAGTGAAGATGGTAGTCCCCTTACTAAAGCGGTGAGCAGTGACAAGTCTGAGGAGAGCTTGGCTGGCTCACTAAAAAGAAGCAGGTTCCGTGTGTGCATCTTTTCTCCACAGCACAACATTATCCTTTAGGCCAAAAAAATAATGAGGAAGAGAACATCTTTTAGAGGAGGAATGAGACATGACCAGTCATTTTTGTCCACTTCCATCTCCCTTCAGTTCTACATTTTAAGCCATTTTCAATGGCTTTCAATACTGTGCCCAGCTCTGGGCTCTCCAGTACGAGAGACATGGAGCTCCTGGAGTGAGTCCAGCGGAGGGCTACAAAGATGATGAAGGGACTAGAGCCTCTCACATAGCAGGAAAGGCTGAGAGAGCTGCGCCTGGTCAGCCTGGAGAAGGGAAGATTGAGGGGGGATGTGATCAATACGTATAAGTATGTGAAGGGAGAGTGTCAAGAGCCTGGGGCCAGACTATTTTTAGTGATGCCCAGTGATAGGACAAGAGGCAACGGGCACAAACTGAAACACAGGCAGTTCCATCTGAATATGAGGAAAAACTTCTTGACAGTGAGGGTGACAGAGCACTGGAGCAGGTTGCCCAGAGAGGTAGTGGAGTCTCCTTCCCTGGAGACATTCAAAACCCGCTTGGACGCGATCCTGGGCAATATGCTCTAGAGGACCCGATTTGAGCAGGGCGGTTGGACTAGATGATCTCCAGAGGTCCCTTCCAACCTCAACCATTCTGTGATTTTGTGATTCAATGTCACCCAGTCAGTACACCTGACCTAGCTGTTAATCAGTAAATATACAGATGAGGCTAAGCTAAAATGTGTTTGATAAAGCAGATATAAGGGAATGGGGGTTATTGCAGGAGAAATCTTTTAGAGAGCGAAGACGTAAAAGGTTTAGGATATCAGGCATTATTATTTCCATGTTTAATGGGACAATGATGATATTTAAGTGTTGTTTGTTTGTTTAAATAAGATATTTGAGCTCAGTGTTCAGAAAAAAAGCAAAAAAAGAAAAAAAGCTCAATTCCACCTTTCTGCTAAAACAGCAGCAAAAAGAACAAGATCATTCCTGCATTTCATTTAGCCCAAAACAATTATTATCTTAAGAACACAGGAAGGAATATTTGTAAAGTTTCTTTCTATCTTTCTGATTCAGTGTAGCAGTTCTACCAGCTACTTCTTCCAGTGCCTCTTCTGTTCTTTTTTCTGACACATATTCAAAAAGGACATAGTACACATAGCCCAAGAGTCATGAGAATAGGAAGAGGAAGTAGTTTGCTTACATAACGCTGCTGAAGCTATAGCGTGCCTCCATAGACACAAGCTACTCTTACAAAAAATATTTTACAAAAAGATAACTGATTCAACAAATGAAAAACACACATGGCTTCATTAGCTAGGTTACAACTGACAGGACCTATGATATTTCATCCTTCAGAATATATGTTACTATTTGGAAGAATATTATAAATAGTTCTATTCTCTCCCCTTAATACTGCACTGCACACTTACCTTAGGCAAAATTACTAATAAGACTTATGAGAAGCGTAATCATGCATGTTTAAAGGACTCCCAGTTAAAAACATGGAAATAACACTGGTTTCTGGGTTGACTACTGTAAAAAGAGCTGACAAGAAATAATGTATAAAGAATATCAGAAGCCTGTTGTTTTTCAGGGAAATGCAATACCTTAATGAATGTGAGATTTAGGTGATTTTTTAAAAGAAAATTTGATCTTAGCATTGAAGTTGCTGTTATTTTTCATATAAGAACTAATTTTAAACTTTGAGAAAGTAACTCTAAATTATAATTCTTTAATAAGCAGCAACATTTTTGTAATTTACGGAAAGAATAATTCTTAAGATTTTTGTAAAAGCAGCTGGGAATTATATCAGAAAAATGTAATAAAATCTATTTCCTTTAATCTTTTACTGTATCTGAGCTAACATACTTTTCTTTTTTGCTTTGAAAGGCTAATATTCCTAACGAACATCAGTAATAGCTACTAGTTAAATAACAGTTTCAACCTATACTGATGATAAAATAATTTAATATGAACTGTAAGTGAAAATGAATGTATAATTTCAAGTAGAACAGATATGAGAGTGAAAATCAGAATATCCTTATTCTACGCTCTTAAATACAACATATGACTCACACAAAAATTTTTACTGTGCTCTCTAAAATGAGCTTACTTCATTCTGAGCAGCTTCACTTCATTTTCGTTAAGTTTTGTCCAAATTTCAAGGTACAAAATAAGGAAATATTTGCAAAGACAATTTGAATTTTGCAATTTTGTAAACTATTAGCTGACTTCCTTATTCTGTCTGTAGATTTATTTGTTTTCTCATTCATATGCAACAAAATCAGGGAAAAAAAATCCTGCAGAAATTCAGTACTCCCCTAAAAGCTTGTTGTAAGCCAAAAATTAATCTTAATAATGCTGTTCATAAAAGTTATGTCTGCAACATTTTGCTCCTGGCTCCTAAATCGTTCCCTGCAGCTTAGTAAAGCTGCATCAGGATCCTCTTTGGCTGAAAGATATTCACGTCCTGTAGTTTTTTAGATAGTACCGCCTCATGGATTCTTATGTTTACAGAAATACAACACTTTTATGTCAGCTAGTCACTTGGAAATCACACTTCCTTCTAGCTGAAATAAATTAATATTAATTTACATAATCCACATGAGATAACACTACCAGTGGTAACCTACTGATAGAAAGGAAAGATAATCTGTTTATCCCAAGAATACATTCTTAAGGACCTTTCTCTCCTTGTGCAGACTTCTCATCCTTTCTGCAGGCTGTCCCTATCCCAAACAAAAGGAGACCCAGCCCCATACAAAGGCACAAGCTGAAGCTGCCTGTAAGCCCACCCATTCAGAGACTTTACTGCAAATTGTGCCCTGCAGGGGGTAGTGTGGTGAGAGGAGGGCAAGAAGTGGAGATGAGGGAAGGAAGAAAAAAGATGTTACAACCTGGATGAGCACTGTCAGTATGCCTGTCAGAAAAGCCTAGAAGGACGATTTTTGGGTGTCTTGCTAACAGGAAGAGATTTAGGATTTTAAGTAGAATAATTCTAGCCCACAATCCGACCATTTCTCTGTTCAAGGATATATTACTGTTTATATTTCTGATAAAACAAGATGGCTGCACCAAAAATAATTAGCATATCGGATATTTTTAACAGAAATAACATAGAAAGACCTTGAATTTTGGCTAAGTGATTAGATAAAATATGTTTATTTACATATATTAAAATGATAAATGGAAAATATTTTTTTGAGTACAACAAAAGAAAGTAAATACTCTGAATAACTCCTATTGCCATTCTGTTGCGGCAAGCCGCCCAGGTAAAGTCCTCATATCTTATCAAAAGTAGATTGTCTGTGACATGCCCAATCTTACTTTTGTTTCTAACACTTAATATCTGGAAATGACCATTAGAGGCGAAAATAGTTGTCCATTTAACAAAGGTTTGAAATTTCTTATCTCTGAATTTCTACAAAGTGACACTTTTAGCTGTGAGCAATGCAGTATATCTCATTACAGATAATGAGATCTCTTCAGTCTTCTGGGAAGACAAGGAAATAAAGGGTAATAATAAGTTTAAAAGATAATAAAGGTGTGAAAATTAAAACCTTTTAGAGAAAATAATGACTTATCAGCTAAAAGGCAAAGGGACAAAACTCCAGAACTCCTTGACGATTTTTGCAATAGTCTTTCTAAGGGTGTCTGTGACAGACAAGATTTTCAGGTCTGTATCAGTGACAGGATGTTAGCATTTGTATCATTATTTTTTTTTTTCCCAGCACTGTACTGTGGCAAAATTGTTGTTTATGAAGAGAAATAAGATGACCTAACTAGTCCATTCACAGTAAAGAATTACGGACTTGTGCTTTATTGGTTCATTTGATGCGGGTGACCTTGGCAGAGCTGGATAGCAAGGAAAACATTAGGGCGAGGAAAAAGAAAAAGCTGGTTAAAAATAAGAGGTGGACCCCTAGTTCTGGAGACAATTGGAGCTTTTTCTCTTGATGTCAGTGGAGCCAAGATTTACCCAGCTTATGTGCATCCTGTAGTCCCTTCTTTGGAGAAAGACTTCTAACATTACTTGATAAGAATGGGATGTTATTTTGTAAGTGGCATGTGAAGGGGGAACTGATATCACAAGAACAAAACAATGGAGAAACTAACTCAGATTTCCCCAGGGTTTAAACTGGGGGGAGGAATCAGGCTGGCTATTTTTGCTAGCAGGGGAATAATTTCATATTATGTTCACAATTAATCTTTTTGCATGATAGAGAAGAGAAAAAAAAAAGAAAAAAAAACAGGATAAGAGAATACACACACACACACACGTACACACACAAGAAGGGGACAATTCTGCTTTTCTGGCTGGAATGGAGAAGTGGTGCTCCAGAAGTGATGGTCTCCAACATAATCTAAATAGTACAAAGGCAAACATGTGACTTAGTAAAACTGTAAACAACAACACCCTGTAATAAATCCTTGAAGAGTAATCATACATGTTGTTAAACTGAGCTAATACTACAGACATTTGAGAATGACGGTGAGGACCTCATCCCATCAGGCAGTTCTTTCTTGGATTGTTTTATGGTATTGGGTACATCAACAAATTGAACATTGATTCTCTGGGTTATAATGGCTCTAGATTTGAATTGATTTCGTATGTCCCTGTTTCGTTGTTTTTGCTATAACAAGAGCTTTAGTCACTGGAGTTGGCTCTTGCTGAATACTTGGAGGTGGCAACCTTTGCTTTATTTTAGTTTTATACTAAAATCTTAACTGACATTTACCTCTCCGACTTTCAGATTTCGGAGAGGTCTGCAGCAAATAATTTCCACATATGTGAAAGTAAGAACTTTTATTGATATATACTGAAATAGATGAATGGAAACAAAACACACTGTAAATGAGCACCTGACTTTTATGCAATTGCTCAGCTGTCTGGCCTCCCAGCCTTCAGAAAACAGTCTTGAAAACTGACACAGCTACGATTACAATACTGGAATGCCATTAAGTGTGGATAAGCACCTCGGTTTGCGTAAGAGTACTTACTAACCTAAATTTTTGCTTATGTTGCGAACAAAATATTTCTGTTTTGGTGTTACTTTTTCTCTAGGCTGCTGAGACATCCTGTAAAGAGAAGAACATAGGGCGGAAACACTAACTGGGGCAACAGCTTATCTCAAGAGTAAAGAGTTCCTGTCTGAAAATATTACTTCTACTGAGAAAGAACTATCAAACTTTTGCTCTCCCAAACAACAATTTGCACAACACTTGACTTAAACTGAACTGGAATTGTGACAGAGCCAATTGCAAGATGAGGCTGACTGTCGTTTTTAACTTGTGGTCTATCATTTTGCCAAAAAAACAATCATAAGCTTTTATTCCTTTCTGGATAAAAAGCCCGAAGAGTTATGCCTGGAGGCACAAGCATTATTTTTTGGAGTAAAAAGATGTTAGATGATGTTAGAAGATAGAATAGATACTTTAGAAAAGCTCTTGCTGATGTCTCAAGTGTGTACAGAAAATCAATTTATTATCATTATTTATCTTTTTATTTTACCCTCCACACTGCCCTTCCTTATCAGGCTATCACATTTATTGAAATTCATGAGTTAATCTAGTTTAAGAAAAATTAAAGTGAGAGATTAAATAAGAACACAAAATGAAAGACAAAAGTCGTTTATTTCTCATCGAGGTCATTGCCACTAAAAAGATTGGTGAGGCTGGATTTTAGATAAGTTAATTCAATAATTTAAAATCAGGAGCTGAACTTAATATTGAGGAATACTGCCATTCTCTATACTCATGATGGGCTATGGTGCCTTGTACAATTGCATCCTATAAAATCTTCTACTGTTTTCCCATGCAGGTAGCATCATAGGGAGAAATTAATAAAAGAAGGTACAGAGAAAATTACCACTTACGTTTGCTTCTAGGTGCCTAAATAAGTGGTTTGACTGCAAGGGCTGCTGAGTATTGCAATCCTCATGGCTGTCAATAATAATCATGTATACTCAGCACATTTTAAAATAGAGCCACTTCTTCAGATGCTTAGTTCCAAATGCCTCATTGTGCTCAGAAGAGTTTAAAATTGGTCTGCCCAACTTCATCTACGTCTGACACGAAAAGTTTTCACACTTGGGAGCTAAAAGCTGCTCAGGTCGCTAATATTGCTCTTGGGCAATTAAACTCTGTATGTATTATAAATTTCCTTTTTGTTATTTTCTGTCTGCTCTTCTTTTGTGACAAAGTTTCACCCCCTCAATCATGGATCATGATCATATCATCATCGTGTGTTTAACCAGTCAGCTTTCTTCGGAAACCATTAGGGCAGACAGCTCTCAAAAGCGTGTTTTTGTGACAAATCAAAGGTCTGATTTTAGATCAAAAAGCTTTCTATCCATGACTACAGTTTTTGTCCTGAATTTGGCACGGCTTTAAGCCTATATGGGCTGACTTGCCTGGAGGTAGAGTTTAAAACTCAGATCATAATTATCCTAGGGTAGCTACTGATCAAGCTCACTGTGAAAATGCAGACATAATGCCAATAATCCCCCAATGCCACTCAATATTCCCCATAATACCACTCAATATTCCCTCTAAGTAGCCTCCAGCAGACCCAAACGTAAATATGGTCCAGAACAGGAGCAGGAAAAGACACACACAAGATTACTACTAGTAACTCAGGCTACTATTGCAAAACCCTCAGCAAGGTGAGGCTAAATGGCATTAATTTAAATTAATCCTGAAGAGAAGAAATAAAGCACCAAGCTCTTTTTGTCTGCAAATAATTGGTCTGAACTCTTGGCAAAGATGTGCATCTCTCCAATATATAATATAATATAACTAAGTAATATTTGTCCAAGCTCATTATTTGCTAGCTAAAACATATGAAGAATTGAGCTGATTTTCTTGTTTCAGTTGATGAATACTATCCCACCACCTTCGACAAATATGAATTTTCTTTGACAAACATGAATGTGATCATCTATTAAACTGTCTAATTGCTATCTTGTTCATGTCAATACTCACCATTATCACAGAAGCAAACAAAGATGTCTGTTTTTTTTCTGAGGATGGGATGCAGACATACATTGACATGTAATCCTCTAATATCAAAGCTTAAAAAGTCAGTGAATTTTCACTGGCTCAACTGCTCAAGGGAGTTTTGTTTTTTTAACGTCATATAGGAATATAGCTCTTTTCTTTTCTCAGGAAAAGAAAATACTTCAACAATGAAGACGATGTTTTCTGAGAAGTAGCTTCTCCTTGATTAGGTTTGAGTATGTGATACCTAAAACCACAACACATATTTGATGATGTAAGTCCCCTAAAATATAGAAATTGCTAAAAGGTAAATTCTATATTCTAAAAACTATAAAAAATAACTTATAATGTGTTGTTCCTACAAATAGAGACAAAATGAAGGATCATGAAAGCTTTAGAGAATCAATCTAGGCCATCTTTTAAAGTGATCCGAAGGATGCTACGTGAATAATTCCTAAAATGAGGATTTTGGCTCACTTAAAGTTTAAATAATTTATTCCCATTTGTGCTAACATTCACACCTTGGATGATAAGCTGATATAACAAAAGAATGCAATAGATTTTATGCCTGGGGATGAAGAGATAGGACAGGAAAAAGCCAAGGCTAAGGTAAGGGTTTTAGAAAAAGATGTTCCTATATAGATTTTGCAAATGTAGACAGAATTCAAGGATTGCTGCTTTTAGTTTACTCACTTCTCAGGTCCCTGAATATAACGCTAAAATTAATTTTTCATCTTTTCTTGTTTTCTTGAGAAAATATGCCATTTTAGAAAAATTAATTCCGTAAGGTTATCGCTCCTTATCAACAGCTTCCTTTTGTTTCTGTAATCAACAGCTGCTTTGATATTGCCATAACTTTATCTAATCTTTTTCTATTTATTTTTACTTTTCATCTAGACACTGTGTCCTCAACTTAAATCCATTGTGATTAATGTTTTAATTTCAATGGTAACTATTGATGACCTTTACATTCAACATTTCAGAAGCAATGTACATTGAAAGAGATATTGACTCATCAGGTACCCGCTCTGGAGGTCTTTTCACAGCCCCATTCCAGCAATACTTTAAAGAATTTTCTGAAATGATTTACTGGGCAGATAAGGATTGCCTGAAGCACTAGAAAAGCTATGAAATGTGAAAGAAATTGAGAACCATTAAGTCCTCTATTGTCCCCTTGGCCCTTTAGAAAGTTCACCTGTAGATTGCAAGGACTGGAGATCTCTGTTTTTGTTTGATGGTACATACCATTGCAAACTGAATGTGCACATTTGGTGTTCTTATCTTGATTTTGTGTGAAGCTAATCTATGAGTTTCTACTGTAAGACAACTGGAATTTATTTTGTCTTTGCTGATCATCCAGACCTGAAAGAATGAATGGAAAGTTTCTTTTCCAGTCTGCTTGGTCCCAAATGGTTGCTGTGCATAGCTTTTAACTTCTACTGAGGATGGATGATTCAAGATAATGAATGACATGTGTTGAAGAGCAGCCATTCATTAACCTCTGCAGCCCTCTATTCAAATGAAAGTGCATTTAGAAAATAGATAGCTGTCATCCAAATCTTCTTCAACAATGAATTTGAGGGGAAGAAGTAGAAAGGAAGAGATCTCTTAGTGAAAACTTGTATTACCTGCAGAATCTGATTTTTTAGTCATCTGGGAAAAGGTGGCAGGGCACTGTGTGAGAGAGCCAGCTGGGACAGAAAGGAGAGGAATTCCTTTCTTTTTTAAGTTATGTAAACACATGGATGGACCTTGGAAAAAAATAAGATAAGGGAAAGTTCATGTATTTATTACTCCACTCTAACTTGACTGTAAAGAAATTGTAATAAGAAACTTAAGAATCAGTGAGGAAAGTGAAGTAAGAAAATGTGCATAAGCTGCTGACAGCTTGTCTGAAAATAACACAGTTCTTTCTTTTATTAGTAAAATAAAGCTTGATTGGTTAATAGGATTGAGCCTGCTTGCTCGATGCTGTGTTTGGGTACTCTTGAAGAGTGAGCTGTGAATCTCATGTTCTGGAAGGAGAGAATTCAGGGAAAAGGTGCATTTACGCCAGTGGTGCCTGTGGGACGTCAGCCCTGTTCTTAGAGGCACAATAGAAATTCTGCACCAGAGGGAAGAGGTGAAATGCTGGGCAAGTGCCTCCTACGTCCAGAGTGTATGATGGATCCATAGTTGCTTTGAAATGCATAAGGAATGTACTGCTGCGTTCATTACATGTGATGTGGTTGTGTGATAGCCTTGCATTTTTGGTTATAGACATACTAATAAGATATGTCACTTGTATTCCTGGAATATTATTGGGTTCTCCCCACCAGATCTCTGAGGCACATCACTGGAATTTGAATTCCTGTGTATCTTGTTCAGTTATCCAAGTAACTTGACTATCCTCCCTTCTCGGTATCCAAGCTCAGAGACATTCCTATCTCTGGGACATCATTTCAGAATTAGCAGGCGCTGTTTGGCTGCTATCAAGAGTTCACCAAATTTCCAAGTTCTTTCTTACATTAAATGATCACTTTACAAATGAGAGTAGAGCTTTATCCTCCATCATTTCTATTTATGTTAACATTTGCTATGACAAGTTATTATTGCTCTGCCTTTTAGAAGACGTACTCACCATTCAACATAAAAGCATGTCATGGTTAAATATTAACTTTGCAGCCAGTATTTTGTATAGTTACGGGTAAGCTTTTTCTGTTGTAAAAAGCAGCTTTCTATTTCAAGGTACTCCATATTTATACAATATAATAAATCAAATACACTAAATAAAGGGTTTTTTTAAGACCAAAGTTCACCTTGAGATGGATAAACTTTATATGATGAAATATAAATTTGTTTAAGCACAAGTATCTGAAAGAATATATGATTATGGGTCACCTTTGGTAGCTTGTTATAGAAAAAAAAAGATAGGGAAAATATTTCATTTAAGAAGGGTGAAACTGGTTTTGCTCTTGACAATTTTAAGTGAAACTCACTTAAAATGGCCTTTTAAATTCAAGATAAATGTATAATAAGCAAACAACCTCCTATCCCATCCCGAGCTTTACACAACTCTTTGGAGCTGACCAATCAAGCATTCTGGTTCTTGATTTTACTAAACCCCCTTAGCCCCCTCAAAATCATCTTTCTATTTGACCTGAAGACAAATTTGGTACCCAATGGTTTTCTTTTTTGTACATCATTACTATGCCTACTCTAACAGCAGATCACTTCACTGCAGAATGATCTTACTGAATTTTATTAAATTCATTTTTACTTCAAATTGCCTTTGATTTAAATATCAAAAAAAAAAAAAAAGCCTGTGACTTTATAGACAATTTTTTTTTTTAATAGAATATGTAGAGCTTAATGAAAAGTCTAGAGTGAAACCAAGGCATACTGTAAACAGTGGTAATTCAAATACCCACTTACACAGTAAGGTGGTTTATTAGTTAGTTAAGAGAGAACTAATTATATACTGAAATACTGAAGCAAACTTACCATGAGAAAAAGGATTTATCAAGTGCTCTGACTTCTAGGGCAACAGAAGAAAGGCCTATGATCTTGCTTATGAAAAAAATCTCTTCAATTTGTCCTTTAACAGGGACAGAAAGTGTTTTTTCTGTGCTAGCATTGCTCAGTGACATAAAGCCTGAACAAACCTGGCAGGTACTTTCCTTTACTCTCCCGTGGTGATGACATGTCTAACAACCTCTTCTAGGTTGCTAGGATGGTCGTTGGTCGTTTTTCAGAGTTGCTGGAAAAGATTAGGACCAGCTGAAATTTGCAGCCGCCTCAAGAAGATGATCCACAAGCAACTGACAGCCCGCAGCTGATGCCAACACTGGAGTGACCAGTGCAGAGATATGAGGTATAGTGTTCACTGGCAAAACTATTTACAGTCCTGAAGTCTCAAAAATTAAAACACACAGCAGAAAGTGGTGGAAATCTTTTCTACTGAGAATCTACAACATATTACATTTGTATGCAGAATGCTTCCAAAATATTCTGAATTTTAAAGCCTTCCGAACAACCTTAGAAGTAAATGAAGCTGTAAATAACTAGGTTCTCAGTTATATATGTAAAATACGTCCACCTAGATGATTTTGATAGGTACATAACATATAGTTAAAGGCAATCTAAACTGTTGCAATCCATCTAACTGCATCCATAGAATACATAACCAGACCTTAAGCCTATGGACAGCCTCTAAGTTTGCGAGTAGTGTCATTGCTGTTACTGATGCTGTTTACATGCAAATAGTAAAATACAGATCTCCATGCTCAATAGTATCACAATGAAAAATAACATCCAGTAACAGAATCCTTAATGATAATGCACTTGAATTAATAGAAGATTCCAGGAAGATATTGCTCAGTTTTGTTATAAAGATAACATAAAAATATGCATTTGAAAATTGAACTAAAAGGCCATCTCTCTTGAATGATATTTTAAATTTGTATGTGCACACTTTCAGCCATTTTTGGAAAAAAAAAAAAAAAACTTCCTCTGATTAGTAATCATGATGGATATTTTAAGAGGTCAGTAAGGTAGAAAATAGAATTCAGTTCAACCTATTTGGAGTAAGAATTATTTTGTGTAAAAAGTAAAATCAGTATCAGTAAATGTTAAATATAGAACATTTTTTATTTAAATTTCAGCTGAAGTTATAAGTCACTCTAAAAGGAATGAATATGATATATGAGTCCACCCCACAGCAGCGTTATTTAAAGTTAAACAGCAGGAAACTTTTTAGTGAAATCTGAAAGGGTAGAAAATACGAATTGTGAAATTCAAACCCTGTCTTCACTGCTGAAAAGTAGTTTTTAATGACAGCAGTTTGTGATTTTTTGATGTAAATTCTGATTAAAGGTATTTTCCTGGGATTCAATAGCAGTTTTGGAAATCAGAGTCAGTTACACCCCTCGCTTGACTAGTTATACAGATTAAATCCTGTCAATGTCATTTGTATCCCCAGCCCTTAGTTCAACCAATGGATTGTCTTGTTCATTAAGACATAGATTTACACAAATTTTTATATAAATTTCAGAATTTGTGGAAAATTGAGGGAAGCACCTTCCAGGGTAGACTACCAAGTCTTCTTTCTCCCCTTGGTCTTGATTTGCGTGACACATGCTGTCATGTCAGTTTAAAAAGATACACATATACATATATATATTTTATATATATATATATATATGATGTTCCCTTGGTATCCTTTGTCTTGCTTAAATGATGACCACATCTACTTTAAAGCTTCAATGAATAAATACACAATAGCCTCTCATGAAAGGAGTTATTCTTTCTTCCCCACTTCTCCATAAAATGAAAACTTGTTTTCTTCTACTCTAGTGCATAGCAGGGAGTGATGATGTTATAAAAAATAAAAAGTAAGAATCATCTCTTACAGTAAATCAGGGATTAACAGTCAAAACCTGAAAGCTGTCTTTCTTTCTTTTTTTAAAAACTGGTCAACTTCTTAATTGGAACTACTAAAATGAAATATTTTGACTCCTGACGTTAGGAAATTCCAGAAATTGGTCAGCTGGGTTTTTAACTGATTAGGACAGTCACATTTCTTTGCAAATTTTTATGTCAATGAACTGTGATTAAAAAAAAAAAAAAGATTTGTACCTTTCCAGGTATTGGACATTTAGAAAAATATTCCATTAGCATCTAGATGCCTTAGTGATATTATTTGATATTAACTGTAGGGAGGTGTCCAGGAAGAACTTCTTTCTATTCGTAAAGAAAATGTTAGAGATTTTTAGAATAATTAGGACAAAACTCAAAGGTTATAAAAAATATTATGGAAAATGGCAAAGTCAAACCATCTTCTTCCAGTTAGGAAGAACATGGGTAAGAAACACTACGTTATGACATTTTGGAGAAGAAAGGTGTGGTCCCACAGATGCTGCAGCTGCTCAGTGAAACCAGTCCTTTTACCTCCTCAGCTACCAACAGATGAGATAACTGATAACTCTGCATTGAACTCAAGCCTGGGTCCTTACAGATCTGAATTTTATGGATAGTCTGCTTCACGGGTCTCACTAGGGATTTCAGGTGTCTCATTTTCTGTATAATTTAAGCACTGATGATTAGAACAACCTCCTGGCTTCATCCGAAATTCAAAGGTATGTTTCAGCTTAAACAACTTGGACTGAACAAACTGACACCGTATGTAAAACTAAATTTTGTTGGAAAACTTCCTAATAAGTCCACATCCTTATTTAATGTGGAAGACAACGATCAAAGTAACGATATACTTTCAATGTGTTTCAGAACTGGGTAGCCCCTGGGTGTTCAGGATATATAGAACTCTTAAAATTAATCCACTTTCACTAATTAACACCTGAGAAGCAATATGAATTGCATAAAATTTTTGTCCTTGCTTAGATGAGTCTTCATTATAGAACAGATAATTGAGAGTAAATTTTCAAAATAAAAGGAGGCATTTGCTAATTTCTTTTAACTGGACTTTGTCATACCATTTAGTAACTCTTGCTACTAACTGAATATTTTGGTTGAAGTGTTTAATTAGAGAAAACAGCGCAGTAATTAGTCACAAAGGTAGTAAAATTGCTCCTATCTGGTTTTGTTTTCTAGTTTGGAGATTTTTTGTCTGTTTGTGTTTTTTTGGTTTGTTGTCCCTGTTGTTGTTCTGCACTATTTACCTGTTAGCTCAACCAGTCAATATCTATCCAGATAGCTTAGCTCTCTGTTCCGCCCGACTGACAGCTGACACATTGCATTCTGCTAACACATGAGATGGAGCAAAGAATAAAGAGATTAAAGGAACATGACTAATGGAACTGCTTAGGATTACCACCCTCTAGATATACCTTACTCTTATTCAGTTGTTCTAATGTTAGCAGTAATAAAAACTGCTACAAAAGCTTCTTGGTATCCTAACACATAGTGCTAAAAAAGGATCCTCAGAAGCCTTCAATGATCATTCAGATACAAACGGAGACAGTTAAGTGTCTATGACATAATCTACTTGAATCCTTCACTATTTTCAAATCCAACTGTCAGCAGTCTCCAAAACACTCAGCAGGCTTGATTCTTTTCCTAAATCTATCACTACAATTAGGCTATTTTTGGAAGGGGTGGAAGGTATAAATTTATAATGAAAAAATAAACCTCAGCCCCATAACGGAGAAGGCCTGATTCGCCACTTTAATAGATATTTATCCACTCCTTAAGGCCCTACCTCAAATCAATTAAGCATATCCTTAGTCAGAAGCACAATGGAATATATTTAAGTAATATATTTCGTCATATGCTCCAGTGATTTACCAGCTTGAAGAACTAAGTCAGGCTTGCTCAAGCTTGTAATAAAATCTTATCTCATCATATTCAATCTAGAGCTATTTGAATCTAAGTGTATTGTCTATTGTAAAAAGTCAAACATTGAAAGTTACAATTTTCCCATAAATAATGCACTATCAATCTGGCAGTGGAGGTTAAATGAGGGATGTGTACTAATTGCAAACGTTTGCTGCCGCAAGAGAAAGCTGAGTAATGATATCAATTCATCATTTTATTTTCAATAGTTGGTTGACTGGAATTACTTAAGTAATTTTTTCCATCAGTTCTATGCTGGCAGCAATCTTAAGGGATTTCAGGGTTGCAGTGAAGTGTTAATTAATCCTGTATGTCTCACCGAGCACCAAAAAGAGCAATGACTTTGATTGATAAACCTGTACAGAAGTAGAAGTTTTCATCTTTGGGATAACTGCATTAAAAGAAAAGAGTAATGCACAGCTGAACAGCTTCAAAAGGAGGGGTAAACAATTTCAGAAGCACAGAATGGTTCCCTCCACTTTCGAACAATTCTTGGAAGGAACAAAGAGCTGAATCCTTCTGTCAGTGTTTTTCTCAGCTTAGAGAGCTCTGTAACGGCTGAACTGATGTTCAGGACAAGACTTTGTAGGTCTACATCATCTTTGGTCAAGGGATATTGGTCAAATATATCCGCTATCTCCACCAACAAGCTAGGCATGGAATGCCTTATTTTTCATCCAGATTTGTCTGGGAATTTACTATTCCATATTCACATGACCAAAGCCCTTCTAGACAACTCTTCCCATTCATAATGTTCCAAGGAATTGCTAAAACTGAAAGGAAGAGAGAGATAATGTTGTTAGTGGCTGAGTAAGGTTTTCTAGGAAGGTGATCTTTGCTCCCCAAAACCTGGTGGGCTTCAACTGTAAATTTAAGCTCTTGAATTCCCTTTCTTTTAATCTGTCATTATGGCGAGTCTAGGCTTTGATTCAGCTGGGTGCTGAAGCATAAATTATGATTACCCCCGACCCAGAAATACTGCTTGGTTTAAACTGGAGCATATGTTCTCCAGGATACAGTGCTTCTACAGTGCTACTACAGTGGTTATTGTAAAATGTCTGTTTTTTTAATTCTTGTGCATTCCCTCCTATACCCCATGTTATTCTAACACACAACATTGTAATAATAAAATCCAGATTCAGCTGAGCTAACACCCCGGACATTTTTTTTTTTAATTTAATTTTTTAGTGTCCTTATAGTCATTTTCTAAACATATTACAGAAAACTCTGCCTAAGGCATGTTTTAACCAAACAGCCAGTCTTTCTCATCAAGTAACACTACTGAAAGGACAAGAAATGCCAAGCTGCAAAGTACTGAATAATTACAATCACAGGGGGAAGGCTGTTTTCACTGCTATCTTACCAGTTGTTATCTTACCACCCATGTAGCCATTTCGATGTTCAGTCAGACTTCATAAAAACCTTTACAAAAATTGTTATGATAGCTACAGAAAAAAAAAAAAAAACATTTCTTTCCTCCTCAGCACTGTATCACGACTATTACATGACAAGAGAGATAGTTTATCAGTATGGGAATAAAGTTGAACAATGCTTGTTCTACCCGTGCTCACTGATAGGCAATGGGTTGACCTAAAACCTAATGTCTAGCTGAAGGTCTCAGCACTATTAGCAGTGCAAATATGCTTGTGATCATACAAATGCTGATTTCTATCTAGTTCTCTGAAGGTCCAGGTAATTTCCTTGAGGGAGGATTTCTCTGCCTGTTTTTTGAGTTGAATATTTCCAAATAATTTATAGCCTAATTTTTTTTGGGGGGAGAGGGGAGAGGGGGAGATAAGGAAGTGCAGAGGTGGAGTGCACACTTTCCACGGAGACTGTATGCATTACAGTAGTTGTATGACCTCTAATGTGGAGTATTTATGTGAGATTCTGATGTGAATCAGAGCATATCTATCTGAAATAAGAATATATAAGCCTGTAGTTTCTAGATTCCTATAGCAAGCAAATAAGATATCTTATCCTATGTACATCCAAATACACCGTCATTGTGCTCAGTGCAGTTACAAAGTGGGTGTAATTCTGGTGAGATGACGTGCATGGTGAGGTGCCACAGAGGTATTTGTTAGAAATCAGATTTCAGATTCATGGGAGAATGTCATGAGCCTTCTTTGGAGCAAACACCTGCTACGTGGGAGCTTTTGAGAGTAAGTAATAGGCAGACTAGCTTTATTCTTGTCCCAGGAGAGAAGTGCTGTCAAATAAAGGAAAGAAGCTAGGGTGAAAAGCTCCTTTTTTTTTTTTTTTGTTGGCTATTCAGTTCTTTTGTGAAAGATTTTTCAGAAGATATCCATCTACTTGTTCTAGCTTTGGTCCAGAACCCTCAGATTTGTACATACGCTCCTGCCCAAAGATTGCTCACATTTCAGGGCACTATGATGTTGAATGCTTTCTTTGGGTATGCATAGTAATTAATGCAAATAGTCTAAACCATCTGTGAAGAAATACAGGAAGTAAGGAAATATCTATTTACCTTACCATGCTGTAAGTGCCTCAGCACTTCCAGAAGGCTCCCTAAGAAGCTGTGACTCATTTCAGACATGCAGGGTGTTCCCACGTATGGAAGGTTATGGCTTCTCCTAAAGCCAACTTCTGCTTCCTTCACACAACTAGAAGGATCATCTCTCCTATTACTCCATCCAAGTTTTTATTTCTTGCTAAACTCCTTCTCTGATAATTCTTTCAAATAGCCTTACAGACACCCTGTCTGGCTCTTCACTTTGACCACCAGACCTTCCAGAATTTTCTAGCAAATACATGTGGTCTACTTAGGCTTTTTCTAGTTTAGAATCTCTCTTTAGCATACCTGTTCTGAGACCTAAAGGCCACTGTGTTAACACCTATGCTATGTTCAGCATAGATGATATTACTTCATCTGCTCGTAACTGGTGTTTTAATCACTGAGCTCATCAAAAAGCCTCCTCAGGGAACTGGCATGAACCCCAGCGGTCTGTCGTATGCTGCAGCTGCAATATTATTTTGCTTCCTATTACTGCATAGGATGTGTTTTGTACTATAAAATCAGTTAAGCTTTCTTCAGCGGACTGGAGTGAAAAAAAAGTAAATACAGCCTGACAAATGAACATTAAGGTTCATGGTTGTGAAATCACTTCTTCAAAAGAAAGCTGGAAAGCAGATAATTTGAAGACCAACTTGTCATTTATTAACGCTTAGAAGAAAATGAGAATAACTCAAACTTAACTGCCACTGAATGACTTTTTTACATAATTTATACTTCATCAACAAACTTACTTACTTATTCCAGATTATTTCTTTGGCTCTGCTCAGAATATACTTCCTTGTCACTCACAAAGCAACTTTAAGTGACATGTGGATTAATGTCTCCCTTTTGACATTCCCTCTTTAATAGGCTTAATGGCCCATTACTTCTATTGCCTATTCTATATCAAGCCAAATCTTGACTAAAATGTCTTACTGCAAGCCCTGCTAATTCTGTAAACTATACTTGCAGCTTTAGAAATGCTGTTGGATTGATGAAACTTGAGACTTAATGCAATGATGGTTTAGGTTTGTTTTGTCTTTTGTTTTGCTTTTATTTTTGTTTATTTATTTATGTATCGGATTAGATATTCTATTGTGTGAGGGAAGCTGGGTTGAATTTTGGCACCTGGTGAACAAAGCACATGGCATCGATCCTTTGGAAGTGAAAAGGTGATATATGCTTATTTACCAGTTTTTGATTTCCTTCGTCCTGCTTCAGTTATTAGTTAAACTACTTCTGACTAAAATGACCTCTAAGCAACTGTGTAAATGTCTTATTAAAATTTTTCAGACAGCGTTCACTGAGCTCAGGAGTCGAGGCATGATATCCACTATTTGTTAATTTGAGAATAAACTCCCTTTGATTAGAGCAGGTTTTAGACAAGATTTGTACACAGTTCTTATGTCAATCAAGAACAGGTAGGGATTAAATACATTTGATCAAGGGTATTGTAAATGGGGATATACTTTCTGATTATTCCTACTAGCTACAGAAATAAATTGAATTATCTAAATACTGCATATAGCCCTAATATAGCTAGACCATCCTCAACTAACTTCAAATGGTTCACACAAGTTTCCAATATCTAGGGGCTGGAGCTTTCATAATTCTTGAGTATTTATGAAATTAGATTATGTAGTCTGACAGCTCACATACCTCAGGCTATTGAACTGCAGACAGGAACACATATGCAAGACCATTTATCCTGTTACTGTGTTTCTATAGAAAAGACCATAGCAACTAGGGATGGAAATTTTTATTTTAGGTACCGTAGATTTCATCCTTTTGCCTAGGATCTCCAGAACATTCCTATACAGTAAATAATATTTCACATAGCTTCACTCCTCACTTCTTGAGGTGGGTTTTGCATCACCAGCGGTTGATGAAGGTCTGCTAACTGGTCTTTATAACTATTTGGGAAAGTCAAGTGATGAGGAATTAGTATACAGTAAAGAATGTTATGCCTAGAGACTTTCATAGACACTCAAAATCTGAAAGCTAGAGATATCCTGGTTTTGGAATTTCTGAGGTATAATTGTGAATTTCTTTCAATATACCACTTTTTATGACAAAAAGCTCTATTAAAACATGCTTTTGACTAATGTTAATAGCTATTTGATTTTATTTTTCAATGTGGATGATTTTAAAGGAATTAGATTCTTACAGAGGAATAACATTTTGGCTACTAAAGGGAACAGTAGCCTTCAAGAGTTAAAATTCAGAAGCATTGGTACTGTTTGATGACAGTTTTCAAGCAGCTATGGTCCTGAATACTTATGAAAGTATTATCACTCAGTATTTATGACTAGAGCAAATCATGACTGACGCAATTTTTATCCTGTCAACCCTATCAAAAATAGACAAGGTCACACTGCCCACCTTGTTGTATTGAATATGTGTGAGTTATTATTTGCAGTGACAGGTAACTGTAGAAATAACCAAAAGAAGAAAATTACATAAAATCCCTTTGCAGTCACCAAAAAATATGTCTTATATGTGTCTTACAGGTTTTTTTTTTTTTTTAAACTAGGCACCCCCTGAAATTCATGCAGAGAGACATTGATATCAAAAAGAAAAGTTAAGGGCTATTTGAAAGTTGACCAGATTTTCTCAACTTAGTGAAAGTCTCTAAATAACTCGGAAATCCTCCTGTTATGCCAAAAGAAATGAACTGTCATTAGTGCAGGATGGATTTTTTTTTTTTTTTTTCAGTCGTGGAAACCTCACAGTACAGGTCAATGCAGGAACTTTGAGAAAACCTCTTCAAAGATGTCTGGGACTGGTGACAGTGCTGACAGTAAAGATCTCTGGGAACCACTAGAGGAAAATGTGGCATTTGGTATATTGTTTTATGTGTCAAAGGGTTTGCAGAGAAGAGGATTCTCCTGTTAGTAAACCTAGATAAGAAAGTGAGCACAGCCAGTCATACAAATGCTGTATGTATGTCATACAAAGTCTGTACAAATACAAGAGCTGGAAAATCTTCCTGGATAGGTGTCAGCCCATCACATGGCAGATAGTCCGGGTAGGTGATCTCGATGCAATATAAGCATGAAGCTGTCTGAAAGGCTCTGAGCGATCTGCATTGAAGAAAGCGCTGTTGAATAACTCTATTAACAACTGGGCCAATGACATGAGAGATATTCCGAGCCAGTAGGAAGGCAGGCCCCGCCTGGGGGGAGCAGCCAGCAGTCTCTCCCTGAGAGTGGCTTGATGGGATGGAGACGGAGACGAACAGAAACCTGTGGTGGCTGGCTGAGGCCAGCATCACATCTCACCTCAGGGCTGAAGCAACCCCTGTAGGTGGACAAGCAGCAGCATGCCCTTGCAACATGGCCTCCTGCTCCACCCCAGCTGTAGGTGCAAGAGCAGAGCTCTTGGGGCACCGGAAAAGATCCGTACCTGTGTCCACAGGAGTTTTTCTGGCTTATTGCTTCATTATTCTTCCAAAGGGGACTCAGAGAAAAAAGAGAGACTACTGCCGCCCGAAAGTGCTGGAGCAAAAGACTCATGGGGGAGGGAGCACTGCATGGCAACTTCCATGAAAAGGGTCAAGTGAGGATAATAGTATGGAGGTGAAACAAAGCCTTTCTGGGGTGAGGCTACACGTTTTGGTGTTAAGATATGTCTAGGTTCTTATTGCATAGAAGCTACATCTGAGTGCAGGGAAGAGACTTAATGGGGAAGTGAAGTGATGGTATAAGAGCATTTACAGCTTTACATTATGTTCTTCTGTTCCTGCTTCTTATTTCCAAAAGGAATCAGCTCATCCATTTCCAGCATAAAACTTCTATTCAGGTTTGACCTATCATCTGATTGAATTAGGTCATTCAAACCACATAATTAAACAAGCAGCCCATTTCCATGTGTAGGGCACAGATCCGACATTCACCCTCTCTACTTCCCTGTTGTCATCTATACAATGAACTTCTACTGAAAGCACTTTAAAAAGATAATGTCAATGATATCTAAGAGAATTATTAGCCATCTGAATCACTGCTTTCCCATAATAATGATAATAGTTGGAGCTAATTTAATCATTTAATTAGCTTTTTCATTATTAAATAGTTGGTAGAAAACACTGACATTTAAATAATTATGATCTTTTAAATCTATTTTTAATTCTATTTTTATGATTTTAAATAGTTCTTCAAAGAGTAATGCTGCCTGGGGAGTGCCTTTGAGATAACTATTTGGCCAGACCTCATAATGATCCTTATTCCTTGCTGTCAGAAATGAAGTAAGATCTCCGCTTTCTTTGTGGGCTCAGGGGGGCCTGAAATGCCATTTGCTGCAAGGAAAATGCAGCAGGACACGAGCAGTCAAGGAGACTTTTGGAGGGTGTCAGGGAGAACTCTGTGGTGGAGATACCGGAGTGTTCAAGCAGGAGCGAAGCTACAGCTAGTTTGCTTTTCAGTAACATGAAGAAAATGCTTGGGGAGGTGATACTCAAAGGCAGCCTTGGGTGTAAGTGGCCACGAACAGTGAAGGTCAAGATCCAGAGTGGAGGGAGAATCAGAGAGTAGCAGCGTTCAGATCCCAGACTTTAGGAAAGCAAACTTTGGCATGTTCTTAATAAAAAGTAAACTAAGGGAGGGGGGGTACAACACAAGGTACATTGGTTCAGATTTTAAAGGGCCTAAGTGTGAGAGAGGACATAACACTTTCCACAGGACATAAATTTTGGCATACAGATTGCTTCAGATGAAAAGTAAATAATTATTTTTCATAAATCAAAATGTAGAATCTTGTCATCAGCTTTTAAATCTGTATTCTTTTATTTTGAAGTACATTGATCTTAAATTCTATGTCTATAAAGTGTCATGCAGAAAGATGGGAATGCAAAGTCGGGTACCTCATTCCTTCATTCCTTCCTGCAGATTGAGCTCCCTGCTTAACTCACTTCTTCCATGCCACATGGTGAGGAAGTGACCCCAATGGTGCATTATGTCTCTCTGCCAGGAGGTACTTCAGGTGCTTTGGAAGTAGAGTAGCCACTTGAAAAAGAAGGGAACCTATGTTACAACCCCATAATTGTCCCTGATACTTTAAAAGAGAGATGGAGTATGAAGAATATTGGAAGGAGTTGTTTCAGGCTAGGCAAAATAAGACCCAGAACCAGAAAAACTTACCAGCAAAAAGCTTCAGTTCAGGTCAAACTGAACCAGGAAAATACTGTGCTATTTAGTGAAATTAACACTTTTACATAAGAAATTTCTTATTTAATGAAAATATATTTTTTATTGATGCTATTTAGATCATAGTTCCCAGATGGTCTTTATGAGATGCTAATTTTCTAGAAATCATTAATGAAATGCTGCTAACTCCCTTAGGTCTTGCTGAAAATCTCATTGGAAATGATGGAAAAATCATTTTGATTTTATATGTAAAAAAGAAATATGTATACCTCTAGGGACTATATTAATTCTAATTACACTTAATTTACTCAGAATGATGTTTTAAGTTACTCTTATCTGAAATCATTGGTCTGCATATTTATGAGATGCTTTTCTAGTTCATCAATAATTTTTTGAAAACTGTGATTTCAGGTCCAGGCTTTCAATGGTGTTGGTAAAATATGTGGTTTAGAAAAGGATATTCATTTAAGTCACTAGAAAATTAGAAATCTCAGTGTTCATGAACTGTTCATCACAGAATTTTAGTGGTTAATGTTCCTTTCTGCTTTTTACAAGGTTGCAAGATTTCCAAGCCCTTAGCCAATATGTGCAATATAAATATCATCTTGGCTTTCTTGCCTTAACTACAGCTCATATGCCTCCAGATTTCTTCTGGTCTCTAAATCAAAATCCTCAAATCAAAATCTTTCTATAAAGATCACAATCTAACGTTACAGTTCTTCTTGAGCAGTTTATCAGAACAGTACTCCAAAGAAGGCATCAGTTTCATTCCTGTTTCTTGAATGCTCCCTCAAAGATCTGCATCTGTCTGCAATCTGCAAGGGGAAGGGATAAAATGGCAAATATATATCATAAAGCCAGAATCATGCTGTCCTGGACATGCTGAAGCAGGGGGGCATGATGAGAAGAGAGGCTACAGATCCTGTGAGATCCCTCTCCCATCTGATAAACAGGTCCTTCCATAATGGATCAACAGTTCCTTCACTCTCTGGAGACCTCCCAAAATTATTAGACCCTGAAGCATTTTCATTAAAAGAAATAGAATTAAATAAAAGCAGTAGTAATAACCCATATATTAGCTCTTTACTATTGCTAGCAATGGAAGGATAGGTAGGCAGATGTAATATCTTTATTTTCTAATTAATACAGCTATCATCAGCCAACAGAAACTTTGTGTCATTATTTATGTTCACCAGTTCTCTGCTTTAAGGTAATATTTTGGGGGGGAGGGGCGATCGTTGCACGTTTACTGCAATCCATGGCATCTCCTGTGTTTAATATAGATATGTACACAGTCAGTAGGTGTAAATTTTTGGGGAATGGGGAAAAGTTTGATTTTATTTACGTATTGCTGTGGCAATGTTTCTTGCCTCAGAAAAAAAGGAATAAAATATAATTTTCAACAAGAACCTTTGAGAGCTTCTTGAGGGGAAAAAAAAGGAAAAAAAGATCAAATAGCATATTATTCAACTTAATTTACAGAATTTTATCTTGGAAAAAAATTAAAAACTTTTAAATTCCTGTTCAGGAGCTATGACATCATTTAGAATTATTCAATTGCTAGATTGCTCATGATACACCCAGCCCTACTTTTTTAAAATCTGTTTCATTACACTATTTCTCCTCTAACCTGAAAACAAAACAAAACAAAACAAAATAAAAAATAGACAAGAGAAATTGTTTTAGCTGTTTGTTGCGACTGTCATGCATAAACTAAGCTTTAAATAACGCATAACTGAAAGTGAATGTGTTTGCTATCAATATCCTGATGCTGTGCTGGTAACAACTGCCTACCTACTCTGATGAGAAAGGACTAGTTATTACTCATTTCTGTGCTCTAATATTATGAGAAACCAACTAAATTATGTTCATAATTGCCTCTTGCAGAGAGATATAATGACTCATATGGGATATTTCTTAGCTTTCTCTTGATCTAGGAGGATATTGTTCAATTGAACAAGTAATTGTTCAAATCACTAAACTTTGATGTGAGTAAAACATTTTCAAAAGTCATTTTGCTTGATTTTAGGTAACTGAGGGTAAATAAAAACATCTTATTTTGTCACAGACTTGAAAATTTCACAGATGCCTCACTCCTACTTACTATAGAAACACTGAAATAACAGCTTGCATCATCATGATATATTAACCATCTCCATAATGCTTTCGGCATGTAAAAAGATAACCAGATCCGTTGCTCCTTATGGTTAAGATTAAATGATATGCAAGGAGTACGTACCATAGGTCTCATTGAACATCTCCTTGAAACAGTTAGCAAAGGCCGTAATGTTTTCCTGTTCTAAGGAGTCAGAATGACATTTCTTTTTATGAGACTCTCCAGCAGACATACACGTCACAGGGAGGAACAGCATCCCAGAGGAAGTATATGCCTTATAAATTCAAACTTAGGCCTTAGCCTTAAGCACTTCGCCAGCCACTTTCCATTCCTCTGATGCTTTTCCCTCTTTGCACACGTACAGATGCCAGATGCTGACATGAAGACCTTTATATTTGGAACATTCTTCAGCAATAGCCCCAGGGCAGAGTTATGTAAATTTTATTTAACCTGTCTTAACTGCTCTTGCGAAGATGGAGATGTAGTTTGATTGCCATTGTAACAGAACAGTCAATTGAGAATGACAGAAATTATACTGAGAGAAAAGGTGAATGGAAGAAAATAGTTTCTGCTGGATTTTTCTAAATTAGGTTTTCTCCCCCTCAACACATGCACACACAGAGAACTATGTAAATGAAACCAATTAGACGACAAGTATAGCAACATTACCCTAATTTGAAAATGAAATTTGTCTGAAATGGAAACCCAAAATGCATGTAATTAGAGAAAGTTACACAAAGAAACTTGCTTAAAGATGCACTGATTTGCCCTCCTCAGCTGTCTGAGTGGGTAGGTGGGATAATCTACCCGTAGCCTTGATAGGACTTAAATGCATCTTCGGCATCTCTGCACTGCCCTGCTGTTCCAAAGACTTCATTTTTCTCAAGCCACCCACATACGGGAATATGGGAGGCCAAGATCTGTAACACCAGTCTTCTTACAGGAAAAAAAAAGAAACTGTAGCATGCTACTGGGTGTCTTCCACAACAAATCATTAGTTTGACTTTAATGGCTGGAATGAAATGAAAAAAAGAGGGTGGAGGGGCTGTGGAAGAGGTGCACACATAGGAAACTATTTCAGGATTTTAGCCCTCCCTCTCCAAAGATCTAAATTTTTTATCTGAATAAATGTAAAATAAATGTCTATTTATTTTCCATTTCTGTTTACCTTCTTTCCATTTGCCACCCAATATCTACACTTGTAGAGTGACTTTTCAGGTAGGTTTGATAAATGGGAAGGCATCAAATATTCTATATACTCTGTTAAAATAATGAATTTAAGAGAAAAGAGAGAATGAGGGACACCCTATTCCTTCAGTAACAGACAAGATTACAGTCTAAGCTTGATAGATAACAAAAGAATCCTTCTGAATAAAATAGTATAAACAACTCAGTTCTGTAAAAGCAATGCTCACCCTTTGCTAGATGTCATAAAATCCAGCCATGAAACCCAAATTCTTCAGCAACACTGCTTGCTAAGTACCATGCCTCATGTGGTTGCTAGGTTCTCTATTATTAAAACAGCTAGTGCATTCCAAGAACGACTGCCTATGAAATAATAATGCAGTTGGTATTAGTAGTGCTGCAATAATACTCCCAGTTATTTTATAAACAGGATATTCAAATTTTAGGGAGATAATAACAAAAAAATTGATTTTCTTTGACACAATTTCTGGATTTGCAAACCATATTTTCCAGCAGAGGCTAGGAAATTCTCTTTGCTTCAACTTTCTTCTCTTATATCCACTTGTATTTAATCTTTCTGCTTTCTTGAGCAGATAAGCCTCTATTTTTTGTTCTTCCCTCAAAAGGGAAGAAAAAAACCTCTTCTAAAATAAAGAAACTTCTTCCTTTGAAGGAAGAACAAGACTGAGCACAAAGCTCAAGGAAGTTGTTATTCCTCCTCCTGATGCTGGCAGTTTTATGCAGCTTTAGTGGTGTGCCATAACATATTGTATTAGGAACTGTAGGAATGGAGAACGACGACAACAACAACAATAATAACATAAAAACTAAAAAATACATGTTTTCTAAGCCAAGCCAGGTGAATATAAAAACAGAAACAAAAACAAGAACAAACTTTCTTCTGATTACAAAGAAAAGAGATACAAGAAAATAATTTGAAGTTGACTCAAAATAAAGCCTTCGGTAATTTCAGAACAGACTAAATTGTTTTGAATGAGATTAATGTCTTTGATAGTCCTTACTTTAACTCATTCACCATCTTTTTTTTTTCTCTCTTAAAAAGTATTGAAGTTGTGAGTTTGCTATACCGTCAAAAAGATGGGCAAAGATATTTATTTTGCAAAAAAATGCAGGAAACCACTGACTATTTTGTAGTTTCCCTCTTCCTTCCCAAATTAGCTGAAAATCATTGAATCTAATATACTCTTTTAGTTCCCTTAAGTTTTCAACGAATGTTCTTTCTATTAAAAGTTTCAGTTATTTCTAACCCATATTCCTACAGAGGGTCAAGCACTATTAAAACTGTGGATGAATAAGGCTTTACCAGAAGCCTTTATATGTATACTTGATTTATGGTTTAAATTTGGGCCCATATCTCCTCATGCTGTTTTACTATTTTTACACTAATTTCTATAGTTCCTGGGAAGTGCTCACATTGAACTTATTAATACCCAGTAAAATTTGGTTGATGTCAAGGAAATTTGACAGTATTTAAGTCTATATTGAAATATGTCCATCCTCTGATTCATCTTTCTCTTTTCTAGTTTATGAAAAAGGAGAATTTCAAATGTTTTCCTGTGTTGTATTTAACCTTTTCCTGCCTATACTCAGCCTCCTCAGTATTTGAAACATTTATGTAAATAAAACAAATTGTATGCTGTATTACTCAGAAGGAACATATACTGAGAATGAAAGATTGAGCATTTTCCAATGTGGTTTACTTTATAGACAGGAATTATTAGCAGAAGAAGGTCATTGAAAAATTGCAACCTGTCCTGAAGAGGCAGTACAGATTGAGTGGAGATTCTAGCAACATGCAAACTGGTTAGTGAAATCTTTCTGAGATGTCCAGAGGTTGATACGGACCAGCTTACCCTGTGCTGATGGCATCCTTGACAGTACTATTCAGACAGGAAAGCATACGCATAAGAGTATAGCACACACCACTGCTGGTTAAAATTTACTTCTATCTCTTTGTTCTTCCTCCCCGTCCCCCACCTTGGCTGTCCGGTTTTCTCCTCAACATCATTCACCATGTATGTCATATCCACCAAGGCTGCTCCAGCATATTCTTAATTCCTTTTGCATCTCTCCCTGTTTCTCTCTCTCAACTGTTCATAGGTATTGGGTGCTAGGCAGACACAAACTACCCATCAACAGCTTAGAGACCTGCACCGTTCTCGTGATGGGCCAGGTTGATATGAGGCGGGCTTGTGGGTCCTTTTTATATTACTAACTGCATATTCTTTGAAAAGATGAAAGCTGTACAGATGCTTTTAGCACAGTAACAGGCTGGCTGAAGGCTTTTACAGCTGTAACACAGTGATACATTGATAACAATAAAACAGCAAGGCCTCAGGGTTAAAGCACCAGACTGAAACCTAAATTCTGAGGGATTTCTCTCGTTAGCTTGTAAAGTGACTTCTCTGTATTTCCATTTCCTCAGTAGCAAAATGTTTCTAATGATCTTCCCTTGCTTTATAAAGTGCTTTGTATAGGGGGAAGGGGCTGTATGAGAGGTAGATGAGCTTGGTATAGAATTGCTCCACAAGGTACACCCAAGGATGCTTTCAGTTTATGTGATTTTTATTTGTATAATCCAAAGGGAATCTGTGTGCTGGCTGCTTTGCATCTGGGAGTGAATACTTCTTCTAGGGCAGTGATTACTTCTTAGGGTTTGTGGTACACTGGAGCCAGTGCAGCTCCCTGATTGAGCGTGTAGAGGCTGTGGAAGGAGAGAGGTGTCATAGCCCAGAGTCTGTTGCTGAACCATCTCCTTATCTATCTCAGATCTCACTGTCGTGCTCTTTACTCCTGGTATTAAAACATTACTGATCGAAGTCAGAGAGCTTGGTGGATGTTGGTACCAGTCTGTTGCCTATTATACTATAGCTTGGAGTTAAATACGCAAACTGATTTTGATGTGTGTGCATGCTAAATTCCATAGTGTATACTCCACGTGACAAAAAAAAAAAAGCATTTTTAGTTTGCCCTCCTCCCCTTTGCCTTATCTCACACATTTTCTGTCTTTATGGCTTAGGTAATCATATGTTTTTATTTTTTGAGATTTCAGTGATTCACAAGAACTATTACTTTCAGTATAAAGGCATGTAAGTAAGAAAGTTTAAAATGTGAGGAACTGATAGCATTACAGAAATGAAAGTCACTGATTTGAAATAATGCTTGTCAGAAGAAAAACTGCTTTTTTTCCCCAGCAGTTTTAACTCTGTTTTGCGTGCAAGAATCATCATAAGTCTTTATATTCTTAGTATGTTACCACTAAGCACAATACATGATTCCTTCTGAAAATAAATTCAGGAAGCTATCTTATAAAGGTGACACAGCAGCCTGTCCTGCTGCAATCATATCTGAAAGGGGAGAGTTTTAAGCACATCTTTTGGAAGCTTTTCCCCTTTCCCTTTTCCTTCACACTATATTTCTCTGAATTCCTTGTATTAAAAAAACCTTGCACAAACATAAAAATACTGGGATCCCCCTTTAACATGGATACTTCCATTCCCATCGTATCCAAGCAGTTAATCCTCTCTGGATTCTCACAGTACCCCGTTAAAGAGGGAAACAGCTTGCACCTCTTCTTATACATAAGGAAAATGAGTACAGAGAAAACAGGGGCTCAATCTTGAAAAGCACTGAAGTGAATTCAGGACCCAAGAACATGGCTTTACAAGCACCCTAGTTTGGCTTACCACTGGCGTGCTGCCATGCTGCCTCCCCTTCCAGCCCTCTCCTGCCATTTTGTTGCTTTCTTTGAGGTAATGCCTGCTAGTATGCTCGGTGGGTTCAGCTCACATATTCATCTGTAACCACCCTCTTCCCTTCCAAAAAAAGGTCAAAACAGAAAATATTTCGCTCATTGCCTACCTGACCATACAAAGCACTAGAGATGGCGTAAGAAACACTGCAGGTACAGCGGCCAAGAGCTAACAGAAGGCTTTGGTTTCCCCTTTAGGCAGTAGCATGTGGATTATGAAGCTTTATTATCCAAAATGTGTTTTAGCGAAGAAGCAGCATTTCAATGACACACCCAGTCTGGAGGCAGGCTCGGCAGAGAAGAAGTAGATACCTGAGAACAGAATACACAGAAGCTAGCTGATTGAACGACATAGTGTATTTGGTTGTTGCACACCATGAAGAGATGCCTGTGTAAGGAAACAGCAATTCTGAGGGGCCTAAACATAGCTAAAGCAACTCTGCTTTGTGTACAGGAACTTTCTTTTATTTGGATGAATGGGTCAGGTACTGTAGTCTCTCTTCCCTCTCCCATATCAATACAAATCTCATCAGACCCAGCTTTACTGATGTAATGTTGTTATCTATCCTGTAAAGACAGCTTCTCTGTCCTTTGCATAAAATATCTTGGTGGTTAATGTGAGCCCATTCTGTTCCCCCCTTTCAGGAGCCTTCAAGATTTTAATTAGGGATCACTGAGTCTGAAAACCCTAAAGAGTGTGAAAGATGAAACCCAAGACTCTAAATAAAGTATAGAATTCACTGTGACATTTTATGAAGCCTGGAAAAGAAAGAACAGTTCTGATGACAAGTGTTTCTCCTTCTCAAGCCCTGTTTTAAAACTAGGCAGCCACAATTGCATTTTATGAGCCCTTAAGCATTTCTGAAGAAAGCATAGCCCATCAGCCTCTTAACTCGTATTCAAGCTTCAGTCATATTTAATCACCCCTCCAGGTAGATCAAAGAAGACCTGAGAGGGCAGTGGTGCGGGATAAGGGGTAAACTACGTGTACACTATTAAACGAGGGACTCCAGGGCATGCTGAGTTTGAAGAGTAGATTATAAAGCAAACAGGGAACGCTCATTTTCGATAAGAAGTGATTTGAAACTCTCTGTACTTCCTCAGCACCTTCTCTTAAAGTATTAATTACTTTTCTGTTCAAATAGGGAGGGAGGGCAGGAGAATGAATCAAGCTGAAGAAAAAACGTTGGCACAAGAACAAATGGGTATCAACTGGCTATTAAAAGTTTAGGCTGGAATAAAAAGATGGTTTCTAATTGTCAGAGGAAGGTCATAGAATAGCTTTCCTAATAGAAGTAAAGAAGAAAAAACTTAACGATTGTAGGACAGGACCTGATGTAATTTATGATTGGTATTATAAGAGTTGATTGCCTGACCAAGAAGTCCCTGTCAGTCTGTTACTCATTCTCACTGCCGTAGTTACTGCACCCTTGTTGAAAAAACAGACGCACATAAGTTTCCCTGTTTAGTGGCATTATCTGCAGATGGAGTAAAAAGTCTGACAAAGGTCTGGCCAGATGCTGCTTTCAGAGGAGACAGTGACAGAAATTCCTACTAGAAAAGGTGAGGTAAAGGTACTTAAACCTCTCAAGTGCTCTTTATGGTTTAGGGGCAGCTCCCCCCAGCACCCTGTGCTGCAGCCACTCAGGAAGGAGTGGAGAAGCAGAAGTCTGGGCTCTGCGTTCAGGATTCGCCACAACAGTAGTAAAAGCAAAGCAGAATCTGTTTAACCTAAATTTCTGTATTGGCTGAATCTTGCTGACAACAAGGTTGTCGTACAGAGATTAAAAGTGGACAGGTGGTTCCTGTTTACTACCACGTGGCTGAATCTTCTGTTTAGAAAACTACAGAGGAGCATAAGTGTGCACATGCATAGGTAGAGTCACTCCTTCTTGCTCTCTTGACTAATCATGTAATACTTGAAGTATAACGAGGAAACAATTCATCTTGACAAGCTTGTTACAGATTTCCTACTTTTTTTTTCTCTCTCTCTGTTGCTCTCTATTTCCTTCTTTCAATCATTGGCACACATGCCTTTCATTCCAGGTCTTTCTAAATAAAAGCTAGGCCTTTCTTTAGAGACGCAGTACTCATACCATGATTCAGATTTCCTTTTCTGCTCTAACAAGACAGGGAAAGGTGTTACTGAGAGAAAGACTTAATCACTGTGGAGACCGGCTGCTGCTCTAATGAAGCAGAAGAGGCCAACATCGCTGAACAGAGGGGAGGATTTGGTGTGCTTTTCTGGAATGTGACTGCATTGGAAGAACAGAAGAGATAGCTAAACAGGCAGAAGATCCTTGAAATGAGTCTCATTATCCAAAGCCACATGGATTAACTGGAGTCTGGGTTCCCTACAGTTACTGAGACAAGGAAGAGAATAAATTCACTCTCTCCATTCCCACTCACGCTTGTGCCTTTGTCGTTGGTGCTACCAGACATGAACTTCCCTTCTACAGTAGTTTTTCTGCTTCTGCTGCCTTGAAACTCTCTGAAAAATGTTGAGGTATGACTCTTCTGTGACTAGTAGCAGACCAGAAAGTTGGGCAACAAATAGTCTCCCTTATGCTTATTTATTGATCTAGTCTTTTCATTCTCACATATCTCCATGTTAGGCCAAATATTCAGGCCTTGTTTGTTCCAAAACATGACTGCCATCTTTAGAACAGCCCTTATGGTCTTTCTTTCCAAAATCATCCATATGCTTTCTCAGAATGATATGAAATATGATTTTTTCTGACTTATGAAATCTATGTAGATACTCATCTATACTGAAATACTATGAATTAGTGGCCTTAGAGACCTGGTAACTGTAACTTGGAAATAGATCAGACTCATTCCATATCCCGAACAAGCACCAACAATTGTGCAGGAGACTAGTTACATTTGAGCATTTAGGGATATCCCAAAACAAAGTCTTCAGTCTGCTATGTTGTAACAGAGGATACATTTACTTTAGTTTGTTAGTACTTGAGTTTCATTTGTCATTGTTTCTTCCATGCCTCTGGTTGGCTGTATATAAGTTTGAGGCTCCTGAGGTTTCTCCAGGACAATGTCACTACACACAGGACTATACAGAGTCTATCCACTTGTTTTTCTGATGTAAATACTCAGAGATTATTTCAGAATTGAAGATGACTGGTGGAGTGACATCAGAACAAAATTATTTGTGACATTTATAGTCAGCAATGTTAGGTTTGTTTGGAAAAAGTTGTGTCATTTATTGGGCTAACTGCATAAGTGGAAAACCAAAGAGGAGACATTTTCAACATATATATTGTTCTTTATAATATCTAGCACTCATATTTTACCCAGAGAGCAAGAATACACATTTCAAAATGCTCATGAATGCTGCGCTTTGTGGATAGCTCCTTAAGAAAAGAGAATTAAGGTTAAAAACGTTGCAAAGACAGAAGAGTTTAAACATACATTTTAAGCAGAGGCTGAGAATAATAAGCCCAATTTCTTTCATGTACCTCATGCAAACCTCTTTGAAACTAGATTGAATTTGAATTTCTTCAGCTCACTCTTCTCTCTGTCTTGCAGGCTTTCCTTCGATACGGTTCAACAGCTCAAGGTTGCTTCTACACAGTCAGGAATCTTCAAATGGTATTTTTACAGTGTTTCTCATAGTTTAGGGGATAGTTTAGGGGTTAGTTTAGGGGTTTCCCCAAGTTTAGCACTTGGAGAAAATAAAAATATTTTAAATTGTGTTTTTTCTACCTGAGAATGCGACAGATGAGCCATTTATTTATTTATTTATTTATTTATTGAAAGAAGGCAAGCAGCTGCAAAGCTGTTGCTTCTTGCCAGCACAGATTAAGACTAAGAGATAAAACTGTACTTTGTAGCACAAAGAAAATTGGAAAGAGAGTAAAAATGCATGCTGGTTTGTTCATTTGTTTGTTTCTCCCAGTGTATTAAGATATGCAAATGTAATTAATAACATAATGCCTATGCATTTTATTACACTTTTTCTTTTTTAACCTTAGAAATGTTGGTCCTCTGATCCTGATAAAGAACGTGATTCACTGAGGTACCACCTGGAGACTTACAGCGTAGATGAGCTTAAATCATTATGGTATGGAGAAGACTTCAGTATTACACGATAGAGACATGGGTGCTCTCAGAATTTCTTTCCCTCCCTTTGACTAGACTGAGCCTTCTTCTGCTATACAAATGTAGAAATTTTAAGGTATGTCCGGTCAAAGGAACTATACATACAATAAAAGTACCTTGGACAACCAGTGTCTGTACTTGGGTCAACATCACTGTGACCCTCCTCAGGCTCACAAATTTAGTTTACATTCACTCTGTATTTTGTTTGTTTGTTTATTTATTTTTCTGCTTTCCATGAACATGCCTGATCTCCTTAAGGTGAGCAATATTTGCAAGCAGTCAGTCAAATGACTAGTCAGCTAAGATACAGGTTTCAGCCGTTACTGATCAAATTTTCCAAAATCCAGACTTGTCTACTAATTGTATCTGTCGCTCAGCTAAGGACTTCATGTCCTGGAATCATATTAAATGATAAGAAACTCCAAAAATTAATTCTCAAAAGTGGTAACATTAGGAAAATTACGCAGTTTATTTGAAAAGATTGTATGATTACTGTACTTACATTAAGACGCTCCTATCTAAGTACAGTTTACAGGTTATTTATACAGACATATACAGTATATATAATAATCTGAGAGACATACAGGAAACAGGTAGGATTCAGAAGAGAAATCCCCTTTTGCTAGGCAAGAATGCACAGGTGAGGATATTAAGAGGAAAACTAATCTTGGAGGGCTATGTTACCAATGAAATACATCATTCTTGGAGGGCTATGTTACCAATGAAATACATCATTCTGAGGTGTTTTTTAAACTTTGGCTTGCACACTGAACTTCTATTACTTTGTGCTTTCCAAAAGCAACACCAGTTATGAATTATAAGAAAAGACACAAGAGCGTTTGAATTTAAAAGTGTTTCATTTCCAAACTGTACTTCCTTTCTTCAGACTTTCATGTTGGTTCCTTTACAATTCACACATTACAAATATGAGACCAGGGATTATAAATGTACTGATAGAGACCATAAAATAATCAGTGAATAATGATGAAGCAATAGCAGAGGGGAACTGGGATACAGCCTTCATCAGATGCTGTGCTTTAACTTTGATTTATACCTTCATTACCTGATCCTTTTGCCCTGACGTGAATGCCTACTTTGCCTCTCTGTAAACAACACGTTTGAGTCCATCAATCGTCAAAAAGTGGACAATTTTTACAAGCTCGTGATGAATTTCTGTAGGCTGACAAGTTGGTCATCTGTTGCTTTTCATTGAAAGCGCACTTTTGCAAGCTAAGAAATTAGCCAATAAAATGGTTATCAGTGGCTTTGCATACTGAAGTCTACCTACTTTTAAAAGCCAGAACATTCATTAAAGGCATCTAAAGAAAAATCTCTTCCTCTAAAAGCGTTCAGGATGGTAACACGCCTGTATTTTTCTTCCCCATTTTTTTTTCCTGTTTTATTTTCTTTCTTTTGTGTGAACATAGAAATATTTCCTAAAATTTAGAAGTGTCAGTCGTTCAATTGACAACACATACACTTAGGACTCTTGCCTTCCTGGGGAAGTTGATGTACCTCAGAGATGAAGTAGCCCTAAAAATTACTCAAATCTGTTGTGTATTCTTCTGGGGCCTTGTCTTTATTGAAAGAAAAGCACTAGCACATGAAGAAAAATTATGTGAAAAAAGGGGTTGCAATAGATAGACAGTAAATTTTTCCAGTGTAAAAACTACATTTTTCTGGTCACATCAGGCTTTTACCATGCAACATCTGGTGTACTGGGGCTTTCTACTTTTTCCCATGTGTAGATTTACACTTGAAATCCTGATTCTATATTTTTTTCACCTCTTCTCCTTGCAAAATGATACTGATTTTGAAAGCTAATATTTTACAGTTGATGTGAATTATAGAAATTACTAAGAACAGTAATGGTTTGGGTATAGATCTCTGGTGAGGAGCACACAGTCCCGAAAATGCCTGCTCCTGTGACCTGCCATGTCACAGAAATGCAGGGCATGGAGAACACAACTAAATCTGCCAGTTTTTAATACAGCAGTCCTAGCTAAACTGTTCAGCAGTGGTGGGTGTGGGTGGGTGTGTGTCTGCGTGCTGGGAAAGGTTTCCTGCAGCAACAAGTATTGCCTAAGAAAACAGACTAGCAAGTGTGATATTTTAAGTTATCTCAGACTGCATCTTGGGAGAGCTTGGGAATCTCAGGGCCCATTTTCCTTTATTGCTAGAACTGCCAATTTCAAGTACATTGTTAAAAAACACTTTACCTCTGAGTAACAACAAAGAATGTGTTTCAGGAGCTGAAGTCTGGCTGGAGAATCTCAATTTGTAGAGAAAAATGGATGCATGAAGTTCTGCGATCACAGGTTCTATGAAACACTAAATCATCTATACTGGAACTCAGTAACATGTTTAATCATCGCATATTCTTGAATAGCGAATATTAAACCATTACCTCTGGGCAGATTACAAAAACATTTGAATAAAAAGACGTTTCCGAGTGTTTAAATTACACTAACATCTTTTTGTTTCCTTAGATGCTTAAATAAATATATGGCATTAGAACCTAAAAAATCATTTGGGGCATAAAGTCCAAGATTCATTCTCTTCTTTACTATACACAAGTTTCAAAGGCCAGGCAGACCCAATAAATAATCTAGTCTAACCTCTTGGATAGAAATATAATTTAACAGGTAGGGTAAGTACATTTGTACTTACAGCAAGAAAATGTACTGTCAGAAAGATAACAATTTCTGTTATTTTAAACAGTTGCATCTCTGTAAGTTTCAATATTACATAATAACCATAATCTGAGTGTGAAAAGTCACCTATCCATCAATAAGAATTGTAATAGGTTCTCAATAAAAATTAGTGAAGTGGAAAATGAAATACTGAATAAGGTCAGTGCTTTCTCCTGCACTTTTTTCATCTCTGCATTTACAACTTAAATGATAATTAAACGTGATTAGCAGGTATGTGTGTGGAGGGGAACAGGAAAGGAAAATTAACATTCAAGACGTTAGACTACTAGGATTCTTTTCTTGCCACCATAATAGTCAAATTTAGTTTGCCAGGAGTTCTTCCTGTGGTATGTTATGTATCAGGTCAATAGATAACAAAAGCAAATTAGTTGCATATTAGAACCCTTTCTGTGCATGTTTTGGTTAGGAATAAGGTGAGGACACAGTGGTAGTGGGAAAGATGGGCAGCTTTCAGCTGGAGAAGGACCATGTGCTCAGATCGGTCATGCAAGAAGCAGAAGAAAGAGAACAGAGAGAGGCCAGATGGCCAATCTCCTGTATAAGTTGTATGCCTTGACACAATATGAATACTGTAAACCAATAAAAAAATGTATTTATGCATATTGGGCACAGTTTGGACAAGCTGAGTGTGTACAGAGTTCTCTAGAATATTGTACCATACTATTTTTTTCTGTTTGTAACTGAAACGGGATCATATCTTTAATTTAATGTTTCCTGCTGGATACTACTATAGATACTTATGTCTTCACTGGGAGCAGCTACTTAAGCCAATGGATAGTCACCATGCCTTGATGGGATTTGGAGGATTTTTGTTTCTCTTTCATCTCACTTAAATTTAAACTAGCATTCATATTACTGATTAATAATAATAATAATAAAATTAAAAAATCGCAGAATCATAGAATGGTTGAGATTGGAAGGGACTTCCAGAGATCATATAACCCAGCACCCCTACTCAAGCGGGTCACCTAGAGCATGTTGTCCATGACTCTGTCCAGTCGGGTTTGGAGTATCTCCAAGGATGGAGACACCACAGCCTCTCTGGCAACCTATTCTAGAGCTCAGCCTCTTGCATAGAAAAAAGGTTTTTTTGTATATTTAAATGTAATTTCTTACATTTCAGTTTGTAATTTATTGCCACATTCAGAATAACAAAGCCTGAATCCATCTAATTATCCTCATCAACATTTTTATAGTTAAGAATGTTCTTGGAATATTTCTCCTGTAGTTTCATGTATCAGCTGCCTGACATCATGTTTTCCAGGCAGTAGCTCATATCACTAATCATTTATACACTTTATCCTGCATTTTTAAATGTGACTGGTGATTTTGAAAGTCTCTATGTACATTTTCTGGTTTACAGACTGCTTTAAAGGCCCAGCTTTCAGGCTGTGGATTCTCAGCGCTTCTCACCATACTGCAGTGCTGTTCATAACACGGCTGGTTTCAAGTGCAAGGATATGATCATATGGCAATCAAACTAGGAAGCCTCATACTAATAAACACTTTTACAGGAGTGTTGTCTATGGTGCTCTGACAGAACAAGGAACCAGAGGGATTCATTCGGCAGACTCAGTACGTGTAAAACTTGGATTAGTTTTCGTCATTGTTGAACTGAAGTTTCTTTAAGTCTATTCGTACAAGATCCCATTCTCATTTACAATCTTGTGTATTTGTGTTCTGAAAGGCATCATACATTCAAGCTATTACATATTCCCACTGAAAACATGTCATATTTATTTCTCTTTTCACTACACCTTTTCATAGATGTTAGCATGTTCCTTAATGCAAGATACTAGATGCAAAACAAGTAGAAAACTTCTCAGTTAAGAATGGCTTGAGATCTTGTGGTTTGGTTTTTATGAGAACAGCCTGGTTACATTCTCAGTAATATTTGTCTCAAATTTTGAAACTAAATAGGCTCGCACTTCACTGTGAGTTTTCTGAATACTCCTGAAAACTTTCTGGACTTGAATTCTTTCTCAATAGCTTGCTTCTGAAAATTTGAATGTTATTAAAGAGGAATAGAATTATGTAAATAAGGTAAGTCGCTTTAAAATGCTGTGACTTCTTCCAATGAAGTGCGAATTTTTATCAAAACCAGGAAAAGCAATCAAGGCTCATGAAAATGTCATTAGTGAACTAAAGAAGACTGTTAATGGTCCATTTGTCATTATTAGAGAGAATATGAAGCTTCAGCCAGCGTTAAGTGATAACAGGAATGTATCTCTGCTTTCTCTTTTTATTTCTTTTTTTTTTTTTTTAGGTAAATACTATCTTAAATCAATATTTTGGTAAAGATCATATAAAGCAACTAAAACACATATTATCATTAAATATCTAAAGCTTTCATTGCAAAAAAAAACAAGAAAGTAAATGTTATGTAATCATGAGGTTGACAGAAAAAAAAAACACCCAACAACAACACACTAACAGGAGGCGAGTGTAACTAAGCTATAAATATAGGTTCATTAGTTTGCAGAGAGCCTGAAGCAACAGTAAATCTGTGAATTGCTCCATGCGGTTTGACTAATGTCATTTAAAATTACTTGCTCATCAAAACGTATAGAAAAAGGAGGGGAACAAAGAAATGTGTATTTACAATACATTTTTTCAGAATGGGCTTTGTGTACACACAAGTATATATGACATAGTCATATGACGCCAGTCTTCAAAAAGGGCGAGAAGGAGGAGCCAGGAAACTACAGGCCTGTCAGCCTCACCTCCATCCCTGGAAAGGTGATGGAAATGCTCCTCCTGAAGGTCATCTGGAGGACAAGAAGGTGATCAGGAGTAGTCAGCATGGATTCACCAAAGGGAAATCATGCTTGACCAATCTGATAGCCTTCTATGACGGAATGACTGTCTGGGTAGATGAGGGCAGAGCAGTGGATGTTGTCTCCCTGGACTTCAGCAAGGCTTTTGACACTGTCTCCCATCACATCCTCCTAGGTAAGCTCAGGAAGTGTGGGCTAGGTGAGTGGACAGTGAGATGGATTGAGAACTGGCTAAAGGGCAGAGCTCAGAGGGTTGTGATCACTGACGCAGAGCCAAGTTGGAAGCTTGTAGCTAGCAGTGTCCCCCAGGGGTCAGTCCTGGGTCCAGTCTTGTTCAATGTATTCATCAGTGACCTGGAGGAAGGGACAGAGTGCACCCTCAGCAAGTTTGCTGATGATACTAAACTGGGAGGAGAGGCTAACACACCAGAAGACTGTGCTGCCATTCAGAGGGACCTGGACAGGCTGGAGAGGTGGGCGGAGAGGAACCTCCTGAAGTTCAACAAAAGCAAGTGCAAGGTCCTGCACCTAGGCAGGAATAATCCCAGGCACCAGGACAGGCTGAGGGCTGACCTGCTGGAAAGCAGCTCTGCAGAGAAGGACCTGGGAGTCCTGGTGGACAACAAGTTAAACATGAGGCAGCAATGTGCCCTTGTGGCCAAGAAGGCCAATGGTCTCCTGGGGTGCATTAGGCAGAGTGTTGCCAGCAGGTCGAGGGAGGTGATCCTGCCCCTCTGCTCAGCCCTGGTGAGGCCTCACCTGGAGTACTGTGTCCAGTTCTGGGCTCCCCAGTACAAGAGAGACATGGCACTCCTGGAGAGAGTCCAGCGGAGGGCTACCAAGATGATTAGAGGGCTGGAGCACCTCTCCTATGAAGAAAGACTGCAAGAGCTGGGCCTGTTCAGCCTGGAGAAGAGAAGACTGAGAGGCGATCTCATAAATGTGTACAAGTATCTGACGGGGAGGTGTCAAGAGGATGAGGCCAGCCTCTTCTCCGTGGTGCCCAGCAACAGGACAAGAGGCAACGGGCAGAAACTGAACCACAGGAAGTTTGGTCTGAACCTGAGAAAGAACTTCTTCACTGTGAGGGTGAGAGAGCATTGGAACAGGTTGCCCAGAGAGGTGGTGGAGTCTCCTTCGCTGGAGATATTCAAAAGCCGCCTGGATGTGATCCTGGGCAATATGCTCTAGGTGACCCTGCTTGAGCAGGGAGGTTGGACGAGATGATCTCCAGAGGTCCCATCCAACCTAAACGATTCTGTGATAGCTAAGAGATTATGGAAGGTATTTATGAGTTAAACATTCTAATTTAAAGGAAGAACTCGTTACATATGAAAGGTCTATCCTTAAAATATTTTACTCAGTTGCTAAATTATTGTTCCTTGTGTTCATTTTCAAAAGGTAACTCTAAGAAACCAATGTATTAGAAAGATAGTCTACCTGTAGTGTGAGTTTTCCCAGCTTTTATTTGTAAGGTAACTGATTCAGTAGATACAGGTATCGCACACGTTCTGAAGCAGCAGAGCTTATTTAAAACCAAAAAAGTTAAACAGCCTCCTTGTTTCTAAGATGGGTATGTAACATTCAAAGAGAAAATGCAGGGGTAAGCATGTAACAAACTTTGTCAGAGGCTGAACTTACAGAAAAGGTAGTGGTGTAACTCTCTCCTTATGGCAGTCTGAGCCAAGTAAATCAGTGGAAGTCTATTTTTGGGTCTTAAGTGACAGGATTTTTGTTGATAGAGCAAAGATCAGCTGGGAAGATAACTTAAGCAAGTTACATATCTCCTCAACATGTTTTGAATTTTCTGTACCAAATGAGTACAATTTATTGTAAAAATACAGAAAGAAATGAAAGAACACATGGCCAAGAGGATTTTTATTTCCTGTTTTTAAAATAAACATATTTTACCATGTTACTCCTTTCAGTATAAATCCACTCAATTTGAAAGAAAAAAATAACCAAGAAATCGTATTTGGAAAGCAATGGTAATTTCCCAAGGTGTATAAGGCAAGAGGCAGCAGAGAGTGTTATAAAATCTGGGAATATTCAAACTACTGGTGGCAGAGTGGGAGGGAATTTTTCAAAAAATTAGTTTTTGCTGCCTTCCGTTGAAAAATATGTCTCACTATCACTTGCGCAAGGAAAAACCGCTAGCAGGCCAGTAGCTCACCTTCTATTTGGAGTTACCGTTTCTTGGTGTTGAAGGTAATAGATCAGCTGTAATTCTTTATCTAGTACATAATCTAATATCAGGTTAAATTATTAAATTATTATGTAGAGTCTTGCAAAAGGAAGAAAGTCTGTCACGAAAAACTGGATTTCAAGTAGCATTTATATATGGCGTTTTTGAAATGACTCACTGAAATAATGGTAAATTTAAGAGCTATTAGCAGCTCTTTCCTTTCTTACCCAATGTTATGGGATGGAGGTAAAGTCTAAAACCAGGATATTTTGTGCCACACACCTCTTAGAAAAATTACTTCTTGCAAGCTATGAAGTTGGATTTATCGATGCTGTCAAAGCCGAATGCTTGTAATGGACACAATTTGCAGCAATTATAACAAATGTTTAACAACTATAGATATTGTGTTGTGGTCCTCTAGGGAACATCCATAATGCATGTAATGAGTCTTTCCACAGACAGTTTGGTGATTTTGGTTTTTATGACTGGACAGAGCAAAGGAAAACTGAAATATCTCCATATTTAATTTTTATTTAGACTAGCCTGTTCTATTTACACTTTATCCTTTTCAGCAAAGCATAAATCATGGCAGTTGTGGCTAAAAGTGTGGCAGCTCCTTCTCTTAGCTGTCTTTACTGGGTAGGCAGTATAACTCACTTATTTCTTTCAAATTTACCTACCATTTCTCTACTTCTTCCTAGCCAGCTCTGGTGGCTGAAAAATAAGAGAAAAAAAGACAGATCCTCTCCCTCCTTGCCCTTTGCTATGCATTTTCTGCCTAGGATTCTCTCTAGGTTGTTAGAAGAGAAGATGTCCTATCAAACTGTGCAGGGAGGGGAAACCAGTTTACTGCTTAGTATCATTCAGGCTGAAAGAAAAGGCTCAATTACTCTGAACAGTGTGAAGGAGAGCACTCAAACATCTTGGGGTTTTCTCAGCTGCTATATGAGCCATAACTATGCAACAACTCTTTCTTATTCTATCTTTTTTTTTTATCTTGAGAAGATTTTGTACGTTCAAAATAAGTCCCATCAATTCATTCATTTAGCAGTTTAGCAAAATTCTTTACATGAATGAGGCATCAATGTTTATTATGTTATAGTAATTATATCTTTGGCTTATCTGTGCCATCCAATCAAAACATTGATACCTATTATTTTTTTAAAAAGCCATCATATGCATAGACTCAGTTGAAATGTGACTAACTATTTTATGTTATTGCATGTAGTTGGCTTATTTTTCTTCATATTGAAAAGATGTCTCCAAATATAAAGCCATACAAGAATATGAATCCTGTAGGCATAAATCACACTAATGAGTGAACTTTAGATATTCTACGGCTCATTAATTTTGTTCCTAAATTCCTGGTAGGAAGACGAATATGAAATAACGTTCCAAAACAACCTGTTAAAAATGAGCGTAACAAGGAGCCTCAACACTCTTCTGGCACACATTATTTTAACTAAATTTCCAGAACTGGAGGGTCGTGAAAAGACCTAATCAAAGAAAAAATATTGTTAATCAAAGGAAAGATTTACCGTCCCTGCCCCGGCCCCCAACTTTCAAAGCGATGTGCAGTTCAGATTTGAATTAATAAATTTTATCAGGTCTAGGAATCTTCCGCAGGAGGACAATTCTCTCTGAAAGTTGGTCTGTTTTATTTATCTTGTTTATTGTACTGCCCAGACAACAAACTCAATAATAACTTTAAAAATGTCTCTTTTTTTTCCATCTGCTGGTTTCTAATCTAATGGAATCTTAACGGTTCATTATTAACAAGTATTATGAAATTATTTGTATTCAGATACCGTCTAAAATACACTGCCTAAAACAATTCCCCATAAACTTTGCCTATAGTCATATTTCTAAACAAATTAGCCTCTGTTAGCTTCATTTTTTAAGAGTTAGTCACCACTGAAGAATTGAAATGACTTCTTAATAAGGTCTGATAATTTTTATGAAGCTTTTTCAAAGACACTGTACTCTCTTCATATTCTAACTATCTAGCTTGGGACTTTAAGTTCCAGCAGAACAACAACATTCCAGAAAAAAATAGGTATACCAGAATTCAATATAACAACATATCAACTCCTATTTAAAGCTCAGTTTAAGTAACTACATTGAGATGTTGCAAAAAGCCTTTTAAAAAGGCTTGAAAAGGACTTAGTGTTCCTATAATGTCAACATGATTTTTGCAGCAAGAAAATCCTTTATCTTTACTGAGTTTAAAGGAAAACAGAAATAGATAGTTCATTACTATGTACCTACTTACATCACCAGTACCTACAAATTAGAATTAATTATGCAGAAAATCAAGAAGATAAAGGACTTCCACCAAAGATATTTTCTACCATACTGGTACTTTCCAGAAGTAGGCTGGTAATACTTTCATATAACTGGGAACCTAATATTTTCATATAATCTGGAATCATACAATAATTTCATAATTTTTGGTGGTTTTTTTGGCAAGAATGCTGCTATTTCACCATTGCATAATATCAGTAGCACATGACAGAGATTGCTCCAGGGTGTAATCGTTTAAACACTCCTGAATTTTGCAAACAGGGAAGGAGGCAAAAAAAAAGGCACTGCTGTACTGAATCAGACAAAAGGGTTATCTAGCCCCGTTTTCAGTTTCCAATCTCCAGAGAAAAAAAGCTAGGGAAGAAAATAACAGAGCAAGTCAAGCAAGGCAAGGATATTGTGATCTCCCCCTGACATCCCTTCCAGGCCCTAGCTGACTCCCAGAGCTGGAAATGATGTTGTTTAACAACACTCCGTGGATGTTTCTTCCGTGAATTTGTCTAGACACTTCCCAGACAAAAGTGCCTTCACTGCCTATTATGCAAGCTGTATTTGTGAGAAAATACTTTTAAAAACTGTTTCGGACTTGCCATCTCTTACAATCTTTTGATGACCCTAGTTTCTGTCTTAGAAGGGAAAGTGAGCAACAAATTTTCTCTGTTCCAGCCACTCAGGCCCTCATCTGTTAGACCCCCGCTGTTTTCTGCTCTTCCACCTCTTTTCCAGGTAGAATCATCCTGGACTGTGAGGATTCCAAATGCATTTCACAGTATGTATATTCCTACACAATTTATAAAATGGACTGAGCCAAATCTCAGCATGCAATAGCTTAAATTGTGAGTGTGTTTAAAACTTAAGAAAGTTGCTCTGCAGCATCAGCCTAATTCCAGCTTCTGTTAAAAAGCCCTATAAAAATACAGTTGAGAAGCGGATGCTTGTGTTTTCTGCTCAACCAGAAAAATAAACAAACTAAATTGAAGCTTTGCTGGGCTTCAAGAATCTGAGTGCACAGTTTTGGCTGTCTTCCCCTTTCACTTCTATTATTCAGATCTCAAGTGTGTAACATAATAGCAAATTGGCACTAATGAACTCAACACAAAATCTTACCTTAATAACACTAAGGAGTTTATTTTCAATCTAGCTTAAATGATAAGGTGTAGGAGGCAGAGTTATAAAGATTGGATGGAATAGAAACTGATGCAAAGACAGCTTGATTGTCTGTTTTCTGTTGGATAACAAATCTCAGGTGTTACTGTTAATACATTCTTTTAGCCTCTTTAGACCTGTTGTCTAAGAAGATAAATGTATTTTCTTTCTAAGCTGTCCAAAAAGAACAGAAAACAGAGTTCAAAATGATGAGGAACAGAATCTTTTTTTTAAGGATGACAGACATTTCAGGAATATTTTCATGATATCAGAAAAAGCTTTACCTATCCTTCTCATCTATGGTACTGCACAGACACATATGGACAGTGTTTGCTTAAATAATTTAATAATTATAATAACAACAACAATAACAACAAGTAGAAGAAAATAAAAAAAACTTTGTTACTGGGTTCCTGGCAGAGGATGGCACGTGTGGGGATATAGAAGGTTTGAATGGAGGAGTCTCTGTCACAAAAGTCCTTGAAATGATGTCTTCAACTGGCTGGAAAGAAACTTCTCAAACTGCTATTCTGCTTAGTTCTCATGATCCAAACAGATGCGGTCCTATGTGACCATCTCAGCGCACTCACATTCACTATTATTTATCTCTACCTGCAAAACATCTCATAAATATCCTGTGTATACACAAGAGGCTGCTCATATGGTTCCTAATGCCTATGCACAAATGTCTAGTCTGCATCAATCCACTAGTGACGTTAATCAACACATTTAAGCATACTAACTGGCCTGGGACAATCTCTGCAGCTCTCTGAAATTCCCTCCTGGAGAGCTCCTCAAACACTTAATTGTGAAGGTGTCTTGGATTTCTATCACCTCCTTCCAGGTCCTTCCATCGTCTCCCGCTAGCTTGTTGTCTCCTATCTGCAGGTGACTGGCTGGAGATTTCCTGGCCCACCCAGGGAATTAAGGACTCACGTGCAGTGGGTGCACAGAGGCACAGCCCTGACACCCATCTACTCCACAATTATAAGTAAAGGATAAACCTGCATTTCATATTTATGACAAGTTCCATAGCTTTTGCCACAGATGATAGAACTACATCTAAGCCTTTATTTATTAAAAAGGAGTTTGAGAAAAAATTGAGAATGCCTCCAGAAAATCAACATTAATCTACCCGTTGTTTGCAGGATATGCTCTAAAATGATAAGCTACCTGAGAAAACAAACTGCAGTGGCCAGTAATAACCATCCATCCATCAAAATAATGAAATAAACCACTATTATGTTGTTATCAGTTTTGAAGTGGAGTTAAAGAACAAGCCTGCATTTATATCCATGCACACACACACACACACACACACACATCCTTGCATTCTGTGCCCTCCCTCTGTTATGTAGTAAATAACATAACTTGTAAAGTGTTAATACAAATTTAGTTTCCTATACAAATATTTGCAAGGTAACTTTGCAAGATGATCCTTCCCAATGATTTTTAATTAAAAATTAATTTCTGACCTCAGTTGCACATGGAGCTTTTCAATTTGCATTGAAACATATTCATATCTGTAATAGACAGAGAAGAACTTAGTGCATACTACAGGCATTAAACAAAATTTAAACTGAATGAAGTAGCAAGGCTCAATAAAATATCCTAAACTAATGCTCAGAGCACAACCTTTATGATTAAGCATTTCAATAAGATGTTCTAACACTGAAACTGCAGCATTAAGGTCAGAAGAAGTTGAAGTGAATTTCTTGTTCTTGTTTAAATCAATAACCTAATTAAGAACAATTCAGTAAAATTCAAACAGAGCACCTAAACTCAAAAACTAGGGAATAGAACTGAAGTAGACGTGTCTTAAACATCAGTGAAAATGTAACTTTAATGGAGAGATAATCAAAACAATGAAAAGCTGAGTGTTTTCATTAAAGTGTCCTCAGAACAAAGTAATAAAATAGACTGTTTCTAAATTCTAGAGTTGAATAACAGCAGTAGGATCTCCTTCGCTGGCAGAGGGCATCAGTTATTTAATGAGATAAAAAGCTTGAAAGTATTAATATTTAACTATATTGGCTTTTCTGCAGAGAGCTCGCTGGCAGGAAGCCATTTCAGAAGAAAATCTAATATTAATATTAATTTTTGTTAATGCATGTATGTATACGTATATGTATGTAGTGGTAAATGCACAGTTCTGCTCTAAAAGGGTAGTCTGTAAAAATGTTATTGTGGATCTTCAGCCTACTGGGTTTCTGAGAGGTGGAGAGGATAAACATTCATGCACAATTAAGAATATTGATCATATTTTTACTCCTTAAATGACAGTAACAAAACTCAGTCTGAACTTCAAGGGTTAAACTGGGTTTTGTTCTGCACCATACCTGAAAGTGAGTTGTATTCACTGAGCTATGAAACGTCATTGTTTCTGTGAAGAAGACTTTTAAAATTGCTAAAGGTGTTCAGTACCTATTAGTGAAATTGAGGAAGAGCTATGTCCTCAACCCACATTTGTTCTTTTGAAAGGTTTACTTTTAGCTAATTTTAAAAGAAGCAAAACTTTCATGTTCACATTGTATTGAACAGAGATTTTTCACTTCCTAAAGACATTAGAAGCCAGATGAACATGATTTGGACCTGGAAGCAGTCTAGAAGTGTTTACAAAATCCCTGTCTCTTGAGATTTCTTTAGATGCCTGTTCTGTTTGTTTCCTTTCCTAGGTAACTTTTATGAGAGGATTTGTTGTATAAGCAGGTGAAAGAAGCACAGTGCTTTAGCTGCGGCTAAAAGTTGCACTGGGTTTCTCTGCACGGAGGAAATGACGCGGGTTAAGATAGCCATTGCCATCCACCACTTTACTTCTTGGTACGCCCCCAGAAATAAAAAATATCCGTCCTCTTAGTGCCGCTTTGCAGAGCAGTTGCGCTTCAAGGTACTTGCAAATCAGATTTAGCTTTATGATAAAATGGAGAAAAATTCCAAATATCTTAAAGAATGAAAACACACTCATTAGATACTTAATCAACAAGAACTCTATCAAGCTGTATGTCAGCCTGCCTCATTTGTGCCTTTAATAATTACTGAGTTTTTGTTTCCATGAGTAAAAGGGAAAGCACATTACTTTGCCTGAAAATGTTTAAAATAAAGGGGAATTATTAAGACAATATCAGCAAAAAGGGCAAACCGAAGTATTACGAAGGAAAAGAGATATCGGTGTGTGTGTGCGTGGTGAAGAGAAGGCTGCATCTGCTGCAAACTGGAGTTATACTGTTCACCTGTCTCTGTTCACAGAAAGGGGATGGTGCAAGATGTAAAGCAGAAGACACCACACTCGTATGGCTGTATTCTTCTCAGTTTATAGTGCAGTTTTGGATAATGAATTCACTTATTTCCCTTCTTTCCCGTCTAAACACACAATCTGCAATTACAGATTGTGTTTCTATTTGAGGGAGGTGGAGAACAAGGAGTCATTGCAGTGATGTTAGTTACAGCTGTCTTCATACCTTTTTTAATATATCCTACAAACTTTTAATGTGGAAATTCTCACTGTGAAAAAATACCTTAAGCAGCTCATGAGTGAAATCTCAATTACGTACCAAATGTGGACACATGCTTTTCTATCATAGATAATATGATTTTACTCTCAGAAATGCTGAATTTCATAATACGGGCAATAAGAATTGTGTGTGAGGTAAGTTAGCATTAGGTTATAGTTATAAAATTGGTTTGCCTGTGCAATACATGTGGACAGCAGGATGTGGTTGCAAATAGATAGTCTGCTATTTATCAGATTCAAAATTTTTTTCCATAAGCCCAGATGAGGAATGGAAAAATACATATATACAATGTTTGTGTAAGCAGATACAGAGAGACATATAGACAGATAGCTTTATTAAAAAATGTTTTGCACATGGAAAGTCTTCCAGTACCCCACTAATAAAGAGTAATAGAAGGGTACTTAGAATTGTCTGACGAGTATACTGTAACCTCAGTGCGGACAAGGGGGAAGAAGGGAGAGGGGAGATAGAGCAGGTGCTCAGAGACAGAAAAGAGACTATTAACTATAATATATTATACGAATATTGAAAATATAATACATGAATAAAGATATGTTAATATTTGTCATCAATACACTTGAATAGAATTTTTTTCCTTAAGGAGCAGCCATGCAGAAACTTAAGGTGGTGTCATTCTATACAGGTCACTACCAACTCCAGGCATCAAAGCCTACCATATTTTTTAATTTTTGTTTCAGTATTCTTTTGTCTCTTTACACCACTGGGGATATCTTAAGGGATCTCTAAACAATAGCTCTTTATTCCTTCATAGTCAGTGAAAGGGGGAAGAAGTTTATGTTTGTATAGTTGTATTGAACTGTTCTGCCTGGTGAAACTGGAATACGAAGAAGAAATAAAGTTTAGTTGAATTAGAGCTGAGCAGACACTATCTTACTTAAATCAGATTATGTAAGAAATAACTCTCCATCTTTGCTGGGCAAGACAGCTACAGAGCAAAACAGCTATGAAGCCAGAAAAATCTATACAGTCACTGCAGATATTATGGTCAACTAGAATTTGGAGAGCTACAGGGGGCTACCCATTCAGTGGGTCAAATTTAACAACATATAGTTCAGGTAAATGCAACTTCATATGGTTAAGGGTAATTTTGACCAGATAGATTTTCTTGTCATTAATTTGCTAAATTTGCCTTTGAGTTAAGCTCTGCTATGCCACATACATATTTTATTGATGCATCCTCCCCAGAATCCAAAATGTGCATCCATATCAGTGCTTTCAGTATTAAAGCATGATTTTTTATGCTTTTTAATTCAGTCATTAATTTTCATAGGAGTAAGAGTTGCTTTGGAACTGCAGGAATTGCATTTCCCGTTTTCATAGAGCTGCACCATTTTCTGATATACCTAAAATTCTGAACTGGTGCATTTACAGTCTTGTGTTTAATTTTCTGCAATGCTCGCTAATTTAGACTCTTCAGGCAAACTCTGCTGCACCATCAAATTTCACTTTGTCTTGTAGTTCATTTCTCCTCTTATTTCTTCATATCACTAATTTCTAAGCTGTGCTACGAATTCAGATTTTCATCCTGCAATCAGGGTGCCTGTCTAGGCTCCTCTTTTGGTTATTCTTTCTCTTCTCATAGTAACATATTTTTCCTCCTTTCTTTCTAACCTTTGTATCATACTTTTTGATGCTATTATCTATAACTCTTATGTACGTTTTTGCCCCCTTTCACATTAACCCTTCTCATCTAACCTTCCCAAAAATATCAGAGTTTTCTGATCACATGTGTTAGAGACTATCAGCTGTCATAAATTGCAAGATGGCTATTGGTGAACCTCCCTTATGTCTTTTCAGTCACAGATAACAAACAGTACATTCACAAATTGCTCCCAGCAAGCATTTGATATCTCTAAAATAGTGTGAAAATAAACAATAATGACAGAGGTAATTGGGCTGTTTTGCAGTTAGCTACAGTAGCACAAATAGTCCGTTTTTACAGCAGCTGTGCTCTGAAATTGAGTGGGAAGACACGTGAAAGCAACCGTAGAATTGCTCCTCACATCTCTCCTGCCATGGGCAGCAAAGCACCACCGTAACACAATGCGGTGTGCAAGTGTTGCATGTGCCTCTCTTTAGGGCTACCCAAGAACAGGTGTTCCTTGATCCAGGCTCTATCGTGCCCAAACAGCTTCAGACATCTATGTAACAAACAAAACAAAAGAAAATATTCCAGCTTCCTGTCCGCTCACCAGGCTGAAACATCAGGATGCTTGCAAACAGCTGTTTCTTTCTTTCTTTTTTTTCTTTTTCTGCTTTCAATGCGAAATTTCTCTAGTAAAACGTCAGTTGTTTTCTTCTTTAACTCTACACAGTAATCCTTATTCTCTTTATTCTTACAGTCCCATAACTTCATTGACTTTAGTTGTGTAATTTCTGTCTATACTTCATTAAGTAAGAGGAAGATTAGTTTAAATGGACTTAAGAACTGAACTGTGAATAACTGTTAGTTTATTTTCTTCTCCTTGACTTTTCTATTGGCATGCCCAATTTTTTCTTACACTATTTCTTACACTATTTTTTAGCCATTTTTTTTTCAAGTAGGTTTTTTTTTTTTTAATCAGCACAAGCTGTCGTTGTGTTAAAGGGAAAAATTTCTCTTTCTCCTCGAAGAGAAAGAGAACAGTCTGAAAGAATGAACAGTAGATATAATTAAAAATGTTGAATTAGAGAACAGCTTAGCTCCTAGTAGTTTCACTGTAGTGTATTAAATGCGGAAAGATGTAAATCTAAACCTCCACATTGCAAAGAACATGTGCATAACAGCCTGAAAACTTGAGAGTGCAATGAGTCTAGGAAACAGAGCAAGGTTGTATTCCTCTGAGCTAACATCTCTTATTGGTATGTTAGGACTCTAAGTTTATAGCATGTTATTAATCTCCCAACTCCCCTAAACTATTTCCCATTTTGCTGAAACGCTCTTTCTCTGGTAAAGGCATATCGTAAATGTCCAGCTGACAGCCAGCAGCTAGTGAGGGGACTGCAGCACTTGACAGGCAAGGGGAAGCTGTGGGAGCTGGGTTTCTTCACCCTGGGGAAGAGGGTGTGAAGGGGAAATCTAACTGAAGACTTGTTAAAGGGATCCTAAAGAAGTGTAGTTTTGAGCAGACAGAACCAGACCTTCCCAGCAGTGTATGGTGAAAAGATAAGAGGTAAATGTCACAATTTACAGGAAAAGACATTCTAATTGCAAATAAAGAGAGAAAAAAAAATCACCATTTTGTTCTAACTGAGAGTGGATAGGCTGCAGGTCTCCATCTCTGGAGATGCTCCAACCTTGACTGGGCAAAACCTAGAGCAACCTGATATAAGTAAGTTAGCCTTACTTCAAAGGGACCCCTGGAGGCCATCTAGATGGATGAACATCTCGGACTAGGTGACCTCCTGACGTCCCTTCCAACCTAAATTATTGTATGGCTCTATTTGTTAATCTGCAACCGGCTCATGAGCCAGTATTGGTGCAGTAAATAGTAAAAATCTAAAAATCTATTAAATAAAATCAATATAAAGGTTCCTTTGTCTCCTATAGAAAATAAAATTGCAGCCTCATAATATTTTGTAATAGTCTGACAAGATGACAGGGAAGTACTGTGCCAATTCGTAGGGCTGTTCAGAGTCTCCGTTAAGAAGGCAAAGGAAGATTGATCATGGAATTTAAACCTTCTGTGAGTAATGACACTGAAACACGATGGTATCTGGCAGCACATGAACAAACAGTAGATATGTGACTAAGAAAGTAATGAGTGACTGTATACAGCATTAGTCAGACAGCCCAAATGTCCAATATCTTCAGCTGGTATAAACAGATATAGATTAGCTAACTTCACCTGAAGGCAGGTCTGCAGTCAGTAAAAATTAAAATATACTGTACCTTTTACAGTATTACCTCTCTACTTACAGAGGCAATCTAGCGCTATATTCACTTTATGTTAAGAAAAAAAAAAAATCCATTTGATTGTCTTTTCCTCACAAAATTTCAGGCATGCTGACTCTTCAGTGAAGAGAAAAGAATCATATTGCCACATTCTTTCCAAGAACAGATTTTTTTTTTTCCAGCTAGACTGCCATATAAATGCATAGTGTTAAAGAATACTAGCATTACGTATTATTTTCAAAAGCATCCTTCAAATTAAACTTGAGAAAATGAATGGTTTACATCCATGATGGTGATGAACTGGATATGATAAACCATGATGGTCAATGGCCAGCCACTTCTGAACCAGTTCCCATGCTGGTATGCCATAAATGAGTTCAGAAGAGGTCCCTTATGCTCCTTTGGTTATTTGGACTTTGATTAATGCCAAATGGACCAATTTAGCCTTTGTCTTCCTTCAATAACTATTATTTTTGGTGTATATTTAATATTGAGGTGATGTATTTTCACTCAGAACACTAGATTCAAATGGAAATAAGCCAGCTATATCTCTCCTGACAATATTTTGTTATTTTTTCAGTGACTGACACAGCAAGATTCCCTCTAAAAAGCAGAAATTCTAATGCACTATTAAGAACTAGAAATATATGAAGAGAAAGAATCTAGAGGGGGACATTCTTTATAGAAAGATCAGCTGAGTTATTTTTAGTATTTACACATTTAAAATAGTAAAGTTAGCAAAGCATAACATGTTTTTCACTTAATTACAAAGTAATGAAAAATTGTCCCAATATGGGTTATTCATTTAGAAATAAATTTTAAATTTATGTTGAAATATGAAGGATTGATTCCTAGATCTTTTTGTATCACATTTTTAGTAGAAAAAACTTGAAAATTTAGGTAGGGGAAATTGTCTTCAAAGAGTGGATAACCTGCTTGTGATGAAATAGGCAAGCATAAACTTGTGAATAGATATCCTGCAAAAGATATAATATAGTTCTATGTATGCAATCAATCACTGTTGCTGAGTGTCATATAAGGCAAAAATCATAATTTATTTAGATGCCAATTTTGTGTTTGAGTAATCCTATCGGATTTAGAATGCAAATAACGTACACAAATACGAACAATGTAATTCACGTTATTCTGAGTGCAACAGCCTCCCAATTAAAAAAAAAAAAAGCAAGACCACATAAATAGTCTTTTTTTTAACCATTTATTTTTTCCCTCCTTCTTCAATTGCTATGCAGAATGCTTGGAAACAAGTTGAGGGAAGAGAAATACAATCTTATTTTATTCTATCAATGGGAAAAAAATTACATATTGCCTTCTAATCAAGACCTTTTGTCACAAATTGCTGTTTCACTTTTGCAGGGAAAATACAGTTCAAACCAGGGACAAACAGGCTCACCTGGATATGGCTGCCACAAAATGCTTCAGAGCTCTGCTAACTGAGATTTGTAAACCTGCAGTCTCCTAGCTGGCATTTGGCAAAACTAGTCAGCTTGTCTCAAGCAGCAGACTTTTTTCGCAAAGTGAATGTGTTGCCCCACTTCCATTCTGTTGCTGTTGCGGTCCTCATCTGGAGACAACTCAGTAGCTCATAAAGCAAGATGTGCAGCCTTGCTGGCTTAAAGTTTTCCTCTGACTGGGAACCATGATCTCCTTAAAATATTAAATGAGATTCAATATTCAATGAAAAATGAATATATGAAATAACTGTTAAACCTAAGGATTCTACACTTTGTAAAATCTAGTATCACAACACACATGAAGTTCAAATTGCGTCACAAAAGTTGTGCACATCTCCAAAATGACTGGCAGGAGACTTACTCGAGCCTAAGGTTTTGCTAAATTTCAAGAGTGGATTTTTTATTTTTAAACTTTTCAAAAAAATTATTTTACTCTTTAAAACAGATTTAAAAAGGCATTTGTCTTTTTTTTCCTTTCTATCGGAGAAAGAAAATCATTCATAAACTAAGTATTATTTCATGCTTATCTTTAAAATTAGTTATACAAAAGACTAAGAAAGGAACTAGACGTCTAAGATCAGAGCAATCATTTGATTAGCACCTCTTAATTTCAGGTTTCTGCAATTATTTCTGTTTCCATAACAATTTTATGACTTCACATGTTGCCCGAAATACTATGTGCATAGGTGAAAAATCCATAGAACTATGTAAGTTTTCAAGTGATTTGTGCACAGAGGACTGCATCCCAAACTATGCATGTACACTCTTTACCTGTCCCACTATATTTACTGTAAGGGCTGTGCCATGACTTTGATGTCACTATCAAGCCATACCGCTGAACACAGGGGAAAATATAAAGGTAAATCAAGCACTATACTGATACAGTTAGTTATGTCTCTTTGTACGCAACACATGTACTAATATGTGACTCAGTGGGCTGTGCCAGAAGACATGCTGAAGAGCGTAGATGCACAAGAGGACATTGCTTGTGAAGTGTGTTTTTATTACACCAAATCACTACTCGTACAGTTTGCAGACAGATGTTTACAGAACAAACAGATGGTGCAGTTTTATATGTAATTGTCCCCAGACTGCTTGTCATTGCTGTTCTGGTGGAGTTTGTGATCCCCACCATGTTGCCAGCTGGAGGGATCATATGAACTCTCCACAGTCTGCTACAGGCAGGGTCAGCTAGGCTGGCTCCAAACCAACAAAAGAGGAGATTTAATCTAACTAGGCTGATTTTGCCAAAGCAGATTAGGAAGCATTTGCAAAGTCCCTTCTGACAATAAAATGAAGAGAAGGTGGTGGATGAAATGGACAGTGGAGGCATCAAGCCAGCCACATGCCCTGCTGAGCTGTAGAACAAAATCCCTGTGTATGGACAAAAACGTTTTGTCTACATACCACCCTTATGTCAGTGAAAGAAGCTCACACTAGACGTGGCCTCAAATCCAAGTGTGAATAAGTATGAGCATATGTTGGGGCAGGGAGTGAGAAGCTGTATTACTTACCTACATTTCTAAAGTTTGTAAGGTAGCTTTATTCACAATGGACAAGGCATTAGTTTCATATATGTTCAATTTTTTTTTCTCAAATTTGAAATTGTTTATTTCTTTGTAATAGTTGTAGTAGAGATAGTTACCTTTCACATTGTATGGCCCTCACATTACACAGTCAAAAATTGAAATATATCTTGGGCATACATCTTGAATTTATTTTTGTAGTCTCTGGATTTGCACACTGTGTACTTCTTAGCTACTACAGTGAAAGGAGCATTTTAATTTCAGACTTGGCAAACAATAGTCAGGTGACTTTACAGCCCATTTCACAGCCAAATGCTTTTTGTTCAACAACTGTATATCTTCCTTTACAGGAAAAACTTTATGATAAATTATGATAAGCTATGCCCCTCTGCCTACTTATTTAATATGACCTAGAGCTATATTTTAGAGCCATTCTTCTGTGAAATATACTCCTGTAATAAAGCTAACAACACAGAGAAGTGAAACTGTGCCTCTACTCTTTTAAATGTCATTAAAAACCTGCTCAGACTATGAATTTAGATAATTTTCTTAGGAATCATCACAGAAGGAGATGAAAATTTTGGAAATAAAACAATGCCACCCAAACTGAGCACATACCTTCAAAATACTATTATTTTATCCTTAATGGTTGAATCTGCTTCGGGATCTTGGCCAGCAATTCTACTCCTTTTTCAGTGTTATCTGTGCCTGTGTTTAGCTTCTTAATTGTGAATACAAAACCAAGAATATCATAAAAGTTTCCTAAAAGTATTAGATTTCTCAGTGTACACATTTAGGTGCAATAAAAAGTTCCACTAAGCGTGATGCATATTTATAAAGGTAAATCTGTTTTTTGGGGACTAACACTATAATGTTACTGGGACAGTCAAAGGCACTAGGACCAGCCTTATGACACTGAAAATTTTATTACAGACTCCTTCACAGATTATAGCCAGAATGGAATTAGTATTATTTCCTAGATATCAGAGGCCATTACATTTTAATTAATTTTCATCTTTATAGTGTTTGTTTGACTAAAGCACAGTTCTCATAAAAGGATGCACTATTTATTAGAAGACTGCTCTTGTTTGCAAAATGCTCTAATTGCTTTGATATTTTCATAGTGCTAAATCCACCCTTCCGGTTAAAAAGGTACACCTGACTATGATTTAGAGCTCAATATATCATCGGAAGATGATATAGTCCTCTTTCAGCCATTGTATCTTGCCCTGCTTCAGTGGAATAAGGATTATGGTCTAAAGTTCTGGGCTATGACTTGAGGACATACTACGGAAGTGATTCATCTTCTTCTTGAGTATCAGCTGTACCTCTGTGTCAGCTCCTGAAAAACCTGATAACTCTGCTGTCCAGGATGTTGATTATCCATTGAGATCTCTGTTCATAATACGTGGGAATGTATGACATAGGAGCATGATATATTATAATAGAAATTAAAAAAAACGCACCATTTCAATGATTTTATCTGATTCGCTTATGGTAGTCAATTGATGTTCACTATAGCAGTTGTGAACTGGTGCGCTTTCTGTCAGTAGCGGTCAGGTCTGATGAGGAATCACGTAGGTAACCAGTTGCTGTAGCACCAGATAAAGTATGCACAGGTTTTCACACTCTGGATCTCGGTTACCACCAAGGACAGCTTGCAGTTAAACTGCAGTACTCCTGTCTGCAACAGCTGGCTAAGCCCTAAGTCAATCTGAGTTAAACTCCTCTAAATGATATATAATAACACGCCACTGCTTTCTTATTCTTCTTCTCTTTGTCCTTGCCATCATCACTGTTGTCATCGTTGTCCTCCTTCTTTCTCCTCCTTCTCCTTCTCCATCCTCAGATACTCTTATTAACACAAATCACAGAATGCCTCTAGTCTTGTCTGCACTAATGTTATCTTTGCAGCCTTCTAGAAGTTATCAATGTTTAACTTTTTCTGTAGGTCAACATTTTCAACATGGCCCTCACTAACGGAAAAAAAGCGGTTGAAAGGGGTCAAACAATATAATTCCCATTAGTCAATCTGTTCCTGATGAGCACCCGACTTTCCTTCACTCATGATGTGAGAGCCTCCAGAATGACTACCGCATAACTTTGAATCAATGGACCTTGGGATTTCTGACCAGAATGTTGACTAGTCAATTTAAAACATGGCATTGATGTGTAGTGGCTGTGATTTTCATTGCAAACATATTTATCATTGTGAACGTATTTTCATCAGAAAATAATGATCATTAAGAGTAGATACATAAAATGCACAATCAATTTTAAGTATAGACATGCCATTAGGTCTCACTTCATTACAATTTAATGTCAGTGGAGCAAAACTTCCGTTATAGAAATGAGAGAAAAACCTTTCTGATGCAGTAAATAAATCCTTGGCATCACTGCTTTTGAAAATAAATATTTTCTTTAGTTTTTTAAGCCTAAACCTCCACCATCTGTTCTGCCCTCTACTTACAAATGCATAATGCAGATAATTCACAAACGTGTCATAAAAATGAGAAAGAAATTATTTAAATCTTTGCTTATGTATCTCCTGGTCTTAATTCTACTCAGAAAACATCTGCTTTATTTTTATCTCCTGTTTCAGACAGTTGGAGAAATTGCTCCCTTGACACAGTGAAATCTCTGCATAGTTTATTGGAATCCAGGATGCACCAAAGAACCTACGTCTCATTCTCACAAACTGGCAACTTGGCACCTTTCTTGAGCATTTATATGCTCTGAGTATATTCTACAGATTTTTCTGTAATAGCTACAGTCATTTTGACTGTATCTGGGGGGGTTCGTTCTTTTTTTTTTTTTTTTTGGCAAGATAATTGTGAGAATTAACTGTCTTCAAGAACATTCTCACCTGGAAAAAAATATTCAGAAGACAGAAACTGAATAAATTTAGGTTCTACGGTGATCTCTCACTTCATAGTTCTTATTTAGGTAAGGAAAAAGATATTTAAAAAAAACAGTAGGCTGTAATCTCTTTCCACAGATAGCTGTGCACATCGCATAAAATCAAATTATGTTAGAGATGGTCTAGGGCTTGGATACAACCCCAAAGACTATTTTATCTGGTTACGGAAAAAAAGCTCATTACTTTCAATCTCTCATTTCTACCCCTACCCTTAACCAGCATTAGAGTTTGCGTGGCTCGTTAAAGAGCTATATCAGGAAAAGTGAGCTGACTGAAAATTGGCCTGGCCAGAAAAGACAGATTAACTTTCAGTCAAATAGTTCTCTGTGTCTGTTTTACCACTAGTGACAATGAAGGCATAAATAGGCAAGAGGAAGGAAGAAAGTCAATGTCTCTGGCAGCAGCATACTTTTATCCTCTTATCATGTAAGAGAGTGGAGTAGCCCAGTTACTACATTGCTCAAAATGGTATTTGCATCAGAAAATATCTCCATTGAGTTCCATCCACAGAAACTTCAAAAAATTCCTCTTCCTACCCTTCTTATTGAGCACATAACACTTGGAAGGAGTTTTTCATTCTTCGGAGGTTACTGTGACTCCAGAGACAGTCCCTTTCCAAGGGACCCAAGGCAACTCCTTCACAAAATATTCTACTTTTTCTTTTTTTTCCCAATAAACAACAAATATTTTGACCAGATGTGAACTGTTTACTTTATACAATGCCAAGGTGAAATATTATTGTTCACAATATGGTTAAGATCAGCTAGATAAGGAAGACCATAAACCCCTCAAACCCACATATTGCCTTTTCCATCCTTCACTTTAGCTGACCTTAAGAGAATATACATTTCTCTGATTTGAAAAGTTATAGCCCTCAGGGTATGTTGTTGTTCTTGCCAACATATCTCTGAGTGGTAGAAAGCTGTGTAGGCGTAAGTCAATAAAATTCAGCACTGAGGTGCTGAGACCTTGCCATTCTTTGCACTTCAAAAGTACAGTGTGCAGGAATATGAAACCTGAAAAGGAAGAAACCTTGATTCAGTGCATCTTTTTAGTGGCAGGCAATTTCTTTGATTGTTCTTGACTCAGGCTACTGGTAAACAGTGAGAAAAAATCCTTCATAGTGATAATAGTCATGTGATTCTGTCTATACCTAGCCCAGACTGTGACACAGTAAATTAATCCCTACTAGTAGAACTCTGCAGACCTTTCAAAGCACTAAGTAAGTAAGGCTGCCAGAATTTATAAGAATATATCCAAAACACCTTAACCACGACAAAAAATTCAAGGAAACATAGAACTAATTTCTCTACTCCATGCAATTCTCTGCATAACAATATTACACCCAGCAGCAGTGCATTTCTTTAATGCGCATGGCTTTATATTCATAACCAGACTTCACCGAGTGCTCTAGGTTATTCCAAAGACTGTTGCAATGTGGAATATAGTAGATCTATCTAGAAGCATTCTTTTTGCTATTAGCTTCTCAGGCTTTCATGATAATTTCTTTATCTCAGCAGCACATTTGTTTTCTCTATTAATTTATGAAGCTGAAAGGAACTTATTGTCTTACAGTGCAGCAATATGCATGTGCTTTACAATTACTAAACATCAACATCATGCCTCATCTTACTGAAGATGTCTATCTTCACGTCTACCATGTCTATCACTAGATATGGTAGTTTGAGTCCAGCCAAATACACACACACATACACAGACACACAGACACACAGACACACACAGAATTTATACGTATACATGTTTGAAAAAAATATATATATACACATATACATATATACATATTAAAACATCTGCATGCCTGTGTTCAAATATGTCTGACTTTTTTGCATTTGTAGAATGGTCTTTGAAGAATACAGGGAACACCTTGAATTAGGATTTATTAACAAAAGATGATTTCGACAGAAAGAAGATAGCATTTAAGAAGGAAAAATATGGTTTTCTTCCCTTGCTCATTAGCTACCTACAGCAAATGATGTATACTTTAAAATCCATTTTCATAGCCTCATTAATTTTCCATAAAGGGACACAGCGTATGAGCAGAACAACATTTGAGTCCTACAGAGAAAGTCTGTAGATAATAGACTGAAAACATCCAGAAATCATCATTAGAATATCCTTTGCAGTGTGCAAGGAACTGTTTACATTTTACTCATCAACATAAAACTCTCATTGACTTCAACAACCTAAGATTTCCAGGCAAAGTATGAAGCTGGATGCCTGGAATAATAAAGCATCTGCTGATAGCTCTGATGCCGCATGCTCAGCACCATCCAGGAGCAGTATGGTGCATTATTGCTGATTCTGGACATCTTGTGTCACATTAAAGTGTTTGTCTCAGCACCGTTCCTTCAGATACTCAGGCATTTCGTAGTTGTATCGGTGCAAATTGGTATGAATAACAAGTTAGCTTTTTTGCAATATACCAAACATTTCTCTGATTAATGTCAGTAGAGCAGATTTGTCCTCTCCCTCAGTATTTTCTGTTTCAGAGATACATTTAGGAACATATAAAGAAGCTCAGTTAGTTCAGAATCATAGCCTCAATCCCACTGTCCAAATCTTGCATAAATACATTTGGAAAAAAGGGTGAATCATGGGCTTAGCATGATGGGCTCAATCCCTACATAGGACACAGCGTTTAGCATTAATAATGGTCTGGAAGAGGTGGTAAAGTTTGCTAATGATTCAAAGCCATTCAAAATAGCAAGCTGAAGACCAGTTGTAAATAACTGAGGAAAGACCTCCAAAGATTTATGTTTTAGGGACCAGGTAAGGAAATTCAACATAGCTAAAAGAGGAGGGATTCATGTGGGGAAGGAGACACATAGCTTTGTATGCATAGTGATGGGTACTGAGATGGTCATTCAAATAGCTAGTTCCGTGAAAATACAGTTTAGTGCTCAGGTGGAGGGAGCTGAGAAACAAAAGAAAGGTCAGAAACTATTAGGAAAATAATATATCACTGAACATCACTTTGACACTATAAAAGTCCATGATGCAGTTTGAATGTCGAGTACAGTTTTGATACCTACTTCTCAAAAGCATGCAGTAGGCCAGGAAAAGGGAAACAATAATCTAAAGCATGTAGGAAGAGTAACTGAAAGGAAGACAGCTGAGGAAATGTATGACAGAGGCCTATATAACTGTGACCAGAAAGGAAAAGATAGGCTGGGGGTTGTCCAATGTCTTACCTTATATGAGGAATATGAGGCTAGCATGTGACAGGCACAAAACAGAGACAGTGGTTAACATATAAGTTCACTTTCACAGGGTGCTGTGGTAGCCAGAATATTTATATGAGTTGCAAGGTATTCAAAAAATCGATAAAAAATCAACCAAAAGCTGTACCAATACAAACACATATTTGGCTCAGGAAGTATCTGAGTACAGAATTTGAGCATAGATCATAGGCTTTGATAAGGATAAACAGGAAAACTTACCTCTTTATTTCCTGTGTTTAAACGTTTTATAGACTGCTACTGTTCAATATTTTGATTAGATGTCAGCTTGCTCTAGTATGGCCTTTTGTTTGTTCTCATACGTATTTGTGTTTCTGGAAGGCAGAAGTATTTTTGTCCTATAAGCAGCTGTTTACAATTTTCAGAAGATTTTTTAAATGTCAGTGTTAATTACACCATGAAAAGAATGGGAATATGTGGTGTTTAAATAACGAAAATAGAAAATTGTCAGTGAAAATAGAATTTCGGTCATGTTTTCTTTTACTCCACAACTCTTTATTTTTAGGAGACATTTACACATACTATATTTCATCTTCCTGCTCTCGCCCTTGCAAGAAAAAGTTTTTTCTTCCCTTGTTGGCTTCTGTGAGGCTAGATTTCCATTTTCAGAAACAAATATGAATGCTACGGAAAAACCCACTGTGCCATATCAAATAAACATTCTTTCAAGCTAAGTAAATGCTTGTCTCCTCTTCACATTAAAATAGATATCATGCTATCTATGTTTAAGCATGCAATCTTTAAGGAATTGATTTAGTTTGCATGCATCTGCATGGCTTGGATCCTTCACTGAAAAAATGAGGATTATGTGTGTGTATTTTTTTAGTAACAAACTGGAGACCTTCAATATTCATGAATTCTTCCTGGCTTGCTGTAGGGAATAAAAGTAGTACAGAAGCACAATAGAAAAGCCAAATAAGAAGCTGTAAGTCCTTTTTAAACTTGCCCCTTCTTTATTCTTTCAGAAATTTGAAGCTTACTTTCAAGCACTGTTGCTTGTTCTTTGTTATAATGTGTTCCTAGGAGAAAACGATTGTTCTATAAGGTCCACTTTTGCTTCTGTTGTAGTCAGTGGACATTTTGGCATTGTTTTCAACAGCATGAGCAGCTGACCTTGATTTTCTATTTCTTTTTTTCTGAAATGTTGTGTCTTTGATTCTTTTTCAAGAATAAGATTTGTCTGCTTGAAAGATAGTTAAACTGCCTCCAATTCTAAACTTTTGAAATTCGCAGAACTTCCACGTTCCAGGGAGGAAGCAGAACTATCCACCTTAGAGACTATTTAATCTTGTAAAAGAAATATATGCAACTGCTTCATTATTTCAATAAGAGGATAAAATGGATGCCAATGCTGCTGGTTGATTAACAGAAGTCTGACATCCTCTTTGAACAAACTTAAGTGACAGTAGGAGATGCAAGACAACGACGAATCAGTACTTTAACCTTTGCATTTCCTGGATTTTCCAGTTTTAATTGCACGGTCTCAATATCTCATTTATGCACTCTCCTCTTTTTAATTGTATGTGGCTACACTTACCCCTAAAGAAGATGTTATTCAAAGGTGTCTTTGGAACCATTCTATTTCTCAGTTTATTTCTCAGTTTTGTTCTCAAATCTTCAAAGGCTGATGAAAACAGAATGCATGACTGCAGATTTTTTCCAACAGCACAGAATCCAACTCAGAGAAAGTAACAAATATTAGTCACTGGATCAGTTAGAAATGTAATTCATATGAAACGATGGCTGTTAGCACCACTCTTACCCTTTTGAATTATTCTGCAGAATACGGAGTTGCCCCCCACTTTCAGAAAACAAGAACTTAGTCAGCAATCGATTTCACTCTTTATAATTTCTATTGCTCCACCTGACAAGGAGCATAAAGCATATCAGATAGAAATTCTGCTCACCGAGAGCATACATGATTAACTATATTCACTAGTGAAAGCAAGGACTAATCAGAGTGAATGCCAAGACAGCATTTTAAGGGCTGCTTTCCTTAGCCCACACAATAAACCCTCTTTTTATATGCTAACTTACAAAAGTGAGATCCAAGTTTCAGGGTTGAGAAGTATCCCAGGAAAGTTGAGTAGCTTGGGCCCAAAATATCCCACCAGTTTCTGAAAACTTGGTGATAAGCATGGTCTGAGAGCTCCTCTGTAATGATGATTCCTGGAGCAAAGTGGAAGGTGCGTAACACAAGGGACACTTTTATGAGGAACCGGTTGTAACTCACAGGACCCTCCTAAGCAACTGTTTGAAGCTGGGTCTCTGCATCTCATCCTGCCTCTTCCAAAGCAAGCACAGAAGCAAGCACTCATTAACTTCACTTCTGGCTACGCTCACTCCTAGAAAGGATAAAACGCTATTCTGCACAAACTCAGAGATCTCCACAAAAGTGATAAAACAGAAAAAATCAATGTTTGATGGGAGTGTGTCATATGACTATCAGCAGTGTCATGTAACTGCATATCACAGATGTCCAGGCTCTACAGTGTTAAGGTTCGAATCACAGTATATGTAGAGGAGACTTTCATGAGCTTAGAAACACTGATGATGCTTAATCTAAGAAATAATTCTCGCTCGCTCTGAAAATGTGTTTGAGGCTCTGGTTCCAACATCCAGCTAATGTAGAATAACTATAGTGGATACTATCTGCAGAATAGTCTATCAATAATTTTTTGTTGTTGTTTAGTTATGACTGCAAGTTCTAGCACAACCTTAACAGTACCTGACATGCATCCCTTCCAAAAGCCTCATTTTCAGCTGAATTATCCTTATAAGCAGTGCTGACCACTTGACACCATTTCATGTATCAGTCATTCAGAGTTCAAGATATTAGGGGACAGCTCCAGAGTCCTCAGTAATAAAATAATATCTCGAAAAATGCTACATCTGCAGATCTCCTAGATAAAGACTTGGATTTTCAGGTATATAGTTCAGAGCATTTACTACTTAACGCTTTCAAAAAAATGTTTTCTACTCGTGGGAGGATATGTCTTTCTGATTGAACTGGAATGTGTGATTGCGTAGTGTGTGAAACCCTAGCTATAAATATTTCTATAACCTGACTGAGCCTGCCAAGTCTTAAAAGTTTTCCAGCATACCGTGGAGAAACACACACACTCTGTCATGAGTCATGTCATTCATTGAACTGGAATGAACTAAACTTTTCAACACTTAAGTTTTGAAGTTGATAGTTAAGAAACGATCCAGTGAAAAGTCATCCACAAATTATATCCTTTTCTAATGCACTTCAACAAGCTAAATGGGCATTTCATTACTCCATTTAATTCATGTAGCAAAAGATTTCTGAGCAGCATTCTGTTGGAGGTAAGAAAATTCAAGTAGCACTGAGCTACTTGTGCACAACTGTTGGAAGCACATTTCCTGCCAATAAGCGGTTTGAATACAAGATCAAGAAAAACGTCCTTCATATATGGAAATTGCTATTAGTGTGATGGCAGCTCACAGAAGGAGCAATATGTCGGAGTATAAGAGGAGCAGTATTTGTTTAGAACAACGTTCACCTAATTCTACCTCCAAACCCGGTAAAGAAGTATAGCAGAAATGAACGGAAGAGAATAAGAACAGAGCAAACATATGGTGGTATTCTCCCTAAGAGTTACGTCATGACCGGGTAATCATAAACTAACATCCCATTATGCCAGCTGCATTACAAATAAAAAGTAGAGAAATGCCCTCAGTGCAGTCTGGCAGAAAGTTTGTCGCAGATGGATAGACATGGATAAAGGTGTGTGAAGAAAGGATGAGGCAGTATTGTCCACGATGTTCATTCACTAGTACCCTAGACTTATGGAATTATGAACAAATTGTTGTAAGGGAAAATACCTGAGGTATGAATTCAATAGCTGATTTACCATCAGCTATTCTGCGGGATTAGCCACAGCTAAAGAGAATTCAAAGAATGGGTTTCTGGGAGGACAAATAAATGTCTTTGCTGGTAGTTACATCTATTGTCTTCGGAGCTTTGGAGAGAGGAAGGAGAAATAGCAAAAAGAAGGAAGAGGTTTATTTTAAAGTTAATATCAGAACTCCCACTGATTTCAGGTGGGCAAAGATTTCATCACCTGGATCCGTTAACAATATATATAGACCTTTGTTCCTCAGAGGATTAGACAAAGTGAGGAAACGTTTGGTAGTCCTGGAATACTTCAGTCATCGTGGTCCTGCAGATATGGAAGAGATGCCTCATTGAAAATACAGAGTACTTATACAGAAAATCAGCATGTATTCAACATTAGTCCACTCTTTCTCAGCCTGTGGTTGTTCTGACCTTTTGTTTTGACATCTCTCTTTATGACAGGAGCACCACACCTCAGTTCTGATACCCCCTTACAGCAGTTCAGCAGAGCGCAAGCGGCTGTGATATTCTTCTGCAGCTGATCCCCCTGTGTCCAGCTAGGGCTGAAAATTCGTGTGCCAGAACACAGCTTGGGAATGCTTTATCTGCACTAGACAGCTATTTTAACAGCCTACCTTCTTCAATGTCATCCACTCACACTGCAGTACGGTATTGCTGGAATCAGTGCTGTTATTTCAAGTCACAGCACTCTGTAATAGAGTTAAATTTCACTCTCTCTGGAGTTCACTCCGGAGACACAGCCTTCCAAAGGGAAGGCGGAAACAAATCAAACAATAATTCATGATGAAACAAAGCTGTAGGGAGCCCTGCTTCTGTGACAGGTCTTCTTCCTGGCTTCTTGCTGGCTAGTTGTGGATATTGTGTCTGATGCTTCCTTACAGGCATAAGACACACAAAGCCTAGCTCTCTAGCAAAAATAATTTCCTTAGTAGTGTCCGAGACAATAAGTAATAAGCACCTCCTTAAGATAAATATTGATAATTTATTTAAATAGAACCTCATTTCCAGATGTGTTGCTCCCTCTCCAAAAAAAATTCCAAATTCACTTCCCTCTCCGTTAATAAGTACTTTTCTTATAACTGCTTCATGAGCACTTTTTAACCTTGAGATATACCTACTTCTAGCCCTGTAAAAGGAGATTTTAGAGCTCAGCATTCTTTCCATCAGGACTCATGACAAAGGGCACCTTTTACACATGCTTATGTTTGTTGCTTTGAATAATCTTGGCTCCCTCCAGTGACTAATTAAACACTTATAAATTGCCATGAGTTGTAAGTAACAGCAATGCTAAGTCAAGCTTCTTTAGCAAGGCCGTTAATAGATACTCCCGTTGGAACATTTTTCTTCCTTTCTTCCCCATCCAGCTTATTTTTACATGTGAGAGTTTCCCCCGAATAGCCCAAAAGTGAATAATTAAATTGAAGAACAATCCTTATTAAACTGGATAAGGTTTTCCACCAAAGTTTGATTAAAAAGGAGAGCAGTAGGTAAAACAAGTACTTGTACTGCGGGCAGACGGATTGTTCTTCTCTTCCCACCTCTGTAGACACTGCATTTTGAAAAAGGCATTTAGAAATTTTGCTAGACACTATCTTGCAAAAAAAGGGCAACTGTTCCATATATTGATAGGTGACACCATGCAAGTAGAACGGCGTCCTCGTGCTGCACTTTGTAACTCATGGTCACGGGACTGAGCCACCTTTGAGTACCTATACTGAAGTCAACATTAGGACCAGTTTGGCCGTTTTTTTTTTCTTACTTCCTGTGGAGAGAAACATGTTGAGAGTAAAACTATTCAATAAACACTGCGAGGGAAAAAAAACAAAAAAAAAATTCCCCAAGCCCCCCAAAAAACCCAAAGCAAAACAAGAAAAAACACCCCCAAATATACACAAAAATCCAAACCTAGAAACGTTTACAGTTTTAGGAAGAGACAGGTGAGCTATAGTGGTCATGAGAACACAGATTCCAGTATATAGTAAACTGTACCCTGCAAGACCCAGCAGCGTTGATGAAAACCTCTGATCACACAGTGTTGCTCTGCTCAAACACAGATACAGAAGAAAGCACAGCAGGGCCATAGCCTTTAGCCCTGAATGGCTCTGAACAGGAAAAAAAAGGAAGGAAGGAAAGATGAAGCGGTTAAAAACCCTCTCAGAATTAAGGTCTGGTAGAGAAAGCTTGACTAGTGCTTCAGTGTGTAGCTTAAGGCAACATGGTGTAGCAAAAGGTAGCCTTATTTCTTAAGCAGCTGGTACTCTGAATCAATAAATATTTACAAGGGAACATAGCTCATGCTTAAGAAAATAAATAAATAATGTACATCTTGAGCAACATATTTCAGGGGACAAACAGTTTTCACATGCATCCATATCTGTTATCTGAAATTTCGCAAAGACAGCTGCTTTTGGCAAGTTACATTTCAGTTTTCCAACTCGTTTTTAAAGTGAATTGAAGCAAATTTAATTAAAGGCATTTTAATTCAGACTGAGACTGTCCATGCAGAGATCTAACTAATTCACCTTACATCTCCACCTTTAGATTAATCTTCCTGATGTCTCTATGGCAGTAAGCTTTATTCTCACACACATTATGCTGAACACTTTGCCTTCACTATTACTTCGTGCCATCTTTGCATAAGCAGTTATCAGTCTTTCAACGCTGCTCACAAAAAAAGTTTGACAATGGTAAATACATTACCCTAGGTACTTACTGTCATGAATTTTTGGCATACAATTTTGTTATTGCTTTCCTTGTTATGGTTTTTACATTACTATGTAAAATCGCTGAGAATCAGGCTATAGTATGCACCCTTACAGAAAGAAGAAGAGAACATTATACAATTCCCTATGCAGAAGCGTAGATGTGCAACAGCTGTTTTCACATATCTTTGTATGAAAGTGCTCTGGAGAGGATATAATCATTCATGTGGGTAAACACTCATCAAATTAGTATGAACTGCAATGTCTTGCCCTTAAAATCTACGTGCATGACTACAAGGAAACATATACAGTGTTTGTGAACTGCTATGCAATCCTTTCCTGAAAATGAATACAGAAAAATGGTAGTTATCCAGCTGAGGAGTTCTTTATTAGGAATCAGGATTTTTAGGACAAAGAGTCAGATTCTGTTTTATTCACTGACATTAAAAAAAAAACCAAAAAACCCTAAAAAATTTAATTCATTTCAGCATTATTTTTAATGAAGAGCATTAATTTTCTTGTTTAAAATGTCATTTTTTTCAATGTTTAAGATTTTAGAAAAAAAGTACTCAAAAACCATCCACGTGCCTCAAAATAGACCAGAAACATTTTTATTTTTCTGGACTTTCACTCTGAAAGGGGGTGGGGGAGTAGAAGAACAGAAGGAGGGAGATATCTAAACGAACAGAAAGAGAGATATCTAACCTTTGAATCCTTGCTCAAGACAGACTTTTTGAGGGGAAAATCTTGAAATTTCTGAGGAATAGGAACACATTGCAGTTTTCCTCTCCCATTTTGGATTTACTGTTCTTTTTGTAACCTGCCAAGTTCATGTTTTTCCTCTTTCCTTTCTGGCTTACCAGTCCCCGTCCAAGCAGGCAGGGCTCTACTCTAGTACCTACAAAGCTGTTGATCAGTTTCTAGCAGAAAATGCAAGTTCTTTCCTTATCTTCTCCTGGGCTACTTTTCTGAATATCATAATTTGAAAATACACTAGATTTCTTCTAAGCAAAAGGCAGCCTTTTGCCATTCTTGCTTGAGCTATGTCCTTCCAAGACGGAGTGCTCCAAGCACACAAGGAGAAGACTCATTGTTATAACAAGGTTCTTGCAGTTATTTAAGGCTGTATTTTTCCTGTGTAGAAAAGGCTTTTGAGAGCTTTTGCCTAATTTTCAGCCACAGTGAACACTCTAGTTTCCAGGAAGTCCTTGCCATTAGTGCTTATTTGATGCCTGTGCACTGAATGACTACATGTCCTTTGAATAATTTGTTATACTGCATATCCTTTATTTTAAATTTGGGGTGGTTTTTTTAGCCTATAGCTTAAATTTCTAGTTTAGCTAAGAAAAACAGGGGAGGTTAACGACTGGCTTAATTTTACTTCCACCTCTTCGCAAGGATGAAACTTTGGGGGTTTTCAGATTAGTGATAATTTCCTGCTAAAAACAGAACAAATGTATCTTAATTGAACTAGGAACAGATACCGACTGAAGTTAATCTAGGCATTATAGGGAGTAGCTGATGAGCTTTAACCTTTTAAACAGACTCAATATAGTTTCATTGCTATTCATAAGGACAAAAAGGAACAAGTGAGATTGAGGAAGGGAATTATTTTAAAAAATAAGTGAATAGCTAATCAGTATCAGAGAAAAATGAATACCTTCAGAAGAAGCCTCAGTATTTTCTTTCGGTAGTCCTGCTAGCTAAAGTTTCAGTCTACTCTTTCATATGCATAAAAGGGTAATCAGTCCACACTGGCACACATAAAGGTCAATAAACAATGGATACTAAATAGTTGACCGCAAATCAGCATTATTTGTCAATTATGTAATTTGACATTAGCTCAGGCAATGTGTAAACTGAAACTACCTGTGATATATAATTATCAGTGGTAAAGAAGCTGCAAATACATTAGTTCTTCACATGCATATGGCAATGCAGCTCAGTAACTAGATGCTATTTGAATTTCAATTTGAAGTGGATAGTCTAAAATATAGCTTATTTAAAAGTGTAAATTCCTTTTAAAGTCAGATTATCACTGCATTTTAATGGAACCTTTTATTAAAATTTACTGGACCTATTCTAAAATGCTAGCATGCTTTTTCATTTGATGTTAGTTGTTCTCCAAAGTTTTTTTTTGTTCTTTTGATTGCATTCAGATGACTGTATAATGGAAGCTAATGGCAGCTGTAAATCACAATATAGTGGTAATTCATATAATGACTTGTCCTGCTCACACCTTTACAAATGGCAGAATTCTACTAATATTTATGAAGTGTACAAAAGCTTTCCTTGAAAGCCAGCACAGCTCTACTGAGTCTTAATGTCCTGCTCCGTGTCTACTGAATGTTCACTTCAAAATTATGAGAAGAAAGTTTCAGTCAAATATTAGCCCTATTTACCTTTTTTATAGTTCTGTTTCACTGGGCACTACTGTCTCTTCATTTTTTTATTCTTATAAATTGATTAGGAATGCCCAGATTCAAATTGTGGCGTTAGTCATTCCGCTTACTTAAAACCATTTACATAAATACCTACCATCTGGAAATTCATGCACAAATGGATTGTGCCAACACAGAAGAGGATTTTAAGAACAAGTAAACATACAAAGGCCACTGACACAACCAGTTTTCAGCAAGGGTCCATTGTGTTGAGGAAGATCTCTGAACAAGCTAACGAGTGCAGTCATGTTGCCCTCTACTGTTTAAAAATGCCGTGTACCTGCGGCACTGCTGTCTGCAAAACACATCACCAACTAACCACAGCCTGCAGCTCCAGGGGGATACCACCCACACCACTGCCCCAGAACTGAGAAGTGTTTCTGACACCATGACTGTATTTTTAAATCAAATTGGCCAAGGTAATACATTTTTGTATTTATCCAGATGCCTTTGATTAATACATTACTTACCTATGTTCTTCTATATGATCACAGTCCACAGGTGTGAAGATGTACTTTTCTTGAGCTCCCAAACTCTAGCCCTTTTAAATAAACCATCTCAAAAAAACTTTGAAGCTTGTCAGGACCCTAGAGCACTAGAACAAGATATGATAAAACAAAAAGAAAAAAAAAATCTAGAAAAAGTTATTTTGAGAGTCAAATACTGATGATTTAAATGCTTTGAGTCTGTTTACATTTACCTCGCATTTAAGGATAAAATAGAAGTGCCTAATAAATAAGCATTTTAAATCTTCTCCTTTCGAAACCAATCAACAAGCAAAAGAAACACGAAATGTGTTCCTGAACTCTACAAAAGTGAAATCTGCATTTGTAAGATATGTCACAAGAAGAGTAAGACAAATAAAGTTGATAGAAGAGTATATATTTACCCAAGATAGCTCTAAAATAAATCATTCTGTACTTATGAAAAAACTCAACATCCTTGGTGCAATAGAATTTGTTCCAAAAGACTGCATGGATAGAAACACATAGATAAAAATGGTTGTTAGCAGGGCTGATGGTTAAAACAGACAAAGGTCAAACAACAAAGTGTCATTTTGTCTAGGAAAATGCATTCTTAGGATTGCAAACACATGCACATACACAAACCCTTTGCATGACTCACTTAGGCCCTAAGCTAACTTGCTAAAATGATGTTGGAAAATCCTATATATGTATCATATCCCAGCATTCTTATAGTACATTAAGCGCTTTAACACATGTGTGCATAAATATCATCAGAATTTGAGCCCAACAATCCTTTGAAAGTCTGAGCACCTCTTTTTTTCCTTTAACAGAAAGATCTTTAAAGACTGCGTTTCTTTCTATGGATTACACTAACCGTGGAAGATCAGGCGTGGAAGGAGAGTTGTGTGCGTGTGTGTGTGTGTGTGTGTGTGTGTGTGTGTGTGTGTGTGTGTGTACATATTTATCATTGCCACACTGGTCAGCTCAACATCATTAAAAATGATTTGGAGTAGGGGTTCCTGTCTGGGGCACGTGTGCCACTGACGATAGGCCTCCGAAAGCCAGCTGGCATGCAGCTGCTCCCACCAAAGCTTTGTGCATACATACCCAGGCAACGCCCCTACGAAAAAATGTAAGAAAGGTAAGTTTGGGAACCGCTAAATTAGAAGTGGCTTGAGTGACATTTAAGCCTAAAGTCATTTTTTCCCTCCTGGAAAATGGGTATTTGATGTTCCACTGCAGAGCACAACTGAATACCTTTCAAGATTATCTTGTAAAATCGTAACTTTCAGGAGTCAAATATCATCAGCCATAGATGATAGCAGACTAGAGCTACAGATCTTGAGCAGAGTTGTACATAGTTTTCCTTTCACTCTAGCATCTCAGCACCAAAAGACTGTGAATAATAAACAGGTGTGTCACAGAACATTAAATGCTGCATGTAAATACGTTCAGAATGAATCATAAAAGCATTGAGAAACAGTCTATATTTCAATGTTTTCATAGTCACATTTTATAATGTTCCAGAAATCTCATATCCTTCTAATTAGTACCCTTTAATATCCACGACTGTTTTGACTGATATTGTATCTTGCTAATGATGGTGGATTTTTGAAAATAAGCTAAGAAAAATCTTGGGCAAACATAAAGTCTGTACACATTGTTTTATTATTGTAACAACTATTCATGCAAATATACAGGGTCTTGGACAAGCTATAACAATAATATAACATAATATAATGAGATAATAAATAACAAAATTGAAGTTTCACATAATATCATAGAATAATTCAGCTTGGAAGAGACTGCAGGAGATGCATATCTGCATGTAGCATATGCATATTACAACATATTACAACAATCCTTGCTACTTGCTACGATACTCCTAATACTTGCTATGATACATATAACACAGCCAAGCAGGGGGTAAAAGAGGAAAGGAACAATGTAAATTAATTTCCCTTAAGTCACACAAAAAGCCAGAGCTCCTGATGCTCATATTTAGATTTTAAAATGATCTTAAAGTTACAGCGAAGCTCAAAGACAGGCACTCATTTTGTGTGGCATGTAACTCTGGTTCAGAAAATTCATCTCTGTTCAACTTAGTGCATGGGTTTCACAGTCCTCGTTCAGGCATTGGCTCCTACAGCTTCCATGACACCGGGACACGGTCTGCTTTTTTGGGATGTTTACTCAGATTGCTCTTTAAAAACGTCCTCACTGCGAGGACTAAACCGTAAGAACAAGCTACTTTATCATGAGAATTAGCAGAATGATGTGCTAATGCTGACCTCCAGCAAGCCGATACTCCATTTTCTGAGCTTAATCACAGACAAGATTAAATACTGTTACAACGGAACATAAATGAAACACTTTTATGTAAAACAGATAGCTGAAAGGCCAAGCCTAAAAATGTTAATTGTAGCATTATAGCTATAGCAGATTGGTTGAAATGTTGATCGATGCTCCCTAAAACACCACAGGGGAAAAAAAAAAGTAAAAATGAGTAAAAAGCAAAAATCCAATTAGTTCTGTCTATACAGTTTAATCAGTTTTCTACAGCCGCATTAGGCGCAATGCAAACGAGGAAATTACCATGCGTACATTGACTTGAATTTCTAATGATGCATTGTATGTGCTATACGCTCAATGCACAAAGCTGGTATCATGCTGTGATCACATTTGTAGCCGCCAGTACTCATCATGTTTAGACTCTTCCCAAAGCTTTAAGTCTGACTCAGGTCATTTATTTTTTAGCTATTCTTGTATGTGTGCGTTTGTGTGTATCATTAGGCAAACACTCTTTTTTCTTAAAGTGCATGCAAATTATAGAGGTGAATTGCTAATCAGCTTAGAGGTAGGGTAGGGACATTAGTGCAAACTGTAGGTGGTTTCGTGCTGGGTTACCCTAATGGGAGTTAAAATCAGCTTAAAAAAAGCGTCCTGCTTTTTCACCAAGTGCAATGCCACAGAGGTCAATGACTCTACAGAGAGTTTAAATCAGTAGAGAATATAACCATAAATTTTTTCCTACTGATAACAGCTAGTGAAAAGTTTCTGCTCTTTTCTGGAGGGCAAAAGCATTTAATTTGATTTATGCCTCTTTGGCAATGGTATACTGGTTCTTGGTTCTTGAAGGGTTAACTTCCGATTTCAGAAACAATGATGAAGTTTTTCTGATGGTGATGACGCCTGTGTTTGGGAAATTTTGCTGTTAGCACACTCAGATAAGCAGCAACTAGTTAGCACTAACTGGAGAAGATCTGCAATGTGCAGGTTGTGCTCTTTTTTTAGGGGCTAAGGTTAATGGTACTACCATGTAAAACAGATTTCCCCTTGACCTCAGGTGACAGAGAGATTTATTCTGATGCTGATTACTACATTCCAAACAGGCTGGTTGTCTGGAGCATGGATGTATTTTCTAACCAATTACGTTAATAATACATATCTCCGTAAGATGAAGTCTTTTAAAAGGGCAAGTAATACTGACATTATCTTTTTTCTTCTTTTTCTTGTTCTTTTTTTCCCTTTTTGTTAAGCAAGAAAAATTTTAAGTGTAACATCACCAACTTACCAAAAATTTCCCTCTGAAATGCATACAGTTTGTTCAGGTAGATATAAATTAAGCTGATGACCCTGTCTGTAACTAACTGGCACAAGGGATTGTCTCTCCAAAATGTAATGCTGATATCAGCCACAAAGAAGACTTGCTCACTAGAGGTTTTTTTTTTTCAGATTTAGTTCTTACTCAGCTATCCTAAAGCAACAACTCTTCTTCTGTCTAATACTTGCTTTATAAAGTGCTAGCTTTATCTGCTGCTCCAACTACCAATCTCAATGCTCTGGGTCAGAGAATAGGTCCTCTGTATTTTCCCTTCTACTGGATGGAGGTATGGCTGTGTTGCTGTCACTCTTGTTATAACTTCTCACTCTGCTTGCCTTGCCACGATGAATAATGCGTAACACTATCTAGGAAAGGCATTGTGAGAAATGTCCCTTTTCAGGTTAGATCTTTCTAAGCAAGGTTGAATCAATGCATTCATACAAAAAAAAATTGTTTTTGTGGAAAAAGAAATCAATACTCTCTACTAAAAACAAATAAATTGATTCTTTTTTTTTTTTTTTCAGTCTCCAAAACTGCATTGACTTTGATTTATGGATTTTCATTATATAGACACATAACCTATGGGGGTGTGTGCATATATGTGTGTGTGTGTGTGTGTGTGTGTGTGTAACCATTACAAAATTTACTCCTTTTTTATTAAAAAGAATTAATTTTATAACAGACCTACTGTTCTGTTTTTCCCTTTCTGCACCTCAAAACATGTTGCACTCAGTTTTCACCTTCAAATAGCATTAACCATAACCTCTGTTACTTCTCATTTTTTGCTTTCTTCTGAACTACTGTTGTTTCTCCCCCTGCCTTACAAGACATTATTCATATTTTATCTCCTTTCTGTGCTTGCTCGTGTGCCAGACTTTAATGAAGGAGTACCAATTTAATATTGCCGTATAGAAACTGTGAAAATTATGTTTGCCTAATGCTTAATAATTTTACAGCCTATGATAAAGTGTAAGGGCTAATTTGGACTGAGCTTATTAATAAATAAATAAACATTTTAAGCTTGCAAAGAAGAGAAGTGGTAGCCAAGCATTAGTAAAGATAATAATATTAATCTGCTAATGGACTCCTAAATCCTTTCCCACTGTGACAATTGTTATTATCTCACTGAGGCAAAAAACACATTTCAACAATCAGCTAGGATCTGCAAATAGATTAGTGAACTCAGTTTTGGTTATATGTGACTATGATCTGTTGTGAATAAGTCAAATTTTTGTTAAGCAGCCACTAGGGTGAAATACATATTTTAGTCAACAATGTTCATTGAAATGTAATTGGGTGTCTGTTTCCTGCTCTTTCAATAAGGTCTTTCTCTCTTTTCTTTTGCAATATCAAAAATACATATATTAAAGCAAATAATCCATTTAAAAACTTGTGTAAAGTACTTCACTTTTACTTTTTTCTCAAAACTCTAAAAATGAATTTTAATAATACGCTTTTAACCCAGTAGTTTCAAAAACCCTTCTCAGAGTTGGACTGAGCTTGAAACATACTGTCGCTTCCACACACTTTCTCAACAATGCGGTATACCAAACCTACAATGTCATATGAGTGCAACACTTCTCCCTCCCAACATCGCCTGAATATTACACCTTGTCTCCTAGTGTAATAAAAAAAAGTGTCCTCTGACAGGAGCAAAAGTAAGGGAAAAGGAAAAGGAAAAAGGGAGAAAGAGAAAGGGACAAGAGAAAGAGACTAAAAAAAATAGCCTTAAGTCAGAGGACTAATTTAACCTCAGTCAGTATCAAAATGATGAACATCTTAGTGAATATGTTTGACTATACTCTGGTTGGACTGTTGATTTAAATGAGATTCTAGCTCTGCTTCTTTTGGAGAGAGCAATAGGAAGAAGTTGATAGAAACTGATTGGTCGCTTTTTTAAACAATAAATTTAACACCATTTAATGTATTGCAAAGTCTGATTTTACCTTAAATATTTAATCTTTATTAGTAGTCAGGCATTTTGTCCTCAATGTGGCAAAACTACAAGTCATCCCCCATTTTTCTTTTCTGAGAGTTCATTACTCTTGATCTAGAGCTTGCAAATCGGTTTCCTCACATTTTGCATCCAATTGCAAATGTAAACAAGTGAACAGTTAGATTTTAAATAGGATCCTGCAGGAATTGGTAGTAGTCCATACATTATTTAGGATAGGAGCTAAACATGAAACTGTTATCAGCGTAGTAAAGAGATCACAGCTAGACTCATGAGATGGTGAACAATGAGGAAGAGTTAAGTGATCCGCATTGTTTTGGAAAGAGTACAAACAAAAACATCATATGCTGGAAGCAGGAATTTAGGCATGTTTTGAACAAAGGAGAATCTGGAAAATCAGTAGCTCTGAATAGAGTTGAGATTCCCTAGTGCTCAGTGAGTTTGGAAGTAGTCTCCAAAGAAAGTATTGTGATGTGCAACTGCGAAGGCAACACGAGCCTACAGCACAAGAACAGTGAAATATTTCAGCAGGAACAGCAAAGTTATTCTCCTTGGTGTTAATGTGGTCATTATTAGAAGACGGTATCTATTCCAAAGCTAACAATTCGAGAAAGATGTGGCTAAATTGCCGGGGAGGACTCCAAGATTAGTTTAAAGATTAGAAAAAGTCTGCAAGATCTTAAAATGTTTAAGGGGAAATACTTAAGGAGATGATCACAACCCATTACTACCAAATATCTGAACTCTTATCAGAGGACTCCTTAAAGTCCTAATAGCAGATAAACCCAAAAATTGAAGCTAGACATCCTCAGAGTAAATATAAAGTTTATAATATAAAAACTAAAGTTAATTAACTGCTTGAACGATGTGTCAGTGTTGCTGATGGGTCCTCTAACAACACAGCTGAATGCTTTTCTGAAAGATGTAACTAAATTCGATAAAATTAAACTTAACTTGACTGTATGACGTTTTGCATGTTAATTCTGTGTCATAATATAGGAGGAACCATGTCACAAAACCTCACGGCTTCTGTTATTCAGAAAGTCAGTCTGGGGAACAGAAAGGTCCTGTCTGCTCTGTGGTGGAGGAATGCATGCTGGTGGATTTCCCGAGGGACTGAATAAAAGCCAACACGAAGCAAACATCTTTAGACTGGAATAAAATTCTCTTTCTTTAAGTGTAGCTGTTTGTCATAGTTGCATAAAACTATTAGAAAGATCACTGTTAACTGTGGGTAAGCTACCCTGAGAGTTTTAGAGATAGTTTGAACTCTCTTGGTTTTTAAAACCAACGTCTTAGGTGATTCCATAGTTGTGAAATCCTGGGAAAACGCATCAGGCCCCATTAATCTTCACAACATCCTGGGGTGGTAAACCTGTAGCAATTTGCCACCTGCTGCAACTGTTTTGCATCTGCACTATTTACTGAGGAGATTTGTATAAAGATTGAAAGTGTTGCTTTGCAATCTCATGCATACGTTAATGAGTTATTATACACCTGTTGATTCATAGTGCATCTGTTAGTAGATTTCAAGTGACATTTTTGTGAAATATTTGACTAAAATGTCCTTAAACGCAATGCATAAAAAGTCTCCCAGGAACAACTACAGAGTCTGTCTTTGGAGAAATGCGTGATCATATACGGGCCCAGCTGAAGCAAAGCAAATTATAACAATCTGGTGTTAAAAAAATCCAGATAAATCATTCAGGTGCAGCCACAGTAACCTGCAGCTTAATTATTACTTTTGTAAAACTGATGACTTTTAGTGATGGATTTCTGTGAACAGCTTTAAAAAGTCACCATCTAAAGAAATACAAAAACATAACTTAGAAGAAAGGTGTAAGCATACTGGCAACGAAAGAAGCAAATCCCAATCAGAAGAATTGAGTTCTGTTTTTCTACACTTTACTTCTTCCCTTTGCACATTTTCAAGTTGTGTGCTTTCCTTTTGTTTTCTTCCTAGCATCAGCAGAAGCCCAGGGGCTCTTACATGCCACCTCCCTTCCATTTGCAACGTTGGAACAGTCTGTGTAGAGCAGCTCACAGTGTCGCCAATTCCACTTGCTCCTGAAGACTTTCAGTTTCTTGTTTCTAAAAGTAAATAACTAGTACTTGAAGAAAAACATAGGTGACTTGACTTCTCTTTGTCATATAGAACACTATGGACATGCAGAGACTCTGTTCCCTAAGAATGTTCAATGTTCAGGTCAATACTAGTAAAAAAAAAAAAAAAAAAAAAAAGAAGATATTTGAAGACTTGATTCTGCCAGCTTTGCTCAAGCTGGCAAGCACCTCGTCCTTTAAAGGCAGAAAAGCAGAAGGTTTATTAATTTTCTCTCCACTGATATCTACATAAATCAGAGATCATTGGTCATACTCTATAATAAAGTCCATAGCAAACAAATAAGCTAAAGCAACGCAAGTGAATACATTGATAATATAAACTGTATTTGATTCGTACTCCCTTTAAACCATTTCTACTCTGAATGAGTCTTCCAATTAAATTGTTACGCTATTTAACAACAGCAGCTCAGGTCCCCTAATTATTTCATGAAATTTTGCATTGCTATTCAGCTAAAATCTGTACATGAGGGGGGATGATGGAGGTGAGGGATGAAAGGAATGAGAAAGAAAATAACGAGACTTAAGAAGCAACAGTATTAAGGAAACTCTTTTACAGAGACAAAGATTTTATTTTGATTGTTAGTTTTGCTTATTCATAGATTCTGGCTTCATTAAAACTAGTCAATATGTAGAAGTAAAGATTTTCTAACGCTTTGCCAATGTTATATGGATTTTATGCTCAAGGTCAAAGACTTGGGAGACTGTCATTAACCTCAGAAAGATTACAGTATGTAGAAACACACAGAAGACACAGCAAAGGGCTTGAAGAGAGCAAGATCTTGAATTGGAGCAGGGGAAGGGGAAGGAGGAAGTTGAGTAGGAACTAAAATTCTGACCAAAAATAATCAAGTTCCCTCTTGACAAAGAGGTATCTCAAAGAGAAAAGCACTTAGAAAATGTCATTCTTCTGCAGGACTGTAGAAATCTGAGGACTGCATAAAGACTGACTAGTGAAAATAATTGCTTTTGTACAAAAAATACTATTTCCAGATTCACAGGTCTTTCTGCAAAATTCATTTTCTTTAAATTAATACTCCTAATCCAAATTGAACATTTCTTATAAAGAGTAAAAGGTTATTTCAGTTAACACAATAATAATCATTGTCTGAGCTGAAAATCAGTTAATTACGCCATTTATTTATTTCAGGATAAAGTGAATTCCTTTGAGGAAACAACTTCAAGTGGCTGCTCAGACTCTCCAGAAAGGATGAAGAGATGTTTCTTAGAAGTAAGAATCTTTCATATCACTAAGCACTTGGGTAAACAGGTCATTTATGTACACGCTACCTCTGCTAATTTTTTGGCAAATCTGTACTGAGAAGGAAAATATAATCAACATTAATTCAATACAATACAGAGTTTTATATTCAAATTGCATATACACCTGTGCAGACTTCTTATTATACTGGACTAATTTACAATTTTAGGTAGCGTTGACTAATTTAGGCTTATTTTGGAGAAAGAATTTAGTAATGCATGGTTTGCTCACAGGAAAAAGTAAAAGCAAACTAATAACGTCCAAAGAATTTGTAGCTCCAGGATGTTATTTTCCCTCAACAGATGTCTAAAATCATATATAATCCTCAGGGTCACAAAAGTCCCAAAGAGCATGGCATGGAAAATGCAAAACTTATTAATATTTTTTATTATCCTTGCTAGGTAAACATTCCTGAATGTTAGATTTTTTTCAGAAAACCAGGAGATATGCCGTTGTCTTTCTGATTAAAAAGAAAGATCATCTAAAGGATAAGAAATAAATTTAAAAAAATAAAAATATGCTTGGAATATTAAAAAAATGCATTGAACACTGTAAAGTTTATGGTGATATATATAAAACACATTCATATCCCACATATTCCATCATGTACAGTAAATTATTTAAAATGGCATGATTTTAAAATAGTTGCTTGCGTGTTGCTTTATTTCCATATTTTGCTTTATGAAATGTCAGGGTTTTTTTTTTTTTTTTTTTTTTTTCAAGTGGCACCCTTTTATAGTAATTTTGCCTTTCAGGTTGTTTTCATGCATTAAAAAGGAATTGCAAAACAGAGTTCTCTTGGCCAGGCCAAATAATTTTTTTTAACTACTTCCACCCTGTTACTTAAAGAGAGGAAATATATCTTTTTGATTTTAAATATTATTTCCCAGAACCTTCTTTATAGATGATGTGTCCTGTGACCCCCCTTTCATGCTCTTATTAGTCCAAACCAAATTTATAGAATTTAATGCAGGCCAATCTACTCTACTGAGAATCCACAATAACCCTGCATTCATCACAAGATTTTACCACACCCTTAAAGAAAGGAAGAGGTCAAAAAACAGAGACGAGCAATGGAAATAGAGCTTAAGCATGAAAAAGAGTCTCTCTCTACTGGTTGCATCCATTTGTCGGGCTATGTATGGTTCACAAGTTTTCAGGATAAAAGAGCGTCCTGAGATTCATTTATTTGGTTCTTATTGGCATGGAGAATCTAGTTCTGTGTTTGGATCTTTTCACATTATTTTTGCCCGGCAGTGCAAAGGAATGAGGAGCGATACGAGGAGCACGATCTCAGTGGTCTCAGAGAATATACACTAACACCATTAGGGATACCCCACAGACTATGTGAATGGAAGATCAACAGCTAAAAAATCCAGAAAATATTGTCCTTATGGATTCTGTGTGATTGGTAGCATATTCATTTTCTGCCTTACCGCTATTTTTTCATCCCTACAATGTATTATTTCCTTCTTCTAGATTTTTTTCAGATTTCAGGCATTCCTAATATACTTTGCCAGTAATAGTTTTGTTCTCATTCTTATGTATTTTATTTTTCTTCTCCTTTTCAATTGCCCCTGAATGGGCAAAATCTTGTTCTCTTTTTAGCAGTCCCAGGTTACAGTAGAAAGTGTTCTATTGCAAACGTAACTTTTATTATTGAGTTATAGAGATCAATAAAAAAAGAAAATGATAGACATTGCTGCTGTCAAGGAAAAAATTGTGATCTTTTTTTTTGATTTTATTAAAAATAGGGGCTGGGGAAAAATTCCAAAGTACTCATAAGCTGCACTAAAAAATTTGTATGCTACTCAGGAAATAGAAATGTAATCAGCGCTGTTTTCACATTTTATGCTGCAATAATAACTCTTTTACTTGCATTATTAGGAAAAAATAAGTTTGACTATAAAAGTAAATTCTATAGTTCAAAGCACATTTATAGAGTTTATATAGTCTCATGACGAGTAGTCTCCAAGGATTTTGCACACAGTGGGTGAATTGAAAACATTGTGAAGTACTGTTTGATTACTTTACTCTTATACTCCCCCCTGACCCCGAATCAAGGAACTCAAAGGTGGAGCAAATTTCTCACTAATTGTACAGGAACACAAGGATAGATAAGTCTAGAAACAAAAATCCAATTGACTTGCCCTTCCCTTATCTAATCAACAGATGTACATGCTTTGGCATCACCTTTAGAGAAGACTTCCTCTAAACAAAAGTAGGTAATGATCAAAGTTTAAGATTTTCTACTTTCAGGTGCATACAAAAAATATCCTAAATAATGCTTTATAATCTAAAGAGCAGATCGAAATGTGAATCTGCAGAGGAACTTTGGGTTGAGGGTATCCTGGCAGCTTGTAGTTATTTCTCCTTGTTGTTTTACCATAATACAGAGTTTCTCTCCTCTAACTTGGAGATCAGTCAACAATGGATGTCCTCAAGAGCAGGGACGTAAGGCACCCTTTACAGTCGCACTCTTGCAGCCGCACTGAGCGCTCATCAGCAACAGCCTTGAACCTGGGAAGAAGTAGTTGTTAAACTGGGTTTGCATTACTCCAGGACAGGTATCTCATGCTGATCAAAGCCTGCTTATGCTCCTTGTAGTTTTCTGCTGTCCTGTTTCCACACAGAAATACGGACAGGATAAATGTATTAAAAACATGTGAGTGGTCCTAGGGTATCGAAATAATAACTGTTGGTAGAAGACTGGCTACAGTTCATTCAATTTGAAGAGAGATCACCCACAGTTTATTTACTGGGGTAAGGATCCATTTCATGCAACGTGCATGAGATTCTGGCACGGGACACCAGAATCTTTCTGTTCACCCAACCTGTCTATCAGTAGCCCCATAGGACCAGGCCCCTCCTGGGCAACTGGAGGTGAGGGCAGAGGGGTTCTTCCTCTTGCTGCCGCTCGTGTGAACTCTTATTTAAAATCAACTCCTCCTGAGCACTTGGACACTCACACTGGTTTTCTTTAGCTAACTAATTGCTGATCTAGTGATCTTCTTTGCTCATTTTGCTAAACGTTTGTCTTTAAGCATGAGCTGTTAGAATCCAGCCATTGTATTGACGTAACAGAGAAAAAGCTTAATTTAATGTTTATCAGCCTACTTCACAGGTTAACAAGAAAAAGCAACAGCTGTGCTTTTCTTTTTCTCTACCTATGAGAACGATTTTGTAAGCTTTTTCACTGCTATGGCAAGTATTCACACTATTTACACCAACGGTTATATCTATATTGTGTTCATACCCAACATAAAAAAAATCAAATATATTTAGAAATTTCAGGTGTTCAAGAAACTGGAAAGGCCTCTCCTTCGCTATATCTTATCAGATAGATATTGAATAGCATGTATTGTTTCTTTCTAATAGTCTATTTTATCAAATATGCTAAGCAACAACAATTTCAGCATAAAAATGCTGATTTGTTCACAAGGAGTCCTAAAATTCTTTTCTATTTTTACTTTTGTCTTTTTGAACTGACTTCCTAAGGCAAGCTGTTTAATTGGCATTAGCAGAGTAGTCTTTGAAAAAAAAAAAAAAAACTCTCTACTTTGCAGAGCATAAAAAATAAAAAAGGGCATTAAAAATAAGTAAGAAATCAAATTTAGACAGAATTACAAAAGCCTTATCACAGTGCATGACAAGAAAGACTACAGTAATCTGTTAGTGAAGTGTGCCAAAACCTGAAAACTGTTAGTGGCATGGACAGAAAAAAAAAAATATATATATATCCTTTTTGATCATCTAGGCTGACTTTCCATGTCAAACAGAAAACTTGCCCATCAGTTTCCAGCCTCTACATCATCTCCTTGATTTTCATTTAACAAGATGTGCTTAGCCTAGAGCATGTGAAGATAACACTAAAAGTTGAAAGATTTTCCTGACTTTGCTGTAAGCAGCATAGTTAAATTTTAAAGGAAGCTAGTCCTTTAGACTAGCTAGTCCTTAGGCCTTTGTTAGTCAGGTCCAGATTGCAATGAGGCAGATGAGGTTACTTTTATTTAACATGACATCTAGTGACTTCATTCTACAGAAAGCATTTAATTTTACATCTCAATTGTCCCTAAGACTGAAATAGATATGTGGTAGTGAATGAAGTGATGCACGTGCGTAACAAGATCTCGGGTTTAGACATTGTTTTTTTCAGCAGATGGATTTATTATTGTGCGACAGATACTCAGAATCTGTGGCTTCAGATATTGCACTGAATTTTATTTATTTTAAAGCTTTGCAAATAAAATGGCATCATTTAATCTTAACTGCTATAAAACTATTTGCGTGTTAGCGTGAAAATCACAAAGTCTGCTTAGTTCCCTCATGTTGTCCCTGATACTTTGGTAAAATATCTTCAGTGTGGACTCTCCTCGTCTGGCTTATTATTCAGCACCTGGAACATTCTCTGTAGTATATTCTACAGTTAAAATATTGGAAAATTTGGTCTTTGAATGAAACATTTGTTATAAGACAAATTGTAGTATCCTGCACAATTTACAATGATCAGGATGAAAAAAAAAAAATTCTGTTACATAGGCAGGACTGGCAGAACTGAAGTGGAGAAAAAAGAAGTCTGGTAATGCTTTGTAAACACAAGATTTTATATAGAGACATGGAGAGGGGGAAGCAAGGTGCCTAGAAGGCAAACCTACAGTGTGTGAAGGACTCTGTCTTCCTGTTTCAAACAGAAGGCAGATTTATTCTTAAACGTAGAGGCTGCTCCTGGCTGCTTACTTCCATTCAGAGGCAGCACAGTATACAGCTTTGTTGTTGGTTCCGTATAAGATACACCACACAAAAGGAATCAGAACAGAGAAAGCCTCGCTCTCCATTTGAACGTGCCTCTCACACTGCAACACCTTTTTTGCCTTTGAAACAAGGCAAAAAGCAAAAATGGCACAAATTCAATTGCCTTTACTATATTTTACTTGGCATTCTTTTCCATTCTACAAATATATATTCATTTATATAGACAGAGAGAGTTATATATATTTCTCAAAAACTATACAAAAACAAGCAAAGATTATCACCTCCATTCCACAGGTTGGAAGTCCCAGTTTAGAAGAAAACAATGCAAATTGTCTTACCTTTAATAATTCATTTTGTTATTAATACTTATACAGAGCTTCTTTCCAAAAGTCTTTTTTTTTCTCTAATTATTAGATAGACTCCTTCATAACAGCATTACAGGAAATTTTTTTAAAACAATTGGAAGTTTTTTCTGAAGATAAATGCGCACATTGATATGGCATATTGATATGAGTAAAAACTGGTATATACAGACATAGTTAGAAGAAGGTCAATGAAGCTATGCTGACTCCCATTCTCTGAAGGCCTGAATCATAACTGCTGATGCTGGCTGGAATATATGACCAAAAAAATAAAAAGAACAAAAAAAAAAAAAAGCCTGAGGAGACATATATTATTAAAAAAGCAAAACAAAACAAAACTATCCCCATTATGGTTTTAGGAAAGCTGAAGCACAAAAACATGCTCACCAGTCGCACAACAAAATAGTATTGGAACCCAGGTGAAAAGTAACCTTAATCTTACCAGTTCATCACAGAACTGTGTTCTCCCTTTGGAAACAGCTGGTGCCATACTATGCACAGCGTTTCTAGAACTGTGTTTGCACCATTTCATCTATGATATTCCAGGTGCTTTACTGGAACGATTAAAGGTAGATCCCTCGACAATAAAATTTTCCAAAAGAGGCTAAACCCATGCCCGTACAGATTTATATAGGTATGGACTCAGAGGATCACCGTAACAAAACTCTTTGCAGGTCTAGGTGTCTGTCGAGATACAACCAATATGCATCACGCATCATGGGACTCTGACCTGGAGCAGAGGATCATGGCCTGAAGGAGGAGAAGGCTTGTTTTTATGGTAGCTCCATAAAAAGAAAATGTAAATATATTTTGATTATATTACTTTTTCTGATAAACTGGCCTACTTTGTGTTGCTGCCAGTATTTTTTAGAGACTGCTTTCAGAAAAAAGCCAAAGTATCATGCTCTGCGAATAATTGCAGCAGTTGGTTTAAAGCTGTGCAGCTGTTGTCAGACTTCAAATATCCAAATTTCATACTGTTCCTGTCATTATAGAGGTCATATATCTATAAAAGCCTTAAGATTGCTTTTTGCATGCATATACTTCATATACTCCATCCGTGTGGTCCACTCTCTGGACTCATCCTGACTCATCAGTATGCATAAGAAACAAAATATGTTCAAGTAGGAATCAAATAAGATAATAATCGCACAAATATATTTGAAACAGCAGGACATGGTGAGCCATCTTGCTCTGCCAGACAAGATAACATCAAGGAACTGTCTGTCATACATCGGCACATTCCTGGCAGAGGCCAGAGTTGAAACATGCAAATTTACAGGTCACAGGACTAGGAAACCTCAGCTTGGCTATCAGCTGGTGTCCCACAAAACCTATAAGAATCTGCAAACGAAAGAATTAGGGTGAGGGACTCGTCTGTGGTGAAATATCGGAGCTCGCGTGATCTGTGCTCTGCCACAGGTGCTTGGGCTAACTCAATAAATTGCTCAAATTCCTCATAAAGTGGGGAGTCTTCTTTTCTCTGCTATGTCTACTTGGGCCTGTATTTCCTTTGGGAGTACACCTCAAACACGGCCTCAGCAGCATTTCTCTGAATATTCATGTTTCAAAATAAGAAGACTATAATGAAGGGACAGAAGTTTGTCTTGTCCTCCACAGCTCAGGAATAGCAGTTTTTAAAATTCAGCAGTGTTCTGATAGGAACTAACTCAATGAGGAGCAATGCATATAGCTACCATAACACTTACCAGATGTTATCTGATGTAATGAATGGCTTGAAATGGCTCAGAATTCGATTCTTCCAAAATCATTACTATAACCAGCCTTCATTTCACTAACACAACAGTAACTGTTCTTTTTTTCTTTGCAATTACTTTTGTTTAATTTTCTCCTAGTCTCACTGGTTAATGAATTTCAACTCATGATTTCAAATTCCTGGAGGTATGATAATTATCTTTTGTAGAATAATGTGTTGCCATACTACTTCCTATTTCTCTTGAAACACTATTTTTCATTTATTTATCTACTAATTTTGATCCCAGAAATGAACATTGCAAAAAATTAAAATACTGAAAAATACTATCGTTAGTCGTATTTTATTACACCTTCATTTCCTTTTCAAATCTAAACTTATTCATTTATCCCTTTATCTTCTATTTATTCTACTAAGCAAATGTTAATAATAATAAAAACAATAATGATAACAATTTCAGTAGCCTAAGTAGGTGATTCTGAGGACTCTCTTGAAATAAACTGAAGCTGATTTCCAAACAGCACCCAGCTCTGACAGCTAGATGCATGCACATTTCTAAAATCTGTTCTCCCATAATCTGATAGCGAAGATTTCTGTAACACCGAAAACCCTGCTACTAATGATGAAATCTGCAGATATCTTTACCTCAGATATATAGATACACCTTACAGCTTTCTGCTCCCAGACATAAAACTCAATCTACAGCAAAGAAAATACATCCCTCCCTCAAAAATCGTATGATGCTAACTCTGTGTTTTATTCTTTTTCTTCAGCCTTCAGTCTATTCTTTTTTCCTCTCCCTCAACCTTGCTTCGTTTATTCCAGCTTTGTACACTACAGACACCATTGCTTTAGTATGATAAGGCGACCTCTGTGTTCCTGTATTACTTCCATGTTCTTTGATCAAAGAGATGTTAATCAGTCTTTTGACAGAGTAAGACTAGAGTAATGAAAACTTAATGCCTAAACAGATTTGCCATTATTGGCTTTATATTTGCTTGCTTCTGCCCTAGTGACGGCTCATGGGCCATGCTGCAATGGTTTGCACCATTTGTACGACTGCCATGTCATCTTTTGAAGCAGAGCAGCAAGTGCTGCCTGTTTTATATGTAACCTGTGCTATCCTGTGTAGGAGTCTATTATTTACAGAAGATCCAGAACAACTGATGTGATTTTTGACCACTGACTACTGCAGCAGATGAATGAAAATCAGAAGTTTCTCTTGGGAGAATTTAAAAGTAAGAACATTTATTTACACTTTCCCCAAAACTCTAGATTTGCATATAGAAAATACAGTTGTTCCTCATGTCTTCGGTAAGACAAAGGTCTCACAGATCTTTCCTATGCTTTCAGAGGTAAGAAAGAGAGCCAAAATGTGTCCAACCCAGCGGCTGAGAGACTTCTATCCACCTTTAGATTCACTGTATATGCTCACTCTATAGGAGCATAGCATGCTGATGTTAGTGGAAAAGAACTAAAATCAAAATGTGTTAGGATTCCAGTCACCATCTCAGTAGTGATATTTTGTAACATGTGAAATTTAGTTGACACATTTTGGGTAAATATAGACTCCTGTGGACCAGTTCTTAAAATTCCCTTAGACAGCAGGGCAAGTTCTTTCACCCTTGCGTGATTCCAGTGACAGCTACTTACCCCTAATCACAGGAGTCCAACAGTGCAGGCAGGTACCTATTTAAATCTGGTGGCATCTTTTTTCTTTAATCCTTTGTTTGGAAAGTACGTATACAGAGGGGAATGTGCTCATATCACTATAAATTCAGTAGGCATGGGACAATCTAATTACAATTCTGATAGTTTTGTTTGTTTGTTTGTTTGTTTTTCCCCCACTGAATATGTTACTCATCATAGCCAGAGTTATCTCATCAGACTTCTCCTGGTTAACTGAGAACAAGTTCTGCTTTACAGATGCATTTACACAAATAAGTTGGTGGGTTAGTTTTTTTTTTTTTTTTAAATAAAAACAAAGTAAAATGGGATAGCTCAAAAATAAGTCCTAAGACATGTAAATATCCACCAGAAGGCCAAGATGGGTTTCATTCAAATATGTACTTATTTGGATTATGAAGTATTATTATAATTGGTTTAGATTTACTCATGCTATTTACTATGCCTACGAAAATAGTTCAAAAATAATCCTATTAATTAAGTGGGATGCTGTCAGCAATACTCTATTGAGAGAGGGAAAGGAATTTTGACTACTTTTTTTTTTCTTCTATTTTGGCCAAAGCCGATTTCCAGCATCTCTGCCTCATTGTATATCATCAGAGGGTCTGGTGCAGGAGGGCCGGTCAGCACTGCTGGGCTACTGTTTCTTTCCTGTGCGCAGTGGAAATCAATTCTAAGGATTTTTAATTTGTAAAACAAAGAATAAACTAGAATATGCCGTGAAATCAAGAAATGGAGATATACCTATGATCATCTATCAAAAAACAATCCCTTTTTGTTCATCATACCTTGTTCTTCTGAGTGTTTCAGGCTATATTGATTCCCCAGTGAAAAAACGTTTTCTACAAAGACTATAACTACTACTTATACCCCAGTCTACACAAATACAGTGACATCCCAGCACCTATCCTCTACCGCTGGTGCTTTTATATTTCTGTTCCCCACTGGCTGCTACATGCTGAATCATGGAAAGCTAGCTGTTGCATGGAGTAAAAATCAAACAGAAAAAAAGAGTTTCAGTGGAGTTTGAAAACCACTGTGCAGTGCAGTGTTTCTTGATAACTTAGTACCAGCTCTTTTAACCACATGAAATGTTCCCGATCAATGTATAAATGTCTACATATATCAGTTATTTCCTGGAAGGAAGAGGTACCTAGAATTTGTCTCCCTAATTAGGATTCACTCAGTATTTGAAAGCAGTTGCTAGCTTCCATGACCTTTCTCCATTTAACCTTGTTAGGGCTTGCAACTGATATTGTATATCGCTTTATCTAGCCTACAGGCATGAATGAACCTCAATGAACTTTTGTCATTGGGTAGCATCTAAGTAGTTCACATTTCAGCTTAAAAAAAAAAAATCAAATTCTCTAAGAACTTCTTTACCTCTTATTTTTTAGCAGCCCATCAGCTCCTGCAGTCATAGCCTTCTCTGGATTTTTATCAGACAGCGAATAGTTTCTTTTAAGTAGCAAATATATCCAATATGATATCATTAATTGCTGCTCATTTCTGCACTTCCCGTCTTTGCATTTCAGAGTTGAACATTATGACAGCTATTAAACTCAGACATGTTTTTCATCCATTGATTTTGAAGAAGAAATCCAAAGGTACTATACAGTTTTTAGGTGTTATTTGGTCCCTCTGTGTTTGCTTTTTTATGACTGGCATGAGCTCTCTTCCCTTTGTTCTTCCCCTTTCAACTGGTAATATGGGTGTCAGTAAAGGACGAAGCAGAAGTTTTGGTCTAGCAGTATTTCCCAATGAATGAGTCTAAATTAGGCTTATTCTTTCACGTCTATAAAGGAGCTGACAAGACAACTGCCCAGCTTGGGCTAAATCTGCCCAGCTCAGCTAAATCTGACATGCTGCCACAAACTGCCTGAGCATCCCAAATAGCACACAGATAATGGTAAATGGCACATTAGCAACACAGGTTGACAGTAGCAGCAGTGTAGCATAGGTCGAAAACTGAAGCTAGCTTGATTGCCTTATAGGAGTTTGAAAATAGCTATTTCGAAACAGCCAGCCACCAATTGATCCAAATAATCATGATCTCAAATACACCCACTTGAGCAATCGTATTTGACTTCCCAGTGATCTACCAGACAAGAGGAAACTAATAATATTAAATTAAAATAAGTTTTATATTGATTACTTGAATTACTCTTCAAAGTCATAAAGTACATTTGGTAGAAAGCTAAGGCTAACGAGATCGATTCCTTTATTATCACAGCATCATATCTGTACACTGTCTTAGCACCATGGGGGAAGCCTCCTCTCCCACCTTGATTTTGATGCCATGAAGTAAGTAGAGAGAAAGAGACCTTTTTTTTTTTAGTCTACTCAACGACCATCGAAGATGTATTGTTTTTGAGAAAGAACAGAAAATTTTTATGTTTGTTTGTTTGTACTCTTCTTGACATCACAGAATAGTCGAAGTTGGAAGAGACCTCTGGCAATCAAGTGAACCTGATCGAGCAGGGTCACCCAAAGCACCTTGCCCAGCACACCTAAGGGCTGTGCTGCCATTCAGAGGGACCTTGACAAGCTGGAGAGAGGGGCAGAGAGGAACCTCATGAGATTCAACAAAGACAAGAGCAGACTCCTGCACCTGGGGAGGAATAACTCCATGCTCCAGTAGAAGCTGGGGGCTGAGCTGCTGGAAAACAGCTGTGCGGGGATGGAGCTGGGAGTCCTGGTGGATACCAAGTCCCCCATGAGCATACATGGAAACACAGGAAATTCAATCTGAGCATAAGGAAAAACTTCCTTCCTGGGACAGAGCACTGGAACAGGCTGCGCGGAGAGGTTGGGGAGTCTCCTTCCCTGGAGATATTCCAGGGCCGGCTGGACACAATCCTGGGCAATGTGCTCTAGGGGAGCTTGCCTGAGCAGGGAGGTTTGACTAGGTGATCTCCAGATCACAACCATTCTGTGATTTGCTGATTTCCTTAGGAGAGGCCAAACGAAACAGTGGTATGTTACTGAAATCGTATTTTCATTGAGAAATTACCAAGTTTTATCGGCAAAGAAGTTAGAACTTCTACAACAAGGACTGCATAGGATGGCATGAACTTTCTGGGTACTTTTTCTAGGCCCTTCCAGACTGGCTGGGGTGGGAGCCACATAGTACAGATGTAGTCCAAAACATCTCTTTTTCAGGCCAGTGGGGACACCGAATATTCACACTGGCAGCCCTGTAGCCAGCTGGATCCTTCCCTTGTATAACTGACTCTCTTTGCCTTTCCTCAGGGCACACATGCTCCAATCCCTTCCTCATCTTTGGAGCCCTTCACTGCACTCGCTCCAGGAGCTCCGTATCTCTGTCATGCTGGGGAGCTCAGCACTGGACACGGCATTGCAGCTGTGGCCTCCCCAGGGCGGAGCAGAGGCCAAGGAGCACCTCCCTCCACCAGCTGCCAATGCTTTTCCTCATGCAGCCCAGCAGACCCTTGGCCGCCGTGGCCATAAGGACACTTTGCTGGCTCATGGCCAGCTTGTCATCTGCCAGCACCTACAGCTCCTTTTCCACAGAGCTGCTTCACCGCAGCTCAGCCCCCAGCCAAGCTACTCGTGCATGGGGTTGTTTCTGCCTAGGGGCAGGACTCTGCTCTTTCCTTCATTGAACTCCACGACATTGCTCTCTGCCCCTCTCTCCTGCCTGTCCAGGTCCCTGTGAACGGCAGCACAGCCCTCGGGTGCATCCAACACCAAATCCCTGCAAACTGCCTGCCTGAGGGGCTCTGTCCCTCCATCCAGACCACGCAGGAAGAAGGGAAACTGCACTGGACTCAGGGGTTGCCCTTGGGCAACCGTGAGCTACTGGCCTCCAGCTCGACTTTGCGTCACTGGTCACAACCCATTGAGCTCTGCTATTCAGTCAGCTTTCCATCCACCTCACTGTCTGCTCATCTACCCCCACTTCCTCAGCCTACCTGGGGCAATGGTACAGGCAACAGGGTGCAAATCCTTACTGAAGTCGAGGGACACAACATCCACTGCTCTCCCCTCATCTCCCAGCCAGCATAGGAGAAGTACCAACATCACTAAATTAGTACATCTCTGATGTACTTTCAATGAGATACAGACTCTGCCAAAGACAGAAAGTCTACTGAAGTGCTAAATTCCAGGTGAGAATTACTGTTCCTTACCTTTCTTTCAAGTCTAACAAAAAGTAAAAGTGCTTCAAGGAAAAGGGTACTATATTCATTAGGAAAACTTCTGGAGCATCTGTCTTGTAGCTCTCCTTAATGCTGTATTATGTGTCTATTCTTCACTGGCAAACTGATTTCTGAGAACCACCTGCGCCTTAGTACCTGATTGCAGAAACAACGACATGTTACTCACAGATAGGAATTTTCAGTAAAAATGGGAGTAATAATACTACTGTCTACCGTAAGTTTGCTACTGAAACAATTAACATTCCTGTCAGCCAAGTAGGTCTGATCCTCTGCAAGCTGAGCACATTCAGTAAAAGAACTCAAAGAATTCTGTCTAGAAGCATCCAAAAGCTTTACTCTTGCTATCAGTTACCGCAGGCAAGAAATCACTTTTCAACCCATTTCCAGTTAGCCTGTTAGCCTTCCAGTCTTTGCCATCGATGGAAATAATTTCAAAGTGACTAACTAAACTTTAATTGATTATCAGATCTCCTTCGACACTTTTACTTGGCCATCAGCAAAGCGTGTCTGGAGGAAATAAGGAAACTGGGACTCTACTGAGTGTCACTGGCTCCTGTGGCCTCATAGATAATCAGCTGGAGCTGACAACACTTCTATCTAGCTGCTGGAGCCTCCACATGCAGAATCATAATAACAGCATAAGAAAAGCTGAGCAAGACAATAGCTTTCCTATCACAAATGTCTCCTGGCAAGGTCTGTCTGAGCTGATCTGGATTTACTGTCTAGAGAGGACTCCAAGAGGACTCTTAAGCCAGGCCTATGAACAAGCAATAGAAAGTAAATGGCTATGTTATATGGAAAAAATAGTTAATACAACTGTGTTTGCAGCTATATCTGCAAATCATCCAAGTTCTTTTGCTTTTAAGTCTAGTATTTTTAAGGCTTCACATCTGTGAAACCAGAAAAGTGGCACTGACTCCTTCTGAAAAGTGCTTTGATATCTGCAGAGGGAATTATATCAAAAGAAGAGTGTTGGGTGTTACTGTTGAAATCTTTGAAGAGAAAATGAAACTGGAAAAGAAATTCCTCCTGGCCTTTTACTTTATTTCTAGGATGCATCTGATTTCAGAATTTTTCAGTGTAACTGTTTTGATCTTAGTCATATATCACCTAACTAAGAACTATAAGAACAATAAGAGAGAAAAATAATCCCTTATTTAAGTTCTATATCCTCTCTCTACAGCACCATAAACCATAAAACGACATTTAAGCACAGTACAGCAGCTATATATTAGTGTAGCAATGGCAGCAACTGCTTATTAGCCGTAGCCAAAACCATGTTGCCAGATGCTTTTTTGGAAAATGACTGGATAAATTATTTGATACGCAGTCCACACCATTCTGACGGAGATTTGTTAGCAGACTAGAATCACTAGTGTACTACTTCACTCATTTCTATAACATTGTTCTTGTGATAATTGGGAAAAATGATCATGGAAAAAGCATTCTTCAGTTTTATTCTGTGTGCCACCCACTTCTGCTATTTTGTGTTCTTGCTGTGGCTCAGCATCTTTGAGGGCAGTCACCTCTGTGAGAAGCCTCTGTCAGCTCAGCAGACAATATGGTATTTTACTGAGGAAAAAGACTTTGATAAGGATTAAATAAAAAGTGTGAGGGAACACACCAGTATGGGAGGAGGGGAAAAACAGTGTTATAGATGTGATCAACTATGATCAACTATATAATGGATTCATATGTTTACCAACAAACTGGGAACAGGAAAGTATTTACCAGAACAGCTGAGATGTATTCAGAGAAGCTCTCCTTTTTAAGTTTCTTCTGGACACTTTCATGTGGAACAAATTAAGATACAATTTTAAAAAGAAGTATCAAAATAGTAAAGCAAATTCCCTTCCCCATAAGGCATATGATCAAACAAAGACATTTTCAAAGACTTTACAAATATTTTCTGTAATAGTTTATAGCATGCATTTTTAACTCTAAGGAAATTGACAAACTCAGAGATCCTTTGAACATGCAAAAGAGAGAACTTACTTGCACTTATTTTCATGTTTCTGAACAGCAACTGAAATCCATTTTTCTTGAGGCCCATCCCTGTCCTCTTTGACATTACTTTTACAAAGTACTTCCCTCCCCTTAAAGAGTGTGTTTCTCTCTGCTATGTATCTTCCATTGCCATTTATATCTGTATAAGCCTTATAGAAAGAGCATCCCTTTCAAAATGTTACCAAATTAAAATATACAAGCAGATGGCAAATGGCCACAGAAGGTATAGCAGAACAGATAATGAGTCCGGGAAATGATTTTAGTGAAAGAATGAGACAAATTGCAAAGTTCATACCTACAGCAGAAATCCTTCAAAACTTCATGATGGGCCAGTAAAAATGGTGATATGTTTGGGCCTATTTTGAGCCTTCATAAATTAAAGACTAATCTCTATCATATTATCTCAATTCCATTTTTGATCTTTTAATCCTTTGATTTTAATTCTTTACAGGTGCTGCAGAGCAAAATTTATTGAGAGGTACAGGGAGCTAGGATGGAAGATTTTTTGCTGTTTGTTGTTGTTGTTGTTGTTGTTGTTAAATAAAGGTTTGTACTCTATTAATGCTGAATCACAATGGTTATTGTAATCAATTTTTGGCTTGCTTCTGAAGCTTTGTGCTTCACAATGCATGAAAAACTTTACCCATTCACATCCCGTTCTGGATGATTACTGCAAAATTTACACAGTCTTCTTTCAATATAGCTCGTTTTCTATTCTGTGCAAAGTTCTGAAAACACAGCACACCAAAATACATTGCTCAATGTTTACTTATTAAAATGCTTCTAAGTAATCTTTTGAACTAACTTTAGTTGTTACCACAGCTATTACACCTAGCTATCTATGACGTTTCTACAGTAATTTTTAGATAAATTGAGGTGAGAGAAAATCCAGGAAGATTACAAGCTCCTAACAGCACCTTCTCCTCTTATTGACTAAAACTGTATTTTATACAGTGAGAAATTGAAACTGGTTTTCCGAAACAAGTAGAGATATTTCTCTGAATTCTTTGTATTAATCAATTACTTTCCCACTAAAAACTAGTAAGTGGCAAAGACTATAAGATTTCTCAAGTGCCATTTAATTCGTTTAGTCAACGTGTACCTGCAGGCACCCCATATAGACCATTATTTTTGGTATAAATTTCATCAGTCCACTTTTCATAGCAGGTTCTGACTCCCACTCGTTTTGGAAGGCGGGTGGTGGAAGCTATTGCAAGGGTGGGATGTTCTTTCCCACAGGTAAAAGCCGTTAGAGCAGACAGGGAGAGAAATAGGACCTGCTCTACGATTCCTAAAGAATATACATAGCAATTTTTCCCCCCTCCCCCCAAGATGGCTAATTTTATATAGGTAGAATTACTTAAAAAATGCTATCTATATTTCTGTGTAGATATCTATCTGTTTCAGAAGCATTGTGTTAGCATGTCGAAACCAAGAGTGGGTTTCAGACAGTTTTAACAAAAAAAACCCTATAATTTTCAAGTAATGGAATGGGTGCTTTGCTTTCCTCAAGAAGTGCAGATAGTCCCCCAGTCAAATCGTGAGAATATGAAATACTCTTCTGAGGGAGGAGGAGGAAATTAAAGATATTTTGAGCTTATATACCAACTCAGTTTTCACACATTTCTGCCATAAGCACACACTAATGCAGAGTGATTTGAACTCCTAAGTGTTTGCTTTGACCAAGAACTTAATGTAATACAGGCCAAATCCTGTGCGGTGATTAGAGATTATATTTCATACCCTCACAAAGTAGAAATTGGTGGAAACCTGGTGACTTCAAAAGCAGGTGTAGTCAGACAAAAAAAAAAGCTGTCCCCTGAATATATAGGTGTAATAATAGCTGTATTACTTGTTTATTGTCTAATAGGCTAACTGTATTTTTACAGGTTGATAAAGACAGAGATATAGCATCCAAACACATATAGTGTTAGCACTGCTTTAACTAGCATATATACTGTTTCATTTTAAGGTTACTTTAGCTGTACATTAGAAATTTAAATTAAGAATAATACACTGATCATATAGATAGATGTGTGTAGACATAAAACACACACAACAGATTTGACTGCTTCATTATTATGCAAATGAAAAAGGTAAGAGTTATTTTAATAAGATCTTTTTTTTTCCCTAGCTGAAATAGCATAACTAAATGTATTATTTGAAACAAATAACAAGAAGGAGTGGTATTCTATTAATTAAGCAGTTGTTTCCTGTATTACCACTTCTTGACAGAAAGGGATGAAAATCACAAAGTATAGTTTACATTTATTCATTAAGATCAAACAAACACAAACTCCAGTGGCTGTCATGAAAAAAGCTTTTGCGAAACCTTCGTGCTGTTTGTACGTAACTTCTCTTTGCGGTGCCATTCGAATCTTTCTCAATTTTTCTTATGATGAACAAAATGAAAGAAAGATGCACAGGTTAGTGGAGGACGTTGATTTGGGTCCTGCTTTACGCTTCCGCAGGCAGACTGTGTCATCCGCAGCAGGTCACTTATGACCAGATTTTTAAGTGGGATTTTAGGTGTCTGCAAATGCAAACAGACACCTAACAAAACTTTCATAAATGGGCAGCCACCAAAGTTCCACCCAATTTAATGTATGTTATGATATAATTGAGAAATATATTACCTTCAGTTTTACACACTTTAACGTCATATAAAATACTATATTATTATAGAAATATTACTATAGGTAATATTATTATATGAACACAATGCAAATACTGCAGAACACAGTCTGTCAGGCAGCTTTGTTTAATTAATACTATGTTATTCTGATTTAGGAATAAATATTATTTTTCTAAATTTCCAAATTAAAAATTGTGATTTTTTTAGCAAAGTATACTTTTATTCTTTCTTCCATTTATTTAAAGCTACTGTACTTTCATATTTTGAAACACATCTTGTATATTTGAATATACACAGATATCTTTAGCAACAGCTACATCAATATTTTTGTGATGCTTCTTATATAACTGTAAGCCAAACATTTTATTAAATATTCTAAATATTTTTCTGGCAGATTTTTGTTCAGGTAGATTGCTATTAGAAATATTATTTTGTTTGTTTTTTAAAATGTATTCTACAGCTTTGAAAACTTACATTCCTGCATCTGTCTAGTAAATGTTTCAGTATATTACCAAGCAAATGTTATTATCTTACATAATTAGTTTCTTATAGTCAAATTCTCATTTATGCATGCCAATATAGCGTTATTATCAGTCAAATGGATGTAGGTAATGGCATAAAAGTTGAAGATGGACTTGCAGGCCTTTTATACTTTATACAATTATTTCTGCATACCTCCAATCAAAGCATTAGAAAGCACTAATTATATTTAATATAACAGTAATACAATGCAATACAATTACAAACAAAAATTTTATATTATAGAAACTTTATTTTTATCTTTAAGAGCTGAAAGATGTATGTGTCTTTAAGGTTACTGAAGATCAGTGAGTTCGCTCTAAAGGCAGTTTCTACTTGAGCAAGGTTGGCATTCTGTATCCAAGGAATTTGGTTTAAGTGAAGGCTGCAGATTTTTGACTTAAAGAATAATTTCAGAATGCTGCAAATACATTAATTCTCAGTTAAGGTTGGAAAGCATATCAAAATGTTGTAATGACTTTTTTAGTGCAGTAATGAAGCATCAGCATCTATTTACAGCTCTCCTTATCACTGCAAATTAAAACATCAGCCTAATTGTTTACGGTAGCTAAAGTTTCAGCACAGCAGAGATGAAGAACCTCTTTTTTCTTTTTATTATATTTCTCATCTATCACATGACATTTAGTTTTACAGAAATGGATATTAAATGTAATCTCTTAAATCCCTATTTTCTGTTTCACTACCTAAAAATTGTGTGGTTCACAATTATGCTCAAGATAAGAAAACTAATAAAACCTTGATTGTAAGCATGACTTTAAGATAGTTGTGGTTGTAATGAACTCGGCTGTGTAATGAACTTCTGTTTCTCCTATGAAATCATTTTTTGAATAACTGTTTTTGCACATGAGGTATAAATAAATATTTTGAAGAATTTTTTTTTTTGGAGCACCTGTGATATTTGATGAGCTTTGATGAGCCGGAAAACTTTTTTCCATGGGATTCTAATGAGAAAATTAGAATGACTTGAAGTTCAGATGTCTAAGTCCTAAATGTATACTGGAAACTGGGAGACAGTGAGGCACGTCATTGACACTTGTATCAATGCAATAAAACTGTTAGAGTTTTCAACAGCTTCACTGCCATAAAAAATGTCAGAACTAGAATCGAGCAAAGCACTATCTAGCCAAGCATCTTGCACCAAGCTGAATGTAGTTAAGTTGCCATTAATCTTTTCTTATAACACGCTCTAGACCAGATCCTCAGATGCTGTAGTGGTGCATTTCCACTGACCCCAGTAAGCACTGGTAACCTCACGGCAGCTGACAATCCACTCAGGACTCATAAAACCCAAAGCCCAAATTCCTATTTGTAACAGCAGAATGATACTAAAATGAATTCAGGCCCTGAATCATCTCAGTTGTTCTACATTAAAGACTTTGAAGAATAATAATATACACGTTTTAGAGGGGCCATCATGATCTTTTTCTTTTTTGTGTGTTCTAAGCACTGTCACATCAATATCACTTTTTTTTGGATGAATCCAGTCATCTAACTTAAAATGAATGACATTTATGCCTTAAAATGACAACATAAGGAATGTTACTGTGATAATCCTAAAAATCTCCACATAAATCCACTTTTTTTTTCCTGCTCCAGTTAATACAAAATGGGTCATATTAAGGATTTTGCTGCCACATTTCTGTTCAAAGGGGTGCGCAAGTGTATACACCAACTGTACACGCTGCTTCTGAAAGTCTGATGCTTTCAGGAAATGAAAAATACTTAAAAGCTCTTACTGAGAATTGCAGTCTATATTGGTATTAAGGTCAATCTCTGGACCGCCATGCAGGAAGAGAAATAGATATGTGCAATTCCACTTTAGAAAAATGCATTCTTTCTTTTTTTTAATACTTTTAATGAGTGAATAGGTTCAAATTGTTCAACCCATTGGCCAGAGTATGTTCATCAAACAGGGCAATGCATTCTAGTCCTGGATACCTCACCTGTACCAGCTCTATACTGAGACACACTTAAGTATTTAATACTTATTAATACTCTAAGGTACTAATTTTCAGCTTCTGTTTCGAAGTTACAAATATTCCTTTGCTCTCTTTCTGAGAATTCAGAGGATAAAGAAAGATAGTGATCAGCAAAATGGTGACTTTGATACTGGGAAAAGGAATGGAATATGCAAGTGATAGTCAGCAGAACTTGAGCAAGACACATGCAGCAGTTTAACTATAAAACAGGAACTTTGTGAAATACAGCATATCAAAATGTTGTAATGACTTTTTTAGTGCAGTAATGAAGCACTAGCATCTATTTACAGGTCTCCTTATCATTGCAAACTAAAACACCAGCCTAATTGTTTAGGGTAGCTAAAGTTTCAGCACTGTGAAATACAGTGAGGGTAGACTGGTTTCAGGGGAAGAAAAAAATCACCTTCTAGGTCACCTGAATATTTTACTGATCCTGAAAATAAAGCCTCTTTTCTGCCTTTCTATCCGTTTACATCTTTCTGTAACATAACCTAGACTTTGCAATAAAAATTCTGTGACTGTTACTGTCTCTTATTCTGAAATGCCAGAAACCACATTAAACTTCCTTTTTTTAAGGGCACAATGTCTGGAGACATTTCGGAGCTTAAGCCTGACTTTTACGCAGACAGGCAAGACTTTTCTTACGTGTCCTCCACAGGATAGAGAAAGAGAGCACGGCTGCCTAGAAACTCACAAGAACTTATCTGAGGAACTGGGCTTGCCAAGGACACACAGAGATTGTGAACAGATGAGGGGCTGAACACATCTACAGATAATCACGTCCCAGATGTTCCATTTCCCACTGGGCAAGTGTTCACAGAGTCAGCTTCTCATGCAATTGCCCCTCAGAAGTCTATGGAGCTGCACTATTGTAGGTGAATTCTCCAGATTGAGCCTGAATTCTTTTTTCAGATAGGATGTGCTCGGGGTTCTTATTACTTCCCTCCACCTACCCTCCATCTTTTAAAGAGGCATAAGAGATAGCTTTCCTATATTCTTTTCATCTTGTGATATATTGCAGTTAAATTATCATTACAATCTAAAAAAGATAATAAACAATAGGAAATACCTTTCCCTATAAACAAGAAGTTTCAAGAAAGTATTGCAAATATAAGATCCTCTGTCCGTCAAAAATATATACCACTTTTCACTAATATATCCATTTAGACAGGTTTATTAAGAGGTCCATATCTTGGGACTTAAATTTCAATTAATTTGCTAGTTCTGACATAACTAACTGAAATACTTTAAGGCATGAATGAACGCTACATCAGCTATTTTCCTAATTTAAATGCTAGCAGTGATAGATAACTTTCCAAAACCAGGTAACGAACAGAATATTAAAAAAAAAAAAAATCTGTTTTGTGATTTGGGAAAGAGTAGCTTGATGACATTGCATAGAAACTGAGATATTATTTATTTTTTACTTCCTTTTCCTTGGATGCAGCCTGCTTGCAGGCTATGACTGCATAGATGTAAGCTATATTCACTGTGATTAGAGGTCCCCAGTGGCTTCACTGGGTTTTGGAATAGCAGGTCTTGATATCAAGGTTATGAAGTTCAGCTTGTACCATGATACTTTATCACAATGAGACCATCAATCTTATGCGAAGAAAAGGACTCATTCTTCTCACTTCATGCAGCCCTGAGTATGAACAATACTACATGTGTGTATTATGGGAAGTGTTTTCTCCTAAGCAAAAAAACACACAGGCCACTGTAATTTATTATTAATCTATTAGCCACTTTGTAAAACAGCCTTCTGGTAATCAGGAGCCAAGAATTATGCTATAGACTAGATGTAGACCTAGCTAATGTCAGACCGCTCTTCCTTTGGACAGCAATAGAATTGTTTATAGACTTTTGTGAGACGTCTAGACTTATTTCTTAAGTGTTATTGGCAAGTACAAAGGAGTTTTTAAGTTTGCAAGGCTTGGAGCAATAGCCATTGCAGTCCATTTATTGATTGATAGCCCCTTTTTTGGTATTATAAATATTATGATTCTTTTCTTCTTAGCGTCATGCTCATGGGTGAAAGTCAAATGAAAAACCACTGGTACCAGCTGCAATAACAAGTCTCAATTCAAAGTTACGCAGTGTGTAAAGGTTATTTTTAACACTACTTCATTCTAAGTAGTTGTACCTGTTACTACCTGATCGTGTCAAAACCTCTGGAAACTGTGTAGATATCGCCCACATTTTCTGATATAATATGAGTTCAGAGAAAAAGATGGATTAATGCTGAAAGTACAAACAGATCATATTCTTTTTTTCCATGGAAGCCAATGGGTATCTTTTCCTGAAATTCAGTAAGAGCTGGATTGGGTCCAAATATACATTCACTCATTTCAGACTAGATGGAGGATTAGTGCAGATGTAAAGAGTGGGAGTTGCGCCAAGGGCTGTTACCTCTGCTGCTACCTAGCAGTAATTCATTTCTCTTTCTGACACAGTCTAACAAATCTAACTCCAAAAGTGGATAAAATATGCCCTACCTTCCACTGGCATCAATTTACCTAAACATATCTGAAAAAAAGCAAAATGAGGATAATAATTATGTATATTTTGAATCTTGGCCTCACTGGTTCTTGTCTGTGGATCTGATCTTCCTTTTTTAAAACACAGTCAATATGGTGAAAAGTTGTCCTACATTCAACAGGATGTACTAATATGAGGTGCCGTTCAAGCTAAAGTTCCTGTTCCCGGTTCACTGATATTTGCATCATAATCTCAGAGAGCTCAGAGTAAAGTTTTCACGAGTCTGATAAGGTATTTACAAAATAACTTTTTACCAAAGACTGTGTTTAATGTCTTTCCACCACTAAATAATGCCTGAATTATCAGACAGGAAAAAAAAAAAAAAAGAAGAAGAAGAATGCAAGATAGGTGTAAATTAAGCATTATAAAACAGTAATAATTAACTAAAAATGCCTAGTACCTTTATTGCCAAATGATGTCCCAGTGTTGAACTGGAAAAACATGGATATATCTTAAAAGGGTAGATAAGCAGATTCAGAAAAGCAGAAAAAGTTTGAGGAGGTATGCATACATTAAGCTCAACAAAGAAAGGTATAAAAGGTGATTTCCTTTTAATTTAATTTAATCCTTCCACTTTAGTGAGCAGAAGACCAACTCAGTTCTAGCTTGGGTTTGTCTATTCCTATATTTGTCTGTTATGGGTATGGCTGTGAATGAAGTACTTTTCTGATCCAAAGCTCAAGGTTCTTTTTGTTCCTTGTTGTGCTTTATTTCACTAACTCTTTATTGACAGCAGTCAAGAGATCTCAAGGCATAAAAGGTAACTAGCACAGGAAAAAGACTTATGACTTTTCCTGTTGCAACCAGGTTACCATTAGCATTAGATAGACAGCTCTAGATAAACTTCCAGCTGCTTCTTCAGACATGGGCCAAATTTTCAGTTGGCATAACACCTTTGAAATGAATGGAATTGTGCCAGTAGAGCATCTGGCAAAAGGAAGTGCTACTGAAGCAAACAGTCAGAAGTGCTCTATTTCTTCTTATTTGAAGTTCCTGTTCCTGTAATGACAGAGGAACCTGAAGGCGACACAACTTATGCAAGGAGTAAATGGGTATTTCCTAGCATCCACCACAGCAGCTTAGAAATTTTATGTGCTTGACTACTCTTAACTCCACAGAGAGCGTTAAAAGCTTTGCTGAATTAAAGCTTAGTTTCCAAGTACGATAATTTCCTGTTTTCCATCACTGGGAATGCACACTGGTAAGAAGAATTTGTGCCTGTTGGCTGAAGCTTTTTATCAGAGTTTTAACAATCTTGTGAGAATGGCAAGAAGCCAGAAAGTCTTCATGAGTAACTCTCAAATAATATATGTTCCCATCCGCCAGTATTTGTTACTGCAAGAATGTATTGACTTGCTTCAGGTCACATAGCTCCACCCTAACCTGCTCTGTCTGAGAATGTAAAGTCTGTTCACATGACATGGTTCACCGCTTACTCATTTTTGTTCCTCGCTCTACAGTCTTCGTTTTCAATCTAATAAATATGTCATCATCGTCTTCCCCCTCAGCCCTCTTTCACTGTAAAATCACATAAAGTAGCAATTAACACTTCCTGAAGTCATATAATTTACTGTAGACGAGTATTGTGGTACATCTCTGAATTCAGAAAGGTCATAATTTTATTTACTCATCATTAACACTGTAATAGTTCATAGTGTGAATGGTGAGAGGAGGATTTTATTTTATTGCAGTTGGTGGATACGAATTTACAGATGTGAAAATTCAATAACAGTGAAGAACAACCTACTCAAAGAGGTCATACGCTGCATAAATAGAAGAGATGAGTTAAAAACATAATTTTGTTTATCAGTTCAAACTTTTAAATATTATCTTAGAATTAGTTCAGCGGTCATTCAGCAAATAGTATCCTTACCTTTGAGAGGCTGTAGGATTGTACTGCACAGTGTGAAACAGGTACTGTAGTTAAAAAACGCTGAATGAAAATCCAGATGAGAAGAATCTTTTACCAATACGCACACAGGAACACTATGGTGAGAAGTATCATAAGCTGTATACTCAAACAGTGTCCTGGTAAAGCAGAAGCTTTCATTTTAATAGATCTCTAACCATCTCCTTGGGGGCATAATGACAAAGCACATGCAATGTCTCCCTACAGTTATCTCCTTATAGATCCACTGACCCAGCTCCTATCTCACTTGGTAGACCACTGACACGTCACTTTTGGACTGGGGAATTGAGGGTTGCTCAGACTGATATTAGCTACACAGTTCTCACCTGTTCTATTGTTGCTGAACCTCTGCTAGCTTCTCTGTTAGTAACAAGAATAGTCCAAGGGGCCAAACAGCTTTGGTCTGATCTGATGTGAAACCACAGAGCATCAGCTCATAATTCACTTATATATTACTTCTGCAGAAAACGTCACACATCAGAAAAACACTGTTTCTCCTGCTGCTTTTATATAGTTATGGAGGCAGTTCCAGGGAAAGATCAAGAAAAGGATTTAATTCAGCAAATCCCGGTTCTATTTTCTGCTTGGTCCTCTGACACACAACTGAGTTCACTGCCAAACAAAAGAAGTTGGAAGGAGCATCTATTTTTATTCCCATAAGCAAATAAATAACAATGAAGAGGTTTTAACACATGCCACAGAAAATTCACTCAAAAATAGAACTCCGTAACAGCTCACTTGGTCTTTTACTTGCTCTTCTATTATAATGCAAATCCAAAAGGCATAAATTAACAGCAAGAATAGTTCTGCCAGTGGCACTTTATGAATAGTCAGACATTTCAAAATCTTTATAAATATAAAAGAAAGGATCCTGCAGAGTGGCAGCTTTGTAAAGTCTTTCTATTTGACACAAACTAGTTTGGGCTAAGATGGATGACTGAAATGCCACTGTAGACTTCCCAGTTTACAGATAAGTGAGCCTGAAACAAGCGCCTTCTGATCATGAGACCTGAATGAAGGAAATTTGCCTCCTGCACCCCTCATAGACCCAGGATGGCTACTAGTTACAGACCCCAGTCCAGCAAAACATCTAGGCATTTGATTAAACACGTATTTATGACCCTGGGAATTAAGCTTAAACATTCGGAAAGAATAGAACCCAAAATCAAGCACTGAAAACTTGCATCCTATATAGCCTACGTCTCCCTTACACGACTCCCTTTTCTAGTAAAGTCATTTTATGTGGTTTACTGAAATTATTTTTCTGCTTGCAAGTGCGTCTTGTGCAGTTTCTGAACTGTAAGAATGATAAAGAGTCTTTCACATTTTAAAAGCAGTGTATTCTTGATTTACCTACAGTAATATGAGTTACTTGGGAAATTAGTTGCATATTGCGGTCCCCATCTTTTTAACATAAATTGAAAAGAAAAATGAAATGCAGGGTGCAAAAAATAATAATAGCTTATAATTTTGCTGGATTTCACCTACATTAGAAGCCTGTGTCCATAATGTAAAAGATATCCTGGTAACTTTATATCAACAAGTACCACATTCTGTTTAACCTGGAATATGAATCATGATAAACAAGTGACTCGTTTTGTGCAGGTATTAGCTTATTGTCCTGCGTGATATGAACTGTGGATCTGACATTTCCATCTGCAGATTAGGTGGACTGCTTGTTTGATGTAGATGTGACGTGGATTTCAGTGTACTGCATTCTGCAATATGTGTATTAAACAGTGTGTACACAAAGGATGATTACACCATAGCTATGAAGTCAAAAAGTGTTACCTATGTTTGTATCACCATGATAATAATAATAAATATAAATGTTTGATTGTCCAAGCTTTTACTTTACAACCACTGTAGTGCCAATTGCCACCACTGCAACTGGTGTACAGAGCATACAGTGTTTTTTTTCTATTCCTGTTTTTGTTGAAAATAATAATTCTAAAAGTGATAGCAGGAAAAGACTCTAGGTCACTCTTTCCCTCACTTCCATTGCTCCATAGTCCCTCTTTTCTCTTTTCCTCTCCCAAAAAAACAATACACAGACTACAATTAACATATTTGCATGTCTTTTTAATTTCCAAGCCAGATTTTTCTGATCAAGTAGAAAGCAGCAGCTGAAAGAAAAGCTCCAGGTATTCAGTATCTACTTTCCTTTCCTACCAGGATTTGCTGCCTACTAAAAATGGTCCTACGGTGCCATAAAATATTTGGCAATGTGATTTTATTCATTGAATTCTCAGCAGAATAGGGAAAAAAAGAAAATGACAGCATTAGCTACATCTCATTTACATTTGTAAGAAGCAGTTTTGAGGTTTAGAACTGTTACACTCGTAAAAATGATTTTCTAGTCCCCAAGAAGAGATCCCCTGAGCTTCTTTTAGTGTTCCAATAAATGTCATAAGTATTAGGCCCAGATTATGCAATTATTTTGCTATGCAATTCGCCCATGTTATCATTACTAAACCAACAGTGCACTTGCTATTTCTAAGTGCAGAAGTGTTCTTTTATTTTGGTAAAAATGTGATGAAAGAGGCATTTAAAAGTGAAATACAACACTCCAAGTTTCAAAGACTGGCCTGGGGACTTGGTGATTTCTGCCAGCAGTATCACTGGGCAAGGCGGAGGGAGTTCACCTCCAAACTTTAACTGTCATAACCAATATCCATACACACACCACTGCTCCCTCCCCCCCCCATCCCAGGCTGATTGTTCCATTGCCCAAGACGCTCAGATGGAGTAAAATTTGGCAGCTCACAGGTTTCCTTCCCATGACCCCTTTACTCAGAGGGGTATTTTGTAATCCAGATGCAGTTTTAGAACCATGCATTATTTCAGGATGCATACGTCTTTAACATATCTAACATAATGAACAAAAAATTCACTCTGACAAAATACGTTATATAAGATGTATGAAGGAGGGAATATCTTGAGAAACCTTCCTACAGGAACTTCTGTTACACATCTCCGAGTAATTAGTAAATAATAAGCTCATAAGCATATGTCAGTTTTTTTCAGTTGCACCTACCAGCACTTTAGTCCAGTTTTATACATATGCTTTTTCCTGTAATAGTTAGAGATACACACCCTGAGGTTTCTGTTATGAATTATACAAGTTGACTGTATGCAGCCAGGATGTGCTAACCCTGTACGTTTTTTGTATATAGTAAGAATATTATTTTCATTTTATATCACACCGAATCAAACTGTTATACATAGGAACGGATAAGCTTGCATAAACTCTCTGACCTGTGAATCTATTTAAAACCATCAGTTATGTTATCGAATGTTAATAGTAGCCAAGTGTCCTGAAACAAGTCTGTAAGCAAGTATCAGAGGAAGCTTTTAGAAAATCCAATTTTCACATAATGTCAAAGTGAAGAAATTCTCACCTTTTAGCTTTTATTTCAGTTTTAGTTCTCACCTTATAGCTTTAGTTTAGTTAAAATCACATATAGCTCTAAGGTTCTGTGCTGAACTGAAGAAGACAGGGACATACTCCTATAGATGCATACTTGCATCTGTATATAACGAGGGAAGAAAAAAATACAAATTGCTATCACTTTCTATTTTGTTAATTGTCTTCTGAATGTTACATAATCTATTGAAATTATATTTCAGTTGCTCAGAGTTATTATATAACACAATATATAAGCATAAATTCTGGGTTGTAGAAACCAACTGAACATACGGAAATATGTAGTTAAAACTTTGGAGCAGTATTTTTGTCACTGGAATTGATGACTCTGAATTTGGCCCAGAGAACACAGTTTTCATTCACAAAGTGCTGTGAGAGGTGCTTTAGGAAACTATTATTTGTAACTTCTTTGAAACAACATGGCATCTATATAATAATGGAAAGTGAGAAATAGGCATAAGCTTTTTTTTTGACAGAGGAGCATAACTGCAAAAACAAACTGACTTTCACAGTAATAAAATGGCGTGTCTTTACAGGTCAGTTGAATATTCATCTCAATACGTTGAAGGAATGTAGCCAACAAATTTCAGCATTCCAGAGAAAAATAAAGTGTTTTAAGACTTTATTCAACAGGGAAAAAACAAAATAAAACAAACATATGCTATAAGGGCATCAAATCTACCAGTTCTCCAATAACTGAAAATAAAATGAATGAAGATAATGATTTATTCCTGCAGCTGTCCTCTGTTTGCTAAGACCCAACAAAGCAATTACTTCTAAAAATTCATCCCTTCCATTGTTTTTAAGGAGACTGTTCAAGTCTTAGCCTCAGCCAATTACATTGACTATTAATCTTGTGTGAATACTTAAAACAGTCATTTAATGAAGTAAAATCTAACTTACTTCCTTTTGGCTGCCTGTCTGTCCATGTTATTCAAGATAGCTTGTTATAGAATCTTTAAGAAAGGATTAATCAGGCCAAAAGGGAATGTTATCAGATATGGACGTGTCTGTAGATAACTCCTGTTGCTCTATTTGTGCTTTGGCTAAGCATACCACTAGCTTGTAAGAGACTTGGCTTATGCGATGCACTTTCAGCTCTGCAGTATCAAAGTCTTTTCTAGCAGGAGAGCAAAAGCTTTAACTAGTTTGCATCAAGTGAGATTCATTCTCTTCCCAGAGGAAAATGTGGCTTGTGCTGTACAGTGGAGTTTTTCACATGTGCTTGTTGATGGATCTAATACAGAGATGGCAAATGAAGAATACGAGTACATGGTTTTACTTTTCTTTGCAGCTTTATACTGCATGCCCAGAGTTCAGCCTCTCACTAGTCTCTAATCTTACCTACAGTCAGTAGTAAGGAATACACCTTTCTGTCTCATCTACCAGGTATTTTCTTTCCAGAAAAGGCATGCTTCTGTGTTAGCTGATTTTTTCTCTCATCTGCTTAGTCTGCAATAACCTATTTCATCCTAAAAACTCGGATATGAAAAAAGCAACCTATAGCTCTTTAAATAGGCCAGTGAACCATGAAAACTGAGTAGAAGGCAACAGGCCCGTCCCTGTAGCCTTGAGTGTCCCTGAACTACATGAAACATGTGACACTTGCTCTTTATAAGCCAAAGGAAAAAGAAAAGGGAGGGGAGAAGCTTCCTCCTCAGCAGCAACCTTGCAAGCAGAGCACACACCAAGTCTCATATCCGAGGCAGAATACCTGGCAAAGCCCACTCTTAATAAAGAATGTTCATTTTCTTCTTGAGACAACCAGCAAATTCCTCTCAGTGACATCAAATCATATTGTTGTCAGTCCCAAGTGACATGAGAAAATGCAGCCTGCTGTGGAAGCTTGCTGCATAGCAAATACCTGTAATACAAGCTGTATGGGACTAAATGCCACCTTGACTTTCACCAAAATGCAGATCACTAACCCATTTTCTTGATTTTTAACTGATGCCCATAACTCTACGGAAAGAAACTTTTTAACGTACACAGAAATAAGGAAGGATTTATTTTTAGAGAAAATGGTAACTAATAGATGAGTTCAGGTTTATAGTTCCTATACAGAACATTTCTGAGACTGTAATGAAGTTATTTAATCTGAATATAACTATTTCCCTGCCTATAAAATGGGAGTAACGATCTGTTCTCTTTTTCTTGTATAGCTTGACACAATAATTTTGTGCCTGCAGAACTGTTTTGGCTAGATAACTGGTTTTTAATAAATATAAATAAATAAAGGGACCCTCCTCATAGTGTATGCAGAGGTCTTCACACGTGGTAGCATTTTAAGTTCTCAGTTCAGTATTTAGATTTGTTTTATTTTTAAGCTTTTCACAAATAAAACTCAGTAAGGTCCACGTAAAAGATAGATGTTGATGCCCATCTCATCTTTTCCTCTCTCTCTTTTTTTTTTTGGTATTCCCCTTCCTCCCTTCCTCTACTCACCCCCCCCCCCCATCCCCATATATTCCCTAGCTGTCTTCATTTATCAGGAAAAAAAGGATAGAAAAGGGAACTCTTACGATTTTCATTGCATTATGCAGCTACCTACCCTTTCATGTTTAGACCACAATTACTATTAGCCACCTTTTCTGAGCCAGCAGTGTGCATTTGTGGTCATGAAACCCAGCAAAAACTGGGCAGTACTGTCAGGAGTGGAGCTAGCAGGTTAGGCGGAATGATCCTTCCCCTCTGGCACTCCTGAGACTGCCTTTGGGGCACTATGCCTGATTTTTGGGCTCCTCAGCACAAGAAAATACATCCAACATTGGCCAACAAGTTGGTCTGCTGGCTGCAGCACATGAGAACTGTGTTTATTCAGCTTGGGGAAGTGAAGGCTAAAGGGCAGATCTTACTGCTGTCTACAGCTATCTAATCGGAGGGTATAGAGAAGACGGAGTCAGACTCTTCCAGGAGGTGCATACAAGAGGAGAATGGGCACAAGTAACAATAAGACAAATTCTGATTGCATGTAAGGAAAAAAGATTTTCACAGTGAGAGTGGTCAATCACTGGAACAGGCAAGAAGAGAGGCTGCGAAATCTCTGTCCATGGAGATGTTCAGAACATGAACGGTCTGTCCCTGAGCAACCTGATCTAACCTTCAAGTTGAATATAACTGCAAAAATGGGCCCGTGGGCATCAGACCACACAACTTCCAGATCTCTTTTCTTATTCTCTTATTCTGTGATCTGCAGAGAACCAACGAATTTCAGATACAGACAGCTGTGTAGCCTAGCATTTATCTCCAACAAGCATATGGCCAGCAGCATACGCCTAGGGAAGAGTATAAGAAAAATGCAAGTTGTAGTTATATTATTATTGTGTATATATTTTATATATATTATGTAGCTACATTGAATGCAGTTATATTTCTCCAAAATAACCATCCAGCCTTCAAAAACTTTGATTCAAGGACCCAGAACCAAAGATGGTACCCCTGTACTGAGTAGCCCTTCCTGGGTTTTCTATTCATTCGCCAAGTTGCCTTAATTTTTTGCCTTTCCAACAATCCTGACTCAAGGAGGTTGCAGCTCAAGTGTTTCACACTTCATGGGTTAAGGTTCTGTTACACACTGAGCATTGAATGTATTTCCAACTCTCACACAGGAAGGCACTGGAAAGCTATTTAGTTACGGCTTAGCCCAGCTACAAGCTCTTCAGAACAGAGACTGCTTCACATAACATTCCTCTGGTCTCCTTCGCATGTTACTGCCATATGATAAAAGCAACACATACAAGAGAACAGTTACAATAAGCAGAGCATTGTCTAAGGCCATTTCACTGATACGTAAAGCAAAGCAGGCCATTCCACTGACTAGAGACAACTGTTTGTAAGGAGTATCTTTAATTCTTTTGTGGTACAGAGCTTCATTTATCTCTTTGCCATTTTTCACAATAGGCCTAAAAAAAAAAAAAAAAGGAACACACAAGCACACACACACACAAGGATCTGACAGAATGGCTCCCTCATGAATTCTATAACATTAATTATCTTTCCTAATGCAGAGAGCTCTTTGATTAAACACATAGGTTTAGATCCAGTATATTGTATTAAATCAAACACCCCTGGCATTTTAATTAGCTCATATTTCAAGAGCTAGTATAAAATAAATATAGATGATGCTGAAAATTTGACTATATTCAAATTTTTGTAAAACACAAATTCTTTCATTTAAATTACTAGAAACTATGTATCTTCCTTTTATTTTTTTACAATAATTATCATATGTGTAGATATTGGATATTTTTAGACTTGAAAAGAAGATAAACAGGTTGTCTTCTAGAACGTTGACTATAGGATAAGCTTGCAGAACTGTGATTCTTCTAGTTGTGTTGGACAAACTTTTGTCATTGGATCTTTTTGACTGGCAAGCCCAAAAAGCACATAAAGCCAGAATAGCTTGAATCCGTGACCTGTTGCACCGAAATGTTGAAGTTTCAGATATTCTCACCTTTTTATCTTAATTTTTGATAAAAGGAGGGAAAAAATGAATCAAAGCAACTCCTCTAAGTGAGTCACTGGGGCTTCTCTGTCTTATAGTAACAGATCTGTCTACGGTAGTAACCTACTGCGCTTAGGCAGTTTCCTCTTTGGAGTATGCCTGCAGTGCAGGGCAGAGATGCTTCAAGTATGGGAACTATCTTGTCTGCAGAGAGTAGATGTGCCTGTTGGATGCTAGGTAAGTAAATAAATCATGAGAAAGACAAAAAGAAACATAAGTTCAGGTTAAAATCACAGTCTATAAAGCTACAGAAAAGAAAATATTTTTTTCTAAAGTCTCATTATTAAAAAAAAAACCTCTCTGTTTTTCGCTGTACGTATAAGGACCAGAAATACTACAATGAACAGTGAACTAAACCAGGATGTATAGTAACTGAGATCCAAAAGATAAATTTCCATTTCAAGAAGGAAAGAAGAAGAAATGGAGAAGAAGAAATGGAGTTTCAAACTTTTATTGGAGTATTTGAATTCCATATTCTTGTTATGCATTTATGTGTGGAATTGATGTTATGAAAATCTAGATTAAAAGAGGCAGTTTCTGAAGTCCTCCCAGGGTACTGTTAAGTGGCGACTCACCCATCACCTGCCTAATTTCTATTCAACTAATTAAGCTGCAGATGATATCACAGTCAGACAGGATATTACAGATCAAGTTACTTTCATAAGAAGAATCTTGTTAAAAAAGCAGAATTTTTACTCCCCTCCAGAAAAAGAGGATAAAAGACAGTTAACCTTACAAACTAATAATCTAACTTTAGTATCAGTCCGTAAAAATTACATATCTCAACTGAATGAAGACCATGAAAAAAATATAATTGATCAAAATCCAGAATTTCTGTCTTGCTTTAGTTACTGCAATTATTGTGGCAAAAGTAGTGATATTAAAATAAAAATCTGTTTAATTACTCTGGAGCTATTGCTAGCTTCATATTTAACTGTATCTTTTTCTTTCTACTCAGATTGAATAGAAATGTCATAATTTGATCCCTTTTTATTACAGCTTCTGGACATTAATCTTGAACCTCATCTTTCTTTATTGGCTTAATTTCACTTCTACCCATTGTATGCTGGATTGCCTTGCATCCAAACTGTCCTGTGATACCTGGTGGATTTTTCATAGTGGAGTCAGTTTGAATCTCAGGTCTTATATAAGTTCCCCAAGTGACAGAGGAAAAGGAGGATTCAGAACTCTTATTTTCTCACAAAAGTCTTTGCCAGCATTTCCAAATATACATGATTTTCATTTTCCTGAGAGAGCGTGGGTACCATTTTCACTTAGGGATCTTTTTTCTTTCTTCCATCGGAGGTGAGGGTGGGAAGGAGTCAACCATTAAAGCTAAATGGCAGTCAGGCTTGGTTAATATAATATACATGAAGAATAGTATACACAAAGTATAATATACACATACTTAATTTAAAAAGTGGCAGCAAACATTGGAACCTGCAGTAGAAGAGTCCATAATCCAGAAAATATAGAAAGGGGAAAAATGCTTCACTTGTGCACGTCCCACATTCCCTGCCAGCTGGCTCTACTGCTTCTCAGATATGCTCTGCAAAACAGACATGTGCCCAACAATGCCTTTCCTGAACAAGCACATCCCCTTTTAGGAATAACTCTTTGTGGCACAGGTAGATTTTTTTGCCACCCAAATAGAGATACATAATAATTTTACAAATGCTGGGTCTGATGCGTCGCTGGGAAGAACAAAGCTGACATGAAAATGGATCAGGATGATGACACTACAGCACACGTTTGAAAGGCAGTCAACAAAACTGCCAGCTTTGATAGTCTTGCATCCTCAGTATAACAATAAGTAAAATTTCTTCTGCCAAGTTGGAAGCAACAAATTGCATGGATATAAGCAGTTACAAAATTACTGAGTACTGAGAGAAAAGTAAAAGATTTAAATACTCTGAAAGAACCATGCTCATTCGAATATGTCTTGAGGAAGCCTGCTCATCAAGCTTTGCTCCTCTCATTTATCAGTCTAATACTTTCCTTACATGAGTTTGAAGTTACAAATTGGCTAATTGAGTTATGCTGGCCGTTTGCTGATATTTGGTGTTCTTCTTTCAATAGCTTTGCAACTCTTTGCAGCTATGGCCTAATCTGAAGGTCATGAAAATCAAGATGATTTGGTGGAGTCCCTTAACCCAACAGGAGCAGGATCAGCCTTGCAAAGATCATCAGCGTGGGATGGACCCAACCGCAACCTGAACACGAGGGCTGCGCCGTTGCTCAGAACAAGTGCACCCCTGCAGGAAATTCAGACATTTACTTAACTCCCAAGTGATGTCAGGCCTGATTATTTCTTATTTAGACTGGTACTCCTGAACATTTGTCTGGCATTGAAGAAGATTATTTCTTACTGTGAAAAGTTCACAGTTTAAGACTACATGGAAAAGTAGACAGGGTTAAGTAAAGAGTAATGAGCAATAATAAGTTAAGCTTGATTCACTAAAACTCTCCCATCAGCAGTTACATTGTAAAATGAGCTTAGTTTCGAACAGGATATGAGTTTAATCAGTGAACACAGATGAATGAACTAGTGACAATATATTTCACCATATCATTTGAAATTGTGTCCTCATTCATTTCAATTGAAAAAAATACTATCAACCTTGAATAACAAGTTATTTTCTTTTGACTGAATTTTAAATGAGTTCTGGATGACTTCCGTAAAAATATACATAGTACATATGTATTTAAGTGTATTGACATCTAGAAAGAGGAAAGACATTGCAGTTTCCATTTCATGGTTTTTCCAAGTTTAAATTTTTGCTACTTGAAAAAAATGTTGCATCTATTATAACAACACGTGGAATGTGAAGGCATCTGCTTCTTTTTGAGGTTATCTGACTGAGGACCTTTTCAATGCAAAAGGGATAATAAGTAAAGAGGGAAGCACTTATCGAAGTACAGAAACACAAACCTGATAGACAAGGGATAACAGAGATAATAGCAAAGGCCAAAAGTCTCCGGTCATTACTTGACGGGCTAACAAGAAACTATGAGTACAGAGTTGGATATGCCCAAGCTGACCTTTGTAATTGATAAGAAGGCAGATGTGAAGATTTCAGACTCATAGGGGGACTGTGGAAAACTGACTAAGGAGCCTTTGGGGAAGGGGATCGGAGGGGACCAAAGAAGCCCCAGTGTCAGCCACCAGAGCAGGACCAGGGTAGTGGTGCCCAGGTGCCTGGACACCAGCTGCTGTAGTACCCAAAGGTTTGTGTTTTCCCCTAGCCTGGTGCACACGGCTATATTTCACTGCCAAGCTTCAAGATGGACTAGCCAGCGAGGAAGAGCCAGTAGAGCGACTAAGCAGGCCCAGGTTCCAGGCAGGGATGTCAGAGGGACAAACTGTCCCTCATCTCTGAGACACACGCTCAGACTCAATACTGTGTGATCCTGCTACCCAGAGAACAGCAGCCGCATCCATCAGCCGGGGACAGGGAGACCCCCAGCTGCCCAGATGCACCAGATTGTGGTACAGCGGCTGGGCAGGAGGGATCCCTGGGACCAGGAGCCCCTCAGACATGGTGGTCCCTATAAAATCCCCTAATATATACCTATTTTTGAAAATATTTACTTTTCAAAATACTAAAAAGAAAAGAAGTGGGGTGCACAAAGGAACTTTGCCTCCAAAATTAAAAGAGATAGGTTATATCCACTTGTTATGACCAGTATTCGTTTTTTAAGTGTCTGTCTGGATTGCTTACTTTTCCTGGAGTCAGGTTCTTTCTGTGGCAGCATTTCTATTATTAATATTTTCTTCTTATAGGCTAGTTAAAGACTGACAGTGCTGATTTTATATTTTTTTATCACAGAGAGTTTCAAGAAAGTACAGTGAAAAAAGTTTAGTCATTTCAACCCTATTTTTATACCTTTAAATGGTAGACAAGACCTGTCTATGATACCATGGAGAGGCAACTACTGCTCTTTTGGCACTCTTTCCACATCATATAACAGGGAAACTGAACACAGCATAAGCCTGAGGCACTACTTTTATTTTCTATCCCTGAAGCCTACTGTATTCTGTAAAATAAAATAACCAAACAGAGTTAACATCTGTTCCCAGCTGTTGATGTTTTGCAGATGATGTGCATTCTAACTGCGCGAAAGCATTTAGTCACGCACAGAACTAGGTCAGGTACGGTTCAGGTTAACCATTCACCAATAGTGTTATAAGAAAAAAACTACTGGTGAAAAGGATTGTGTTATGTTGATCTGATTAATAATTTTGAGCTATTTTGGCCTGTATTCAAAGTGAGCCTATTTTATGAGAACAAAGATATTATATGCTATATGAAGACAGCAGAAGCAGAAATAGATTAAGGTTGCTTATCAGTACTTCTAAAATTGAACTAACCCTCCAGGATGAGGGTCCACCATTTCCATGGAAGAAGAAGAAAAACAAAAGAGCCAGGGATGACGTATACAGTCTGTTCTCTGAGTAATTGCTTATGTTCGAATGCATCATAGGCAAACCTACTAATTGTTTTTTCCTATCTTATCCTTCCATAATTAAGCTAGCGTTGTTTGCTATTTCTTCTTCTGTACAATATTGCCAGGAACCTCCTCTCCAACCATTTTCCTGATGAACACATCATCATTTTTGTAACTGCCTTCTCAGTTATTCCCATAAAGAGAGAGCTTCTCGTACGGAAGATGAGATTAAAATGATAAAGATATGACATGAGTCAAAATAAACCTGACATTCAGAAGAAGCTTTGCTGTTAAAACCTGTCAAGAGGCATAATAAGTACAGTGGCAATATATTAATGCAATCTCATAAAATGTGTTATATTTTGATAACAGAAAGGTTGGATAATCCCTCATATCTCAGAGTGCTGAAGGAGAGAAATGAATTTCCCCTCCTCCCCACCATTTATCCTCACCTACATACCTGCTCAAGCACCTCACAAAAGCAATACCTTTGTGCAAGTGTTCCTAGATTGATAGAAATATAATTTATTGGGGGAATTCTATTGTACATAATTAAAAAGATAAAGTACCCACTGGTATTAGCAAACAGAAGGATGAACAAACATTTCACACACACTTTCTCTATATGTATTTCATAAATTTTGCAATATTTATATGCCTTCCTAGCATGTGCATTATATGCTTTCTCAGCATTTCACTTATTCATAGGTATTAACAGCAGAGAGTGAGGGGCAAGAAAAGTGAAATACTGCTTGTATTACAGCATGGACCCACCGCACTCTCGCTCTTCCTCTGCTGTCTTCACAGTTCACATGCAGACAGCTGCCTTTGTTTACCTAGAAATCAGGCCAGATGCCCAACTAGCTCATAACAGCATAGTTTTCCTGAGTGGGTCCATATATCAGAGTCTACAGTAGAACAAATAGACCGCGGACTACTGAATCAGCACGGGTTAAGCAAGTCCGTGTTGAATTCAGCAGAGATCTAAGGTGAAAGAAGCTCATGTTGACCATAAGCATGAGCAGAGATCTAAGGTGAAAGAAGCTCATGTTGACCATAAGCATGGGAGCAAGTACATGGGATCACGTACTTTGTTCACCTTCAGCTTTCCTCTCCACTTTGTGTTATTTTTCCTGCTGATTCCATCTTTTCTTCCTGTATGACAACAGCTACCCAAATGTGAATGCAAGTTTCCTGTTAATGTAATTTTCACCACAGTGAATCCCCAATTCATTGAAGCATTTATCAGTGCATACTTAACTTTCAGATGCAGCTGAAAACTACGGCTCTTTAGCAAAGGTCTTGAACCTAAGCTCATCTAGGAGTCAGAAACAGTGTTAACAGAAATTAATTTAAGATGCACTTAAAAATTTAGTTATGTACAATTGAGAAAATTCTAGTCTTTTTGTTCTCCTTTCTGTCCCCTTTTATTAGTCCTTTTTTCTCTGTGTTTAAGTTCTGCCCCTTTTATGCTATTTTCTGAGAATGTCCCATTTTGTTCAAAAGACTTTTTAACAGAACACTTGCAGAGTACTTCAATAAAATCACACTTACATTATTCCAACCATCTAACGTATGAAGTGGAGACTCCCGACTGCTTTCCTCAATGCTAACAAAGCTTTGAATTTACCCTCAAATGTGAGCATAAAGCCCATAACGTCAGCGCGATTTAATCTAGAATTTAAAAAAAAAAGTCTGAGGTTGAAAGGGCAAAGGTGACATCAAACACAGGGCAAAGCTTGATTAGACCTATTACTTCCAGGGTAGCAGCACGATGGATATGGTTGAGCTGTTTCTAAAAGCGGCTGTAGCTACCCCTGAGTGCTTATCTTTTCTCTACAAGATAACTAAGCAACCTAAATAAAAATAAAATAAAATTTTAAAAAAGGAGAAACGAGGCTACAGATTGAAATGACAGATTAAATTTTCTCAAAATGATTCCATTCAAACATGAGGAGATGTAAATTATGTTAGAAATTGAACTGAGACACTGTTTCATTATGTCCAGAAAGCATAAGCTGTTAAGTGTCTGTGATTCTATATTCAGTGAGAATCCTAGTAATGTTTGCAGAAGAGGTCACTAGTTTGGATGCTCTTTAACAGATAGAAGAGAAGTAAGTACAGTGTAATTCGTGACTATTTTGATGGCAAAATCTGTGTATCTCTCAGCTATTAACAGGCACAGAACCGACACTAGGGACTACTCTAGGACTTTATCTTTTTACTTTGTAATGATAAGAAAAGGTACACAGCAGACTATTTCAAATAATAGTGTGGATAGACTACACACAATACTTGTGTATGTATATACATTTTCAGCTATGCAAACCACTCAAATATATATATGTATGTGTATGTATGAGAAATATAATTAATTGAAATTAATTGAAATACAACTCCTGAATGCTAAGCTCTTTAAAACCTATAGAAAACCTATAGAAGGGTTTCCTTTAATTCACTTCAGAGAATATTTGCATATCGTCTGGCATACACCAGAATATATGTGTAAAATATACTCCATTAGAATGTAAGCAAGCACCAGCATTCAGCCAGGGCAGCATCCAGAATTTACAACATTGCAGTGTTCCTGTTAAGAACAGCAGAGTTCGTGATAGGCTGCAGGCTGAAAAGTTAATTCAGAAGTTATGGAAACTGTGGAATTACCCATATTGACTTCATTGAGCTTCAGGCAAGATCTGAAAAGCCCTGTCTAAAACAAAGGCTGGTAGAGCTGCAGCATGGGGCAATTTTCACGTAGCCATCTTGTCCTGGAAACAAAGAGACTTCATTATCATCAGACACAGCCTGTTCTGTGCCAGTTCATGTCGGCACCCAGGAGTGCACACATATTTATTTAGTTTATATAGACACAGCTTATGATTTCTAGCTACGAGGTAAAGCCTGAAGTGTTAGGAGGAACATCTGTATATCTGTGTGTTTGCTTTTTTCCCCAAACTGGTTTTGTTATTTTACAAAATATAAATAGCAGTGATCTGGCTTTCACAGTTAGTTCCTTTGATAACCCTTATGCGGTTCGGGGTGTTTCCTTTTTAAAAAAAAAAAAAAACCCAAAAAACAAAAAACTTTTTTTTTAACAAATATCTTGGCTATTTTTTTCTGCTGCATTGGTTAAAGAACACAAGCTGGAAGAATCATTCTGAGCACCAAGGCATTCTTTATTCTCTGCTACACAAAATGTATTGGTCAAAAGAGCTGAGGATACTTTTCTCTCAGCCAGGATGCAAGTGGTATATCATGTAGTCAGCAGCTTTTCTACAACTGCCTAGAATCTATGGCGGAGCAGAAATGGTCCCTGTGGGGTGATTCCCGGCAGCAATGTTGTTTTTGCTTAGTCTGCAAATGAGATAGCAAAGTCCTATTACGTCTCATCGGAGGAAAGCACGGAGGACGATTTTACGGTCACTGAGGCAGGTTCCTGTGTCATCATCCTCCTGAGGAGAAGTATTAATGGTGAATATCATTTTTGCAAAAGGCTGTTCCGGACTTTGAGTCCAGATGTCTTTTCCCAGGACTACGTCAAATTTCCTTCACCCTTTTAGGGTAACAAAAGGTTAAATCAGTGTCATTTTATATACTAACACCTGATTGGAGATGTTAGCAGAAGTAGACTGAAACTTTTCCTGGTTTATACAAGTGAAGCTATCTATCTGTTGCATTTCTTACAGAAACCTGATAGTATTGGGTGAGTATGCCCGTGAGAGGAAATGAAGGCTTCTGTCACCTAAATATAGATGTATACTGTTTTATATAGTACATCTTACCTGGCCTCTACCTGCTTCTCTAGAAGTAAAAGGTTTGCCCATACCTGCCGTCAAGCCTCATAGATGTCCTGGCTCTCGTAAGACATCTGAAATGTCGTTAGATGCCTCCACTGGAACATCTGGAAAGAAAGAACATCTTGGATGGAAAAAGTTTGACAGAGTGATGAAAATTTGTTTTTCAGAGAAAAGAAATGGCCTGGTATCTATTTCTGTTGTGTTGATGGAAAGAAGGTGGAAATACATTTGCACCCAGTATGAGACTCTGGTCTTTGACTTCCCATGACTGCCTATGGATATGCTGCAAGCAGGATATACTAAGGATCCTCTCAAGACCAAATGCTTAGGCGTTGATTGCACAGGACTGACATCTGTAGCCAAGGCCAAAGATTCAGAATTCTCCACCAGAAGTTATGAGAGCAGAAGGAGGCTGTGTATTAATTACAGTGAGAGAAAATCTTGTTTTAGTTCTTGAGGAGGAAGGTCTTATACATCCGGAAGAAATACAATTCATTTAAAACCCAAAGCTCATTTCGCAGAAGAATAACGTACTTTCCTCTCAAAACTGAAAGACAGGATTCCTGTGGTGCATGTTGTATCATCTGTTGTAGGTTCGTATCACGTCTTGCAAAAAGCACGTTGTTCAAATGGTTATAAAAATTGAAGAAAAAAAACCCAGCAGAACACTATTCTATCAGAAAACAAATTACTTAGAGAGGTACACATGCTAATTGCAATATATAAATCTTCCTTTCATAAGGAAATCTTGTAGTAATTAAATTCTGTAAGAAAAATGCCTCAAGTAGTCATATGAGCAGGTAAATCATAAATCTGGGTTGCAGGGAAAAAGAAAAAAAAGATTGCACAAGCAGAAATTTCCAAAGGCACGCAGATGAGCAGCACTTTGTTAACACCTCTCACCTCTGGTATGATAAACTGTACAACCATAACCTACACCTTATAAGGCTTATGTAGCATAGCTCCTAAACTGGCATTCTGTTGCCCTCTGAACATCAGAACTAGTAAAATTATACAGTGAATCTTGCTAACAAATGGAGCGAGCAAAAAAGAATAGAATTTAAGGAAATACTAAACAGTTAAGGTATTTTAACCATACCACTATGGAAACACTCAATAGTTTAAGATACGCAGTATAGAAAAAAGTTTTAAAGCATAAGTCCCTGGACTTCAGCTGTCAAATTTCCATTTAGCATTATAGCTAAATACGATTATTTTTAGACGGGCCAAGTTTCCAAATAGGGTGAGCATTTAAAAAAAATCAGAGCACGTTTAGATTCTGAACTGATGGCTAAGGTTGATAATAATGCTTAAATTAATAGTAATACTTAAATTAAAGTAACAGACAAGGGTAACCCCTTTGTAACAGCAGCCTTATCATATATGAATGGTTCAGTTCTGCATTTCTTATAGCTGTGAAAAAATATTATAGTCAAGCTCAGTTCTGAGGAAGGAGTCTAAGATAACTTTATCTTTGGGTACAAATGGGAAAGAATACATTTTAGCAGGAAGAATCTGAAAGACTTAAGTATCAAAAGCAACACTTTCTTCAAAAGAGAATCCTTAAAATGATCTTGGCTTATAGTGCCTATATAAAGGAAATTCTGAATAGCAGTTTGACATATCCATTTTTGATTTTTAGCTTTGATGCAATTATTACTTTTATAACATTTTCTCCAAGTGAAAGCAAGAAATAGATAGATAGTTGATGATCAAACTGAACTTTAAAATAGCAGCCTTCAAATAAAAATTAAATGCTCTTTGATGTAATTAGATGGAGTAAGTTTTGTAAAGTAGAGCCTAATGATTAATACAAAGCTATAATGGACAATAAAGTATATTTAAGTAGGAGATGAAGTGCCTTTGTACTGAGGAAGGTTGATAGGCAACGTAGCTGACGAAGAAAAAAAAATCAATTTTCAAAGTTTGAATTAAAAAGGAAGACAACTAAAAGAAGATTCACATTTTTGACCCCTTTTCATTTTTGTCTAAGAGATGATGCAATTAAGTAGATGATAAAGTTAGTGAGTACTAATAGTATAACTGTATCTACAATAAAATGATTATTTTTAAATGACAATTTATGTCAGGCTTTTCCAGAGATTGGGGTCATCAGAACTTATTATTCCTGCATCTAACTTGTCCTGTTCCTTTTATCCTTCTCACTTATCTATGCTTGATCTCTCACAAAAAGGCCTCTATTCTCTGCTGATATCTGCAGCTGGGTTTCAAATACCATTTTCTTATCCTAACCAGACGTATTAGAAGGGTTTGGCATCACTTTAGTAGATTCTCTGCCCTACCAACAGCAAGGCCTGTTTGGAGCACACCAAGCAGTCCAAGCACAGCATCAAAATTGTAATAGTAAAATAAGTAAATGTGCAGCCACAGTGTGTTTTAGAAATGTCTCCCCACCTTACCAATTTAAAATTGATATTTTAAATTATCAATGGCATATATAAATTCCACTCTCAGACACAGCTTTTTGGCTGATCCATTTGTATAAACAGGAAATGGATCCAATATGAAAAATAAGAGCTGTGAAATCCACAGCGATACTGATATCACACGATAACAGAAGTAGCAAAACTAAAAATCATGACCTCCTGACTTGTTCCTCTATAATTTTTCCTGAGAGAGGAGGCTCTTGAGTTGTAGTAGATAAGATATTGCCGATATGCACTACGGTGTATTCATCTTTGTACAAAGAAATTCAAACAGGCACTGTGTGTCACCTTGAAAGATCTGGTTATCAGGCTGTGTTTACTCACTGCTTTACTCGCTCCATTTCCCTTGGCCACCTGACAGCTTTCGATAAATTATGATTAATGTTGATAGTGACAGAAGTAATCTCAAAAATATCTCCTGAATACATTTTTTGAGGCAGGTTTGATGCTCATGCAGAAGATGGAAGTTTTTCTCTCTCTGAGCCTGAACCTTTCAGTAATTGCATGAGACACAAGAGAATAAGATTGACTAATACTGATGATATTCTGTATCACAGTAGACAAGAGTTTAGAATCAACCTTAGGCAAAAACCTCTTTCATGTTACCCTCTGACACTTAGATCAGTCAATTTCAGTGTTTTATTTAGCTCCACTAACTTTAAAAGAAAATGAAAACCCTGCGGGAGAATATGGCTCTTGGGATTCATAAAGGATTCACAAGTCTGTCTTGCCTTTCAGTCACTAACTAATACCAACATCTGAAAAAATAATCTGCACGTAAATAACTAACTCCATGAACTTCTTTTGTCTCTCTCAGGGAATGATCTGTAACAAATTAATTTTTTTTAGCGTGTATCTTGACTGACAGCATTCACTGAGTAACTACGGCACTTCATTCTTGTTATATGGTCAAGAAGGTATCTACAAGTACTCAATACCTATAGCCATGTCTACTAATCCTGGGTGGGCAAACCGTTCTCACTTTGGTTCTGCTTCATGGATGTATTTTTAGCATAAAATTTAATGTGCTTTATATTTTATTTTCCACAATTGCTTTAAAAAGAAACACTTCTAGTCCATTGCTCCTGGGGTCATTCCCAGCAACACTGCCACAGCCATGGAAAAGCCCTAAAAGAGGTAAGAATACAACAGAAGCAAATTCATTCTGATATTTCATTATCTGTGGCAAATTTGTCAGGCAATTCACTCATTTCTATTCCAGGATGGCAGTGAGAATTGTGACTCAATGCCTTTTTCGTGATCCATGGAATAAAGCAATGGTATCAGTATAATTCTGCTGAGAAAGATGTTTACATCACACACCAGTTGCTACATGCTGAATCCTACTACTCACAACTATCCCCAACATATCCTCTTTTTTCTTATTTCTAGCTTAGATTATTCTCTCACCAATTCTCTGTTCCTTCCATTTTTGCTGTTGTGACGTTGGCCAAGAAAGCCTGTTCCTTCCTTAATGCCTATCTTGTCATATTGTCATATCTTGTCATATCTTGTCATATTGTTCCTTTTATTTACTTCATACCAATAACTATCAACAGCCACCTGTTCTGATCTGATAATCTATAGTTCATTTAAACGCAGAGAAATAAGCTCTCTGTCAAGGGTTTGTCCCTCTTTCCATTTTGGAAGTAGAACAGCCAAACTTATTTTACTTCTCATATTTGCATTTGACTGCTTTGTGTCTTGGATTAAGGAGTCCGCCCTGTCTTCCCTTTGTTCCTCATCAAAGTAGGTGGGTAATAAAGAGCATTTGATCCAGACTTTTGGACAGGCCAGCCTGGTGTGGTAAGCTCTGAGGTATTCCTAGAAATGGTTCCTTGGCTTGAAAATCTACTCCAAACATAGTTCTGCTTTCAGGCAGCACCTCTGTAGGCGGTGCTTTTCCTTCAGCACAGGGAACGTGCACTAAAGTCACATATGTCTCCATGCTTATGCATGGATGAATTTACAATGCTATTAGAAAGCAATACAGTAAAGACTTGACATAAAAGACTTATACAAGCAAATGGCTTAAAATTTCATGATATGGGGTCAGGATAAGTTTGACTCTTATTCCATATACTCATATTAAACCTCCAGATACCTTAAGTTTGCTCAGCCATTAATGAACTGAGTTTCTTCATTTTTAAATCTTGCTTTATTTTCTTTCCCTGCCCCAATGTTTCTGCAATGCATTTTCCTTCTTACTTGCTTTGCTAATACTCCTTGGTGACTGCTAGCCTCAGTATAGGTTTTATGAAGAGATTTCTGCATAAATTTCACCCCTGCACAAAGACAAGAAGTTTTTTTTTTTTTTTTTTCCTAAGTTGCTTTTCTCTCACTTGTCTGGCACCAAAATGACACTTCAGTTTCTTTGTTCGGCCACCACCAAGCTACAGCTTAATGCTATATTGCCTAAGAGACCTATGATAGCGGAAAGAAAAGTGATCCAAGTCATTAAAGAAGGAAAAAATACAACATTTCAATAAAAAGGGGTGATATAAAAAGAGCATAACTAGATCATCCCAATTTCTTCTCTCCCTGGGTCTCCTATTATAACACATGCATGCAATTACAGCATCTGTTACCTTGATGGCCTGGAATGTAGTACTAACATCAGCTATGTGATTTTGCAGACTTTATGATGTTTAATATTAAAGACTCGAAGGACACTATAAAAACTAAGTGTAAATGAAAACTCTTCTAGAAATTGCTCAATAATAGACAAGGGAAAACAATGATTTCCTTTTGTTCTATTAACAGTTGGATAGGCTGCTTTGTTTTCTTTTCTTTTGTGTTTAAACCAAAACAAAATATTCTGAACTGTATTTCAGCCTGAGGAACTTCCAAGCCAGAAGTTTAAACTATTGCACATTTACGGCCTTCAGGTAAGAAGTATTTTCTTCCCTCCACTTCATTGGACCCACAAGACTCTAAACAGTTTCCTCTTTTCCTTGGTGTTAAATATATGAAAATCTGTTTTCTTGAGTTAGAGTCTTAATTTAGTTCATAATTTGAGGCAGAGTCCACTCAACTATTCATTTCAAAATTAGGCGCTGCCAGTGGTAAATAGAAGAAACATTTTCCTTGAAGTGAATTTGGTACAGATCTAGCATATTGGAACGAAACTTTAACAAGGGATTTTGGGATAGACTCATAATTAGGGGTTTTATTAGTTCACAAGCTATTCTGCTGTAACCTTTGCAGCGCTACATTTGTTAGAACAGCCTGACTTCACATGCCCCTTGATATTTAGCAGCCTTGTTTTAAAAAATCTGCCACTGCAAAAAACATCTTTACAAAATGTCAGACCCGTAGGAGGGAGTGGAAAAAAAAGATACATTTTAAGTACAAAAGATTTCATTTCTTTGGAATAGTATCTAAGTAGCATGATCAATAAAAAAGGATGTTAGTAACGTGTTCTGATAACACCTTGCAAGAACTCAGAAGACAACTGGGAAACAAAATGTGTGCTAGCTGTTGTTTCAGAGGTCTGGGTGAGGAGCCTGAAGAATATTTTCCTAAGGATATTTTCCGCAGGGATAGCGGAAAGACCAAGAAGGCTGTTAAGGCAGACGGTAGCTGTCCTCAGTAGTGTCATCTCCCACGTTAAGGCCGGGGAATAAGGAACTGTGCCAGGAGGCATTGCAGAACGACCAACCGGCAGACAGGCATTTTGCCTTGGTTGGGTAATTTGGTGGACCCCGTACGCTGGAAAGGTTTGGGTGGTGGTATGGGAGTCTCCGGTCCCTTACAAATGAGTTTACAATGATGTCGTCTGATAGATAAAATCAGAAAGTATAATATATTAACAACCAACAGCAACAACAATATATTTCTAATATATATAAAATAACCGCAATGTAGTAACTCATTTACAGTCGTGTAGACGAAGCGTCGATCCTCGAGCTTCGATCTGGCTGTGCCGCTTCGCTCTTCCGCGTTCAAACTCACCCGTCCGCGGATTAACCACCGCTCGACGGTCGGTGGCGGTGGGGATCCCAAATACCTAGCTCAGCGCCGCCAGCCAGGGTGGGGGCGGCGAGTTTCTGGAGGCCGGCTTGGCCGAGGTGGTTCCTCTGCTGGCCGCGTGCCACAGCCTCCTGCGGAGCCGTCTGCGGTGGGAGAACGCCCTCGGAGGGGCCGCCCAAGGTCTTCAGGTCTTGATAATCAAGACGGCCGGGTTTCTTCCTCCTGGCTGCACCGCTCTTGGTGATTCCAGCTCCGGGCTCCAGGTGCGCTCTCCTGCACCACCAGCCCCCAATGAGGGAGTCCCGCCGCGCACGGTCCTCTTACAGCTAAGCCGTGTTACACCCGTCGGCAACAGGATGCTGCTGACGGCCAAATTTTACTCGGGCCCGTGTTTCTGTTGGTCCGTTTCGGACCCTCCTGAGCATGGAAAAGAGCGTGGAGCTGTCTGAAAACAAGCGCTCCAGCCTGCCCTCTTTCTGGAATAGGCTTTCCGGTTGACTGTCCCAGGCCCCTAGCTCTCATGTCACTTTCTCACTATATGATTGAAAAAACATACAATTTACAAATAAAGCCTTTTTTTTTTTTTTGTGGGTTTAAAACATAACTCTGAATCTAACAAGGGTGCTACTATGACAGGAACACACGAAAGTTAAGTGACTTGTTTCAGGTAAATTAACATGTCTGGAAGATGGTGTCTAAAGAGTCTTTCTACCAAACTGATATCTGATGAAGTCAAGGCCCAGTCTGTCAAACAGTTTGGCTTCTTACTCTATTTTTCTTTTTCACTGAGATAACCATGCTGAACTGCCTGATTTTTTTTGCAATTACTCTCTCCTTCCCTCCCCTCCCCTCCCCTTCCCTTCACTCTCCTCCCCTTCCCTTCCCTCCCCTCCCCTCCCCTTCCCTTCACTCTCCTCCCCTTCCCTTCCCTCCCCTCCCCTCCCCTCCCCTCCCCTTCCCTTCCCTTCCCTTCCCTTCCCTTCCCTTCCCTTCCCTTCCCTTCCCTTCCCTTCCCTTCCCTTCCCTTCCCTTCCCTTCCCTTCCCTTCCCTTCCCTTCCCTTCCCTTCCCTTCCCTTCCCTTCCCTTCCCTTCCCTTCCCTTCCCTTCCCTTCCCTTCCCTTCCCTTCCCTTCCCTTCCCTTCCCTTCCCTTCCCTTCCCTTCCCTTCCCTTCCCTTCCCTTCCCTTCCCTTCCCTTCCCTTCCCTTCCCTTCCCTTCCCTTCCCTTCCCTTCCCTTCCCTTCCCTTCCCTTCCCTTCCCTTCCCTTCCCTTCCCTTCCCTTCCTTCCTTCCTTTCTTTTCTTTTCTTTTCTTTTCTTTTCTTTTCTTTTCTTTTCTTTTCTTTTCTTTTCTTTTCTTTTCTTTTCTTACCTGCATACCTGCTTCTCAGATTTATGTCTATTAATGCCTAGGAAGAAGTATAGATTTTGCTATGAAGGAAGAATTAGCAGAAATCTGTAGTTCTTGCAGGCTGTTGCATCAGCACTAATGACACAACTAGCATATAGCTTGTATAAGAATGCTAATATCCTTAAGGATCTCTTAAAAAATACACACAGTTTCCATCTTTTCATAGACTGGTATATTTTTAATATACATTTAAATCTATATTTTAATATGTAATAATATTTGACCTATATGATCTTAATAGTAATAAGTTATTGCCCATGTCTTCCTTTCTAGCTAAATTGAAAAGCTAATGTGCAGGCTTTAAATCTCCATTGCATTTCTTCCTTAATAGATAGAATGAAAGTTTTACCTTTCTTTATGAGGAGAGGGTGGATAAGAAAAGGAGGAGAAATAAGGGAGTAAAGGAAGGGTGGGAAGAAAGGCTAAGAGGGTGAAGAGAGGGTTGTGGCTTGCTGCATCTCTTCAGTTTCTGTGCACATTTCTAGCTGAAAGTCTCTGGAAACAAAATGTTTTTCAAAGACCTCATGACACAGTATCCAGACACTCAATCAATCCAGCTGTTTTTTTACAAACACCTACTGGGTCACTGCTGCTTCAACACACACCATAAAGAGCAGACAGGATTTATTACAGCTGTATATCCAACTATAACTTCACTATCAGGCTTAACTATTACTAAGTGTTTTTTCTCAACTTTACAAATTGTATGAGGCTAACTGCTAAGGTTCACTAGGAACCTCAAGGAAAGGGAAGTCTCCAAAAGGCATCTCAGAGCTGACAAATAACTATATCTTCTTATGATGGAGCCCTCCCCTTTCCATAGACTTTATAGGAAGCCTACAGTGACTATGTTTCTAGCTACACATAGTTCATTTTGATAGCTGTGAATATCCCCTTGAAAAATGTGACCCCCTATACTATTTACCAGGGCGTACACTGGTCAAAAGCAACAGCGGTCCCAGGTCTATCAAGCTACTTGAGTTTTTTGTTTGGAGCTTTTTTTGCTTGTTTTGTTTTTTGTAAGTTTGACTGGAAAAATAAATTCAACAGAGAGAATGGGAGAAGTATTTGGAAAGCAGTGATAGGGATGCATGGACTCAGGACACTGCACTTCTGTCTTTTGCACTTCTCTGGGAAAAAAAAGGTGAGTGGGAGAAAAGTGCTCAGGCCTGGAGAGGAAATATGACTCTCCCTGTAAAGTGTACGCCCACAAGCTATTGCCACTTCAAATTCTGCATGACTGAGGACTTTGTCCCAACTTGCCAAAACAGCTGGGATCACTTAAGTGGAGGCAAAGAGCACAGAGTCAGCTTGCTCTCTGGATGTCGTGAATCCAGCACTGACAAGACTTTCCTCTGCAGATTGCCAGGGTCAGGGCAGACTCACAAGAACTGCATGCAACTTAACCTCTGCAGCTCTCTTGGAAAAGAGAGGGATAGGAAAGCTATGCCGGAGAACTCCTTTGATCGCTTCCCAGCACCTCAAAGTTCGTTTTTCTGTTGTGTTTTTTTGGTACTATCTTATTTTACTGAGACCATATTGCCTCACAAGAAACACTATCACATCTTCATCCTCAGCTACGGTCTGGACTCTCGAGCATGAACATGTTTTCTCCAACTCGCTGGATCTGGACATTGATCATTATAAATAGGAAGCTCCTGAGAAGTAAAGAAAGCTTCTGCCTTTTAAGAATGATTCGATGTTCTTTACTAAGGAACTTTCCATGCCCCAAACTGATACACTTGATATGAAAATTCACAGAGCAGCAGGCAGTCCTTTTCCATCATTGCCATCCATCTGATTTCCCACTTCCCATGCTCAGAATCCCTGATGAAAGGGTAGGTGTAGCATCCCTGCTGTGCTTTTTACAGAGCTACAATACTCTTGCAGAACTGAAACACAGTAACCTAATTTGTCTTGCATTTCCAAGAGGAAAGAACAGAAAACACTTGCAGGGCAGGAAATGAAAGGTGCAGAATGCTGGAGATTTAGATCTTCAGCCAGCTAGCCAAGGTGTGAGAAATGCTAACACACCAAATGATAATCTAAATATAGTAGTGGAAATATGAGATACACATGCTAATCCATCCTCTTTTCCCTCCCCCGTCCCTTCTTTTCTTTCGCCTTCCTTCTCCCCTTCCCACCTTCCCTCTTCTCCTTCCCCTTCCCTTCTTACTGTTCTACCCAATACTGAAAACAAAAGATACACAGCATCTCAAATAAAAATATTCTGCTCTGTCATTTCTGGGAAGCAGTCTTTTGTTGTCTGTCCGATGGGTAACTAAACAATAACAACCAAAAGCTAAGTATCAGATATATACCGCCATCAAGACAAACTATTAAAAACAGCTTTTATATATATATAGATTCAGTGTTATGCGGTATTTGTGCTCTAAAAACATACACTTTTATTTCCATTGTTAATAATGCAGCTTTTTCTAGATGATATCATTATTACACACTAGCATTCATATACACATATATATGCACATATATATACACACACACACGCACACAAGCACACACAAGCACACACACACTGCAGAGCTCTAGTCACACACTATTCTCTGGTACAGCAAAGGTGAAATTTTGAATACAAGATGACCATACCCCCCTCTAACATCATAACTCTGTAAGTGCTAGGAAAGCAGGAGGGGAACAAGTTGCAGACAGTGGCTGGTGCGATGCAATGTCCCTGGCTGCAATCTCCTACTGCTGCTGCTGGAGCCTGAATTTTGGGCCAGATGGGGCCACCAGTCTGACCTCCACCCCCCTAAACACCATGCCCGACAGTACCATCAGGAGACCAGAAGAAAACAATGAACAATCAACAATGGTAACTATCATTGTCATCACTATATATTAAAAAAAAAAGAAATATGCCTTCTGTAAACAAACAATTTGATAAGATTGGATGAGAGTAGAAGATCAACTCTTCATCATTTTTCCTGTGTTCTCGTAAATAGCACAAAACACCATGGAACATTCACTTAAAAAAAACATACTTAACATAAAAGGTATTATCTGAATCTATCCCTAAATTAAACTGAAAGAGAGGAGAGAGGCAGATAATTTGTGTACGCGTATGCATGGAAGTGCTTTGTATTTTAAAACAGTGCATCAGTTGTTACATTGAAAGACATTTAGGTCTTTAGAGAAAGAAGTATGATAAGACATTAAAAAGAGAAGAAATCCAAGGTAGCACTTCCAAGAAGTGAATAATAATATAGCATATTTTGTGCTCACTCTCCCCCCCCCGGTTACTGCCTCCAAAGGGAAGCAGCTTGGCAAGTTAAGTTCAGAAACACATAACACTAGGCTTTTTCCCAGGTTTATTTTGTATTTTTGGCCCAGAATGGAAACGCCACAAACAAAGAGCATATACAGCTTCCGGCAGTTTTTCAATACTCATTTCAATGTCTAGATAACAGCAAATGTGCCACTAAGAAATATTTAATGCTATTTCACAAAGGAAATCTTTAGAAGACCCTAGATTCCACTGTCATGCGGAAATGAAATATTAAACCCCTTATATCACATATAATCCTTCTTATCTTTAGGAATAATGAAAATGGACCATTTATGATATCTTAAGTTCTGTACAGCATTACATTTGCAAATCACATAAAAATGGGAATGTTTTAACTATTTGTACATTTAGAGTTGTCTGTAGAAAATACATTTATGATTAAACTTGAACAAATACTGTCTTTCCATGAAAATATTCATACTTTCTGACTAGAAATAGATTAGTCTGTCATCTACTTGGCTGTGTAACTATAGATTTGGGGTTTGCCTATTTCCCACTCCAAATTACTGAGAAAAAGTAATCTCTTTGGTTGAGATGGATATTGGGAGATCATTTTATTTCTACTGTTTACCTTTAGTCACTTTTTTTTAGTCACAGGTGAACTTACAGCACATAAAGGGCTCGTGGTGCTTTTATGCAAGGAAATGCATATAAATGAAAACTTCAGTCATGCGGAGAGACAGGCATCTAATATAGGTGATGTACTTGCACCCACTATCCCAAGGAAGGTTATTTTAATAGATTGCTTCTGGAGAGCCGAGGCAAAGATGTGCTTATTGCCTTCTGCTCCTAACTGCAGGAAGTGATGCTGAAATGCAGCAATTCATGAACATAAGGCAGGAACACAGCTATGGCAGGTTTTAGAAGCAGGATCCATCTTAGTGGCTGCAACAATTTTTATTTTCTGTCATTCAATTTAGACTAAGAAATATTTGACTGATTTTATATAGGGCTAAATATTTTATAGAATATCAATGTCTAGAACTGGATTCTGCTTAATTGCCCCACATTCAGATTCTTGCAAGAAAGTACTAACAGCACCCGTTCCCAATGAATTGGCCAATGACAAGCATAAAAAGCATGTTGCTTTCAAGCAGTTGCACTCCATCATTTTTGTACATTAAAGAGAAATTATAGATTATGAGGCTTTATCACATTTACTAAACTCTATGACTCACTTCAGTAATTGGTGCTTCTTTTACCCTTTTAATCCAGGCTGCCAAGAAAAAGCATCATATCTCAGACTACCCTTCAAAAGTCATACTCTCCTTTCTGCATCATCTTCTTCCTCCATTCCACTCTTTCTGAGCCATGAGCTTTGATTAGAAAGCCTCAGGCATATGAAGTTAACAAAAACAGAATGTGATGCTTGCGATGGAATTTACAGAGAAAACAGAGACTTACAGGTAAACATGAGTTAATTTTGTAAAGGAAAATTAGATGCATATCAAGAAAGTATCACAAAACTTTAACCTTTTTTTGAGGCATTTCTATCAGGTTATTTGCAATGGAAGTTAAAAAGCAGTACTGTCAACAATGGCAGAAGTAGATGTGTACTATATGCCACAGGAAGTAAAGCCTTGCTTCCAAAACATCCAGTTAGGAGTACAATATTTAAGAAACTTGTGCATCAAGGCACAGATCACTTCTGAGGGAGCGAAATTCTGTCATCCGTTTTGAGGGTTTGGGGAGAGACTTTTAAGGCCACACTGCTGGACAACCTGAACTATGGATACATGTATCATTGACAGGCTTTATAAGGCCAAAAGGGGAAGCACGTAAGCACACATTTTAAATGAAAATGTTAATCTCAAGCCCAGGTCATACAAGCTGAAAGGACATCATTTTGATAACTGTTGTTATGTTACGAGTATAAAACAGATCTGAGTGATACTGGGTAGCTTCATTGAAACCACTGAAGTTAAGCTACACAGTATCTCTCAGCAAATCTACACATTGGCTTGTGATCTGTGAAAAGACATGCAGTTCTAGTCATGAACTGTATACTTGTTACTTTAGGAGCTTTTGTATTACAAGTATTTCTCTAGGTAAATGCAAGCGTATGGCCTGCTAACAACCATTTATCCCAGTGCAACAAACATGATGAAAACGTTCCATGGCTTTTTCAGTAAACAGCAACATCATTCTGTTTGGACACTTCATCGTGATTTGTTAAACCAATTACTTCCCCTGCCTGTGATAATTTTAAATAGCATTTAGATATACTTATTTTTATATTCTGCAGTAATGACTTAAATTACATTTTCTCTAAACAGAAAGTGTTTAAAGAAGGTCATTAAATACAAAATTGTTTGGTCATAAAGTCTTTATGCAAATGAACTTAATTCCTTCAGTAAACTTCCAGGCAATTTATGAACAAAATAGATATGCAAAATATTCTTAACCTTACAAAAACCCTTTAAAATGTTAAGTTTTATGTTAAACTAAGCATCCTGTAGAAGAAAATGATACTACTAAAATAATCACTAGTGTGACAGATTATTATGTGACACCTTATGTCCTTTGGGCTTCCCCTTGCAGTTCTTATGAATTAGAAAATTAAAATTAGCTCCAAGAGTCATGACATTGATACAACACTACTATGAGTTGGTCTGTCTATGTGCTCAGTTCAATAAAGAAGAGACGCTCCATCAGATTCAACAAGAACAGTGTTTAGGCAACATGCAGTGTGCCTAAGAGTCCCACCCTGTCTTCTCTAGGTCTGCAATTGCTCCTGCTGAAAACCATTCTGAAATTATTTCACCTGATCTGTAATGACACAGGACAGAGCATCAAATTCCTTGATTATTAAAACTAGAATAAAGGACATGAGACAGCTTTCAAGGGTGAGCATGCAGTTATGCCTGAGGAAAACCCAAATTCTGTTAATGGTATTGACATTTACAATATTTACTATTAAGCTCTCAGGGCTGCCAAGCCTTGAAGCGAGAAAGATCAAGGCTACAGCAAGCTGGCATTATTCATGTTATAGATGTTCATCTGTGGAAAGTAAACTGTAAGGATGCAGTATAGGATATCTTGTGCATCTGCATGAAAAAATATGCATTTTTTAAAATAAAAAGAATAAAGTGATGGGAAACGTATGTAAAAATAAGGTAAAGATGAGCCTCCAGCTGTTAGAGGGAACTTTAGTAGCTCAAGATTTCTTTCAGTTTTGTTAGTTTACAATAACAATGAAGTAAGGGTTACAATCAACAGCTTAATAGAGGTAGAAATGGTCATAACACAGGAGTACTCCCAAAAAAAAAGAATTAAATCTGAGTTGCATTGTTCTTTTTATGGCATTTTGTCCTACCTGTTAATGGAAAGGGAATTACAGTGTGGTTTGTCAGGTCTGTCATAGCTTGGGTAAGCAGCACTTACAAATACACTACAGCCATTGTAAAGGCATCACAGTCATTAATAAATGTGATCATTGGGAGAAGAGGCACCTTTGAATGTTTACCTGAGGAAAATAACTAAGCTTCTTAGATACAGAGCAGTACGTTTAAAATTAAATAGTGGACACCAGCGACATGAAAGCAGCCATTTATTTTTTTCTACTTGAATCTCAATGGAGCATCATTAATGTCTTGAATTGGAAGATTTATGTTTCAGTGTTAAAAAGTCATTTCCCAACCACTTCTGGAAGTTAAAATATCTGAACTTAAAGTCTATCTAACCTGTGGCATGGGTGACTATATCACCAAGAGCAGAATCTCCCAGACAATGATTGGGGAAGGTTTCATGCCCAGCCAGTCAATGAGGTACATACTAGCATCTTCAACTTGTTCTGTAGAAAGCGCTCACGGACTATCCACTGGCCAGTAATATGTGAATTTTTGTTGTCTCTAACTGCAGAAAAGACGTTTACTCTTTTCTTGAGCATCTAGCTGAAGGTTCACAGCAGAACCTTATGGAGCTTTGTCTTCTGCATGCTTACTAGCTTGTTTCAGAATGAAAAGTTGTTATGCAAGATAAAAAAAGGGAAAATCACAGCCTTCTACAGCTTCACTTTGAGTGCTTGGGAGAAGACAAGTAGCACTACATAAAGTTATGACTATAAAAGTCAAGCACATAGCAAATCACCATCTGCAGAGATGAGGGAAGAAGCTATTGAGGAGTGATGCTCCTATTTACTGTAGATGCCAGCACACCATCTATAATATTCATGGCCACAACTTTTTTCCTTATATTTCTGTTGAGATCCTGGAAGAGGTTAATTTATTGTACCGTGAAGCTGGGTGTCATGCTTTCTTTCCTCCACAAAAGAGCATATCTGGTGTTAGCATATTACTACAATGAGTTGGAACAGAGGCCCTACATCTGATGATATGTTTGTCACGAACCTTTCAATCTACTCTTTTCTGTTCTTACAGTAAAGTAAACTCAGCAGGAATGGCATTGTGTAGTGAAGTATTAGAAGAGAAAATGGATTTGCTGTTAGAAATCACCATGAAAATGTACACTCTCACCCACATTGAAATCCGTCATTCAGCCTGCTTGCTTGCGACAGAGCGTTCATCAGACTAGGCAGAATTTAACAATTGCAAAAAAATCCCTGTAAGTTTTTGTTATAAAATTTTTCAGCAGGCCTCCAGAACTAGATGTTGCCATTTATGGGATAGATTTGGTTTTCAGGGGTTGCAGCTTGACCTGTGCTCCCAAGCATCTATTTATTTATTTATTTATTTATTTATTTATTTTTAAGGGAATGAGGCAAAATAAAAATACAAAGGCTCTGATGTATAACTTATAGTGACTTAGGAGCTTAATGTAGAAATATTTAGCAAAATATATTTGTATAATTCTCATAAAAATATCTGGATTTTATTTGTTACTCGAAGTTCATGGGTATTCTATAAAATAAATTAATATTCATGTCCTACGGCTTAAAGCAAATCTCTAGATTTAAAGATGGTTCAAGAATTAATTTTACTGCATGCAATATTCTTGTCTATTAAAGGTATTTGGTATAAATTGCCTTAATTTAAAAACTTCAACAAAAATCTACTAGACTTTTCTTGTTACATTAGGGCTTCTCAAGAAGACTTGATTATCGTTTTACCACGTTAATTAATTTGAAATCTGTTCTCTTTGCATTCAAAGAAGAGTTTATGCATGCTTACTTTTTGAAAATAAAGAAAGAACAGAAGACAAGAACCTTTGCGTGAAACCTAAAAAAAAAGTTATAAGGTCTTCTCTATGCAAATGGATATTAAATATCTCACAGAGGTCTTTTCATACCATATATATGCATATGCATTATTTGTAGATAGATAGATAACAAATACATTCCTTTAAACTTCTGGTCCTATCACTGGTGAACAGGCTTGTGTAGTGATTGTGTTAAGCTCTAGAAGTTCTGGGGTGAAATTGCCACGTGTAGTGAGAGAGAGGCCTGCAGATGCCCATGCACTCACACAGAGCTTGTAGGATCAGTGCTGGAGCTCATGGAGTATTTTAGGCAAAAGCGATTGAACAGTTAAGGGCTTTGAAGATTAGAGCATGGACTGGGATTCCTATTCTGTTGCAGACTTCCTGAAGGATATGAGTATCATTCAGGCATTTTATGTCTCTGTTCTTCAACTATATAATGAGGAAAATATAATAGTTTTGTTCTGCTTACACTACAGCTGAAGTACTTAACTATAGCAGTGCTATCTGATATGAAATCAAAACTGTTTGAAACAGTTTCTATTGTTGTTGTTTTAATCAACTATCTTCTTTATTTAAACATATTCATAATTTTAGAGGAAAATAGTGCCACTTGGAAGGTCCAGTCTTTGCTGCCAGTGAGGTCCCACAAGGGCTACAAGAAGTCTTACTCATTACAGTGGCACGACATTGCTAACTGGGGAGTTTCTTGTCTCTATTAGAGACTGAAGGTCGTAAATGAAGGGATTTGGGCAGTAAGGGATAGGAATTGGGGCTGCACAATTAAACCTTCCAGAATATGTTATGTTCTGCCTTGCTTCTACATTTAGTTATGAGCTTTTCCTCAGCAAAAAATATGCAGCTAATTCCTTTACAAAGGCCTTTATAGCACCTCATCAAGATCTGGGAGTCTTAGCGGCCAGGTGAAGACCTACTGATTTGCTCCGCAGTGGTAGCTTTCCTCTCTGCTGGGCTGCTAATTTGGAGACACAGACTTCACCTCCTCTCTATCATCACATTTTGAGCATGCTGGATAACTAGATCGCATGCCAAGTTCCAGGATGAATTCCTCAGTTTTCTAAAATCATGATAAGAGCTGATGAAAAAATATTGGTCTAGCTAATCTTTTCAAAATCATTTATCATGTCGTACTTCCGAAGTTCCTTGCCTGAGGAGACAGCTATCTGAAAGCTTTCCTGGATAGCACCCATCATCAGAAGACTCCATTTTCCAAAGGGACAGCAGCATTACCAGTTCCAAATTGTCCAGAACAATTAGATAAAAACATATTATGAAATGTGCATATCCATACTGCATGTGGCTGCCCAAGCTTAAAACACAGCGGTGTCTGGGGATAGAGAGCGATTATGGAATATCAGAGTGTATAGATTTAAAGATGAATGCTTGCGGAGGAAGAAAGCACTGTAGGGTGAGATTCATCCTGTCTGACTACAATACATGTTACACATAAGCTAAGCATATAAGTTTACATTTGAGTCAGCTGAAATCTGGCCAATACAGCCAATGAAGTCTCAAGAGCAATTCATCTCATCCCAAGGTAAATACTTTCATCTACTCTTATGAAATGCCCTATATGCTCTATTGACTGTATTGACTAGATTTCCAATAGCTATAATGAAGCTTAGATGAATAGCTCACATACAGACACCTACACTGCAGATTACACTGAGATAAAACCCACGCCTTGTGTTAGCCAGATAGTTTTTCTATACTTAACAGATACTATCAGGAAGGAAGAAAGCAGACTTATCTTGTGGATTTTCAGCATTTGGTTTTAATCTGTGCATCAGAAGGAGATAAATATTTCTCTTAGCACAGGCAAAAATTTGAGCAGAGACTTGAACATGTATAGCTAGCATTGCAATGGAGTCCCTAACCACAGGAATTATTCTGTGGTGTGCCCCTATTTCTTAATCTCAGAAAACCATCCTAAGGAAAGCTGGAAAAAAATGAAAGGCAAAAAGACTACATTGTTGGTTTGGATGAATCAGCATTCTGTGTAACCTACATTTAGCTGAAAAGTACCGCATTAGCCTTTCCTTTCCATACCTCATGATCTTCCATTTGCCGCCATTACCATAACCCTAGGCGGGTCATTTCTGATAAGTTCATGTCATAAGTTCCTCATACTTAAATTATTTGCTTCATTCCCCTTTTACACATAGGAAATGTGGACAAACAAAACAAAATAAAACAAAACAAAACAAAAAAGGCAACTTTAGGCAAGTACATTAATTGTTGGATTGCCCCTCTGCTATAGTTTCCTAAGACAAATGAATGCACAGTGGCTGGCAGTGGAGATTTCAGTAGGGTGTGAAATAAAATAAAATAAAATAAAATAAAATAAAATAAAATGAAAATATTATTTGCATTTTATGACATAACTACATTTCATTTCAAACTGATTTTTAAATGGTATTATGATTATTTGATTACCTACTATTTTTAATCCTTTTTATTTTATATAGTACATCTGATAGAATTGATAAGTACACTAAAATAGTTGTAATTAATGTAGTCTAACATTTTTCCTTCTCTTCTGCATTTCCTGTAGTAGAAACAAGTCTCATTTTATTCCGTTCCTGTTTGTAACTGAAGTACAGTAGTTTAAATAAATAAAAGGGAGGAAGGGATGGAAGAGAGCCAAGAGTGAGTTCTATTACCAATGGATTCAACCTAAGGAGTTATGAGAGTAAAATTTATTTAGGCTATAGGTCATAAACAAATGTATCATTTGAATATGAAACAAATCAAAGTGTTTGAAAATGACACATTAATTTTTTCCCAAGAAAAAAGCTTTCAGCGGTGCCTCAGTGCATTAAGAAAATGCTCATTTTAAGTCTCATGTAATGTTGATTTTTAAGACATTTTCAGTTGTTTATTTTTGATCCCAACACTTGTCTGGTTTCCTGTTTATAATATTTTTGATGCTTCTTATGGATGGGTGAATTTATCCAAGCTTAATATCTCTTATTTTAATTTGTTCTAAGCTAAGAGGCAAAAACACCCTGCCAATTAGGAAACTGATATCTTAGGCTCAGGAAAACATATTCCTGAGTGCTGTCTTGAATAAAGATATTTTCCTGAATCTGGACCATGAAGAAATTTTAGGCTGATAACTTGCTAGGCAGCTTTAAAATAGAATCTATAGCCTGAACATGACATTTCCATTAAATTCAACTCAATTCATCTCCGTAAAATTCAGTTATAATTCTACCTCAGCTTTAGATTCTTAAGTATGGGTTACGCTGTGTAATCTAACCTGAAATGTAAATATATCATGGAGATTCTTACATACTTTAGGGAGGAACATTGCAGATAAATATGAATGAGTAATAAATTGCACCACACCTCATAAAACCAAACATATTACAGAATGGTCAGCAACTTGTAACTTCCTTCCTTCCAGAAAAAATGTTAGGGAAAACTGCTGTTATTTAAGACCATAAGAGGTTTTTTTTTTTCCTTCTGTTGAAGGAGGGAAGAATAAGATTTATCTACACAACTGAACTGACTATTTTTTTCCAATATGAACATAGTGTGGGAGGAGTGCTGCACCTCGCTAGAGCCCTCCGTCACTCACTAGGAGGCATTTGTGCTTATCCACGTGATGAAATACTGCGGACTGTGGACTCATTCAAAACTTTGACACTATTGTTGCTGAACAAAGTCTTACCACTGTCTATTTCTAGGCTAATTGTTACCTTTTCTATTCCATGACATACGAAAAGTAAAATAAAAATGGTAACGTCTCCTGGAAAGGCAAAAATTTTGCAGCATAAGAGAAAAAAAAAAAAAAAAAAAACATTTCCCACAGAAATAATATTACCCAGACCAGAAGCACAATCAGTTTTGCCCAGGGACTTGCTACCTTATCAACCAGCACACATTCTCTTTATGCTTAAATATGAGTACAGAACAGGTCTGACACCATAAATGTATATGGAAACACCACTCTTCTAAAGTGAAATAGTTTCTATGTTTGGGAAGATAGGCAAATTGGTCCTTCAGCAGCTGATGCGTGAGATGTTCACAGTGGGGAACTGAACCGGATACAGATAAGGAGACCGTCTATGCGATGTCTGGCCTGCCTTCCTTTCAATTTCTTCCCATGTTAGAGGATACAGACTTAATCCTTACAAGCTGAAGAACATTTGGGTTTTAATCATATCAGTGTTTCGTGCATCTTCCTCTTAACAGAACCTGGCCTCATGAAACAGATGCATTTTTTTTTTTTTTTTCTGTGAAGGGAGCCAGAAGAGCAGCTGTTGAAATATAACCCAGCTGAACAGTAATGATATCTGCCTCGGCATTTGATTTCTGTTCAGATGAAATTTGGTAGCAAAAAAAGTTCCAGCTTATCATTACTTCCAGAATCAATGTAAATTGCTACATTATTCAGTTAATTTAATTTTCAGAACTAAAACAGAAAGTCAGAAATGTGATTTTGGATATGAAATTATTATAAAAAAGCAGAACTGATACACTGTTTTAGTTCATGAATGAAAATTTTAAATACTCTACCAGAAGAGGAATTTCCTGGTGAATCAGCTCCACATTCTCAAAAGATGTTTAAGTTCTTGGCTTCCAAATTACTTTTAATTAGCTGTAGGAAGCTAGGAGTAAGTTTTGTAAAAAAGTATACCATCTAAGTTTGGATAAAGTTCGCCAGTGTTCAGCCCAAGCCAGAAGGCTTTGCAACTGTCTGTGCTCACTTCACTGTGCCTTTCAGTGCGGCATTGTACAAAAAACAGCCTTTTAAGTTCTCCACCTCTTTGAAATACAAGGCAAATTCGAACTTTCATATCAGGAAACATATCTATGGGATAACAAACTGTTTTTGTTTGTTTATTCCCCCATTCCCTCCTCCCTCCTTAAACAAGCAATGTACTTAAACAAGAACAATTAAATTAAATGAATGCTTGTCATAGGTCTTCCTGATAATTATGCATTGCTTAATTTTATCAGCATTCATCCTCTCGGTTTGCTTCTTCACCTATAATCTTACAACTTACAGCTCCACTCATAGAGGAACTATTACTAATTGATGTACCTGCTTCCAGTTAATTAAGCACAAGAGAGGATGAAATGTCATTACTTAGTACAGGGCCAGGGTCACCATGTGACCAACTCACTCTCCCTCTACTCTGTTGGAAGGAGTGAGAGCAAAAGTAAAAAAAATAAAAGCCTGTTTATTTATTGTATGTTTGCTGTTGATTCGGACTCTTCCTGTCACGTCACCCTGAAGATACAGAGATATACGAAGACACACATGCACACAGATAGGAACCCAAATACCTAATTTCTGTTAACAGGTTACAGATTTTCAGATGGGATGACTTGGAGTCATGTTAGTAACCCTGTACACGTAATCATGCATTTCTCTTGTAAATATTATACCAACAGACGTATGCCTCATAAACAAGGATCAGCTTTGCATTAAATTGTCTAAAACTGACTGAGTCAAATAATGAAATAAATTGGAAAAGAGAGAAGATAGGCATTTCTTGATTTAAATAGGCTGTCTACCCGTGAATCGAGCAGGAGAAGACTGCAACAGCTAAAACAAATAAGAATTTCAGGGACACAGATTGAGCAAAAAAATTATTTCTAAGCAGGGTTCTTAGTGCTTTCTCAAAGGGTCGTGATGGGGATCTGAAGGCCTCCTTTTTCTCCAGCTCCTTAGAAAACCTGAAATGCTGAGCCATGCTAGATGACAAATTTTGCAAAATGGGTGATTTGACAGTGTGGCTGTGGTTCTGCACAAGGTAGGACATATTCTTTATCCTGCCAAAACACTGGAAACAGAGTTTATATACGAAAAATGAGCCCAGACTATTTCCCCCACCCTTACTTTGTGTTCACACTGCTGATGTTGACCTTTTGTGACCAGGGCTGAGACATATGTCATACTCCGTAATAAGCAATCCTAGGCCAAAAGCACCAACAAAATGTGGACAAAGCAGCCAGGAACAGTAACCGTTAAACCACATATAGCTCAAAATCTCTCCTACCAGAGCTCTGACTTCCCTTAATGCTTGTTGGTGTCTCTTTCTCTTATACATAGCTGAAGAGCACCTGTGAATGTTTTTCACTAAGGACTATTAAGAAAGAATTATTTTGTTAGGATGCAAAACTGTATTCTTTATTTAGCTCTTTAGCTCTTTGATGTATGCTATATGTTGTTATGCTCAAAGAAATACTGGATCCAGTCATTTTATTTTTCTATTGCTCTTGTTTATTGTTTGGCAGAAAAATTATGTAAGAATAAAGCTCTGGTCCTTTACGCTTACTTTAAAAAAGTGATCACAAAATATATGCTCTGGAGACAATAAATGCAGATTCTAAATTTTTAACATCGTGTTTAAATATGATAGTTATTATGATCCTTTGTTTTTTTAAGTCAAATTAAGTGGCATCTTTATTGTTCTCCAGGAAGACCTGCCCCAGCACCACAAGACACGGAAGTGCTGAAGAAAGGCTATTAATGAAACCCCAGGACCTGTTAGCAATCATTCCGGGGAAATCTGAAGTAAAGCCAGAGTAGCTGATTAGCGAGGAATCAGTTACCATCTTTAAATCTTTGCCTGAAACATATGAACAGTGTTCCATATTTGTTAAAAAAAAAAAAAAAAAGTATAAAGGGTTGCTTTTGCAGCCTTTAAATTGATTATTTCAGAGATGTAAACTGAGGAAATTAATATTTCAACACATGGAAAGCTGACAAAAAGGATCAATCATTTGATACTGGGGAAGAATCTCATGTAGGAATTGTTGCCTGAAATGGTCTGAGTATAAAGGTGTAAAAATTTCTCCCAGGGCTATTTTAACAGCAAAATAGGGGTCAAAAGAGAAAAAAATGGCATGCTGAAAGGAAATATATCTAAACAAGTATTTTTAAGAATTAACTTTTTAATATTTACAGAGAATAAATTGTTGGCACATATGGACAGATTATTTTTTCTTATTTTTGTTTTTCTTATTTTTGTCAGATTATTTTCTTATTTTTTCTTATTTTTGTCAGGTTATTTTTGTTTTTCTCTACTTTTATTCAGAGCTCTGTGACTAAATCTAAGGTAGTCTAACTTCTTGCTCAAACAATGGATGTCCACTGAGACCAGTATTTTGATGTTCCAAAACCTTACGCATTGAACTTTTCTCTCTTAATGAATATGTAAAGTCCATGAACTTTCCCTGAGGTCACTACTTCAAATGTTCATACAACCGTAAATCACAGTGATTCCATATAATCTTAAAGAAATGCTCTTAGCACTAACATCAGATGTGAGCTTGCAGAGTGCAACTGAAGCTATCTGTTGTTAACTAATGTGGGAGGCTTCAAAATTGATTTGTTTCAAAATTAGCATTCTTCCCTTCCACCACCCCAAGTGGGAATGCAACATGAGAATTGAGTATAGTTTGATTTTCTTGGAATCAGCATCACAGCAAGAAGAAAAAAAAAGAGAGAGTGAGAAAGAGGGAAGCCTGAAAGTGAGTTTAAATCAAGCCTACTTTGTTCATCAAAGTGAAAGAGATATAAAGTAAGACTTTTTTTTTTTTGCCCGCACAACAAAGTGAAAAGCTGTATGAAGCTTTACAGTGGTAACTCTCTAGGGTGAGAAAGTTCGGTTGATGTAAATTCTCATACTTTCACTGGGTAAGTGAAGGTATGACAGTTTATAAGAGATGTGGATCTGATCCAAATTGCTAAACTTTATCTGCCTTTAAATCTTCTTGATAGCGTGTGGTTCAATGTTATTCTCTGTGCTTTATTATAAGACTTTCAGTATTTTTCTTCTGGCTCAGGAAACCAAATGATATAAAACTGTAAAGATCCTTACTCTTTTCTTAAGTGAGTTTCTAATGCTCATCATAGCAGTAAAAACTTTTAAGTTATTGTCCTGAAGACTTCAAATGTGAAAAGGCAATGCTTAACCTGTTTACTAACTTACAAGAATTGTCAGCTAATTATATTGAGATTTCTGGATGCCAAAATGACACCTTTGGAGCTGATTTTCCTAATGGGAACTGTTTTTTTTCTTTAATTGTTATTGACCAGGGAGTTGGGAAGCTGGAGTATCAAAATTAAAGACCCTCTGGTCAGAGACGCAAAACCTACCAAGTTGTGATTACTTCAGTTCTTCCAGTCTACATTTCTGACTGATCAAAGAGGATGCCCTTCTGTTGGCTGACTGTTACTTGTCACTGATAGCGAGGTTGTAAACAGTTTACAGGGCCCTTTTCATTGTGTTAAAACTCAGCTATAGAACAAAATCAGACAAAATATCAGCTATATGACTGTATGGATTTCTAAAAGAGCTGGGAAACCAAATGTATTGTAAAATGCATTAAGATGTTTTAAAGGCATTTATCTACCTGAATTGTCTTTTCAACATAAAATTTATGTTTTTGCTATTAAAAACAAATAAACAAAAACAATCAAATGCAAATTAGACAGTGGCTCTGCTCTTTTACTGAATTTCATTAACTGTACTCTCATTATTCCATAATCTTATGTCTGGTACTTCGTTTCTTGTTTAAATAATAAATATGCTAGTCAATATAGAAGTTTCATAGGTAACAAAGCCGTTAAAAACATATTAACGGTGGTAGGGAGAAACAACTGAATAATTTCATTTCTCCAACACAGCAGCCTTTTAATCTACCCTTTGTAGTGCTTTACACAAGCCTAACCCTGTGATACCTGTAATCAGCATTTCCTATACCTGGAGTTGAAGAAGTTATCTATTAAACAACACTGTTGTAACTCTTACTTTTAACTTTGAATTTTCCAAATTTATTTGATGTAACAAGTGCTACATGGTTGCATGTGGCTTAAATAGTCTCCAAGGCCTTTTTCTCACAAGCAGACCCTCCACAGGTATTAAAAAAAAAAAAAAAAAAAAAAAAAAAAAACCCTGGGAAAACATATCCATTTTGTCTAATATAATTATTTCCATTTGTTCTTACAGTTCGTTGGAAAAATCTGTTTAGAGAGAATACATTTACTCTGAAATTGTTAGGTGACTGTGGAAACACCTTAGAAGCGATCACATTACCAAGTTTGCTGCTGTGAGCTTTGCTCTCCAAGTTAGATAATGAGCCACAGAATACCGATTACAAGGTCTCAGCATTATCCAATTTTTGTTTTATCTTCACTAGAGCATTGAAAAATACTGCTTTCAAATATTTGTTACTCTAGAGTATGTATACAAATGGCAGTGGCCTTCAGAATTTGTCTGGCTTGCTTGAATTCTTCAACTATCAAAATCAATAATCAATAGCAACTATAACATTTTCTTATAGGTTATCTGATGTGATATATCTTGGTGGAATGGTATGCTTTTCTTATTGTCTCTATAAATGCACCCAGACCGTAGGCAATTTCTATGATCTTCTTAACTCTCAGACTATGATGCTTTAGACAGCTGTAGTATTGTAGTATAAGTAATTTAATTAACTGCAGCTACAAGGTGCTACAGAAGGAGTTATGTGCAGGAACTGAAGTTACTGTTTCATGCTCGGTAACTAACATGAAATAACTCCCTACTTCTAGCAGTTACTGAAAGACTGCTTGCAGAGTGGATATATTCATGATAACATTTTGGTCAACTGCAGGCAGACTAGTTTCCTGATACTTCCTCTAGTTTTCCTTCCGCAACCTTTTCCTATTTCTATAGTCTCATTCAGACTGAGAGGGTTTTTATTTCCTTTGCCTTCACCAGAATCACGCAGTGTGAATTGCAGCTATAATTGAGTCACACTAAGATGTTACTGACTGAAAAGTGCAACAGTATTACCTATATTTTTTCTTTTCTTTTAATTCAAATTTAAATGAAGTAAAGTGTTAAAAGCAATGCAACAATGTAACAGAAACAGTAGGCAAGTGACAAGATCTTGTGATAAATAAATAGGACTGCACTGATGAATAAAAAAGTTAGCAGTGGATTGTACCCTATAGTGTCCAATAAGAAGTGAATTTCCTCTTTTTTCCTGTATGTATCCAGAGATACACTGCATCAAGTGACGAGTTTTGCTTTTACAGAATATGTACTGTAATTATTTATCTCAAAATACTGTGGAGAATATAGATATGCGTATATATATAAACTTCCGTGATAACTTGTAGACTTGTCCTAAATTATTTATCCCTGTTAAAAAGAACTATTTCTCACAAGGGATACTAAAATTATCTTAATTTAAAAAGCTGTGGCCTGTGTAGCTCTGAAATAAGGCAAAAATTAAGAGGAAATAGTGAAGTAAGGATTATGCCAGATGTATATTTTCCCCTTCTGTAACAGAACAGAAAACTGAAAAATGTCATATAGTGCTTTCTAAGACCCACATGACTGTATTTATTATTCTTAAAAGGAATTTGAAAGACCAAGGCTATCACAGTTTCCAAATCTCCTTCCCCTCCAGTGGCTTTACACAGAATATAAAGTTATCTTTTTGTGTTGTGTCCGAACAACATCAGTTCAGGCAAGAATCAAAATGCTTAATTTACTTCAAGGACGTGGACTGCAGTTTCCTCTATTTCACAGCCTTCAAGCTCACTCCTAAAAAGACAAACTAGTCTCCTTTGATTAATTACTGCAGATCAATTTGTGCCATATATTTTAAGTAAAATATTGAACTCTTTCCTTCAGAAGCTGGCCGAAGTCCAGGGTAAATAGTGTATAAGGCTGAATCAACCTCTAATCAGTAATTATCTTCCTCTGTTGTACAATTAAGTTAATCAGGCAACTTCAGTGGACAGATAAATGCTCTCATTCATCTGCATTTCCTTGTACTTCCCAAACATAATGACTGGTTTTAACAGCCTTTCTCTGCCAGGATGTCTCAAAAATTATTTGTACTGAAATAAAAAACCTTGCCCAAATCAGGGTTGATTGATTTCCTAACAATATTTGTCCAACACATAATTAGTTCCTTCAGTTGTCAGCTATAGAGGTTTTTGCTTGTCAGAATGAAAAACATCAATTAATTGCATATAAGTTCCTTTTAAATTAAAATATTTGAATCCAAAATTATTTCCTTTTGTACAAAGAATTTGTAAAACACAAGCATAAGAAAACAATTTCACAGACCTAGAAATTTTATCTCTACAAGTTTATAAAAAATAATAGCCTCCTAAAAACTTATTAGCTCAGAGCTGTTTAGGAGTATTTTTAATTGAAAAGTTTTATCATCAATTTGTTAGAATGAACTCTTCAAATGAAAGGCTCATTTCAACCAATTTTCAACATACTTCTGACAAAAATTAGAAACTGTTGAAAACTTTTCTAAAGGAAGGGGGGGAATTTGACATAAAAGGAGTTATAATAATTAAGAGGAGAAGAGAAAGAAAGACTGGGATCCTTGCTTTCTCTTTCTCTCTCCCCCCCTCCCCCCCCACCCCTTTTTCCCCCCTCCCTGCCCAGGAAAAATGTTCAGTAGCTTGAAAATGTTCTCAGTGGAATAAAACTTGTTCTGCTAAATCAATACCTATTACACTAGGCTGTTGTCAAAATCCCAGGCCATTCTGGGTTATTGACCCAGCACTGGTCTCCTAGAAATTCCTAGGCTTCCTAAAGGTTACAAGCTCATCACCATTGGTTCTAGTAGAACAAATCTGAAAGGATGACCTAACAGCAGTATGATTTTTCTGTTACCATAATGAAAAGGAAAACAAAGGAATGACTAATTTCCATTAGAGAAGATGATACCTTTCAGGGAAAGAATTACACTAACTTGGAACCTTCCCCTCTTTCTTCCCATAGACATTATGCTGCCAGATAAAGCATGTTCATATTGATTCAAAAAGCTAATTCAGAATCTCATTATTGACAAATCTATGCTGAGACATATTGTACTTTCACCTCAGACTAATCTCTCCATATGCAACCTGAGTGAAACCACACCGGGCTGATACGCTGTTAAATATTTAACAAGTCACTTTAAACTAATGGCTGTGTGTATGTCTCCTTCACAGCTCAGCTCCAACTGTTTCCTGGCAGGTAAATGAATGTAAGCTAATAAAGTGAAACTTCAGCACTGCAGAACTGTCAAAAATATATAATTTCTGTCTAAATTTCAGTCTTCCTTTTAGATGGTCTATTGCCCCAGACAATGGAAAAATTTGCCCTTTTGACATGCAAAGTAGGTATTCTTCACCCTTCCGGCCACAAAATTGAGAAGTAGTGACACTGGCAGAATTTTTTCTGATGACAGTTTTTTTGACTGCAAAATGCCTCTTCATTTAAAAGAAATCACCAGAGGGCCACAGGTAGCTGAAAAATGCAGAAGAACTGTCATTAAAACCAGGGCCATTTAGCCTAAATCTGTGTCTGATATCTTTAACTGTCTACATTAGGAAGCAGCATGATGAGTTCTCCCTGATATATCCGTTATATTCTTGCAATCTATAGCTTAATAATTTCTTTACCTGAAGATTACGTGAAATAATCAGTGTGAACGCTTGTACTGAATCATTCCCTCATAAACTTCTCCATGTGATTTTTGAACCTAGGACACCTTTTGTCATCAGGAATGTTCTGAGGTAGTGCCTTTCAGAAATGAATTATACATATATGTTTATTTTTTCTGCTGCCTAATAATTTAGTTTACTGTTGCTTCATTTCTGCTTACAAGAAATACATATAGCTTATTCTCTTAGCATGTTCTTTTTGCAAATGTCATGGACCACTAACATTTCTTCCCTCGGCCATTTTTCTTTCAGGTTGAAGCATCCTAATCAGTTTAACTTTTCTTTGCACAAGCATGGTTTCTTACCTCTAATAATTCTGGCAAGCCTTTTCTGTTCCTTTTAAAGCATTACCGTAACCTTCCTGACATGTCGAGATGACAACAGCATACAATATCCCAAATAGCATCACAGTTTTATGGATCTATCTAATGATATTTTATGTTGTGTTCTCTGCGTCCTTTTTAATAATGCCTAATTATAGTCTAGTTAACTTTTTGAATGCTGCCAGGTATCGAGCTGACATCTTCAGAGAACTGTTGTAGTGATTCTGGTATCTTTGCTGACTAGTAACATTGTATTTAAAACTTGTGCATGAATAGCTATGGTTGTTTTTCAACATGTATCCTACTTTGCATTTATTGAAATCTCTGATAATACAGTATCAGAAGATAACTGTAATTTTCTGTAATTTTAAGTTAATAATTAATATTAATCTAATAACTAATATTAAACTTTTTAAATCTTGAATAGCTTGGCATCAGAACCAAACATCATATTTGTTTTCCATCCAATTTGAAATGAAACACATTTGAAGTGGAACGATCTCTGCAAAACTGACCCTGTATAGTTCCATATTTATATGTAATGATAATCTTTAACACAATGTAGTAGGCTGTACGCTGAGAAGTTACTGCTTTACGTCCCTGAAGATCGGGGATGTAACATTTAGAGACTGAGAAACCAGCAAAAACATCTTTTCAATGTGCAATGGAAACATTATGGTATGATGAATAATTTTATGATGGCAACTCTAACACACTTCTCCTTCATATGACTGTTTTACATAGCTGTTTCTCAAACAAAGTGGGTTTTTTGAGTTATTCCAACACTGGAGCTGCATTAGACTTCTAATGCTGCACTGCTTATGGGAGCTGAAGGTTCAAAGGCTGGTAGCATCCTTCTGTCCCACCGGCCATGCAAATGTCTAGAAAGAAGGTGTATATGCAGTGACGAAAGAAGAGTTCTCATTGAGCTGCTCCCGTAAAAAGATTAGATTTCTCTATCTGATGTCTCGTGAAACAACGTGGCTCAGTAGAGAAGAGATTATCAACTGAAGTGACTCAAAAAATAGTTTCTAGTTTGTCAAAAAAGTTAAATAATTTTGATTTATTTCCGCTTTCCTCCTTTTCCTGATGATAATTGTGCAGTTTTTACCTTAGCATCATATTTTACAGGTAACACATTTTTTAACTAAAAAAAAAAAAAAACTGCATTGGTAAAACGTTTTAACTAAAAAAAAAAAAAAAACTGCATTGGTAAAACTTTATCAACAGGCAATTAATTACATATTAACAGTAATTCACCTAGAACAACTACAAACATACAGAACCTCACCTGAAACTGTGAAAAAAAGTCTCATTCTAAGCAGAGAACAGAAAATGCATATTGCAGTGGCTGGTACTCATGGAAGAATAGAATGAAGAACTCCTACCTTCCACGGTAAATCTACACCAGCTTTAGCTTGCATTGGGAGGCCACCTGGCAAAACTCTTTTTCATTTGATATATTCATGTGATATAATTGAGAGTATTAAAAATCTGGAGAGACAGAAAAAAAATAAAATTAAGTAACTACCCTCGAAATGGAGTTGGAAGGAGATTAGCCAAGATAATAGAACCTCTTCGGTTCCCCGGACACCTAGCCACAAAGGGCTTAAATAAAATGATGACAACTTTATCTCTGAACATGTTATTTAACGCTTCATCTATGTAACTCTCTTCACTTAAGTGGTCTTGATTTACATGATTCTATGAATTAAGACAACTATGCTTAGTGAATTAAACAGTGAATTAAAATGGCCATGACTCACCTTAGCATCTGTACTGGTCAGCATGCAACTGTGCTGCCTTGCATTTTGTGAAGCAAGTTCACATATTCTTAAAGGAAGAACCAAGCCAGCTTTTCCACACCTGTTATGTCCAATCTGTTACCACTTTGCATCATTCAAGCTACAAAGTAGGTTTTTCAAGTTCTCCAGCTGTTAAACTACAAATCATACCAGTCACGTGGGCCAAAGAAACGTGCCTTATTGTTAGTCTTAGTAGACTACACAAGGAATTATTATTAGTCCGGTTACAATGATACTAGCATTTATAGTTCAGATTATATTCAGTTAAACCTGTATAATCTAATAATTTAGTATATATTACTCTCTCTGCTGCTACTCTTTTCTTTCTAATGCCCTGCTGGGTCATAAGATTGATGACTTCAATCCGGAGGGTGGTTAGGGAAATAAAGGGAGTCTGTAGGGTGTTGTATGTATCCTGAGTCCTGGTACGACTGAAGTAGATGCTGCATCTTCCTCTTCACTCTTGAGTCCTCTTAGGGTAATTTTCATTTGCTTACACTACCATATTGTTCTTCCAGCGTTAGTTCATGAGTTCATTTGAATTTATTACAAACTTATGTTTTACGTTTATGGGATACTTGTTCTTCGTTGTCTTTTTCATTCTCTAAAAAAAATCCTCATCTCCTACAGCTAAATTCCTCTACGGTTTGTCAACGACTTGTCTATCTCCTTAGGGCACCTGGTATCATCCTTGGGTCTTCAAGACCTTTGCTACCTTCCAGTGCTTGTAACTCCTCTGGGCTACATTTTTATTCCAGGGTCATAGATAATTCATTTTACCCTGAAGAGATGCTTGCTGCTAGCTGTTAATCACAGGAATACAAAAGAGTAGATTTTGTGCCACGCAATTGCACAAAGCCAAGCAAAAGCTTAGCTTGCTTGTTTTGACAAATTAAGTAATAGCCAGCAGGTGATAAAATGTGAAGTAATGCTAAATAGAAGGGAAAGCAATTGATTTCCCTGCAGAGTCTGGCAAGGGAGATTTAAGTGTGACAGATGGGCTTCAGGAGGGCTTGGGCGTCTTTCCTTGTGCCTGTGCCACCTATGTTCCCTGTGGAAAATATAAAGGGAATATAGAGAGTAATTTGGGGTCCTCAAATATGTGAGCAACATATCAGCTCTGCAGGCATTCTCCTCAACAGAAGCAACGTATTGTTTTGTTGACATGAACCAAAACTTTTTCCTCTTTTCGGCAAACTTGCAACAAATAACCATCTCATAGCTTATTGCTCATTGGCATGACCAAGGTGGCTTTATCGACTTTTCACAGAATCAGAATCACAGAATGGCCAAGGTTGGAAGTGACCTCTGGAGACCGTTTCGTCCAACCTCCCTTGAGTAGGGACTCAAGCAGGGTTGCCAAGAGCACATTGCACAGAATCGTGCCCAGGTGGATTTTGAATATCTCCAGGGAAGGAGACTCCACAGCCTCTCTGGGCAGCCTGTTCCAGTGCTCTGTCACCCTTTTCTGAGCTCCTGATACTCAGCTAATCCAAGAACAGGGTATGACTGTTGTAACAGACCTTGGCTCAAGATGCAGGGCAGAAGGTTTTCTGACCTCCTCTAAGCTGTGCTATGGGATACCACCTGAGACTTTGGGATTTCAAATGACATTTTCCTATATGTCCTTAGAAAAGGAACATTAGGAGTCATAATTTTTTGACTACTTTACATTATTTTAACATTATTTTCTTTTAACTGATAGGTGGTCAAAATGTAACTTCTCTTCTTTCTCCCTTTTTTCCTTCCTTCACAGTAGGTAACAAGACATTATAGTTACAATAAGGAATAAGAGAGGAGCTTAGCTTGTGTTGATATCTGAAATATAACAAGCACTGAAGAATGTTTTCATGTTGTAAAAAATCATGTAATATAAAAATATTTTCTACATTTTATAGAAATATATTTTATATACTTTGACTTAGTTAAGTCAAAAACAATTTGAGAGTTTAAAATTTTATCTGCCTAAATTCTATTGACAGATCAAATACTTCATTCTTCCTTATTCTTATGTTAAAATTTTCTCTCACTTAAGAAATTGAACTGTATGCCAGAGTGATGTACTTAAAGTTAACAAAAGATTTTACATTATAGGAATACATAGTAACTCTGTCATGAACCTTAGAATATTATTAATATTAAGGGCTTTAACTTCTTAATTTTTATGATTTATTCTCACATTAATATATAATTCATATTTTTCATTTTATATTACTTCTCAATTCTTCTGACAGCACTAGGTTATAAAACACTCAACTTTCTGTTCCTTTGGATTATTTTAAAGCTTTAACCTTTGTGATTTTAAATTAAAATACATTTTCATGTACTTGCACAATAGGAAAAGAAAATATGTTTCCATTTGGACCTACGAGACTTGTTTTTTCATAATGACTAGCTTAATAATTAGATATTTTGAAATGAACACGATTTCATTGCAAGAACACTAGCAATATAACCATCTTCCTTCCTAATATTAGAACGCTCTTTCTATTTATCCTCACCAGTAATTCTAGTTAGGAAACTAATGACAGATAATTTCGTAAATACCTAAGCAACCATTCACTGACATGTGTGAAGGTATGACATTTTTTTGTCAGCCGGTACTTGGATTCTATCATTTGAATTATTATACTGAAAAACTTCATCTGTGACTGGATGTTGGCAGATATTGGCAGAGGAGACCTTTCTAAAGGCAGTAGTAAAGTTATACGTCTTATTTTAAGAGTATGGCTGTTAAAGCAAATAAAGTACTCTCTAGCCATTTGCTACTTTTATGAAATGACCTTTACCTTGCAATAGTCTCTTAGGTTCCAGTGATCGCTATTTCTAAAGCCTTTATTTAGCAAAGTAATTCAATAAGCACTTGAAGAGCTAGCTGTTCAGCTAAACCAAAGTCCAAATTATGTGAAATTTCTATAAATAATAGTAGTGTATTTGGGTCCTTTAAAGTTGAACAGCAGCAGCATCAACAGCAACAGCCTAAAATCCTGTGTAAGCTGCTGAGAAGCTGCGATTGCAGAACTCTATTTGACTCAGTTTAAGGGGCACCAAACAGAACAGACTGCAAATATGGGGTTTATTGGTCATCCTTCAGCAGGATGGTCCCCTCAGATGGGTGCTGGGACTGATTTCATTCAGTATCTATATGAGCAACCAAGTGGTGGCAAAGACAGACAGACAAAAGAGTCAAAGCTGTCAGATACTAAATTCATTTGGATTAAAAAAAAAAAAAAGATGGCAACAAATTCCAGAAGGAGTTCACAAAATTAAGAAGAAAGACATTTCAAAATTTCTATAATGTAAGCTTTCACTGAGAAATCTTTATTCAAAATCTAATGGCTATAGTTTCAGCCTGGCTTTGTGAATAGCTTCTTACAATCATGAACCAAGGCAACACTCTGCGCTTGGAGCAGACAACATACATTGGTCACAGGTCATGTGATTAACCTCTTCTTTTTTTTTTTTTTCCTACAAATGTGAAGTATTTTGCACTATATGCCTCTGAATCACAAACCATCTTTAACAGAGTAGTCAGTATAAACCTCTTAATAAACGTAATGTGTCCTATTTAGGACTTAATCCATTTAATTTAGGAGATGGCTTTATTCCTAAGGCCCTGGTTATTCAATATATTAGTTAATGAGCTATTGGCTGAACTACTAGAAGAAGCTGAAGGAATAGGAAGCAGAGATTTAAGTTTTATTTAGATTACTGTTTTGGTAAGGAATACCAAATGTAGTAATATTGTTTAGAAATAAAGTATGCAATTCAGATGGAAGCAAAACCTTGTCTCACAAATATTTTGATAAATATAGGAGGAAACAAAGCATGATTTACCAGAGTGAAGGCATGTTCATTCTCCCAGAGAACCTGTGCAAAAGGTTTGCCCAGTATGTTGGGAGATTAATTTCAGCTTCTCTGCTCATATCTACCGTCATTCTCACCTCTGTAATCACCAAGTTATAAGTTGTTCCTATGGCTGTTCACCCTCTATCCTCCACTGATGCTTTTAGATGCTATTGCAGTCCAAAAAACAGGAGAGATGGCACATACTGCAGTGAGATTGACAATAAGCAGTAGATAACAGGCGTATGATGCTGTATTCTGAATTACAGAACTGTATTTTTTGTCATCATTAGCTTTTTGTTACTGCTGTAGTGCCAAAATAGTTAAATTACTGCATGTACAATTCTATGCCATCTGATTTTTTTCACCTTCTTTATCCTAAATGAATGCAGAGATAAAATAACTTACAACCTGCAAAACCATTATATAAAAATTACAAATCCTCTGAGAATCAGCTATGTGTTATATTTTGGTGCAGTATTTCAAATAAATGTTTTAAAGGAGAAGCCCATCGTTTTAGCAAAATACTTAAATATAGCCCATTTAAAATCAAACAATACACTTATTTAGAGATTAAAAAGAGGCAAAACTGAATATTCTTGCATAATAAAACTATATCTAGGCTCTTCAGTCGCTGAAGCTCTAATGAAAACTCTGGGATTTTCCCACATTGCAATCTGTCAAGTTCAGTAGTTTTATGCATATTAATGTCAGGAGGCTATAAATATTTTTTTTCATTTTTATTTTTATAGTTTTTGTCAACTTTGGTGTATGATTTGTTCCTATAGTAGACCTATAATAGAACTCTACCAATTTCTCTATTCTGTAATAGTGGAATCCCTTCCTGTTAATTTTCTTTCTGTTATTGTGGTAAAATATGCTTTTTTAATCAGATCAGTTTATTGGTAATATATCGTGTTTTATTTGCTTTTTATTATACAGTCTAATCACTTTGAATTTTTTTTTCCTTCATTGGTGATTGAATCTATCTTTTCATTTAACTTTAAATATAGAGTAAAATTAAGAGGTTAAAGTATGACTGAATTTTTAAATTGAAAAAGGTAAACTGACATTTTGGAACTCATCATAAGCCTATTAGCAAAACAGAGAAGAATATCAGCAGGAATTTCAAAATCTCAAATGTGGTCAGAACTCTCAAGCAAATAAAAACTAGACGTGATCAGATATTTTTCCCCGTTTCACTATGTGCAATTGCACAATTAGGGGAAATAAATGAAGTCTGAAGAGGTATGATTCTTGCTGCCCAAGTAAGCAAATAAAGAAATTTCTATAATCTCATTAATCTGTGGAGAATGAGCATACTTTCAGCAACACGTAAACTTTGCCCAAGAAGCCAGGACCTGACAGCGTTATTTCCATTCCCTCTATCCCAGTCAGTAACTTAACCTGCTTATGTTCAGAAATAGAAATGTTGATGCCTAGGAAATTTCAGTTCCAAGTCAAATTCAAATTTAAAGTTATAGCTCACAGAACTTCCCAAACTTGAGCAGTACAGGCTAAAGCAGCCACAGCTACCCCTGGTAGTTAGGCTTCAAGGGAAAAACGGGTGGATACCTTTGGACCTGAAGCAGCTAACTCACAGTGTAGGCTCCTTTTGCATTGGTGTTCAGTCATCTTTAGCTTCTGCAGCTGTAAAATCTGAAAAGTAGCAGTATTTTACTGCATTGTAGAAGTGTTTAGAAGTTAAGAACATTTAATGCTGTGCGGGTTGGATGCTATAGTAGTGAGACCTAATAGGGTAGATTGGACAATATTTCCCTACTTTACATCCAAAAAAAAAATCAAAAGAAGAGTATTAAGTATAAGCTGCTATGGGAAACATTCCAGCACATGCATAGGAGTTCTTGTTACTTTCCCCACACCTGAAAAATGAATTTACCAGTATAAAATTATAGGTGTTCTGAATTCACTGTTCAAAAGGAAGAAAAAAGTCCTTTTTTTTTCTTTCTTATTAATCTCATTATTTGGGAAAGATTTATTTCTATTCACTAGTTATTTAGCATTTGGTGCAAATTAAGGAAGGAGGAGGAAGGAGAAGGGAGAAAGTAACATTACCTAATCCTGATGGTGGGATGAGAAACAGATAGTTTAAGGTAGATATTGACAAATATGTTATGAAGGATACCAATGTGCTGAACCATTTGGATACTTCCCTTCACAGTAGTCTTAAGACAGTAGTCTTAACTGCTTCTTTTCCTAATATCACTATCTCTAGTCTCAAACTATATTGAGAGCCAAAGATATATTTTTTTTTCATTATGATCCTTCAGAATTGTCACACACTGTCTCCCATCACATCCTCCTCAGCAAGCTTAGGAAGTGCAGGCTGGATGAGTGGAGGGTGAGGTGCACTGAGAACTGGCTAACTGGCAGAGCTCAGAGGCTTGTGACCAGGGGCACAGAATCTAGTTGGAGGCCTGCAGCCCACAGTGTCCTCCAGGGGTCACTGCTAGGTCCAGTATTGTTTAACTTCTTCACCAGTGACCTGGGTGAAGGGACAGAGCGCACCCTCAGTGAGTTGTTTACTGATGACACAGAACTGGGAGGAGTGTTGGACACACCAGGGGACTGTGCTGCCATTCAGAGGGAGCTGGACCGACTGGAGAAAGGGGCAGAGAGGAACCTCATGAGATTCAACAAAGGCAAGAGCAGGCTCCTGTATGTGGGGAGGAAGAAACCCAGGCACCAGGACAGGATGAAGGCTGAGCTGGTGGAAAGTAGGTGTACAGAGAAGGAGCTGGGACTCCTGGTGGACACCAAGTTGACAATGAGCCAGCAATGTGCCCTTGCAGCCAAGAACACCAGTGGCAACCTGGGTTGCATTTGAGAGACTGTTGCCAGCAGGTGGAGGGAGGTAATTGTCCCCCTCTCCTTAGCCCTGTTGACATCATACCTGTGTTACTGTGTCCAGCTCTGTGCTCCCAAATACAAGAGGGACATGGAGCTCCTGGAGTGAGTCCAATGGAGGACTACTGTGATGATTAGAGGACTGAAGCATGTCTCGTATGAGGAAAAGCTGGGAGAGCTGGGCCTGTTTAGCGTGGAGGAGAGAAGACTGAGAGGGGATCTCATCAGTGTATATAAATACCTAAAGGGAAGGTGTCAAGAGGCTGGGCCTAGACTCTTGTTAATGATGCCCAGTGATAGGACGAGAGGCAACAGGCACACATAGAAACACAGGCAGTTCCATCTGAATATGAGGAAAAACTTCTTTACTATCAATCAAGATGACTTGAGGACAGGTTGCTCAGAGAGGCTGCGGAGTTTCCTTCCCTGGAGATATTTAAAATCTGCCTGGACACAGTCCTGGGCAACATGCTCTCAGGGACCGAGCTTGAGCAGGGAGGTTGGACGAGATGATCTCCACAGGTCCCTCCTGACCCTGGCCATTCTCTGTGATTATGTGATTCTGTAAAGGAATACCTCTTTGTTAACACATTTCGAAGAAAACTTGCTGGAGTTAGCCAGTTCTTGAATAACCTCCTCTTTCCTCCCCTCCCCCCCCGCCATTACTTATTTTTTCCTAGTCTTTCACCTCTTTTACAGTTAACTACATATGATTTATTTCCAGGAGAAAATTGTCTAATTTGTCTTGAAAAGAAAGACAATGATGACTCTGCATTCACAGAGGACATTGAAATTTTAAATGCAAGGTGCAAGGGGCCTTGCAGTTGGTGGCGCTGAATGTTTTAACCAGGTGCAAGAGGACAGTTTGAAATTCATAGGATGAAATATCTGGAGTTCAGTATTCTTCTAAAACAGAGCAGGTTGATTCTTTCATCTGATGCAGAAGGGAATGATAGTGGCAGAAAAAAACACTGCCTGTTTCTGAGTAACTTCTCGTACAATCAGTCACCGTTATTGGAACGTGCCATGTTTCATGAGGCAATATTTTCCTTCAAAATATGCTTATTACTGAAAACATCAAATGCTCCACTCTTTTCTCTTAGAAATAGTGACATGTAAGTGCATATGTTGGTTGAAGGTGTTTAAATGTTAAATTCAGGGAGATGTTAAGACAACTGTCTCTGAAACAGCCACAGTTCAGTTAGTTCCTCACTTAGACAAAATGATAATGACTTTAGTTTTGTCTGGATGTCATTCACATAGAGTCTCAAGATTTGGTAACCAAATGCACCTCTAATGCAACAGCTTTCTGATAGCTACAGAACACGTTATTACATTCAAGTCCAGTTGAACTCCAACTAGTTTTACAGAAGCAATTTCAGCATTAAAGTATAATGATTATTCCCCTTAAACTAAGATAAAATGAAACTAGGGAAAAGTAAGGGGTTACAAAACAACAGATAAAGGTCACCTTCAGCAGTAAGTAGAGGGTACATGGTTAAATTGCACTTCCTATACTAATGGGTGAGTGGGTCAATGACAATGAGAACAGCAAATATTTTGAAATTATCAAAAAAATACTTGAAATAAACACTGTAAGATAAACCAGACAAGTGCAATCAGAAATTTGGAATTCTGGAAAACTAAGCATGTCAAGTGGAAGCTACGGTCATTTAAAATACTTAAACTGTAATGTTCTTCATTTTTTAATGGTGATATTTATCTCAGATTTCTCCTCAAGGCTTTCAATTTTCAGTCCTAAAATATAATTCAAAACTAAGACACTGCCAAGGTTTTGGCCAGCATTTAATTTGTTGTGAAGGTGCACAGATACCACTGTGAAAACCTTATCTGATTTAGTTAGTAGCACTTTTTTCCCCCCTTCCACCAACTGCTTTTATTGGTTTATGCTGTGTTCTCTTTAAAGTCAATGTAGGGTTTACATGATGGGAAGATTCTTGACTGCTGTCCATTAGATAACTGAAATCTGGGGAGGGAATTCCGTTTACAAAAAATGAGAGTCCAGCCTTTTGGCTTAATTGGGTAAAAATATTGATCATACAGATTTTAACATCACTGCCTTGTACAATATTTTATTTCAGTTACATCTAGTAAACTGTTTCCCTGAAGTCGTTGACTTCTGGCATTTATTGCATACTTCTCTTGCTGAGTTAGCATTTCTTCCAGAGATATTAGAAATGAAATTACTCTTCCAAATGTCAAAAAATATTACAGAGCTTCATATTTTTCAATATTAGCAGTTTATGTCACTTGAATACTAAAATGCTAGCTCTGTACACATCAACATTAGATAACTTCTAAGACGATCTACATGATCTGATATGGAAATAGTGGCTGTGTATTCCATTACCAATGCCACAGACAATCCTATGTCTCACGTAGTGTTTTCAAAAGCTTTCTTGATGCAAGGTTCAGTTTTTTACAGTGAAGAAATGTATGACCATAAAACTATGCTGTAACTAAAAGTCATATATTTAAACACTTCTAATTAGAAACTTAAAACTCAGAAGTATCCTTCTAGCTGAATTTTATAGGACCTTAATTTCTTCTATTATATAGAATAAGAAGTTTTTATGACTCCTTTTTTTTTTTTTTTTGGTAGTTGTTCTCCTGCTGTCATGAATGCCAAATAAATGTAATCTTTGTGTTTCTGACACAGCAGTAATCAGGATACAGCATAACACAAGTATCCTTTTGGGGGAAGGGAGGAGGAATGTTGATGATAGCAATAAAAAAAAAAAAGCTTTTTGTCTAAGCATTTTTATTTTTTAATTAATAAAATTCTGAAGAAAAGTGAATTAATATGTGAAAAGGATAAAAAGATAGCTCAGTGTAATGATAGCATTTATGGGTTTTAGCCAATTTACCATCAATGATGATTTAAGTAACCGCATGAGATATAGAGTGACCTTGCTCTCCCTTACAGGAGACAGTATGTTCAAGGATACTGGATGAACCAGGGCCAGTCAAGAAAGAACAGAACAGTTAGTGTGCACAGGACTTCCTAAAAAGGCAGAAAAGCAGAGATATTATTTTTAATATGATAGAAAAAATATACATATTTGCACCGTCTGTTACTTTTAACAATGATTTCAAGAGGAACTTAGTCTCTAGACAGAACCAAGTTGCTTACATACTTATTCATGCTCCCTTCCTAGAGAAACAGCTCTCCCCAACTCCCCCCCTCCTCCTCCCCCCCCCACCCAAATGCCTGGCGTTTTCTGATTAAAGAAAGACAACGGTATGAGCGTACAGCAGGTGGCTTGTCAAGCTGGCAGATGAATGATCTTCATTAATGGCATCAGAGAGAAGGAGGGAAACTGAGAGCTTCCACGTAAAATAAAGAATACAATTATTATTATTATTGTTACTGTTATTGTTGTTGTTGTTGTTGTTGTTGTTGTTGTTGTTGTTGTTGTTGTTGTTGTTATTATTATTATTATTATTATTATTATTATTTTACGGAGATGATCTGGAGAGACCAAAAAAATCGAGCTGAGCTGTTCAGCACCTTCGTGTATTTCACTAGTGGTCAATAGTAAACACCAGATTTAGGAACGCTTCTCAGGAGTGCGACCGGGTCAGCCAAAGTGGCAGAACGAACCCAGCAGACTAGTCATAAACTAGCAGTGGATTATTGCACTAGAAAACTTCTGAGCTCCAGTAACTTCTTGGAGGTTTGTACTTAGCCATCCGAGATGTCTTCAGTTCATTTCATTCAAATTTTATGTGTCTGCCTGTTTTAGGTTTGATATCATCTGAACCTTGATTTCTCTGATCTATAATCAGTTTGCAAGAGACGCTTGGTAAAAAGCTTTGTTAAAAATTATTTAGATGTGCTTAATGCAGTCCACGTAGAGCATTTTTTTCCCCTTTTTTTAATGATCATTCTCAAAGCTCTCACATCAGGTAAACCTCCAGCTTTGAAAGTCAGAACAAAATTAGGAAGAAATACATGCTTTGAAATGTCTGTAAAAATAAGTTCTTAAGTGTGTTTGACGGGAGATAGTCTAATAAATAAATACATGTTTATGCAAAAGCCAAAAAATTAAATCCAAAGAAGCCAGAGAGATTTTTTTTTTTTTTTTTTTTTATAACACTCAAAGTAGGGGATAAATCCTGTCAATAAATGCTGGAAACTGAACTGAATGGAATTACACAGTCCTTCATACAGAGAAATGTAATAGTGAAAATAAAAAAACGGAAAAGTAATGTCTAATGAAAACCAAGATTCCCCTACTGACTCTCTTTCTTATCCTATATAACAAATTTTTACACCTTCTACATGTGATCATTGCTATATTAACCATAGTGTACTTAAGACTCAACAAGTATATAGGTACAGGTTTGTCTCCAAGATGGATGAAACCGGGCAAACTAAAAGCTAGAGTATTTGAAGCATTTCGGGATGAGGCCCTAAAACAAAGAACCTAAGCAAAAGAGCACTTTTTAGCAAGAATTGTTTCTCAGAGAAAATGCTTTTAATCCCCTTGGGAGACCCTTGTTGACTTTTATATATTTCTAAGTGGAATGCAAGCTTGCATGTGACTAATGGATGCGCCCATGGAGTGTTTTAGAAAGCCTATTTCAATTTTAAATGACATTTATTTTTTTCTCTTTTTATTGTCTATATTAAAAATGTATCATTCAAAATTAAAGAAAAAGTTTTATGTTTTCTATTCAAGCTTTGGGGGGGAAATGATATTTTTAGCTTATATGCAAGATTGATTTCAGGTTTTATTATTTTTTATCACTGTAATGAGGATAAACTTTTATTTCAGAAGTCTTCCTACCATCTATCTTCAAATGTGCAGCAAAAGATCACTAGATCTCAGCATGCTATATTTCTGTGTATCACACATAAAGTTTGGTAAAGAAAAGAAATGCAAAATGCAGCCCTCTCTGGTGTAGCTGATGAGGATTATTCCTGTTGCATTCCTCTGAATTAGAGTTCTGTTCCCTTTAGCAACAGGAAGAAATTGTTCTGTTAGTTTGTGACACAACAGTGCAGGCTGTGTATAAATCTCTGACAAAAGTAAATTTACCTTTGATTTCTGAATAAAGAAATGACATCTTCTGAAATCCTTGCACAATAAAGGTAATGCTCATTATGGCTTTTTTTCAGCATACCTCCTTTCCTACTGATTTCAAAAGAGATCAGGAAATAACAGCTGGCAGCCTTAATCAGGCTCATTGTTAAGATCAGGTAAGAGTGAAATGTATTTCATGCTTTAAGGTATTAATTCAAATGAGGAAAATGAGAGAAAAATAAATAAATAAAAAAGTAATGCTCCTCAGTATCCTCTTAATAAACACATATTCCTGTCAGAACCCCACAACTGCTGCATTAACCACCACAAACTTCAGCAGACACTGAAATAAGTCCTCGGGCAGAACAGCTGTAAATCTGAGAAAGCATATTCTTCTAAAATTTGGCTCTGGGTTTTGGAAATAATTGAAATAGCTTGATATCCGTGTAGATCCTCCCATAGTATACCTTAGATGATTCAGGATAATCCTCCAAAGGTATAGTTTCCAATCCTATTGCTGACAACGATTGTTTTCTACAGTTACATAGTAAGCACTTTTGACAGGAAACAGATTCCTCAGTTTAAAGTAGCTTCGTTTCAGTCCCAGCGTTCTAATCCAAGGCGTGCTGCAGTTATTGCAGTCCTTTCTATTCAGTTCAAGATATGAAGAAATCAAATAAGGACTTTCCTTACTGCAAATCAAATAGCTGATTTTGACCTGCTACTTTTTCTGCTATGAGGTAACAGAGATTTCGAAAAGAAAATTTAGGTAAACTCCTGTTTATCAGAAACAAGAGTTTAAATGCCACCATTTGAATTAAAAACCAATCAAACAAAAACTTTGCTTATTATTTAAGGGATTATAACACCAATGTTATTGCATTTTCTTTTCTTCTAGCTTCAAGTGACCTTTTAAAACTGCCTGAAAATGTGCACATCATCCTTTACTGGTGAAATTTACTATTTTTATGTACATTCCACTTCATCTGTTGCAATGTCACACCTTTTTCCAAGAAGTAAACAGACTGAGTTCTAATGCTGGTATTATTTGTTTGTTTTCAATTGATCCAATTCTGAAATGACAGTATTAAGTAATGAACTATAACTCTTAGCACAACCCAGAACAGATTTCCTCCAGAAGTCGTATGCACATACCAGTTTGTACCTATCAGGAATAGTGCTTATGATGTCTCATTTAGTTTTATTGTTTCTCTGTATCTCACACTTGTTTATGGTATTGATGCATTATCACTTCTCTTATACATATACTAACATCTTTGTAAAGCATGGGACTTTTTATCAGTTAAGAATCAATATCAGCAGCATTGGTACACGGCAAGGTTCTGGAAAATGGAGTTTAGCTTCAGAACCTCAAAGATGTTTTAGCATAGATTTGTCTCCTTCTTTAGATGCCAGGATCTACTGATTAAATGTTCTCAGTAAGCACTAATGCACTCAGCTAACATCCTTTCACCAATAAGCATACATAAAACCCTTTAAGCAAAGAGCCAATGCTGCAGATGTGTGAAAACAATGTCTCTGGTTTAGTCCCTGTTAGACAGAACTCCTTAGGAAATATATGGCAGAAATCCTTAAGAAAGAAGAGATTAATGCCCATGTGCATGTGTGTATGGAATGGGTTTGGTCTCATCACATTTCAGTAACTGGAACTGATTTGAGTAGGATTTCAAGTGTCTAGGCAGTTTGGAAAAGGGCCACTGTTGTCTAATTTCATTTTCAAATCTGTTACCAAAATAGCCCGTGAACATGGTAGTACTGAGCAAATCAGGCCTGGTTTCTTAGAGGTACTTTTCTGTCTAACTCACAGCGATTTTTTTAGTAACTCTGGGATGTGGGACTTCCCTCTTACATAAAAGCTAAGTTTTTTTTTTTTTACTTAGGAGTATTCATGCAGTCAATACCTTAACACTTTATTGATCAGTAATAGTTAAAAAAAAGATAAAGATTTATATTCATTTTGTAAGATTTATATTGATTTTGCATTTAGTACAGGCAGGATGTACCAAAGACATGTATAAGTTCAGGATCCACTTATTTCACCTAATCAGTTCAAGTCAGATTTGTACATGCACCTAGTCAATACGAATTTGCACAGAAAAATGTGTAAGGTGCAGTGCATTAATTAGAATATTTCTTTATTAACCTTCTGGAGAGCAAGTAAATGAGTTAAGGTATCAGAGGTTCAATATGCATTCTATTAATGAAATAATACTTTCTGCCTTAATGTCTAACATATATTGAAATAAGCAAAATTATTTAAAGGATTTCACTGGTATATGTTTCTATTAGCAAAAATGTTTTCCTCATTTTTGAAAAAAATAAAGAGATGAACAAAGTAGCTTGAAAAATTATAAATTTTAACTTAATACTTCTCCAGTCATCTGCAACAATAAATCACAGCATATATAAATAAAAGGCATCTAAATAAAGGCATATACAAATAAGGCATCTAAGAGTATGAAAACTTCTGTTTTGGGTCAGATCACAACTCTATTTGTCTCAGTATCATGTTTTCAGCAATAGTCAACAATGACAGTTCGGAGAATAATGTAAGATGGGTAACATGTTAACAATTCCCCAAATTAAATGTCACCAAATGACAGTACTTTCCCAAGTTATTCCTGGGGAAAAAAAAAAAAAAGAAATAAAGACATAGACTTCCTTTAGAATTTAAATATAGAGTGACTATGGATTTTAGACACTTCTCTTAATATAGTAAACCTGTAGAGGAAACCCATTGTCTTAGGACAAGTTTGAAGATACATTTTCAATACTTCCGAGTGGGTGACTTCCCAGTTAATCTGAGAAGGGGCCATGTACAAAGCTTTTTTAACTTGTGTATGTTTGGCTTTCCTCCACGTGAACAGAAGCTGAGTTGGCTGTAATACGACGATAGATGGAGCTACCTATTTCACAGAATCACAGGACAGTGGAGGTTGGACAGGACCTGTGGGGACCAGCTGGCCCAACCGCCCTGCTCAAGCAGGGTCACCAAAAGCACCTTTCCCAGAACCCTAGGCAAATGGCTTTTCAGTATCTCCAAGCGCCACCGCCTTCCTGGAAAACGCGCTTATTTACCCCTAAAGAAAAAAGCTTTTCTTTGTGTTCAGGTAGAGCCTCTGCCCGTCGATGAGCGCCGAGAGCTGCTGCCCGCCCCCAGCACGGCCAGCACCAGCCCCACAACGCCCCGCTCCACCCGCCACGCCTCGCGCACGCGCTCGGCAGCGCTGCGGGCGCAAGGCAGCCGCCATGGGCAAAGGCCCCAGCGCCTCACGGTCACAGGAGCTCAGGGCCCTCACAAAAGGCGTCACACAGGGTGTCCGCTGGTCCTGGGGCGGCCTGTGCCCCGGGCAGGCCCCCGCCCCTGCTGCTGCCCCAGCCCCCTCGGCTGGCAGACCCCAGCAGAAGGACCTGGGGAAGGTCTCTTTGGCAAAATTGACCTTGGCCTCGCCTGAAAGGGCTGTCGCCTAGAGTCAGGCCTTTAGGACCCTTTGGGAATCTAGGCAAGCGGGCCGGCGTTTCCTGTCAAACGCGGTAGACCCGTTTGCCGAGGCATGGCAAACTCGTGTCTCGTCGTGCGAGTGGTGGGCTCTGCCGGTAGGGAGTTCCCAAGCTGGGACATTGGTATAAGCGCTGCGGGGCGGGTAACAAGGGCTGCCAGGGAGGCTGCACCAGCAAAACCGTCCCGCTGCTTAGCACCATCCTGCTGCTGGCTGCTCTGGGCCTCTAGCAAGTTTGGACCGGGGGTCGCTGACCCTGGGCCTCTACCATCCCAGCGTGCATACGGACACGACCTGGCAGGAGCGCTGCTTTGCTGGCAGGTCCAGGGCTGGAGTAGCATGGACAGTCCCTCCCCGCGGGGCTGAGGGGCTGTTGAATTTATTATTAAAGATAATAAATATTCAGTATAAAATAGTAGCAAAGAGGATCTCTCAAATTTTGAAGAAATGGAAAAATGCTTACACTGCTATATATTTCTGCAGTGCTGGGAAAAAATTAATGTGCTTGCAGAAATAGCAAAGCAGTTAAAAATCTGTTTTCTTTACAAAAATCACAGATGTTTACAAAAATCCTGAATTCAGCATACAAAGGGACGTGTCAGGTGAGCACCTGTTCTCAATTAGTTACACTTTTAAGGGTGTGTGTATGTGTCTGCTTTAAACACTGAAAGCTGTTCTTCAAATTGGAGTGATTCATACCCCGTTCTTTGGTAGGAAATCAACCGCAGGCAGTTCTGATCAATCCACACTTTGTGTGTGAAATTAACCTTCCCGGCTGTCAGTCATATTTGATGCACTGGATTCAAGATATGTCAAGAGACAAGATAGATGCAGATATAGATAGTTAGATAGAGACAGAGATAGATATTTCTAAGTATGGATAGATAGATCTGAAGGTCACCTGAACTCCCCAGGTGAGGTGATCACTAACTCAGTCCACAAGAATTGTATCACTGAAACTAAGTACTAATAGGTCTGAAGCTTACTGTATTATTTCAAATGGAAACCGGAGAAAATCATATCTGATATCTATCTTAAGTGTTAGGTGGCCAGCTCAACTAGCTTTTCCCCACTATGTATTTGTACAGAGAGCTGCAATTTTCATTTCACTATACATCAGCTTTGCAGGTGATCAACGGTTTGTACATTTAAGAATTCATTTGGAAAAAAATTAGAAAAGAACTTCAGAGCAATGTAACACATTTCATATGTGGAAATTACCAGTCTACATCTCTTTGCTCATACTCAAAATGGCAGTAATGATTTATAATTTAAAGCTAAGGATTTTTCCATTAGCTTTGCTTGTGTGTTGGGAGAAGAGTATTTTCAAATTTTCCATGGTTAAACGTGCAGCATTCTAGAGATCACTGTTTTGAACACTTGCAACTAATTCCTATGGAATCTTCAAACTTTCTATTGCAATGTTCAGGTGAGTTGTAAATTTTTATCTGGCACAGAAAGAGAAAGAGTAGAAATTTATGTGGGCTGTCATTTCTAATCTTACTTTTCTTGAATCAAGCCCAGGTTTAAATAAGTTTTAATCTAGACCAAAGAATTGATGGCAGCAAAGAATGACAGCCTTCTCAAACGCCGTATTTTATTGTTATGTATCAAGAATTTTAATTTATTACTAGCTCAGCTGATGTAACCTCATAAGACATTCAATGTGAAAACAACAAGTTTCATTTTAGAGTTCTTATTGGAGACACATGATGGAATAAATCAGCAGTCCTGCAGTAAGAAAGTAACTACAGTCTTAGAAGGCACACTATCCTCAAAACCTTACATATCTATTCACATACAATATATTTTTTTAATTAAATTTGGGTTTAATGGATTAAGTCTGCAGGACATTTCGATTACAAAACATATCTAGTTCATCTGATCCATTATTTATACTCTTCTAAAATGTTAAAGAGTAGTAATTTCAAACAGCCTGAGGGATAATCTCAGTGCTAATTTTAATTAGCTGGGTCTTTTTTAACTGCAAATACTTGAACAGCTGAGAAGACCATAACCTTAAGATGTTATTTATAAGGCCTACATGCTTGCAATTCAAATTCTATCGTTGAAGAAACTAGCTATTGAAGTTTTAGACTTCCATACGGTACGAGCTGCTAAAAATTCCAGAATTTCCTCTAAGTCTAAGCACTTTTAAAAAGTAAGTCATTTGACTACAGACAGCAAGCGTTATAATTTTTGTCCTGAATTTATATATGTGATGTTAAATTTATATTTTATTCTCTTTATACTGATTTCCATTTTTACACGCACAGTAATTTTTAGGCCTTATTGACTTCTATGTTATCTTAAATTAACAATTTACTGTTTCCTGAAGAAAGCTTAGCCAGTATCTCTTGCATATGCATACTTCCCCTAAGGATAATGAAGTGAAGCAAGCCATCAAAACACGTCATATTGCTCTGCCCTTTGTTTCTCAGAGGAATTAAAATATTAAGAAAACGCTTTTCAGCTCAAACTGACTGTCTGTCGGAAATGTATGAAAAAGAGTGAGAGGCTAAAATTCAATACACTATAGGTCATTGACCCCAAGCCAGACTTGAAAAACATGAATTTAGTCATTCATGATATTCCAGGAAATGCCTGTCCTTACACAGAGTTTGGATGAATTCAGGAAAACTCTATGTGGCTGTGTAGTTCACCTTAGATATTGAACTCTCAACCGTGGTTTGCAATTATGAGAAAACAAATGATTTTCAAGTATCTTCAGAACAAGGCCAGGTCACTGGGCCTAAAATTTGGCAGCCCAGTCCCATTTACAACAGTATCAATTATGATGACTTTGCCAAAACGCAAATATTAAATAAGATTTTTAGAAATTTACAAAATGAATTCCTCTCCTTGACACATCTCTCAAGTTTTGGTGGTACTAACTTGGCACAAAATAACATGAAAACCTTTTGGTAGCATAAATACTTTTGTCCTCCTGCCTCCCATTCTGCAGACAGATTTTCGAGAAAAAGCCATCAGGCAACCGGCTGAACATTTGTCTCTTGAAAATCTGACCCTCAGCACTTCCTAGGTAAGTCACCCACATATTTTTCCAAAGTGCAACTCAAAGTAAAGTCAGCAACACACATGGAACTTAAGACTGTCTAATAAGGAAGACGTTTCTATTTAGGCATTCAGTTATGGACATCTGATCAGCCAAATAAGGAAAAAAAATGAATAAAACAGTCTTGATGGAATAGATGATTATGTTGTCCAGTAGAGGCTGGCTAAAAACAGTCTTGCTTATCTTGGAGAATGAGGATTTGAAGTACGTCTTTTAGAATGTATCTACTGGCATTTGAAATGCAATTGTAAATATTTTTAGTCATTTATCACAGGTAGATAAATTCTTATCAGGGAAATATTCCCAAGAACCCCCAGAAATCTTCCACAGTTATTCTGAGAAGCTCCTGTGTCAATGATGCACTCAAAGAATTAGGTAGCCCAGACTGAAGGGGTGTTTCCTGATTATTGTTCTCTTGGAGACAATGACTCTCCTCTCTAAAAACATTTTTCTTCTGATGCCAGTCATAGAAGAAGTTGGTGTCTACTTTACTGTCTTGAATTTCATTATAAAGGCACTCTAAGAAACTTTTCATGGTTTCCCTCACAGGCCAAGATACCAGAAAAGTCCCTATCTTTCTTTCTCCTGCTTTCATTAAAAAAAAAAAAAAAAAAAAAAAAAAACACCCTAATAGACTACTTCAAATTGCTATTGATTTCTTCATGATTTGGAAGTGATTATATCTGAAAGAAAATTATGCACATTCAGCAAAACAAAATGAAGAATTTAATTAAAATATTTATTGCAGCTTAGCTGAGAAATCTTTATCTTTTTCTCCTACAGCTATAAGCATGGAAAATATTGATGAAGATGATGACTTTGTTATACTTGAATGATTCCTTTTTTCCCTTTAAAATAATAATCTAAAAGACAAAAATCAGATTGTACATTGAAAAGTATGCAGTCTTCTTTTACTCCTTTAAGACGTGGAACTCTCATTAAAAGAACGACAGAAGGATCCAAATGATATCTAAAAAAAAGAGATATCAAAATTTTAAATGATTGGAAGGATTAAAAACTCCAATCATGACCACATTTCAAAAGAAGTTCCACTAGGAGAAAACAGACTTTAGAAATGAAATTTTATTTTTTTGAAAATGCTGACATAGTCATTTGTTGTCAATTAGAAAAAGAATGTCTAATTTTAAGCAAATGTCAATGAAGGTTTTTCCTAATTCTCAAATAATTCAAATTAAGAAATATATTTTTGAAGTGTTCTTTTTAAAACAAACATCTTCTACTTCATTAATTTCTCCTATCAAAACCTTCAATTTTTATTGTGTAATTTTGATTTGTAAAGGATTTCTGAATATTTATTCTTCTTACACAAAGAATGCTTAATTTCTGAATCTTGCAGTATGGTGAGAAATGAGCTCCTATGAAATCTGGCTTTGAATGTATGACTCTTCCAGTCCTTTGAATGTGTACAATATTCCTTTTACATTGAAAATTCAAATTTAAATTATTTTTCTTGATTAGCTGTTCACATTCAAAAGTGAAACAAAACCTGAAAAAAAAAGTTTGAATGACGGTTCCTCATGACTTATCTGTATGTGAGGAATTAAATTTACTAGGCAATATAAAATCATCATTTTTGTTAGCTTCCTGGAGGGCAGCAGAGCTTTTTAGATAATGCAGCCTCAATTTGCTGTTAAAATGAGGGGCAGGATAAAATGTTTGTATTATTTTGTTTACACATTGCCGGTTACACAGTAAACATAATAAAAACTATTATTTCATGTGGGTTTGGTTTGGGGAAAAAAAGGAAGAAATGCTATAGAAAAAAAGAAAAAAATATATAGGGTCAAAGAGGCAGACAAAACCTAAGTGGGAAATCTGAGGTTGGAAGGAGAATGAGGAAAAAAAACAGTCATAACCATTACCTGGAGATAAATAGGAAGAACTATGAACACTGATTAGCAGCAGTAGTAACTGAGGTCTGCACAGTAGGGCTGGAAAAAAGAGAGAAGGCAGGAAAAGATCATGAACAGAAATACAATGATAGCAGAAAAGAACAATCTGCATTGGTGATCCCCCTGTGCTGGCACCTATAATTTTTGTGTGCATGGTCCAGAAAGTGCCTACATATTGCCCTATTATGGATTCATGTGGCTGAAAATATTTGGAAAACTGAACCATACTAACTAACCTTTCAGAAATCTGAAACCATTTGTGTTTTCCTTGCAGATTTTGGTGTACATCTTATAGAAGAACAAAATTAAAAGAAGTTAGACCAAGAAGATAAAGCTAACTGAAATAAATTAATTATACATGAAAAATGAAAAAATGAAATGAAATAATTCAATTAATTAAAATAAATACAGACGAAATACAGTGTTTTCTTAAGAAATGTAAGAGATACTTTTCTCCATTTTCTGAAAATACATTCACATGTAGTCTAAAGAAAGACTTTTTTTTTCCCTGGGATGTGCTTAGTCAAGAAGAATTGTGCCTGGCCTGACCTTTTAGTCACAAGATGAGATATTTTTCAAAGATAAAAGAACAGACCTACAACATTTAGAATATGAAGGGGGCGCTCAGGAAGAGTTCCAGTTCAGCACTCTGCCTTCTCCAGTCCGGGTCTGCAAGGTTTACTTGTCCTTTCTGAATCTTCACTCTTCCAAACACCTAATGGTTTATTTTTTTCTGTTTCACTTTGGTATCACCTTGATAACTATGAGAGGAAGACAACTTTAGGAACTGAGATAAGAACTGAGAAGCGCTCTGATAAAATAATAATGGAAAGTGGCGTGTGACTTAATACAGGTCGGTGTTAGCAGCACAAGAGTTTTCATGAATGTGCAAAAAGACAGGGTCTCAGTGGTCTTCAGGGCATCTGTGGAGAAGATACCATCAAGATGATTAGTAAATAAGGAGAAGACACTGGCAGAAACCAGGAAAACAATGCTAATTTTAATGACAAAATAAATAAAGGGCTGGTAAATCTTAGTGCCGATAGTATTGACAAGAATTTGAATATGGGGAAGGCAGAGAATGTGGATGTGGGAAATTAGAGCGAAAATTATATAGTCATAATAATGGAAGGAGGATTTTGTGAGTGACTGCATTTCTTACGGGGGAAAATAGGGAAACGTTAATAATATACAGTATGTGTAGATCAGAACAAAGACTTGAATCTTTACATCTAGTATATTTGAAAATATAACCACTCCCTAGCGCCATAGAAGTAGTATCCTTCTCTAGCAAAACTCATATTTAATTATATAGTCAGAGTGGATAGCTCACCTCAATGCAGAAAAGAAAAAAAAGTCAAATACATAAAATAATTTACTGCATGAGGAACCCATTTTCTGCTTAATAAATTCACTTAATGACACAGCTAAGTTCCACTAAATTCACTTTTAATGGGTGAGCATCTTTTAAATGCAAAGTAAAAATCACTTACCTTTCCTCTCTATTTACATTTCTTTGTACATAGCATGCGATCATTAAATATATTTTAAGCAAAAAAAAAAAAAAAAGCATAGATGAAAAGAAAGCCAAGTACAGACCTTTCGTCGATTCTATTACTGTGTAGTCTAAGAATGAGTGGCTGTTGTACATAGGTATTTTTAAAGAAAACAGCACTTCCCTTCAGTAGCTGAATTATAACATATTCAGTACTCAGTGAGTAAAATAAACCTACTAAGTGACTGATATTGGGAGCACAAGCTGATGGGCTGAAGAAACCCAGTGGTTTATCACATGGGAAAGAATGGTGATATAATAGATACTCGTTAAACTGAAATAAAATATCAACAGCAGCTCAGCTACATAACAGCTGAAGGAGTCACTCATGCTGTGGAACGTAGCTCGTGTTCTAATATGGTTAGATAGTGCACCTCCAGAAGTGGTCCATTTTCCATTAGGTCCATTTTCAAGCCTATATCACTTTCTCTATTTACGCATACTAGCAAGTATCTCAACCCTTATTTCACTGAAAAGGCTGGGAGGTTTCCCCTTCAGTTAGGAGTGTAGGCAAACATATAAATCAAGATTGTTAACCAGAATATTATACATCAGAAGAAAGGAAAAAATTCTGGAAGAGAGAATACAACTCAATTTTGTGGTATTTCTACAGCTGAGATTTCCCAGGGAAGTGCATTCAGGGGAGTTATGCTCCCAAGGATTTATTCTCAAGGTCTGACCTTTATGTTTATATTTGCAATAGAGAATACTCATACCCCATCACTGAAACAGTGTGTGATAAGAGAAAGGGGTATGGAGTGGGAGACTTTTTTTTATCTTTTTGTTTATTCGTTCACTTGTTTCTGAGTAAAAAAAAAAGTAGAGCGAGAAAGAGAAATAAGTCATTTAGGAACATGGACAATGTAGGGAATATATAACTATACAACTGTAATCAGGAATTTACAGCTCAGAGAAAAATTCTGTCTGCCAGATTGTCAGAGTACAGCCTGCTTTCGACCAGGATGTAACCTAGCTTCCATAAGCTTTTAAAAGGGTTATGCTTCTGTTAGCAGGTATTCTAAATGATCAAACCAAAGTTGCTTTGGTTCGAGTAAGAATTATGTTTTCCCTGCTTTTATATCCTTATTATTCTCATCATATTATTTCTAGACCTCTAAACTACTGGAAAGTACATTAGACTACTGACACGAATGTAAATTCATTTCTGAGTGAAATCCCTACACAATGGGATTAAGCAGCAAGACGAAAAGAGAGGTTGTTTACTCAGAGCTTGTGACCTGTCCTGCATCCAGCTGTCTTAGCTCAGACTAGACGAGGAAGCCTGCAGGTTCAATTACTGGTTGAATGGATATTTATGGGTACATTTTCCAGAAGAGTTAAGATGGTTTTAAAGGTGCAGGAACATCTTAGAAAATCTGTGTAAGGCTGTAGGACACTTAATTGCCCTTTGAGATGATACAGTACATTTCTAGAAAATTATAATGAGGCTCCGGTAAAAAGATTTATGTAATTCTGTTATATAAACCCTGGGCCAGCTCCATTAAATAGTGTAAATTAGCATCATTCATTTTCCATATATCTGTATACCAGCTCTTGCTTTCTTAAACTGACTAGATTATTATTTTTTAAGAGTGAATTTGTTGTTTGCAATACCCTAGAGGTAAAAACAGCAAGGTTTCAAGTTTAATGTCACTGAAGATTTATATATATAAATAAATAAAAATATAAATATATATCTACATATATAATATAGTTTTCTTTTACCTAAACTGAAATCAAAGGGAACTGATAAATTTGTAACTTTTTTCAGTTGTATTACTACAGAGACAAGTTTACGTCAGTTGTCCATTCAGAAAATATGAAACATATTACAACTAATATTTCATACCAAAAATAGATGAGGAAATATATAGAAAGACTCATCTATACTTACACATTAAGATAAGTTGTAAATTTCAATCACAATAGCTATTCTGAATGATTTTACAAATAGACACACTTCATTCAGAACAGGAGAGTCTCTTGCAAAGTAAGAACAAATACGTTTTTTCCCAGAATAAAAGTGTCACCTCAGAGTTATTTAGGAATGATTAATATGGATCAGTGTTATGTACAACTTATTTTCTCTTTAAGGGTCTCCAAAATGCTTTTAGGAGGAGTGAAAGTGCTACTATTGAATTTTAGCCAGGTTGAAATTGTCAGGGCTAGCAAGAAAACCCACGCACCACTCAAGAACTAATGCTATCCTCAATGTGCTTTACGACGCACAGCTCAGACAGGATTTCACTTGCGTAGTGCTCAGACCCATATAGGGAGAGGGCACAATGCTATATTGCTGGATACTCCCCAGATATTATTTTTCTGATGGATTATTATAATGCCTGACTAATACAGCTCAAGACCTCAGAATATCACTCATCTGCCAAGTCCGCATTCTCTTACCCATAGACTAAATATTCAGAAGTATCAAGAAAAATGAAGAAATCATTTTCTATATTTCTGTTAGTCATGTGAAACTTGCACTCCATATAAGATAATAGGAGATAGAATAAAGCAGAAAGATAGAGATTGGGACTAAACAGGTGTGCTTAACTGCATGTCTCTGCCGCTATTTACAAAGGAGGTCTTCTCTCATTTTATATGTGTATGTTTGTATGCATTTATGTATTTAATTCTGCTTACTTCTTCAAATTGGTGTTCAAAAATCGCATGCTATAGCCTTAAATCCAGATGTTCTTTGCTCTGTTTCCCTCAGTAGCCGGGGGCATGCAAAAAGGTTTTAAAAACCCTCCCCATGAGCGAGACGAGCTTTTCAGGGTTTGTCCGTTTTGCAGTTCCCAAGAAGAAGAGCAGCAGGACAGAGCAGCTGGGCTGAAAAGATGTTGATGTACAAGTCATTTCTTTTCCAGTAGAGTGTATGACAAGCCGACTCCACAGATTGTGCATGAATGTTATAGTTTCAGTGGGGATTTTTGCCTCCTTAGCTGAAATTGCAGGAACTCTGTTTTTATGGGTGTTTTTTTAAGTGGCAGGGGGTTAAATTCACAATGAGTCAGTTAAGATGGTAGCTACCCCAAAGATACAAGTGGAGAAGCTTTCTGGATGCTAATCACAGCAGGACTTCCTGCTTCCTGGAGCATTCTTGCCATTACCAGTTACACATCTGTAAACACGAGTTGGAAGGTATTAGCCAAATCAGAGAACAGGCTACATTCCTGCATGGATCTTACAGTAGCCTGTCCATTCAAAGCTGCATTTCCTTTTTCTTAGTATCTTTAGCATCGATATATTTCTTTTGGGACATGTTTGGAATGGAATTCATTCATTAACTGAATTCTGTCCACCAATAGCTACACAGGATGCTCTCTTCCCCCCCGCCACTCTCTTCTTCTCTTCCTTTGCATCTTCAGAAGAATATTCATAAAGGATCAGAAGAAAAAGTTGATATTCTGCCTCTGTGACTATCACTAATACTGGATGTGCAGGGTCTGATATCTGTAGACAGAAGTCACACAATGTAACAATCTTGTTCTCATTGTACGTTTCCTTCCCTTTATGTTTCTCAAAAAGCAATATTTGTTTACTAAACTTTTTCACTCATTGTCCTGTTCTTAAGGGTGCTTTAAGGAACAAGAATAATACCAGATTAATGAAAAAAGTACAAATAAACAAATAAATAAATAAATGAGAGTTCAACTTTTTACCCAGACTTTATATGTCAGTTCTAAGGATTCTAATATCTACTCCTACTTTCTCCGCAAAGATGTTCTTCATCTTGAGGTGCAGGGTGCCTCCACTTTCTGAGCGAGAGGCAGGCGCTTTCACTTCACGAGTGATCTTACATCTTCCATCTAAGGAACAGGAAGAATCAGTCTAGGAACATACTTCTTTTCTCTGCTGATAATAAAGAGAATGAGTGTGTAGCAGGCACTTAGTTTTCTGATAGCTACCACTGGGAAATACAAGTGCTTTTCTAGGAAACAGAAAGATCTGACTTGAAAGGAGATTAAAATTAAATATGTTTTCATTGCTCCTTCAGTGTTAGCCATCAGAAACAAAGTGACATTTTGCATACAATCCAGTTTTAATGATGGAGATAATATGATTTATGCCACCTTGTTATTTCCCTCTGGTATCACTGCTCCTCTGATGGATCCTAAATGTACCGATAGATACCGTTTCATTATTTTTGATGCGTTTCTAAAGAGCCAAGGGGAGGCGCAGTGGAAGGTGACTGGAAGCTTTCATTTGTTTGTTTGTTTGATTGATGCTTATTTTATGATAATTATCTGAAGTTGCTCATTCCTTGGAATATTAAGACAGTTCCAGGATGGTGAAACTGTTTTGAAATGGGTTTACATAACTCAGGACATTTATCATAAGCATATTTACCTCCCTTCTGTATGCAACGTATGTTTGAGGAGCTGCATTCATTACAGGAGAGGGCATGATAGCGACCGAATGGTTCACAGTGTGATATGTTATATACTACTGCACGGACAGATAGTGAGGAGAACAGGAGCTCCTTGCGGTGCAGCTTGGGTACTGTCCATAGACGTAGGGTCAGGAGCAGCAGCTCCCCGAGCAAAGGCGATGAGCAGAGCACTGCACACACCACAAGCACCCAGAAAGGGCTGTTTCCCAGAGATTCAGCCCCTTACTTCTGAAATAGCACCTGCCAATTAGCAGATCTCCTGGCAAATGTCAGCATTGATGAGCATTGAAAGGTTCAATTCATCCTCCACTCTTTTTCACTTCAGCCCAGATCTCAAATACATCATCTCCATTGGAGAATTTTTTGTTGCACTGATAAATGCTGACTTTGTACCATGACATGGGCACAGCTGTGCTGCATGATTTCCCTGCACAACTATCTCTCTGCAGAGTAGAAATTGCTTATGAATAATGCCCTGGATATAAAATATTTAGCAGAAATACAACATTTCATCCAGTAACTTTGTTACTTGTTATGTGGCAACAAACAATTTGTCAGTATGACACTTCTTTAAAACACAAAACCAAAACCCAGTCACCCCCCCCACCCCAAACCCTTTACTTCTCCTCTGACATGTTACAGCATTTCACACTTGACATATTAGTCATATTTAGATGACTGATGAGTTCTGACTTTAAAACAAGATATTAATCTGAGTTTAGTTTGAATTTTAAGTGGATTTTCCTACTCATATTCTTAGTATGAGAAAAAAATTAAATGTTTAACCCCTTTCTTCAGGACTTATCTTAGCTCATTTTCTAGCCACCAAAGACTTCATTTTCTGATATTTTGTCTAAATAGATTTAATGGAAAAGATGCTTTTTAACTAATTCACTAATTCCTGATTGAGATAATTCTTTTATTAAAAAACAGTCCTTTTACTACTCCACCTTTTCCTTTCACTTGTTTCAGAGATCTAACATGAACTTATATCCATCTTTTGCACTCCCGGTCCACTTCCAGGAAAGTTACCTAACTGTGTAATGGTATATTTTCTGTACCATTCAGAGTTGGTTCAGATGAATTAGCTGCAAATACAAAAACTATCATCATGGATATTGTTTAAAATTAAAACTCGATAGTGGGCAGTGAGAAAAAAAAAATTCTAATTCCTCTCTAGAGATGAGTTTTAAGATATGTTTTTCTGGTTTTGTAGATATGATGGTATGCCTATAGCATGGAGTGAGTCCTACCACGGAGCTGCAAAGGAATGAGTTCCAGTGACATTACTCAGCATCTAAATTAGCATCTCTTTGTAGCTTTAAATAGACCTCAGCATGAAATAGGAGTGGCGATTGTGGATTCATACTGAAATTCACAGAGACCAGGTATAACCACTCACTGCAGAACAAGTAAGGTTGTTCCCATAAGAAAATATACAGTTCTAGAGAAGACTTGTTTAATTTATGTCTTTCTATGTTTTGTTTTGTTTTGTTTTGTTTTGTTTTGTTTTTCCCCGTTGGTCAAAAGCCTGGCGGGTAAGGGTGACAGGAAGAAGGGAACTCCCAGCTGATTCTTTTTATTATTTTTTTCTTTATTTTCCCTTTCTTTTTTTTCTTTTTAGACTATTAAGACACTTATTTTGAAAAAATTATCTGCAGAAGCTAATTGATAAAATCTGGAGTGAGTAAGGAAGGATAATTAAAATGTAAAAGGTTTGATCTTTCTATTAGATGTAATGAAAGTCATAAATCACCCATACTGTTCCGATGCGAAACATTGATTTTTCTGCTTTACCCTCTCCAAGCACTCACAATGTAATTACTGCTAAAGAGGAAAGTTAGGAAGAAGAAAACACCTTTCTAGGCACAATTCACTGTAAAAGAGAATCTTAATTAGGTGTTACACGACTTGATGGTGATTGATGCTGCCAGAGAACACAGTAACAGACCTCAAGACACACAGGGATGGAGAACTGGGTATGAGTTTACATAGCAGGATATTATACTTATGATAGAAACCACAGAGTGTTTACGTTTTCCAAAGCATAGAGCTTCAATCACACAATAATGATAACAGGATTAGAAATGATCTCAGTCTTATAGGGTTGGTGTCACATGATTGTGCTGACTAACTTACTGAGATCACAGAGAGATTTCTCTTCCAAGTGTCTGTCCTCTTCTCTCTCTTGCATTTGTTAATGTAGGAAGCCAAGATAAATGTCCTCCTCCCACCATTTGCTTTGTTGACATGCTACTTTCTAAGAGCATGTCCCCCATTAGACAGACTGATAGCTGGGAGAGAAAAGTCCTTTCAGTATATGACAGTCTTACAGAAGAAACAAAAACAAATATCTAAATGATTCACGGACTTCATATATTACTAGTACTTTTATTATCTGTTGAAGAGAAGACTACATTTTACCATAAGTAGGCTTAATTTGTATGAATCTGGGGGGCTTGTTTGACATTAATCATAAGCAATTTTGCTATTTTGTTGCAGGAGCACAAAGGGATCCTAAGTTGCTGCTGTAGCTCAAGTTCCGTCTATGTTCCCAGTGTAAATATTTGTCTTCCAAGTTGTTTGTTGCTGGAAAAGATTTCACGCTCTTCTCTGGTAAAAGTTTAAAAACGTGCAAGGTTGTCCAGTGACTAGAAGGAAAGGGAAGGGAAGGGAAGGGAAGAGAAGGGAAAAAGGGAAAAGTAAGATTCTGATGCTGGGTAGAGAGCTGGATTATTCGACGTATTTCTGGAATTTATAGTTTCATAGGTAAGGCAAAAATTTTTCTACTGATTACCCTTACTAGAAGTTGATTTGGGCCCCAATAGATATAAGTTAAATTTTATGGGAAAATTGTTAGTGTCATTAGATAACTTGTGACATCCTAAGGACAGATAGGAAAAAAAAAAAAAAAAGCTTAGATTTCACTTAGAATCCTGTAAAATAGTTTTCCCTGAAACATGTTAGAACGACAAAAAAAATTACCATAGGATAAAGTCATGCCTGATTATAAACTATAGTGGAAGAATGCTTTAGCCCACAGAATTGAGAATAGCAGCAGTATATCTTGGAAGAGTGCATAAAGTCTAATGAGGTGAAATTGCAGAAGGGAGAACATGAAACTGAATCGGTATATAGTAGAAAATCAAACTGTGATGTTAATGCAGTGGGAGAACTGACATTCTAGCATGGAAAAAGCATACTGAATGCATATCACACTGGCAAGTTAAAAAAAAACAGCATAGCTTTTATATGGCTATAATGTCATATAAATACCCCTCTCTTCCCAAAATTATCTTCCTAACTTTTCGTTATGTGTCAGTCAAGAATAAGGTATAAAGAAGAAGTTTTATAGTATATTGGAACAGCAAGTATTTTTATACTGAAGGAAAAGAGGAAATTCTCTTTCCTGAAAGTTTGAGTCTGAGTAAAAAATTTTGTTGCAGTCAGGTTTGTTACTCCTTTTTTGTGGAAGTGCAGTGTCAGTGATGTTTAGCCGGTAAATCAAGTTCAGACTAACAAGGAGCTTAGCACTGTCTAGTTCACATGCCCCAAATCACCCTCTAGAGGAACTTAAATTCACCCATTTGTTCTAAAGGAGAGAACAGACTTCTAAGTTAGGCAGGTAAATTAGAAGCAGCCCGATAAACTATGTCTAGGGCCAGATTGCATGTTTCTCAACAGCAATAACAGAGTATTAATCAGAACTAACAGCATTTGAGTAAGTCATTCTTTCTTCCTTACTACTGAAAACTTAGTATGTACAAAACCTGACGTAAAGCAGATGTAAGCTTCAAATTTCAGTAGAGAGTTCAAGTTTACTGGCAGGGGAAAGAGTTTCTCAGTCCAGCAAGTATATGGTAAAATTTTAAGTGTTTCTATGTTTGCCATAAGCTTTATCAAAAAATTACAGAATAATTTATAATAGAAGGAAGCTTAGGAGGCAGATGATCATATACAAAATATGAAATAGCATTTATAGGAAAATGTGGTGTCATTCCTGTTTAATGAATTGCTGACTGTCTCACTGCTCATTGTGTTCACACACAGAGGACTTACTGCCGTGGGGGGGTCTCTCAGCACATTGTTGTTCCTGTCACAGAAATGTTGGACAATTCCCCATCTGAACTATCTAGGAAACATTCCTGCTTGCTTTGAAGCGCTTTCTGGCATTTCAACAAGAAAAATATTCCTTTTCTGTATTTTTTATTTATAGGTGACATAACCAATCTCCAATGTTCAGAACCTATAATTATAATTCTGCCTTGTTGAATAAGCGAGACGATTTAGTCAGTTTAAATAAAAAATTCTTCTGGTATAGCATATAAATCAAAATGTTACCTCTTTTTAAAAGCAATTAAAATACACTGTGAAATATAAGTAGCAATAGTTTTCAAAGTAAATTGAAGCTATATAAGCCCAGTTGCCTCTCTGACTTTAGCTAATAAGGAAAGTCAGTTAAAGAATCTACTGGTAATTGGATCCTAAATCACTTAAGACCCCTTTAAGGATTTAGGCAACACAAATCTCTGCATTGCAGAGAATGGATCACAGTGAAATTTCTTTTTGATATAAGAAAATGAAATGTGCTTTCCCTCTCCAGCACAAAAGACATGCATCTATACTGTGGAAAACAAAGGCAATTTAAAGGCACAGTAGAAAACAGCCCTGCACCCAAATAACCTAAGTGGCTATGTGGTAAGATAGTATCTGAGTTTCAGTATTCTCAAACACCAGGTGATGTTAAACTATTGTCTCCCACACACACCAGGGAGTATAATTCTCCTTGGAGGGATAGGCCGAATCTATTGAGTGTTAAATATCTATCTTACTATCCTCTTGTTCTGCAAAGGAAAGATACTAATGATCTGGTTTCACAAGCAGTCTGGTACCAGGTCTCATAGAAAAATGATATAATTCACGTTGGAGACCTCTATTCCAACCTCCTTCTCAAAAGAGAGTCAGCTATGAGGTCAGAGCACATCACTCAGAGCTCTGTGCAGCTGGAGAACCTTGAAAAACTCTAAGGACAGAGATCCCACAGCCTCCAGGGCAATCTGCTCCAGTGCTTGACTCCTCCCATGGTGCAAAAAGCTTTTTTTTTGCTCGTATCTCCAGTCCTTTGTTTCACTTGTCTGTTGTTCCTTGTCCCAACACAAACACTGATTGCTCCCAAATAGAGTGGTTGACCTTCAACCCTTTTCAAAATAAAAATCCCTGAAAACAAAAAACTGACAAAACTGTCTTTGTAGTTCAGATCAGGACACTGCTTGCCATCATGAAAATGGATACAGTAATTAAGGCTACAACACATTGATCTGAATTTCCTTTGATTTACCCTTTTTTGAAACACATATACTTAGACTGCAGTAGGATCAAAAACATATGTTCCATCTCATGTCTTCATGTAACTCCTCCATCACGTTCACAAGTAAGCAAGCCTGACTGCATTTTAAGAGCTTTTCGTAAAATCAGTGGCAAAAGAAATTTATAAGATGTACGCCCTGAAGTGTTAAGCTACAAAAGACTTGTCATGAGAAAAATCAATGCAGGAAAGTAGAGTAAATGATGTGTGCCCTTCCTCTTGAAAATAGCTGCCTTTTTGAGCTACTTTTTCCCTTCCCGTTTCTAAAGCCATACTGAAAAATAAGTGAGCTGCCTTCCAGCTTATCTGCTGCAGGCTTCACGGTCCCCCTTCGTTTAGTGATTAGCACTGTGGTCCAGGAAGGTATAATCTTTGTATGCTAATAGAAGTTAGCATTTCTTCAGCTGACCACAAGGAAATGCAAACTTTTTGTTTTTTATTTTCTAAAAACAGTGCCTTTGTATAGGAAAAAAATATAAAGGAGAAGCAAAGTTACACTTGATATCTCTTCTAATGCAAAATATGAGTAATCCTTAAAAATATATATTTTTTTATTTTCTTTCTTTCTTTTTGGTTTGGAGAGGAAGGGCATACAAAAGTTATCCTCCTGGTTGTCGATAACATGAAAAATATGAGAGGTTTTAGGTTAACAAAACGGATTGGTATTTGATGTTGTTTACAACTGAGAAAACTTTTAAGATATCAATAGGCTACTCTTAAACAAGGTAGCAATAAAGGAAAGTAGAGACAACATGTCGCTTTGCATATATTCACCAGAAAGAAGGGATTGAGGGAAGATGTTTTGTTTGTTGGGTATCTCTGAGGAACATCTAGGCTTGTTTTCACGCTTACCTGTTGCCTCTCAAGATACCACGCTCCCTTAAGTCTCCCTGATCTTTAGAGATTAATTCAGCACAATGCAGCAAAAACAGTCTTTAAAATCACTTTTCTGCAACACATCACTAAAATATCTTCCTACGTGGTTAGTCTCTTACGCTCAAAATATGACCAATGCTTTTTTGTTGTTTTTGTTGAATGGACAATTAATGTTCAAATTCCAGTCAATATCTTTGAATTGGATACAGATTTGTTTCCATTAAGCATCTCTAGTTTATTTTTTTCTCTGCCTCCCATTCCATTATTTGTATTTCCCACAAACTATTCTTATTTTATTTGCCAAAAGAGAGGGATTTGGTCAAAATGATTAAGAAAAAAAAACTTGGTAAGATCTTTTCTTTGTTTCTTAGCGGTGAGAATGATTACCCATTTCTGTATTTCTGGCACTAGGCCTACATTTAAAATTAGAGTCCTGATCTTGTAAATGTATCTCCATGTGCTGCTGTCTCCAAGGCAGATAAACAAGTTGGTATCAGTAGGAACATCTGATCACTAACCACCGTGATAAAAATATCATCAATCAAAACAGCTAGCATGATCACTGTTCAAAAGACAGAGTGACAGAGAGCAAGGTGATCTTAGACACACAGGATATTGAAACATCCATCTCCTTGCAATGTTAACCTCTAAGCAGAGAAAGTGCTGACAAGGAACAACACCTAATTAGAGATGATCAGAGTATTTGGGGCAAAATGGAATTTCACTGATGATTTTTGCCTCACTAGAAAGAAAAAAAAGATATTCTGCTACATGATGGGCAAAGACCTGGCCTGTGAGAGGGTGAAAACTGGGTCTTAATTTCAAGTCTTCTGTTTCAAGTCTTCTGTGATGAAGAAAGGAGCTCAGATTAGATAAAAAGTAAAACTTGAACCTACAGGTTTCTTTATCTTATAGATCAACAGATTTCACTCTTCCTTTTTTTGACTCTTTAACAACTTTTAATGTATCAAAATTATCCCTTCTTTTCCCCATTAATATTTCAATGCAGCATCTTTTATTTTATTTATTTTGTTTTATTTTCTTTTGACTTGTTTTGCTTTATTTTCCAAAATGATTTTAAAGAGTTGGCTTTTCTTCCTGTTTGGAAAAAAAAAAAAAGATGGGAGGGAGAAGAGAAGAGATGATCTCAAACTGTGCCATGAACTGGAATAAGTCTTTCTTTTTATAATGGTCATTTTATTTTCCTTGTAAAACGGATCCTAAATTTATACGACAAAGTCAATGTTAAGAAATTTTCAGAACAGGAGCATTAACGTTGAATTTCATTTTGTTACTCACTCTGAGAGAATTAGCTTTTGCTAACCTGTAGTATACAATACAATATATCTATTTACTTCAGCTATCAAAAGCCTGCAAGGAATTAGATACCTAACACCCAGTGAAAAGCACCAGAACCTGACTACCTAGATTAATTCACTTAGAGTCTTAGGGAAATTCAAGATGGTCATTGTTTAAAAACCCACATGCCCAGGACACCAATTTTCCTCTTTAGGGATCTTCTTTTTCATATCTCTAAGTTAGTTGTACATGGCATCATTTTTGGTGAACTGTGAACCAAATAAACCAATAATAACTGTCATTGAGGGGCATGTTAGTGGTGGAACATAAGTTAATCTAACTGCTGGAACAGCTTTTGACTTACTGGTATGGTTCAGTATTTTCACCTCCTTAAGAAAGCTCACACACCATTACAGATTTGTATCCCTGATCATTTTCAATAGACCCAGGCTGTGCTTTATATACAGGGCTTCACAGTAGCTTTCTGCATTGACTTTTCTAAAGAATCTTAGCCAGACATCTGCAGGAAGATTTAAAAATACTTTTATAACTTTCCCTTTTTTCACATTTTCAAAATTTATCATTCCCTGAACGTGATTTTCATATAGAGCAGCTTCTGAGCTTTCATCAAAACAACATAAAAGGGTTTTCTTGGGTGTTTTTCTAAGTTATTGTTTATTTTATTGATGAGCAGTGGCAAACAGCAGTGAAGTGACTTGCAGCTTCACCCATACGACAAATCTTATATGTCATATATCTAAGCAGTGATGTTTATGGCAGAGGAGGGTAAAAGGCAATAAGCACCTTTTGCAACTGAATAAAATTAAAAATGATACCTAGAACAGAGCAGCAGGAGAAGCCTTTATTTTAAGAATACTCCAGACCCACCAACACTATTCCTTTTGGCTGAAAGGATAAAAGAAGATTGAAGAAAAACATGCGGGGATGAAGCAGGGGAGAAAAAGAGGAAAGACAAGTGATAGGCACCACAAGCAAGCGTGGGACTCAGGGTAGTGCAGCCCGTAGAAGAGAGGTTTGCTCTGGGGTGCTCCCCAAGAGTTTAGGAACCCCAGGTGCACCACAGCCAGAGCCACCACACTGGGGGGTTGCCGTAGCCCTCCAGTGACCCCATGGGTGCAGAGCCAACCTAGTCAGCAGAGGAGAAGTGACACCGCAGACTCAGACTGTAAGCATCTAGGTACCTTGGAATTTCGTACTGATAGCTGTTGACTGTACTGCTAAGCATTCTGCTGTCCATCCTGTTGGCATCCATACTGTTATCACCTGAGGCCATCTGTTCCATTGTCCAACTATGGTCTGGCACTGATTGACTGAATAATGAACTAAGCCTGGGGAGGATAAAAGAAAGTAAGCCACATACCTCTGTGTGGACTCGGACTCACCGTCAGCTGGCCTGTGGACCCAACAACCCACCCATCAGCGGGGATGCCCCTGATGCCAACTGCCAGGGAGAACCTGAATCCTCCTGGTGCAGCTCAAGGGTGGTGAGAATATTCCAGGGAAAACTATACCGGAGAGGTGGCCCATAAGGACAAGCAAAGGCAAAAGTGGTCATTATACTGTGCATTCAAGAACGGTCATTGTACTGTGCTTCCGTGGCTTAACCATAGAGCTCTGATACGTGTAGTCCATTCTGTTTTTAGATCTTTACTACACTTCTTAGCTTTGTTATACTTGCAGATTGTCTGCTGTTAATTGTTTAGTGTTGTCCAATGTCCGTCATACGTGTGGAGCCTGTTAGTTCTAATAAATTCTTATACCTCACAAATGATGATCTCTCAAGTTCAGTGCAACTAACCCCAAAATCCGAAAGAATCCCAGACACCCCTCTAGTGGCACATCACAACAAGGAAGAAGAAAGTATGTTTGTTCACATGTATTTTGAAAAAAAAAAAAAGAAAGTTATGTGCAGAACTTCAAAGTAGAAGGTTTATAAAAGTAAGAGTTCATAATGGAGAACAACCACTTAAATTGAAATACATATACATGAGTACTGACATTTCTGGCTAACCTAGTCTAGTTGACTGGCTCAGTCCACAGCCTGCTTTCACAGTGAAGAGGGGCCACATGCCCAAGTCTCTGGAGCTGCAGAAACATTTAAAAGCATATATTTTCCACTCTCCTCATTCTAGTAAGTATCATAAGACAGAGGTCACCTTTGCCTGGAACCAGCACCAGTGGCCAGCGTTGGCTATGCCTTCAGGGCATGCAAGGAAATAGGGATGTTCACTGCAGCACGCAACACCCCTTACCCTTGCCAACCTCATGCACAGCCTCAACTTGGGGCTTTGCTTTGCAGCGTGGCCTCTGTGAGGGCACAGGAAGGGACACAAAGGAGCTTTGTCTGTGCAAACTGGACACGTGCAAAAGCATACAAAAGCATGAGTTCTTGGAAATGGCAGCCCGTAAAGGACAGTGCAGAGGTCCCATAGGTGGTGCCAGTCTGAACTGTTACAGTACCATTCCTAGAGAGATTTCAACTTAATTGTGGAAGAAGAGTGACCAAGGTAGGAAGTGTTCCCCGAGAACGTTTTCTACTAAGCAGGGGTGTCTAGCTTGGAGGTAAAAGTGTGATGACACAATGACTTTCACTGCAGTTCTTGTGCTCCAGTGATCAGTGAGTGTTTGAGCATGACTGACTCAATCATTGCCCAGCATAAACCAATTCTGCCTGTGGCAATGCTGCTGTGCATAAAACTCCCTGATTACATCAAGAAGATGAAACTCGGGATGCTTTAGGAACAAAGACAATACATCCTCAATATCATATAAGAACTTCTTTCAACTCAAATATAGTAAGCACTGACTTTCCAAAGATCTCTTCAATGTACTTTGCCTTTTTTTGCAGTTACAGCTTAAGTGCTCTGGCTCTAGTTATCCCCTAGCTCATTTTTTCTCTCTGTTTGCAGAATCTCCTTGGTAAAAATTAACACCAAAATGAGATTCTATAGCTGTAACTTGACATAAGTGATTTTGGAATATTTTGTTTACGACTCTATTTTCTTTATGCAGTAGTTTTTGTACCATTCTACTTGTAATAGAAAATTGACAATCTTTTTTTGTACACTTTCCGGTGTGTAGTAAGAGTTAATTAGAAATTTTTCAGTATTCCTGTCCTGTCTCCTCCTACCCTACCCTCTCCTTGTCTACCTTTCCTCCTTTTTTTTTTCTCAGAAAGCACTGATTTATTGAAACAAAGCCTTTGTAACAGCATGCTGGGAGCAACGAAACCTCTTCCCTGAGATGTTATCATGTTCTAGACCCAAGCTGTAAGTAATAATTGCTGAATATAATGCTTGGGAACCACACATTGTAGTTCACCAAGACCAGTTTCATTATCTGACTGAAAATACTATACTAAAAACACTCATATTATTCTCTGAAGGGACACAATAACGAAGTGAATGTCCTCTATATCATGACTCGTAAAATAAATGTCAAACAAGGGGTCATCTCCCTCTTAAATACAATGAACCCAAAGTCAAATAAGTGATGTTTTACTGCAAATAGTTATCCCTAAAGTCTATCAGTCTACCGATGTCTATGGCTGGACTATTTGTTAAAACACACTCTGCACTCCCCCCTGTCACACTGCAGTGGTGGCAATATCTTCTGATTATTTGCAGCCCTTTTCTGTAGAATCTAAAATTCTTTGGATTCAGCATTCTGGGAACCGAAAATTTGCTAATGTTGCATGCTGGACAAATCTTTTTGTGATTAGGGTCTACTTTGATATTTCACTGGAGTTTGAAGGTTAACCTTATGAAATAAATTTTCAATACCCCTATTTAGTCTATTATTTCACAGATTATTTCACTTTTTTGAGAATCTTGTTGCTGCTTCCCTTTTCTGAGGGTTCTGGTTGGGGTGCCAACTAAAACTCTTCAGAAAATTATGCTTGTATTACACTCCCAGCTTCCCAGTTTGCCTGGCTTGTTTGTTTTCTATATAGCCATTGATAGGTCCAGGTTTCCTTTATGGAACATCTAAAGTCACCATAATGGATGACTGAAGCATTTCAAACACCATGTTGGAAGAACTGGACACTCAAAGTGATTTTTCACATTTCCATAGAGATATTTATTCATCGAGTCTGTATCTCGTATCCAGTGTAACTCACTGTCTCAGTCCTTAGCATAAGAAAGAGCCTTAGAAATCGGTGTTCAAAATGCCATGATGACATCAGAAAAAAGCAAAAGAGAGGATTTGTGATGGTTTTTGGAATCACAAAGTCACAAAATAATTCAAGTTGCAAGGTTTGCATGGGAGGTATCTAGTATAACCTCCTGCTCCAAGCAGGGTGAGATGTGGGGTCAGACCAGGTTGCCCAGGTCTTTGGGCAACTGGGTCTTAAAAACCTCTAGGTATGGAGACAGTACAGCTTCCCTGGGCACCTCCTTGACTGTCCTTGTGGGGAAAATGCTTTCCTCTACCTCCAGCCAGTGCCGGGGCTGCTGTGAGGTGCCCCGAAGACTTCCCTGCTCCAGGTCACCCTGCCCAGCCCTGCAGCCTCTCCTCGCAGGGAAAAGGCTCTGGTCCCATTGGCTTGGAGGCCTCCCCAACCCACTCCAGCTTGTGGATGTCTCTCCTGCCAGGTGGGTGTTTGTCCATGCCGGATGTTGCGAGGGCTCTGTCAGCCCCTCTTCTCACCCGCCCAGGGCCCTTGGGGTGGCAGCCCAGCCCCTACATGTATCAACCAATCCCCACAACTTGGTGTCATCTGCAAACTTGGTGAGAGAGCATTGCTGTACTAACCACAGTACGGGACTACTCTATAAAATGCACTTGATACCACAACTAACTACTACGAATGTAAGTATTTTTCAGTAGATTAAAAATCTGAAATATACTCTTTCCTTTCCAACATAAAAGCTTTAACTGCTACGCTATGAGGTCAATTCTCTTTTCCCTGCCTAGATAAGTGGTTAATATTTATGCAATGCATTAAATGCAATTAATTGCTTTAGCTCTTCCAGCTTGTAAAACTGGTACATTAGAGAATGTTTTCACATTCAACTTAATGAAGTGTACCTGCAGACTGCTATGAAAAGGGGCAGTCACCATCTCATTAGTACTGTAGCTTCTGAGCACCAAGTTCCTGCTCCATCACTTGCATTAGATTTAGCAAGGTGTGGCAACTGAACTCATTACAATAATAAAAAACTAATCATACAACAACAACAAGAATAATAAACACATGAATAATTGTATTCCCCCTCCCCAAACTGAACCAACTAGACAAACTGAACAGTGCGAAATGAACAGCTGGTGGTGCGGTCACTTTACACAACTCAGGGAAACTGGTGTATGCGACAGAGAGGGAAGAAAAGGAAAAGGTCTGCAAGATTAGGTGAAATACAAGACTACACCTTTGTTGATTTTTATACATCTGGTCTGGCTTTTAGGCACCAGTAAAATTCTCTCATCTGCTGTTTTTCTACTGCTTAACTAGGTAAGTGTCTACACTCTTTGACAATGTAGTTTAAATTCCCCCAATCTCACCATCACACCAGAGGTCGCAGAGGCCTCAGCCGTTCCTTAATTAGGGTAGGAGGACTTTCCTATGAAGAGGCGGTCCCATCTCTGTCTATCTCTTTCTCACAAGTGTTTTCAGAGCATGTTTAACAGTGTATGATAATAAAAAAAAGGCTTTTGGTCAGCCTACAACGATGTGTCCTGTTTTATCTAACAGCAGTGTAATTACTTAGTTCCTTTAAAGGTATGGCAAATTTGTTTTCAGGTATTTGACGGAAGGAAATTACCCCAGTTTTCTCATCAGAGAAATATATCCTAACTTGTAAAACTCTAATCTTGGGTAAAGTTTGTGCAGTCTTTCTTTTTGTTTTACTTTTCAGTGTTACCCAATAAATGTATTTTAAACCAGTTTAATGATTTAAAACTCACTCTTCCCTATCCAACACAAATGCTTTAATCACTTGCCAATGAAATCAAGTTATTACTTTCCCTCTAACTGGCTAAGTGATTATTATTTATACCAACTATTATTGTATTATTTGAAATTCTATGTACCACATCGCCTCCTGACCATAAAATGAGGCATCTGTTTATTGACAACTACTTCCATATGTGCTATAGTACCAGTTAGCCATGTGAAAACAGCTGGTTCGCTGATGTCTCATTCAAATCTCTTTCCCCTTCTCTCCTAGGAAAATGCTCTCCGTCTAGCACTGCAATATGTGTGAGCTCTAAAGTCCTTTGAAAATAATGCCGAACATAAAATGAAATAGTCTGAAATGTCTTTCATTGAACTTTTCTCCTAAAGGATTGATATCCTACACAGGCACTGATCCATTATGGAAGTTAATGCGTCAGGGGAGTGTGGGAAGATGGTAGGAAAGAGGTCTGAGTAAGGGCGCTGTAATGGTGCTTGAAACACAGTGGCCTGACTGGGAAATTGTGTGAATTCACTGATATGCTAGCAAAATGAATATTGGTTTGTAAAAGAAGCAACCACTCCTTACTAACCAGAACTTATTTGGATATCCTTTTGTAACATATGTTGTAAATCCTATAAGTATCCACTCTGCCTAGAAACTGTCATTCATATTTGACAATGAAGTGTGAAGTATATTTCCAGCAGCATGAGGCAGTAGACAGCAGGTACCAGAAGTGAGAAAAAAAAAAAAAGTCTATGATGAAAAATATTTAAAATAGCCACTCCATATAAGCAAAGAGACCACCATTGTCTATGCTAAAGAAAGGACTCTAACCCAGCAAGCTCTCTTCAGGATACTCTTTTCCAGTCTCGGAAGGGAGGTTATCTGCCTATGTGACCTCTTTGGGACTCCACCCTCTCCCCTTTCATGCAGCTCTTGCGAGCTTCACACAAAAAAGTACTTTGCTATTGACAGAGTGATTTTCTGGAATTTTCTCTTCACTATTTTCTCTCATCTTCTATATCCTAATGATGTAGACTTTAAAATGTGGTAGCAACTTGTCTGTGTTTAGATCAAGTCTGCCACGCTTCGCGCATGCAATGGGAATATGGTGACAAAGGACGCACCATGCCAGATCAGATCTAAGGGCCAGGAAACCCAGCATCATGTCTCATAAGCTATTTAAGAAATATGAAGTGAAGAACTCATGCCTAGAACTCATTTTTATACTAATGCTTAAGGTTAATACTTCCTCTGCAAGCAGTTAAACTTTATGAAGCATATGTAACATATTATCATCCATCAGACACTGCGGAGAAGGTATGTTATCTATCACACCCACCTTGAGGCACTGATACAGCTTTCAAAGTCTTTTAATAGCATGGAGAATGTTCTCAGTATTACTAGATTGCACCAGCTTGGCTGAAAATAAAGTCGTAAAAGGATATAGGAAGGCTTATCAGATAAAGTAATTAGGTTAATTTCTTATTAGGTAAATTAATTCTACACAGCATAGTGATTGTATTGTAAGTCTTAGATAAAACAGAGAATGCCAAATATTAACTACAAAATAAAATGTAAATAACTCTTACATGTTTTCTAAATAAATATCCATCAGAACAACTTAAGTGTCAAAAATATATTAAAATATCAAATCTAGGAGATGAAAATCTAATATTTAGGTTAGCTCTGTCTTCAAAACAGATACAGAAAGTCAATAAATGCTTCCAGAGGGACGAACTGAGGAAAAAAATGCCTTTCAATAAGCCAAAAGATATGAGAAATAAAACAAACCTAGTTTAGGAAAAGGAAGATAATTAGAATAACTACAGAATGCTCTAGGGATAATTCTTTCTGCTGGCTACAGTTAGATTAAGTTGCATTTGAAAATTACCCCGTACACAGGAGTTTTGTCGTACACATTTTAATGCTCAACTCTAAAAGTGACATTTTCTTTTCTTTCTCTGTAATACAAAAACTGCCTTATCCTGTAAAATAGTACAGGTACAAATCCTAATTGTAATCTATTTTGAAGAATGCAGGCATTCACCAGGAATGAACAAGATGAATATTCATTTTAATATACACTCATTAGAGCAGAGTGTTTCTTTGGTTGTGAGATGTCTTGGATTAGACGCAGAACGAAATGATCTTTCGTTCCATAAACACTTTTGTGGGAAGTTTAAGATGATAATCACAGATCTTAACCTGAGAGGCATAGCCTACATGTTTAAAATACAAGGAGGCTCGCCTCATGGTCAATAGAGAGAGATGCTTGAATACTCTCTCCATTTCAGAATTGCCTTTTACAGAAACCTCCTTATTGTTACTGAATATGAGAGAATCTGAAGGATGTGAGGTTTAGATATCTAAAGTTAGGTAACACAATCAGTCCCTTAGCAGAAGGCAGAAGTAGTTTCATCTGAATTAAAAATCACAGAAATGAGTGACATAACATGGCTTCTCCTTTGCATGGGGTAATATACTTAAATGGAATAGTGAATTTTGAATTATAAATGCCGGTTTTTTTTGCAATTAACAAGGCATCACATCAAATTAATTGTACAAATTACCCCATTAACGAGAGTGAATAGTATTGTCAATGTAGCTAACTTATACAATGTAAGTTGCTAGTTCCAAACATTTGCAATTGCAGATTCACTGACAAACTTCAGAGAAAACTATATAAAAAGATACATGGAAGTTAAAATGTATTAAAAGCTTCTAGAATTTTTATAAGCATAAAATGAAAATAATCACAACTTTCATATGGCTTATTAATTGCAAAGTACGCATCCATCTCCTCAAACAGCTGAAATTCTAGGCATTTCACAGTGATCTAAATAAAGAAACTCTTTAAGTAAAAATAGCAGTTTTTCCTAATGTATCTAAAGCATTCTATCATTATTAAAGAGTAAAATTGTCAGAAAAATCCAACAATCTCTTCCCTTTGCAAAATATACCATGTTCATAATTCTGAAAGCAATAAGAAATCTTGGAAAAGGAATGTTACTCTAATATTTTTGCAATAGTTTACATCCTCTCCCTCTCCCTTCCCAATCTAGCAATAACAATTTTGATTGTGCTGTTAAATCATGCAGATTACTTGTCAGGAAAATGATTAAAAAGCCTAAGGATTCCTTTAACACGCGGAAAAAAGAAAATGATCTGATTGATATGTTATAAAATTGAGTCAGCACTATGCTGACAGAAACAAAATGAATAGAGAAAATAAATAAGGAGGAAACTGTGTCATGGAAGTAAGGTGAAATACTGAGGCTGATGAAGGATATGAAGACATGAAATGTGGTTATATTATAAAGAAGACTTCATAGAGCCCCCAAAAATATGACATCAGAGCAAGAAGGAAATTTAGGGACAAAAACAACATAATACAGAAGTGTACTGTTTGTTAACCATAGTAATGAGCTCACAACTGTATAGTTAATTTTGCATGTAATAAGTTACACAATAAAGCAAGATAAATATTACATTTTTATACATTTTATATATAACTTTCATGACAAGTATTTACAATCTGAAAAACCTAGAATCATTGTGAATATTCTGAAAGAAACCTCAAATTGTGGGTGAAGAGATCTTTCGTCTTATTATACAGGTATTGCAGGACTAGGCATCTGAAGGGAAATGATTTTCATATTGGAAGACACAGAGAATCTTCATTTGAAAAAACCTGACTGAGAATAAAATTTTTAATCAGAAAAAATGAAAGAGGGTGTGATAGAAATATCAACTAATTGAATACTTTACTGAAACTGGAAATAAATTGGAAAGCTCTTCTTGACTTTACTCTCAATGAAATAATAAAGTGCAAAATTCAAGTTTAGCAAAGGAAAATACTGTGGACTGTGGAACTTGATGCAAGAAGAAGCAGTTGAACCCAACAACCTAGCGATATTCAGAAGTGAATATTATAACTATATATGAATATAAGAAATTGTACAAATATGGACATATGTGGGAGAGGGGATAGAGCATGTAAACTATGAATAAAGCAGTCAGGGAAAGAAACTTCTTATATCTTTTCCAGCAACTAGCATAGACCAGTGTTTTAGAGGTGCTAAGATATGCAGGTTGGCACAAATGCTGATCCCTTCTTAGTTGTTCCTCTCAGAAATCCCCTGCTTTAGTTGGCTTATCCAAGAGCAACTAAGTATGCAGCAGTTTCTCAGCTGAGGTAGTCTGTTTTCTAATCATTATCATGATAATATTTGTTGGAAAGACATGCTCTGTTGTCTCTTATCTTCAATATTTCTTTGATTATTGCACTGCAAAATAGACTGTGTATTTACTCCATATCGAGGGGGACAGATTAGGAGAATGAACAGTTGCAACAGCAGCAGTAATGAAACGGAAAACCTTATAAAAATATCAGATTGATTTTTTTTAATTTTGATAATATTTATGAAAATGATAAACAATAGAAATAATACAAACATAGTTCACTGAAAGATGAAATCCCCTAATTAAATATCCTAGGGATTCCTAAATTATCCATATTGTAATGTGTATTTTTAATGAGTCCAAGAAAAACTGTGAAATTCACAGGATCACGGAATAGTTGGGTTTGGAAGGGACCTCAGGAGATTAGCTAGCCCATCCTCCGTGCTCAAGCAAGGTAACCCAAAGTATGTTGCCCAGCACTCTATGCAAATGGCATTTGAACATCTCCAAGCATGGAGACACCAAAGGTAACCTAGTGTCTGGGCAACCTCTTCCAGTGCTCTGTTTCCCTTACTCTGAAGAAGTTTTCCTTAGACCTTGACAGAACTTCCTGTGTTTCCATTTGTGCCCATTGCCTCGCGTCCTGTCCCTGGGCACCACTGACAAGTGTCTGGCCCCGGCCTCTCTGCAGCCTTCCTTCAGCTCTCCAATCGCATCCAGAAGATCCCCCCCCTCAGGCTTCTCCTCTCAAAGAGAGGTAGGACACGCTCTCTTTGCCCTTCCTCAGGGCACGCATGCTCCAATCCCTTCCTCATCTTTGGAGCCCTTCACTGCACTCGCTCCAGGAGCTCCGTATCTCTGTCATGCTGGGGAGCCCAGCACTGGACACGGTGTTGCAGCTGCGGCCTCCCCAGGGCGGAGCAGAGGCCAAGGAGCACCTCCCCCTACCGGCTGCCAATGCTCTTCCTCATGCAGCCCAGCAGATGCTTGGCCACACCTTTGCAATGAGTTCAAATTTTTAGCTTATGGTCAACTTTTGGACCCCCAGGATGCCAGGTGGTCAGCCTTTACTAAACTTACTATTGCTCTCATGGCCCTATTTTTGTACTTGCCAATTCTAATAATAGCATTTTTCGGTTAAATGTCTATTACATAAAATTTTGCACATGCAGAGTATATACCATTCAGGCAGCTCCCACTTCAGTATGTACTGAAAAATTTAGATTATTCATCATGTAGATTAATGTGTTACTTTGCAAATAGCCCTGCTTTTGTTGATTACACTATGCAAGGGACTAAACACAATCCAAGGTAAGGATGTTGCAGTCTATCAATGATTTATGTGAGAAAGATTGCATTAATGGTATTCAGACAAAAGGGATCTGATTTACTATTCTATTTCTGGAGATTTATATGTAGATATAATTACATTAATATCGATGTGACTGTAATGGCATAAACGTGGCATAAATGATTAGTGAACCAAAATGGGGAAGATATTTTAACAGTTTTATAGAAAAGCTAAAACATGTGAGACAGGAGCTGAGATTACATGTCTGATCACTAAGAATGTATTTTTATCAAAGAAATAGAAGTTTGTTGTTTTATCAGAGAGAAGATCATTTGACTTTCTTCCCTGTTAGATTGCATAATTGCATCTGTAAAATAGTTTATGTAAAAATTTTACCCTAAGATTTGGTGGAGAATTATTCATTTCAGCTGTTAGTCAATGTGTTTATCTGCTCATAATGTGTCATCATCATATCTCTGCTTCATAACTGATAGATTAAAATAGTTAGCATAGAAAATTAACAACACCTGACAGTAAAGAGCAAAATTGAATTGTACGTATTCTCATCAGTTTGTAAGTATTCTTATCAGTGTACTAATACCAGCAGCCAGGAATTGAATGTTTTTATCTAAACATTTTTTTTTTTATCTAAACATTTGTGTGCACCAAAATCAGTTCATGCACGTGTTTGTAAAAAGCTAATGAATAAGGCTGGAAAAGGGATAATATATTTATTTTCTCTAAGCTTCTTCTTTTTTTTTTTTAATTTCTAATCACCATAAATTCACAAACTATATAATTTTTCAAGAAGTAATAAGAAAGGAAAAGTGAATCAATTACAGTATTTTTTTGATAGACTCAGTTCAGAATTTTTCTCTTTAAAAATTATGTTTTCTAGGGAAGAAACTGCAGCAGATATTTTGTGATAAAATATACGGAATGACTTTCAAAATATTAAGTTAAAATATTTAAGTAAAAGCCAAAAAGTAGTATTTCTCAAAAAACTGAATTTTATATTGGAAAGAGATTCATTTATTCATTTATCTATTTTTTTTTTTTGTCTGCAAATAGTGGGAATGCTAATAAGCTGTTTGGAAGCCTTTTATACATTGAGAGTAGTCTTACCAGCAAGGTATGTTTAATATTAGCCTGTTAAATGTTTCTCCTTGTTGCTTATTAATGCATTCTGTTCTACAGTTTTTCCTCTGTACCTGTTATCCACTTTTGCAGCGGGCCAAGTTATGCCATAAATTTGAATAGAATAGCATTTTCCCTGTGTCTTGTTAGTGATGTGCATAAAATAATTCTTATATTTAGAAAACTGGTAGCTCACTCACCTTGGTAATTCGGTACAGTACTGTACTTTGAAATAGTCATTTTAATCTACTGCCAGAAACTGGATGGGAAAACAAGAGCTGTAGAAAAGGAAGCAAATGCAGTTTTACATACAGCCAAAATACTATTACATTTGTCAAGAGTGTAGATATCTAAGTAAAATAGTATATGATTTCTTCATGGTAAAATTATTTCTTTTTTTTTTTAAATTTCACATAGGAATAAAACCTAAACATTTCCAGAATCTTTTGATAACTTTAAACTTTTTAGAAATGGCCAATAATAAAGTCAGTACAGGGACTAAATATGTTTTATACAGTTATTAGAATAGTCAATGAATTTTTTGTGTCATAATTTCAAGCGAGGACAATGAGTTGCATTTGTTACTCAAGACATCTCACAGTGAAACTCCGCATCCTTTCTTTACATCATCTATTAACTTGAAACAAGATACTTTATCACTAAAATTTCAAAAAAAATGGTGAATTTTTCTTCTAGAAAAATGCTGGGTTTTTGTGTGAATTTTAATGTGTCTATCTCACCACTTGTAATTCTTTAAATGAGTTTGCTTGATAGTATTTATAAATTTATTTTTGTTATTAGATTTAATTTGCTTTATGAAATTTAGTTTGATTTTTCAGTGATCAAAACTGCCTCAAAAAAGAAGCTTTTTTTTCTTATCAGAACAAAAATGTTCAAAGTATTTACATCCTACAGCATTTCTTTCCCATTATATTTAGTGGTAGTATCTCCTAAGTTCTTCAAAAAACTGACCTCTGCTGGGAAAACAACCATCCCACCTCAGCTGAAAGAAATTCCTGGTCCAAGTTTTAACCCTACAGGCATTTACCCTCATGACATTCACTCCGCTGGGATCAGAGTGACTTGACTTGTGGCCCTGCTTAGGATGTAAAAGGTTTGCAAGGAAAGTCAGTGCTTCACATCCTGCAATGCTCTTTCACAGAGCACAAACTAGGAATTTTCTCTGAAGCACAAATACAACAAAGAGAATATCTAAAAATACAATTCTATAGTCATTAACTTGTAAAAAAGTATATCTTTTTCTGAAAGTAATTGGTTTGGGTTTTCTTTAATTTCAATGACTCTGTTTTAAGTAATTCAGCTGCCCTAGTTAGCAAGTACTGAGACTTACTTTATATACTTTTAAACTTTTTAAAGAGATCTTCTATACCTATGTTGCTGCAACCAAAGTAGAAACCACCATAGAAGAGTACCCACGGCTCATTTTCTTGTTCCTTAGTTTCTTTATGACCTCCTTTACTGTAGAATAGAATCGTTATTTGCAGTCAAGGATTTTTAAATACTCCAAACCTTTTATCTATCTTCCTGCCAATGTCAATACTGAGGTGTTTCACAGTCCCTAAGATATTCATGTTCAACAGTCCCAAGAGCCTAACAGAGGTAAGAGACTAGTTTATCTCAATCCAAATATCTTTCACACAGCTTTTCCAGTTAAGTAACACAAACAAAACTGAAAAGTGAAAAGATGGCTCATGCTGTCTCCTCTACAAAGCATATCCATTCCTCAAGAAAAGTGGACTTTAAAGGAAAAGCTAACAGGGCAAGTATGAAAACAGAGAAATACCAGGAATTTTCTCTCTACAAAGAAATTTTGGCCAGGAGGAGGGAGAATTGAATTTTTTTTTAAAATAATTTTTAGTAGAAATTTCATAATTCAATATTTTAAAAGATAAATAACTAAATAATACTATGAAAAATGCAATACTACTTAAAATATTAAAATATTTTTTAATAATGCTCTTTCAGCTAAGCATCTTTTCAGAAGCTGGCAAATAATATATATTTTCATTTTTTCCTTTGTATTCCTGAAGTTGAACATTGAAAGAAAATGTTTCAAGGAAAGTGGACACTATTTGATTTTTTATTTTATTGAATTAATATTTCAACAAGACAATTTCTCATGAGCCCCAAACATTTAGCCAACTGACAAAACTGTCAAAAAAAAAAAAAAAAACTGCCATTTCCTGAGTAACTTTCAATTTCAGTGGCAGAAAAAATAATCTGAACTTGACAAAAATCAAGTAAAATTTATTCAGGTCATCTATAATCTTAAGAAAATCAAAAAATTAAACAAATATCTAGAAATTCTTACCACAACAATGTTGTACCATCAGAACCATTCTGGATATTCATTGTATGGTGACCTCTGTATCATCACACTTATTTTTGATAGTTCAGAAGCATACCTAAAGCACACTGTCCTGAACAAACATGCATTTTTTACATTGAAATTCATTCAGCTGTAGTAATTTAGACAAGTAAATAAGAAGTAAAGATGCAGAAGGCTGAAATGGCATATCCAAAGCTACAAATTCCCTTAGAGAGGAAAGGCCAGGCCACTCGTCACACCACTCTAGTTCTCTTCATTAATGTAGCTAATTTCAGAGGTAGGCTATCAAAAGAAACACACTAACCTCATTTCTACATGAATTTAACATCCTTCTTTCCCACTGATATCAGCAAATGCAAAAATATAGGGTAGCTTGGAGCATGACAGATCAGTGTGACAAGGCTTTGTCTCTTACCTTTTTTAAATGTCATTTGAGATTTAATGACTAATATAATTTATGATACAGTGCTTGTGAAATTTCAAATCATTAACCTCAACAGCCATGTTTGAAATGGAAAAAATCCTCTGTTATTATTATTAAAAGAATAATATACAAAAATAATTAGTATTTATTAGACTAGTCACACTGAAAATAAGCAAAAATAAGCAGATGCCTCAGCATCTAGAGTACATTTCTCCATTGATATATTGGAGTACGTAACCTCTCATTCCTCAAAGAAAGGGCAGCACAGCTGTGCAAAGTGTACATGCTTTACACCATTTTAGGAGGCCGGGATATCCTACCCAGTCTGCAGTTGCACATAGAAGGACATGGCTCTTCTGTAGATCCTCTGTTGTATCTACCAGTCGTGCATGGACACCTGTATTTACAAAGCTTGATGGCACTAGAAGAGACAGTAGGTGTTCCTCTCACTGCCTCGATATGTCCCAAAGGGCCCAAATGTCCCTGTTCATGCACAGGGAAGAAGAAGAATAAGAAGAAGAAGAAGAAGAAGAAGAGGAAGAAGAAGAAGAAGAAGAAGAAGAAAAAGAAGAAGAAGAAGAAAAAGAAGAAGAAGGAGGAGGAGGAGCAGAAGAATCACAGAATCACAGAATAGTTTAGGTTGGAAGGGACCTCTGGAGATCATCTAGTCCAACCCCCCTGCTCAAGCAGGGTCCTCTAGAGCACATTACCCAGGATCACATCCAGACGAGTTTTGAATATCTCCAGGGAAGGAGACTGCACTACCTCTCTGGGCAACCTGTTCCAATGCTCTGTCACCCTCACAGGAAAGAAGTTTTTTCTCAGGTTCAGGTGGAACTTCCTGTGGTTCAGTTTCTGCCCATTGCCTCTTGTCCTGCTGCTGGGCACCACAGAGAAGAGGCTGGCCTCATCCTCTCAACACTCCCCCTTCAGATACTTGTACACGTTTATGAGATCGCCTCTCATAGTGTTTTTACTTCAAAATAAATCCTAACTAATCAAAGCACCTGGGCAATGTAGTCAATAATCATTAAGGGAATATAGTGATTAGTCAGGCTGTACAAGCCCTATGTTAGGAAGCTCAGGAAAGAACTGATGGTTGTCATCCACGCAATCCTGTGTTCTAATTATAGGATCCTGCCACAGCATGAGAGCTATGTGAACTGGCCAAGTATTTTAGCACCAAATCCTAACAGGTTTAGTGCCCTCAGTCAACTGAATCTCTCAGTTAAACTGACTATATTCTGTCCTGCTTTCTACAACGCCTTCGCTCAGATGAAGGGTTAGATAATTACTCTACTACAAGTATCCTTACATCAGTAGGACAGACAATAGCAACACGAGACAGACAATGGCAATGAGGCAATTAAACACACAAGAATTTGGGAAAGCTGGCTAACCCCTTACTTCTCTTCGAAATAACAGCCTTCAAATACCAGATGGCAGAAAAACAGGACCTTTTTAACAGCAAAAAGAACAACAACAAAAAAAAAAAAAACAAAAGGGTACTTACCCACTATTGTACATCCTCAACAATTCTCAGAACTAATTGGAATACACTACAGCACCCATAAATCTTAATTCTATTTTCAGTGAAAGGAATCAGTACAAGTTGTGGCTTCATGAAAGATCAACGTCCATGTCTGAAAACTGTGCTTCCAGAAACAGATAGTAGAGATGCATTATTACTTCAGCTGGGATCAAGAGTATGCTTTTAGAGCGTATCTCCAAGTTGTCCTCAGGCACCACATTGCGGTTCATATCACGGAGCACTTTTAGAGCATGATAATGAGATTCCTTTTGGAAGAGATTTAACCAGAAGTTACAGTCCAGAGGCTCACCTAATATACTACATCCACTACAGGCATTCAGTCCACAGGGCCAATGTAGGACTAGTCCAAAGTAAAACACCCTAAATTTGCGTGGCATGAATGTCTAGTATCCAGCCCCAACTAATTTACTCTGCAAATTTGCTCCTAAACCTCTATGCTATTTGTTAATTCAGAGGTACCCTTATTTTACTTCTGGGTAGCATGATCTTGACTTAGAGAACACTTAAGCTGAATTCAGAGTTTCCTAAAACTATAGGTGTAATTATAGAGAATTACTTTATTATATTGCTTATCAAGATTAGCAGAAGGAATACTAGCACTACCATCAGACAGAACTGACATTGTACAATACAACAGACATCAAGCTCCAACAGTTTTAACAAAACTAACTTCACAGACAGCTGAAAAATATTTCTATAGTGACTCCAATGTTCCTCTGGGGCACTTTCCTCCAATGTCTTTAATGAAATGAGTTTTTTTCTTTATTTGTTTTGTTTATTTGTTTACCGTTTCCTAAAAATCATTCAGAGAGGTTCCTTGTAGTCTAGATAACCTTAAGGAAATATTAATTCTTGTTTTATTTTAGCACATGTTGAATGATACAGAGGTCGCTGAAGAGATTTTTTTTTTTCAATCTGCCCAGAACTGCAATATCTCAGTGAGTCTGTGATTTGCAGCTTTGACTCAACTCTACTGCATTTGACTCTGTCGTGTACAGACAGATCTTTTCTTCCAGAAAGACAGAGAATCATTCCATTAGCTCATGGGCTCCTTAGGAATTCTTGGGCATCTGAACTTCCAAGACACTTCAACAGTAAAATAAGATGACAATAATTGTCTAAAAAAAGCAGAGGTCATTTTGAGGAAAGAAAACAGCAGCATTCTTCCTGGAGAATTTTACTATAGTCGTAATAAGTCAAAGCTTAACACTATGTTGAACATTGAAATCTGTCATTAGGAGTAAAGTAAGACACCACATGTAAAAGGACATTTACTAAATATTGTATGAAATATCAGTCCTGTTGATGTTAAAATTGAAGCTGATCTTTAACATTTCATAAAGGACAAAGAAATATATGCCTTTGTAACTGAATCTGTTTGAAATCAGTGACCATTAAGGACAGGCATTGATTGCATCTGACAGACATGCAGTACTTCTAAGGAAAAAAAAGGAGGCTCTTAATTCTTTTCATAAATGTTCTTGTCTTTTGAGGTAACAGTAAATGTTCAGATTTTGTGCCCTCTGCTTTACTCATTTTCGTGAGCTGCATACAGAAAAGCCCAAATTTCTCTACTCCACCCGAGATTTTAGATGCCATTTTTAGCTAGAACATTCATATTCAATGTTATAAAATTAGAAAAGAGGACAAGGTCAAAAACATAAACTCAGCAAGACCTACCTCATTTCCAAAATCTGTTAAGCCTCTGGATAAGTCTCATAAAAGCTGGTTTTCCAAAACTTCAGTAACTGAATATCAAGGTTGACTTCATTGTTAATCTTGATGGTTAGATACAATGGCCATTACCTACAGTCCCCTCTTCAATAAAAAAATGTAAATTTGCTTGTGCTCGCTGATATACATGTGTGTATACTGTTAAAACTCAGTCCCTGGTTCATAATACTTACAACCTAAGTACAGGAAGTGAACAGCTACAACAAAAACTACATAAAGTGACGATGAGGCGGTTATGTCTGGTCAATCACAGCAAAGCAGACAAAGAGATCTGCCTGCTGGGGGGGAAAAAAAAAAGAAAGATATACAATATCCACTACCCTCTGCATCTCATTCTGGAACAACATTGCAGTTCTGTCAAATAAAGATTTTCCAATAGGAAGCCCTTTCCAATTGGGTTCCACTGCTATTTAGGGTAATAGAATATTAGTGCTTCTGAAAAGGCCAATTTTAATTCACTATGAATATTAAATGGGCAATGGGATCTTTTTGATGAAGAATACTGTGAAATGTAGCACATGATATCTTAGATAGTGGAAAGAAAATCACTCTACGTTGTTGCTGTCGTGTCTTCCCATAGTTAGTCCGAGTACATTATGCAGTGCTGAAGGCCGTCACCTGGAGAAGTTGCAGTTTCATCAAAATAAATAATGTCCCAGAATTAGTTAGCCATGTACATTTCAACTTCCTACTCTCAATTTGGAGTTGAAATTCCTGGTAACATGTAATCTTAAAATTACATTCTAATATCATGTAAGATATTAGAATAACATTAAGAGTATTGGTCACCTTTTTAGTCAGTGAAATAATTGCCGTCTGACAGATCACTAACTGTCATGAAGAAATACAGATATGTTCCTCTAACATGCATATAATTCAGTCTCAAATAACTGTCAGGCAAATATTTGAAACTGATATCCTAGAACATTTTATTCTTTTAATAGGCCGGCTTTGTTTTATGCATGTAAGTACCATTCTTTTGTTTCTTATTAGTAGACAAAGGACAAAGATTGTAAAGCTGAAAGTGAAAACACATCTAGAGGGGAAAGGAGAACTAATGGTATATAAGAATGTGAAAACATGAAGTCCTCTAAATGTCAAGTCTATCTGCTCTAGCTAATGTAAAACTAAATTGTGACTCAGAGGTTTTTAAAAATTGTAGCAATCCCTTAGCCAATTCTGAATTATTATTTTTGTTTCTTTCACCTAATCAGGTTATTTACAAATTGTTAATGTGTATTTTAAAATCTTAAACCATCAGATCCAAAATACGTAAACTGAAATTTTGTTCTTTTTTTCTAAAAAAGTTTAAGTTAAAAAGATAATAAAATGGTTTCACTTTGAAAGAAGTAAAATGAAATGTTCCATGATATTACGAATTGAAAAATAACTATTTCTTGAGCTGAATAAGCAAACTAAACTGAGAAAAAATTATTAAATATTTTATTTTTATTAAATTTGACTTTTTAGCTCTATAAAAGTTTTGGCAAAAACTTTCACCCTGCTTCATTTTATAGTTACAATTTTTTTTGAAATGATACTTTGGTAACAAAATTGATAAACTGCTCTGGATGAAGCAGACTCACAGATAGATCTATTTTGAGTAAAAGATTGCTGCTTGTTTTTCTTCTCTCTTTTCTAAGTTATGACTAGCCAGTTAAATCACAATTTTAATAATACATCTTAACATTTTTATTATAAACCTGCAAATAAGCTTCTTCATGTATCTTAAGTTTTCTTTCTCTTTTCAAATGCTCATTACAGAATGATTTAAACTAACTAATAACAAACACAAATAAAGACCATAACGTCAACCATAATGTCTCTTTTTCGCTCCCTCCTAATTAGCTGGTATGAGAAATTTAATGCGCAGGGATTTAAAAACAAATAGAGAAACTACTAAAGAGTAGTGAGCAGATATAGGCGCTTTTACTACAAACAGACACTTGATAAATATTCATGCAATAAACGCTGTGTAATACTAAACCATTAATGACCTCCTGTTGCTGCAGAGCAGTGAGTGGGAGGTATGCTGCATGACTCTGTCTGGTGTTGGTGTAATGAAGTCTAATTAGAAAACCTGTTAGAATCCCCAGGAGATTTTCTGAATAAGTCAGAAAGGAAATAAGCAATGGTCTGTGATCAGCCAGATAATCTCACTCAGTTGGGCATGCAAGACAAAAATATCCACAAAGTGCATAGGAGTAACTGATGATGGTATTTCAGTGCATGCGGAGGACAGCATGTCAGACACAACTGGGTCAAGGGAATATATGTCCTTGCTATACAGTGTAAGGTCCCCTACTAAAAAATGCCATGTTTGCTTTCCTCAACTGGCTGAGACTGACCTTGAATGCTACAGATGCTACTTTACACAATGTTTTTGCCAACTGTATGATGGAAATCATTAGTAAGATAGAAAATAAAATGTAGCAACTGCCATATCAGATCAGACCAGTATTTCATCAAGTCCAATATCACGTCTCTTTCAATAGCCTGTTCCAAGCACTTCAGAGGAAGGTGAGGAAAACCATGCTGTGCAAAGCTGTGGAATGACACTTCCACAAGGAAAATGTTCTGCTTTTTTCAAATTCCTCTCTCAATTACAGAAATAAGGGAGTCAGCAGCAGTGTTTAGAATTATAGCTATTGAAGCAGAAGAGACCGAGGCTAACTTCCTTGTGAACATCTGTGAATTAAGAGATCTGTACAGGAGGAATAAGGTGGAGAAGGGAGGAGTTTTCATACTACTCCAAGCTTAGGTGCTTAAAATTAAGTACTATGAATGTCCTTCCTTGATCCCACTGGCTTATTTCTCTACCTGCTGAAAGACAACAGTGATATTTGTCAGCCTCAGAAGAATCAGACAAAAATAAAAAACTTAAAGGTATTAAAGTTCACAATTGCTTTTTATAGGGATATAGTGCCTAATTTTGTTGTGCATCAGCAGATCTCACAGCACTTTATGTAAAATATTGGGGGCTTTTTCTTTGTTTTTCGGAGATAGTTGATTTTTGTTTCTGCATGGATGGCAATATTCTTCAAAATCACAGAATCACAGAATCACAGAATGGTTGAGGTTGGAAGGGACCTCTGGAGATCATCTAGTCCAACCTCCCTGCTCCAGCAGGCTGCTCTAGAGCATATTTCCCAGGATCACATCCAGACAGGTTTTGAATATCTCTACGGAAGGAGACTCCACTACCTCTCTGTTCCAATGCTTAGTCACCTTCACAGTCAAGAAGTTTTTCCTCAGGTTTAGGTGGACCTGCCTGTGGTTCAGTTTCAGCCTGTTGCCTCTTGTCCTGGTGCTGGGCACCATGGAGAAGAGACTGGCTTCATCCTCTCAACACCCCCCACCCTTCACATACTTGTACACATTGATGAGATCGCCTCTCAGTCTTCTCTTCTCCAGGCTCAACAGGCCCAGCTCTCCCAGCCTTGCTTCACAGGAGAGGTGCTCCACTCCCCTCATCATCTTGGTAGCCCTCCGCTGGACCCTCTGCAGTAGCGCCATGTCTCTCTTGTCCTGGGGAGCCCAGAACTGGACACAGTCCTCCAGGTGAGGCCTCCCCAGGGCTGAGGAGAGGGGCAGGATCATCTCCCTCCACCTGCTGGCAACACTCTGCCTCACACACCCCAGCATACCATTGGCCTTCTTGGCCACAAGGGCACATTGCTGCCTCATGCTTAACTTGTTGTCCACCAGCACTCCCAGGTCCTTCTCTGCAGAGCTGCTTTCCAGCAGGTCAGCCCTCAGCCTGTCCTGGTGCCTGGGATTATTCCTGCCTAGGTGCAGGACCTTGCACTTGCCTTTGTTGAACTTCAGGAGGTTCCTCTCCGCCCACCTCTCCAGCCTGTCCAGGTCCCTCTGAAGGGCAGCACAGTCTTCTGCTGTGTCAGCCACTCCTCCCAGTTCAGTACCATCAGCAAACTTGCTGAGGGTGCACTCTGTGCCTTCCTCCAGGTCACTGATGAATATATTGAACAAGACTGGACCCAGGACTGACCCCTGGGGGACACCGCTAGCTACAAGCCTCCAACTAGACTCTGCGCCATTCACCACAACCCTCTGAGGTCGGCCAGCCAGCCAGTTCTCAATCCACCTCACCGTCCACTCATCTAGCCCACACTTCCTGAGCTTACCTAGGAGGATGTGATGGGAGACAGTGTCAAAAGCCTTGCTGAAGTCCAGGGAGACAACATCCACTGCTCTGCCCTCATCTACCCAGCCAGTCATGCCATCAGAGAAGGCTATCAGATTGGTCAAGCATGATTTCCCACTTAGTGAATCCATGCTGACTACTCCTGATCCCCTTCTTGTCCTCCACGTGCTTAGTGATGACCTCCAGGAGGAGCTGTTCCCTCACCTTTCCAGGGATGGAGGTGAGGCTGACAGGCCTGCAGTTCCCTGGGTCCTCCCTCTTGCCCTTTTGGAGGTCTGGAGGGACACTGGCTTTCTTCCAGTCCTCAGGCACCTCTCCTGATCTCCAGGACCTTTCCAAGATGATGGAGAGTGGCCTAGCAATAACATCCGCCAGCTCCCTCAACACTCGTGGGTGCATCCCATCAGGGCCTATGGATCTGTGGATGTCAAGTTTGCACAAATGATCTTTAACTCAATCCCCCTCGACCAAGGGAAAGTCGGAAGACTTCCTTTCTGCAGACTTCCTCTCTTGTCCCCAGGGTCTGGAATTCCTGAGGACTGGCAGTAAAGACTGAAGCAAAGGAAGGCATTCAGCAACTCTGCCTTCTCTGTATCCTTCATCACCAGGGCACCCGCCCCATTTCAGCAGCAGGCCCACGTTTTCCCTAGTCTTCCTTTTGCTAGTGATGTATTTGAAGAAGGCCTTCTTGTTGTCCTTGACATCCCTTACCAGATTTAATTCCAAATGGAGCTTAGCCTTCCTTATTAATGTAACTGTGAATGCCCCTCCTTTCTCCATAACCATTTAATTTATTTTAAAATTCTAACACCTGTTTAACCTTAAAGAGATGTATGATCACAAATTACAAGCCCTAGTTGTCCATTGCATAATATATATTTTCTTTTATGCATTTCTGTGCTATAACTGAGGCTGGTTCTAGCTGTGTGAACTTTCATGAGAAAAGGTCTCAGGAGATCAAATGAAGTAATAAACGTTAATAGTATTATTTTCTATGGCCAAGATTTTAAAATGAATAGTAGCTTCAGTGTCAGATTTCAGATATTAAAAAAAGTTTTGTGGGGTTTTTTTGTTTGGTTGGTTTTTTTTTTTCCTTCAGAAGACCAAATTCTGTGCTATTTGATCAGGCCTACTTCAGGATACCAAGATGGGTACTCAGCAGTGGAAATATCCATGCTCATGCACTGAAGAGCATATATTTTCTGAGACACATTAAACAAATATTACAGCCTAGCAAAATTGTTTCTCATGGTGGACAGAAAGAACCAACTGAATTTTAGAAAGGAATAGTAATTTTAAATTGAACTACACACAATCTTCTCATCTGAGCTGAAAGAGAGATCTAATTTCAAGAAAAATGATTTTTCTATTGCCTGTCTTTGAAATGAGCATGCTCTTTTCAGAAATCAGTTAGCTAGAGAGGAAGATACTACCGAGAATAAGCCTTAAATTCATTATTTTAAGTCTGAGGCCTGACCAGGCTACACCGATTTCCAGCAAGTAGAAGTTCAAAGGTGAATAATTCTTGGTTACAAAATTAGTTCCACTTATTCTGGGATTAGTAGTGCAAATGCAAGCCATGTATTGCATCAGTGCCTTGAATCAGGAAGAAAAGAGTCAAAAACCTCTCCAGAATGCATTAAGTTTTTGATAGTGAGAAATTTCAAACAACGTGTTCTTCATCATATTTATTAGCAGTTATATAGAAACAAGGTTACTCTGAGCATTAATCTTTTACTTTTCTCACTGTAAGATTTTTGTAAAGTGATTATTGACAGCTGAGCTCAAAGTCACTTCGGTAGAATCATAAAACAATTTATTGCTTATATTCAAAGAATGCTTTGCACTGCAGCTGGCAATTATAGCAGCAGGAAGCTGATGTCAGTATTTAGGAAGGATCCATTTTTTATAACGGTAGAATCTATAATCTATAAAGGTGATGGACCTTTTATAACCTAGTGTAGATAGTGAGGGATATTTTGCTCTAACACCCCTTGCAGCTTTGTTGAGCTGCACATAGGAGCCCGGACAGCCCGTCTACCATTTGCTGTCCTTGTGTCAAGACACAGGGCCTCGACCTCTGTGCCCTGTCATAATTCCTTCTGGAATAAATGAATTTATCCTGTTGTCTTACTACCCCTTGCTGCCCATTTGAAGGACTCAGGCAATAAAAAAGTTGAGTTCTGCAGTTAGGTAGACAAGAGTCTGCCAGTAGATTCTGAGTTCAGAAACACAGAAACCTCCTCACTCTGCTTGTGAGGAGGGGGAGGATGTAATTCCACCCATGCCTGTTTTCAGCTGGTCTGTTGTGAAGTCTCTGAAGAACAGCTCCGAGGCCTGAACAGCTGCAGGCGTCAAAAATAGGTGGCTCTGACAGGCTTGATGTTCCCAAATTCATTCTTCCTGTTTTAATCAGAAGTCATTGAACAGGAGCTGGAAACTCAGTATTTGCAGAAAAATAGACAAGCAGGAAGAGAGGAAAAAGATCATGGTCAAAGACATCACTGTAAGTAACAAAGCAATAATAATGAAGAATATCTTGGTGTGATTGTGTCTGTGAAACATAAAGCACAGATCTGGAGTCATGAAGCTTTCTTCCTGTTATGAACAGAATAAAGCTGAGATGAGAATTCATTCTCACTGTGGAACTTGAAGATATAATTAAACAAAATCAGACATAAACAATACAAGCAAATACACTTCTCTGTTGGGGAAATTCCACTTCTTATTTTGAAAATCTTAATAGAAAGAGTTGCAGGAACTGTACAGGTTCAACTTGTAGTACAGAAGTGATGATCAAACTTCTTCATGCTACCACTTTGTGGAAAAAATAATAATAATAACCCTAACACACTAAATGAGCACTCTGTCTTCTGAGTTTTCACGTTTTCACGTTACTATAGCTGCATCAGTAAGTTCAAAGCAAGACCATATAAAGTTAGTTTCACAAAAAAAAAATCAGAGGCTGGGAAGAGAAATAAAAATAAACATTATACAATTAGTCAATCTCAAATTAGGAAAGAAATTAAAATAAAAATGTACATATTTTTCATTGGGATGGAGTGAAAAATTTAATATCCTTAAACAGCTAATGTCAAATTAGGAAAGGAATTAAAACACAAATGAACACATTTTTTAGTGAGAGGGAGTGAATAATTCAATATTCAGGATTAATATTCACGTTTTTTGGGAGGGGGATATATTGGTATTAATTTTAAAGTGTATAAACAAATTTAATTTGCCAGCAAGAATTAAAAACATAATTGTTCCAGAAGAAAATCAAAATGGTCTAGTGCAGAAGTATTTGATTTTCTAATGCTCCCAAACTGTTCTAAAAGTTGTGCTTTTGGTTTAGACATAACAGCTCATAAAGTCATGATGAGAGGAGTCAGAAATGATGCAACGTATCTTATAGTTTGACCTCTACATAACTCATATTGTTTTGTACGGCCTCACCTTCTACTTTTCAGTTTCCCATGAGGAGTGGTGCCAGCATCTCTTTGCAAAGTAGGATTTCCAAACACCTGACACAAAAATCTGATTTTTACAGGGCAAGCAGATCATATTCATGACAAAAAACATTTGTCATAAGAAAAAGCTTAGAATATGTTTGACTGAAAAATTCAAATAGATGAAGCAGAAGTCTTTCCCGTGCAAGCCAATGGAGTTCCTTGAGCAGCACATAGCCAGCATAATCAGCTGAGCTCCTGGGATCTCTCTGAAGTCCTTGACACCATATCAGTACTGCCAGTGCCTTGAAGTGGAGCCCTTTTCTAGGCCGGGCATTGTCAGCTGCCCAGCAGGCCACTGCAGACTTGTCAGGTCTCTTGCTCATCTTGTCTCTGCATCTCATCCTTCACTCTCTCAATTAACTGGACGGTTTTCAGGCTCTTGCAAAGAAGCAGCTGTGCCCTTGCACTGACTTTCTCCTCTCCTGGGTCCTGCATGCTACTGTTCTTGCACAGGAAGGGAACGTGAATTGTAATTAGGTGAACTTTCTGCTTGAAGGCATCATACTGAAGGTTTCTCAGCAATCTACCACCTGAGGACCTTCCCTTCTCACGTGGCCTGATATACCTTGCAAGTACACATGTAAAACTGCCTTGCAGCACAGACCTGTGCTGTATACACTTCCCCCCAGCCCCAACATGCGTACCTCTGACTTTAAATAGGATATGCATAAACCAAGGCCCAATCAATTGCAGTCTAACTAGTTTTAAAAATTATACGTGATATAGGTAGAAGTAAGGTAAGATAAGGTGAGGTTAGCTTACTAGCTAACCTTAAGTGAAAATGCTGCTGGAATGGCTGGACATAAAGCTGGAATGGCTCCAAAACCCAAGTATTTTGTATGATTAAATACATGTGCACATCATGACAGAGAGCATTAATATGAGCAAGTAAGTTTGACAACCATCAAAATGCAGGACAACATAACAGAAAGTGTACTAAACATAAGAGAAGTGGCAGTGATACAGCATCATTCCCTAGCTAATGGATAGTCTGACCTTACTGTATCCACATTTCCCATTCTTCTTGAATAAAAGAAAGGTAAATGGCAATTTCAGAAATGAACTAATTTCCACAAACAGTTCTTAGCATAGAGGAGAGAGAGGAAGCAAAGGAATACTTCATCCGGTGTGCTGCATGGATCTCATATCAGGCTTCCAGTAACCCAGGATATCAATGAATGAGGGCTATTTGCCATCAGTGTGGCCATGGCCTCAGCTGGTACAAACAGGGTGGATGCAGATATAATGATGAACACCAGCACAGAAAAAACTACACCACCCCTTTTTGATCTCTTATCTTCTCTCTCTCAAATTTTATGTTAATTACTCTTGATCTAAGCAGAGAATTTGCAAAGCAAATCAGACCCCACAGAATACATATACACAGGCAGCACTCCCAGAGAAACAGATGGTTCAGATAGTCTCAGATGACAGAGATATTAATACTTAAATAAGAAATACAACTTCAAGAAATGTGTCAGGCACCCAGTACGCCTTTCACTTAGCGCACAGTAGATGTTTAAATGAGCACAGCACTCCGTCCAAGATTTCTTTTTTGCTATGACATATCACCTGAAAAATACTCAGTCATTTTATTTGCAGCCTTCGTTTTCCTCCATCTGAATTGCTTCTGGGTTTTTGTTAACATTTGTAAAGCACAGCTATGGCCATAACACTAAAATGAAACAGTAGAAAAACTTCTACTTCTTGCAGAAAAATGTTCAGAATGTAGTCTTTAGCATTTTTTTTGCTGTACAGTCATTTATTGCACTTCATTTCCAGAGCTGTAGACTACAGTATCATCGAGGGACAAATATTCCCTTTGCCTGTGTCTAAAATCCCCTGAAGCACTTTAATTGTTCTGCTGTTCAACAGTACTTCAAAAATATTTAGATAGAAATGTTCTCTGTTTCATTTTTTAATTCTCTTCTTTCTAAAAATATCTCACACATCTTCTTTCACTTGACACGTGTGGTAAAATTTTGTAAAGGAAGGTATAGGCGCAGGATGAAGGTTGTTTGAGATGTGTTAGCAGTGGGAACTTTGATTCTGGTACGCTGCAATAATAAGTCCTCAGCTGATTAAAATGACAAAGCCTTGGGCTACCAGGTGTAACTCAATTGTTTTATGTTCCAGGTGTCTTCAGTAAATGTCTTAGTAAACCAGAAAATATTGTCCAGGTTATCACATTCAGTGATTCAGCTTCTAGCCATGTGGTGAGAACTATAAGGAGGGTATCTGGACTTTCCAAGAAATATCTACATTTATCAAAAGGATCAAGTCACCTTCTGCCACTATCAAACTCTTCACTTCTATTTAGGCATCAAAACTTCCCTGTAAGCAAATCAAAGATGAGAAAGATGTTTCCAGCTACTTAGGTGTCATTGTAAAATATTTGACATTTTGGAAAGCACATAAAGGGTACGAATATATGAATCTCACCCTAGTGAGCATGCTATCTTCTCCATAGAGAAGAAAAAGCAGCAACGGGAAATGTAGTACATATTTAACAAGCAGGAAGATAGAGTTGTATTCACTCAGCAACTATCTTTGACCAAAACGACTGTAATACCGAGGTTTTTTAGGTTTTTTACCAGTTTCTGCCAAATCTAAGAGAAAGGTACGCTGTAGGGAAATACTTCAAAAGGAGAGCACATTGTAACAAGGAGATTTACTAAGCATCAATTTTCAAAAAATGAACTAGGGAAGTTTCCATTGTGTTATATCAGCACAGAATTTAATTTTTTGACCAAAAATCAAAAGGATTTTTGATCCTTTTGATAACACAAATCTCTACCTGTGGAATCAGAATATTATCACATTTGAAAAAACAAACAAACAAAGCAACAGAACACTCTTCTATTTTACACAACAGGCCAGAGGTGATTCACATAAGCATACAGAGCTCCCCTCGTAACAGCAATACTCATCTTTCAACTCACTGAATGATGTTTGAAGCTCAGATGACTTCAATATAGTAAGCAGATCTGCTCTGATCAGTGTAGACGTAATACAGTAACATTGCAATTGTATTATCAGAATTCAAAGGACATGGGGATCTGGACTTCCTCATAAACAGAACATTCACAATGTTTTACTTTAGCTAGGTGAAATATTCTCCAGGCTTCATCTACAGTTAGTAGAAAGAGATAACCTTCTCCACGGCATGAGCAGTTATATTAGATATCTATTCTGGCCTGCCTCCTATATGAGCCCAGCTCTCTTCAATGACTGTACAGAGAAACAAGAGAGCCTTTCTTAAAAAATCCTTAAGGATCTGTCACGTATTGGTCATTGTTGTTATTATTTGGTCTACTCACAAAAGGAGACATACTTACTCATGTCTTAATACAATCAATTCAGGACCAAACTTACTAGGAGCAAACAGTTTAAAAAAGAAAAAGAAAGAAAAGCAAAAAAAGAAAGAAAAGCAAAAAAAGAAAGAAAAGCGAAAAAAGAAAGAAAGGCGAAAAAAGAAAGAAAAGCGAAAAAAGAAAGAAAGGCGAAAAAAGAAAGAAAGGCGAAAAAATTGAGATATAATATTACAATGAAAAGAGGTAAGAAATAAAACCTAGCAGTCTCTAGGAGCCTACTTGTTTGTCATCAGTGGATATTAGCTTTCATTTGCTTTGTGTAAATATTTCACATATGTCCATCTTCAGATTTCTTCCATAAACATCTCTGAAATAGCAGTGTATCAATATCCAATTTCACTATATGTTACCTCTTTCCATCTGTCTGAATAAATATGGCCATTTCCACTTTGGATGATAGCTGAAGATCAGGAATACTTAGCCTGCACTCAGAAATGCTTTTAGGATAGGCCTTCATTCACAAACACATTGTTTAAATATAATATACTACCACATCTCTCTCAGCAGTTCCGTTGCCCCCCAACATGTGTTAGCCTTCAGAAGTTGGTGATTTCTGCAAGCAAAATAAGCTAGCAATGCAACACAGATCAAAATCATTAGTTATGGAAGATTATATCACTGCAGTAAAATGAACTGATTGGAAACCATGCTTAAGCCGTCATCAATATAATTCACTAAGCAATTATTCAACAGCACAAAATCGTGGCAGATGTGCTTGATTTCTGACTATAGGTTTAAAATAATCATAGAGAAAACAAGTTGTGTTCCTTTGTGTGTTCCTTTGTCCTTATCCCTTTAATAAAGAAGAAATTGCTACATAATCATAGTAGCAGCTTACTCCTCCATGTATTCCATTGTCTATGACTTCACAACATTCAGAATAAAAAAGAACAAAGAATCATATACTATATTATAAGTTTCCATGGCAGATGAGCTTACTTCTTTCATGTGCCACATGCATACTGCTTGTTGTTGTGGATATTTTCCATCTGGTTGGATGAAAATCTAAAAGCTTGCAAGAAATTTCACTGAATAAAGGAAATACATTCAAGACTTCAATGTTAACATAATATTTGAATCATGCAGTGACCAATGAGATCCTTCCCACTGGCTTCTTTGGAAAAATGATTCAGCTTTTGCGTTTTGATAGCTCTTCTTACAAGATCATATATATGCAGAATACTACTATCAGTGAAATAAAGAGCAAGTAAGTTTACATATTTTTTTTTTCCTTTGTTTTAATATTTGTGATTAGTCCATTAGTCTCTTACAGGACAGTTGGAGTCCAAGTGTCTTCCTGCAGAGTTAGAGTTTATGTTTCTATTCAGATAACTAAAATAAACCTCTCGAAGGTTTGAGTCGACATTCAAACTACAAAGCAAGCAAAACATTGTGAAGAAGAGATGGAGATGAAATTAAGTGAAAAATATTTTTTGCAAGACAAACGAAATGCTTTACTTAACCTGAAAAAAGATATTTTATTTTTACTCCAGAAAGAACATAACCACATCTACATTTTGCAATGAAAGCTTTTGTCCTCCTGATCATGAACTACAATATATAGTACTCTGAAAATCCTTGTCATTCTAAAGACACTTCATTGGGTCTGACCTTCACCGCCCTAACTCATCTTTTTTTTTTTTTTTTTTTAATTTTAAGACATATACATATACCTGGTTATCATGTTTTCTGAGACTTGTAAAATCCTAAGTGCAGTAGCTATAGTAGAAGCCTCCTTAGTTTGTCAGTCTGCAAAAGATCATTGATAGAAAAGAAAAGGCTGATAAATATTTAATGTTTTTGAGATGAATGTTTAACCTTTTCTTGTGCTTTACTACAGAAGAATTCTACCAAAAAAAAAGATATTATTCTAAAAATTTACCTGTTCTGGTATAAAAAGTCCTTGTTTCTACTGTATTTGGAACACATTAAGAAGCTTAAAATTAATAGAATCCTAGCATCATGTCAGGTACTATATTGATCAGATCTTTAAAACATACAGCATAGCATAAAATGCCAAAAGTGCATATGAGAGTAAATGATAAAACAGACTGCACACTGTGCAACAAAAAATGACTGTGTAAATAACTTCAGAGAAAAATTGCCTCAGCTTCTAAATAAATATGAAATTAAAAACATTTCCTCTTATATTTTTTTTCTGTTATAAATAATAAAAGAAAAATTGGAAAGGAATTAGCAAATTTAACAATACCTGTAACAGAGATAAATGGGAGATCTTAAATCAGCTTTTAAGGTCTTTTATCATACAGAAGGATGCTTCTTGCTGATAAGAAATAAAAATATTACGAAAAGTAAACAAAGTAAACAAGAAGATTAAAATCACAGATGCAAACTTAGACACTGGAAATCTAGTGCTGGAAGTGGTAAAGTCAAAGACCACTGCAATTAATAGAGAAGCAGAAAGGAAGCTTTATCACCTTATGATCTCCCCTAGCTGCCTTACTTACATCAAGAAACAGCATGAAAAAATATTGTTTCTCTCCTTGATATTGATCTTACACATAAAACCACCTCAGGAGCTGTCAGAGACCTCTATTTCAGAAAACAGATTAACTTTCTCCAAGGACTGAAAAACACAGGCCATGTTATCATTCAGTATAAATTGTTGTTGCTCTTTTGGGTCCAAGTCTTCAATCTTTTGTACTGATTTTATACCATGAATTTTATCTGTTCAGTTATAATGAGATGTATGAGGAGACCCTCGAGTTACAACAGATTAAGAGATTTTGACAGCTGGCACTGCATGTCAAAAATATACATATATATATATTTTCCCCCAGAGCAAACAAAACAAAACAAAAAAAGTAGTGAAACAAATAGTATATGCAACTAGAGAGAACAGAATACAGATTTCTAATTTCAATTTATACTCTGAGAGAAAACTGTTTGATAAAGACTTGGAGGCACTACAAATCAGTGCAGATAAATTGCCTGATTCCAAACTCTATGGCATCATTGCTGATTATGATGCAATTAATCCTATAATCTCCTGATTATGATCTATGCACCTGACACACAGCTCCTACTGTAAAACCAGGAGTGTGGATGAGTGTCAAAGAAATTCCTTTTATTTGTGTCTGTCAGGAGGTCTAGGCCTAGTTCCTGACCAGGCCACTGCTTTTCTCTTTTACAGTTAGCAAAACTTTAGGTTCGGATTGGTCCTCTATACCTTCAGGCATTTCATTGAGTTGCTTCAGTTAGGACTATCATTGCCATCTGCACCTTCTGTGACAAGGGGGAGAGGCACTTCCAGAAGACAACGCGGGCACACAAGGAGCTGAATCACTGTGCAGAAGCACCTGTACTATTTCCACACTGAAGATGAAATACTGTCTTTGGTTTCCAGTCAGCTAATTTTAGGCGATTCACAGTTCACTTTTATGCCTCATTTAAGTGGGCAAAATTATGTGGGGTGAATGAAGGTCTTCCTCTCTTATTTTCCCCTCTTACTTTCCTGTTAGGAACAAGAGAAATAGTTACACTGTGGTAAAAAATGGTATTTAAGACTTTGTGACAATTAATCCTTTCTCATCCACTAGTATCATCCTACTCTATTTAACAAGAGCTACTAATTAATTCATGTTTTCCAGAAATTACAATCACCAATAAAATCAATACAATCACCAGCAGGTGTTAAGCTTTGTTTTATGCTACAACATTTTCATCTACGGGTTTGTTTTCCATTTTAAAATAGTAGTACTTGAAAATTTATTTTATATCAAATATTTTTTTCGTAGTAAGATCATAAAAGAAATCTAACTTTCAAGAGGGTTGAGTTAATCTATTCACAATAGCTGCTGCTTTAAAAAACTTTAAATGAATCCATAAAATGCTTATTTAGGAAAAAAAAAAAAGATACTCTTGAATGAAAATCAGGCAGCACGTGCAAATTTCATGTAGTATTTTGCGGTCTGTTCAAGCTAAACATTAGGTAGTAACTTTCCACAAAGCTTTCAGCTATTCTTTAAGTAAAAATACAACTAGTTATTCTCACTTCAGAGAAGGAATGCAGTTTCTGCTTTACAATCAACAATTTGAATAAATATATTCAATTAAAACAAAACAAAGTAAAAAAATGCCCTATGTAGTTCTCTCCCATCCCCCACCCCCTCTTTGGTATTAGGTATCAACATTTTACTTCTCTTTTTTTTTCAAGACTATGTACTGGATTTTGCTGCCAAGCCCTAATTTAATTTACTTCTTATATGAAAATTAATCATTCAAACCTCCAGTAAAACATTAAATGTGTGAAATTTTGTTAACAAAATAAAGGTATATAAAGGAAAGGATGTGATTGCTATTTTCTCTGTTGTGACAACCTAGAAGAACTTTAAAAAAATTAACCTTTTTATTTATCTACCTTTAAGACAAACTTACCCCGTAGAAGATGAAATTTTGTGATTGCTGCAATTGAATAGCTATCTCTCTCTATCTACTTGTCTCTCTTTCAGTCTCTGTATATCTACACACAATGTGTGTATGTATGTATATGTGTATATATATATTTATGTATATGCATTTATTTATCAATAAGGAAGCTGGAGATAGCAGTGTTTAGAAGAATGACAAATCAAACCAGTTTTCAACTTTAAAATGAAACTTTACTAACTTTAGTCATTAATGATATACTCTGCTAATAGTTTGTTCGCAGAAATTCTCACTACTGATTGCTACATAGACACAACCGTTAGCCTTTAAATGTATATCCTCTGGCAGCTATGGGTGTACAGTACCTCAGAGAAGACACTGATTTAGCACTGCTGGCTGCAGTCCTCGAAGGTCTCCGCTGCAAGGCGAAAGTCACTGCAACGGAGGTGATTTGGCTTGAGAGCTTCTTGATGAGAGCAGTGGGAACTGCAGAGAGTGGCCTCTCTCCTTGCTTTTACTTGAGGTTTTATGCTTCTGGGCCCCTTCCCTCCCGAAGGGGACTCATCCACTCCCAGTGCTGCTTATCTGTTTCGGGGCTGTGCCAGTCCCCCCTTGTCTGAGTTCATTAGGATGTCCTGTCTGCTTGAGGCCCCTTCTGCTTTCTTCGTTCTCTGTCTTGCAAATTCTACCACTTGGGTGCCTCCCAAGCAAATGCACCTTTCCTTTCTTGCCCCTTTGGTGGTCACTCTGTTTGCATTTTTAAAATCCTTATGGGTTGTGTCTAGCTATGCCATCACTGTGTTACAAAATACCTATTTATTGTTTTTGGTTACACTGTTGTAGTATGCTTTTATTGGGGTTCAAAATAAGTCAATAGTAATTCTATCTTGATTAATTTAACCGATTTTAGTCTTGATTTTAGTCAGGGAACTGAAGGGAGAAGGGAGGGGGGGAGGAAGGGGAAGGGAAGGGTATGGAGAATGGGAAAGGAAAGGGGAAAAAGGAAAGGGATTGAACATATGTTTCTTTCAGAATATTCCTATAACCTAAAAAAAAATAAAGGCTAGCTTTGAGACATCCAATAGTAGCAAGCTAAAAAAATCTATGACTTGGAGAGTAAGTTATATGTATAGTTATTTTCTTTGCTTTAGTGATCTTCTGAAGTCTTCACAAATTCCTTGTTTTTATCAAAGAGGATATAATCTAGAAGATTGTGTAATAGTCTTAACGTAGCCTAGTTATTTCCCAGATTTGTCATAAGTAAGAACAAAAGAAGAAAAAAGATAAATGAACAAATAAATGAAAGGACTACGAGCTCAGCTCATATCATAATTTTATCTTAGAGATTAATAAAACAGAAATATTTCCCATTTAGCTACTATGCACACTCATAGTGAAAAACAAGGTTTTAACCACTTCAATTTTCCCTTAAATATACTAGGTTTCTCTAATACATGATCATTGTACTAGAAAACAATGCTCAGGGCCAGATGTTGAAAACCTGAATTCTGTTCTCAGTTTTGCCACTATCTTGCAAGTCATTTGCCTGAAAAGGCCTGTTTCTTATCCTTTCTCTGTCTTGCCTTTGTAGACTAGAAACTCTCAAAATCAAGAACTATGTCTCCATTCTCCCATTTCTCCATTAGTAGGAATGTCTACTAATTCAATGAAGGTGTCATCCTGCTGCAGCTCGGGTACTAGTGCTGGTTTTAATCTGGCTAGTTTGGGTAGTAATACTAAAGCAGAGAGAGTCTTGCCAATAATCACGACCACAACTCACCACCTTCTCCTTTCCCTTCCTCTTTAGTCTAAAAATCAAGAAGCGACATAGGAAATGCTGTCACATTTCTGGAAAAGAGGAAAAGAAAATATGAAGGCATGACAGGGCTGTATGGGACAAAGTTCGGCTGGACTAGAAACAGAAAACAATAGTACTGTCCTATATAACACTATAGTATTGGCATTGTTGGAAGTCATGTTAACTTAGAGTTGAGAAATAATTATGGCACTGATACATTGCCTACTCCTAATATTAATACTCCAAATAATTACAAAAAATGGGAACAGTTTATTATATCAGCTAAGCTAGCAAAATGAGAGAGGAAGCTTTTACTCCAATGAAACTGTCAGTATGTACCGTTTGAGCAACCTTGGATCACTTGCCAGAAATGTGCTTTCCAAGGCATCATCCCTAGTATTTGCATAAGTGATACAGAACTTCTCACCCCACCTGTTTTCAGGCTTGTTCTGGAAATGGCAACCTCACACTCCTAACCACTGATGTCACCTGCAAAATGCGCTGCTCAGAGCAGGTGTCCCAGGGAAGTTTATGCAAGTTTGGGAGTGCCACCACATTTGCTTCTCTCATTTCAGATGCTGTCACACATAGGTTTTAGGAGCACAAATAGAATGGATTTATGTACGGATGTTGGTCCCATATGATGACACCAATGAAGGAGTAGAAAATCTATGGGCTGGCAGATTAAAGTTGTACTCCTAGCCCTAGACTGAAGATCCTATACTGGGACAAAGGACTGAAGCAGTGTGAGTGAGCTTATCCACATTTTGTGGCAAGATGGGTTAAAAACAGAGGACTTCAATCTTACAGGCTGTAAATCTAGGAAAGAAAGGAGAGACTTCAAGGGAGGAAATATCTCTCAAGAAAAGGATGAAACACATTTTTATCTGGGGCTTTCACTGCAGCAAAGATATCATCTGAAATTGCTAAATCAATATTTTGATGTTCTCTAATGGAAAAATCTCTCACTTTTTTTGTGCAAAACAACACTCTGTGACTACTGTTAAATAGTCTCATTGTGGATAATATAAAATGGCTAACATGTAAAGCCCTAAAATATTGCTGCAACAACAAAAAAAGTTTACAAATGTCTTATATATTACTGTAGAAAGGACTGTGGAAAAAATAATAATTGTTAATATTTGTAAATATCTGTATTTGCCTTTTTAAAACTGTATCACAGGTACCCATCTAAAACAATGTAGTTTATAAAGTGAGCCAGACCACATTTAGGATGCACATGGCAATAAATAGAACATTATTAGTTTGGGAAATACAGCTGAAGATTATCTCAGGAGATCATTAACAGTCCAACTGCTGTACTCAGATGGGATCAAAGGTGACCAAAACATCACTAGAAAGGTCTGATCTAGTAACAGCAGAAGAATTGAGAAGACAGTCAGTTCCTAAGGAGAACAACTCCTAGTTCAATGTCTATTTTTATGCAGCTGGGGGCTCCTTGGCTGATACTGTTATGTGTCTCTAAATCACCCCTGGACAACGTTGAGGGGGAGTGGTCTGTATTCTCTCTGAACTTGCATTCGGTGCTGTCCACAGAATCACAAAATTAGAGATTGGTTGAGTTTGGAAGGGACCGCGGGAGGTCATCTCGTCCAACCGCCTTGCTCAAGCAGGGTCGCCAAGAGCATATTGCACAGGATTGTGTCCAGTTGGCTTTGGAACATCTCCAGAGAAGGAGACTCCACAACCTCTCTGGGCAACCTGTTCCAGCGCTCTGTCACCCTCCCAGGAAAGAAGCTTTTCCTCATGCTCGGATCGATCTTCCTGTGTTTCCATTTGTACCCATTGCCTCGCGTCCTGTCCCTGGGCACCACTGACAAGTGTCTGGCCCCGGCCTCTCTGCAGCCTTCCTTCAGCTCTCCAATCGCATCCAGAAGATCCCCCCCCCCTCAGGCTTCTCCTCTCAAAGAGAGGTAGAACACGCTCTCTTTGCCCTTCCTCAGGGCACGCATGCTCCAATCCCTTCCTCATCTTTGGAGTCCTTCACTGCACTCGCTCCAGGAGCTCCGTATCTCTGTCATGCTGGGGAGCCCAGCACTGGACACGGTGTTGCAGCTGCGGCCTCCCCAGGGTGGAGCAGAGGCCAAGGAGCACCTCCCCCTACCGGCTGCCAATGCTCTTCCTCATGCAGCCCAGAATACCCTTGGCTGCCTTTGCCACAAGAGCACACTGCTGGCTCATGGCCAGCTTGTGATCTGCCAGCACCCACAGCTCCTTTTCTGCAGAGCTGCCTGGCCACAGCTCAGCCCCCAGCCGAGCTACTTGGGCATGGGGTTGTTTCTGCCAAAAGGGCAGGATTCTGCCCTTCCCTTAATTGAACTCCACAAGGTTGTTCCCTGCCCCTCTATCCAGCCTGTCGAGCTCCCAGTCACCATTTTTCTTCTTTGTATGTTTGGAAATGGTCTCGAGATCTGTCAGGCCCTTCTCCTCACTGCCATGACCTTTCGGAGAGGATGGAAAGTCGTCTTGCAATGACATTGGCCAGCTCCCTCAGCACTCGGGTTTCTGTCCCATCAGCACCCATACACTAGTGTATGTCCAGTTTGCTTCAGTGACCCCTAGGCCCATCTTCCTCCACCAAGCGAAAGTCTACCTTTCTGCACACTTTCTCCCTGTTCTCCAGGGCCTGGGATTCCTGAGGGCGGCTCCTACCAGGAAAGACTGAAGTCAAGAAGGCATTCTCTATCTCTACCTTGCCAGTAGCCTTGGTCGCCAGGGCCAGGGCCCCTGCCCCACTCTGCAGTGGGCCCTCATCTGCCTTGTCTTATTTAGGTATTGAAAGAAGCCCTGCTGAGTGTCTCTTGCCATTGTCAACTCCAGCTTCCTAGCCCCATCCCTGCCTACTCCCAGAACATCCTCCTATTCGTCCCAGACTATCTGTCCCACCTTCCACCGTCCATACACTCCATCTTCTGTTTGAGGTTGGCCAGCAGTGCCTTGTCCATCCATGCAGGTCTCCTGTTACCTTGACTTGACTTCTTGCTCCTGGGCAGGGATTGTTCTGCAGCTTGCATCCTTGAATTTCAACCAGTTTTCTGGGGTTCCCTCTTCCTGCTAGGGCCCTACCCCTTGCGACTCTTCAGGGACCAAGCAGCTCCCTGAAGACACCTGAGATTGCTCTCCACAAGGTCAGGGCTGTGGCCCTGATTTTGCCGTGTTCCCTCCTCGCGGCATCCTGAACTCCACCAGCCCATGATCACTGCAGCCAAGCTTGCCCCCTGCCTTCCCATCTCCACCCAGCCTGTCCTTCTCTGAAAGGACAAGGTCCACGAGAGCACCTCTCCTCATTAGCCCTTCCATCAGCTGTGTCAGAAAGTTATCATTGGTGCTTTCCAGGAACCTCCTGCATTGTTTGTGCTTTGCTGTGTTGTTCCTCCAGCAGATAATAGGGTGGTTAAAGTCCCCCATGAGGACCATGCATTGTTGCACAAGCACTTCAAAGAGGTATTTGAACATGCTTGTTTCCCAGAAGGAGTGGAAGAGTCACAGTCATGTCTTGTAGGCAGTTCCATGCCTGCATGCACTTGCTGGAGGTATCCCCACTTTAGCTTTGCTTTGCTGTCTGGATGGTGACTATAGCCCTCCCTTTCCCCCATCTTTCATAGCTTAAAGTTTTCCTTAGCAAGCTGGCCAGCCTGTTGGCAAAGATGCGTGTGTCCCACTTAGTGAGTTGGATCCCATCTCTCCCAGTCGTTTGCCAATCTTCAAATAGGGACCCATGGTCACAGAAACCAGAACCAGTTGCCAACACCAGTGGCACAGCCAGTTGTTTACTTGGAGAATCAGTCTTCTCCTGCTCTCATCCTTGCCCCTAACTAGTAGGATTGAGGAGAAAATGACCTAGGCCCCCAGACCCTTGACCACTATCCCCAGAACTCTGAAATCCTGTTTGATAGTTTCTAAGTTGCCCTTGCTATCATTGGTGCCCATGTGGAAAAGTAGCAGGAGGTATTAGTTGGATGTGTGGACAAGCCTCAGCAGTCTTTCTGTGACATGACAGATTTGAGTTCCCGGCAGGCAACAAACCTCTCTAAACAAATGGTCAGGTTGGGAAATGGGTGCCTCTGTCCCCTGCAGCAGGAAGTCATCCACAACAATCGCTCAGCGCTTCTTCCAGGTGATCCTGCACACCGCAGGGTCTGTTGACTCAGCTGCTTCACTAGGAGCCATGCACCACTCCTCCTCAGCGTAGAGGGCACTGAACCTGTTCATCAACTGCAAGTCTTCAGGAGGAGTAAGAGCTTTTTTCCTCATATGACAAGTGATCAGTTTCCAGCCTCCATCTTCTACAGAGTTATGACTTACTCTTCCACATGGCACAGAGCCCACCTGCATCTCTAAGGCTGTGGGGGCTTGAGACCCCTGAAGTGTATGGTCTCTGAGAAGATTGCTCACCTTCACAGATGCTATGCAGCCTGCTTACCTCCTCCTGCAACTCCTTGACCTGGTGACAGAAAATGTCAGTATCAGCACACTTTCTGCAGAAAAGATGGCTCCCAGCCCCAGCCTCACAGAGAGACCCTGGGCGCTTCCTTCAACCTGAGACCTGCAGAGCTACATCCACTTTCAGATGGTGTGTCTGGGTGGAAGATTCTGACATGGCTGACTCAGTGATTCTAATAGCTGGGGAATGTGCTGCTAGCAAAATATAGTGTTTTCTTGACATTCACTTTCTTTCCATCCTAAACATGTGTGAGTGACTCTACAAGGTGGCAGATATTCACCTCAAGTTGCCTGAGAAATACATGACCTGAAAGGATGGAGTGCTCTGCATCCCTTAGTGTAAGCATCAGTGTACCAACCATGCTTCATACAGAAATGCTGGCTGTGCTGTATCTCTGTCCAGATCAGCAGGGGAAAAGTCTTCAGCACATAGTGCATCAGCTGCCACTGCGGCTGGTTGCTGGGCTGGGCCTGAAGCTGGATAGCAACAGAGGGAAAGTGACTCAGTGTCAAGTTCTGATATTTAATGTTTTTCAAATGACACAGAGGAAGAAACTATTTTTTAAAGTTTCTGGCTTTAGTTTTCCTCAAGCATTCAGGTAATTTTGAAGGTATTTCCTATTTAGCAGAAGAGCAGCTCTTTGCCTCATAAGCTGGAATGTTCATATTTCACTAGAAATTAAAATTAGTCCCTTCCAGGCTGCCTGAAGGCTGTGGAATTAGCATTTGCATCATTCACCACAGATGCATAGGCAAAGTATTTATAGTATGATTAAATTCTCTGCTCCATCAGAGCCAAGATAGGAATTCGCATTGACTTGTTTTACATCATGGATAAGTGGGTAGCAATTAAATGGGTCATTCAACAACTGTAGTTCTTTTCTAAGGTGGTGTATGCACTTGTGCTGTTTAGAGAGAAATCTCAAAGTCACTTTGGAAGCTTTCACTAGTAAATGACCCTTCTATTTGATGGAAATGAAATTCTTTATCCTATGAGAAGATATGAATATATTAGCCTCATTCTTCCTGAGGCCAGCTTAATTCCTGACGTTTGATGGCAGAAGGCAAAATCTCATAGGACAGCCATTTAGATCTGAAATTGAGAATATCAGCACTTAAAATTGGGAAGAACTCTGAGATGTCGGTCCATTTGACCCTTTAGTTTCTAAATCAAGAGATGGAAACTGGCATTTCTAACTTTTCTTACATACTCAGTCAGAAAGTTTCTTAAAATAAATGTGTTATGAAAATAAATTGTATCCAAATTCTTCTTTCTGTTGTTAAAATAAAGAGATTCCTGTACCTTACAGAGGCACATCTACTAAGCAGAAAGGAACTTCTCCAGGAACACTGATGACATGAAGATAGTTACTGGTGGAGATATATTGTGACAAAGAACATGGCAGATGTGAAACTTCCATATTATTGACAGAAATATAGATAATGTCAGGAACTAATTACTCATTTTTAGAATTTCCACTATATATATAAATGCCTATCATCACTCTAAAATCAAAATATTTCATAGTTTTGATTATATATTCTTTAGCCAAAAAGAGAAATCAGTTAACGACATAGTAAGGACAGGAGTCATACTACTTGTCTTGATTCTTGGCCTCAAGAGGCACTTAGACATCATAGGAGATATAGAAATAAATGCTGTTAAGGAATACCACTTATTCACTTCTTCCTTGCTTTTGTAGCTACAAAAGATTTTGCTCTTAAGCTCTAGTGTGAACAGGAACCCAAGTAGAAATACACTGATTCAATTAGGTGTGCTTAGATAATTTCTGTTTTTTTAATGCATGTACAGAGACTAATTAGTATTTCAATAATGAGTGTTTATTTTCATCAGTTTTAGGTAGATGTGCAGTTATACATCAAGATTGTATTCTTAGCTGAGTTATACCATTGCTGTGAGTCTGTCACAAGCACATGGCTGAGCATATAAAATGCATGAATTACTTCCAGAAGCGCAAGCTAACTGTCACAACAGTGACTTGATTTTCTGTTCTAAAACAAAACAAAACAAAACAAAACAAAACAAAACAAAATAATAAAGAGTAGATTACATCTAAAAATCTAATACCTCTGTACTGCTAATCCATCCTCTCCCATTTCCAAGAAAAATAAAATTGACTGCAAACATGCATCAGAGTACTTGGATGCATGCAGTCCTTAGAAAATATGAGCTTAACCCACACCCCACCACACACACTAAATGAGGCGCTCTGCTTTATATGCATCACTGCTGGTATCAGCATCTTCATGAAAAATAAGATCTCTTTTTCACTGAACCACAAATACTGTGGTTCGGATTAACCTCTCTTAGCAGTAGACTTGGATTATTCTAAGGATACACAACAATACCTTTTCTAAAGCTCCTTTTTTTCTCGGTGAAGGTTGTTATAAATTGTCAGGGGTGGGGGGAGGGGGGGAGGAATCTAACCATTTTTTCATACCAGCATGCTCTTGAATCATTTTGAACCAGCCTCAAATTTGAACTATTGTTGCTCCGTGGTGATGCAGGCAGGATTTGATCTATTCGCAAAACCGAAACCTGTTGAAATACATCTCCCTGAAACTTGGGAGCATTTCAGTGTGAGCTTGCAGTAACAATCTCTTATTTGTCTCTTTCTTTTTCATCTCCTCTTCCTCCCTACTCCCTGTAAAGTTAAATAAATTATACCGAGCCTTTTTAGTCACTTGTTTACTGGTATTCGTCTGAGAGTTGAACCCTACTTCCTTAGTTTATTTTTATTATTATTTATTTATTTTTATGGGGTGGAAAAAGACTAAGTAAGTTGCTTTTACTTCTGTTCTAGTCTACAAATGTTATTACTTCCTCCAGATAAAGGAAATGAGGACCTGCCTAATTTTTAAAGAAGAAACATGTATGGCCTGAAGATGAGATGATTCTCGTACACATTAAGACTTTATATGACCTTAAAAGATGTATGACTGTAAATCATAGAGCAATACAATTAAAACTGGACTGCTGTCTAATGGTATAAACATATCATTATGAGGATGCTTACACTATCCTCCTGTTTTGGTTTTGATTTTTGTCTAAAAAATATATATATTACAATCTCATCTTAACCAATACTACTTTTCCCAGAGTTTTTAAGTATCAAAGTTTGTTCTTCTCTAGGCTTTCAGCCACGTTTCTCTGGCAAAATAGTGCTATGATACCTACAGCTGTCCAGGGAAATTAATGAGATTTTTGGACATATGAGCTTTTTTTAAGTTCTCGGGATGATTAAGAGAAGTCTTAATGAGAATGACAGTAAAATTTACAAGGAAGGATGTTCTCCAGTTTTCCTTGAAAGGGCATATTTAATGAAAAATGCAAGGTAAAATCTTTTAAAATGGTGTAAGAAAATATATTTCTTTTGATTCCAGAAAGAGTGATATTCATAGTAAGTCCATGTTCAAATTATATTCATATCTTATCAACATTAATGAGATTAGAAGTGCTGTGAGAGGTAAGTCAATGGAAAAATGTAGGTGACCCTGATCAGTGCTTTTGCTGGCAGCCCTAGTGTAAGTGTGGATACAGCAAATTAGTCACTGCCCTGTATGTCCTTGTGGAAATGCTTCAAGTAGTATCTGGGAGTGGTTAAATCAGAGGAATAAGGATTAATTTTACTGCAGTTGGACTACTAGAAAATTTACCTTTAATTTGAGAAGGTGTGAAAAAAGCTAGTCTGCTTCAGGCAGTCAGAAACAGAAACAGATCACATACAAAGAAAAGAGAAATAATTCCTGAATGAAGCTGTGTAGTTAAAAAAGCCAAGCAGCAAACTTACATTGATAAAATAGGATATGTTTAATAATGAAAAACCTACTGATGCATTTCTTTACATGAAATTCTGGAGAGATAGACAAGTAAGAAGTTTCATTAATGAGACAATCAGAGAAGAAGTAATTTTTTGTTAGATGATTATTTGAATGTTTCTCCTAGGAAAGAGGCAATCCAGGGTACTTGAAAAAAAAAAAAAAAAAAAAAAAAAAAAGCCTGTTTGAAAAGTAAAGCAGACACTGCTTGAGGAAACCAAGCCAAAATCTAGACAATGACAAAAATAACTGGACTATTTTCACTTATCCTCCCATCTGCAATACACTATGTGCAAATGAACAATACTTACCTAAATTTTACCAAGAAAAGAAATTAAAAAAATGTATTTTCTTACATATTTAAGGAATCTCTGAAAAGTTATCTAACAAGACTATCAATTAGTGCCAAATATATCATGCATGCTCCACTAAATAACAGTTAAAATGATATTAAACTACAGTGCAACCATTGCAGCATATAAGATAATTTTAAAATTTACTTTTATAGCATATAACATAGCTTTATCAAAAATACATCAGCATATATTCATTATAATCTTATTATAAACCCCAAACAGAAAGGAGTTAACTCTTTTTGTCTATGAAAGGGACAGTGGAGGCTAAGATATGGATTCTAAGTGTGGAAATGGAGGTGAAAGAAAAGATCATGGAGCGCTGAGGGGTGGCAAGGTGGAATGTGGGCTGGGCTGGCTACTGGGAAGTTTGTTAAGGCTAATGCATGTGATAGCGATATGACCAAAAAGAAAATAACCTAAGCCAAATTACTTCATTTTTGCTCCAAGCTAGAAAAACATGAACAGCTACTATAGCTCAGAAAAAAAATAGAAATTTGTTATATAGTCATTTGTTATATAGTGTGAATGGGTCAATGTAAATTCAATAAATGAAAAAAAAAAGCAGAATATAGATTTCTTCAAACTGCTATTTTGATCTCTACAGCAGGAAATGATCATTTTTTGCCAACTGGGTCACAAAAGTCAAAACACTGTTCTTGTACTGGGTGCACTAATTTACTTTCCTCTCTCTGTAAAAAATCCACTATTTGCTTTGTGATTGTGACTTTTCTCAGAGACCATGAAAAGTTTGACCACCACCAAACTGAAATTTACAGGTAAGCCCCAGAGTGTAGGTCTCCGCCAGTGTTTGATCGGCAAAATCCAAAGTTGTTATAATTCTAGAATCAAACCCATTTCAAAGCTGTTTTACAGTTCCATTATAACCAAAACGTGTACAAGCTCTGCTAATCTTTTACTTAGAGCTGGTATACACTGAAAGGAGCAGCTGTAATGTTTTATAGTCTTTGTGATATTGACTGTATTCCAATGATGTTGAATTATACAAAAACGTAACTAAACAAAAAGATAGGTTATCCATAAGATTAAACAACTACAACTTTTAAACTTTCCTCTTCATCTAAGTTCTTTTTCAGTGGCTGGGGGCGAGGGGTGGGGGAAATCCTATGAGGATGAGCTAGGCATAGGGAGTTTGTGGAGCACTGCTACTTTGTCTTGTGCTACAGGAGTAAAGTGATGCTATCTAACCGTATTTTTGTGTGTCAAATCTCCTAGATGTTTATCTTTCATAAGGCCTAATTCCTACCAGATTTGTAAGCTTCATATTTCTTTGATACCTGAGGGAGAATTACATAGTTAAATTGCATTTAGTACTGAATTCAATAGGTGTAAATCTTATGTTATGGCCATTGAGGGAGGCCAATAAGGAAATCAGTGAGGGAACACTTTTATCCAGCATCCCACTAGTCAGAATACTGAGAATGACGTGAGCATCAGGGAAACCATTCTGAGTTCTTCTGTATGAAGAAAATAAAAGTGTCTAGTTTTCCAAGTTAACAGCTGGCTGCACCACTGGTGTTGGCAACAGGGCTTTGGTTTCTATGACCATGGGACCCTGTTTGAAGATTGACAGCTGATGGGGAGCGATGGGATCCACCTTACAAAGTGGGGCACGTGCATCTTTGCCAACAGATTGGCCAGCCTGGTAAGGAGGGCTTTAAACTAGGCAAGATGGGGGAAGGGGAGTGGTATAGTGGCAGGAGAGTCAGTGAAACACCGCTCAAGTCAGGATGCCTCCAGTGGGTGCATGCAGCCAGGGGAGACAGCATGCAACATGGCTATGGAGGATCCTCTTGCACCTCTCCTGGGAAGCTTGCATGCTTGACTGCCCCTCTGAAATGCCTGTACACCAATGCACGCAGCATGGGGAATAAACAGGAAGAGTTAGAGATCTGTGTGCAGTTGCAGGGCCATGATCTCATTGCAGCTACAGAGACACGGTGGGATAGCTGACATGACTGGGATTCTGTCACGGATGGCTATGTGCTTTTTAGGAAAGACAGGCCAGGAAGGCGAGGTGGTGGAGTTGCCCTTTATGTGAGGGAGCAACTAGAATGTGCGGAGCTCTGCCTCGGGGTGGATGAAGAGCAAGTTGAGAGCTTATGGGTAAGGATTAAAGGGCAGGCTAACGTGGGTGACACGGTGGTGGGGGTTTACTACAGGCCACCTGACCAGGAGGAAGTCGTCGATGAGGCCTTCTACCGACAGCTGGAAGTAGCCTCACGATCACAGGCCCTGGTTCTCATGGGAGACTTCAACCACCCTGACATCTTCTGGGAAGACAGCACAGCTTAGGCACAAACAGTCCAGGAGGCTCCTGCAGAGCATTGAGGATAACTTCTTGACTCGGGTGGTGGAGACAGCAACGAGGAGAGGTGCAATGCTAGACCTTGTACTAACAAACAAAGAAGGTCTAGTTGGAGAGGTGAAGGTTGGGGGCAGCCTTGGCTGCAGTGACCATGAGATGGTGGAGTTCAGGATCCTGTGAGGAGGGAGCAGGGCAACGAGTAGGATTGCAACGCTGGACTTCAGGAGGGCTAACTTTGGCCTCTTCAGGGACCTACTTAGGGGAATTTCATGGGGTAGGGCCCTAGAAGGAAGAGGGGTCCAAGAAAGCGGGTTATTATTCAAGCATCACCTCCTCCAGGCTCAAGAGCAGTGCATCCCTCTGAGGAAGAAGTTGAGCAAAGCGGGCAGGAGGCCTGCATGGATGAGCAAGGAACTCCTGGCCAAACTCCAACAGAAGAAGGAAGTACACAGAATGTGGGAAAGGGGACAGGCCACTTGGGAGGAATACAGGGATGTTGTCAGAGCGTGCAGGGATGCGACAAGGAAGGCTAAGGCCCATTTGGAATTAAATCTGGTAAGGGATGTCAAGGACAACAAGAAGGCCTTCTTCAAATACATCAATAGCAGAAGGAAGACTAGGGAAAACGTGGGCCCTGCTGAATGGGGCAGAGTGCCCCAGTAATGAAGGATATAGAGAAGGCAGAGTTGCTGAATGCTGCCTTTGCTTCAGTCTTCACTGCTAAGGCCAGTCCTCAGGAATTCCAGACCCCGGGGACAAGAGAGGAAGTCTGGAGAAAGGAAGACTCTCCCTTGGTTGAGGAGGATCAGGTTAGAGATCTTTTGTCCAAACTTGACATCCATAAATCCATGGACCCCGATGGGATGCACCCCCGAGTGCTGAGGGAGCTGGCGGATGTTACTGCTAGGCTACTCTCCATCATCTTGGAAGGTCCTGGAGATCAGGAGAGGTGCCTAAGGACTGGAAGAAAGCCAGTGTCCCTCCAGACCTCCAAAAGGGTAAGGAGGAGGAGCCAGGAAACTACAGGCCTGTCAGCCTCACCTCCATCCCTGGAAAGGTGAGGGAACAGCTCTTCCTGGAGATCATCACTAAGCACGTGGAGGACAAGAAGGGGATCAGGAGTAGTCAGCATGGATTCACTAAATGGGAAATCATGCTTGACCAATCTGATAGCCTTCTATGACAGAATGACTGGCTGGGTAGATGAGGGCAGAGCAGTGGATGTTGTCTCCCTGGACTTCAGCAAGGCCTTGGACGATGTCTCCCATCACATCCTCCTAGGTAAGCTCAGGAAGTGTGGGCTAGATGAGTGGACGGTGAGGTGGATTGTAGCTAGTGGTGTCCCCCAGGGGTCAGTCCTGGGTCCAGTCTTGTTCAATGTATTCATCAGTGACCTGGAGGAAGGCACAGAGTGCACTCTCAGCAAGTTTGCTGATGATACTAAACTGGGGGGAGAGGCTGACACACCAGAAGACTGTGCTGCCATTCAGAGGCACCCAGACAGGCTGGAGAGGTGGGCAGAGAGGAACCTCCTGAAGTTCAACAAAGGCAAGTGCAAGGTCCTGCACCTAGGCAGGAATAATCCCAGGCACCAGGACAGGCTGAGGGCTGACCTGCTGGGAAGTGGCTCTGCAGAGAAGGACCTTGGAGTGCTGGTGGACAACAAGTTAAGCATAAGGCAGCAGTGTGCCCTTGTGGCCAAGAAGGCCAATGGTATGCTGGGGTGCGTGAGGCAGAGTGTTGCCAGCAGGTGGAGGGAGATGATCCTGCCCCTCTCCTCAGCCCTGGGGAGGCCTCACCTGGAGGACTGTGTCCAGTGCTGGGCTCCCCAGGACAAGAGAGACAGGGCACTCCTGGAGAGAGTCCAGCGGAGGGCTACCAAGATGATGAGGGGAGTGGAGCACCTCTCCTGTGAAGCAAGGCTGGGAGAGCTGGACCTGTTGAGCCTGGAGAAGAGAAGACTGAGAGGCGATCTCATCAATGTGTACAAGTATCTGAAGGGGGAGTGCCAAGAGGATGAGGCCAGACTCTTCTCCGTGGTGCCCAGCGACAGGACAAGAGACAACGGGCAGAAACTGAACCACAGGCAGGTCCACCTACACCGGAGGAAAAACTTCTTGACTGTGAGGGTGACAGAGCACTGGCACAGATTGCCCAGAGGGGTAGTGGAGTCTCCTTCCATGGAGATATTCAAAACCTGTCTGGATGTGATCCTGGGAAATATGCTCCAGGTGACCCTGCTTGAGCAGGGAGGTTGGACTAGATGATCTCCAGAGGTCCCTTCCAACCTAAATGTTTCTGTGATTCTTTAATACAGGGCAGGGAAAAAGTGGTTTGAAAAAGACTTAGAATAGGCGTCTTAATTCTGCAGCTGGTAAGCCACTTGAAAGAATTTTTATAAGCAACTTTAGCAATTTAGATGGCCATGACATTTTCTGCATTTTGCTGTGTAATTCCATTAAATTTGTTGTCATTAACTTCATTTAGTGTCTTTCCCTTCTATCCAAAGGCAATCCTGGAACTGAGAAACTTTACTTTTAAATTTTTTTCTCTTCAGTTAACACTATGTTGCACAAACATTGTTTTCAGCTACACAAATTAAACATTGTCTTCAGCATGACTCAGCTTTCACTACCTTTGTGTACGTTATAATTACATCGCTGAGTGAATGTGCCCAGCAAGCAAAGGTCAACAAGGGGGTGCTTTCCTTAGCAGATCACACAAGACAGTACCTCCACGCTCAGGGGAGCATGTGGCACAAATATCTGTCTTCTCTAGGATGGCAGTGTAAAGAAGAAGAAGTGGGGGAGGGGGAAGTGGGCTAATAATTCTAAAGATGCATAACGCAAACTTCCTTTGTCAGCTATTGTGAGGATTTTATTCATTAAAATTACTCTTTCCTTGACAGTTATAGAGCCAGTCCAGCAACAGTAGCGATAGAAAGCAGCAGGAAGGTGATCAAGATCCACTCTTCCATTTGATGAATTTTATGTCTAATATGGTGAAGGAAGAAGATTAAATTGCACAGTCTGGTGCTGATCAGAAGTACTTTTCAATTTTGTAGATCTCTGTTACTAATTACCTCAGAGGCCGCACCAAATATATTTCTGAAGAGCATGGGTACTTTCAAACACTTGTTGGGTGCAACTCTTTTTGACCCTTCTCATCTTGAATATGCTTTCAATTCTTGAACCTCAGTCCAAGATATCCTAAAATATGATTTTTAAGGCACTTAAAGGCATTTAATTTTAACTGTCCTCAGGAAAATAATGGTATTGGATTTTGAGGTCCTGCCCTCCTTTTGCTGCCCCACCTGTGATGCTCAGAATCACTCTATTCATTTCTACAGCTCTGCTTTTGTTAAAAAGGCAGTAAAATGGACTATTTCATTTTAGGAAAATGGAATATTTCACATAGTCTCTGCTGTTTCATTTTGTTTTGTGATAAAAACAGAAACACATTTCAGTCTAGGTAGAAATAATATTTTTTATTTACATGGAAATTCATTTGCTTGGAAAGATTGGGAGGAAAAAAAAAGATTCTGGAGAGTCTTTAAGCTTTTGCTGGCAATACAGGCTGAAAAGTATAGAAAATTCAAGAATATAAAGAAACTAGCCTACAGAGTCATTATGAACTGAGATGTCTAAACACATGGAGAAAATGAATAAAAGTATGTTTTCAGGATCTGTCATTTATTATGATACTAAAAATGGGAAAGTATAGTTGCTTGTATGATTCTGAAGTATGATGCACCAGTTTGTAGACCTAAAGAGTACACTGGAAAAGTAGATACTTAGTAATTTTGAGGGTTGAAGAAAAATAATAATTAGGTTGTTTATTGTAAGTAATCTAATGCATACACTGCTCCGATTCTGTCTGTAGTATGTCTGCAATTATAAAACAAACAGTAGCACACTACATGTACTTCTTAGAGTAGCAGATTGCTGAATATTGGAAAAAAACAGTGTTGGGTCATTCAAATTCCAAGAGCCTTTCCAGTTTAACCGTATGTGACCTTCTTTACTCATATCAGAAACATTGTTACTTTTCCCTCCCCCCCCCATAAAAATGTGTGAGAATAGCTGTTCTGCATAAAAATGTGTTTCTACAAGAGAAATATTCATGAAGAAATGTTGCAACTTTTTTCATTAATGATTGCAGCTTTTTTTTTTTCTCTTATTATACTGTAGTTTCAAGAGAGATAAAATTTCCACTTAGTGGAAAACAATAGTAAAACAATACAATGTCTTTAACTGATGAAACCTACAACGAAAGTAACAACTAACACAAAACGTTTCCAAGTGTTAACAGTCCTAAAACTCAAACAACTGTTAGCTTGGTTTTTTTTATAGACTGAAGCAATGCTCACAAACAACTTACAAATAAACCAAGAGGCCTAAGTTTGTGTGATTAGTTACTCAGAATAAAGGATTTCACTGAGTCTACAAAATGATCATCTGCAAGCAACATACACAGTAATTTAAAAATACATTTTCAAAGCCATATGCTGGGATTTTGGTAGATGGTAGACTATAGGTGCCTGTAGGGGCTGCAATAAAATTTTCTACCTAATGAGTCTTCAGTACAAGTGTACTGTATATAACTGCATAACTATACTAAAAGAGAGAAGATGAGAATCTTCTGTTGTTAGTCCTTTGATACCAAACTGCAGTTGTATATTCCCCAGAAAATCCCAGCGTTAATCTTTACCAAAGATATTAAAAAAAAAAAAAAAAGACTAACATACTGTACACAACAGGTTCAGTTGTCCAAATGCCAATAATAGATGTACAGAATCTGTAGTGTTTTGTATGCAGCTCAAGCTGCTGATTATAAAAACATGATAACCAAGCCAGGCCCTTTATATCAATTACTAACGAAGTCAGAAAAGAGTTACACAAAACAACTTACCCTAAAAGATATGCAGATACTGCAGGGGGTTTTTTGGTGCTTCTTTGCTTGTTTTTGTTTTTCTTTTATTCCCTCCTTCTGAGGTAAATCAGGTACTGTGTACTTATTGTTCTGTGAGAGTGTTTAAGTTCACAGAAGAAATCGGGCTGAAGGGTGGGCATGCTACCAAGATGTATAAAGAAAGACTTCGGGATCTCAAAAACAAGCTAGTATAAACAAACAAACAAAAAATCAAACACTGCTTTACACCAGTTGGAGTAAACTGTCAATTTGTTGCTCATAATACAGAGCATTGCAACAAATGGCCAGCCCTGGCCTAACATTAAATTCATAGTGAGAAAATCACATATTTTGGAAAGTAGAAGGGAAAAAGTGGTTGACCAACCCTGATTTGGCCGAAACCAATTAGAGAACTACAGGATAAACTATTATACATTAAAGACAGAGAATAAGATTTATCAGGAACTCCTTCTGAGTGAGAGTTGAAAAGGGATGCTGGCTTATCAGAATTCACTGACTGAAACCGAAATTATGAAATAAGGGTATAAAGTCTGAATCTGCCCCCCCCCCCCCCCCAGCAAAACAAAGCCTCTGCAGAGAGAGCAAATCAGAGACAAGTTGTTTATGTGAAAGGGGGAATATGAGCTAAAGCAAATTTTGTGTCCGGGGATCTGCAAGGGTACCAGTCAGGAGTTAGATTAATGCAGCCCATTGTTCCGATGATACCACTCACTGTGTCAGTGTGCATGTGTTTTTGTAGCCATGGGGATGATTCCTAACACTGGCAAGGGAACATCTAGTCGGAAGAAGGACCAAAGCTCCCTAACACAGAGCCTGACCCTGGGAGCAGGATGTGTGCTCAAAGCAGCATGGGATAATCCCAACCAGTGATGGGAAGAAGCAGCTGAGGAAGCGGCCAAGGAAGGCAAGGTTATTCTGTCTCTCTCTAATCTCCACTGAAAGCGTAAAGACAAGCAAGAAGTAAACATTGTCTCTTCAGGACCCACTGCCAAAACCCAATTCATTGCTCCTATGCTCTTGTTCTAATACATAAAGGGTAATTATAGCCAATAAGCTGCAGGTACTCACAATGCAGGTGTGTGCACATACATACACTCATACACACACACATCAAGTTGAACTTATGTGGGCTTCAAAGCTATTGAGGGGAAAAAAAAAAAAAAAACTACTGAACACTTTTCTTTTGTTTTGAGTAACGTGTTTAATGATAAAAACTCTTTCCCAAGGGTTTTGACATTTTGTTCCTTGTTCATCACTATTTTAATAGATTTTCAGGCTGCCAAGAGAGAAAAGAAAATCTCATTTCTGATCTGACTTCTAACAAAATTACTGCAAAATATAGATACATGTCTGAAGCTCGGCTTTGTGTTAAACTACACAATGAAAGTCATATACAGTTTTCTATGGGTAGTACAAGGCACATAAATAGCTCCTTCCCATCTGTTTGTTGGAGAAAGATAGAACAAAATAAAATCCTTTAAAAAACAGAAGATAAATGGCATTCAATCTGAAATGTGACATATATCTCACATAAAATTTAAAGCTGAACACAAACTTCACTTTCCTCTGACCGGCATCCTAACCTAAAAAAAAAAAAAAAGATCATATCCATACTGGTTTACAAATTTGCTTCCTGTGGGTAATGTGGGTTCATAGATCCACAGACTTTTAAACAGATTGTAAGTGGTAAGACTGGATTTTTGCCTCAGAGATGAAATCCTGATTCTAGAAATAACTTTGATCTGCCTGTCTCTGATGACATTATGAACCTGTAATTATTACTTCTTAGTTCCTTACAGTCATTAATGTATTTGTATTGGTAAGTCTGTAACACAAGCTATTGCCATTATTCTTTTTTTTTTTCCTTTTCCCAGGAGAAAAGATTATCTAGATTAGACCTCCCTCGTCCTTGCAGATTCAATCCTTATGCTGGACTATCTTCTTAAAACATGCCCTGTGATGTAGCGGTAGCTGCATGAGCATTTAAACCAGGGTTGCAATCATTTTTATCTTGTGTTCATAGAAGCAGATTCCTAATTTTTCACTGATCTAGGAAACCTGTCCTTTCCGCAACACTAACTGAGCTTTGGCTGCAGTCTATAAAACTTTCAGAACTCCAATCTAAACTACAAAATTTTTAGGAGTAGATGAGTAGAATGCAATAGAGAGGCTGCTTAGCAACACTGTTGATCATCATTATCATAGCTTCATGTTTCCTCCCTGGAACATGACACTCATTAAATGAAAACATTTGATGGTGGCAAAATCAGTAGTGGCACAAACTATATTATGAAGTGTAACTTCTTTCTTATCTATAGATACACAGGAACAACAGAGTTGTTAGTCAGCAAGGTGGAAGGAGGAATTCTTAATCAGAGGAAAGAAAAAGAACTATTAATGTATCCCCTAGACATAGATTTTTTTTCCTGAAAAAGTACCGTTACAAATAAAACATGCTCATTTTTGCTTTTAAAAGTACAGTTGAAGGAAAATATTGAAATATGAAGGAAAATTTTGATTAGCTCAGCTTTTTTTTGCAGCAGGGGGAGGAACAGTATAATACTGTAGAGAAGATAAGTCCAGGGGAAGGTCTACTCTGTGTACGTACACAGATGAAGTACATATCTAGAGGCAACCCAACATTTGAAAAGTATCCTTTATGCAGTTCTGTTTTCTGCTTTTGCTGATAATACTACCTATGGAAACTACTCTGCCCTCCTTGTCTTCTACAGCTACAGAAATAAGAAAAACCTGTATTTCCTCCTGGTGTGAATCGTTAATAAAAACAAACAAACAAATCTTGAAAACCCTAGTAAATTACAAAAATATCAATTTCATAATAGAGCGCACTACAGCCCTAACAGAAAGATGTTGTAAAAATCAGTGTCATATTATTACTCATGAAGAATAAAGGTTAAATGATTTCATATAATTTCCAGAACAAAACAAAACAACAGCAAAACAAAAATAAAGAAACAAAACTCTTCCCAAGTTCTGTTATGATAGATATTCCACTTAGGCAATTTTCTTACTAAAAAAAGAAAAAAAGTCATTATATATGAATAACCTTTTTTTCTTTTTTTTTAGATATATGATTTAAGAAGTCATAAACCCCAGAAGATTTGCACTTGCTATTGCTTACATAGTGCCCAGTAAGAAATTAAGCGTCTTCTAAATACATTAATATTCCTCTCTTGCACTGGGTAGCAGCAGTAACAGTTCTGAGCATTTGTTAGTATCTCAGATAAACTCATTCCTAGATAAGGGCTGGCGTAAAGCAGTATCTCCTAACCTTGACATTAGCATGTGCAAGGTAGCTGAGATCTGGCCAGTTACTCCAAAGGTTGCAAAACAGGCTTGGCAGCACTAAAGTGGGAAACATGACACACTCAGCTTAACATGCTTTCTAAAAAACATGATTAAAATCTCATGCTTACCTTGTCTAAAAAGTACCAAGTTTTCTGTGAAAAGGGTATTTGAATTCGTATTGTCCCAATTGCTGGGACACTGGGAATTCAAAGACTGGGTCATTATGCGCAGATAGAGCAAATGCACAGAGAAATTAGGTGCATTTACAGGAGTAAAATAGCAATTCAGGGGCAATACTTCCTCTATCTTTTAAAAATACAGTCTCATGTCAGTAAGCCAAAGGAAGACTTTGGAATATGTTTAGCTAAAAAACCTATGCTAATACAGTGTGGTAATTCATAATTCATAGCAATAACAGTCTGAAAACTCACTGTAATGATTCTCTTAGCAGATATCATTTCCTTTGCATACATACAGGATACTTAAGTGCCAATCTCCTTATCATCTGCTTTGTATTTTTGTTAATTTCAATATTTTTATCCATCACTATACAGTATGACTGTGTTCCCCGAGGTTTTAGAAACTCAAACTAATATTTGGACCGAACATACACCAGTAAAAACAGTGAAACAGATAGATATGAACAAAAGTCAGAAATAAACAGCAACCTGATTTAGGGGCAACCAAATTAAGTTCCCATAAATGTTGCAAGGAAAGAAAAAAAAATCAAGAATTCAAAAAAAAAAATTTTTTTTTAGCTATATGTTTAAGGTAACATCTGTTAGAGGTCAAGATTGTTTTTTTTGGTTGTTTTTTAACAGCATGATTGTTAACATTTTCGAACATGAAGCCTGCATCCTTATTCCTAGAGGTATAATCTGAATACAGAATAAAAAAGCAAAAGAAGTAGACACGCAGACTGAGCAAACATGCTTCAGAGTATCACATTATCCCTTAGTTTGGCTCTTTCATCTGTAAGTTCAGGAGTGTAATAGTCTTGTAAGTGAGCCTCTCATATCTCTCAGTGCATGTAGCCTGATACAGACTCAGGAGGGTAATCTTTAGTCTGTGTTAGAAACTGAGTAACTTACAACTGAGCAGGCTCCTAAAAATTATGATTAAGGAGAACTTGAAAGTATTATCTTCATTTGCCAAAATCAAGGAAATACAGGGGAAAGATGAACGTGAATTACAGCTCCTACAGAGCAAGAGTTCTGTGTTTTATTCTGAAGTTTCTAGATGCCAGGATTTATCTATGCAGCATCAACTATTAATTACTGAAGAATTCACCAGTGTCATAGGAAGTATTTTTGTTGAATCGTAGCAGTTATTTCCAAATGCCATATTGCATACGTGAGAGAAAAGAGGCATGGAAGCAACTAGCAGTACTACAAAGGAAACAGCTTTACTTGAGCCCAAAGTGAAAGCCACCTGCTAATCTGCAGGAGTAAGTTATCCGTATTTAGGCAATTATCAGTGTGTTTCTCAGGACTTGCTGATCCCACTTCGTATGTGATCAGCATGAGGGAGAAGGAGAGCATCTTTTTAATAGAGAGATAAAAAATATAGTCATAAGAGGGGATGAGAAGTCAGAGAAATCAGGGTTACCTGTAATTCTGTAAATAGGCCCTTTTATTTTGTTAGAATATTCTGTGGAGGAGATAGTTCAATGTGAAGGTACACTCCTGTAGCACAAATTTGGGCATCTCTCACCTGAACTCTCATGGTCCACCTCAGTTAAGAAGGACATCAAGGAAAACCTGAGGGCTGGATGTGTCAAACTACATAGGCTTGTAAAACGTGTTTCATTCTGATTTTCACAAAGATAAAAAGGCAGTCCTCAGCCAGCTCCAGAAGGCAGAAACAAGACCTAATAGCTCTTTAGCTCTTTCTATATCTACGTAAGGTTGATTAAGAGTGCAAACTTTGTTCCTTGCTCTGACAGTAATGTGACAGAGATATGATGTTTCCACATCTGCACATGAACACACACATATTTGGATGGCATTATAAGACTTCCCATAAGAATTGTTGCAACCTCCCTTTGAATTGTGTTGATATGGGAACCTTAAGTTTTTCAGTAATTGTCATTTTTACATTTTAGTGTTTTATAAATGATCAGAAACTACTGTGGCCTCAATATGTCAACAGTGAATTGTAGAATCTCAGTCCCTACTCCAAACTTGTCGCATCCCTTATACTACATTATCTCAGTTTTTAGCAAGAAAGAAAGAGAGTTAAACATATGCACAAAGCTGTGTCTCTTGGTGCTTAGAGGCTAGAAGTAGATAAGAGAAAACTATTTTCTTGCTCCTTGGATTCTCAGGGTCTTTTTCCACTTTGGATATTATAGAACAAAATTCAATAAGAAAGAATAAGAGTAGCCTTTGCAATCATTACTCAAATGCAGCATCACTTCGATAATTTGGTGCATTGACTACTACCTGTACCTCAGCTACATAACTCAGCAAGGGCTGCAAAGCGTATACCGCATGGGTGCACAAACTCAGCAGGTCCTCCTGTATCCACTTGCTGCTCTAGCTGCTTGGTAAAACCCAAAATAGTTGATATAAAACTAGCTAGGATGTAGTGAAGCCACACTACGAGTGGCTTTGGGTTACATGGACAGTTTCTGAATTGTATTGGGAATACTGCTTTCCCCGTGTACTGTTTTTTCCAGGTTGATAAATCCTCATGCCAAAACATGCATTTTCTCACATGGAGTAGTATACAAATGGTGGATTACATAAAATTTGTGTTCAGTCACTAACAGAACTGAACCTAAGGAATATCTGATATTTCTGAAAACAAAAGTAGCAAAACTAGCCTTTTTTCAACACAATATATAGACAATCCTAAAGTTAAGCTTTACTTTCTTCTGCTATCTTGGCACGTATGTCCCTCCGTCAGGCTTTTAATGTGTCTTATTAAAGTTGTGAAGAAAAAGCAAACAATTTTTAGATGAGGGATGTCAAAGAGTAATGGATTAATCAGTTGGAAATGAAATACGGGCAAAGGTGTGAGAATTCTCAGATTTTTAGTAACTATCACATCTTCTATTGCATTACAGGAAAATTCTTTGTATTACACTTGTAGCAAAGTCCCTTAGTTTACGTATTTTCCAGAACTCTAGGTACTTCACTACTGCAGATATGTGATTCTTCACAGACTTAGCAAAATTCCCAAACAAGCAAACAAAAAACTCACAGTATGGACTTCATAAAGAAGTTCGCACTCATATGTTTACCTGCAAGCAGTCATTTTCTTACTGTGCTTTTTCATTGGCACAGGTAACTTATCTATGGGCAGGCTTCCCCAAGCAGCAGGCCCCACACATACAATAAAAAACATAATAATAATAATTCTTCCTTGACCGGGATTGATGCCCAGGCTGGGCGGCGACGCCTGCACCCGACACCGACGGTGGCCACGGCCGCCAGCCCCAGAGGGTCGACGGTGGCTCCCAGGCGGGCCGGGAGGCACCGCGTGATAGCTGGGCCGACGGGGCTCGTCGTCACCCGCCAAAACGTGCGCTCTCGGCCCGGCCGTTTGCCACCCGACCGGAGCGGGAACAAGGCGGCGGCTCAGGGAGCCTTCTGGAAGGTTCCCTGGTGGGGGGGGGGGCGGGCTCGGGTCCGGACCACGTGATCGGGGCGAGCCAATCAGCTCACAAGGGCAGGGCGGGACCCTTGTGGCGGGCGGTGGGGGGGCGGCCGCGCGCAGCAGGGGACTGGAGAGGACTCGGGGAGTCGGGGACGGGCAGGTCGCCTGCCAGCCTGTTCTCCGCGGTGTCCTGCGGGGGCGCAGGGGGCTAGTTCACCACACCCACACTTTTCCGAGTTATTGTCGTTTTAACGAGTTGAGAATAATTGAGCCCGTGGATGTCTTTAAAACTCACTTGTCCAGTGCAAACGCCATCATAGTGTCCAACTCAGCCTGCGGATGACCAGTTTCCACTGAAAATACATGAAAATGATTTTGACGCTCTGTTCTGCCTTTACAAATCTCTTTCAAGCAATCTCATTTTTTTTCTTGCTTGGTGTCGGTTTCTGTGGCTTTCCATTTTATAGCATTGCAAACTCTTTAATATTCTTGCCACGATTTTCATATTGTCTAGTATCTGTCTGAAAAACTGAGATCTTGCAAGTTTGTGGCTAAATGACCATTGCCAGGTTTCACTGTATTTTTTAAGGGAATTAGCAGTCCTTCTTCCCAAGAAACAAACTTGAAAACATGAGTCAGCTGTATCCTAAAATTTCAGAAAATGGAAGTTAATCACCTTGAAAAACTTAACATGGGGTAGGTAGGGGAGGTGCAGAGGAGTTTTGATGTATATTGTCCTAATTGCATTGCTTTAAGGAAACAGACCTTAAGTGATCAGGGGTACTCTTTTCCTGAATGCTTGCTCAGCCAGGCTCCCGGCCTGTCTGTTCCTTGCTTTTCCACATAAATACCCTGCACTGGCTGGCCGATGTCAATCAAACTTCACACATGGATAGAGGTTTCAGATTTTCTGCAAGCTTTCTGAAAATAAGCAGCAAAATAAAAAGACCCAAATACCTTGTCTCTCTCAGAGAAAAAGCTCAGTCATATTGTTTTGTTGAGCCCCTTGGGAAAAGATTCTGCTATTAATCAAATTTTGTTTCCAAGAAATGATGCAAACTTCTGCATCGTTCAACACTCTTTTCTATTTCAGTCTCCTTCTCCCCCCTTTCATCCAGCTCTGTCAGCTTTCTCTGTCAGAACAGCATTTGTCTTACTTCTCCTTCCTCAGGAGGAACATCTCCAACTATTTTCTCTTTTTCTGTAACTTTGTACTTTTTTTCAACGTTATGGCTCATACAGAGTACTGAGCCTGTCCAGTTAAAGTTTAATGTCTGCGTACGTTTTGCAGAACTGATTCATTTGTGTTCTTTCACACATATCTTTCAGTTTTGGCACTTGATTTTCATCAACGGCTCTGTTTGCTGAGGACCTGTACAATATGCATACAAGCAAGCAATTCTAGAGTATAAACTGAAAATTTAAGTAAAGAAATTAAGATTAATACAGGGTTTGCCAGATAATTCAGAAGGAAGATTTTTTTTCCCATAAGAGTTTACTGAAAGCTTGTCGCGGAAGGGAGGAAGAAGTATTATAGTAGCTAAAGATGTGCAAATTAGAGATTGAGAGGGAAAAAAAAAAGAGTAACACTTTCAGCTGTATATCTTCACAAGAGCTCCAGACCTGTGAAATGCATTCTGCTTGCAGATGGGAAAGAGAAAATGGACTAAGACAATTGAAGCATAGAATCAAAAATATTTCAAATCAGATATTACACACATGAGTATTTCAGAAGTGACCATATTTTTACTAGTTAACAATAGGGCTAGCAGTGTTTAATAATAATAATAATAATAATAAGAGAAATCTTTCTTAACATTTTGAACCTGTCAAAAATTGCAATGCTTAAAAACATGTGTTACTCACTTGAAGTAATATGCCACATAAGAAGAGAACTTAACATGAAGGAAAGATAAAAACAGATAGGTAATTCCCTTGAAAATTATAAATAGAAAAGACTATAATAGTATTAAATAATATTTAATAGTTTTTAATCTAAGTACTTTATAAACTTTAGCAATTAGAGGAGGTAAGTGTTTTTGGTCAAATTATATCAAATACTGTGTGAGGGAAACTTTCACTGCAGTATTTCTCAACATATTTTCCCAGCTTCAGGCTATAGATGTGAGGAAGATACAAAAGTCAGCTTCAGAGTAGGTATCTTCCAGGAGTCTACCTGAGAAATATGAAAACAGAAAAAGGATGGGAATATTTTTGAGAATTATCTTGTGATGCATTTTCCCACTCTTTAGGAAGAACAAATTCTTTGTATAAAGTATGTGAAAAGGCAGAATAGGGATTACCCCCCCCCCCCACACACACACACTTAAAAGTAAATTTTTATAGGACAGCTGGGAGACATGAAGAAGAAATCCCCTTTGAAAACATCCTACCTCGTGATCAGGAGGAGCAGCAATTACAGCGAGCTTCAGAGGTAAGACTCCATCAAAACTGCTTTTATCCATCTGAGGTAGTACTGCCCCTTCTAGACTGCCTGAAACATAACATGAAGCACCAAAGTAGTCTTCAGTACTCTACATATAGCTTGGTCTACGTAAAGTATTCTTACCTTGTAGAGACACTGTCCTTTAAATCCAGGTTGTGTATATAAACACCGAATTCCCCATTTTCTGTAGGAGAAAAAAAAAGTACAGAAAAAGTGATTACAGAATTATAATGGGCTTAATTCACAGTTTCATCACTAAAAGCTGAAGCTCAGAAAACTGGCTCAAATATAGCTGGATATGAACAGTACTGTGAACGCGTGATGGATGCCACAGAGCTGTGAAAGGAGTGTCCATCTTGTCTCCTTCAACTTCAAGAGATCAAAACTCAGAGAAGGCTAAACCCAGTTATTTTCAGGCACATGGACAAGCCCACTAAACTCAGAAGATATACCTGAGTGAAAAAAAGCAGAATCCGATTCTGACCAAAATCAGTTATGTCAAGACACACTACAAAAAACAGATGTTCAGTGTTTGCGTGATCGGATGCATACAAGTTATTTCCATAACATGTTCACATTTATATTGAAGCTCCAGTTGCAGGAAAATGATAACAGCAGAAAACATACTTTATGCTGAATAAATGTAGAATACTCCTCTGTAATTTTCTTTTTCTTCATCTCACTCATGAAATAAATTCATTGTAGATACCAGGAATTCAGTTTTATTTCCAGTTCTTGCGTTAAACATAAAACACTAAGGATATGTTGATTTTAGGTGTTTATTTAAATGATTTGGAATTCAATCATTTTTAGATTATCAAGGTACTGTAGGTTAAGTGTTTAAGCAGGGCAAAAAGAATGGGAAATCTAAATATTCACGACATTCAAATATGGTCAAGATCCAAATAGACAGCCTTGTTTGAAAGTTATCATCTTTCTGTAAGTTATCCACAGAGTTTTCATACCTTGTGAATTTGCAGCAGATCTGTTACTGAGCCCTGAGGTCTTGGGTTTATATTATGCCAGTCTTCTGTTGGTCCTCGGCACTAGACCAGATATCATTCCGTGGCAAAAGGAAATGTAAAGTGCCATGTACTCCTTCAGTCCAATGTTAAGAACTTCAGCAGAAGTGAAATGGTTCAGAAGGACCTTGCACAGTCTGTTTTACTGATATAAATTTAATTCTAAACAGAAGAAGTACAATTCCTCTACCAATCTTCATCTTTTTTTCCTTGACAAGTAACTCTTACTGTGGCCCTTTTTTCAGCCTCACTGGTAAGTGTATATTTAGCCTTCATGCAAAACTTTTAGACATTTTGCTAAGTTAGCATCATAATAATCTATAGTTTCCAAAGTTTTAGATTTCTTTTGATGCTACCTTTATACTGGGAGATTACTTAGTTAAATGAGAGTTTAGAGATCAGTAAAATGTATTTTTTTTTTTAACAACAGTTTTAGATGAACTGTGTAACATTAACTAATGCCTATTTCTGTAAAATGGACATTCTAGAAACAAATTACATGGAAAGGTTTGAGAAAATATATTTAATACTTATATAACTTATATAACTTTAAAACAGGATATGTATAGATTTTGATGGAGTTCATTGATTCATTTTGGTTACAAATTTGACCCTATTTACTATTAAAAATTAGGGTGAAGTCTAAGTCTTTACAAAAAAGATACTCACAAAGATTTTGTAATTGTTTACTTTTCTCCGTCACCAGGTGGAAACTTTTTGAGAGGAACTGCAAAATGCAGCATCAGAAATAGCAAACTTAATCAAACCATTTCTCTGAGAAAACCTAGATCCCAAAAGATAAAAATCCTGGTGTTTCCTGCTTTCTGCCAAACCTGCAGTCCTGAGATCATTGAATTATAATATTCTTCAAAATTATTCAAAAGTATTGTCATACTCTGCAGAGCGGACAAATGAAAGGCACGAAGAGGAAGTTTATGGTCAGGAGACCATAACAAAACTGGGTTCTCATTAACTTTTGGTAGAAGATGACAAGTGCAACTATTTTCAGGATTTGTTCATAATTCCACCAGCTAGATGACTTTCATATCATTGTAAACTCTGAGCAAGTGCTTGTTTTTTTTTTTTTTTTTATTACTTGTAGGAGTCCTCACTATGTGCATGCAACTCCACAAAGCAGTCATTATTAAAGGACTGAAAGATGGTAGGTTTAGAAAGGGCAGTATTCAGCCATATTTCACTTGAACTCTAAATATGATACTTATCGAAAGAGAGAACTTAAACAGGGCTTTGCTTAACAAAAAGGCTCCAGTAAATTACTGCTCATTCCAGGCTGTATTGTCATTCCTCCAGCCAACCATTCTGGCTTCTATTTATGATTGTATAACTTCTAGTTTTATACAGTTGTGGATCCACTAGTTAAACAAACAAGCAAATAAACAAATCTTTATGTGCATAAGTAAAAGCAGATTTGAACATCCTTTTTTTTGAGCAGTAATTTTTCATCAGTTTACAAACAAACAAAAATCATCCCAGATTTTCATTATGCTCTTTCTTATTATTGCTATTATTATTTTTCTGTCTACTGCAAGGCACAGTAGAATTATGTAATACGCAAATTCTTGAAAACCAGATGGAAGAATCTAAGGTCTTGCTTAAATAGTCATGTTAGATAGGTGTGATTGATTGCAGATTTTGAGCCCTATACTATGAGCATGAAGAGAGAAAAAGCTGTCTCTTCTGTTAATTTCTAGCTCCAAGGCACAAAAGATTTTACAAGGAAATGAGTCAGCATACAAGCCATGACATAAAACTCATTCTTTCTTCCATGATTATTAAAGTCTTCCTATTAAGGTAACAGTCTAAACATTTTAGACATATACATCCATATTAGGAAAATATTCCTAAAATTATCCACTGTACCTGAACAGTATAAAACTAAGACATATGCTGTAAGAAAAAACTAACAAACCAATTGCCTATAGTTCATATCTATATTAAGTGTTTTTTATTTCTGAATTCCAGCAGATGCAGACTAAACAAAACAAGTTTACATTTTCCTGTGTTCTCATACTACAGACACTAAAAATGGTCGAGGAAAATCTATTCTTAAGACTTTTTCTCCAGAGCTTTTAGAAAGTAGTTTAGATGGTTAAGCATAAGACTCTGACTTCTGTTTGTTTACTTCACATTAGTGAACCCATCTTTAATTTCTGGGTTATGATCTTTTATCTTCATCTTTGGGATATAATTTTATGTATTTTTTCTTTTTTCTAATTTTGTTATTTTCACTCCAACTTCATTGACATTCATGTGATCAGTGCAGAAAGCACCAATAAGGCTAATAATGCAGCTAATGAAGTATGGGGGCTTGCCAAAAATTGGGGAGGTGCTACTACGTAATTTCTGTACAAACAGTGAGGGCATTTGAAAATAATGCCTTTCCATTCTTCTAACATGTTTACGATTCCGACATTTCAGAGGGAAAACTGAACTAAGAGAGTCTGATAGTTGAGTTCTATGGACACCATTGTGCTGTGAGACAGAAGCGCAGAGACTGGGACGTAAAAAGGTTACTACAGTGCATTAGAACAACTGCTAGTAAGGAAGTCAGATATATATTCCAAAACCAGAACTGTACAAGAGCAGAAAAAGTAAGCAGAATGCATAGAGGGAAACAGAGTAAGTTTGGCAGATGATAAAAATGTTAGTGTGTAACTATTTTTGAAATGAATGAGAATAAGCAATTTAAATCCTGAAAGACAACTAGCAGTCCTGTTAGTATGAGTGAATTACATATGCAGTTGTCCTTCTTTTCCAGATTAGTCTCCCTAAAGATTTATTCCTCTTACTTACTTCCTACTCAAACTGAAGGGCTTTTATTTTTTCCTTCTGTTACCACTTTTCCTGATTTAATTTGTTATCTCTACAAGCCACTGACATTTGAATGAAATGCTCCAGTCATTTGAGTGCAGCTATACATATGTATATATAACACAATAGATCAAATGTGTGTTTGTTGCTTCAATGTCAAATTTTCAAAGGACCAGCAAATAGACTTATATTTAGACGGGTATTACCATGTCAACATGATTGCCTGGATCAGTAAAGTATTTCAGTCACAAATCTCTGGATCATCCCCACTCACATCTCAAAGTGGTCTCTGAGCTGTGGGCTCGATTCTTTCCAGATGTCACCAAACCAGAAGATGAACTCCAGGAGTGTGCCAACTACAATACAAAGATGTGTGCTAATAGACTTTCAGCCTAGAATACTGGACTATATCTCGTCTGAAGTACAACCCTTTGTAAGATACATCATGCATTCACCAAAAAAGTACTCAGAGCCATTTCCTTCTAGACGCCTACATCCATCAGGCTGCACAACGCATTATGGGAGATGTAGCCTTCAGATCCTCTCACAAGTGGTTGCAGGACAGGTGGCTCACTTAATCGTGGGATTTATATGTCTCACTCAGACCCTGAAAAATTCACATCACTGTCCACTGTCAGTATCAGTAAAATAAGAAATTTCCTTTGAAATTAAAGTTACTCTTGTAAAAGGCCCCTGAGAAGCTCAACTTAGAATATAGATCCTCCCACACTTTCAATTTCTTTTATTGAAAGAATTATTACTTAATTACCTAAAAATCAGACGATGATAGGCTCTTAGCCGGCCTGGGAGTCTGGGACTGAAGACTAAAGAGGAGAATTTATACAAAGTAATCTCAAGAGTGCTTGGAAAATCTCCTGTCCTTGTGTAGGAAGACAGAAATTAAAAGCAGAATATGTTCATATTGTCTCATCACATGGCTGTGGTGAGAAGGAATACTTTTCAGGACAGGAAAGAGATATGGGAAAGAACTCCTATTCATACAGGCTGTATTGCAGGGGAACTCTAGGAGTTTGAAAGCATTATTTAACATATGACAGGGCTGTCAAGGCAAGATTGTGGCAATTTAAAGCAATATACATTTGAAACAAAGAGTTGTGGCAGTATTTTCTCTTAAATTTAAATAAATCTATTCCAATCAATTTGTCTCATTTCAAAGCTTTTCAGAGTGCACTGCCTGAACTAGCCACCTGCATTTCTCAAACAATGAAAAATATGAAAAGATGGGGTATCCTATATTGCTTCACTTGCAAGAAGAAAATTAACCTAATGGGGTGCTGAAGGTTATTTTCAATTTAAATTGCAAATTGAATGCATATAGACGTTGCCCTAGGTGTAGAAATGTATATTATATTGAACTCTATTTTATTTTAGAGGAAGGTAGTGTATCATTCTCTTGCACCAGAGATGATAATGAACTGTTTTACTCTTTGACATTCATTCTAGTATGCCCAGTTCTAAAAAAACAACAACAATAATAACAACAAAAACCCCAAACTGAATAAATAAACGTTAAGCTCAAAAATATCTGTGTGAATATTATAAATCTACTATTTATTATGGTGCATGGCTCTTTTATTCTAGGTCTGAACCTTTTCCTGTCCATAGAGGTGTTTGTGAAAACATTAACAAAGACACTAAGCTAATCACAACTTCCACAAGTTTACGTTTTCTCAGGAAGGGACAGAAGAGCGTGAGCAAAAGAGATTTCACAATGATATCCACCAACCTCAACACCAGGCTATTATTCACACTCTGACCAGATACAGGAACTTGATTGAACTTTGATGACTGAGAGATTTTGTTGTCAGACACACCAATATGAATTTTACAATGAAGTTAGATTAATTGGATAGGGTCTAGTGGATCTCACTAGAGTAGGATCTGATGACACACTTCATCTTTTTAAAGCCATCATATCTAAGAAGTTCTCTAAGTCCATATTGTCCTACATTCTTTTCTTTCATGTGAAACTGTGATTTACGTACTTTCAGGGTATGCCTAATCATCTACAGTGCTTTGTTTACTCATACCTTTATGTGCAGTAATGAGGACTGATTATACAACAGTGCCTTGCTTCACTATGAGAAATGGAGCATGCCATTTTGTTTTAGGAAATGGTGCAGAGTGGAGTATAGCTAAATCATAACTCTTCAGCACATGGAAAAAGACAAAAGCTCTCCTGCTGCTACCTCCATGTATCTTTCGGCTACTAAAGTAAACGGAATGTTTCATTTCAGTCTGTGATATTTTCTATAGGACAAAATTTGCAAGATGTATTTTAGCCTACATTTTCAAAAATAGTTGGTAATTTTATTCATTTCAGCTTTGAACGTTTATTAACTAAAAAGTCTATATTTAAGAATCTCAAATCACTGGTTTTTAAAAGCTACAGAGTTTTGAATATGTACTTGCACACTTATAATGCACATCCGTTATGTGCAGAAGCAAAGTTTGACATCTATACCTTTGGTAGAGGAAGAGAAGAAACTGGAGAGTAATCATACATGGGACATTTGGATATGTGACAGCTAGACAGGAGTTATCATGCCTCCATTGCTACCCCACTCTGTTTCTGCTTACAGTATAGATGAACAGTAAAGACCCTGACTGAGAAATATAATGGTGTCCAATTCAAAGTTACTGAGTGTGTAATTCCCATTTTAGGGGTACAAGAAACAATGCTGTAAAAATACTCATTTTAACTAGTATAATCCTTCCTTTCCATTCCCAACCATCTTCCAACTTCACTAAGGAGATGAGCTGCCCAAGACAGACTCACAGACAAATACATGGACACCTTTCCTGCCAGTCCAGTCAAAGCTGACCTGCTGCCTACAAGACTTCAGGAGTCCGTTCAAATTCTCCTCTTCAATTGAACTAGAATTTAGCACAAAACAGCCACCTACAAATGCAGAAAAGTTAGAAAAAACAAATCAATATTTTTATTTATGCTTGTATACAGTGGAGTTCTGTCATCTAATTAGAGCTTTGGGAATGGCAGGGAAGTAAAAAGACAAGAAATAACAACCAACTACCACAACACAATCGACCTAAGCAGAGGGGTGCATCTCTCTCCCAAAAGTAATAATGGCTGGGATTTGAGGTAGTGTTGGAGGCATGACTTTTTTCATGGATGGATGTGGAATTTCAGACGAAATTGTAAAAGAATCCCCTTTGAGACCAGATTGTGGAAGCCTGAAGATATAAATAATTACTGATAAATAAGACAAAATGTTCATGAAAGAGAATTCAATTTTCTTCCTTTTCTGAGTTTAGGTGAATCCGGAATAGTATACCCAAACATGACATCAGGAGTGCAGCTTGCGTGCTAGCAGGATGAGTTTATTTGATTTACAAGGATGCCACAGATGAGTTCATAACCATAATACATATGCACGTATGCTATTCAAGTGTGCATGGATTTCTAAGGTGTCCCCCTCTCCACAGGCCCCTCTAATTTCTAGTTAGTTTGCCCTAATCTTTATGTTTCCTATCCCACTGGTTACACTGTCCCTGTCTTGCCCTGTCATTCTGTTTTTTAGCCAAGTTCTTTATCTCACTGTGTCTGATCAGGCTGTGCTCACTTTTTTTGTCCTGGTCAGAACTTTCTCTGAAAGTTTCTTTATTTTTAACTTCCTTATTTATTTTTTTCTTTCACTCTTTTTAGCCACCTGGACACCTGTTAGCTTGTTTATGTGTGTGTACATATATGCATATAAATTACTAGGTTTTGCAGTTCATAAACCTCTCATTTAAACTATGTTTGGACCTGATTCTCTATTCTTTCTTAAGCAGTTCCCTAACAAAAGTTAAAGTATAACCACATTCTTGTTTAACCCCTCCTCCAGACAAACAATCCCCTTCCCAGTCTTAAATAGGTCTAGATTCGATACTAGTTTCAGCTTAATTATTTCTTAATTTAAGGCAAAAAAATGTGGGTCTGATTTTCTAATAATGAAACCTTTCCTCCTTATATTTTAGATAGATTAAAAATGAAAACAACAACAAACAAACAAAAAAACAAGCCAACGAAAAAGCTTACCAACACTCCCCACCACCACCCCAAGACCCAGATATAACTGATTTACAACATAATTTCTAATGAATGTGTAATCAATCAGGCTAAGAGTGAAAAGGGGTACACAGGGTATACAGGAGAAAGTTATAAGGTCCTTTACATGGCAATAATTTTCTTTGTCTGATGGTTCATAACCTCAACTAGAAACATTTACAGAAACAGAGGTGCCCTGCATTTGTTATAGCTGAAGGAAGGAAGTGTAGCTTGGGAATGAAATGTAGTCTACGGCAATGGTCTTGAAGCAAAGCTATGATATCTCTGATGTTCTAAGTAACAGCAGTAAAACTGCTCTATAGCTAAAGAACTAAATCAGCAGCCTTAAAGTCTGGGGGTGAGGGGCTACAATAAAAGAATGACTTTTAGTCCTATTCCATAGCTGCCACACAAATCTTGGAGCTGGTAAAACCCAAGGTGCATTGTCAAAAAGAATGAAGAAGAGAGCAAGAACGAGAAACTCGGGGTAAGACCCTCCTGGAAGAGACTTGGTACAGATGGGAGTCCTGCTGCTGGCAAGCATACATGACAAAAATTGCCTCCTCTCATTTTTCCTCAACTGCTTGTTCTCCTGCCCCTTCTGATCCTCTGAAAGCCTGAATCAAATATTTGTCAGACCACACTATGAAAGAAGCAACATGGCAGAATCTCTTAAAGCTGAGGGGAAACATATTCATCACTTGCAATTGTCAGTTTTAATAGCCTTGATTTTAGGGCAAACCGCAGAATGGTCAGTGAAGAGTTGAATTAGGGATATCAAGGGGCTTTTACAGCGTTACTTTACTCCCCTTTCTATCCCTGGCCAACGTGAACCGCTTCACTTAGAACTCAGGAGGATAAAGTTGTTAACTATCATGGTGGGATATTTTGACACAAAATAATTGAGAGGTATGTTATAGGAAAGGGATTATGACTGATATTAGGTACTATAACTTCAGTAGAGCAGGCACATAATCTGGAGCACCTTGTAACAGCTTCTCTACCCAGTTAAAGCTGATAGTCATTTGATCATACATATAGTCCTTTTCTAAATAGTTGTTTTATTGCTTTACCCCCTATGGATTTACTGCATATATTCAAGCTCCAAGTTTAATAACTTGTGGCAGGTCAGATAGCCCACACAACATTTTTCTTTCGTGCTGATTGGATTACCGTATGCTTCCATCAAGAATAATTGTGCATAAAAATTTGAAGGGCGGTTTCCATGACAACTTGAACGCCTGAATTGGAAATTTGCCTTCTGTGAGCACTTTTTGTCACTAAAACTGGGTTACTGAAATAATTCCTGGGGGGAAAAAATATATTAAACAGGCAAAGTATTTATTGTAAAAGCTTGGTAAAATGATCTTTTTTTGTGCTCCATTTGAATAGCTCCAAGGACAATAGTGGGCTGGCCTGTGAATCAGACTTTCATTGCTACAACAATGTTAATGCACTGATCTGAAAATTAATTCATGTTATCAATGCTGTTTCATGCGAAAAAAAAACTTTGTCATTTGCTCAGTTCCTCTTTTAAGATTTCATATTACGCACTTGCTGTAAGATCTCTGTAATCATCATGAATTAATGAAGAAACTATCCCAGATCAACAGCAGCATTCAAACTGACAGGGTTCCCACATATATTTTCTGCAAATATAACAAGAAACCCTGCAAATATACCTGACTAAAGTGAACTATTCACTTTATTCCCCGTTCCATTCCTAAATCTGATAGGTGTTATCAGTTTACGTTTCTGAGTGAAGTCCAATCTCCCTTCAGCCAGTTGAAACTTTGTCGTTATTGGTTAAGTACCCAGAATTTCATGAAATAAAGACATAGGGTATTTTTAATTTTCTCTCTCTTTGTGGCTATTGTGAAAATCAGCCCTAGATTTACTTTCATATTCCAACCCCTTTTGACTGATCTGAATGCCAACTCTCTTTTATATTTAAGGCCCACCTATCATATCAGGAGAAGGGTGTGGAGACACCTGAATTAGTTTGTGCTATTTACTACCAAGGTTTAGCTTTGAACATGCAGATTTGAAACAGCTTTAGACCAAACTGTTGAAATCATGATGGTGGACTAGGTTCAAAAGAAGTTGTAATCCACATCGGTTCCAGTGTGTCTGATAGCCATGGACTGGAAGATACAAAATTTAAACTTTGATTTATATTTCACCTACAGCAGAATTACCTTTTCCAAAAGTTAGCGCAATTTCACCTCAGAGTGAGTAAAGCCACATCACTCACACTCATTCACGGTAAAAACACAAGCAAAAGTAGGTGCAGCTTTCTGTGGGCACCTGCATCCAGCTGTGCACTCTCAGGGTCTACATTCTGCCCTTAATTTTTGTGAGGATCATTGACAAGACAGAACCCTTTTGCAAAGCAGAAATACTCAGATACAAACAATTTAGCAGAGAGTCTCAGTGACAGTTCTTGAGTGAAACTGAGGCCTTGATAGCATAAAATTATGGATACTGAAACATGTAATAGATGCAGTGACATCATAATAACGGTTCCTCTGAATATTGGTCCGTATTAGCAATCGAGTTTAAATCCACTGCCTTTTAGGGAAGGCCTAATTCTTTAATGACTTCTGATTAAACATCACCTGGTTGCTTTAAGTATACTTTCAACAAACACTCTGCCAATAATACATCACAAATTCAAAAGAAGAGGAAATTTGCTTACTCATTTTGGATAAAATCAAAGTGATGAAAATCTTATGAAGAAGAATTCTGACTCAACTAAATTCATGAACAACAGTTCTAGAAATCTTTTGGTAGTCTAACTGGAAAAAAAACAGTAATATTGTTGGGCTGACAATCAACAACCTTTTTTATGCAGAAACTGTAGGTTAAGAACAAATATCATGGCAAGGGGGTCGGTTTCTTCAGCATAATTTTCAGAAATACAACAATCTATAAAATTTATTTCTAGTGGATATCATGAATTACCAAAGACATTGCTTAATCAATGTGATATGCTTTTTTACATGTAGCCACTAGATTTAAAAACAAAAGAAATTAAAATGAGATTAACATGAGATTAAATCTTCATTAACGCATAAAATATTTCATGCACCATAAATCAATTATATGGGTCCTATCTCAAAATGCTTGTGTTTCTATGTTTACAGTTACGTTCCCCCAGTCACTGGATTTTAGCAGGACTTCAAAACACACAGAGATTTGTATTGATCTTTATTAGTTTAATCCTGGCCCCAGCGAAATCAACAAGAACCTTAGGTCACTTCAGCAGTACCTCTCAGGTCTTGTATCATAGTTTTTCAGGTTTTTCAGGTTTTCATGTTTCTATGGATTTCTTACCATCTAGGGATTTTCATTGTGTTACACAGATACCAAACAGGATAAGGAAAAAGAAAAAGTCTGTATAAATTAGGATTTTCTCCTCTGATTAGATTATTTCAACCATATGCACACATATTTTTTCCTCATTGGATATTTGTTTCCTTCCACATAGCTTCTACAGGTGCATAAAAGAAAAAGATCTAATAGAAATGGCATCATTTGGTTTCCTTCTGCCTTTACGTTGTCTAATATGTTATTTAGGCTGCAATATAGTTTAGTTTGCTAGCAGATGCAAAATAAAATCTTCTTCTGTGAATCCTAATTTTCTTGACCTTTCAGAATTTCAATCTCGTTTATTTACCTGCTAAAAATGTGACTTATTGTATATAATAGAGCATATTAAAAGATAGACTTTCTAACAATGTATGTATGGCTCTTTATTTACATTCTCTTAACTTCAGCCCACTCATTTACAAGTATATTGGACGTCAAGTACTGACTCTGAGTACCTAATTGTCACCGCATCTAGAAGTCTTATATATATAAATAGTAACCAAATGACTTCAAAAACTACTTTAAAATCTTTTCTGTTCTTTCAGAAACAAGCCATTTGATCATCATGCTGATTGCTCAATATTTACCCATTTTTAGCAAGCATATAGCTTGGGAATTGATTAGTTATGTTGCCCTCCAAGTATAGAAACATTGCACTGTGTGGGAAACTATTATGTATTGACAGTCCCTTTTTTTCCCTACTTTGAGAGAAAAAAAAGCAAAAACCAGGATCCATATTTACTGTTTTTTTTTTTTTTTTTATGATCTCTGTGTCTGTATACTGAATAAGATTTTTAGCGTGAAGTCACAAGGACAATTTTTAATGTCAATCTTTCAAAAACTGCAGGTTTCCCATAGCTCCTGGAGACACTAACTAAATCGTTTGTTACTAGCTGAAATTAGATTGCTCTCAGCACAAGAAAAACAGCAATATTTTCCTTGGCATTTTCATGACTCATAGGCCTCAGTTTGAACTGTCAAAATGGTTAGAGTTTTTCTGAGGAAGTAAAAAGAAATATGAATCTATGCTGAATACCTGCAAATATCCCTGAGAAAAGAAAACATCTTGTGTTGTTTCACAGAACTGCTGTGAAAACTCATTATATTTTAAATATAAAAACTTAGACCTCATTCTTAGTGGGAACATAATCATGTATCTAATAAAACTGATTTAGTATTCATGCATGCATAAGTGAAACAACTACTTTTCTAAGATATAGAGGAATGGATGATATTAAATCTGAAGGCATTGCTGATCTCCCTAATTTTATAATGGTGTGAACTATCCTTCAAAACATTTTATGCAGGAGTGAAGCATTATAACAGGCTGAATGCCTAAGCCAGCTTAGTTGGAGAAATATATCATTATTTAATGAAGAAGTTTTTAAATACATTATAAGAAAAAATATATACAATTACCTTGAGAAATCATATAAATTCTAGTTATAAATTACTGTAGTCACTATGCCTCATTCCTCTTCCTGGTCTCATTGTCAAATTATACCTGCTTTCTAGTCTTCCTTTGCATTCTTTTAAATTAAGACATGAGTAAAGCAAAAATCATTAAGTTATTGATATTTTTAAACATTAAGGAAATTATTTGAAACTTGTAAAATGTGAAGTAGTAAAATATCAGTACCAATAACTACACTGGACATATTTTGTCTCGTAACTACACTGGGCACATTTTGTCACATAAATCACTATTAATCCATTGCTGTCTACTATCCACAAGAGACAATTTTAAACTTTCTGATGGAATTAGTTTTCTAAAAAAGAAAATAGGAAATATTTTCAGAATCATGGGAAATTAAGTTTATCTCAATAATATTTAGTCTCCTCCAGAAGATGACAACACAAGCAACTTCAATTCGCATGTTTCCTTCAATTTTTTAGTATTTACTTCTGACAATATGGAAAAAGTGTTTTAAAATATAGCAGAAGAATCACAGAATCGCACAGAATCACAGAAAGGTTGAGGTTGGAAGGAACCTCAGGAGATCATCTCATCCAACCCCCCTGCTCAAGCAGGGACCTCTAGAGCAAATTTCCCAGGATCACATCCAGACGGGTTTTGCTCTCTAGGCAATCTGTGTCAGTGCTCTGTCATCCTCACAGTCAAGAAGTTTTTCCTCAGGTTTAGGTGGACCTGCCTATGGTTCAGTTTCTGCCCGTTGCCTCTTGTCCTGTTGCTGGGCACCATGGAGAAGAGACTGGCCTCACCCTCTCAACACCCCCCACCCTTCACATACTTGTACACATTGATGAGATTGCCTCTCAGTCTTCTCTTCTCCAGGCTCAACAGGCTCAGCTCTCGCAGCCTTGATTCACAGGAGAGGTGCTCCACTCCCCTCATCATCTCTGTAGCCCTCCGCTGGAGGTGCACTCTGTGCCTTCCTTCAGGTCACTGATGAATATATTGAACAAGACTGGACCCAGGACTGACCCCTGGGGGACACCGCTAGCTACAAGCCTCCAACTAGACTCTGCGCCATTCACCACAACCCTCTGAGGTCGGCCAGCCAGCCAGTTCTCAATCCACCTCACCGTCCACTCACCTAGCCCACAATTCCTGAGCTTACCTAGGAGGATGTGATGGAAGACAGCGTCGAAAGCCTTGCTGAAGTCCAGGGAGACAACATCCACTGCTCTCCCCTCATCTACCCAGCCAGTCATGCCATCAGAGAAGGCTATCAGATTGGTCAAGCATGATTTCCCATTTAGTGAATCCATGCTGACTACTCCTGATCCCCTTCTTGTCCTCCACGTGCTTAGTGATGACCTCCAGGAGGAGCTGTTCCCTCACCTTTCCAGGGATGGAGGTGAGGCTGACAGGCCTGGAGTTTCCTGGCTCCTCCTTCTTGCCCTTTTGGAAGACTGGGGTGACATTGGCTTTCTTCCAGTCCTCAGGCACCTCTCCTGATCTCCAGGACCTTTCCAAGATGATGGAGAGTGGCCTAGCGATAACATCCGCCAGCTCCCTCAACACTCGTGGGTGCATCCCATCAGGGCCTATGGATCTGTGGATGTCAAGTTTGCACAAATGATCTTTAACTCAATCCCCCTCGACCAAGGGAAAGTCGGAAGACTTCCTTTCTGCAGACTTCCTCTCTTGTCCCCAGGGTCTGGAATTCCTGAGGACTGGCCTTAGCAGTAAAGACTGAAGCAAAGAAGGCATTCAATAACTCTGCCTTCTCTGTATCCTTCATCACCAGGGCACCCGCCCCATTTCAGCAGCAGGCCCACATTTTCCCTAGTCTTCCTTTTGCTAGTGATGTATTTGAAGAAGCCCTTCTTGTTGTCCTTGACATCCCTTACCAGATTTAATTCCAAATGGAGCTTAGCCTTCCTCATCGCATCTCTGCACACTCTGACAACGCCCCTATATTCCTCCCAAGTGGCCTGTCCCCTTTCCACATTCTGTAGACTTCCTTCTTCTAGAAAGTTTACTAGTAAAGGTCAGATCTTCTATATTCTCATGCTGTATTTATAGTGGTATTTACAAATGTCATTCCAGCTTATGGCTTCATTATGCTTTGTGTAGACCATTTTTAGGCATTTTCATTGTTCTCTGGCACCATATTGCATTTCCAGGAGAAGAATGCTTTTCTTACTTTCAGAAATCTTTTGAGGCCAGGCTTATAAAAGCATAAAGGTTTATATATAAATGGCGAGAGGTCAGAACAGATGTGCACTATAAATGTCAAGAGCATCTTGGTGCGTACTTCCTATTGATTTGTTGGTTGTTTCTGAAAATTCTAATGTATTACCAGTCTGATAGCTTGAGTGCAAGGGACTTTGGTGGTCAACAGTATTAGACTAATACTGTCTAATTATTATACTAGTATTAGACTAGTATTATTATTATTATACTAGTATTAGACTGATACAAAGGTATTAGTATTTCTGTCCCAGGAAGCGAGTGCAGATACCTCAAGCATTATCTCACTCCTCATGTGATGTAATTTAAATCCACACCCTTTGCATTGGTTTGCTTATTACTATTTCACAGGAAATTGCAGAAGAGATGCCCTCTCTCAGAGAATTTTCTTAGAAAAAACTATATGTGCCATACAGCTAAAATATTTTTCCAAGTTATAAGCTCAGAATCTGGTACTGAGACTCCATCTTACCAAGAATATGACCTTTAGAATTCAGAGAGTTCTATTTTAATTATTTACAATTCTAATTAAATTATTTCCACCAAAGCAGACCAATTTCCACATGCATCCAAGAAACAGGTCCATTTCAATATTAATCCATAACTTAGATCTACTTATTCTAAGCCAGTAATTTCAGTACAACAAAGCTCATAAAGTAAAATATTACTTTTTGGGTAATTGAACTTTTCAGACATGTTGCAATTTGTACAATATTCCAGAAGGCGAATACAGCGTCTTTGACACTGAATTGCACTATTTCCCTATAGGACTTATTTCTACTTGCAAAAAATCAGGAAGTAATTAACCAACCCTGTTTCTCTCCCAACAGCCTAAATGCTAACAATCTCCTCTAGTCTAGTCCATGAATCTCTGATTTTTAGAGGGTTATATGGTAAAGCTTATCCAAATACCAACATTTATAAGGAACTACAAGTTATTTAAAGAATTTGCATAGATATATACATATATTTATATATTTTTTCTATTCTAGTCTGGAAGCTGCAATATTGTACTGGGCTTATTCCATGTTTTTATGTGCATAAATGTGTTCCTAAATTCAGAACAGGAGGTTCACATGCCACCTCTGTTTCCAGAATTGCAGACTCATGATATTGAACCCTAGTTTTCCAGTTCCTCAGACAATTCTGTATAGTGAACCAGTCACTAATCTGTATTGTAGGGAATAGCCCCAAGCAGTGGCTAGGTAATACTACTAGCAGTTTTTATGGAGCATTATCAGCATATACTCAGCATTATCTCCAGCAAAAGGGGTAAGTAGTCTCTGAGGATGGTACCTAATCAGAGGGTACTAAACCAATTGCTTTGCTGCTGAGGAGCACAGACACATAATTCGTAAAGTGTTGGTCATATATATCTAAGCATGTAACTATACCCTAAACTGTGCAAAGTACCCTCCAAGCAAGTGATTCTGAATATTTTGAGAGTAACCTTCCAAATATTTTATGAATGAAAGGTGGAAAGGAAAGAAGAAAAAACAACAGTTTCTGTATAAACCATTTACTGAGGAAGGCAGATGGCACAGTTCATGTTATCAGAATTTAATTCTTATGTGGTATAGTTATCTTAAACAGTGCATGGAACCTAAGTTAGACGAATATTTATAGCTAAAAAATCAGATTACATAAATTCGAGTGAATTAGGAGGGGCTATGTGTGGGGGTAAACAACCACAAATACCCTCAAGTAAAATTAAAGCAGAATTCTCCTTACAAAAACTCTATTCTTCTTTGAATACCTACTTTAATCTTAAGTTAGGGATCATGCTTTCTGATCACCTGGGCAAAAAGACAAGTACCTTCTAGATCAGGAATTCAAAGACTGTTGTGATGTGCCTGAGTAAAAGCTAGGTACCTGCTATTGTCATTGGTGTGTTCATGGCCTGTGTCAGAGGCTGTGTCCACAGACATCTATACATCTATAGATCTATGTATGTATGAATGAGTGTAGCATGACCTGGCAGATCAAATCAGCCTATAGAACAAAAAACAAACAAACAAAAAAACCCACCACTACCACCACCAAACTCTTTCAATATACACTACAGTCGGAAGAAGAGAGGTAGCCTCACTCAAAGGCATCTTCATGACTTGGTGAATCAGGCATTTATATCACCCCTTCAGTGCACAGTCAAGAAGCATCTCTGTTCATGTACCCATAGCTTTAACATAATATTTTTCAAATTATGTAAATGTTTAGGATATTTGGGGGCTTAGTTTCCACTGAAACAGGGCAAGTTGAAAGACTGAGTCTCACTAAATGCAACCAGAATTTCAAAACAATAGTATATAAGCCATGAAATAGGATTTAGATACAGGTTATGAAGTTTAAAAATAATTTTATATTCATTTATGTGTGTGTATATATATAGGTTTATTTATTTATTTATTATTTACATTTTTTCCACCTCCAAGGTTAAAAACTGACCATCATTCCGCATTGCTTTATTTTATTTTTTACAATGGTGAAAGAATAACATATATGAAAAAATGAAATAAAGCTTTAGAATGAGTATCTATGTTCCTGAATTTCTAATACAGTAAGGAAATGTTAACAGCTCCTTTTAAAGCAGAGGAAAGAGCTACACCAGTGAAATTGTTATGGGATCACAGGGATCATCCCTTCATTTACAGAGGAGCAAAGATACACATTGCAGAGGACCCCCCGTAACCAGGCAGAGCCAGCACAGCTCCTGCCCTGACCCTGTGCATGGTTGCAACAGGGAGCCAAAAGTGCCGCCTTTCTGTCTGAACTGCTGTGTACATATGTATGCAGGCTGAGTGTACTTGCATGCATTTGCCTATTGGGAAAACACCCTGAACCTAGTGAGGTGGTGGACCTGGCTGGACCTGGGGATGCAGACCTGCGGCCGCCTTGCCTCTCTTGGGCTGCCAGATTCGGCCACACCTAGCAAAAACTGCTTATTTTTGTGGTTACATATGTGGGGAAAAGAAACCAAATTCCACAAGTCTCATTTTTAATGCGATGGAGTCATAAAAGGTAGAAAACTTTACTAAAGGGACTTGCTGAAGCACAAAAATCGCAGAATTGTATTGCAATGGGATCATCCCTTTTACTGTCTCTCTACAGAGACATCTTCTGTTTTAAAATTTTCAGCAGCAATGAAAATTTGAATGCTGAGGGCTGCAATGCTGTGGGGTTTTGGGAAAAGAAAGTTAAGTAGCAACAGCCAGGCAAAAGTGCACGGGTAAAAGACAGACGTACCATTCTGCTCAGCTGACCTACTTTAGTCTAGAAATGGAAATGAGTGATGAAGATCTTGGATTTCCTGGAAAAGATTCTAAAAGTTGGGATGGAAAAAACTGTCAATTCATTGAGTAGCTGCACCTGAGAAATAGCTTCAAAATGCTTACCAGTCTTAGGTTATATACTTGAGATATAAAAAATGTTTTAAAACCAGTATATGATGAGGGAGGGGAGGCCATGGAATAGAAACATTTGCATCGTACTTTTCTCAAAAGTATAATGTAGAAAATGCATAAATATTCAATGCTGATGGCCTCTCTCAATGCAGAAAACACTCTTTCTAAAGAGGAGAGACAGCTGGGAGGGATTAGATCTGAACAAAGAGTGCGTGAATTTTATGAATCATGAGCACACATTTACTATAGTGAGGTACAAAGAAAAGTTAATAATTCTAATATGTATTTAAAAACCCCACAACTTTTTTTCTCAATAAAGCAAATTTCTCAGTGAAAGAAACACATTATACATTTACAGCTAGCTCCTTTCTATCAGTTAATGTCTGTGCTGCCCTTCATGAGAATGGTTCCTACTAAGAGCAAAGTTTGGCTCTTGAAGAGAGACAGAGAAAAAAAAAAAGTAGTCTTTTTAAAATTCTTTCATTGTTAGAAAAAATAAAATGTTGTTGCTCTTATGTATCTTTTTTTCTTTTAAAATATATATTTCTTTGTACAAAGAAAGAATCCAAAGTGTGTGAAGATAACAAGTTTTCTGTTTTTATGCTGCCTAAACAGCTAGGGATTATGTGGGGGCTAGTGAAAATGTAAAGAGAGGAGGACAGATCTGCTTGAATACAAAGAGAGAAAAAATAAACAACGAAACAACTACTCCATCTTAGTCCTTGTAATGTTCTGCAGCTGCTTCCAAAAATCTCAAAGCCTTTTTACAGAAATGTAGTTCTACCTTGGTCCTTACTGGAAATCATTTATGCAACTCTGGCAGTGCAAGAGGTGCACCGTGTGTATTTCCAACTTAACAGGTGGAGGAATTGTAGCAAAATATGTGTTTGCATCCCTTCTAAGGACGGAGAGGACCACTTTTGAAAACTTTCGTCAGTTACACTGCAGGTTTGGGGGTTTATTTGTTTATCTAGTTTTGAGCTGCCCACCAAAATGACAGTGGCAGAGACCATCTGATGAGGAAACACTTTCTCTTTCACCTCAAGGGCACCATTCTGAGTTGAGCCCTATCAGTAGCAAGTATATATATATATATTTATATATGTTAAGCACCAAGTATATCTATTTTCACCTCCAGCTCCTGCACAGGATTTGCCGTGTCTGATGCTAGGATTTGATCCCAGAGAAAACTGTTAGCACAGTGCTGTGATGGGGAGCAGAAGAGAGAGCTTATGACGAGGTGAAACCTGTTTAACCTCACACATTATGGCTTGCACCCAGAGCTGTGAGCATCAGACAAGATGAGACATTCAAGAATACAAAGAAGGGGCATACAGGAACAGCAAAATACTTCTTTTGAAAATTAAGTGTCATAGAGACAAGTTGAACAAAGTTTACTGCCTTCTAAGCTAGCAGTAAAGCTTTTATACACATTCAGTAGTCCACTGGTAGTCCACACACTGTCAGAAGAAAATGCCATCTAAAATCCCTACCTTAACAGCATCTAATTTGATTCAGTTGTCGCCCAAAACAAAGCCCCATATCTACATATTTGCTTAGTTTAAGTTCATGTGAATCTCTGCATGAACAGATCATCAGTTTTACTAATGACTGCACTAAGTTGGGTCTGCAAAGTTTTCAGGCACAGCCCCTACTTGTGGAAGCAAATTTTTCCTTTCATAAATATTCTTATTCTTAGAACAAGGCTTTTTTATTTGTATCATACATACAAAGAACAGACTTTGAACCTCCTGTTGCTACTCCATCTTTCCTCAGAGAAGTTAAACATCTGCTACTAATATTCAGCTCCTTTTTGTAATAAAATAAGCCACAGTCCTGAATTGGCAGACAAGTGAGGAACCTGGACTTGTCAGTAGCCCTGTGGAGTTTCACACCAATAGCTCTGCAAATTGAGGCAGCACCTCTGCTGGAATGCATTGCTTCTAGATGATCACAGATGTTACGGCTAAATCTACAATATTGAAAAAGCTTAACAACAAGGTCAAGCCATCAGTTTTTTTGTTTTTTGTTTTTTTTTTGGTTAAATCATCTTTGGCATGCTCAGTCAATAGCATCCATGTCATCATGTATCTGTGTCTGAATTTACTGAATTTATCCTTCCTAATTATTTTTAATCCTGTTGACTCAAATGCTCAAATGTGACTAAACAGTAAAACCCTCAGACAGAGTCTGCTTCCTAAAATTTGTGAAAGCGGAAGGTCAGGCAGAGGAGAAAAGCTTCATTAGTGTTCCCACACTGGAAAACTTGCAGCTCATTTCTTTTCAAAGAACGTCAATCACAAGACACATATGCATAGGAAATCTTGCTTCATTAATTCAACTTCTCACAGAACAACATGCTCCATTATAGACTTGTAACAAGAAAAAAAAAGAAAAAAGAAAAAAAGAAGCTTTCTAGTCCAGTGAAACACCGCAAACATCTTTCAAACTCCTTAAAGTTGACTTCATTATAAGCTTAATTCTCTGTGTTTTTTCTCAATCGCTTATGAGAGAAAAAAAAAAGAGCATTTAAAAATATAATAATTTTAAAGAGATTGTTCTACATTTTCCTAGCTATAATCCTTTGATGTGTTCAGTCATAGCAAGATTTTTTAAAAAGGACATTCTCACTCCCTAGGCCTTTGCGGAAATTAAAGTCAGGCTTCGTACCAATATAAACCAATATGAATCTTCTGCTTCAGGATCTCAGAGATGAGCACAGCAGCCAGACCTCTTCAGAGATTCAATTTTTCACTTCTCAACTGGTGGCCAGAATTGTGTCCCATTCTTATTCTTTCCTAGAAATAGTCAGAAAACACTTTGTTTATATCTGCAGGAGAATATCTTTGTTTATATCTTCATATCTGTATCTTAAATCTGTAGGAAAACAAAGCAATATATGTGTATTGTGTATTATAGTTTACGCAGGTATAAAACTTAATTATGGTTTCCACTCAAATTTCTGAAAGGAAACAACTTGCAAATTTTAGTGGCAATGATTTCATACCTCTGAGGAAGTTAGAGTAGACCATTTCCTATCCTGAAATTTGTAAGACTCAGATAATTTTATGTTGTTATCTGCTTTATTTTGACAGAGCTCCCATTCACAGACAGACCAAACTATGCTAGACACAGTAAAGACATATTGGATATGGACATACTGGACCTGCAAATAAAAGCTGATAATCTATGGCTTGCTTCCTATAATTTTCCCACCTTGTCACTAAAATAATATTCTGCAGATTAGATTGTGACATTTTCATATAATCATTTCAGAAACTAATATTTCATTGTCTCTCAGTCCATTACTATTGTGTTTAGAAGCTAGCATAAGACAAGTTTATTGTCATGAAATACAATGTTAACAAAGAAAGAACTGTCTATCATGTCTAGATTTTTTAGATATTTGATAGCACAAAGTGAGTTAGTAAATGTTACAATAACCTTAATGAAGTTCCTTCTTCATAGAGAAATTATGAAATTCTTCTTTCATAAAATTCCAAAGAAGCATGAGAAGCCTAGTTTTGAAGACTTTAGTAAAAGTGCCTTCTTTTTTTTTCTTTTTTTCCTTTTCTTCTTTCTCCCTTAGTGCCATAGGAATAGTTGAATTAATATGATAATGACTTTTACGATCCGAAATGTTCCTTTTACTAGAAAAGCCTTCAGCCAGCCCTTGCGATCTCGTGTGTGAAATATAACTGTAATAACTGTCTGTGCATTCTCAGTAGTTAAGCAGACTCATTTCTGGTCAACATTTGAGCAGAGTTATCAGGAATATAAACCAGGGGCACCACAATTGCCAGTTTGTGAGGAGGAAAAGGGTACACCCTTAAAGCAGTAGGTCCATAAGGTAACCTCAGGTTTGCAGACCTCTTTTAGATAGAACAACTCGCAGTACTTTCCCATGCTTCACTTTTACAGTTACTTGGCATCCATAAATTCATGTATGTTAGTGATCGAAAAGATCTATTATGGGACAACTATCACATTATGAGTCTTTAACAGCACTTATTCTTTTTTATATGACTCTATCTCATTTAGTTATTTCTGCTTTGTGCTCCTATGTTATAAACAAATATTGATTGCTATCTTTCGTATTTTAGTATTCTTTTTTTAGATATGCATAAATGTCAAGCCTCCTAGAGCCATATTTTCCATTCAAATATTTGACCCTGTTTCAATCTTTCACTCATTTGTTTCCTCTCTCTCACAATGTTCACTCCTAGAAAGACTGCATAGTGTATTAATATTTGAGTTAAGCACATCATTATGAAATTGAAAAGATATGACACACAGGAGTTGGGGGGGGGGGGGTGCAAAAAACCCTCAAGGCAGTGAGCTTAGATGAGCCAGGACCATCCAGGCAGTCTAGCTGGGAGCGCAGGAGATAGAGCCAGAAACAGGATGGGAAATACAGCAACAACATGGGTACAGAAACCACTCAGGAGAAAGGACAAGGGATGATAATAGTTACTTCTACACTATAGCTCAAGGACTGGGTGCCCAGGTCCGAGCTTAAATTCAGCTTCTGCATCATTAGACCGAGCAGTGCATAGGCGAAGGTCGCAGGCAAAGCTAGTCAGGGCAGTTAAGGCCAGTTAAGGCTCTGACATAGACCTGCTGAAAATTATTCTGCCTCTTCTCTGCATTTTATTTATGTGAACAGTTAATATGTATTCTAAACTTCTTACTGTCTTTCAGCACTACAGATAACGTTCAGACCATCTTCAGTCTTTGCTGTCTGAACTGGAAGTAGATAGGTGATACGAAATAAAATAAAATAAATAAATAAAGGAAATGACCTTAAAAACTTCTTGGTTTACTTGTAAACCGTCATGTATTTTACACAAGCCTGTCTCATTACTTGTTTTGCTGTGATATTCCTATTTCACTGAAGGTTTAGTGGAGAGATTATTGGATTTTTTTAGATATAAAAGAGAGATAAAACAATAAAAAAAGTATTATTTGAAAAAAATCTGGAAAAACTTAGACTTTTTCTGATTTGATGCAGTAATGCTTTTTTCCACATAAATACTAAATGACAACCTGTTTAAAAATGGTGTAAGTGCTAAGGAAGGCCCATGAAAATTCTGAAAATAAATAGACATGGACATGACTGCTAATTAAATAAAACTCTAATAGGAAAACAGAAGTGAAATTTAGATAGTGAATCTCTCTAAGAGATTCATGATCATTTTAAATATTAATTGCAGATAAATTTTACTCCCATTATGGCTCAACCATACCTGGAATCAGCTTACATTGCAGGTGTTCTAAGCAGGAGATTATTATGAAAAATAGGTGCAATTATCACTCATTTTAGGATATAAGATGTCTGATTATTGTCATAATGTTGCAAGTAAAAATCCAGGGCTGCAGAGGCTGACTGATTACTTTCCATAATATTACTCTTATCTTAACCACACTCTCCGAAAATATAATGTAGTAAACAAGTCCAATATGTCAAGCACTGTGTCTAGCTAAAGAAAAACATTAGGGCTAATTTTCCCGTAGAGGAAAGGAGGACCAAGGATAGATCATGTGGGACAAAATATCTCTAAATTATCAGCTTCTTATTGCTGTTTGCTAGGGCCAGATGGCCTCAGAACAGGCTGAAAATCTGCTTTACTCCCCCTAGATCTGAGGCACCAAAACCAGCAAAAAATAGGAAAAAAAGACTCCTGGCCTAGCTTCCACTAGCTCTAAATAAGCTGGGGTATGCAAAAGAAGACTTCTTTCATGCTCCTAGAGTTATACAAAAAGGGTCTATATGTAACGCAGAATTGATTTCCCTGAGAAGCCCTGTTAGCTGTACAGTAAAATATGATCCTACTCATTCTTGTCTATCTAGCAACCAGTCTCTGCAGTCCTCAGGCAGAGATATCTCTCTTGAATCAGCTCACTGTTTACATGGGGCTGCCAGTGAGAAGGGCCAGCGCAGAGGTAGCTGTACCAAAGACTTAAACAGTAAAGTTCAAAGCCAGCCCCTCTTTTAGGTATTTTTCCAGTAACCTTTCCCAGTTATAGTGTGTTTTGAGAGAGTGGGAGTCCCTGCACTCTTCGTGAACTCTCCTTGAATAAGGGATATCAAGCAATATGATGGTGGAGAGAATGAGTGATCAAGTTAGTTAAGATTTAGCTAAGAAAAGCAGAGAAGATATGCTGTGTCACTCACCTGCAAAGTTACAGTCTGTGGTATACAGCTCATCTAGTAGAAAATTTAATGTAGTCTTTATCATTATGAAACTAATAAAGATGTGGAGGGAACCTGCAGTCAACTCACCCCTCCAGCTGCACAAGGCCTGTGAGAAGGTGACCAAGCCAGACCTAGTGTCATGTAACACAGGGCAAAAAGCTTTTGGAGGACTGTTAATCTCACACAAGAAACAAACTTATCAGTTCACCGTTAGTATGTGCTGACTCAACCTGCGGTTAACTTTCCTGTTTTCATCATAGATTACAGAATTATAGATTATAAGAGAGAGTTGGAATTGTGATACATAAGCACAGATCATTTTAATTAAAAACAGAGTCAAGAAAAAATGAAAGATCAACTGCAGAAGTCAGTTTGAAAGTGAAATAAAGCTGTATATGAAGAAGAACCTTAACGAGCCAATCAGTATTCATGCAGCTTGCTTTTCTCTAGCTGCTTAACCAAAGACAAACACTGGTCAAAGAAGCAGGGCTCCAGTGTGTGTCATACTTCCTACAATAGTTACACTTTAGCCTTCATTACAGAATATCTAAATGGTGGACATAAAGGATGGAAAAAAGCAGGTAAACTTTGATATTCATAGGTGATTTGGCCTTTCCCCAGAAAAATGCTGCCTGCATCTTCATACTTTTTAGGATCTCTCATATAGGTATACAGGTTTTTGTTTTTTGGTTTTTTTTTTTGGTAACCTTTAAGTTATTTACTATCTTAGGTAACTTTTAAGTTACTTAATATCTTAACAGTTGCAATTAAGCTGGTTTCAGAATGTGTTTTTTACTCTCTAATTCTTCCTTCAGTGCTTTCACAAAAAGCCTTGATAATAATCATTCTAACTGTTCTGATTTTCAGTAGAAAATTTTTTGGGGAGCACATAGCAAGATTCCACCATTTGCAACCTACTTCGTCAAAGGGACTTAGAGATGCACTGCGCAAAAGTAAAGGAGACTGGAGAGGACTGTTGAAGTTCTTGGCTTGACTTTAGATGTGAATGGATTTTCTTGGTTTCCAGTTCAAGATAAGCCTTCCTCAAAGCATGAATGGTGTTTTTCAGTACCTGACCTTGACAAGGAACTCAGCTTCCCTGATACTCCTCGGCAGTGCTACAGGTTCAGCCTACAAATTGCCTGCTAAAATATGATCTACGAAACATATCTTTTCTAATATCATATAGCAGGTCTACCACACTACTTCAATCATTTTAACCGCTATTCAAATACACCTTCAATGAACAGAGAGAAAACTATTGGAGTAATTGGAGTATGCACCCGTAACAGTTGTATTGATTTCTCTGAACTGCAAACAATGAACCTTATGTCCTTTTTTACATCCATTCAGGACTTCATTTTATGTTGCAATATGTACAGACAATTTTACCACGCAAGAGAAAAGATCATGAAATTGTAGCTTCTTATCAGATATTTCATGGAAAGAGAAGTTTTGAGATCAGCAAAACAATAGATTGGCATTATTTTTCTTAGTCAATATCTAACACTGACAATGTCAATACGTTCAATAAAGCAGTTTCTAACATTTCTTTCAAACAAGTTTACTTGCAGAACATCAAAGCTATATGAACAATAATAAAATTCTGACACAAAAGGATAAAAAGGAGTATGTTTTTGCTTAAGAAAACAGTTCTACAGTATCAAGCATAAATCATCAGTAAGTAGCTTATATGCTTCTGGTGCTGGAATCTGACTTTCAGCTATCGCATCAAATACAGTTTAAGGACAGTGAAGTACTGGAAAAAAGTGCCATAGGATTTTCTAACTTGATGTTGGTCATTGTCATATTATCACCACAAAAGAGATTATAGCTGAGCCAGAATTATCATCATCATTTATGGCACAGCTCATGAAAAACTCCTTTTCTGCCTCATCTGATCTGGGATCATAGTCCAGGCTTTTGAAGAACACGTGAGGGTGTCTGATGTATCCTTCTAATCTTATCACAGTCCGTGTAGTATTTCTAAACTACCCTTGATCCTAAAGACTACATAGAAAAGAAATAGGCTTTGCTTGCCTGATAATATGTCTTTCTGTTGTGTCATGTGATAACAATCTCAGGCCTATTTCTCCACTCCATTACCTCCTATCTAGAGTAGTGTGACTTTGAGAGAGTAACTCTTGAGATATGCTAAAATAATGGTGAAGAGAAATGGACTTGTAGCATTTTGCAGTGTATGAAGTGTTCCTGTTCAGAGAGAGACCATCAGAAATTCAATATCCTTTTGCCTGAGAGTGAAAAATGGTTGTAAGTGGAGATAGAGGAAGAGGACTGCCCATGATCGCTTTCACTAGAAAAGAAAGCGGGTCAGTCATCACCAAATTTGGAAACCCTATGCATGAAGCAGGTAGCTACTATCTTCATCTTATTTGCAAGGGAGAAGTTTACTCCTGCCATTTGAGGATGGAAGTACCGGTGAGTAGTTAAGATTTTGCTTCATTTCAGAGACTGCGGTAGTCTCTGTAGTTCACTAGTTTTAACTGTCCATGTCTTCTGAAACAGGGCTGAGACTCACTGAAGTTTATAGTACAGCAGTGAGCACCTCATGGATAGGATGTGACTTTGTTTTACTTGGAGAGCGGTTTAAGCCCAGAGAGCTATTTGCGTTAACTGTTCAAAATTAAAGCTGCACACAAAAAGATAGTGAAGATTAATTTAGTTCATCATACCACAAGCAGACATGATAAATGCTTCTCTGACTGTGTGCACACAGGGAGCCAGCTGAGCTATTTAACACCAGGCATTCCCATGAGGTGGTTAAGATACCAGACTTGAAGTCATTCTTTTTACAAACAAGGAAATCAAAACATGGATGTTTAGATACTGGTATAAGAAAACACACGGATAATTAGCATCAGAATGAAAAACAGAAACCACTAGCAATAAAAACCTTACTTGGTAGATACCCGACATATATTCTGAAGACTAGGGGAAAAGATTTAATTGATTTCAGATAAGATTCATGAACGCCATGGTTCAGGTAAGTTGCATGAAGCTATACTTTCAATCTAAAGAGGATGATTTCAGAAGTAAATTACTTTGTTTAGCAGCTAGTTCCACTGGAATTGCTTCTTGAACAAAGCAGTATTCCACAGGTATCTTGGGCAACCATGTGCATCCCTTTGGGAACTGTCTATAGCATATAACGATCTCAGATGCCTATTATACAGCCACATGGATTTTCTATTTATGATCCTGAGTCCACAGCAGACTTTGCCCACCCAAGGAAAGGCATATGAAACTTACACTTCAGGGTTAGTGAGAAAGAAAGCTGGAAGAAAAAGCATTCATATTTTTCACCTACTCTGCTTAGAATCGTCACTTTCTGACCACTTTGAAGCAGTTGAAATTTGTTGTCATAATTAAAGACATTACAGGTCTATAAAAGACAAATTCTGGTATATTTGGTCCACCTGTTTACTGCCCAGTTGCAGTAACAGAACTGTCCCCTCTTTGCCCCACTCCTCTGCTAGATATTGCTGTGATAGTGCTTACAGTGCAGGTTGGTGCTAATTTATGCCAGTTTCAGGTGCAATGGAAGAAAAATAGCAAGCTCTGGTGAAGTGAGTAGATAGGCTGCTAGTCAGAGCAAAACCGTGTCAAGATGTGCAGCATTATACTTGATGTGATCAAACAGATTTGTGAAAGCTTTTTTTTTTTTCTTCTTTTTTCTTTTCTTGAGCACTGTGTGATGAAAACTCAGGAATGGAGAAGATGCAACGTCAGCTTCCAGAGAAAAAACAATTTAGTGGGCTGAGGTCAGCTGGCAAGCACCAGTCCAGTTGGTACATCCACCCAGTACAGTATTACACACAAGAGACAGATTGGGTCTGAAATAAGTGTAAGCGTCTCCCCTGGGCCTGGCCGAGCCTTCTGCATTGTTCCCTTTGGAGCAACTACCCTTTTAGGGCTGACTGCTCACAAAACCTGAGAAACACATTTAATTTTTTAGGATGGTAAACTGTTGGCACAGGAAAGGCATGCCAGACTTAATATGAAAGTGTTATCAAACTTCTGAGAAATGAACTGAACTCTTAAGGCGCTGATCTCATACACAATCCGGAGGGGAAATCAATACACTTAGTGCCAATGCCACAGCACTTGCACAGTGCAACCTGAAATGCTGGAAAACAAACAAACAAACAAACTAAAATATGAACATAAATAACTTCTGTGGACATAAGTTACCGCAAGATCACGTCTTGCCCTGCTTGATTCACACACGGAAATAATACTATGCTTCTTGTTGTTTGTGCTTCTTAAAACATAGCAGTTCAAACTACCTGAGATTTTCAGAGGTAGCATAAATAATACATGTATACACCAATACAGCCTTGCACAAAACACCTAATCCACAAAGAAGCCAATAGGCAACAGATTTAGTTCATCTTACACAGCAGTGGTGGAAAATAAAATTTTGGATTTTCCACACGAAAGGAAGAGATTTAAATAGATAAAAAGGAAAACATAACAAATCATTTGAATTTATCTTCTTTGCTCTATTTCTTTCATAACATCTATGTCCTTCTACCAGCTGTTAAACATTTTAAAAGCTATTTCTGCTGCTGATCTTAACAATTTAATCTCTATACTATATTCACTGTCTTATAAAGAAACGTTACCTACCGTCTTTTTTCTTTATTTTGCAATTACTTATTCCAGTTTTATAGCTTCCCACTTTGAAATCTGTATACTGCTACCTCATTGAGATTCTCTTTCATTTTTTACTTTCTCAGAAAAATGCAACTCACTGTACTCTCTCTAGCTTTTCCAAAGGTCCATTTTCTTCCGGTCCGTGCATCTCACTCATTGCCATATGCTTCATTTTCTTCTTTACAATATTAGCCGTTCCACAGTTGGATGTGAAGAACTGCAGACAGTCTTCTAAATGTGGCCTCACCAGCTTCCTGAACAAAGCTAATTTCCAAATCTCATAGTTGATTAATGTATATATGCATTTCAGAACACTGTTGATCTTATTTTAACAGATGTTAAACATTCTGCCAGGGATCGTACACTTTATCCACCACTACCCCTCATTCCTACTTTACACTTAATAGCTTATGGAAACAATGCTGGGTACGTAATTTGGCCCAGTAAAATAAAATAAAAATGCAGAATAGCAAGCCAGACTGATTATATTCCCGTATGAATAAAAAAAAGTCCTTTTTATAGAGAGCTGCGTAGTGATTTGTGGCCCATATACCTAATATACAATACCGTTTGCATTTGCAATATGAAGTGACTGAGAATTAATGCCTGCATGGAGTTTAGCAAGTATTTCTCGAAGGCTGTACAATATGATCAAAAAGTTATAACATTCCTCTGGATCAAAGAATATGCTAACATTGTAACTAGAAGACATTTGGACATATATTTATATATATATATATAAACACATACATACACACATATACACACACGTACTTATAGGTATATGTTTGTGTATATATATGTGTGTATGTATATATGTATTTAGAGACACACAAATAAACACATACATAAATGCCTTGTATAACAACAGTTTAGTAATAGTACAGCAGTGGACATGAGCTTCAACATACACCCAAAAGATCAACTAAGACTCTCTGAAGTGATTGTCTTACGTGACATTTTAATATAGTCATAGTTATTTGCATACTGATACACACATACAGACTGTCTGATATATGAACACCTCAAATACTGCCATTAGAAATAGATTATCTGAACACCCTCCTCCAGTGAGTGGCTGATATGTTTTGGTTGAGGCAGGAGAAGATTTTTAAGCAGCTAAAATTTGTTGAAGGCAGTAAAGAGAGGAGAGAGCTGAGAAGATGAAATGAGAATTTTGCACATACGAATGTAAAGATAGGAAAGAATGAGAAAAAAAAAAAAAGAGATTCAAAATGGTTCTTAGTCCTGGTTTTAATTCCATCTTTACTCAAAAAACCAGCTTCAAAATATGAACATCTTGAACGCAAAGGCTACAGTTTCATCTCAAGAGTGTACAAGGGTATAGAAGTACAAGAGCCAGACGTTTTATTTACACTGAAGGCCCTCTACATAAACACAGAAATATGACTATGTCTAAGCATAAAGGAGGATCAGACCTGGCATCGCTTATCATAAAGCATGCTTTTTGACACTAGACTTTAAAAGCTGTCAGCATATATAGCTGTGCCATATTATACGGTAACTGTGGAGTTATGAAGAGCTGTTTTTTTTTTTTTTGTTTGGTTGTTTGTTTTGTGAGAAGGGAAAGTTAAAGAAGGATCCCTAATGTTTCCTATAGGTTATTGCTAATTGCTGGAAGCAGAGTATTTGCTGGATTTTCCCTTAATTCAGCTGGAATAACACACTGGTAGGGTTCCTGTCCCCTGTGGTTCCACGGAATTATGGAGTCCGGGCAGTTGCCATTTATAAGGGACCAGCAATCCTGTGGATCTGCACCCACCCACTTTCTGCTAGTGATTTCAGATGAAAGACTCTTTCTTAAAATGTAAGCTAAAGCCAGTCAACTACTTGCAGTACAGAGTCATGGTGTTATCTAAATGCCAGGGATGTGCTTTCTTAAGAACAAAAATAGAGTGTAGGAAATCTCTATTACCCTTTTACACATGCAAACAGTCTGTGTTGTTGGCCTTTCCCACTGATGAAGAAGGAAGTGTGAATATATATACACACGCACACACAAAATGTAAACACACATGCTCATATATATGTGTATATATGTAAATATATATCTTTTGGAACATGCTGCTGTTGCTTTCCATGCAATCACTGCAGTAAATGACGATAATGGTATCCAAAAACAATTTTCACTTTTCCCCAAAGAGACCTGTACTACCTGAGAAAATGTTATTAAGACCTTCTGCAGCCAAAAAGAGTGAAAAATGAAGAACTCAGAAGTCAAGGAAAGTTTAATTTGGAGAAAACTGGAGTCTGAGGAGAGTGGGAAACAGTGAATCTCAGGAAAGAACGGGTGAGTTTATGTAACAGAAATGCTCTTGGTGAACTGGAAGACAGGTAGAGAAGGAGGCTAAACAAAGAAAAGGGAACAAATATTAAAACTAGTATGTTAAGATAGGCAGCGGAAGCAGTAATATTTGCCCATTTTTTACAGTGTCATCTTTACCGTCAGCTGTTCCCGTACTAACACAAATTGATTAGGAGACATACTGAGTACAAAAGTTCAAGTATGCTGTTGCCCCAGCTGAACGCTCCAGTTCTTAGATTACACTGCTTCTGAATGTGATTATATCTTTTTGCAATACCCTAAAGCAAAGCCTCTTAATGTTCTATGTTGTTATTAAAATAACTAACAAGGATAGTTTTAGTCAAGTATCAATATTCAGTAACGAATGAATGGGTGGTAATGTACTTCAAAACAACAAAGGAAGAAATTGCTTTGAAGAACATTCTTTCCTGTGCATTTTTTAAATTGGAACTATCAATATGTAAAATGCACTACTCCTTATCTTTTTCAAGTAAGGACTACTTCTAATAATCTTAGAGAGCTTGCAGTAGGCATTGTATTTTTCAGTAGTCTTGAATATGCCACATAAATGCAATTCGCAGGTGGTGGCTACATTCAAAGATCCTAGAAAATTCATCACATATTGCAGAGTGAAGCAATTTCTAGAGATTTCATTTCAATGTACTAGATGAGTAATATCAATTTCCTTAGTATATCTTCTGATTATCCTCTCATATATGTATCTTTTAATTTTAAATATATTAAAAAACAGTAGAGGACAAGTATACAAGTGAAAGATAATCAACTAGTCAGATCATCTGACCTTTCGCATCTTCATCTAAAGCTGAACATAATAAAGCTGAACCAGTAAAATTACAGTGATACAAGCCAAGTGCACAGAAAGGTCAAAAAGCATTTGCATTTTAAATGAAACAGTTTTAAACCTGACCTTGATCTTTAGCTTCTTTTGGAAGTATTTAAATTTTTAATGGAACAATCTGACACTCTCACAGAAAAATTATCCAAAATCAAACATGCTGTCTAATGGTGTCAGAGTACTAACCGTATTTTTATGATTAATTTATTAAATAGCTTTGCTCTTCTTGCTGTACATTTATCTGTTAGGCCAAGTATCCTCTGGAGGTAAGTTCTATACAGCAGACAAGGTGGAAGCAGAAAAGGCTCTTAAAATGACTAAAAAATTGCAATATGAACTCAGTTCTATAAGCAGTAATAAAATGTATCATATATTTAAAAAAGATAAATATAAATGCATATTGTATAGCTTTTAATATATGTATGTATGATACTAAACTGTAAAAATCTACCCATATATTTGGTTTGGGTTTTTGAAGAAATTCTGTAGAGACGTGGAGGTTACAAATATAGAAAGAACACACACACACACACACACACACACACACACACACACACACACACACACACACAAAATATATGCACATATTAAAAAAGTGACATTTCAGATCATCATTTAATTGTGTCCACTATACCTCTTAAAACTTCATGATTAAAATTGCGTTTTGAATATATCTTTATTATACATTTTATGTACATATTTTCACTTGTATACATTTTTAATTGTGTATATATATTATATTTTATGCTCTCCCCACCCTGAGTTATTCCCTATTAAATATAAAAGAATAAATAACGAGGATTGGATTTGGAAGGGCATTTGATTTCTTTTGCTAACTAGAAAAAAAAAAGGAACTTCAGAATGAAACCAGTCTGAATGTTATTTGGCTATAATTTATCCTTATTAGCAAAATAATTAGATGAAAGGAAGAAATAGTAAGTAGCTGGAAGAAAGAAAACAAAGAGCAGAAATAGAAGAAAAATTCAGAACATATTTTTTATTCTTTTAGGGAAAATACTTCTGACTAATGTTGTTCATTTGGATACCTAACAAATAGAAATAACAAATGATAATAAAAAGAGATTAGTGATTTGAACTGAAATGTCCTACATTCCTATCACCAGTAGGATAGTTCAACTTGATGGAGTCCTAACCAAATAGTTTCTTTAGATAGCAAATGGAGCTGGAAAACAGAAGGCCTATCACTTGCATTTAGGTATAGGGCTGGTGATGGATCACAAACGTTTAACCACCAGGCAAGGTAGGATGACCATAGGCTGGCTTTAATATCATGCCATCTGCTCCCCCAGTGCATGTTGTCAGCCCCTGGAGTAGCTGATCCTGTCTTCCTTTCTTATAATGCCAACGAGCTAAGGCCTACGGATTGGCTGGAGTACCTACACAGATAAGCCATAAACACAGTGAACAGGAGAAAAATAACATTGTTCTGGGGAATTTAGTGTGAACACTGTGGATGTGCAATGTGAGGCTGTTAGGAGGAAAAAGGTTAAAAAAAAAACAACAAGAAAACTATGACTTCAACACTATTGGGTATATTTTCCTGAATATGTTTCTGGACTCCGCTGATTTACTTGTGACTTGTTTTCCCCCCTAAGAACCCTAGTGCGAGGTAATAACATATTTCTTTAATCGCACGTGTTAGCCTGTCCAACTGGCAGCTTTTCCCATGCCTACTGTGAGCTCAAGGGAGCACTTAATTCTACACAAAAGCCTAGTTAACAAAAGAAATTGAAAGCAACTGGCAAATGTTTGCTTGCACAAGGTGCTTTCAGGAAGTATTTTATACTGTCTTATCATTACTCTTCCACCTATTAATTTTTAGAACAAATCATTAGGACTATAACCAGCCTCTATTGACAAGTGCTTCATATTGTACAGGCATCAACTGCAACAGGATATTAATATGATGGTTAAAAAGAAATCCTGCTGTTCCCTGCTCTGCCACAAAAACCCTGCTAACACAGAACCAGGCAGGCCCTGTCATTGTGCAGTCTGTTATTTTGTGTAGGTCCAAGTAGGATGTTGCCTCTGTTAAAGCCGTTATGTCAACAGCAGCCTCCCAGGGCCCCAAAATGGCCTGTGAATTAAACCAGTGACTTACTGTAACACAGATATCTCATAGAAAATGACAAAGGGGCAAAAAAATTAAACCTGAAAGTCTCTCCAAACAACCTGGTGCCTGAACAAAAACTGACCAGACACCTCCAATAAATCAGGGACTGGGAAGTCTTCCCTCAAAGGTAATGCAAGGCTCATCATCTATGCTATCTTTTTTTCCACTCAGGCACCAGGTTCCCTTTGAAAACATTTTGTACTGCAATCTGTTGGCTGGCTCTTAAGCTACACACACATTTTAATTCCCCCTAATCAGACAACACTCAGTAATTTTTAAGAGTTTATTTCCAGTTGCGTACCATCTTGCATGGCTGCTGGAAAGAATAAAGAAATGGATGATTAACCATCTTCTTGGCAATTGAAGGGTGCTGATGAATGCTAGTCCATGCTGTAGTGAATATGGAAGAAAGAGTAATGCACTGAGTTTTATTTTCAATGGAAATCTGAAAAAAAAAGTGCTAAACTTTTTTTTCTCCCTCTCAGATCACACTATTCTGTGAATATATGGATTTTTTTTTTGTTTCTTTGCAAAATTTTATGCTGATGATTCCTAAGTCAAATAGATCCTTTTCCATCACAACCATTTCACCAGCTTGATTTCAAAACGGGTAATGAGCTTAAGTACTTCAGCAGATGTGATAAATTGTATAAGCTTAAAATGTTCATGAAAATACATTTTTGTTCTCCTAGCTGCAAGCTGTGAGTCGCGTTACCAGTTTGGTAATCTGATCTACTTCACTTTCAGTTTGGAGCTTAAATCTTCATGTTAGTTGAAGGGTTATTAGCAGTTCCTAAGTGACTCCTTTTCAAGACTTCATACAAACCTGAAGATCATATTCAGCTATGGAACTGCGAAACTGAAAACGTGTACCTTTAAGTATTGTCCGAATCAGAGACTGTGCAATTTCAAACAGATAATAAAGTCCACATCTGCCTTGGATTACATCTATGAGTTTTGCATTCAGGGTTATGACTAAATAAAACCTGAGATTTTATTGTTAACATATCAAGACCAGCAGCATTTTCAACTTTTCAGGAATTCTATGGGTTTATGCCATTCAGCTTTCATAGATACAGGACTGGTAGTCTGTTGTATCAGTACTTGTGCACACATATATTGGATGTAGCCACGAACTCCTCACGTAACTAAACAAGTACATTATATGGAGTTTATTTTAATTGGCTATAAACCCAAATCAATATGCACATCTAATTTTTTTCTAAAAATTCCATAAAATAAACATGAAAATTTGAAACAAATTTCAAAATAATTAGGAGGAAAAGAATAAAAATAATCAAGAGCCTCATTTTAACAGGAAAGAACTAACAGGAAATATGAGATTATGCAAATTACATATGCACAGCAAACAAAAGTTCTGATAGTAAGTTCCAAAGTCAGTCATTTTTCATGACTAGCATGAAGAACCAGTATGAGGAAATAAAAAATAACATAGTCACACAACAAATCTGTCTGCAAAGTTTCATTTAAGAGTACTAGTCTTGCAACTTCCTCAGCTTACTTAGTTGAACTGGAGAATTCTAGCTAAATAAATAGCAACAAAAAGAAGTCACTTTTCCTCTATAATAAACAAAGAGAAAACCTACATCAGGTTCAACATGCTTTGAATTAAACTCTTACGAAGAATATTTAGAAAAAATTTTGTGTGATCATGTGATCAGAAACCATAAATCTGCAATTCCTTTGCTATACTGTGTTAGTGAGAGAATATATTATTTCCTTTTTTGGACTTTAAAGGGAACAAAAGATGACAATGGTTGTATAAAAATTATAAAATAATTTCAGTTTAGAAGCTGCAACTATTTTCAGAAATGAAGGAATCATTTCATTTGGTTTAGAAAAGTCATTTGGACTCTGTTATGCATTAATACACTGCCAGTATTTGCATTCATGATTTGCAAGAATGCATCAGCAGATATATAAGTGTATATATATATATTTATATATATAAATAAATAAATATATATATATATATATAAACACACACACACACACAAACACACAAATATTTTTTTTTTCATTGCACACAATAAATAAAAAACAGGGAAATCAGATATTTCTGAGTTTTCATTAATGAATTTGTTCATGGGTTGCTATACTAAGTTGCAGCCTGAAGCAAATTTTTATCGTTGAGAAAAAAGTTATAAATCCCTAAAATTATGGGTTCATAATGAGAACTCTGACATACCCTTAACTACAGCAGCAAGAACAAGAGATATTATAATGCATACTAATATATCTCCTTAAAAAATATAATTGTAACACAATTAGGCATGAGGCTCACTTGCTGCAACATTTTTTTTCTTTTCCAGGAAAATGTTGAAAGCACTATTGAGATTAATTTCAAATTAGCTCAGAAACAATCAGGCTGGCTCTGTACACCTGTCACTTGAAAAGCTGGTTCCATTCGCTTTGAGGCATTAGGTTACCAACAGTTAAGTCCCTAATGTTTTGTGGGATGAAGGCTAACTGTATCCTACAGGGCTGCTGAGTTATCAGTATTGGACAAGTCTCTGGCCAGTGCTCATGATACCTGCAGCAGTCTTCTCATGAAGATGTGGAGTAAAGCACCAGCCCTGGCTATATGGGATCTTGATACTCACCTGTAAATCAGACAGACCTCTGTCCTCCCAACTGGATTGCTCTCACCATTCTGTTAGTACGTTCCAGAATTTTATTAATATTACTAATCTTGAGTCTAAAGAATATGGAAGGTGCAGAGGTCACCTTAATGTTGTACTGATACAATCTAATAGGGATAAAGAATAAACAGACTTAATAATTGAGTTTTCTCAGGTATTGTGGCTCTATGATTGCGGGGATTATAACTCTATGCACGCTAATTAGTTTCTGTCTGTGGCACACTCGCATCACCCGCTGACTATTTGTAAGCATCTCATAAAGCTGATATCATTGAAGTTCCAGTGTTATCATTTATGCTTTCTCTAGATACTTAGCAGAGCTAATACCTTAACTAATCCTGTCTGGCTTCTATATTTAAATCCAGTGGCAGGGCTGTTATGTGGCTCCATCCCATGCAGCTATCCTTCTTAAACAACAGACTCTCAGCACCTCTCCCTGGCCCTACAAAACTCCTAGGACCTGATCTGTCCTTTAGCAGGCATTGCAATTTGATCAGGAAAAAGGTTTATATTCTCACTGTTATGTGGCTTTTTAATCACTAAGCAACTAGACAAAACTGTGTTTCCTGTTATTTTGTGCCATTAGCTGGAATAACATGGGGAAAATATGTCTACATTAGCAGTAGACTGACTGCCAGCAGTGCAGAGCTTGGTGGGCTCATGCTTTTTCTCCCTCTTCCTCCTCTCCTGTCTTCTATGCAACACTTGCTGCTTCTGTCAGATTCCTGCCTACGCAATCTTGAAACTTGATTTGGCCTAAGACTGGACCACAGTCTAAAACATCTGATAATAGCTAGCATGCCTCACCTTTCTTATTTTGTAATATGCGTTGAGCTGGACAGCAGTTCCACTGTCTCTAAAAATTCTCACTATTTCTTACCTTTCGTAGGAGCTATGATGGGCTTTGGATAGGAATTCATCCTTACTCACTTTAAATTTACTGCGCAGAACAAGCCAAGCTACAACCAAGAAGAATTTCATTTGAAAACTCACACAAATTATGGCTCTCCAGGTCATTTGTGCAGTTTCATAAAAAATAGATGTAGAGTCTTACATCCTTAGCAAATACCTATCTTACTTATTTTAATCTATAATACCATTAACATCTGTAAAGTATTTAAAACAGTATTAAGAATAATACTATCTTTCAAACTGAAACTGACACATAAATATGCTGTAACCCAAATTATATAAATGTTTTGCTTCTGACCTCTTTATGATTCCATTTTGCATTAACTACAGCAAATACAGGATTAGACTATTACATTTTTTAATGAGATGGAATATATGTTTAAATGATGCTTGTCTTTTTAACTAGCAAACAAAATATCAGAGTTCCTACACAAAAACTAATTTTTCCCTATATATAACTTTTCGATGTAACTGGCTTTCTCTGAAAAGATTAGAGGGCACATTTCTGACTTAACAAAATGGGTTCTTTCAGAGACTGTTCCCTTTTGACAAGTTAAAAGATACATTCTTGCTGAACAGCAAGAAAAGATCTATGGGTTTGAAAAGATATCTACTTTAAAAAAAAAAAAAAGGCTGTTTCATAAAGTTAAACTTTCCCAAACCAATAGTGACAAATAGTGATAAGAACTAAATCCACCTCTAACACTTCTCAAAGAACAAGAGTCTGGAGTTTAATCAGCTAAGCACAGGTACGAAGTCTGCAACAGTGCTGAAAGACCTGTTCCCATGGAATTTAGCAGAGAACTGAGAACACTCAGTTTCTCAGACTATCTTTGATGAAATCAAAACCCATTAAAGTTACAACATAGAATTTACTACATTTTAACAATTTAATTAGTGCTAATCTAGATATTTATATGAAGCACATAAAGGTTTTCTTCATTTTGGTGGAGCTTAATTCTGTGACAGAACACATTCTCAGCTATTATTAGAAGGAATGGAGGAGGATAGTTTATTCCTAAGGCTTGACATGAAATCACTTAGCAAGAGACCTATATTGTTATTGTAGGTGTCAAAGAGGCTAACAAAGATAGCTCAACTTCTTATTTTAGTTTTGAAGAACATATGTAAAGTGATTTTAACTTCCCAGAGTTTGAAATGGATTTTATATCCTTCATTTACATTTTTGTAAATTAAAATTTTACTATTTTACTTTTCTTTTCAATGAAAACATTTAGTAAAGTTGAGTACCAATGCCAAGACAATTTTATATTTACAGTTAAAATAGTCAATAAAAGCATTTCAATAAAATTTTACATCCACAACCGTTTTTCTAAAGTTTGTTCTATGAGCAAAAACTATATGTTTAATAGTGAGCTTAAATAGGAAGTGTTCGTACCCCGTTAATTTATTGGTTATGGGCATACCCCAGCATCCTGAAGAGCTGGAATTTCATACGTAGAGTATATACTATATCCCTACTGAAATATACAACTTACTGTGGTGAAAAAAATTTGCTGGTTATGATGCTACACCTGTTGGTTCTCAAGCCAAATCTAATTTGAACTGGCAGAGTCAAAGAGGAAAATATTTACAAACCTGTCCACAGATATTCACTGCTCTGCACAGGATTATAAACAGAGCACACAGACCACTATGGAAAGGGTTAGGGAAATCACTAATTGCACCAGGATTTATGATGCTCATGGAAAACAAATAATTGCATTTGGCATTCAAGGTCTTAGTTAAAACAAAATTTGTGGAATCCAATCTTCTACCTAAGGAAAAACAATAAACTGCTAGGATTCAAGCTACCATGAAATATGTTCTGAGTTCCAGCAGCTGGAATTTTTCAAGTCTCTACCAAAAAACACCCCTCGGCTCTACAGGATTTGCAGATATTTTAGTTCACTTCTAGCTCCTGCACAAGTATTATGGTGGTGTTCTGTAGGAAATACACCTCACCTGTGCACTGGCCTGGTCTAACCCACCCGGTCTTCAGTGGTAGCAATGCTGGTAGCATTCAAGTCCTATGAAGTCACCAGAAACACTCTCTCTGATTTCGGTAAACCTCAGCACTGTTGTCCAAGTTAATGCTCCTCTCTAATCCCTCACAGAGAAGTTCTTCAGGAAATGACAAGTTATTACCAATAATACTTGCTCACAGAAGAAGCCACACAGAGTCTACGACACTATCTGTTTCTTTTCATTCCTTATGAAGAAGTAACTGAGGAAGTATTAGAAGATCAGACAATAGGTTAGCAATCCAAAAAAAAATCTAATACAGCACACTGACAGAGATTTTGTCTGAAAAGTTATTTTAAGATTTAATTAATCTATAGACTACTGGAAGTGGTTGAAATTCTAGAGTATAGTAAATGCAGAGGATTGCTGATATACATAATTCACCACCATACTTTTTTGTCTAAAATAATTTGTTAGCTAAAAAAGTAGAGTTAAAACAAACAAACAACAAACAAATGACTAACATTTTATATTTGCATTTTAGACAGGGGAAATCAAAAAACTTCCACAAGAGGCAGAGCACTCCCAGTGAGATTCAGTTACCTGCAAGCATGGGTATTCTAACAGTCTGTGAGATGAAGAAGATATTCCTTATTATTCACTTCAGGAGCCACAATATCAATTTTAAAACATTGATCACAGTGTCTTCAAAACCAAGATGCCACATGTACCCTCATGCCTGAAGATGACAAGCAGCTAGAGCATTGTTTTGGTTCCTCCAAACCATGTTGTCAACCCTTTGGAAAACACGAAAAGCACTGGAATTGATGTGTTAACTGGCAACATGGGCTGGATCTGTATTCTGATGATGGCAAACAGTTACTGGAAGCCAACGATGCAGAAAAAGAGTATATAAAAATTATGTAACATAAGTGGTCATCTGTGGTCATCACTACATTATTCTAATAACTGCATTTACTTGAAGTGAAAACAGTGCATTATTGCTTTGCACGCTGCCCATATTCCTCACAGTGTCTCTCCCTGCCTTTTCATGTGTACTAAACTGGGAGTCTTCAAGCACCTCATTAGCACAGGCTTTCTGGAGCAATATATCAGACTCATAATTCCAAGAAGAAGAAAAGTCTCTTTTAGAAAGGCTTCCTCTGTGCTTCGAAAAGTTGGACATTTCTGTGGAAATCATATCAGGCACAATTCTAAGAGAGGACCCTTGCCTGCTGCTATGAAATCAGTTTGCCTCCACCTGACTTAGAGCCCAGGACAAGTATCAGACCCGACCTTCAAGTTGCTTAAGAACAGCGTCCTCTAAAGCTCCATTTTTGTTTGTATGCTTGCTCACCAAATGCACATCATTGGCTTACATGGCAAACTCTGCAAAAGCCATTCTAAAACAGTAATTTGTTTTTATTTGTTTTTTTAGAGAACACCAATGCTATGTGGTTCACCCTCTCACCAGTAAGAGGTGAACACGCTCCTCCATTTTCATTTGTCAGAAATGACACTAATAACACTCACTCTATAGCTGCCTCTTTAAAAATGAAACAAACAAAATAATAAGCTTTAGGAGCTTTTAGTTTGGAGTAGGACAGGGGAAATCCAAAGTTCTTTCAAAATTCTAAATGCTGATGGATGTAGAATAAGATTTTGATGCTATAAAATATTGTGTTTCTCATTGAAAGGAACAACCCATGATGTGTACACATTCCAGGGCTCACTAGCTAAGGATCTGGCCTCAGAAAGCTTCAAAAGATCTAGAAATTAAATCTGGAAGGAAGATAAAATTGGTATGGGTCCCCACCTCATTACTCTTTTTTGTCTCCATTATTATTCATTATATTATCAACGGGGCATTACGCATTCTTCTTGCATATGCACACACACATACACACACACAAAAGTTCCAGACCATTCAAGTACATATTTACACAGCTGAAAGTCTATATAAATTTATTTGTGTGTGTGTGTGTGTGTGTGTGTGTGTGTGTAAAAGGTCTGAACATTCACTCCTATGGCATAATAAATGCAACCACTCATTATACATGCATGGTCTCTTCTCCATCTTCAACCAATACATTTAAAACCACATTGAAATCTACAGATGTTGCTCCATCTAAAACAGGGGAACTTTAATGTGATTGTTAACTGGTCAAGTGCTGTTTTTTTCAAGCACTTGAAAAAAGTGAGAAACACTTCTTGTTTCTCCCAGAGCTGTAGGCTTCATCTCTTTTAACACTATCTGGAAGCACCTCTACTGAAAAGGCTGAATTGTGTAGAGGGAAAAGAGAAACTTGGACTGTCTTGCCTTCTTGCCTCCTTCACAATATTTCACTTTAAATTTTGTTCTCTTTTTCAAAAGGAATACATTGAGAATAAAAAAAAAATTATTTATCCACTATCCAGGTCTTGAAGGAGGCTATTCTAACTATGGAATAATCCTGATATGCTTTTTCTCATGGCATATCCCAAATGCTGCATGAATACTGAAGATAAAGTTGCTCTGAGCAGCAGAAAAGAAATTAAAACAAAAACAAAAACAAAAAATAGGGTGAATAAAGTCAAAAATTTTCTTCTTTCTCTCTTGCCAATACAAAAATATACATAGCATTATACATATTGAATATACATATTGAATACACAGCATTCAATATGGTCCTTTTAGCTTCATCTTTCTTGTTTTACTAAAAAAACAACAACAAAAAAATCATACAGCCCAGTGTTGAAATGGATGCCTACAATTACTCATCAGCCAATACTTAGAGATTAAGCAGATTGTGCACATCTTTTAAACTTGTAGGCTTGGAAGATTTTTTAAAAATGCACACATTAAATTCTACAAAAATTAATGACACCCACCTGCACTGGAAAGCTTTTGACCTGTCCTGAGCTACTGAGGAGTACTCTGGCAGAGTTCTGACAATTCATGGCATCTTAATCTTAATTAAAGATTAGTAACTTTTTTTTAATCTTTTGTTGTTGTCAAATTCAACAAGAAAGGGAGAATCATATCTGTTTCAAGACACAACATGCCTAACAGGCAATTGTTGTGGGTTGGTCAATCAGTACAGAATGCCAGACACATGAACATTTTGTTTCTCAGTTGCAGAGATATTAAAATGACTTCTCTATTACTGCATTCTTTTGAAAGAATATTACCATGCTGGCTTTGTCTGGAAGGCAATTTTTATCCCTGTAAGGCTCCACAATATCTGTTTCAGGCGTTCTGTTAGAAGACTAGGAGAATTGATTTATAAAGTACAGAAAAAAATTAGCTGCTGTTTCGTACAAAGGTTTACCTAGGCGATAAGTAATTAGCAGAGTTCACCAGGATAATGAAGCTCCTAGGAAGCTAACAGTTTATAAACTAACAATGCAAAAGACAGAAATTGCAAAATCTCCTCCAGTGATGTCCCTATTGATCTAACCATAGAGAATATTAAATATGAAATAGAAATTTAAATCATGGCAATACTGTTTTTCCTGAAAAACAAAGGGGTAGATTCGTATGCCTTTCTTCTTACTTACTAGTTCAAGCACAGCAAAGGGAAAAAGAGAGAGACTAGTCTTGGTTTGAACCAGCCTCTCAGCTAGAATCTTAGTCCTGTGGAACTGGCAAAAATTATGGTGCTGTTTCAACAAACTCTCTTAAGGTAATGATACTTGTGTGTAAGTTGAAGAAGAGAAGGAATAAGCTGCTGGTCTTGCCAGCCAGCCAGCCTCTGGCTGATAAAGGAGAATACCTGTTGAGTTTACTGGGTTTTGGATCAGAAACAGAACTTTTTTTGGAGGAAAGGAGAGGGAAATTGGGTTACATTCTTAAAAGGAAAAAAAAAAAGGCACATAAAATAAAGTCTACTGTTTAAATAAATGAGTAAATAGGCCATTATAGCGTCGCTGTATGGGGATTTATGAGTCCTGGCATAGTAAGAAATTTGACCTAATCCTCAGGTTGATTACTTAAACTTCCAGCTCTTCAATGACTCTACTTATTTGAAAAATTACTTTAATAATTTTTACCTCCTATGGAGTGTTTTTCATTCTGACTTTTATCATTGAATGCTTTAAAAAGGCATTCAATTAAAAATGCTTTAAGAACACCGAATTCTAGCCCAAACTGGATTGCATGGACAGTATTATAGGAAAGTAACTCATATGTGCTTCAAAAAATGTATTTTTAATAACTAGAGGGAATAAATCTAACCTGCCATCTTGATAGCTCCAATATGCAAAAAAAAAAAGAAAAAAAAATCAGAATTAAAACCTTATGTGTACTCTTAAAAATGTTGTAGAAAAGGATCCACCATCATTGCTTTGAGAACAGATAAATTATAACTAGAGTTAAGGACCTTAAAAAAAATAAGCCAGAAATCAAAACACTGCTGATAATAGAATATGTTATCCTATTTGGAGTTTCACATTACTTCTCATAAAACTTAAAGATAATTCTTATGTACATATCTTTAAAAAGGAAGGTACATAAAGGAAATCAGGTTGAATTGATAAAACAGATTTAAGATTCAATTTTTTTAACAAAATGACAAATTTAAAAGAGAAAATAAAGGTGATATTTTGTCTCTCCTCTTAATCATTTTACTACTAATAATCTCTTTATAGGCCCCTCAAATTCTGAACATCGTATTGCCATTCATAACTTACAAGACTATGTGGCCACTTGCTCATTGAAACCAGTGGAAAGACTTCTGTTTGCATACAAAGGTCAGCTGTGCTGGGATATGTGCATATACATAACAGTAGTGGTTTATCTCTTCTCTTCTTCAGCCTGCACCTCTCTGCCTCAAGATATTCCATTCAAACTGCTATAACTTCTGCCAGCTCTAGCGAACTATGTAAGGTCCCATGTTACTAATGATACTAAGCTGCTCCTAGAACACGTCTCAGTAAAGAAAGTGTCGTCTACATACTTCCAACCTTGGAGAAAGACCACGTGCATTTAGTCCTTGTAAGATCACTTGATAAATGTCAAAATAAGTAGCAATAGTCCCAAGTGCATTTGCACCATTCCCTTCTAGAGAATTCCCTCTTCCTAACAAAGACCATGAACCACCAGAAACCAGTATTTTAGCTAGAAAAGACTGGTTCTAGCATCCTTGGATTTATGAGACTGTGCTGCACAATTTTTCCAGTGAAGCTATTCAAAAGGATTCACCAAATCCATATCATACATTATCTATTTTAAAAATAGTATAGATACAAGTACTTCCTCTCAAATTACCTCCCCTCCTGAGTCAAAAAAAAATAAATATATATATATATATAGGTTAATAAAAAGGTTTGACTCAAAACTGGTGCATGAAATAAATTCAGCTGATAATTTTTCTTCTGTATTGCTAGTTATTGTGGCGTTGCAAAAGTGACCACAGTGCACCATGCTCTGCCTCAGACATGCAACTGTTGAACCAAACTATTGCTAGAAATTCAGGCAAATGTTACAGAATGAGGACAGCAAGGGAACATTCTGAGTTTCTGAAGTTGCATGCTCTGTCAGTGCCTCAGAACTGCGTTTCAAGAATTATCCTTACATGTAAAACATGTAGCCTTTATTAACACTACACACATCTCACAGTAAGTTTCTGGGGCCTCATAATGACAATGAAAGGACATCTCTTGCTTAGTTTAACAGAAATAGCCCACTGGTGGATTTTTTTCATGTTGGGGTAATATTCAGACATTGTCTGCTGCTACATTTGTTCGCTGACAAAAAATATATCTGGCAGCAAAATCCAAAGCTGAGCCTCATTGTCTGGAAAAACACCCTCCACAAGACACCAGCTGCATCACTCCCCGGATTTCCTCTCAAAATTACAGTATACAGCAGAATAAGAAAGAATGCCTCAGAAAAATAGAGTCAGTATGTACTATTTGTAAATATAAAGCTGTTCATACCACCCTCATCAGCAGAGTTATTCCTGCTCGCTTGAGGAACAGAACGTACAGAAAGAGACGTGTCTTGTGCTGCTTCCCAAATGGACGTATCTATTAATGCTGCATTTGCATAGGTCTATTTGAGGGTATAATGATTATTTCTAACCACCAGCCTGAATTTACACTGAAGAGCCTGGATAGAAGCTGAGTCTGAAAGGAGTATCTGGTTGCAGAAAGGAAAGAACATGCCCAGGGTTGAGAAGCTCCCCTGGGACAACAGATGAGTTTCTTCAGAAGGGTGGAAAAAGTGAAATCAGAAGTGCAAACATGATTATCTGAGAAAGCTGTGCTAACTTCTTGCTTTAGTAGAAGAATAATGAAGGGTGAGCAATTTGCATACAAAACCCTCGTATGGCAACACAATTTAGCGTCTGCTCCAGCTACCTACCACGAGTGAACCCACCAACAAACAGCAACTCCTCACTCCTAGACAGGCTTTGAAAAGAGTCCATTTCCCTGTTTAAAAAGATGATGAACACCCAAAGTATCTTTGGACATGTAACTGTAGGACATGTACAGTCCTGGCAACAGAGCAGAATTTAGCCTTAAAAAATTTAGTGTTGCTAGGAAAGAGGAGGACTTTAGATCAATCATACAGGAGACGGAGAGGAGAAAAGATGTATGTGTGAAGGCTTTCCTTTATTATCAGATCCTTAGATATGATTGTCTAAACACAGAAAAAGCAGCACTTTAAAAGAATGACTCGCCCTAAATGATGCAGTCATCTCTGAGAAAAAACAGAGCTGACCAGTATATTTGCACCTACTAGCTGTAGGTGACAGGCCCCGATTTAGAGGCAGAGAGAAAAGTTACAGATTAAAAGAGGGAAGTTGATTAGGTTGCTTGCATAGAAGAGGCAGAAGCCCCTGCATCTGGTCTTCTACACTTCAAATAACTACCCGAATAACTCCAGTCAAACCTGGGATCATCTGAAATAAATAAATAAATGAATAAATGAATAAAAGCTTGGGCAAAACAAGAAGTCTGCCATGGATGTGACCATAACTCATCATCAAAACCTTTTTAAGATCAAACATAATTTTGTAATCTTAAAATCTCTAACCACTTATCATAATGTATTCTAAAAGACTAAATATTCTGAGAACTAAATTCTTTGGACAATACCCATTTGAAACAAGAGTTTCTTTGGTTTGTTCAAATTAAGTGTTGTAATATTTTTCCTGGGGTCATTCTGTGAACTGAAATAATCCGGGATTATTTCCTCTTCTGCTTTTTTGCCTCATGAGTCATCTTCTTGGGCTGTGGCTGTGAAAACCTTTATCAGCCTCTACCAACCTTCATCATATGTTTGTCTCAGAGAGCTCAAAAAGCTCCTTTCACACCTGAGTTTTCTCTGTGTTCCTCTGCCTTCGTCCCTCAGCTGGACACAAGAAGGCAACACGCACTTCCTTACCTTAATTAGCTGTTCTCTCTCCTTTTGCTAGCTGGAAGAAAAGAAGATTACCTTGCAGGTGCTGTCAAAACTGTCAACAAACATGGTGGAGAGAGATGATGGGAGAGAGGCAGCTACAATCTCTCCTTAGCTGACCTTTGTACAGCAGTAGGAGACTGGGAATTAGATTCTGTGAGCCCAGGGCTGGCAGGAATCCCACGCAGGTTAGCAGTGTCACTAGGATACTGTGCTGGCAGCTAAGGCAGGATTCACAGCAGCTTGTGGTGGGAGCAGCAGGTCAGCAGGGAAGCTCTATTGAGAGAGGGATTTTCTGGTAAGGCTCAGCAGCTATATTTCTGCTGCTGTGTGGTATGTTTGAGCTACTACACCTATTTCTCTGTAACTAACAACTGAAAACAGAATATGCTCAACACTATTAAATTAAGGCCTCTAATTAACTTTATCAGCCCTTAATTAATTATTTTAATGTATATTTTCAATCAGGTTTGAAAATATGTAACTGCTAAAATTGGTCTGGAATTATGATGTTAACTGCTGCCTGAAACAAAAGTTAAGCACTTCTACTGCAGTAGGTAAGGTCTCTAATGAATTTAACATTATCCTTGTGTAGACTTAAAAAAGCCAACAGCAACAAGAATAACCCACTCAGGCTAATGCCAGAAGATATCCTAATGCTAAAAGAACCTAGAAATCTATTTCATTGCCTGCTAACACAGCATCTGGTTCTGACCTAATCGGAAGTCAGTAGAAAGATGCTTGCTGCTTTTCAGCAAGTTTTGGAAAATTTCCCTATGTTAGCAATAAGTAAAAATCAAGGTGCAGAAGAAAAAGACAGTAAGTGAAAACAATATAGAAATTTTGATGCTTATGTTTTCTGGTAAGTAGCACCAATTGAAAATTTTCCCTCAGATCATTCATTTCAGTGGACTACTGTTCTCTTTTTTTCCTTCCTTAAAGGTATTTGTCATCTAAAATAAAAAAATAAATAAAATTTTAAAAGGGGGAAAAATGTTGAATTTTCTCTTTCCAATCCCTACTCCCCCCAACCCTATCCTCAAAGATGCATGAGGAGAGGTCTCTAATCACTGATTACATTTTCCATAGAAAAAAACCCACAATGTATGTACCATATCTTTTCCCTTGTAATACTTGTTTGTTTATTTCTTTGTTTGTTCCCAACATTTTTTGCAATCAGAATAAACTTCTTAGTGCCTTCTGTCAGCAAAACCACCAAAGGGGCCATTCTGCCTTCATTCAGCCCAGTGCAGTTAGTTCAGATTGACACCTGTGCATGGCTGTACATCAAGGCCCTTCACCAGTACATGTTTAGATAACAAAGTGTGTCACAACCAAACCAAGTGGTTCTGGAATTTCCAACCTTAAGTCTTCTCAAATAAAATATAGGAAATCCATAAAGTTTGTGTTTGCCTATTATGCCGTTAAGAAAGGAGTGTTTTTTCTAGGTAGTATTTAATGGGCAGGTATGTTCTTTGTCTTGACATGGGAAATCAAAGGAAGTGAGTATCTTCTCTGTGCTATAGACTACATACAGATCTTTAGTCTGCTCCAAGTGGTCTTGTTACTTGTCTGAAGTAGTCTGCATCTCTATATGACATAATTTTGAGGAATAGTGCTGAATCATGCTTAGTGGACAAACACATTCAATAATCCAAGAAGCCAACAGTCAACCATCTTCAGATTACGCCAACGATAAAACATAGGAAAAACCTTAATAGAGAACATTACCTGCAAAAATCTTTATCTTAAAAATATTTAAAATAGGAAAGACACTCTAGGAACAATATTGCTGAGAAAAACAAGCTGAGAAAAACTCTCTTTTTCTTTTATACACTCTGCTAGTCCACTTAATCAGCTGCACTGTGGTCTTTCTAGATAAACAGCTGCTACATATTTATCTCTCGTCTTCACCTTAATGGATAGAGAATGTTCTTTTTCGTCTTGGAGTCTAAAATAAGACATGAGTAACTTTGTCTAATTTACATGTACTTAATTGGTAACATCATTAAAAACAAGAAATTATATCCCCTCCTTGCCTACTTCTTCCCACCAGCATTTACTTAAATACGAAAGCAAGGAAATAACTGTATACAGTGTTGACTCTTTAAAGGTTCACGAGTAATATTAATATCCTCATTACGGAAGTAACAAAACCTTCCATTGACAAGAAAGGTCCTATATACACAAAAAGTTTTCACCAAGCCACAAATGTTTACGTTCATTTTTAGACTTCTCCATTCCTGACATTTTAAAGGTTTGGAGGTTTTGTTTTATATTTACTAGTGTTTGAGATTTCCAGTCTTTCAAGTCTCAATAGTCCCATGTGACTTATAATTGCACTCAGTTTATGCTAAACCAAAATTCTTTTAATCCAGACTAAAACAAAGTGTTCTGCTTCCTTGTCAGGTTATTTGACCCCTTTTCACTGCTTTAATAGTTTGTTTTGAAAAGATCAATGCAGTTTAGAAAGAAAGAAGTTCTTGAAAAAATATTTTGAAATAAAGCATGTTTCCCTCTACTTTTTATATCTAACGATGATTACCACATTCAACATTATATCACAAATATTACAGAATATTCTGTTTCTTTCATTCTAATTGTGTATATATCTGAAACAAAAACAAAAACATGCAATTTCAAGGATCAGGTATCAGTAGTAGTGCTTGCAATATGCTTTGGTTTTTGGTTGCTTTGAGACTGGATTGTCTGAAGAGTGAGAACTTTAGAGTGTTCAAAATACTGAAAGCCTCTAATTATATGAGTTTTTAAAATTCTGTAATAGCGCTTTTGGAAAATGAAAGGCATTTGATGTTGTTGAGATTTTAATGTACATAGAGAAACACTTTACACTCTACTTCCTGGTCACCGACTTAGTTGTCAAAAACTTAAAAGTAGGTCTCTGTGGCTGAACATTTACTTTCATAACAATTTAAGAAAATAGCTTTTTGTTCCGTCTGGTGACTGCCTCTTAACAGGGAGAGCTGTCAAAGTCTTACCAAGAGATTTAGTGATTTGATCCTACTAAGGTCCAAAAGGAGTTCGAATCCCCATGAATGCATATTGTACTGACACATTTCTCAAAGATAGCTCAGTCAGCCATTTCACTTAGCAGGATATTCACTGGGAAAATAAAATTCTCTCCTGTAGGTTTAAATCAGCAAGTTCTTCATTGGATTTTATGTTCAAACAAACCTAAAAATCTCCCAGCAACAGCTGCTGAACAAACCCAGTGGAAACCTGCTAAAAATCTAAATACATGTTTTTATCTGGTTCCTACTAGGTTTGGTCAATGATTGCTCCAAACATAGCAAAAAGTTGATGAAATCCAAAAACTTCTGAAGCTTTTAAGCTTGCAGTCAACAAGAATTGAAATGTTTCTCCACTAAGCTTTTACAAAAGCAACTCAAGCTTTGCCAAGAACACCCGCCCTGAAAAGATTTCCAAATGAAAGGAACAATAGCTGAGTAGAGTACTTGTCTCTTATTGTGATTTAAGAGATTGTGAAACCGAACAATGACAAACAATTGAATAGAAGATGATGAATTAAAATCTGGAAGCTCATAAACTCATTCTAACCTTTCTAGTCTCACCAAGTTAAGTCAAGTATCAGGATATCTAAAACACCTCATTTTCAAGGAAAGTCAGAAATATCCTCATAATACCACTTCTGTGATTATTTGGCATATTTATTCCTTATATAAACAACAAAATAAAACAGCACTGTGAGCAACAAATTTACCACAGATTGGTAATGTGTTTAGATAGCATGCCAGTTAACACAGGGACATCACTGAATTCTCCTCATTTTTTAACTCTAACTTTAACAAAATTTTTGGAAGCAGCATGAGATAAGTCTTTTAATTTATCAGGGTCCATAATTTCAGTAATTAAAATGAATAGCAATACTTTATTTTGAATAATTTGGAAATAATAAATCATATCCATGTCACAATTGATTTAACCCAAGAGAACCAAAATAATTTGACCTGATGCCCCTGTCACCTTGTTTTATTTATGCAGGACAGTGGAAAATTTGAAATCCTATGAAGCTGAGAGACAACAAGGAAGTTGAAAGAATAGGAAATTTTGTACTTATCTGATGCTGGCTGTAAAGGTCAAAGAGAAGGTGAAAGAGAATCCCAAACTGGAGGATAAGGGAATATTTTATGTTGTTATTTCAATAAGAATTTTTCCAATACTTCATCTTAACAGTATCAGATAGATATTCTAGAAGGCGTTGTTGATATATATTCAGCAATTAACACCAAAATTATACTATTTGTATAATACATACAGATGTTTTAGGTAGGTATACTAAAACTACCTTTAAAACTAATTTGGGTAATGGTAGCACTCCAGCTGTGGACGCACTGGCTGACTACAAATGCAGCCCTTACAGCCCACCTGAGTTTTGGCTAGCTGCAGCTATGCTGCAACCAGTACCAAGGTTAACTAGTTCAAGGCTGACTCTGGTACAACTGCAAAGTGTATTTATTAAAGAAACATTCAACAGTGTTGCCGCCAGTTAACTGACTTCTATTTTCAGTCTTAATTCATCCTCCAACCCTAAATGATCTGCTAAAACAGGTAACTCACACAGGCTTTGCAACTTTTGCAGTTAAGATAAAACTATATGTATTAGTAGCAAAACAAGTAGCTATAATGGAGCTATATATATATGTGTGTGTGTGTGTATAAAAATAGGAGATATATGTGTATGTGTGTATATAACATCTCTATATAAGGAGTTACAACTGAAAGCTGTGATAAGATCCTAAACTTTTCCTGTCCTCAGACATAGGTTTCACAGCGCTAAAACCAAGACTGCACTACCATAGCAACACAGAGAGCTTCTAGGGCTGTCATTTTTTTATTAGCCTTTTTTAAACTTTGAATTTCCCTCCTTAAAAAGCAGCTCTTTTCCACCACAGGAAACATGTGCACACACAAAGACTCATAGACATTCACGTGTAGGCCTACTATGGCCCACTGCTGTATAGGCACAAGCTCACCTTTTTCCTTTCAAAAACATCTATGTTCCTACAGATTTTGGTGGGTGGAGCAGGATGATGGCATCCCTTGATCTGCTGATAATATTCTTATGGGGGAAGCCCAGGATTCTGTGGCCCTTGTTGTTGGCTCATGCTCAGCTCGTTGCTCTGTGAGAGGTCTGCAGAGGACTTAAAGAGCCTTTTCATTACAACTGATCGCCAGACAGTCAGCCCGTGCTGTTGCAAACCAAGGTGCTTTTTTTTTTTTTTTTTAAATCTTTGTTAAACCTCATGCAATTCCTTTTGGCCCAATATTCCAGCCAACTAAGGTCTCTGAAATGTTGCTTTTCTTCTAGCATACCTACCTCCCCTCCCAGTGTGGTACCATCCAAAAACTTTTGAGTGGGTGCATTTCACCCCATCACCCAGCTGGTATAGTGGGAAGTATAAACCTATTATTTACCCCTAAATAACTCCTCCATTGACTGGCTATCAGTTTGACTTTGACTTGAGCTATTAACCTCTTGACTCTTTCAGCTTAGTAGTTTAGTCAGTTTTCCACAGTTTGTAGTCCTTCTGTCCCTTTCATATTTTACCAGACTGTCAGCAAAGACATTGTGAAAGACCACATCAAATACCTTGCAAAAATCCAGGCAGATGAGTTTCACAGCTCTCTCTTTTTCCTCAATAGTTTATTTCAACATAGAAGGCAATCAGATTGGTCAAACATAATTTACCCTTGGTAATGCTGTGTTGATTTCTCCTATTCTCCTTTTTCTCGAACTTCATGTGCTTGGAAATAGCTTCCAAAGGGTCTTGCTCCATAATTTTGCCAGGAAGTGAAGTGTGTCTGTAGTTTCCCAGATAGTCGTTTTGCCATTTTTGTGGATAGCCATATTTGCCTTTTTCAGTCATGTGGTGCTTCCACTGATAGCCATGATTTTTCAAAGATGATAGAGAAGCTTTGCAATGATGTTAGCCAACTCTTTTAGCACCATCCGATGCATCCTATTAGGTCCCATAGACCTGTAGTTGTCCAATTGGTATCAGTGGTCCCTAACTCAGCCCTCTTCCATTACTCTTAGAGTAACATAATGGAGTGGATGAGGTTCAAAGGTACCCATGGAGATCGTCTAGCCCCACACCCTGCTCAGAGCAGGAAAGCCTAAAGCAAGTTGTCCAGGGCCGTGTCCTCTCATGTTTTGAGTATCTCCAAGGATGCGGAGTCCTTGGACTCTCTGGGAAACCTGTTGCAGCGTTCACAGTATAAAAGTTGTTTTTTATGTTTAAATGGAATTCTCTGTGTTTCAGTTTGTGCCAGTTGCCTCTTATCCTGCTACTGGGTGCCACTGAGAGGAGTCTTCTTTATTCCCTCCCATTAGATATTTATACACGTTGATAAGATCCTCCCCGAGCTATGGCTTCTCCAGGCTGAACAGTCCCAGCTCTCTTAGCTTCTCCTCACATGAGAGATGCTCCAGTCCCTTAATCATCTTTGTGGCCCTTTGCTGCCCTCACTCTAGTCAGTCCATGTCTCTGGCTCTAGGGAAACCAGTACCGGACACAGTACTGCAGCTACGGCCTCACCAGGGCTGAGCAGAGGGGAAGGAGCACCTCCCTCCACCTACTGGCAATGCTCTTCCTCATGCAGCCTTCTTCAATGTTGTTGGCCTTCTGTGCCACAGGGGCACATTACTCGCTCTTTGTATTCCCAGTTTCAGTCCTCACAGTAAGGCTATTTGCAGTCACTACGTGTGCCAGCTCTGGAGGTTATAAGAGAGGTTACACTCCAAGCTCCTTGCATATATTGCCAAAGTTTTATTTACCTGAGTAATCCCATTGTTTTGCTGATAGCACTCATGCATTTATTTACTCACGTGCTAACCTATTACAATACCATATTCAAGATATGACTTATTATTTGTTTGTTTCTGGAACTGTGGCACTACTTGGCTATAGAAAACAATATTTCCACTGTAATAAAGTTGGAAAGGTAGCTACGCTAGTGATAACTGCTTTCATGTAAGGATTGGTTCCCTGGTTGATATATTTAGTAAGTATGGATCTGTATGACTTTTGAACTCTTTTTCATATTGCATGATGAAACTGGAGTCTGTACGGGGCGCTGAGAGAATTAACGTGGCTTCATGTAGGAATTCATATAGACTGAAAATCTAGTAGAAAAATGAGAGTTTATATTTTACAGTCTATTCCTCTCTGTCCTCACAAACGTACGACTGCACTGTTTTCCATCTTCTCCACATGTACAAACACTAATTACAACTCTATGAAAATACTCTACCATTTCAATCAGGTATCTGCTAGAAAACATCACCAGGATATCACAGAATATCAAATGGAAAAAATAAAACAAAATAAACAAAAACAAACAAACAAACAGAAATACCTGAATCATGTCCAAGGGTTTTAGAAAGAAGCTGAGAACAGTCTGAAATGTCTGTTAGAAATGTCTTAAAAATAAACAAACAAACAAAAAAACTGTTTCCTGTCTAGCTGGGGGTATATATACCAATTTTTTACCTTCATAATCTCGTAGTGATATTCAGATCAGAAAAGATGCGTCTGGGATTGCAAATGCACTTGATCAATTCAGCAATTAAGAAGCTGAAAGAAAAGTTGTAATATGAGCTCACTAAGCAAGTGGTCTTGCTTTGTTTCTTAAATGATGGTGTTTGTCTTTTTAACTTAATTAACTTAAGTCAATTAACTTAATTGACTACTGGATCAACTGGCCACATCTTAGTTAAAGTGAAAAGAAGGATGTGATTCGGTTATTCCTGCCTAGCCTATTAGTATTAACTACTTAATAGAATCTATCTCAGTTAAAGTACATTGGGGGAGAGGATGTAAAACATCAGCATTTTCCTCTTCCATTTCAGATGCAAAATGCAGCAGTTTCTACCAGCATTCATTATAATTATTTTAAAATTGCTGATAACTCCTTAAATAAAATCAGTTTTTCTTATCATTAACTATTTTTTTTACAAAAAAAGTGGATAAAATCTCATGTTTTAAAACAAAAAATCAAAAAAGACAAAATCAAAATTTTAGTCCAAAACCAAAAAAGACCTGCAAAGAGGAATATATGCCTATATCTAGAACTTTTGAGGAGGAAAAGAGAGATTAATGCATTTGGAGAAAAATACAGATGTACATAATCAAAAACATTTTAAGAAAATCAGAGTTCAACAAGTGAGTAAGCATCTCAAAAATAAGAGTGATATAATCTAAACAGGTTGGAAATTGCAACAGTACTTTGACTTAACATGTTTACAGCAGGAACTGCATAGCAGAGAAAACTGCAAACATCTTACAGTACTATTGCAGACAAATCAATTTCTAGAAGTGTTTCCTTTTGTTCTTCATTATTACTTTGAGTTGCCTGTGTACCATATTTAATTTTCTCTTTTGTTATTTATACTTTCCATTCTGAAAAAAAGGAATAGTTTAAGATATATAATGAAAAAAATAAGCTTTAGAAACTGAAGTTTATAAGGAATATTATAAATAATAACTTACTTATCCCTTAAATAATGGGGGAGGGGGAAATATTTGCTTCAGCAGATCTACAAATCCTGTATCTATGCATATAACTGTAAAACTAGAAATTCCAGTGTTTGTTACTATAGAATGTTTCTCACTGATTCCACCTCTAACTGAAGTTTTTCCTGTCATTAAGATATCTACAAGAGCTGTCCTCTAAAAAGGTAAGATGGAATAGCCTCAGAAATAGTTGGGGAAGGTGGGGAAGAGGGAGGAGAGAAAAAAATATGTATAAACTTGTATAATGTCTTACAAGAGTATGATATTTCAAAATTTAGATTGAAAAAGAATCCACGTTACTATACATTTCCAACCACATTTGTTATAGTTATGGAATACACAGGGGAAGATTGCACTTTCAAAACCCATTCAATTGAATTACATATCTCTTACTAAAGTAGGCATAAAATCCAGATGTACAAAAAATAGTTGTCAAATACAGTGAACAGTGATAATTTGGAATAAGCATCACACCTCAGTGAAAGAACCTTTTTTTTCCTCATTAGTGACTACATACTTTGAAATGTTGAAAATATTTGAATAGGTTCAAAATATTCCAGATGGACAAATTTTGACTGGGAATTGATATTCGATAAAATCTAAATAATTATGTGGCCAACCGTCTTAATTCAAGATTATCAAAAGTTCAAATATTTTTCATATTTTTCCTCCAAGATAAGGCTCTACGCTACATTTGAATACGTCTCAACAGAACAGCTTTGATGTATTTAGCACTCTGAAAATACCTAAGTTCTTGGTTCAGGAACATTATTTCCAAATCTCTGCATTTTTTTTATCTTTTGGGCTCCAGTATGGACATAACATCTCACTGCAGAAGCCAGGGGGAAGATGTGGTCTGTTTTCCCTTTTCCCTTGCTTCTCCATGCTTCCCAGCCTTGTGGGTCCTTCTGTCTATTCTTGTTTCTGCTCAGAAATATCACTCCAGCCTCTTCTTCAGTTCTGGGATTTGCTGGATCCTGCACCATGCAGATTTAGTTAATTAATACGGCAGAAGACAAGTTTTGAATGAACTAACACATGCCACAGAGCTATCTAGTAAGCAAGAAAGTCACTCAGCATCAGGCAGCAGAAATGCCTTCCATCTGCAGCCGTGAAATGCTAAGTCCGATGACTGTCAGCTATAAAATGATATCCCTATATACCATTTTCAACCTGAAAAACACAACACCTTCATCAATTAGATCCTTAGTGTTATTCCACGTGTTTTATGTGAGTTTTATGCAGGACCGTGAGACTGTGAAGCAGCACCTATTTCAAAGCTAACTTGTAACTGCTCCAGTTTCTCCAGCTTACTGCAAGAGTACGTAGCCCAATCAAATAACAATAAAATGCTAGAAAGCATACACTGCTCCAAAAAAATGAGAAGAGCATATAGGCAAGAGAGAAGGCAAGAAAAGAGCATAGAATTGCTGAATGGGCCTTATTTACCTCAATAAAAACAGCCTGTCCTCGCCCCCCCACCCCTCCCGTCCTGAGGTTGCCTTGAGTAATAATAAACCATTCCAATGAGACATCACAGACTTTAACCACTGTCTGGTGCCCAAACATCTACAGGTTTATGCTCTTGGTAATTAATATACTTCAGAAAGACAAGATCTCTCTTTGCTTATGTTCAGCAACGGCAGAAGTAATGCGCATGTTGGAGAAAGGCGCCAGGCTCATGTTATTATACCTCATCTCTCTACAAGGTTTGGTGACTCAGAATCAGGTTAACTTTCTTCACTTATGCCTACAATGGTAGGCTATGCGCCCCATACTCAAAGAGTCTTAATCACACTTGAAAAATAGAATGTACTTTATTTTAAAACCTTTATTTTTAACACATACAGCACTCTTTCTATGTCCTATTTTGACTGCAACTGTGTTATTGAGGAAGAAACTAGGACTGCATTAAATTCCTGTTATGCGAAATACTTTATTACAGTGACAATGTCAAAGATACTTGAGAGTTTAAAAACAAAGGTAAAATTGTTGCTCCATTTGACATTACATTTTCTTTGAAAGACAGCCCCAGCAAACGTCCTTCAGACAAAATCTAATTTCACTATACCAGAAGCTGTTACTTTTGACAGTAAATGGTTTTAAAGACACCTTTCTGAAGAAAAATAATACCCAGAGACAATTTGCTTCAAGAAATCAAATAGCTGCCTGAAAAATTTTAGGAGGCAGCATGAAAATTTAGGACTTTCAAACAGGAAGCTTAGCATGAACACAAGCGATAGCAAGCATAACTCAATAGAAGCACTGGATAGACTCATTCACTGCAGTGTGAGGGATCTAGACATTGCTGATAATAAACAAAATGTTTTAGATGTTTTTTTTTTTTATATACTAGCTCAATGATGACACCCAAAAGTGAAGGAGACAATGCTGTGCACATCTATAGACTTTAAAATTAGTACACAGGATTAATTTAAGTGTGTGTTTTCCCTTCACCCTTCTTCAATTTTGTTTAATAATGAGATTCTTCTATCAATAGGCAAGATGATGACATAGTATTAAATAGGCAAGCAAGGAGAAAAGCAGGAAATGCTCCTTCCATAGAAAAGAAGATTTTTACATCATCATTACTGGAAATAACTTATTGCTTATTATTTATTATCAACTTGCTAATCTTAAGAAGATAACTTACGTATTTGCCAGAACTAGCACATGATGTTTTAAGAGCTATATAAAGTAAAAAAATACAAAATACCCCAGCATTACATATGCTGTATAATATCTCGATGGCACACAAAATATACATTATTTACTGGAAAAGCAAAAGCGGATCATCAGTCTGCTGAAAGTATCATTACCGTATAAAGCCTCCTCTTTTTTCTTTGTTTTGGATATTTGTATTTTTAAAGTTCAGACACTAGAACTTTCTGTGGCATTTCTTCTTCCTTCCTCCATAATCAAAACTATTTTCAATAAAATATCAGTGATATGTGGTTTGCTGGTAGCATATTAAAGGGAGGAAAAGACAATTCTTTTCAATTTAAGTATAAAAATTATGGATACATCAGCAAAGATTTGTTCACTACAGATTTCACTTTTCATTTGGAAGTAGATATTAAGTATAATGCTATAATTTTACTCGGGTACAGCATTATGAATACAGGAATGAAAGCAACTCAACTTACAAAAGACTTAACTAAACTGCTTGAGGCAGAGAACAAGAGAAATACACATATGCAATAAATAAATAAATAAATAAATAACATCACACCACTGAGAGGTATATATTTCCAGATAGATAGTCTCTCACCTAAAGTCTTATATTTTTTGCTGTTCAGATAGATATTGTGAGTTATCAGAAAAATTCTAGTTTGATTAGGGACTTAACCTGGGAATTGCTGACTGTGGGTTGCATTAGGCAAGACCTTCTACTTATTATCAGCCTATAAAACCAGAAAAGATACCCTAACTTTCTATTTTTCTAGTCATCTAATGTCCTCAAAGTCACCACTACAATCTGACTAAGGGGGCGCGTGGTGAGTGGGAACTCATGGAAGAGCTATTGAGAGGAAGGAAAGCTATCATTCTGAATGCAAAACCCTGCATATGCATAATTGTATAGTTATATACAAGAAGCCTAGCTGAACTAAATGGGAATTATGATACAAGAAACATATGCATACAATAGGAAAATACGTTAAGTAACACATTTACACCCTACTAATCCCTCTGCAACCTGAAATAAATACCATACTTAAATACACTCAAGACTGGAATTACATCAGAAATTATAGTTACAGAGGCAAAGAAAATGAATTGCCTTCTTATTTAAAGTGTGTTTTTTAGGATTAACGTATTACTTTTAGTTAACTTACACTTACACTGCATTTTTTAGTCTCAAAAGATAACAGAGCCAGCACGGACTGCATTGTAACTTTGGTGAAAATACACTGTGTGTTACTGTCGGGATTAAATTTTCACTTGTTAAATATTAAATGAACATAGAACGCAAGTTAGAGTATGCACTAAATATCACACAGGAAGCATACAAGAAGAGATATCTCTCTTCTGAGGAAAAGATTGTATTCTCTTGTACTTGGTATACTTAAGATATAATGAGATCCTCTGTAGCAAACACTTCAGAAATGAAGCATTTAAGAACTACGTACCCTGAAATCAAGTCCGACTGGGAAAGTAAAATATAATATACTGCCTGCAGTGAGATACTTGTTTCCCAGGGTTCAGTGAGGACAACGGCTCAGTGCTTTGAAACATGTAATAATAAAGAAATGAAAAAATAGGTCTGACCCACACTAAAGTTACAAAGAGGCCCTGATTCTGCAGCAGTGTCTTGCATGGGAGTTGTGGCAATGAGAAGAACACACTTAAAGCAGACACAAAGCAAAAGCCTTTGAAAGTGCTTACAGTTGCCAGCCTTGGGTAAAGGCTTGTGCGTGTCAGTCACTGTGTGTGCTGGTAAGGTTGTATTTGAAATGTTGAGAACAGCCTGCACAACAGACTAACAACCTAAGTCTTGTAAACAAAGAGGAAGGCTCCCATTGCAGTCTATGCTGACAAATGCAGTGTATTTTCTCTTTGGATCTGACAGTGTCATTTGTTCTGCTTCCTGTTTACCACTTGAGAGACATCAAAAAAAAAAAAGTAACTTCAAGAACCCCCTTGAAATCACTTGGCTATATACCTGAAGACTTATAATTTAGGGATTCTGGACTTACTATATTGCTGTTTTCTTTGCAAATCAAGATTAAATCTCATATTTCCTCATGAATAAAAAGGGCTGGAAGCCTTAGAGAAAATCAATACATGGAAAATGCATTGATGAACCATCTGAAAAGTGACTGCGTTTTTGCCACTGTTGCAAACTGAAAGGGATAGCACCACAGAAAAATTCATCATAAAGGAAGTATCTGTTAGAATGGTATTGTAGTATCCAGCAGAGTTATTGTTTCCAGCATAGTTATTGTGTTTTATATAACATATGGTAACCTGTCAGTGAAATGTACAGTTTATCTGCCTAGTAAACTCAAGTAATTATCTCGTATTTACAAAAATGTTAGAAGCAAGACCAAAGATGCTGAAAGCATCACCATGCAGCATGATGACATACTGTTTTCATAATTATTGCAATAATTTAGTGTGTGAGCAAGTGTCCTTTCTCAAGGGGCCACAACGATATAAATCTGGTGCTGTGGAGAGTTTGTCCAGGCACGGACACAGAGAAGAGACCCTGACACATGCCTCCAGCTCGATTGAGAAGTTGTCCTTCAGGCACAGCTGTGGCCAGACCCAGGGCTGGTGCTGAGGCTCTAGGGGAAAAGTACTGGGGCTCTAGGGGAAAGCACTCTTTCATCCGCTTGACTACTGCATTTTAGGGCTGGTAAAGAAAGAACCATATTTATACTTATTTTCATCTAGACATCCTTCAAGATTTCAAAATTCTGTTAGTTTTTTCTTCCCCATGCCTTGTTTCATCTAATGGCATCTCAACAATTCCACTAATACTTTGCAATAAAAATAGATTAATTTAATAATGGTATATGTTTTTAAACTCATTAGGAGAAGCTGCTACATTTGAAAAAGATGTTCTGCAAGCTTTTCTGGTATAAACATGTACTGGGTGGAGGCACAGTTACCAAAGTTTGGTAGCCTGTGTGTCTCTGGAGCTTATTAATAAAAAAATGATTATCAGATTGCTTATGGTGGCGGTGGTAGTTTTCCCCCTCCTTCCCCTGATATAGTCATCTACAGTGCAGTAGAGGAGAAATAGCTTAGGGGACTTTGTATACTTTGATTATGCAGATTATTTTCAGGGCAAAGAAAGAACTGTGGAACAAGATGCAATCCTGTATGTCTGTCATTGCAGGTTGCTTCCTTGACTGCTTCTTGAAACTGTTCAGGAAAACACATTCTCCAACAACTTTTGAGGCAAAGTTGCAATTAACTAAGATGGAGGAAAAATACCTTAACTCAGAGATTATGGCTAAGGATAGAGCAAGGATGTGAGTGAGGCAGGAGGATTCCTGTGAATTGAGCAACTAATTATCAATTTGCTTGCACAGTGACCTGGAATCCCACAAAGGCATGGCAGTAATTTTAGGAGTGGAATTTTTCCCATTTAAGAAAAGCAAAGAGAAAAAGAATGGCTAATAATGCAGTTGAAAATGTTCCACGGATGACTGTAACTATCTATCACTTAAAAATAATGCTGTTCAGATGTATATTTATAGAATTTAATTTGCAGAAGTGGTATCCTAATTTTCTGGCTCTCTGCAATATAATTAATCTACAAAGTGGAAAAAAAAGTCAACAATGAATTCTAAAGGGTTCATCATACCATCAGTTTTTACTAGTCTTTTTTTCTATTTAAGAAAATAAGAGAGAAAAGTTTTTTCATGCAATTCAAGTAGAAATCCTAGAAATTTAGGGATAAAATGCTTTACAGGGAAAAGTAAGGTGTAGATGCAGTGTTCTCCAGTGTACGTTTAGGAAAGAAGTCCCAGTATATAGTTCAGGGGTTCATAATAAGCAGTTGTTTAATTGATAAAGTGATAAATTCATTTCAACCTTTCACAGCATAAACATGCAATGGATGGGACAATAGGAGATTTTTGTAGTGCCGAGTTGTTCAAGCCCGAAGTTGGTTTCTAGTCATTTAGGAATAAACAAAAACGGGCAGTCAGATCTTCATGGCTGGGTACTGGGGAACATCTACTGTGCTGGCTTAATGGCACCACATTAATGCGAGCTCTGAGGTGGTGGCTCTTCTCCCTGTCCTGGTGCCCACATTAAATCCCTGCCTGGGCAAAGACACAGTCAGACTCCAAACACTAGTGATTTGGGTAGGTATCTATTATCTTTTCTCCTTTATTTTTAATGACCAAGAAAAAAAAAGTGTATCCACTTTTACAGTGCCTCTAATTTTTTTCAGGGATTCAGAGCAGCAATAGCAGACACTTCCATCATTTTCCTCCGGCTTAATCCCAGTAGTGCATAAATACAACCCCATTAAAGAGACTCCGAGTTCCCTCTGTTTTTCTCTTCCTAAATAAAGAGCAGCTGGCTTAGGCTCAACTAAGGCAACAGCACGATGACGGCAAGATGGGAAAACTGCTTCACAAAGCTTGTCAGCATGCTCTCCTCTTCCACAGAAATCAGCTGTGGGACCATCAGGCCAGGACGGAGTTGAACACTTGTCATTCTCAGGATAGCTCCACAGCCATCCATGCTAATTATATACGGAAAAGGGAGACTAAGACAATTTCTAAATTTTGTTCTGACGGACGACAACCACGTCTCTGTGGTGAACCAGCCCTCCTCCGTCACAGGCTGGCAGGCGACCTGCCCGTCCCCGACTCCCCGAGTCCTCTCCAGTCCCCCGCTGCGCGCGGCCGCCCCCCCCCCCCACCCGCCACAAGGGTCCCGCCCTGCCCTTGTGAGCTGATTGGCTCGCCCCGATCACGTGGTCCGGACCCGAGCCCGCCCCCCCCCACCAGAGAACCTTCCAGAAGGCTCCCTGAGCCGCCGCCTTGTTCCCGCTCCGGTCGGGTGGCAAACGGCTGGGCCGAGAGCGCACGTTTTGGCGGGTGACGATGAGCCCCGTCGGCCCAGCTATCACGCGGTGCCTCCCGGCCCGCCTGGGAGCCGCCGTCGACCCTCTGGGGCTGGCGGCCGTGGCCACCGTCGGTGTCGGGTGCAGGCGTCGCCGCCCGGCCTGGGCATCAATCCCGGTCAATGCCCTGGTTTTCCTTTTTATAAAGGTTTTGTTTCTTGATTGTGATGATATTCTTTTTGATTCAAATATATTGTATAGCTTTGTACTCATGTATATATATAATGTATATGTGTATATAGTTATAAAATAAGAATAAGGTCTGTTCACTGGTAGGGTTGCAACGTTGGAATATAGTGTAACTATGTTATGATGGTTAATAACTGTTGACTAATTTTCTTTGCTGTTATAATCCGCTCTGCTTGTTCCGCTGCCACGTGCCCTGGCATTTGTAAACGCTCTCACCCCTCAGGAAGGCAGCCTGCTGCTCATCTAAAAGTATCTGCAAGTGGCCACTGTGTATTTAACACACCTTTCTCATGGTGCACTCGCACTGCTGGCGCGGGCTGCCACAATATTTGTGAATTTTTACTCACTTTCATTCTGTAAGGTTGGTTGGGTTTCCTAAGACAATTAGTTTCTTTTGCTGATTGATGGTTTAAGAAGGTGATTTGCAACCAACCTAACTGTTATAAAAGCCCATTTGAAAAGGTACAACTTATGAAACTAATTACTGGAGATGAAATAATGAGATGACCAAAGAGTTAGTGTTGTGTCTTGAAAATAATTAAAGTTATTAGCACAAAACAGCAAATGACTTGACATATTCTTATCATCTTGCCATTTTTTGTTTTTGATAAGCTTGTTTACTAGTACAAAAAGCGAGGTCCTGTACAAGGAAGCTGGCTGCAAGTCGCTTATATAGTTCACTACTGGCATATAGCAGGCAAGTAAGAACTCACCTTTCGCATTTGTCTTGTTGATGCTTATATGATATATCACGCCACTCTTCAAAAAGGGCAAGAAGGAGGAGCCAGGAAACTACAGGCCTGTCAGCCTCACCTCCATCCCTGGAAAGGTGAGGGAACAGCTCCTCCTGGAGGTCATCACTAAGCATCTGGAGGACAAGAAGGTGATCAGGAGTATTCAGCATGGATTCACCAAAGGGAAATCATGCTTGACCAATCTGATAGCCTTCTATGACAGAATGACTGGCTGGGTAGATGAGGGGAGAGCAGTGGATGTTGTCTTTCTGGACTTCAGCAAGGCTTTCGACGCTGTCTTCCATCACATCCTCCTAGGTAAGCTCAGGAAGTGTGGGCTAGGTGAGTGGACAGTGAGGTGGATTGAGAACTGGCTGGCTGGCCGACCTCAGAGGGTTGTGGTGAATGGCGCAGAGTCTAGTTGGAGGCCTGTGGCTAGCGGTGTCCCCCAGGGGTCAGTCCTGGGTCCAGTCTTGTTCAATATATTCATCAGTGACCTGGAGGAAGGCACAGAGTGCACCCTCAGCAAGTTTGCTGATGATACTAAACTGGGGGGAGTGACTAACACACCAGAAAGCTGTGCTGCCATTCAGAGGCACCCGGACAGGCTGGAGAGGTGGGCGGAGAGGAACCTCCTGAAGTTCAACAAAGGCAAGTGCAAGGTCCTGCACCTAGGCAGGAATAATCCCAGGCACCAGGACAGGCTGAGGGCTGACCTGCTGGAAAGCAGCTCTGCAGAGAAGGACCTGGGAGTGCTGGTGGACAACAAGTTAAGCATGAGCCAGCAATGTGCCCTTGTGGCCACGAAGGCCAATGGGATCCTGGGGTGCATTAGGCAGAGTGTTGCCAGCAGGATGAGGGAGGTGATCCTGCCCCTCTCCTCAGCCCTGGGGAGGCCTCACCTGGAGGACTGTGTCCAGTTCTGGGCTCCCCAGTACAAGAGAGACATGGCACTACTGGAGAGAGTCCAGCGGAGGGCTACCAAGATGATTAAAGGGCTGGAGCACCTCTCCTATGAAGAAAGACTGCAAGAGCTGGGCCTGTTGAGCCTGGAGAAGAGAAGACTGAGAGGCGATCTCATCAACGTGTACAAGTATGTGAAGGGGGAGTGTCAAGAGGATGAGGCCAGCCTCTTCTCCGTGGTGCCCAGCAACAGGACAAGAGGCAACGGGCAGAAACTGAACCACAGGAAGTTTGGTCTGAACCTGAGGAAAAACTTCTTCACTGTGAGGGTGACAGAGCACTGGAGCAGGTTGCCCAGAGAGGTAGTGGAGTCTCCTTCGCTGGAGATATTCAAAACCCGTCTGGATGTGATCCTGGGCAATATGCTCTAGAGGACCCTGCTTGAGCAGGGAGGTTGGACTAGATGATCTCCAGAGGTCCCATCCAACCTAAACGATTCTGTGATTCTGTGATTCTGTGATTCTGTGATTGGTTAATACAAATGACCTGAAACACAAATCTCCCACAGATAAACAATACTAGGACAGGTAGCAGGACTGGCAATTCATTCAGTATTTTTACCAATTAAGAACTGAAAATTACTTGAGGAGAGAAAAAATACATGTAGGAAATACATACTTCAGGAACCTACCTAATAAACTATGCTTGGAGTAAATAAGAACACCTGGTTTCACTATGAACTCACTTTAAGCCTAAACAGATGAAAAGATGGATGTCTGCAATGCACAGGCACTGAGAACTAATCCAGGTGACCTACACTGTATCCAGTGTGCAAAACAGACTCATGGGATGCTGGTCCCTTTAAGCCTCAAGGGCAAATACTGTTTGAATTTTTTTTTTAAAGGATTTTTTTTTGTATCCTTTTAGAGCTTTTACTGAAAGAGAAAGAACTATTCAGTAAGTTTTAAAATGCTTACTTAATGTTAGCAATGACATGATACATGTTTTTTATTAACAAATTACATATGTGTTAATAGAGCATAATTTATTTCTTGATACTATTATGTCATCTACAGAAATTATATGCTAAACACATAACTCATGACTGTTTGCCCAGGAACAGCAGAAGAAAGCTGAATTGGACAGAGTATGTCAAATACCACTCTTACTTTGCAGCAAAAAAAAAAAAAAAAAAAAAAAAAAAAAGAATTAGAGCATACTGCTTCAGATCTTCCAGTGTCTCCCCCAATTTCTATTCATGTCTAGAGAAGATAGATAAGTTTTCCCACAGTACGCTGAGTTAAAAATACTCACAGACCATGCTATCCATGTACAGAGCTGACTGCGTTTTTCAGAGCCAAAGTGAGGTCCTTAATAATGCACACAGAAAGTTGAATGTTAATTCAAAAAGTGGACATTAACCGAAATCAAAACAAAGGGATTGATTAGGGTTCACCTAGTTTTACCCTCAAGTAGCCTGACTGAAGGAATCAAAATGTATTCCAAGAAAACCACAGCTTTCATTGCCATGAAGTTGTCCCCCAATACAATACTCCTTTTCATTTCAGGCAAATAATAATTATCTTTCAAATGAAGGACTGATTATCTTTCAAATGAAGGACTGCTTTCCAAGGAAATAATTCAGGGTTATCAGAACGGGACTGATCACACAAGCACACAGGAAAACCCAACTAACTGTTGCCATGATCCAAACCTGTCAATGCTGACATGAGTCCTTCTGTGGAGACAGCTGTGTGACTGGGAATTATATCCCCAAATTTAAACATTTGCTCCATGTAGATATTTAGAGAACAGAGCTAGAGAGTCATTATACTTTAGACTCTTTCATGCAGACAAATAAAATGCTGATTTTTTTTTCAGCTTGTGGCTGTGCTGAACTTGTTGTCCTTGTTTACGCCAAATCACATGGGAGAGGGGGAACAAAGAACAAGAAAATAAGTTTTTTGTTCTGTAAAACTCTCTGTAGCTGTGGGATGAATGATGCTGTTTGAGGTGCATCTATGCTGTCTTCTTCAGGAAAATGTAAGCTTGCTCTGTGTGCATGCAGACCTGACTGAAAGCTGAGTAACCTCTAATGTGCCAGGCAAAGAACTGAAGCTTACACCATAAAGAACATGGCTATATATTTGCAGAAGTCTAGATACATATGACCTTAGATGGTTTATTTAATAAAACACAGCTCAGTATTGCTTAGATCCAGGAACACAGCAATAAAAAATGGTAGCTTATGTTCTTTTTCCATTTCTTCTGGAGGGCAATAATTTCCCTTCTGCTGCTCAGAGTCAGCACAGACTCATCTCATGCATTTACAGCTGTGCCTGAGGACATTCTGCCCATCTGGAAGACCAAAGAACAGGCAATGCTGGCTTTTACGTTTGAGGTACTACCCTACAGTTACCAGCTGACGTGAAAAAGGCATGGATTTCAAATGTAATGTTGCCTGTGTGTGTCTGTGTGCATAGAAAACTATACTGTAACTGAATATAGGAATATATCTGTGTGTATGTGTATATATAAATACACACCCACACAACTGCATACATATATGTACTATTTTTATGTATAAATATACATACATATCAAGGAGTTAAGAGCTCACTGTAGTATAAGTGTATAAAAAACTGACAAGTCAGTCCCGTTTTAATTAAAACAGAAGTTATTAAATTAATTCATTAGGAACACACTTTGTGCTACAAACTTGTATTTTCATATTGTCACTACTTATCACTGCACATGCACAGCGGTTAGTCTTCAAAACTAATATCCTGAATGCTGTGAGTGTGCAACACCATGGACATGATGCCACAGGTAGTGCTAATTGCTATGGTCCTTGATTTAGAATTTTAGATGCAGAGGTCAAAGTTATTAAGACTGAAATGTTCAGACCTCAGAGTGGCCTGATGAGAGACCTGGGAATAAAAGCAGATGACTTCTTTCCGCTCCATCTGTCCTCGCTTATGTTTGATGTTTTTATACTACTTGCCCAATCCCTCCCCCCGAAAAGGAGCTCACTGGCTCCAAATGTTCATTTTGTTTGGGGTTTTGCAAGACTTCTTTCTCACGTGTTTGGCAGGATGACTTGTCTATTTGCGTTCTACTGTGTTTGTCTTCTCCTTTCTCTGGAAACTTTTTGCTGCTTGGGTGATTCACAAGTGCAACTATGTTTTCATTGTTTACCTCCCTGAAGGTCACATTTTTGACCTATTTATATAAAGTGTTTATACATTGTATCTGGCTACAAAATACTTGCACCCTGCTCATGGTTACATTGTTTTAATATGCTTTTATTTGATTCAAGATAAGCTAATAGTGCTTACATATTGATAGGTTCACTTTTATAGGGGTCACAGGCGTCTGTTTTAGCTGCAGCCATACCTTTTACCATTTTACACATACCTCCCTACATACACCTTATAGAAAGTGATAAATCATTTGTTAGAAGAACCTTCTAATTTTTTGTAGTTTATTTGCTTATATTTTCACAACAAAAGCAGAGTTGCAGTATTTGACAATGTCTAAATGTGGCATGGCAGAGTTAAAGAATAAAGTGAAGTACTTTTCAGCATCTGTTTGATCACAGCAATTGGCTGGTCACTGCCCTACTGAAAATACAACAAATACAGCAAAGACAGAAATGGCTCCACAGCCTGCAAAATATAGACTTTCACTTAATCCCACTTCCAACAAGGGCAGCTGACCGCATCCAGTACCATCTTAATTCTTCCTTTCTTTAGGACATCATATTTCCCATCTTCTATCTGGAGCAGCAGGAACAGTCTGTTCTTACTGATCTGGTTACCACTTTGCAGAGTTGAAGACAAACTGGACTGAAACACTTTGATCCTGTAATAGAAGAGAATAGAAGAGCTACAGAGCTGAATAGAATGGAGCAATTCCCTAATTCTTATCTTCCTGGACAGAGCCCAGCTCTCTAGGTGGCCCAAAAGAAATATTTACCTTGTCCCCTCCTTCATTAGAGCAAGTAGATGGTGATACCTCTCCTCTTCATCTCGTCTTCCTCTCCTTTCCTCTCCTCCTCCCTTTGCTTTTTGAAAAATGTAAAAATCTCCAGTTTATCATGGTTATTACAGGGATTACATGTATCACAGCTTTTGGTCTGTAATAAAATGGTGGTGATGAAATTTAAAGACTTTGAGAAGGAGATGTTGGGTAAAAGTGGTCTCCTTTACTTGGAAAGGGTCAGCTGTTAGCGCTTAAATCATCCAAATTTATTTATTTTATTTCATATACATTTATATATATATATATTATTTATAATATTATATATAAATATATACTTTCATTTTTCCATGTATACATATATTTGTAATATAACACTGAAAATTCATTAAATGCTGAACATGTATTCCCTATGTCAAGTTATCCACACTGCTGGAAATTCTTACCTTCATTCTAAATAAATTTAACTTTATTATCAGATATATGTTCTTACTAAGATTCTCTTTCAGTTTAGAGTTCTTTAATAACCTGAAATTTCTCCCTTCAAAGGCTCATTTAACCCACTAATCTTTGTTTTACTAAATAGACAGATTTTGTTCTTTCACCACATCCTGCGAAATATTTTGTTGATGAACTAGGAATTTAAAGACTTGTGCCTATGACCACTCTGAGCTCGCAACGTTCATTTCAATATGTTGACATTAGAATTAAACATAATATCACAGGCATTTGTCTCACTAAATCTGTACATCTGTTGCCAATATTCTGCCTTCCTGCTGGACTAAATAATAATAACAATTAAAAAAAAAAAAGATAGAATAACCACTCACTGTTAGTGTGTTTGAGGGCTTTTTTATTTTCATTAAAAACAATATAATGTTAAAAAAGCTACAGGAGCAGCTTTAATTAGAGACTCTTCTTTCCCATTTCTAAGAAAGAAATTTCAAAAGTGGCTCCATGCTGTTAAAAATCAGGGACAGTTCTGCCTTATCTTTTAGAAAGATGGGATCCATTCCAGGAACAACGTGTCATTAACATTTTTGAAATAGACCTTAGCACTTTCTCCTCTATTTCCCTGAAATAAATTTTAATTGACAGGACACAACTCCTTAAATACAACTCAGCTAGAAAGTGATGGTAACTTATTAAATGTATGCAGGTTAGGATTAGAGATCAAGCATTTAGTGATATTATAGTTATTACTTTATTTCCCTTGGATAATTTCAAATTGAATAACAAGAAATATTGCAATGAGATTCATAAAAAAAAAAAAATAAATAAATCAGAGCACTGTTGATATACATAGTACTTCATATTATAGTGAATATCCTCAGAGGAATGCTTCACTACATTCATTTTTAGACTCATGTTAACTTTTTAAGTTATATTAACTAGAGATTATTTTGTTCAGCTCCCAGGTATATTGTTTTCTTATTCATTTAAGATTTATCATAATATGATTAATCCATTTACTTATGGGAAATAAAGCTATTTACCAATGAAAAGTTAGGTAAAATTTGTGTAGTCAGGCATTTTTGTTTGAAAACAAGATTAATGGCAATCCTTTTAATATTGGATAAATCACAACAGCTCTACCATTTTATATCATCCATCTTTCACAGCATTTCCTCCTCTAGCCTAGCAACCACAACTATACACCTTGAGGAAGAGTCAATATGCAGGAGGGCCTGGCTGATGTCACGAGGGCACCAGAAAGGCAGGAGGATGGGGTGACATGGACTTGCAAATCTCCACGGTAAATGCTTGATCAGCTCTGGAAATCAGACAAAAACACCTACAGTTTCCTTGGTAAAGAAACAAAAAATAAAAATAAAAAAATCACAGCCCCAATGCAAATTCTATGCAAATACTGTGTTTCCATTCAAGAAAGCTAGTTTGCGTACCTGCTTAACAAGATCGAGTAGTATGATTTCCTGTAGTGTCAGGTGAACAGTATAACTCTTCCTGTTTTCCTTCCTTCATCACCCCTGCAATGGACTGAGGTATTTTGATTAAATTCAGATTTCAGAATTTCTTTCCCCATATAAATATCATAATTACTATCCAAGTCAAACAATTATTGGCAGCTGAAAGATATGATGAACAAAAAGGGAGCACCCTGAAGGATTTCTGTTTCAGAAGTGCTAAGAAGGCAAGCCTTCAGGGCAGATTCATACTGGCCCAATGATCTCCGTCTCTGTGAGATTCAAAATTAGTCTATGCTATGTGTAACCTGCACAAATAGATACTGTAGGTAGTGTTATTTTGTTATTTTCTTTTTGGTGCCCCCAAATGCTAAACAAACAAACAAGTTATTCACTTTCTAAAGTGCTAAAACGTAACCCAATGAAAAGATAAAGTAACCTGCAGTGTTGAGAGAAACCGTTTTCTTTTTGGGGGGCAGGGGAAGAGGAAGATGACTTTTGCAGGTTCCACAGGCTTAGCTCCTAATATTGATCTGATATAAAGGAATAGGACTAATTGCAGGACTACTTTAATCACCATGAAACATTGTGGAAAATAACCTCAGCCACTAAAGCCTGTAACTCACTCTTCTGAAGCTAGGATTTTTAATGATGCCTTTGTCAACACTATGTTTCTTTGGGAGCAGAAAGAAAATCCTTTAAACTTTGTTAAGACTCTTCAATAAAAAGTATTCTCTGACTAGTATGTGTGGCGAAAGACATCTAAAGTTCAGAAGCCTTGAAGTCATGAAGCAATGAGAGCGCACACATATACAACAAGCTTCATGCACTATGAGATCTACAGTATGAGTTTGATTGTGATTACTTACAGTCAACAAGAATTTCAATTGGTCTAAGTCGGAATTACTCTTCTGAGGAATTCCCATCTGCTGAGAATCTGGTCCTGGAAAAGTCATGCTAGTACCCCTGCTTTTTACAGCTAGGCAGTAAACAAACATTTTCTAAAATATAAAGCATTGTTTGCAGCTGTCTGGGTATATCTGGGCTAAAGTAAGTTGGGTTTTTTTTTTTGTTTTTGTTTTTGTTTTTACAACTTACAGTTATTTTAAAATGCAATGTGTTTCTGGGATAGAGATCTGCAATTTTTATATCTCCATACCTGCTTACCACCTTATTTAATTGGGGGTCTCAATGTTCAATTGCTGCAGCAATTCACACATTGTTTTATAGATAGTGCTTCCTTATATTATTTCTGCTAAAGAATGCTCAAATTACCCCTGGCCTTTAAATCTGTTGATATATTTTTTCCATCGCATTCAAAGAAAGTCTATTTCATTTTGCTCCTGACTTCACAAAATTATAAAATAAGCATGTTCAAGTTGGCAAGAGAAATAGCAGGGTTAGGACCTATTTGTGAAAGTAAGAGCACACAGGTGAACTCTTTGTGGTAAATTCTTGCTAACTTAATTGAATAGCTCAACACTATCAGTTAGAGCATTTAATGACACACAATATAAACTGATATTTAACAACACATTTTGCCAATAATATGAGAAATTTTTCAAATAAATCTCACTATTTCACAGCACTTACATAAAAATCATTACATATCATTGTGGAAGTACTGAAAAATATTTACATCTTTATGTTCTGTTGTTCACATTCAGTGCTTTTTATAGCTGACAAAAAAAAGTAAGCTTTGTTTTTTCCCAGTAGCAGTAAATAACTATTTCGTAGCTCTACCCATAGAAACATTAAACCTGAGGATCTATGGTTATTCTGATTTCCTTAATTCATATGAGGGATGATCTTGAAAATTTCTCTGTTATTTGAATTCTGTAAAGGAATCAATGATATTCCGGGGCAGATCTTTAAGCGAATTTTATTTCAAGTCTCACTATAATACACAGACTGGAAAACCAACTTCTTCCAAAAATGGTTAAAGAAAATCTTCTGAAGCTGTTGCTTCTCTTACTGAGAGATACCTCAGAAAAGTATTTCCATCCTGCTAGAAGGAAAGTAAAACTAGGATAAATATTCTGCAAGCAAAGGAACAAAGCTTTATTCTGATTTTGCACAAATTCTGTCCTCTATTTAATAATTTTTTAGCGTTCTTCAGATAGTGACAGCCCAGTCTGATAGTCCCATCTGATGACAGATGTTCTCTATAGCTTCCTGTACATTCTGAATTGAATCATGCTGTAATATTCTGAATAGTATAGATATATATTTTCTTTTTAATATTTTCATACTATGGAAAAATTGATGTATTCACTTAAAAAAAAAAAAATCCTCTGTTCCACAGGGGGTCTTTTTTCTGTCTGCATTCAAATTATATTTAAGAGCTATTTTGTATATCCACAGCTTAACATAATAAAATCTCCAATCATGCACCAGTCACTCCCTTTTGCACGCTAAATTATACTCCTGACAAATTAGTTCAATTATGTATTTTATCTTCTCATTGCGTATAGGCTTTTATTCTCCTTTACCAAGTGCTGCAATGATGGAATGGGCATGTTATTCACAGACCTATTATTTTGTAAGAGGCAATCACACTCCCTGAAGTCTGTATAGTTACAGGAAAAAGTAAATTCAGAAAAGAATTAGACTTAGTTCCACAATATTCTCACTAGCCACAATATTCAACTATTAAATGAGAGATGATCCCACTGAGTACACTGCTTTATCTGTGTGCTTAAAAACATTCATGTTCTTAAATACCTTGCAGAATTAGATATTTAAGGTGCAACGGCACAGAGTAGGCGTTAGGAAACATTGCCTCCGCTAGCCATAACTGAGAGTGGTTAGAAACTCAAATTTTCAGTTTATGCAAATGAAGAACATGGAACTTAATATCCTACCTTAAAAAAGTCATTTACTTCAGCTAAGATAATGGCAAGACACAGGTATTTCCTAACAAAACATTCTTCTCAAACCATGTACTAGGTGCAATAAGCATCTTTTAAGGCAGTTTAGTTACAAGGTAAGTTGTCAAAATACTGCTCTTAGAGGAAAACAAAACAAAACAAAACAAAACAAAACAAAAATAAAAGCAAAATAAAAAATCTCCAAATCCCAGCTTGTGTTACTGCATCAACCTTACTAATGTGCAATAAATGCAATAATATTAATCTAGGTGGATGAAAGAAATCATTTTGCTTAGCATGGAATCACAGTAGCCAGGCATGCAACTATTAGCTGCACCTAGGCAGTATTACCTACCAAAAAGATTCTTCAACAGAAATCTTCTTTTATACATCAGGGCTGCTTGCAGACAAATTCTGCTGGACCTGCCAGCAGCAGTACAAAGTATCCTCTCCTCACATCCTTTGCCATGGTAAATAGATTTTTTCCTTAGTGCAAGAAGTATTGCAGAGGAAAGTATGATCATATCACAGCCATGTCAGGTCACTGAAATGCTAGAGTTAAATGCTAACAGACTTGGGGTTGAGTAAAAGCACCAGACTGTAAACCAAGGTGTCTCAGGTGCAAGTATATGCACTGTTTTCCACCTCTGCTTTAAACGTAGCCACCTCTGGTCTACAGCATACTGAACTCCTGCAGCAGTTTGCTGCACAATGCGATAGTCAAAAAAATCTTTCTTTTTCTTCATACTCAGATTTGAAATTGCCCCTAATGCCTTTTCCCATTTAGTCTGACATTTTAAAATCAGATTTCTGTTATTTAACATGTTGTCATTAGCACTGGCATTACGATATCGTGTCATAATATCAATATCAAATGAAGATGTTTGCACTTGTAAGCAAGAATAGAGAGATTAAAAAATCCATTTAACATTTGCAACAATAGAAACTTGAATTATGAGGAAATCAATGAAATCTCTGTCTGAAAGAGAGGGTTATATGGTCACAGTGTCACATAGCGTAGCATGGAATCCCATACCACACCAAGTTAATAATATTTAGGGCTCTTCTTCCAGTATATCCATATCTTCCTAAACAGGGCACATGTGCATGCATGCAGGTGTATCTATGTAAATGCACATAAATATGCATACATACACATACCTCCCCACCTAAAGTTAATTTACACACATACACACACACACACACACACACACGTTTTTATATATAACATATATATTAGAGCTGATAGAGACTTGCAGGTATTTCTTTAAACATCAGGTTTTGTGGACAATTTCTTAAGAGTCTTTTTAGCAATAAATAACTGAATTTTACCTTGTCTGAACTATTTGTCATCCAGCATACAAGGCATAAGCATCCTTTTTCCTTGACATAACTTAAATGACATTTGTATAGCCCTATGGTCCAAAATATAATTTGCATACCAAACTTCAGTTATGAAAAGATGGAGTCCGTTCTGACGCCAGCATGAGTTAATTAGTATTGACTATATCCCAGAGATTTCTACTAGTTATATTCCTCTTTATGTCCATTTCTGTTTCATATATATCAGATATTTGAGGAATCAAAAATAATTTCAGAGAAGTGCTGTTGAGCTAAGCTAGGAAGAGCAGTGTCTCCCTCTGTCAGAAAATTTTGCCTCTTGATCATTAAATGAGGATAGTTTCTTTTTCTTAACTATTTATGTTTCTCTCCCCTCTCCTCCCCCCCCCCCCCCCCAGCTCAAAATTTAGTGAATTTGACTGTCTAGGTCCTTATTTTTAGAGCTGGTGCACTACTGGCATTTGAAGAATTCAATAGTGCCTCTTTGTACAGATCCAGCCATCCAAAATAGATCCAGCCTGTCTAAACTTTACATGTTATAGTCACTTTCTATTAATATATTTTCCCATTATTGATAAGTTTCTTGATCTAAAGCCAAAGTGTCAGTCACAATTTTCATCTTTGGTTACTTTGTTTACACTTTATTCATCTAAGTGAGAAGACTAAAATATAGCTCCACATCTGATTTTCAGTATATATTGTACTTTCAGTTGCTGTTTATCTTTCATACGTCTTATTCTCTCCAGATGTTCTCTTTTATGCTTGATAAGCTCTTTGGAGCTGTCAAGCCTTCCTTTTGCCCCTCACACTTCTTGCTTTTCTCTTCTACAGTTATTTGGAAAGGGGAAGACTGCCTAACAGCATTTAGTAACTGTAGTTCTCCATGGAGAACTGTTTTCCGTGGAGATTACAGGCCTTTTGGATGCTCCTATCCAAAAACAAAAAAAAAAAAAAAAAAAAAGAAAGAAAGAAAGAAAAGAAAAAAAGAAAGAAAGAAAGACAGAAAATAAAAAAGAAAAATCTTCTTTTTGCAATATTTACCTGATCGTTAGTTAGTAAGTTAGTAAGATCTCATTAGAGATCTGCCTCAAAAAGATCACAAATAAGTGGAAAATGATATTTGATGCTCTACCCAAATGTAATGATTAAACCCTCTCTGTCACTACCTGAACAAGCCTTTCCTTCCATTTCTCTCCTATTAAGGCCATGTCACGCTGAACCACTGACAGGAAGTGAAGGTCTGCCTAACTCTTTTGTCTCCTCTAGCATACAAAAAAAGACCTCCCTGGTGGTGCTATAAACTATCCAGAAATGAAAAGTCAAAAAGGAAGCCTTGAAAATCAACAAAGTACCTCCCAGATGAGAATAGCTCTACCCCATCTCCCTCCATATCTCAATATTCTTAAATCCTAAAAATAAACCTAAAGTAAGGCATATTTGCAGGGTTTTCTGTGAGTTCAGCTTTATGGTATATCCAAGTTGAAAATAAAATTGCTTGAGGCCTTTGTGGAAGGAAGCTTTCATCCAACTCTCTGGCAGCTGCACTGCCTAACAGAAAGCTAAATTCATCCTAGGATTACAGTGCATTTGAAAATAATAAGAGTTAGTTTAACTTGGGGTCAGTCCTTCTCTCCTTCTCTGTGAAATACACACACACATTTCATGACTGACCATGAGGTCTATGGATCAAAGTAGAGATTTACTCCCGATTTCCCCTGAATATGGTTCTGCTTGGCAACTGCCAGTGCACAGTGATAAAACAGAGCTCAGATGATGAAGTGCGTTCCTTGCATTTCTCTGTCCCTGCCTCTACGGTTAACTTTTCCAGGTGATGTAAATATTAAAGTAGATTTGTTCCTGGAAAGTATGTTTTACTGATGATAATTCAGCAAGAACTTGCTCCCCAAAGAACGATAATATAGTGAAGTAAGGACTGTAGACTAACTCATGCACATTGTGTCAGCTCAGTAAGAACAAGTTGCTTTATACGTGTGTGACCTTAGAAGAAAGTTATCCCCTTTGAGAGAAAATAAATTAGGGAAAACATTGGGTTCACTTAGGGGAGGAATAAATAAATAAATAATAAGAAAAAATCCCTCTCTTCTGCCTAAAAAAATCGACTGTACTGCGTGGAAATTAAGAGTCTTTATTATTCTGCATTCTATGTGAAAAATATATACTTTCTCCCTCCTAGTAAACTTATTACTTCCTTGAACCAAAATTTTCACATCTAGATGTCCATCGTTCGTCAATACTTAGGCTTATAAATTAAAGTGTTATTTCTCTGCACCTCATATTATGATACTTTAAATTATTATCCTTTACTGAATGTAGTCAGCTCTTTTGCATAATCATATTTTCAGCAAAATATTCGAAAATGGGATAACTGTGTACAAATACAAATATTTATATATATACATGTTTACTATTAGTACCTATTAGTGTATATGAGCATCTACTTAAAATAACATGTTCAGCATTTTTTTAATGTGGAACGAAATATTAAAGGTCATAGATTCCTTTTGGAGTTGGGCATTCTCTACACAGCACATCTCCTTTTTACATCAGGTGCACAGCTAACAGAGCAGGAGACACAACAGTTTCTGTAGCAGGTTGTGCAGCAGGTCATGCACAAGAGTGCAAAGCCAGGGTCCTCCACTCTGTTCAGACCAGAGTACACCTCTTCAGGCAGGGTGATGATGTGCCCCAGGGCATGTTCTTCAGCCGCTGCTGGAACATCTGTTCCTGCCATGTCAGAGGTTTCAACTCCGACCAAGCTTTGCGAGGGGATACTGTAACTCTGCAGGTTTCGGCTACAAGGAGTGCCCGGGGCCTCTCTCTGAGGCTGGGGCAGGCAGTCCCCTTCCCCGCAGGAGGTGTACTGTAGTTGCAGAGCTGTGCCACCAAACGCAGAGTTATGGGAGGAAGCCAGCAGGCTGCATGGCATCAGAGCGGAAAGACAGACAGATGGGAACTTCTCGGAGGCCCTACAGCACAAGATCCCCAACCTCCAGCTGCAGTGGAAACGGATATGGAGTCTATGCCTTGTGGGACAGTAAGTGGTAACCCTGAGGAAGGTGGAGGCTGGAATCTGGTGACTCCTCATACCAGGTTCTGCTCCTCCTAAAGTCTTGCAGCTGATGGACAGCTTCCCAGCCTTCAAAGCTGAGGATAAACTGTGCTTACTGTCAAGAGAGACATCTGGGCCAACGGACTCTGGGCCACACAGGACGACCAGGAGAAACAGCGAGTGATAGTACCGGGTGACTCCCTGCTGTGGGAGTTGGAGGCACTCATCTGACCACCTGACCTGCCATCTGGAAAAGTTGGCTGCTTGCCTGGGCCTTGGATCCAGGATGTTGAGGAGAGACTGCTGAAGCTTATCTATGCCTCTGACTGTTACCTCTTGCTGCTGTGAGCAGCAGTAAAACTGCCAAGGACAACTTGTAAAGTATCAAGAATGACTACAGAGCTATTGGGGTGGTGATCGGGGGCTTGGGACCCCAGGTGGTTTTCTTCTCAATCCTTTCAGTGAAGGAGAAGGACATGAGGAGTTATAGATGGATATTGCAAGTTTACAACTGGCTGCGCAGCTAGTGTCGGCAGTAGAGTTTTAGTTTCTATGATTATGTTTCTTTGGGAATTAGCATCTTCTTAAGAGAGACAGGTTCCACCTCCTTAAGCGGGGCAAAAGCATCTTTATTAACAGGCTCATCAACCTGGTAAGGAGGGCTAAAAACCAGGAATAATGGATGAGGGAGAGAATTACCCGCAGCCATGTGAGGGAACGATAGATGGGGTTGACTAACAAAGGCCCTAGGGTGACATAAATAAAAGGGAATGCACAGTCAACGAAGCAGGCCTTAAGTGAGGGCACGTCAAACATTTGCACGTAGGCAGGAATTGGGAAAAATTAAAGGGAAAAAATCTCACACCCTTTCCGGAAAATCAGCTATTTTGCATACCTCTTTGAAGTGCCTGTACACTAGTGTCTGCAGCATAGGGAGTAAACAGGAGGAATCAGAGATCTGTGTGCAGTCTCAGGGCTATGATCTCATTGTGATTGCGGAGGTGTGGTGGATAGCTCACATTACCGGAATACTGCAATGGATGGTAAAGGCTCCTCTGGAAAAATGGTCCAGGAAGATGAGGAGAGGGAGTTGCCCTTTATACGAGGGAGTAGCGAGAATGTCTGGAGCTCTGCCTAGGGGTGGGCAATGGGCTGGTCAAGAACCTATGGGTAAGGATTAAGCCGCAGACTGCCATGGATGACACTATTGTAGGTGTTTGCTACAGGCCACCTGATTAAAAAGAGGAAGTCGATGAGGCCTTGTCTGGACAGCTAAAAATAGCATCACTTTTGCAGAATCTAGTATGCATGGGGGACTTTAACCATCCCAATATCTGCGGGAGAGAAAAGCAATAGGGCATAAGCAAAACGGGAAGTTCCTGGAGAGCACTGACAACAGCTTCCTGAAGCAAGTGACAGAGGATCCAACAAGGGATAATAATAATAAGTGGTCTAATGAGCTTTATATTTATGAACCAGGGAGGGCTCATTGGGGATGTGAGGATTGGGGGCAGTCTTAACTGCAGTGACCTTGAGATGGTGGAGTTTATGATCCTGCCAGGAGGGAGCAGGAAAAAAAGCAGGATCACAACAGGGGACTTCTGGAGAGCAGGATTAGGCCTATTAAGAGACCTGTTGAGAAGAATAATATGGAATTGGGCTCTACAGGGAAAAGAGGTCCGAGAAAGGATATTTAAGGATCACCTCCTCCAAGCTGATGAATGCTACAGCCCAATAAGTCTGGTGAGGGATGTTAAGGACCACAAGAAGGGATTCCATAAGCACATTGGTAGTAAAAGAGGACTGGGGAAAATGTGTGCCAGCTGGGCAGGACCCCTGGTGACAATATGATACAGAGAAGGCTGAGGTATTCAATGCCTTTTTCAGGTGCATTAGCATTCAGGAAACCCAAGGCCCTTAGACCATGAAGTGTGGAACAAGGAAGGCTTTTCTCTGGTGGAGGAGAATAAGGCTGGGGACACTCAAGTAAATTGGATTATACAGGTTTCTGGTCTCTGACAGGAGGCACCCATGAGTGCTGAGGGAGCTGGCCAATGTCCTTGCAAAGATATTCTCTGTCCTCTCTGAAAGGTCATGGCAGTAAGGAGAGGGGCCTGAGAGACCTGGAGACAATTTCCAAATATGTGAAGGACAAAAATGGTTACTGGGAGCAGTCAGCATGGATTCCCAGAGGGGAAATGCTTTTTACCCAAGCTGAGAGCCTTCTGTGATGACATGAGTGGCTGGGAGATGAGGAGAGAGCAGTAGATGCTGTCTCCCTTGACTTCAGCCTCCCTCAGCTGCTCTGCAAGATGCTCCAGGGACAGCTCAGCCCACCCGAGCTCTCCTCCCAGCCCATGGGTCAGTGTGCAGCCCTGGACCCTTGGGTCCTGCACAGTCCTCCCGCAGCTCTCTTGTGTCCCTGCCCCAGCCCAAAGCCGGCTGGACGCAATGCTGTGTAATATGCTCTTGGTGACCCTGCTTGAGCAGGGGGTTTGGACTACATGATCTCCAGAGGTCCCTCCCTATCTTCACCATTTTGTGATTCTCTGATTCTCGTTAGTGAACTAGCCAAGTTCTTGAATATACAGGTATTGATTTTCATGGGGCTTAGCTACCTGTTTTAGAGCTTTTTTCAGTCTAAGTAGTTAGGGCCTGATTCAAAGAAAAATTAAACTGATACTGAGATTACCTTTATTTTTAACTGATATAATTTGAATCATGCCCACCATAATCTTCAGTAACTAAATACTGTAGACTTTTAATCACATATTTAAACCCTTTCACTTTGTTTTGTTATTAAAAAGGATTTGTTAAGCACAATGAAGATCAGTGCTTATTCCTAAATCAAGGCCTTTTACTGTCTCCTGAAGGACTTTACAGTAGAGATGCCTGAAGCCATTATGCTTTGAATAATTTGAAGAGCTTCACATTTGTTATTACTTTTGATACTGATCTATAACAGCTGCCTCGTGGATTTTTCTTTCTAATTACTATATGTACTCAAGAGCCACAATAAAGTTACTGAGTGTCATTCACTTTCAGTGTAAGAGTAGTGTGTGTGACACCACTCAATAACTCTATATTATTAGGAAAATAATGAGGTGAGAAGGTGACTATCAGTTCCTATGGTTATGCTTGATTTGTTAACCAGTTCATCAAATACAATAGAGGGGGGGAAAACCCCCATTAAGGTAGTTAGAGCTCCTTCTTCTAGTCCCCCAACAAAACAAAATAAAACAAAACAAAACCCAGGAGGACTAAAGATCTGTCATAGAAGTGAAGCAGCAAAGATTTTCTTATAAGGTGGATGAGAGAGGGTCCTATATCTAATCAGCTCAAGTTTCTTCAAACCTCAATATTCTTCAGAAGACTTTTCCCTAGTACTAAGTTTCTTATGTTATTCTTATTTTTAAAGGCTGACCCTTATTTACTGACCATGTAAATTGTTCTAATTAATTTTGTTTTCCTCATTACATTTAAGTAACACTTTTTCTGCTGTATATCTCAAAATATTACATCAGATTTTCATAGCAGTATTTTAAGATTGCACTCTTGGATGAATTAATTTCCAAAGTAATACTGATCTTAGATAACTTTACTAAAGTTTTCCCCTAATAATTGTTCTTTCACTCTAGTTTTATTTTCCTAAACATCTTATTTTGTATTTTCCTGCTCCTACATTTTTCACATTCATCTTCCAGATGCCTAACGTTACCTGTTGGAGACCTTTTCCTATGCCCTTGGAAAGTAATGCAAAATCTCAGTGAATTTCAGTAGCACTTGAGAGAACAACACCTTTAAAAGGTGTTTGTGGAAGCAGTTGTGGGGTAAGATTGAAGACCATGTCCATGATGATTTATGACAGAGTTCAGCCACTGACTGTAACAGGACTTCTTTGTTTTAGGGGATTTCTTAGCACTACAGCAAAAAATCATAAATGATTCCTCTTTTTATTTGCAGGGTCAGAGTAGCTCGTGCCACAGCTTTCAAGAAAGAAAAATATTTCTCTCATAATGTCAATTGTTTATATCTGAGTGCAGGCCTAATTGCCGATTCTTCTTGCTGTCTGTTGCAGAGAAGTGGGTGCTCTCTCTAGTGTCAGCTTAGATGTTCACTTTGCTTGCTAGAAAGGAAATGCTGAAATAGACTGCACTTCTGAGGTGTATAAACTGAACTGTACTCTTTTTACTGTCATTTTTACCTGCCAGACTGCAGACTGAGAGTTAATTAATTAATTGCTTGGATGTAGTGTATAGACAATCAAGCAATTATTTTAGTCTCTGCCACAGCAGATCCAATTTGGTGAGCACTTAGTATAGCTTTCTCTAAACTTCAGTTTCAAGCAGTCATCATTCATGCATAGGCTAGTTGTTCCTGAATGATCTCATGGGACATACCTCCAGACTGATCTGTAGCAAATACTCAAAAATAGCAGTATATTGGCTGGATGATTCATTGCCCTTTAAAACTCTAGGACCTGTTACCAGGAAGGAGACAGGCAGATGATGTATTTTGACCTGAAAGTTCTGAGGAGTGCATTTGCAGTCCTTTTTCCCTTGAGATCTGGGAGCTTACTTTTGTCCTAAACTAAACTATTAATCTCAGATAAGCAGTTTATAAAATTCAATACAGCTTCACAACGGTGGGGCTGAATAACTTTTGCTTATGTAAATTCAGTGTTAGGTGCCTTTGTTTGCAAATGTTTTAGCAAATGCACTTAGGAAAGGCCTATGGCACTGGAGAGGTAAGTACTACTGTAAGGGGAAAACTGTAACAACCACAACAAAATTAGTCTGAAAATTACCGGGTTTGTATAAGCTTCCCCCCCCCCCCCCCAAAAAAAAAAATAGTGGTATGTGCTGAATAAAAGAAAGTGTCCATCATTGGCAGTGCCACAAGCCCTCTTGTCCCACAGGCCACCCAAGGTAGTAGAATTCCTAACACTGTCCAGGTTGCAAACACGTCTTCTGGCATTTCCTCCTTCAGATTCAGAATTTCCACTTCCCATCCAGGAAACTCTTCTCTACTCACTGATTCCTGCTCAACTCCTCCCGACTCAAAAAATCTCTCCTATCCTTTACAGCGTCCCCCAAAACCACCTCTCCTCTTCATAACTGCCTTACCTCAACCCTCTCTTGACAAAAGAACAGCCAGGGTTTTGATTCTCCTCTGCTAAAACCCACAGGAAGATCTGCGACAAGTTTAACTTTCTATTTTCTTTTTCTGAATGGGCTTTCAGCATTAAAAAAAAAAAACCCGTAACGTAGTCACCCCCATGGTAGATCTGACCCTATGGTTAGGTTCCAGAGACACTTTCTTCTTGATACAGTGTAAGTGGAAGAATTTGGCTGCCTCAGGAGTCTGAAATTTGTGGCCTAATCCTCTTGTTCATTCCCAAAAACAGCGTCTCCCACCACCTTACTTGCAAAATATACCCAAATATAGCTTATCATTTAGGAGGTGTTTCTAGGTAAAATTGAAGGTGGACGTCTCAAACTAAAGCCTTCCTGCTGTGAACACATACACAAACAACAGCTTAACAATCTAGTACCTTTATATGACTCTTTGAAATCTTGGCATCCTTTGTAAAAGAAGAAGGAACTTGAGTTTGTGTTTCTCAGTTGCAGCGCAGTACAGTGTTGGGGAAAAGATACAGAAGATAATAATAGTATATATTTGTTAATTTTTTATTTTGTTCCAAAAACCCAGAAGACTGAAGAATATTTCCCCTGTGTCTTCTTCCTCCCTAAAATTTGATTCTTGTTAAAAGTACAGGAAGGTAGAAAAAATTCTCAGTGAAGTCTGCTACAGACAGAGAGATGACAAATTGCTATGTCTTTCAAGAATGACAACTTTTCAGTCATAAAATTGTAGGGTCGATGTAAAAATTCTGCCATTCATTCTGTCTTTATAATGTTAGCCCATTTTATGGCGGCAATTGTATTGTCTCCTTCCAATTTCATTACAATAGGGCTGATCTGAATGAGAAATCAGAACTTTAGCGCATAATATAGTCTGTAAATTACTATCCTGTTCTGTACTTGATCCTTTCAACATTATCTCTTGTGACTGTCTGTAACCAAGTTAGCAAGGAAGCAATGTTTCCCCTGCTTTAAAGACCTACTGGGCTCTTTCAGTCACAGTCCTTTGATGGCCATTTCCAGTTGTCTCCTTCCACTTTGAATTATGGCATAATTTTTTTAGTATTGATTCCCAGTACTGCACAGGCTCACTCCTGCCTTGCCTGAGCTTGCAGAAGCTTCTGCCAAACAAATGTGAGGATACAGAGGGAAGCCGACAATTAGCAATGCTCATTACATAGTCAAGTCCTTCCCCTTACTTTTTCTGATGCAAAAAGTGACAAAATGAAAGAAATAAGGGCAGAATGTAAAGGTGCAAAAATAGTACCTCAGAATTTTTTCTTTAGCTGATATAACAGTAATGTTTGCATCATCTACTGGTAAGTAGAAAATGGGATTGGAAGGGGTCTTGAAAGACTGCATAGTTATCTTAAGTATCAGATATTTATCTGATCTACCCCTTTGCACTATCAGTACTGCAGGTTTCAGCTCTGCCCACAGTCTACTCCTAATTAGCCTTACTATTTTCAGGTTTAACTACTTGAAAACTCTCTTGCTACTATTTAAACTTAGTGCTTAGTTCACATGGAACACTGGGGTCAGTCTATTTCTCTCCTCTTTGGAGCAACCTGTTAAACATTTAAATGTTACCATGTCTTTCTGCAAGCTCTTACTTTGTAGACTAAACAACTCCAATTTTGTCAGTCTTTCCTAAAATAACATTCATGGACTCTCTGAAGTTGTACCTCATCTTTCCTGAAATAAAATGGGACGTGCTAGCTCAGCTAAGGCCCCCAAATGATGAGGTTCTTAACCTCCTGTTAAAATGTTCTGGTATGATGCTGTTGATTCAGCATCCACGTTCATGATCTGCTGTAAGTCTATGGTCTTTTTCTGCCTAGTTGCTTCACCTTCTTAACCACTAGTTTTCTCCCCAATGGAAATACAGGTGATCTCATACTTCTACAAAATAAATAGAATTTAGGAACTCTGCTTTTTATTGTATAGCAACAGTGAGCAAGGAGATATTGCTAGTCTTTGAAATGCAGCAGGACACCAGTCCTCTGGTTAAACCCATAACCTTAGACACAGTTTACTGAGACACCTCGAGCTTACTGAAAATCAGTGATTTAATCACTTAGAAATGGGTTGTTACCCGTAAATCACCTAGTGTACTTGTTAAATCCTCCCCTCTTCTATCCTTCAATTTCTATTTATTTGTGCTAGAATTTTGCTGAGTTGGCATTCTCTGCACTAGCAGTTATCTTCGACCTGCTGAAATGCAAACAGTCTAATAAAGAAAAGCAATTTTTGAAAACATTTGTATTCTGCACTCCACAAGTCTATCTGAGTTAAACCATCTCACTATGCAAATAAGGATTAGCATTAAAAGTGTGTTCAAAATGACAAATTTTTGAGTGACTGCACAGCCTGCAGCTGAAACAATCTAAATTAAAGAAAGGCCACTAACCATTAAGACGAGATGATGATCTCTTTCCCATGAATCTAAAAATTCAATTTTAGTCATGAGGGATGAGCGGGCTTTTTGGTTTTTGGTGTTGTTTCTATTTTTTTTTGATGAAAACTCAAACAATTGCAGTAAAAGTAGGTTAGCTTACAAACTGTGATGCAAACTGTACATTCAGAGTGATACTGCTACTGTTAATTCATCTCTAACTATTATGAATCTTAGTTCTTGCTTAATGATTCATTACCTCCCATTACTTCTCCCCCAAATCCAAAATAATGATTTCTGGCTTGCAATTCTTTGTCTAATTACAACCACATCGTGAATGATATATCAGCTACCCTACAAAACCATTCATAAAACCCTTCAAAATCCATATAACTACCACTAGAATCACTTTAAACAATTTTCGATGATAAAGGACATCTACTGCATATGGTCTTTAGCAGCATACAGCAGAAAAATCTCTAGTCCTCAATACTGTAACTGTTAAAAAAGATTGAATCCAAAAGTGCATAAGAAATACAAATGAGAGATAACACTCAAAAACATGTTAGCTGGTTAACCTTGGGGATTGGTTGATAAAACACTTCATTACTAACTATTTAAATACATAATAGATAAATGAAGCCTCTTATTTTCCCTTAAATGCTCATTAAAGTAAACAAACTTTAACGACCTGCTAGTTACTAACTGGTTACTCAGGGGAAAAGTGATAGATAAATAATCAGGGCGAAATCATTGACTCACCAAAGTCAATGAAAAGAAAAATCATTGATTATATACTTATGATTTCAAAAAGACCACTATTTCACACAGTGTATATTATAATTGGGAGAAAAAAAATTACAATGTGGTAAAAAACTTACTGCTTAGCATCTTATATCTGGCTGAAAAAAACACTATAAGATATATGAATAAAGAAGCATCAAAGTAAGATGCCAATTATGTATTTATATATAAAATATGTATATAATATATATGTATATTCTGCGCTCTCTTATGTAGCGTTAGATACACATTTTAATAGAATCTATGATTTCATTTGGTGGGGCAATTCCTATTAAAAAATGTAAGGTTGAAGCTAAAAAAAAAAAAAAAAACACTCTCTGCAGAACGGACACTTTTTAAATAGGAAAAAGTCATAAAATTTCCTTGGATAATCTGGAGTTATTATAGAAGAACTTTTTAATATAAAATTGAAGAAAAATATATGTATTTAGTATTTCATCAAACACATAGCATCTTACGCATTTCATGTAAAATTATAATAAAAATAATCAAATTCTTTCAGTGTTATTGATTTTATTTTTTAAGTTCTGGTATTGACATACATAAATAGATGTTCATTTATTCATTCACTGAGAAACAACATAGAAAGAAAATATGACCTCTGATTATTTTACAAATAAATTACAAGAGACCAGCCTAAAAGAATAACGTCTGAAGTTTCAGCTGTTAACATTTGTTTTTAGCTACTGAGTTGCTAGTAATTGCAAAGTTGTGACGATGATTATCAGAGACAGATAATTTGGTTGTAGGAAGGTAGTTTGCTCATTCAGAAACAGAGTTCTTGCCTTACTGTACGCTAATCCAATGCGTCTTAACTTGTCCCATCCTAGACTTGTTCCTGGCTTATAAAAGTTGTCAGGTAAGATTTTTCCTGAACATACTTTCTCTAATTGGTGATCCCAGACTCTCATCCTGGCCGGAAATGAAAATATCCAGTTTTAGTTGTATCTGCTATGGTCTACACAGCAGTTGGGGTGCCTAAAATACAGTGTGTTTCTGCCTTTCCAGCATGGGTTCTTCACAATTCACAGAATCTGGATCTTTACTCTGTGATGTCTCTGTTGACTCTTGGGGAGAAATATACGAGCTATAGCAAAACATCTCTATCGTACCTACTTCTTGGATTTTTTTTTTTGTCTCCAGCACAGTGTAATCAAGTCAAAATATGTTTCTGGAAAATCATAGAATGTTTTATCATAAAACCTACTTGAGGCCGTTCTCTTACTCATTTGAATAGTCAAAAGGACAAAAATAAATAAAAAGAAGGTTAAATCTGAAGTTGGGAAAAACGTATGTGTGCGGATAGGCTCGTAAGATTTTGTTAGTATCAGCATGGCTGCTAGTCTTTGCATATTTAGGCAAAAAGAGAGTGCATCAGCGTAAGTGACACTGGTACAGTTTACGCGGAACCTCATCTTTAAAGGCTAGTAATGAAGCCTGGTGATTCCACCAGTTCCTTTCATTTTAATTATGTGATGAAAGGAGGGAAACCAGGCAAAGTGAAATGGCTGGTTCCTAGGTGACCATTGTCAAATGCAATAAGATATTCTAATCTAATGCATTAATAAGATATAATTGCAATTCCATCTGTTTAATGCAGATTTACAAATTCATTGCTGTTCATTCTTAGGGATGCAGTTAGGCAGCTTGTTCAATATCTGGGGGAATTATTGAGATAAACACATGGGCATATGGCCTCAGATGTCCCAGCTGCTGGCTAGAAGCCTTTAAAGGTGCTACCCTTACCCTTTTAATGCTTTCCCTTCTAATATACAACTTCATTACAGTTATAGAAATGGCATATTCTCTGCAAAACTGACACTGTAAGCATGCTAAATTATTTGTATGCGGAGAGATTCTTGATAGTTACTGGGATTAGGTGTAACAGATGTCACATTAACATTTGGCTGCTGAGTTGACAAATGAGTGATTGCAGCATGGAAACATTAGGCAGGTTGATATTAGGCTTCCTAACACGTACTGCTGTCATTTCATATTGCTGCTGAAAACAGCAGTAGAATAGAAAGGGAAAGTATATTACATTCTAAAAAGTGTGATTCAAGGTTTCACACATTTCATATCACTTGTAGACTTAGCCCAAACTATGGTAGGAAAGGAAGCCCTCAAGCATATTGAGCAGCACATATTCTAGTCCATATTAAAGTATAAGCATTTTCTGACCTAACATCCACACTTAAGCTCTGTCTAGTTTTGCTCTTGTAACAATAAAACTTGATCAAAGGTCAAAATATCAGAACATCAAACCAAATGTTTATTTCTATTTAAATCTAACTGACTGGAACACTTCTACAATATTGACCTTTCTGTGTTTCTAAAATTTTCCACCTCCTCTTGAATTCTTTTGGATTTTATGGAGTCTTCTTGATCTTTCTGTGTGTTATCACAAGTTTATTTTATATCTCTACATCTCTCTCCAAGAACTTTTGAGGATGTGCAACTTAACTAACCAAAACTAACCCCTTATCGACAGGCCTATTCAAAGTCTGTAAAATCCTGACTCCACTGGAGCCTGTGATTTACAACACTATCCACTACATAGACATAAATTATTAATCCTGATACTTCAAAAGCTTATGTTTGTCTAATTCAACATTTACTTGAAATGTTACTTTCCAATCTGCTTAATCTATATCTATGAATTTAATAGACATTTCTTTTTTGAATGCTTCCATTTTTCTGTGTAGGTAGAAATTTCTATCCTCCTTTTCCCTTTCAATTTAAGTCAGTACTCTTTGTCTGTAAGGTAAGTTAGAACAAATGATGAGAAGAAAACTTGCTAGTTTGTTCCAGATTCTAAATTCAAGCCTAATATTATTTCACTCAGACATATCATCTTCCAAGATGTTTCCATTTTTAGGCACACAGAGATATATACTTTTAATGTGTAAGGGAGAGCTAACCCTGCTTTGATTTTAAAATCAGAATTGCACTTGAATGACCTTTCTGAAAGCTTATATGATCGTTAAATACCTGCTAAAATGATTCTACATCACTGGAAAAGGAAAGCTGGCCCTGGGAATAACAGAAGAATTTTTAGATGACATTTTTATAGAGGAAAATTAAAGTTTTGAAGCTTTTCTTGAGCAAAGAAAAAGAGTAACTGGGACAATGAATGGAAATAATTCATAAGACTGGCTGATTTTCTGTGGACGAGGTGTGCTTTACAGCTCATTTTGTACTTATGTCTCTGGTTTCAGCTGGAAGCATACTGCTTCTGGGATGATCAAGAGGGAGCTATATTTCGCTGAACAACAGTCACTCTACTCTTAGCAATACGTGTGTTGGTGTCACCTCTGTGAACTAAACTTTTGCACTCAGGCTCAGCCTCTGCAAAGTAAATAGACATTTTCTGCTGTTCTGGACCACCTGGAAGCAAAACCCACTCTTCACAGTGCGATCACTTCTGCGGCTGCTGCTTCACCAGGGGAGCTTCTCTGAGCTGATAGCAGCTGAGTCTCTTTCTTCCTGGCTCCCACATTGAGAAAGTCAGGGAGACGGCTGAATGCAAACAGCTTTCTGCAACCACTGATTATGAAGCAGGCTCAGATTCATATCTGGAGAAAAATATGTGGGGAGGAAGGGAATAACCGGCATTACTGATGGCTGCCGTGATGCATATGTTTGTGAAAACAGAAAAGATTTAAAAGTGGGAGGAAACAGGATCAAACATGTTACAGCATCATTTTTGATAGCTCTAACACCTCCAACACTGCAAAGTAGGTATCAGCTCTAGAGTTCCTGTTGCAGATTATTCCTTGCACCTGTGAAACTTCAGGTTTTCTAACAAAGCAGAATTAGATTTCAAAATATAAATTCATCTCCTTATCAGTTTTTTAGCTTTTTTTATTTCTTTTTATTTCTTCAGTCCTTTTAATTCCTGGATACTCTACAAAACTCCTTTCTCAAAAGTTGCAATATATATGAATTAAGCTCTTTTTGCTTGTATGTATTAACAGATAGCCATCTTTATTAATCAATGTAACAAAAGGAGACTAAATGATTAGGGTGCATGAACTATGTGTATGAAGAAGAGAAGAAAATATGATGAGACTGAGCTGGTACAGCAGATACAGTATACATGATATATGTTATCTGCACATTCACTATGTTTTATCTCACACTAGTACAAAAAGCTCAAGGCTTAATAATTTGCAATGTATCATGTAACAACAATAGCTCACCGTTTGTCTTTTTCCATAAGTATAAACAGTAAGACTGTACACCATCTCACAGTCTGATACCAAATTCTGTCATGACAAATACATGTTTCCTGATGACTTCAAATGCAAGGCTCAGCACTTTTTAGAGTCATTAACATAATCCTAAAGGCATCTTTATTTTCTGGAATATCTACCATGGGTCTGATGGTACCAAGAACCAATAAAAAGCAGCTTGTAAAAAATACAGTTTCAACCTGGCATGGCTGTCATACTCTCTTGTGGCATTCTCACATCTATTGTCTTTCCACTAGTATAATTATCTGCAGCAGAACATCTTATACAAGATAGAAAATTGGCTCCATAAGACCAGATGGAACTTGTAAACTTGTATTCTGATTTTTAAATTTGGACAAAATTCACCCGTTTGGGCTACCAAGCAATAAAAAACATGGAATAAGATAAAATGTCTATATTTTCAGAACATTTTAAAGGCTTTTGTTGCATGGCTACTTTTTAAAAAATAATCATTATTTACGTTATGCTCACAACCCAGCAGGACAGATGGACAGCTTCTGCTAAGATGCTCGTTGTTGCTGATGGCACAGTAAAAAATGCTTCTTACGTGATTGCTACTAAAACTTGAGACCACAGTCTACACTATAGTGAAACTTTTAATTGACTGAAGCTTGCCTTTTTCCTCTCTCTTAACATGAGGTTCTTTATCTAAAGCAGTCACTTGCTGCTAGAAATGTTGCAGGGACAAAAATTCTTGCCTGCCAAGCAGCATAATGATCTTCCAGCCGGGTAATAAGGTCTGAGATGAGGGGCTGGGAGGGCTCTGCTACTGACTTTCCCCTGACCCTGAACATGCTACTTTTACTTTTCCCAATTCCTTCATATGCCTACTCCTAGTCTACAAACAATATGTATGTGTCTATATGTATAAAAGTTGCCTTTTGTAAGTTTATGCCAGTTTCATATTCTTATTTGAGATTTCTAGAAACTGCTATTTTACTAAGAATTTTTCTTCTTTTCTGGCAATGTGAAGGCCCGTAAATGATGGCAGTGACCTGCTTCAGCACATCTTCCTTCCAGTTAAGCCTGTTTTGCACAACTGTATCTGTCTTTCCTTCTAGGTAGGTGTTACATACAAAAGAGCCTTAATTAAATACCAGTATTTGTATTGCAGTATTTGTATCAACCTTTTTTACAAAGTTAAAGGTCTTCCTGAGATTGCAAACACACTGACCTTAACTACTTTACATTTTATAAACCAGGAAAGAAAAGATCCTGGAAGTGTACTTCAAAGCATATCATCCTCAAAGCTTCTGCCCATCTCCTGACATGTAAAGACCAGATCCTTTTGGCTAGGAGGCTCAAGGCAAACCAGGAGATTCAGATCACTCAGTTTTATCTATTGAAAAGGCAGGTGCTTTCTAAGAGTGGCAGTCCACCAATGCAGTGATAGAAACATCCAGATGTCTATTTGTCCTGTTTTAAGATATATGGTGACTTTTCTAACTGAAGAGAACCCCAAAAGACTGTTTTGAGCTCACAGCTTAAATTTTAACTAGTTAAGTCAAGTGAAATGAATCCTGCTTTTAAAGTCTGTTAGTCAGCAAAGTTCCATGGTTTTGCAAATGCTGCTGCTGCATCTGCCCAGGACAGCCACGAGCCTGGCAAGTGAGAGCTCACACAAAAGCTAAAATGAAGTGTCTCTCTGCCTGGGCTACAGGTGTGACATGGACAGGGAGTTTCTGAGCTGGTACATGTGCTCTCTGGGCACATATAGCATAGTCCAATGCAATTCAGTTCCGTGAGAAATAGGATAGTCTGGGCCACCCTCATTCAAGAAACATAGCCAGAGTGATTGCTTCTGAAGGTTTTTACTTTTAGTATTAAATATTTAGAGAAGAAATGCCCAGATAGGTCTTGGAGAAGGGTTACCCAAAAGAAAACCTTAACCATTTGCTGCTTGTGGTTGCTGTTTGACCAGCATATCGCACAGTTTTATAAGGACTGTCCTCATTCCAAAGCAAATCAGAGCCTAGCAGTGAGGTGAAAAGTTGTTCTGAAGTTTCTCAGCAGAAGACTGGTATCAAGCAATCTGCACATTTGCTATCTAGGTCGCGCTGAGCCACTACCAACCTTTAAAAAAGGATGCAATCCGAATTTGAGAAAGGAGCCTGTAGGAGAGGACATTGGCTGCTAAGACCTAAGAAAAGACCCCACCGAAGTAACACTCCCACATTCAGCATTTGTCCTTGGTGCTTCTAGTATTCAAAATAAAAAAGAAAGAAAGCTGTGCAACACATTGAGCATAAGAAAAGAAAGCTGTGCAACACATTGAGCATAAGATCGTTTTCAACAGTTAAGGTCTGGCAAATTAGTGCATCACAGCTGGAAATTTAATCATAAATGATGCTGTCAGTACTGTCCAAGATGGTGCATCTTGTTAGCACTTATATTCCCAAAGTCAGTTTGACATCTGCAAATGTCAGTAAATTTAATATCAGTCTATATGCTTATATTTAGTCTGTTTTTTATTAAGCAACAGGGTCACTGAGCACAAAGAAGGATTTTAAGTTACTCAGACAGTGGCCACAGCACTCAATCCCTCCAGCAGCCCAATGAACCACAAATTTACTGGTCATGTGTTATTTAGAAGCTATGCAAAATCAAAGTGGTTTTGACTATCAGAGATATAAACACTGAACCAAGACAGACCACAGCTCTCCAGATGGGCTTCCCTTCCTCTTCTTCATAGTTTTCACTTGACTTTTGCTACGCTGTTATATAAAACTGATGAAAACTCCCATGAAAGTTTACAGTAGTCCATCCTGACTTTGGCAAAAACCTCATTACAAAGTTCACAGCCTATTCTGTCACAATAACCTCCTAATAACTGTGTTATGTAAGAAGAAGAGATATCTATTGTTTCTGAGATGTCTCTAAAAGATCCAGCTTCCCTGAATTTCCCCAGCAGGTCTGTTCTGTATAGTATCACATTCACAAACTGTGTTTCAAACAGCTCTGTTTCTACATATACATGACCATCCATGGTAAACTTACCTCAAGTTTAGGTACAGGACGGCTCTGAAAGAAGTGGGTGACTTTTCATTCTTTCCACAGAAATTCAAACCTACTGAGCACAGCAGTTGACTCATGACTTACGTAAGGGCTCAGCAACAGCTGGCTGCTCCGCCAGCATCATAGGCTGCTCATTTTTCAGGCACCTTTGGAAGCATATTTTAGGAAGCCTTCACTTTTGCTGGTTCTACAGAATAGTCTTACATATGATTTTAAGTGTCTTCTATCTTTAATTCCATAACCTCTCCAAGAATATCACTGTAATGAGACTAGACTTACCATCCTTATTTCCCAGTCCTCATTAAAAGTTTGTCTTGGAATCTTTCAGCTGTGTAGCTACCGCATCTCATCTTACAGATCTAAGTGCTGGAATTAGATGTTTAGAAGAAGGCTTCACCTTTTTCTCTTCCCAATTAAGTTTCCAGATCTCACAGCCTCAGAAAAATGTTAACAATTTTTAACATATTTATAGAGCTGGTAGGACTCGCAGGTGTTTGGGGAAATGAAGTGCAGTGTACCCACGTAAAGATGAATGAGATGAAGGGACACAACCATAGATCTGGTAGTTCTAACCTCAACAGTATATAAGATAGATCAAAGTTTGAATTAAACAAATGGAAAAGGAAAACGTATTGATAAGGCTACCAAAACTGCAGTAAAAAGTATCACATCTAAACTCCTCGGACTCTGTTTGGTTTCAAGTCAGGTAGAAAATGGAAGGGAAAAGGAGATGATGATTAACTTGAAAACTTTAAGAAGGACAGGGAAATATCAAGGCCCTCAGGAAGGGACTTCACTTTCACTTCAGTGAGGAGAACCAAATAACTGTGTAGCTGTGATTTAGAAGCACATGTTAGTGGTAATGGAGACACTCAAAACCTTAGGTTTATCTGCCTGGACCTTATGAATCTCAGAATGAGCATCCTCAGAGAAAGATTGTATGTAACTTGCTCACAAAGGAACTACATACACATGGATGACACCAGACTTACTTACCTTAGAAGAAGGTTGTTTTCCAGAGCCAAGAAAATATTATATTTAGTAGTAAAGGAGTATTCGTACTGGAAATATACATGCCTTGACATTCAGACAGCAGTGCGGTAGAAATAATTCTTTCTGGTCAGACCTTTCCATCCATGAATGCAGAATGCTTTTAAAGCATATATTATTATTTCTGCCTGTCTCTTAACAGTTGTTGCTGTTACAGATGTATTGCATAATCCTAACTTCAGTCTCCTTCTTTGTTATAAGAACACTGTAAAGGTATAAAACTATTTAAATCTGAACTTTTCCTTCGCCCTACTTTATCATCACTACTTTTGATTTATGCAGAATAACAGAGTGAGGAGCTCTCTGAGACTGATGAATGACTGTGTATGTATATTCTTACAGCAGTCAGCTCTCATACATGGTGACTCTAGCCATTTCAAGCAGCAGCGTGAAGAGCGTCTTACCGCAATTTAACAATTTACTTCAGAGATAACATATTCCAAACCAGAATAACGCCTTTTATTTACAACCAAGATGTTAAGTGATATTTTGTTTTCTTAAAAGTGAACAAGCATACAAGCAAACAAAAAAAAAAAACTTATCTTTTTCTTTTAGGAAGATGAAAAACAAAACAAAGACTCTAAATTTTTTAGTAGCAGTAAAACATGATGAGAAAAGGTTTGTTTCAGGGACTGATTCCAACATTCAGAAACCTATGCTCTTGGTAGCTTTCAAAGAGAGGTAATTCCTAGCTTGAATGAGTAACAGATGTGTAAATCACTTAGACCAGACCTGAGATACAGTAAACCGCTGCCTCAGAGAGCCGATTGCCAGAATTCACTAAAAAAACAAACCAACCAACCAAATAAAAAAAAAAAAACACAGAAACATCGACCACCTGGCCTGTTAAGAAACCTCTTGTCAGTCTGAGGTTGTTCTTCTTACCGTGAGAAAAAGGACTCAGAAAGGAGAAGACCTCATGACCATATAGTGGCCTCAGCAGGCTTGACTGCCACCCCCATCCCAAGGATTAGCTGGAGCAGCTAGTGGGATGCAGGGTCCAGGGCTCCCCTCCTCCTGCAGCTAGACAACCCAGATCCTCACCGTCCTCACCCTCACAGAACCTCTGCGGTAACAGCTACAGCCTGTGCAGGTCCCAGCCCCTCACCCTGGGAGGAGCAAAACTCAACGGCCTTCATGATACTGAGAAGTTTTGAGGCTTCTCTGATGAATATCTATATTTTCTCAACAGTCTTTCTAGGTATTTGAAAGACTTTTGAGTGTTACATTAACTAAATGCTGCAGAATACCTACACCACAGACTGAGTCACACATTTCCTGTTCCCTCTACCAAAAGTAAGATTTTCAGTAAATAATCTGCAATCTCTCTCCCCCTCTCTCTCTCAATCTAGTGTTTTTCAGAAATTTAAAAGCTGTTATTTTCTCCTAGCCCTTGTACTTTCAGAAAATGTATTTTTTATGTGAAAAAAAAGTCTGAAAGAATACAAATTCAGGAGCCAAGACTCCATAATCCCCCAATAATTAAATGCCATAACATTTATGGGAAAAAAAAATATATATAAATATATACAGAAATACATGTACAGATATGTATATATGTATATGTTTGTGCATGTGTGTGTGTACATACACACACATATATATATAGCACAAAAGCTGGTAATGCCGCATTCATCTGGGTAGTTTGATTCTTTCATATCCATCTATATCATGCTTCTTCATTGATCTCAGTCACCTCTGGATGAAGTTCTGAATAAGACTGTATCCTGAACGTTGCTGCCACTGACCTCCCTGGCTTAATAGCACTTACAGTTTGTTAAATGGTAGAATTAAAACTGAGTTGTGAACATTTTAAAAATGCCATTTCCCTTCAGATCATGAAGTCCAGAGTTTATTATTAGCAAGTTTACTTTAACTGAGACTTTTAAAAAGAAGTTTTTGAGCCATGCCTTCATGCATAAGCATGAGTTAAATATAGCCTTCCAAACTTGCCATGCTGAAGTAACTTACTCTAAATATTGCTAACTTATTTTTCTATTTGAAATAGGTAATAGACTAACGGAGATAATCACCAGATTCATCACAGTGTGTTTCTCTGTTTAAAAAATGTCATTTAAGACTTAATGTCTTCAAATATTTTATATAAACTTAACATTTAATCAATGAGCATCAGTTTCTACAATCTATTTCTAATCAACACTGCAGGTGTATTTTGGCAGATACCACTTGGAAGCAGGAACTAACTACTGATAGAGCCCTATTGTAAAAGTTACGACTTCATGAAGAAAATTAAAACAAATTTGTACCCCTTAAATTCTCTAGAATATTAATATCTTTAAGTGAGTAGAGATAACAGTTTATTTTAATTTTGATAGTCACATTTATCAGAATATTATTCTGAAATTAAAATATTTTACTTTGAAAATATTGAAAGAAATGTGAAGTTTTTATCATCTTTTATTTGCAATTTTTGATAAAATACAACTTACAGTGTCATCTCAAATTCATAAATACTTTTAAAAGTTTTATCCATTACTAAAGCTGTCTAGTTTTCATATCTGTGCAGTGCCTATGACATTTTGGAAAATAACTACAGCTTATTAACATGATTACAAAATTTTTCAGTAGAGTTTAGGGAGAACCCATGAATTCCTTTCATGCCTCTTGAAAAAGCAAGCACTTTGCAATTATCAACCTTTATTTTGAAGTGATCAATAATATTGTTGCCATTACAATATTATTAATTATCACTTGCTTGAGGAGGAAGAAAAAAGTAGAAGGAGAAGAAGAAGGAGAAGAAGCAGCAAGTATCTTCTCTATGTCCTGATGCAACTGAATGTTGTCCAGTGTCAAAAGAGAAAGGAAGGGAAGGAAAGGGAAAAGAAGGGAAGGGAAGAGAAGAGAAGGGAAGTGAAGAGAAGGGAAGGGAAGGGAAGGGAAGGGAAGGGAAGGGAAGGGAAGGGAAGGGAAGGGAAGGGAAGGGAAGGGAAGGGAAGGGAAGGGAAGGGAAGGGAAGGGAAGAGGGAAGGGAAGGGAAGGGAAGGGAAGGGAAGGGAAGGGAAGGGAAGAGAAGGGAAGGGAAGGGAAGGGAAGGGAAGGGAAGGGAAGAGGGAAGGGAAGGGAAGGGAAGGGAAGGGAAGGGAAGGGAAGGGAAGGGAAGGGAAGGGAAGGGAAGGGAAGAGGGAAGGGAAGGGAAGGGAAGGGAAGGGAAGGGAAGGGAAGGGAAGGGAAGGGAAGGGAAGGGAAGGGAAGGGAAGGGAAGGGAAGGGAAGGGAAGAGGGAAGGGAAGGGAAGGGAAGGGAAGGGAAGGGAAGGGAAGGGAAGGGAAGAGAAGGGAAGGGAAGGGAAGGGAAGGGAAGGGAAGGGAAGAGGGAAGGGAAGGGAAGGGAAGGGAAGGGAAGAGAAGGGAAGGGAAGGGAAGGGAAGGGAAGGGAAGGGAAGAGGGAAGGGAAGGGAAGGGAAGGGAAGGGAAGGGAAGGGAAGGGAAGGGAAGGGAAGGGAAGGGAAGGGAAGGGAAGGGAAGGGAAGGGAAGGGAAGGGAAGGGAAGGGAAGGGAAGGGAAGGGAAGGGAAGGGAAGGGAAGGGAAGAAATACTAGTACTATGCCTATTGACGAGAACGAGAACGTCCCTCTTTGGAAAAAAAGAGCCACTTCTTGCCTTTGACTCAGAATTTCGTCATTTTCTACCAACAGACCTGGGCCATCCAAAAAGGTACTCTGGGTTTCAGGTAACTATATCATCAAGGGCAAAACAATAACAAGCTTTGTCTGCAGCAGGTCTTCTTGTGTGTGAACTTTCTAAACCACTTATACAGTTCATCATTTTTCCTGGAAATGTTCATGTAGGCTGGAGTGCTCCAAAGTCCATTGTGCATGATACCGTCATTGGGTAAGATGGTTGTCCCAGTATTATGAATGAAACACTTACATATATGCCTATGTACACATACACCCACACCCACACACCCACACACCCTGTCACAGACTGTCAGCTACAGTCCCAGGAATAACCGCTGCCAGAATACTCTTCCCTGTTTGTCAGTCATTCAAACGTCAGAGCTGAAAACACACTTGAAGCGTGCAATACTGTCGAAATTAAATTATCTGTAATTATCTCTACTCTCCTTTATGCAGTCCCTACTGCATAAGGAATTCATCATGGGAAAACAAGGGATTAAAAAAATGGCTTACAAAAAGAAACCTTCTGATTTTGTTAATAGACTTTAAACCTAGATATTAAAGCATCAGAACAAAACTGACAAGCCTGCTAGTTCTTCAAAGACCCAGAAAGAAAAGATAACTTGCTAATCTTGATATTAATTAATAGTACAAGAAAGAAGATAACAGATTCTCCTTAAATCCCTACCACCCAAGAAAGAATGAAAAGCATGTAGTATAGTTATGTCACATGCAAAAGAAGAAATTTGGACAGCTCCAGCTTTAGCCTGTTGCAGCCAATATTGCAATAAACTCTTCCAAAGTAGTGGAAATTCACTAGTAGTGAGAAGGGTGGTTTTAAAAAAAAAAAAAGAGAGAGAGAAAAATTTCCTTCTACTTTCAATATTCTAACTGTCTTGAGCTAGGGAAGAAGACAACAAAAATGCCTATATTTGAATAAGGTTAGGCAATCACGCCTTGGAACTCTTTTCCAGGCAAGGTTCTAAATTGAATCCATAATTCTAGTTAATAAGGACAATTTCACCAGGAGCTCCTACAGCACACTAGATGTGACCAAATTAAATCTCAGGGATTTTACAATCTAATAAGGTAAAACACTACAACTGGAAGAAGCAATGTCACATTGACTTTGCAGGAACTTTGTTGGTCACCTTGAGTTTCCTGTTTGTCCCTGGACTAAGGTATTTCCTGCCTCTCTGAGAGAATCTTGTCTTGGAGCAGCCAGAAGGGTCAAAGGGGCCAACATTAATTCAAATAGACTCCTTGATTTCCAACCTAAGATGATCCTAGTACAAGTGCTAAGCCCAAATCACACCACTGCTCTTTTTCTGTGCTAAGAACTTGGCAGCTTCTAAGCTTCTGCTTAGAAGGCAGAAGAAAGGTGATCCAAGAGATGGGAAAGTAGTCTGTGAAGTGCAAGAAATCAAAGACAAACGTACTCCACAGAGCTGACAGAGAAGTGGAGGTGACCACGTGCAAGGTACCGCCTATCTCTAATTTGTAGGGAATGGTTCCTGAAGGACCAATGAATCAATTTTCTTCAGGAATTTTGCAAGCTTTCCTCTTCCCCTTCCTCTTTGTTTGTTTTGGTTCCTTGTTTTCTCTCTCCCACCTGGGAGAGAGAAAAGATAAATTCTGCAGAAATAAGGACTCTTCTACAGAAGAAAATAATAAATAAAGAAATAAAAGAATTAATCATTTCAAACAAATCAGATGTTTGAATAAATTTAATTACTTTAATAATTTATAGTTTTTCATTATAATACACAATTTAAACGCTCAAAAAATATTACAATAGGAACTTCTTACCAAAAAGAGTCAAATAGTTTCCTTCTCTTCTCTCAAATTGCTCTTTGTGTCATAAAGAAGATTGATTTATTGACCCATTCGAATTTCAGTGAAACTATACTTTTTCATGTATAAATATTTTGCCAATATTTATTTCGTGAGTTTTACATCTATAATAACAAAATAGGACAAAAGAACTAATTTTTTAAACCTGTCTACTTTATAGCATGACATTACTGAAGAGGTCTTGATAAAAGACAAAAGTGATGTGCTGTAAAGAAATTAAAATATGTTGAAAATCTTATATAAATACTAATGTTGCAAATTTTATGGATATGACTGCACAAAGACAGACCAAGGCATATAAACCTTAGCATATGACGTTCTCAGTTTACTTGAATTATTCTGTCTGATCCTAGGTTAATCTGAGATCAAAGGACCGAGGACAGAACAGCCATGTTACTATACAAAAAATCACAGTTGTTTCATATCATTTATGGCAGAAGAAAATCTAGACTCTGAAGTCATTCAAAAGAGCCCAAGAAGACAGCACAAACCGCAGCATACAAGATACGATTCGAATTATTCCTGTAGGTGCAAGGCTATGTCAACACCCACATCCTGTGTAGCACCACTTCACTGCACTGTACTGCACTACACTATTTCGTGTTTCCTTTTTCATCACCTAGATTAAAAGATCTACTCTACATTTAATTTCATGCATCCTCTACTAGGATGTACAAAGCTAATCTCCTTTTCAGTTGTCTGAAGAATCTTCTTGTGAAATTTCTGGTTCGCTTTCCTGCTGATTTGTTCTTTGACTAAGATGTAAAATGAAGTTCACATTCTGAAGCTTGTCCCAGGATTTTCTCAACAATATACAACTAGCTTATGCATATATGAATGTAATAAGCTGCATAACAGCTAAAGACAAAGATTTCCTCTTCGAATTTGTACATTGTGGTCTATTATACTCAACATAAAAAAGATGACAAAATATAATAGTTTTTTCTCTTATGGTCATTATTGCATAAAGCCAAGCTATAAAAAGAACAACTCAGTTGTACAAAGGAATAATTTCACAAGCGTTAAATACTCTCCTGCCTATCTGAGCACCTCGTATAATAAATATATTTATTCTGAGACACCAATGGGATAAAGAAGGTTCATTTTACAAAGAAGATCCTGAAACATCAAATAAGTTGCTCAAGGTCACATAAGGTTGTGGTAATACAATAGAAAACAAAATTATCACACCTTCTATTTCACAAGGTCACATCTTAACCATTGCATCATTTATGATTCCCATACTGCTATCCAAATAGTAAGTCTTCAGTAGAACTCCTGGTTTTTTTTTTTGTTTTGTTTTGACTTATTCTGTCAGAATCATAGGAAACTTTTGGTGTCTCGGAAGCAGGCTGCTCTTCCCCAGCTGCCTCTCAGAGCTATAAACCTATCCCATTTCTCAGGGATGGATATTCTTTACTGACCATCACCTTAAAGAGCTGTACAGTCCAATCATGTCTCTGAGATTAGCTGTGAGGGAAGACACCCCACAGAACAGCAGTCATCATTTTTCAACCTTTCGCTTTTGGTTCAGAAGCCAATCCATATTCCCAAGTATTTAGAATTTAAGCTTGTCCTAATCGACAAGGAGTGGCTGTTCTGCATCACCCAGTTATACTTGAACTGAAAATGCAGACTAGTTTTGGAGTCTTCTATTTAAAAGTAAATAGAAGAGGAAATATTTCCTTCCTCTTGTGTTTGAGATGAGCAGCTCACATCATAGAAGAAAGAGATGGCTGCAGGGAAATCCTATTGCCGTTGGCTTTAATGAAGCCAGGAGTATGTTTTCAATCTCAGGAATTTTCAGGGCCGATTGATGTATAATCTTGGTCGTACTGATGTCAAAGTTCTGCTGCTGCTCCCCAGTAATACGAGAAGCGTGTTAGACAGTCGAGTGAAATATGTAGGACAAGTCTTTCAGGTAGCAGGAGCTGTATATAACATGCTTTGCTGGACACCAGCTTTGGCACTTGTGATGAAATACCAGTTTTATTTCCTTGTGATAAAGGTTTGGAAATTAGCATTTAGAAAGGTATTAAAAGAATTAGCAAAAGATATATTATAATAATTAAAAAACACTTTTTTCTGCTAGTGACGTTCTTCTCAGGATGTACCAACGACATAACTATGCGTTATTAAATCATATATTTCATTCTAGCTAATTTAAGAAAATTTTCCCTAAGAATTAGAAGTATCCACAGTAAGTTAGAAGTGTTTATATGTACCACAGATGCACACATTCAACAGGCTATAGCACACCAGGATGGGTGGTATAAGCTGGAGAGCAAGGAGAAAAGGGTGAGAGAAGAGCAAGAGATTTAAGAACTGTATCTGTGTGTACAACAGTGTCCAATTATTTCAAAGTCAAGTTAAGTTTGGTGTAAAATAGGCTAACTTTGACTTCATATAGAAAGAAGTCCAGTTTGTGGCAGAACACAGCAGGCAAAGAAGCTAAAGAAGAACTCTGTAAATCAGACACTTGCAATCTATAACTATCCAAATCTATCTATTTAGGTGTCTACAACCGCTTTTTGCTGCTTTTCTCTTCCACTCCTTCAAAGAGTTGAAAACTCTGTAGATCATACTGGACACTAAAATCCTTATGAAAGCAATGTTCTCCCTGTTTATGGACTTTAAATTTTCCACAGAGCAATTAAACTGTCAATTTGGTTCAGCACACATGCTTAGAAGTGTAAATTATGCCTGTAACAGTCTGATGTTTTACTGGGGAGAGCAAGGGCAAATCACTGAAGACACATGCTTGCCTTTCTTGAAAGGAATCAATATATTCCAACCAGAGAACCACCCACTGACCGGATTTCATATAAAATCAATCTCAAACAGTTAAATTACGTTATTGATTTTTTTTGTGGTTAATAGTACTTGCCATTGACATTCTATTTAGCTTCTTTTAACCTTTTTATTATTTTTATGGGCTATTTTCTACCCTTCTTCCTTGTATGTACTGTATGCTACGGTGATAGGAAAGGCCTTGCACCTTTGTGACCATTTTGTGTTATTCATAACAAAGCAGTGAGACTAATGCAGTGCTGCTTTGTCTGCAAATGAGGCCTTCATGATATTGTGTTATAATGGCAGGTGCTCTAAGTCTGCAGCCTGAGGAATATTCCCCAGCTTTCACTTTCACTGAACTTTGTGCTCAAAACGGAGTATTTCAGTGGGTATTTTACTTGCTAATGGCCTAGAGGGATATATTGAAGCTATTGAGATTAGGCAGTGAATTTGGAGAAACTAGTCCTGTAATCTTCGTTCTGATCATTATTTTCACGCCATTGTCAGCAAATATTGCAGCTAAGCGTCTGACAGGTCAAAAGTGAGCCCTTGCAGAGAAGGAAGACAAGTGTATTTGCAGAGAAATCTTCCCCTCTGAGAGTCCCTCACCGAAGAGCAGGATGATATTTATCTTCATTTCTTGTACAGTAAGGCAACAAGTCGTTTATTTGGGAGTATCAGTCCAGCGATAACCATCTTACAGATGTCAGTGAAGACCCCTATTCACTGAGCACGTTGCAAAGTAGAAGAGATCCTACCTCTCAGAATTCAAAATCTAACATCTGTGTAATTTCTAAATCCTATAAACATTTACAAACTTGTCTGGATTCATGCAATGAAAGATCAGCTGAATTCAGTGGGATTACCTAAAACATGTGGTTTACTCCACGAAATAAAGGACACGTTTAATTCTTTGCTGCTTCAATTTCTTGTTAATCTATTACCTTTGCCAATAGAGCTGATTTATACTGAGATTACAGTACAGATCCGAGAAATTCCCCTCTGAGTTTAACAAACCATGGATTAACCGACAGATGTATATTTGCCTAAGGGCTCCCAGTTTGACTAACACTTTCATTTAAGCTATGAGATGACCTAAATATACCTTCTTCAGTTACCCCACGTATGAGTGTCTTATTATAATTAAATCTCAGTAAAATATATCAAAATTTTTTCTTAATTTGGTGATATATCAACAACATTATAAGATTCTCTGTTATTTAAAGCCATGCTTATTTACGTCTGGCCTAGGCGGCCTTTAAATACACTAAAAGAGTCCTGTAAGAAATCACTAAAATTAGAGAAATTGAAATAAGTACAATTGCTGCTATAGTTCTGGAGGACAAAATTATTGGTTTAAGACATTATCTCTCTAAATCCATCTCTAATCAGAAGGAAATGTCATGCTTGCCTTGCAAACAAGGACAAAAATTAGCTTAACAAATTGTGCTTTGAATTAAGCAGGGATTGTAAAACCGTTTATCATGAGTATGCCAAAATATTTCCTGATATTTATTAGTTTTGGCTTGTTTTTTCCTAAAAAAAGACAAAAGGAAGAAGAAGAAGAAAAATAGAAACATTTTATTTAGAAACCGAACGAAAGCAAATGTCAGGACCGAAAATAAGTCTGATTTCAACCCAGAAGAAAACTAATGCTGGATTGCACAGAATTTGGAGGGAGTCACACCACAAAGTGTTCTGAAATATACAGCTTTCAGAGGGTAAAGGAAAAACAGTAGTGGAATCCTAGGAAATGGCAATGTATGAAAGAGAATCTCTCTTTCACTTCTGCGGGAGAATGATTAGCCCAGGCATCACTGCCCCAGGGAAAAACTTACCTGGGAAAGAAAAAAGCCGCAGCATGGTGATGCATAGACCTCCAAGCAGCTGAAGAACAGGTGTACCACCAGGAGCTGATACTCACTCTATTTTAGAAGCTAATGTAAAAGAAGTGTGTAATAGACCGTAGTAACCGATGCTGAACAAGAGTTCAACCAACTGGCATGACATTTTACTTTTACAATTACCTTTTTCCTGAATACGCAGAGGAGATATATTTTTGGTTTACAGGTGAACGTTAATGCTTTAATGGGATTTAGGATAACGTGCAAGCTGAAGCCTTTCTGAGATGCCAAAAGCTACTCGTCCTCTTTAGTTCTGCCAAATGTCCCTAATCTCATCACTGCGGTAAAAGATACTGCATCTGTTTGCACTGCATTTTACTAAATGTAGCTAATGTCGACATGTACTATGTGGACCCTATGCACTAGCAGCAAGGGTTTACCATGAAATATTTAATACTATGTTTTTCTAAGATTGGTAACAGTACCAAAAGCTTCAGTGTTGCTGTAGATCAGAGACAGACACAGACAGGAGTAGGACACAGATATCCAAGCTCTGTGTGTTTTAAATTTGTTCCTGGATCCTGTTCTGTGCTTATAACCTGTTATTATTTTAAACTTGTCCTCCACATAATTGCAGACCTTTCTTGCCTTTTGCCTTACCTGTAAAATTAATAAGCCTAATATCATCAGTGTTAGTAAAGAAATATATGATTGGTACTTGGCCTAGGATAGACTTTATAGAATCCCATTCTATATAGATTTTGTTTTGACAGTAAACTACTCATTAATATTCTCTGGATAGGTTTTTCAGTGATTTTTATATGACCTTGTAGTGGTGTTTCTAGATTGTAATCCTGAATGTAAACTTAAGATTGTTGTGTGAAATATGACAAAAGCCTTACTGAGGTAAACATCGCTAACATATGTAGTGTAGAAGAAAATTAAAAGGATATGTCAAAAATAAATCATGTCAAATCAATTTTGGCTGTTACCAATTTCCTCATATTGCACTATATTCCTAAAAATATATTGACTATCAGTGAAAAGGAAATATATTGCCTTCCCCCACAGATAGTTTTGTAAAAATAGGCATTGTGGAAACTGATTTGTAATTCTTCCACTACAAGAATAAATATATGTATGCTATTACAGAGGGAGCTTCTCTCCCTCCATCACTCTTCAAATTAAAGTGTGACTGACTTTCATAGTCATTTCATATTTTTCTAGCTCCTATGTACTGCAAAATATCCCACAAACTCATACAGGAAAACTTAATAGTCTCCTCCACAAAAGATGGCGTGCAGCCAGGAGCGAAGTATGATTTCTAGTAAAATCCTTTTAAAACGACGTCATGAAAATCTCACATATGAAATAAAATGATATATGAAAAATCCTGCTCTAGAAACCTTAAAGATTAATTGCATATTTCCCTTTGAATTCCTTGTCTTTAATTTCAAACTTGCATACACATATGGTTTTGCCTGTTGATTAGTTACACTGTATTAGAAACATGACATCCAAAATCCAGAGCCAGTTTTGTTCCTCTGTGCTTATTGTCCATCATTTGGAAGTTTACAGTATTTTTTCTTATGCATGCAATCACGCAGAGGATCTACAAAATGTTATTTTCTTAACTATTCGATTGTGAAAGGCCAAACAAGAGATTTCTGTAAAATGAAAGTGGTTCTGAAAATCTGTGAAAGGAAGGACTATTAGCTGTAATTATTCTAAACTCAGAAAACTAACTGGGAAATTCTCTAAAATGCTTTCAATAGCTGTCACATTTCCCAGCCTGATATTTGCATGTCAAAGCTCAAAATAAAATGTAAAAAAGGAGAACGAATTTACACATAAGCAAACTACTTTCAGTATCAAACACAAAGGTGTAAGGAGTATGTTAATCACACAGCATTTTGTGTTATTACACATTTGGCTGCCTGATTTTGCTCAAAAAAAAGTGATTCATACAAGAATAATCCCTCACGTCATGAATATATTTCTACATGCATCACCATACTACCTGTGAGCAGATAATACGCATTCACTCCTTTCAGGAGATATGGAATGCATATCTCTTAATTTTAAGGTTATTACACACTTTGAAATGAGCATCTATTTCCTACTTTTTTTTTTAAGGGAATTATGATGCACCCATATACTGCGTATCCTAAGTTTCTGTAGACATTTATGTTGGTTGACAATCTAATCTGTCTATAAACTAATCTCACATACCCTAGTGAACAGTAGTATTCAGTTTTATAAAACTTCTGCTGTTTATTCTGAAGAGAAAAGAGGGCTTCTAATACTAGAATCACAGACATAACTTACACTGACCAAAGTATGAATGGAAGTGGACCTTTATGTTGTCAGATCATTGCTTATATCCACTGTTTTGCTCATTTCAGACAAACTGCCACATAAACAAATTCTCACTTCCTAAGCAACCTATATTCTTAAAAAAAAAAAAAAAAGTTAGCACTTTTGGTAGTTGAGTGTACTTATTGTAGTAATTGTATTGCTCGTGCAGAATATGTCGTACGTATGCTTACAAGCACCAAAGATATTGATATTTGAAAAATATTTTATGCAACTCCAAAAGAAAAAATACTAAGTATTTTGGATTTAAAAGAGTAGAGAAGAGATGAGACATGAAATTCAAGAAGAAAGGCTCAAAAGTTATTTCAGAAAACACGTAGCAATAGGACGAGAAGAAAGAAAAGAAATAGTCAACATCAAAAGTGAAGAAGTAAAATCCTGGCAAATCATTCAGCTTGTAACTGACATCTACCTTTTTTCTAGGGAGAAAACAACATAGAAATTCTGTGAGCTCTTTTCTTTTGTGAAATGACGGAAATCTCCTGCTATAGCAGTAAAGAACATCACTTCACATTTATCAGTCTGAAGAAAGTTATTTTTATGCAATGAAAAAAATATTATTTAAATTTGACAGGAAAGGAGATTTTCTATTACTGAAGAACGACCGACTGCAGCAGGAAAAGGACCATTTGTGTTTAGAAAGCATTGTCAGAAAAAGATGCACGACTGCTGAGATGCCATTTCTTGCTTGATGCATTCAACACTGACAGAAAGTTACCTGGAAACTAAGCAGACTAAGCCACAACATTTCATGCCCAAAGGTTCAGAGGTAGAATAGAGAGAGACATCTGCAAATTGTCCTCATTCCTGAGAATAAGCTGGGAGATAGTCACAGAATTTGTCAGATCCCTTGCTCCTCATTTCTGACCTAACACAGGAAAAAGAACACCATTAACTGTGTCTAATATTCTCTCATTATTTTCACCTCTAAATGTGAATACGCTGAAATAAAATAACTGCTGTCTTCCTGTGCGTCCTTTCACAAGCTCTTGATCCCAGAGAGTGCTGCCATTCACAATCTCATGACTCTGGCTCTGGAAATGTAATTCATTCCTCTTTTTCCAGTGCCATTCAAGGTAGCTCTTCAAAAGGACTATCTTTGTGACTACAAATCTCCAAATTGGAAAGAAATTAATAAAATAGAGGAAAAAGAAAAGATTAGCATAATATTTCTGTGAGCCATCGTAAGTAGGAAAAGCAGTGTTTTTTCACACCTTCAGTTCCCACCTCTGTTTGAGTTATGGAGGTTTCGGACTTAGAGCAATCCCAAATCCTTCCCTTCCTGTATGGATGACATTATAGACACGGTGTCCAAGGGAAAGGCAGCTGGTTCGCCCCAGCCTACAAAGAAATTTCCACTAGTTTCTGCTCCCAGATAAAGCTAACTAGTCTAGTTCAGCGATTTAAGATTTGTCTTTAACATTACCATAGAGTAGATAGCAACCAATTTTCAATGTGAAGAGAAATCCAGTCCTCTACCACCACTGTCATCACGTTTTGTCTGTAGAAGCAGCCGCAGGAGAAAAAGGTCTTCTTCCATGTGAAAGAACTAAGTAAAAGAGATCTCTTTTGCTAGGATATATCTCCTGTTAGGGACAGCCCACCTTCAGCATACTCTGTTTTGTTACCTAATTAGGCCTCACAGTTTCTAAATTTGCTGAAGAGCACTGCAATAACATCCAGATATTGTAATATTTATACACAGAAGCAGCTTATGCAACAAAACTCATTAGGTAGAAGAGTGAATAAAAAAGGTGATCATTCATGTTAATTAAGTTGTATGTCGTGGTTTTTCTGCCTTTCCCCATCAGAGAAGAGCCTTAAGTAGTCTTACCAGTTCATATTCTTTTTTTTTTTCCTGCAGCCTATATCAATCATTTCAGTTTATGTTTAAAGACAAAGAGAAGTCATACTTGTCTCACAATTATCACCTCACCTATCTCTTGTTGTTTTCTAGAGTCCCAGTCTAGGGAGTGTTGTGAGATGCCGTTCCAGCCCTGAGGAGCAAAATTAAGCTCTGTGTAGAAAATAATCATACTGCTGGCACATATGGACCCTACCTGTCATGACAGCACAAATTGCCTCCCTGTCTCGCTGTACTTCCCTTGTAACAGTATGCAGCCTCGGGTCACTGGGATTAAAAAAAGAAAAACACCAGAGATAAAATGAAAAATTTCAGATAAAAAAGTTTTTTTGGGGAGGGCAAAGAAATTTCAACACAACCTTTCAGTACGCCCCAGTAATAAAACTCTCTATAGCAAGTATAAGCCGTTCATGGGTTTAAACTAAAAACTTACAGAGAAAGGCAATCATCTCATGCTTTTCTTATCTGGAATGAAAAGAGAGTATGGTCGAGAGTCGTTCTAGCTTAAAATGTTCATTTTTAGTTTTCCTTTTTCATTAGCTCTCCTTGACTACAACTTTGGAAATCCAGAGATTACGTTTTGGACAATACATGCTGTTTATTTCCTTCCACATTTGAATCAGTTTACAGCAGAAAAAACATGTTGATAACATACCTGCCAGATGGTTATATATTCACAATGCGCTAAGGAATGGCACTGAAACAGACTGTAGAAAAAGTACACTATCGCTCTTCTAAAAACGCCATTGCAACTGAGACTGGCACATTTTATGTATCCAGAGTCCCATTTGTAAAACTGCAATGAACTGACATTTAACAGGGCACAAAATAGATATTGCTTTGGTCTGCTACATATTAGTATGCAATGAAGATGTAAACCAGAAATAGAAAATCTCACTGGAACAAAAACTTAATGATTCAAAAGGGAGTTGTTTATTGCTGCTTTTAATGTAACTGAAAGAAACAGAATTGTACTTAGTGATTATTGCGTACAAGCTCATTCTTTTGCTACTGTTGATATTAAATTGTCTTGATTATGTCAGTGTTTTCACTGACAAATAATGTGTGCAAGAAAATACTACATGTCATTCTCATTAATCATTTCTAATGTTCACAAAAACAAAATGCGGTTTTAGAGATGGGTGTGCTTTTTACACACCTAATTTTGATAATTTTACTATTGCGGAGCTATATTCATGTAAGTAGTTATTAGTTACTTCTTAGATTACCAGCATAATGCCAGATGCCACTCAGCTGCCAGGTCCCCCTTATCCTGGGTGCTGTGCACATACATTTTTAAAGGGCACCTTCTCATCTGCAGAGATTCTTGTACTACTGTCATTCAGTAGTACGGTCATGAGATCGTCACGTTCAAAGTCTTGATTCCCCCCGACTGCTGCTCACACTAGGAAAGGGACCGTACGTTTCAGAAGGAGAGGGGTTAGGATGATGCAGAGTGTTCTCAGTGCCTGGATATTTCATGTGAACTTGTATCACCGAGATTAACAGAGATATTATGACGCCCTCAAAAACCTTTTCTGGGGCTACTGTCGGAAGGCTGCAGCTCCCTATTTCCTTACTGGGTGAATTATTCTATATTTACTCCTCTCTGTGCTCCTTCATGGGGTAAAGGCCAGGATAAGTTTTTCTGACTTCCTTTACTTCTGTCTGTGGCTCTCTAAAGGTTTTCTTAGCAGATCTAATACTTCAAGGAGTAACCTAAGCGCTCAGTATTAGCAGTCAATCTGAGTTCTTACAGTAATATGGACAAAGAAATATGAACACAGGGCAGAAGATCCTGGCTCTTACATGCTTCCCTCTCTCTCGGCTCATCACCGAGTCCCATTTTCTGAATGACAGCGACAGTTCTGCAGCGCTTTTATTTGTATATGGATGGTTACATGTAGATACTACATACATATTAGTGAGCATCAACAGCTGTATCTAAGTGTCCTTTGACCCAGGAAATTATACTGCTGCACAAAGTAAAAATATGAAGTGACAGAAGATACAGTGTACAAGAAAATAATACAAAAATTTGCAAAGTCTCTGACTGCTTCTAACTCCAGCCTCAGTGTGGGTATGGGTAAAGGTTATTTTAGCTCTTTTCATGATGCAGAGTAGCTAAAATTTCCCATGACAGTTGTAGCTTCTTTATATATTTTGCTAAAATCTAAGCTATATTTTTCACCCCCTCCAAAATAAATAAATAAATAAAAACAACTAAACTGTAGGAACCATGAGACTGAATACCAAAGCATAATGAAAGGAGAAAAGTTTGTAAGATTGGGTTATCACTAAAAACAAGAGGCAATTGAAACAGGACGGGTCATATTGCTTTCCCTGTGAATAAAAGGTCTTGCTGGAGCATCCCACTTCATACTAACGAAAATCTCTGTTGGGTACCAGGAAATTACTTAAAATATTCAAGGACAAGGATCCTATGTGAGCACAGAAACACAGTGTGAAAAAAGCTATCACTCTTTTGTTCTGTTAGGCCGAGGATCTCCACATAGGATAAGAAACTGCCTGCACTTAATCAGAGCTAAGTGGAGGAATGAAGGCTAAAATAGAGTAACTTGTCCTCAAAAGTATGTAAGGTAAACTCTGGACATGCAAATGCTTCTAGTGAACTAGAAAATTGTAGGGGAGTTGTGGGGCACAAAATTTTGCAAGATCACCTGTACTCAGACCGCTGTATCAGTAATAACGTATAAGACTCAAATTGCCTAAATAACAACATGTGGACCCACTAAATTTTGATAAGAATGTCACAGAATTGGAACCAATGAGGAAAAAGTAATTAGGGGAAGGGCTTTTTATTTGGGAGAAGTTTGGGTGGAGGAAAGGAGGTACAAGGGTGGTGAAAAGGTGGGCTGAGAGAAAAACAGAGATTAAGGTATAATCTTCCGACGGTAGGAGTCAGGACAGCTACAGACAGTAACAGGGCTGGCCTGTGCGGCCAAGGCCACCAGGACGCCAGAGGGAACCACCAGGATCTCCTTCAGGTCTGTGTCTGAAAGAGCCGGTGTAGTGCAGGGCAAAGGGGTGGAGCTGCACCCTCCTGCTAATGGGTGCAGGAAGGAAGGGGCAGAGAACTGCAACTGAATAGTAGCTGTGTGTGATTCACTGAGGTTTCAAAAAATGATGACTGATAACCTTTTAATGGTATATGCAAAATGGTATGGTTGCAAACGAATAGTGGTGTTTATTAGTTAATTAGATTATTATTTAATCATTGATTAGTAAACACTGCAGTTTGCTAAATCAGTTGTATCTCAAATTTGTAATGTACGTGGGGAGAGTTACACCTGGATACTGACACCTGCAGCTGAAATTAGTTCATTCTGGTATGAATATAATTTTGGAAAGATCCTGCTAACTGTGCTTTCCCTACTGGGTAATAATGACAATCTAACTTCTGGAAAAAAAAAAAAAAAAGAATATTGAATTGCTGATATGTAGCTGAGATTAATTCCAAAAAATTGTGGATGGCTGACTTTTCTAATCCAGTTATTTCATGGTACATAATTTCACTTTGGGATTTATGTCCAGTTATTTCTTACTAAATGAGGCTTGATAGAAGTAGCCAAACAATAAGGTAATGAAGTGGTAGTAGGTTTATTGCTTTGAAAATGAGCACTGAGGGTAAAAAAGACTTTTCTATGATCTATGAATATATGGATATTTGTTCAGGAGAGTTTTCAGATGGAGGCCACTAAGTTCATGCACAATGAGAAATCTAGAGCTGTTTCTTTTTATTACTCTGGTTGTCTGAAGCAGATTCAATTAGAGTGTTGCCCTTCAATCCTTACCTCTTGCAAAGAAGTGCACAGTCAGGCTTTCCCCTGCTTAAAACTGCTTCTATAACAAATGGGAGTAATAGTCAATTGCATCCTATCTGTCTCCGTTCTCTTCAGCAGTTATTAAACCAGAGATTAACCTGAGATGGAGAAAAACTCTCCATCACCTGAAGGACTGCAGCTGTTACTGGCTAACTTCCTTTGTAACTTACAAAGAATTTCTCTTGAAGTGTGATCTCAGATGAATAGTTTTATTACTCTGCACTAACCAATGCAAGACAATGAGCAATTTTTTTTTTTTTTTTTTTCTGTGCTGTGACTTCCAGGGAGTAAGGGGTGAAGAGAGAAGGGGAAAGTTCTGGTCTCTGAGACACAGAGTATGTACTATGCTGATGCAAGCAGATGCCACAGATTTCTATATAAATTCCCAGGTTTCCTTCATAAGAATGAAGATAAAATATATTCACAGAAATTAACAAACCCAAAGAGAGGAATTGTAGGTTCTTGTTAGCTTATTACTTTCAAATAGTGAAACTTTACTACCTTTGAGAGCATTCCCATCTGAAGGAAGAAATGATTATGTCACATTGCTGTTTGAAGGCAATTAAGTGAGTCTGACTGAGCATTTGTTAGGAAAGGAGTTTAGGATTACTTCAAGGAAAACGTAGATAAGCTAAGCTTAAAATGCAATTAAAATGTTTATTTTTTGAATTTGTTTCTTTCCTATATCTTTCTTCTGAAAAGAGATGAGTATCCTGTATCGATGCTTATATAAACACCTCTCCCTATGATCAGGGCTTTCCAATTGTCCTTAAGGAAGAGAAGACAGAGTCAATGACAGTTACGGAAAATCTGCTTTTATGTTGTTAGATTAGCTGATTCTGAAGGCAATGAGCTTGAAGAACTGGAAGTAAGATCTACTTTCTAATAGTACTTTCTTCCATGTAAGAAACTCACCCCAGAGCTTTTGTGCAAGAACAACAAGGATAAGGCAAAAACTTATTGTACTGGTTTGAGGATTAAGACCTTGTTCCTTGATAGCATTATCTTTATTCACTGAGGTTTAGTTTTGTCTTGAAATCGTAATAATGATCAAGTTCATTTACATGCAACATTTAGAAGACATGCTTTGAAATCTATATTGACTAAAACCAGCATGCAAAGCTCTCACTAATTTCAGAGGTAAAAGTTTTCAGGAAATAATACAGTATTTCAAATCCTGGGGGTATTAATGGAAAGATTTTTGTTATTTTTTGTTATTTTGGGTTGGTTATACGGTAGAGATTTGTTCCAGGATGAGCATCCCACTAGAAAAATAACTATATCTAGTCCCAGATACAGCTTTGTTCTTTTGAGTGAAGTCTGGAACATGAGCCAAAAGTTTATATAGAGAAATTACGGTTCTGATACAGTTCTTCATACTAGAAATACGTGTTTTCTATTAGAAGTTAAATATTTATGGCACTCCCTTAAATTAACTTTTAAGTTATAGAGTTTCATTATGCAGAGTAAAACAACTATTTTCGGTATTTCGTACACTAAGCAATACATTTATGATAGAAACTGATAGGGTATGCATTTTAATTGTAAGTACATTTCACATGCAGAGGAGATGCTCTGTTAATCGATGCGTCTAAGCTTTAGTCCCTGAGTCAGCCATAAAACACATAGTTAAATTTTCTTTGCCTTTAAACTTTAGTTCATCAGCTGTCTCTATGGAATAAATTCTGGGAGTCCTTTGAAGACTTTGACAGTAAACCTTTAGATAGTGGAGAAAGGATCAAAGATGACTTGCAAAAAACCCTAGAATATCTCAAGCAATGGATGTTATATCCTTCAGCCACCACATCCCTCTCCTCCCAGTGCAATTTTGTTTAGTCCTCATATCACTTTAATCAGCCAGAAAATTACATATCCTTGTAGTATACAGCTCTAAGAGATGTAAGGTTTTTGGTTTGGGATTTTTTTTTTTTTTTTTTTTTAACACTTCATTTGTTGCCCATAGCAACTTAATGAGAGAGCATGTTTCAGTAAGGGAGAAACACCTGAGATACAAAACCAGAAATTATAATTTTGTCTTAATTTAAAATAAGGAAGAAGAAATTCAAGATAAGGGTATTATCTGAGTTAATGTGTTACTTGACTTCCGAAAATTTCTGAAGCTATTTATAAATATATTACACTGTTCTTAATTTAGCAATGTTCTGGGTTCCCAAGAGCTAGATTTCTACTTCTCTCCCCTCAAACCTGTTCCAGACCAAGATTGGCTTTATTTTTATTAAAAAAATATATATATATAAAAATATAACTTTATCTGTAAATATTCTATTTCAGATTTGATCTTGCTGTTTTCTAGTGAATTATACATAAAAATAATAACAGTTACCTATAAAAACAAAAAAACACAACATCAATGATTCATATCAGTTTTCTGATGAGCGTAAAAAGAGAATTAATTATCCATCAGCTGATACAAAAAGCAGAACCTGGTTAAACTGAACAATATAAGTAATCTAGTGCTAACTTCTGGCCTTTGGGGAGTCAGTAGGCCTCAATACAAGAGAGGGAAAGTCATACCAAAACTTCATTTCGCATCAGATCTCTTATTCACTATTCTAACTCATATTTTTTTCAATTTTCCAGGGTTTTCCTAAGGTTTAAGGACTTTCCCTAGAAAAATAGACAAAATAAGTTTTCTCACCTCTTCCTCAGGTCTAAGGGGACTTTGTTATCCAGAAAAAGTCAAATCAGTAATGAAAGCACGTTATTCATTTTCCTGTGCACTAAGTGCAATTCTCCATGTAATGCTGTACCTAATAAAATTATCACCTCTGCAGCACTGGTCTTAACATGAGAACTTGCAAAGAATTCTGCAGGAATAGCAGGAAAGGCTGTCTTTAGACTTAAAACGCGTTGTATGATAAAATTATAATAAAATTATAAAATTCTTTCATCAACAGAGTCAAAGATGTATATCTTGTCTAAAATAAAGTATGTGTATATTCATTTCAATGACTTTGGCTCCTATTCTTAATTGCATTACATATTCCAGGACTTAGACCATTTTTCTCCCTCATGTGAACATATAATAATAATGAGTTTCTTGCATTAATTTTTCTTATGTCATTCTCTTTATGGTAGTATGCAATTACATAATTAATTGCCCAAGAAAATGCATGAGTCTGTAGAATATTTGACCTTTTTGAAAATAATCAGAAAATAAATTCTACAGTTGGTTGCCTTATCTTAAGGCTCCAAACGAGCAAATTAAAATAGTTAGCTTGCTTTCTTTTTCCTTTTTACTCCTGTTCTCTCCTTCTTTGTTTAAGAAAACATCAAACAGACTGTTGGGAGCTGCTTTTTCTCTGCTTCTCTCTGCACAGCGCCTTCTCTGGAAGTTTAGCAGTATTATTTTTCCTAGAATTTGTATTTCCAAGAGATAAGGCTCTAAGTTACCCATTCGTGTAGGCCAAGAGGAGTTTGATCTCAGACCTTTCCTGGAAATTGGAAGCTCTAAAGTTTTAATTCTCTTTGCTGCAAATAAGAGTCCCTAGTCTCCCAATTATTCTTGAACTGCTGCTCCTAACCTTGCTTAGATCGTGACTTCTCTTCTACTTTGTATGTGGAACTCCCAATGTTTATTTAGTTTTTGAAGGTTTGAAACATGATATTGTGATTATTTCTAAATAATCTTTTCTCCCTCCTCTCCCTGCCCCTAACTCCTATTCAAGTAAAATACCAAAATCTGCCTTTCATGACGAAAAAAAAAAAAAAAAGGTATTACAAAGTAATCATCCTTTCAGAACCTCAGAGGAGATATTCCGACTTGAAGCCAGGGATGTTGTTGTTGTGTTTTGGTTTTTTTTCCTCTAATCATAACTTGTAGACAAAATTGTTACAACTTTGGAGTTCCTATGCACGTACGAAATATTAAAGCATAGAATGTGGTTAATATGAAGCACTCAAATTACTTGAACTGCAATTCAATAAGCACATATGCATCCTTAACCCAACATTCAAATCTATTAATTTTTCTTTTTCTTTTCTTTCTTTTTTCCTCTGTAGCTAACCATGTGTGATGGCACGAGTAAGAACAGGAATTAAATATTGACATTGTCACCTTCGATTAAGTATAAGCATGCAAAGCTTTCAGTTACCTTAGGATTTATCAGACACATAAATGATTTCTTCCTTCCCTCACCCCACTAACAAACAGATTTTGAAAAGCCAGATGACACTTAGGAACCTGAGGAAATCTGCAATTAACCTACCTTACATTAGTTCTACAGTTCTTAAAAGATAATGATGGACTAAAGATAATATAATTTTCACAACTATCAACAGTGGAGAGGCAGCTGGTCCTTTGGAAAGTCAACAAGGGCAGTAGCCTATTATATCAGTTTAAAGCGAAACACTTTCTATATTTGGAGAATGTTTGTTTTATTCAGTTAAGTTTTATGTTCAAGTATTTCAGTTAAATTCTGAGCAGGTTAAAAGGGGAGATTAACCCAGGACCAGGCTCAACAAGAGGGATTCAGGGAAGAAGTATCCCTGGCCTATTTAACTAAGCAAATTGGATCTTTGATTTAGAATAGGGAATATTTCATCTTCATTTTTCTTTTTGTAGCATAGAAAAACCTCTCAGATTAAAACGTATATGAAAGATGGAGCTGTCATATTCAGTTCCAAATTCATATGGATACTTCAGTTTTAAAATGTAACTTTTAATTCATCTGATTTTCCATTCCACCTAAAATCTGAAAAAGCAGGTCATAAGGAAAATAGTTGAAGAAGAAATGAAGAAATGTAAACATGTAATGTTATATAAATCAGATGACACGTACTACGTCACTGTAAGTACTTCACTGAGAGTTTCACTATGTGGCCTTGTACTGTTGTTGGTGGTTTCTCTAAGTGTTCAAGTCTTCAGAGAAATGCTATTTCATAATTAATTAGAAAAGTTGAATATTCATGTTCAATGAGCATTTGATATTCTAAATGTTTTTGGTCTGCTTGAGGTGAAAACTCTGAAAAAGGTTAACTATAGAAATGTACTAAGACAAAATAGATCAGATATACTTTTTATTTCCCCATCATTTTTTTTTTAAATCTATTCTTCAACGTTTTACCTCTTTGAGCTATTTTAATTTTGTGGAAATGTAAGCAGGAGTAATTAAGTTTGTTGATATACCTCATACTTTGAACTGCAGCAAAACTGTAAACATGACAATATGACAAACCTATGGCACAGATTTGACAAAAATAACTTATATATCCAATAAAAGCTATATCTTAACTGTTCCAATTTTATATGAAACTGTTAATCAACGCCTAAATTAGATAAAACAGGCATTAAGGCATGTTTGACAGGTGTCTCTGGAGCTTTTTCAGGCTGATAGATCTGAATACTGAGGTGCCTCGTCTCTGTCATGCCTTGGTGATGTATGATTGAAGCAGCTGTGTGTACTTTGTTGACAATAAAGAATATAGTTCTTCTTCTTGGCTTGTCATAACTGTAGTATATCTCTCAGGAAGGAATCAATGCATTCGTCAACCTTATTTAATCTCAAACCAATTCAGTGTTAGAGAGGGCTGGGAAGAGAGTGTGTTGTTAGGAGGCACCCCTGTTAGGTGTTCCCCTGTTGGAGTTAGGAAGAACAGCCCTAGGGATCCCTCACCGATGTGAAGAAAGGTGCACCTGGTCCCTGCTGACCATGCAATTCAGACATGAATGTGATGGAAAACTGGGTTTATTTTCCTGCTCCAAATTGTGGTGATCAGGTAAAGGCCTGCTCCACAGGGAACCTCAATCAGCCGCAATCACATTAGTTGCTACCTGTTGAATTCTCTTCCTTCCTCATTTCAGGTCCCTGTACCACCTTCCTTTCCTCCCAGTAAGCAATCCATATCTCTGTACTCTTTCCCATTGGTCCCTGTTTTACCACACTTGTACCCACAAGTGGTATTTCTGACGCCATTAGCTAGGCACTTTTGGCCTTACATGCTATAAGTGGGTGTTACTGTTCTTGCAAGGCCCCACTCCTTGTGGAAGGTCCCTAGCGCTTCCTTGCCGTTATCCCTGAAGTTCAATTGTTTCTCAGGCTGCTCCTCCTTAACCACCAGAGAAGTCCAGCTATTCTTCAAGGTGCTGTTTCTAACTTTTGTCAGCTGCTCACACTATTATTTGTTACATCCAGCAGCATTCCCATGTCATCTCCTATAGTTTGTCACATATTCTTCAGTTAGCTTAGCCTCCGGGCAGGGCCCAGCCAATGACCCAGTTATCTGTCTGCGGCCCTCATGTTGTGAGCTACTGGTAAGCAACCTGAGAGGTGCACCACTTTCTGCACAGCACTAGGCAGAGACCATAATATTGCAATTCTTTTCCATAATTTAATTTCTTTTGCCTCTTTTGAGTCCTTTCAATCTTTCTGTCTCATGTATTCAGCTTTAGGGAAAGCTGATTGTTAACGAGCACTATTCAAGACAAGAAATTGTGTTTTCTTTTTACGTCAATGCAAGAGGCTATCACTATTCTTTTCTTGCATTTATTTTGAATATGATCATTTTTCCTACAAACTGAATACTCTAAGACATGAAAGGTCTTTTCTCTCCCCATTGAAATCCTGAATGACTTAAAAACAACAGCAATAACAACAAAACAATAGCTGTTAGCTGCATAGGATATTGCTCTGTAAGGACTCTTCTGGGAAGAGAGTTTATGGTGCTTGATTCAATAGGTAGGTCTGTCCCCATCAACACAAAAGTCATCCAACAATGATCTCCAAAGCTAAGAGGCCAAGATGGACAGATAAGATGAAATTGAAGCTCTGGTTCTTAACCATTGCATTGCTGAGCCTGGGACGCTTGTGCTGCTACTGAATAAGAGTTTCTACATATATATGTACGTATACATACACACACACACACTTCCCCACCTTCTTTGCATTTGTGAAGTCCACACCCTGTAGGCTTTTAGTTGGTTCATTGGAGACAGGAAAAACTCAGCTCCAGGCTACTGAACAAGCTTTGCCATTTAACACCTGGGTTACTCTTTAATAATATGCCTACTGTTTCCTGTTTATGCCAGCTACTTCTTGGTGAGCTCTTAAAAGTTAAAAGACCAGAGGAAGACAAAGAGAAGATCACCCTGAGTACACCGGTTACTGTAACATCACATCTGGGTACTCGCAACTGAAGATAGTTACAGATTTTCATTAAAAATAAAATATATTTGATTAACACATGAAGTGAAAATTTTTTTTTTTGAGGAAATAGAAATCAAGTTCTAATTTTAAATATGCTGTTTATCAGCCTATTATTCACGATGTATCATAATAAAGATGAAAATTAATGTCAGCAATTTGAGTCTTTATTTATAATGTTTTTTATTTCAATTGAATAAATATAAAGTTTTGTTTCAAATTTTCATTTTAGTTAGGTATTCAGCAGGTAGACATTGAGCTAATCGAGATGAGGAGTCGCTGAAAGGTGATGACTGGAAAAAATTGACAAAGATAAAGACTATGTTAAAATTTTTTTAAGAAAGTGTTTAAGTTTAGCAGATACCAGAAAAAATTTGTTTTGATTTATTCTATACAAATTTCAACCCTGCAGATAGGTAATGCTTGCACTAAAGTAGATGGGACCATCACAGGTGATAGGCAATTTGTAGCAAAAACTATGAGAATATTGTGCTTTTTCAATGAGTAAATAAAATTTAAACTACAATTATTTTAACCATAATAGAATGAATAAATACAGGTATATCAGAGGTAAACGCTTTCTAATATATCTCAGAGAAACATACTTTTCAGTCTCCGTTCACTTGAGAGCAGTAAAAGCAAATTAGAAACCATAATGATGTGGTTTGACTAGGAAACAGTGAATCAGTGTACAGATCACTAATAACAATTACACTAGCAAGTTCTATTTTCCTCTTGGAAATCTTTGGCACAACACTAAAAAAAAATCAAAAACAAACTGAGAATATGATTATTTACCTAAGGCACAAAAATCTTCACATGAGTATGCTTACAGTCATGAGATTTGAAGGAGGTGGACACAACAAATTCTCCAATTAAACTAAATTGTATTGTCCTGGGATAGAGCTGTCCTGTAATAATGTCGAAAATAGAGGCCTTTTCCTAGCTTTCGTTACATTAGGAAGAACAATACCTGAACAAGCTATAGAAGCGTACCCACTAATTTCAGCAAACAGGAAAGTGGTACCTGATGACTATTTTTGGGACGGGCTCTTCAATCCCGTTTTCTCAAGGAACAAAGAATATGGGAAAATACTCAGGAGATTAGAAGAGAAAACCTGTCTGGGTTGCACTGAGCAAATTCGCTTTATCTGCCAGTTCTCACTTGAGAGCCCATTCATCTACTAGGCAGCTAACTCCATGGCAATAGGTTGGGAAATTTACACTGCTGAGCAAGCAATTCTAAAGGAGGAATCATAGGCAGAGATAGTGAGCTCACTTAAAAAGCTGGCTTTCGCCTTTAAAGCATCTCCTGTTGGAACGATGGGAATCAATAACGTCCCATCACAGGACATAGATAGCCTGGTATCAAAAGTTTCTATTGACTTAATAAAATCTAGAATTCGATCATAAAGGTAGAGGAGCATACACAGATGCTGTTGTGCTAGTGTATGTGCTTTCCTCAAAGTTTTTTGATACTGCTGTGCATTGTATTTTTTCTATACCTGATTATTTTGAGTGTGAAATGTTTAAGGGCAAAGCGTCACGTCATGGCCCTATGCGTACATCACCTTACTCAGACATTTTCTGCCCTATGTGTGACATTTCAGTAAAAGACCTGAGAATATATATATTTTTTTAATATTGACTTCAGACATGTAACATGAGTCCTCCAAAATAAACCATAAATTAGGGGATAAGCAAAACTGTCTTAGAAAGATCATTCTAATTACTGAATTCCCTTTTTCTCTTCTTCAGGTATGCTAGACTCATGGAAAAAAAAACAATTAGAACACTCTGAACTGTGCAAGGTACTTAGTTTTACAGTTTTTTATTTTTTTATCTCTTCTCTTTCTCTGCTTTCACTTTTCTTACCTGCCTAAAGCAGTATTCCCTGTTCCTCACAGTCTAACACTGCATAACAATTCAGTTCTACAATTTGCTAACTACCTGGGAGGTTTTCAGGCAAAGCCAACTGTATCTAATTATGCATGAGTGCATGGGCAGAGATGCCTCCACTCAGCGAAACTAGCTGGCTATTTTTGCTGTTTTATCACAGTTTTCTTCACTGGTTAAATACCTGAGTAGCTTCAGCTCAGTTTTCCAGATTCTTTGTTTGCCTGGATGACTTTCAGTATGTTAATCCATTTTATATGAAAGGCTGCTTTCCTCTCTTATTCCTTCTTAAACAAATAGTAACTAAAATACAGATAAGTTAATGCCTTAACTGGGTAGTTTCATTTCTACCTTGCACGAATCCTTGTCTACAGCCTTCTCAGTTGTCTAGGCTTAGGCCTTTGTGGTAACACAGCTGGGTATTAGGCACAGTGTGACAACTGGAATTCAAAGTTCAGCCTATCCTGTATAAATCTGTGGTACGGTCAGGATATTAAATAAAATTTAGGTGGTTTAGACACCAACATCTTGCTATGAGTTTTTTTCTTTTTTCTCCTGAAAATATTTCCAAGACTAGAATTTTCTAATTCAATAAGGGGGGAAAAATCATAGAAGTTAGATAAAGTAATATTAATGAGAAAGATAACTGACTTTTTGAGTATATTGAAGGAGCATGATATTATACAGACCCTGTGTAACCTGTAAAATAAACTAATTTAGAATCATTAACATTAAAGTATTGGATCTCATCTCTCATGAAACGAGTTATGTCATCTTCCTTTGTCAGTATTCACATCTGATATCTCTCTGGGAAATTGGGAGGACAAAATTCAGTCATCTCAAAATTATTATTATTTTTTTTAATAATGTGGGGGATTCTGGAAATACTGATCTTTGATTTCCTTCTCCTTCTGCTCAAATAAATTACAGTCCTTCTTCAATTTCTCTGGAGGCCCAAGACAAGCTTTATTTGTCTTATTTGCCTTAATTTACTTCCTAAATCCATGCATCAATATTAGATAAAAGAGTAGAATTGCTAAAAATGTTGACAAAGAATTAATTCAAGTACAAAAAGCTGATTGGAATTTTTATTATTATTTTTGCTAATGGAAGTTACTTAAAATTGCAGTGACAACCCAATTTATTTCATAGAGATTGGTGCATGATAGGCCTTTTCTGTGCATTTGAACAAAATCCACTTAAACTAGTTCTCTACGTTATTACTAGCCAGTGACATTGTACTTGATTCCAACAGCATCAGTGCAGAACAGAAGGGACATAACTGTAAAATTAAAGTAAACTAACCTTTAATCTTGAATACGCTAGCTGATAGTTTTGTTATATATACACTGTAATTGTTGCAGAGCAAGGGGTTGTTCACTCAGGTGGAATAACAGACAAGGATGAATAGTTCTCTACCATTTATTCTTTCCTCCTCCGAAAATTTTTCACGCACAAGCACCTTCTCAGGCCTTGTAAGCCTCGATTTGCATATTTAACTTTGCAGATACACGTTGTCCATCTTGTTGCTCCTGACGCACCTAGAATTAGACATATGTATAAACATTTGCAGGATAAGCTACACACAATATGGCAAAATATAGTAAGCTCATAGCAGACACAGAGTTTTGCAAGGAGGCTTTCCAGATGTATTTAAGGAAGCTTATGCATAAAGCAAATATGTATATCATGTAAATATAAAACATATAAATATATATTTATTTATAAGATGTCAATTTTACGTTGAAACTGGTGAAAACTAGGTTTAAAAGCATTACTTGTGTCACTGCTCTCTTAGTCCTGCTCCACAGTACCCACAATGCCTGATCTTAACTTTGAGGAAGCATACTGTATGGATCTTCCCTAGAGGGACTGGTCACAGAAGAGCCTAACTTATTGGAGCAATGTTTTGCAGGCCTCCCACTTTCCAGATAGTCAAGGTACAAATCCCGAGATCCTCAGTTCTAGCTGGATGAGTCTTCTAGTTTCATAACACAGAGCATGGAAAAAGTGAGTAGACATGAATACTTTCAGGAATGTAGCATTACGGCTTGGCAGCTGCCCAGATATATTTACTCTTCCCCCCTCCCTCGATGAATTTTCAGTCTAGAAGGCTTTCACTGAGTATGGAGGTTTCTTGCACAATAGTTTTAACAGAAATAATATTCTATTTCAGCTACAGAGACTCTGGAATACCAAATTAACAGTTGTATAGCACAAGCCTTCACAGCCAGAATGAAAAGGACAATTTATACAAAGCTCACAAGGTCTTTTCCTCAGCACTTACCAAATGGGGATCTGAATACAGCTCACACATATAAAGTGAGTTTCCTGTATCAGCCAAACCTTCGAACACATACTTCAGAAGCTATAAGAGTATACCAGCTCTTAGACAGGCACAAAACACCTGTGTGTGTTATCTACAACAAAGAGATATTTGATGAAGCTTAGAAGGAATCAGAAAAAAAACAGTGCAAGCATCTTTACGATAACAGTTCTTAAGTTAAATTCCCCCTGAAATAGTGCAACTTAGCACAAGAATGCACAGTCTAACTACAGGTTGGAGCGCCCCATTCCAAATTTCCTGGCCACTCTCAAAGTAGGCAACTAATAGAGCTCTCTCTAGCTTTAGTCCATGCTCTCAATCACACTAAAAATCTTTTAATAGCTTGCTTTTCATGCTATGCTGCTAGACCAACCATGCCAAGACCAAGGCTGAAAACTCCTTTTCCATCCACGCACACTTTTTTTTTCTTCCATGCAGTTATCCTATTCATCCTCCTGGATCTTGACTCAGATTTCACTGACTATTCTCCAGGCTGGTTACGATATCTCTAGATATCCCTAGGTATCTCTAGGTATCCCTAGATATCTCTCTGCTACAGCCCTCTCTTTTAAGTTTTGATCCAACCACCACCTGTTTTCCACCTTGGAAATTTCAGCTTTTTCTCTTCAGCCATCTAGCTGGATCTCCGCAACGTCTCCAGCAAACTGCAGACGAGTGAGTAACAGTATATGACCCCCAAAGTGCTCTCTCACTCCCTAGAGTCTGCTTAATAGAAGTCTACGTGCTGGACAATCTTTCAGCAGCTTCTCTGTAGTTGTTTTAAAGCCAATATTCTGGAATACTTGCTGTTTCTGAGGTTCATGACTTCCCCTCCCTGCTGTCTACAAAAGGGATATACTCATGTTTATCCATGTCAGAGATTCACACAGTTTTCTACTTACTTGAAAATTAAATAAAGGTAAATGGGGGACTGTGTGGAAAGTTTATAATAAGAATTAGCTGCTTTGTCCTCATGTAAACCTTCAGTCTTTCTGTGGTGTAAGTTCTCTGAGTCACCCTTTCTGTCTGTATACTCTGATTGATAACTGATTGAAGGAGAATTATCTCAGAAGGATGATATTTTCCACCTTTTTCTTAGCTGGTCAGACTGTGTCTTACCATTACTCTGTGCTTTATAATTCCCTTGACTTGTTGTACTACACCTAAGGAAATCTTTGATTTTTTGAACTAGTCAAGGTAATCCAAGCTACAAATAATACAGGCTGTGCAAAGAACACACCAGACCATAACTCTTTGCAAGTGGTTTGGCCTGAACAGCCTTGCTCTGGTTTCTGAAGATTCATTTTATAATCTAATGGTTCACACAAATTCCTTGTCCTAAAAGATTAAACTCCTCATAAACACAGAGAACAGAGATGGAATCATTCCAGGACTTTTCATGATGAAAACTGCTACAAGAGTACTGCACAAGAATATGGAATAGTATTTTCCCTAAGTGACTATTTTCATTATCTATTTTATAGAAAATTAGATTACTTTAAAAAAGTGTTGCTATTGAACTGAAAGCCTGTTAAGTAAAATTTATCCCCAGGTAAGGATTTGGTAAGATTATACAAGAAATAAAACATAAGTATTGCCACAGACTCTTTACGCTATTGCTATAAATACTTTCCATTAATGGAAGAAATGCTCATAGTCTTCTTTCACTCCTACTGTTACAAAGAGTACTATAAAGCAAATTGTAAGTGGTGTTTGCAACTCTTGCAAGAAGTCAGACAAAATAGCAGAAATAATCAGTTGCATTTCAGTCGCATTTTCAAAGCAAATGGCTTATTGAAATATTTAAAGTAAGAAAAGGAAAAAGGAGAGGATCTGTGTGCTGAACAACATATACTGGAACTATCAAAATGGTGGATTCTGCTTCACCCCAGAATGAATATTCTCATATTAAAAGCATTATTAAAGATGAAAGTCAAAATTTCAGTGACCTAATTTCTCACAGCTATCTTAAACCACAAATAATAGTGGTTTCGTCTATTTTAACAAGAATATGAAAGAATAATAAACTGAAGAGCTGGGTATCCATACAGAACTTTGACTCAATTAGATTTTCCAGGGGGTTGGGGTGGGGACAATACCTTCTAGGTGTGTATGTATGTGTGTTTTTAGTTTTGATTTTTTTTTATACACATGTATATATACACACATATATATATGTGTGAGTGTATTTGTGAATGTAAACATGTGTATATACATGCATGTATGCATATGCACATATACATACACACATAGATATGTGTATAAAGCCAAAAAATCTCATCCTTTCACTTAGTCATTTAAAGGAAAACAAGATTTGAAGGGTTTGCTTGGCTGCCCAGGCTGGAGTTACTGGATTCTGAATACTTGTAAAAAGCTACCCTTGATTTTCAGACTGATCACAAAATGAAAAGAGATTGAAAAAAAAGAAATAAATTCAGACACTGCCTAACCCTCCATTAAACAGCAAACATGCACTCTGCCCTACTTATTAATATAAATATTGAAACACTGACAGCATTGGTTTGGGTATAAATGAAAATAAAAACAAACACTTCTAGTCACCTCATCTAGATTGGAGCAGTTAATGTTGACAGGGCAGTACTGGAAATCCCATGTTATTCTATGCTTAAGTCTCTAGGCATCATATTGATTTATTGTTTTCAGATTAAAAAGAGAAAAATGCAAAATAAACATAATATTTATCCACAAATGAGGCACTGTGAATATAAATTTACTTAAATGATATCATCTGGTTATTTATAATGAAAGGGAGTGGAACATGAATCCCATAGAGATGACTTTTTTTCACTCTAGTAATGCTGTTGCTTTACTGGTTGTTTAAAATGTTTTATAAATATTTAAAAGATCTGTGGCTCTGCAATTTGAGGCTTTAAATCTATTTCCTGGTTATATCCAACTGAAATTTCATCCTGTGCTAAGGAAGTAAAAATATGTGAAACAGTTGAAAATGAAATGTAAAGAAAGAGCTCTTAAAGAATCTGTGCATTCAGGTGTATGAACAATTTGCACATCCCATAGCACACCTCCGTAAGGCAACAAGGTCCCTTGAGACTATATTAGTTGTGTAATATGTGATATAGTACCACATAATTCATCACAACTCCCACTTGAGTGCAAAACAAACCTGCTTTTTTAATCATCTAGAAGATCCCGTCACAAGTTCGAAGCACCATCCCCACAGTGTTAAAAACAAATAATAATAAAAAAGCCAAATCCCACACCATTAAAATTCTCCTAAAATGGATGAATGTCTTGACTGTAGCCAGAGCCTGCACCAGCACGCGACTACCCTCACCTACAACATGTGTTGTCAAAGATCCTGCACTTGTCACTGTAGTCGTGAAATGTTCCCTTAGTTTCACAGAAAAGTTGTCTGCCTGATATATGGGCCATGGCTGAGCAGTTTCATCTGTGATTTCATCTTTGTTATTGCCAACAGCATCATCAAGGGGAAGCACCGCTAGCCCGCTTGCCTCTTCTCGACAGTGAGTTTAGCTATATGGCAACTGAGGATTGATGAAGATTAACTTTCTTCTGTCAGGTATGAGGAATAATTTTATGCCTCTGCACTGACTGCAACAAATAAACAAGCAGACAACCCCTCCCCCGCCCCCATCATTACATATAGTCAGTTCTGTGCATAAAAAAAAAAATAAATAAAATAAACTGAGACAGCTGGTGATACATTTCAAAAGTAGGGATTATCCATCCGGCTTTCGATAAACAGTATGACTAAAGCCCAGCTCAGCCCCAGCAGGTTATCTGAAGCAAGACTCAGGTCTTGGACAATAAATACTGCTTTCTGCTCTGTTTTCTACTGCTTGTTTCCCAAACCCTGGCACCACTTTCTGATTTGCAATGAAATCTGACTACCTATGTGCACGGGAAGTGGTGAAAAGTTACAGCTGTGACATATCACTGCTCAAAACACCTTCAGACATTGTCCCGAGATCCACCGAAAATACACTGATGAAACCAGGCACAAAGTTCAGTTCTGTAAAAGAACAAAAATAACAGAAGACATGGAAAGTGAGACTACAACAAGCAGAGAACTACACACAGCTACATTTAAATGTCATTTCACGGAAGAGATAGGAATTTAAAATCAGCAGTTAAATCACTGAAACGTGACATAGAAGCAACAGAAGACATCATAATAATATCAGCTGCATTGCAGTTCTTATTGTTTTCTACATTTGAATAATCCCTGGTGTGTTGATTTCATGATTTTTTTTCAAATACAGATTCCAAAATATAACCATATATCAGTCGGAACGTGCCTGAATTTGTACAGATTGTTTAAGAAGAGCGTCAGTTGTTTGAGTTTTCAGTAGGTTTTCCTACCTATCAATCCCGAGGCAAGTCTGACACATCGCATAACGAAAATAAAACTAAATGTTAGAAAAGCTTCAGAGAGTAGCAGCTCCAACCAGAGAAGCAGATTAATTCTGAAACCTCAGACTATAGAACGTCATTTACAAAAGTAACTAAAGAAAAATGCCACATGAGGATATACCACTCACCAGCTGGAGATAGATCTGAAGATAGTAATTGCTATTTTACAAGGGAGAAGGTTGAAAAAAACGTTCTGTGCTGGTATATCTCAAACTCAGCAAGCAAAAACTATGACTCCACATCACTAATTACTTGTGAAAATTCTGGCTACAATTAACATTCGCTCATGTTTCGTGGAATACAAGAGGCAAACCTCTTTTGTGTGTGTGTGTGTGTGTGTGTGTGTGTGAGTGTGAATCCCTCCTTCAGGAGGGACAGACGTTCCTCCTAAGTGCAATCCAATGCTGTGGGAGGATTTTTATCTCAAGATTCTTCAGAATTCTCATTTTGTAAATTTCAGTGCAGTTCAATTTCAAAGTAGGTTAAGAGATTCAAGCTTCTCTTACCTCTCATAAATGAGATATGGCGTTTTGATAACTAATAAATGGACGAAAGATGCCACTCTCTTTTATATTAGAGTAAGCTTAGGATAATCCCATAAAAGTAATTTTAGTGTCACTGAAGTGACACAAGGAGTTGAATTTAATCAGTTTTAATAGCATTATTCCATTATAACTTAAGAGTCTAAAATCTTGGGAGAGTATTGAAAGTGATAATATATAGATACAATTACAGCCATCAACAAACCCACAGACAAAAACAAAAATAAAACAAATCAAAAGAAAATGACAACAACAAAAACAGTGTAGACAGAAAGAAAGGATGAGGCAGCAGGAAAGCAGTTCATTATGTTTCCATCAAAGGCAGCCTGTTACCTCTTCAGACTTTTTCAAACAATAATGCTATCTGAACACAGTATCTCTGCAGGTGCCACAGGGGGAAGGTTGTTTTCTATTGTCATTTACTGATACCGGGGCACCATACCTGCAAAACTTGCATGGACCAGAACAGTACTGTTTTATCCTGATAACTTTAAGAACAGGGCACAAAACTTTTTTTGGGGATAAGCTTTTATGAAAAAGACAATTAACAGCATCCAAAAGGGCAATATTCATTTATGCTTATGTTTTCACTTTTGTAGAGCCATCCTGAACTAGTGCATACCCTTCTTCCCTTTATCCCCCACCAACAAACCTTTAAAATTAATTATTGTAGCACATCTCACCTTTCCCAACTGGTTCATTACGGGAAAATAACTTTGCGGTATAAGTCAACCAGAATGTTTTTGAGTACCTAATGTAATTTGACTATACAATTTAGAGTATATAAAAGTATATTAGTCGTAGTTACGCTACAGTCAGGACTATGTTGGGATAGTCTTTCTAACAGAAAACAACTAAGGGTGTGGGAGGTATGTAAGGCTCTGTCAATTCAAAATAAAGTCCATCTAAACCGGTATCCGGTTTCTGATATTTTGTTCTAGCCAACAGCAGATATCAGGGAAGGACATCAGAGCAAGGCAAGAAGATAATGATAATTTTTCTGGAACATTCTCACAAACGTCAAGGATTTGAAGCTCAGAAACTTCCCAAACTAAAGATATTATCTTTGTAATTGACAGCCAGAAATGTTTTTTCTTCTATTAAATTGTTTGGTCATTTTTTGAATCTATGTAAACTTTAGCCCCCACAGAGCTTACAGCAAGTAGTTCTTCAACTAACTGGATGTTGTGGAAGGATGCACTTCCTCGCTATTTGAATTTCATATGCCATCTGGTAGTTTCACTTTATGTCCCGCCCGTAGTTCTTACCGAGAATTACTCTAAATTGCTTAGATCAATTTTATCAGTACCAACCCATGAAAATAAGAGGAGAAAATAATTTTGTAACTGAAATGGTAGAAACTGACTAAAAATCTAGGCCCTGATTGTTCTTTAATGTCTAAAAAGACTTATGGAAAAAATGTATGTTTATATATTGATGATCCTAAACTCTGCAATGACGATTATTACTCACAAAAGTCTGCATTAACACACATTCATTAGCTCTGAGCTTTTGTGGTTTGTCTAACGTGGAAAATAGCTCTGACAGCAAGAGGAGCAAATGTATGAGGCAATTTTCCAGATTGTTCTTGATTCAGCTAACATTTGCATTGCTAGAAAGAGTGACCACAGCTTCCATAATGTCCTCTAGGCAGTAAAGAAGCTGTTGCGGGACTGTGGAACAGCTGAGCAGAAGTTACGCCGCATGTCTTACACTTTGAGAGAGAAGAAACTCAACATCTGTGAGAAGTATAGTAGTGACTAGAGTACTGTTTGTGGATCAGATAAAGCCTGTTCAATTCTAAGCTTTCTCACCGTGCTGGGTAGAATATTTTACCTCTCCAAGCCTCAGTTTCTACACACTCTACCTATTTATTTAGGCTCTAATCTCTTTAGAGAAGGCATGCTTTCTTAACTCGTGTCTGTTCAGTGCCAGTTTCAATAATTTATTTGTTAAGATTTAGGCCAGCTGCTCTCAGATTTTTTTTCTTTTTTTTCTTTTTCTTTTTCTTTTTTCTTTCTTTTTTTTTTCTGCTGCTATCCGGAAATATTAAAACAAACAATCTGAAGAAAAGAGAATACTGCAACTTGGTATTTTCAAAATTGCTAGCTTATTCATTATTTCATTCAGGGAAGGTTGTTCTTCCCTGATAAAAATAAATTCACAAGAAGCTAGTTGTAAAATTAAGGTATTATGCAGCCTGAAGAAGGTGTGTGCATAATGAAACTATTAATAGGTTGTTAAGTGTTCATTATTTTGCCTGTTTATCAGCTGTGACCCTCCTTCTTCAGCAGCAATACTTGACTACAAGACCGTGAGCAGTCTTGCATGCTCTTTGTGCAGCCTGTGCAAGAAGGAAGGCCAAAGCCTATGCTTTTTTTACATGCTGGGGAGCTCTGCAAACTCATACCTCACATCCCAAAAAAGTCAATAGATCAGCTGGTAGCCCAAATGTTCACATTTCTTTCAAACTCCCCAGTCTTACTTTTGTTTATTCTCATGATTAAGTTGGGAACACTGCTGATTTTACTGATTCTGCACAAGATCAGCAATGCACCTATATAAAGGCCAGTAAAATCAGGCAGGAATATTCCTTCAGGGTGATTTTCTACCTTGGTTCTTCAGTGCTCTCCAAAAGGGAGATCAGCTTTCTGGACCCAGGCATCAGTGTCATGGTTTGAACTCTGTCAGTGCATGGAAAGTTTCATCAAAACCACAATACAGAGGGAGAAAAGTGGCACCAGCTCCAAGGATCTCTCCAAATGGACTACCAAATGGATGTCACAGCTCAAGCCCTATCATCTCTTCTGTCATGCAGGAGGATGATTACAGCTCTGTCATAGTCCAGTGAGGAGTAAGCATAACTTTAGAAGAAAGTAAGGATATGCAGAGAATGCCAGGAAGGAACCCAAAACAGATACTCAAGACTCTGACTTGGTTACCATGCTGACCTAGAAAGTCAGCCTCTGATTGATTTGAAAATAGTTCAGCGAATTTAAGATTATTACGGAATTTTTGTATTACTGTATTATCACTACAGTAATTACTGCAGTATTGTTCTTATGTTACTGTATTACTGCAAAACAAGTGTATGAAATTACTCTTTTTACAGTTACATGGAAGGCTCTAATTCTTCTCAAGCATTAAGTTTTGTTTGCACTTTCCAGCTAAGCATTTTGCTTAAACAACAGATTTCAAACTTAGAATGTGCATGAAGAACTCCAACAGAGATATTACTGACTTCGACACAATTCATTAAAAGCTGTATTTTAGTAAAGTTAATAAAGAGAGAAATCTGGAAAATCTGAATCTTTTCCAGACTTGGAGCCAGAGATATTTCCCTCCCAAATCCAGAGCAACGAAAGATTTCTCTTATCCTATTTACTTTCTTATATAAAACTACCTGTTTCCTAAAAGAAGTCAAATAGGAGAAAGGAAAATAAAGCCGAAAGACCAGTTGCCTGTGCTCAAGGTGTCTTTATATCTACGTAGCACAATTATAATGCATTAACTGTTTTGCTATTCAAAATGCATTAGAATCTAGTAGGTCACTCTATATAATTAATACAGTGGTCTAATTCATAATTTCTTGAACACGGCATCCCTGGATGCGTGCCTTGTTTGCATCCTACTTGCAATGAAGTGTCTGGTATCTGTTTTTGTTTAATTGTCAAATGTTATCAAAGGCCTATAAAACACAGTATATTGCCATAACTGACCATGAAAAGCAGGTGATCATGATCTATAAATCACTATCCTCACGATTGATATTACAGTCTGTGGGAAATGATCAGGAGCCAACAACAAGCAGAAATTGCAAGGAATGGCTGTGTTTAAAGTGTCGAATCCATTGTAAAAAACAATGCCACAAAACAAAAAGCATACCAGACTCTGGTCTCTCTTTGGGTCTTAGGGACTTGACTCTTAGCAAGAAAAAGGCTTCCTTTTCCAGTCCGAGCAAGGAAAGTAACATGGTGCCTATGTTTCTCAGTTTCTGAGTTTCTGGCGGTTGACAGTCCCACAGGATTAGGTAATTCTAAGACACTTTTCTTTTCAAGGAAAAAAAAGTATGGCCGTCAAGGTATCATTTTTGAAATCAAATAGAGATACCTGGTGCATTTTTTGCACATTAGTAAAGTGAAATTATAATCTCCAGTACTAAATGTATTGAGAATACTGAGTAACAATGTATAATATTCTGAATATGAACTGGTGGTATCTTCTAAACTAACTGTTCCCTAGGAATAAATTACCCTCTTAAAAACTTCATTTACAACTTTGAAAGTGACTGTCCGGTGAGGGTAGATTTTAAGCTCCCACGTTTATTCCATTTGCTTAATAGTATTTTGAGTACCTTTAAATGATGATCCAACATAAAATGATCATTTGTTCCCATCTTCTCCATCAGCCACTCTGCAATGAGGCAGGCAAAAGTCAGGGGACCAACTCTGCATGACAGCAGCTTCAAGAGGGAGGAAATGAAAATGGCTATGTGGATGGGAGGGTTTTCCTTTGACAGTATCTGATATGGGTACTCCAGCAGCATGTGATCCTTTGCAGCAGCTTCTGCTGAGGGGTGCACGCAAAGTGAGTGAGAAGCCTTCACTGCATACCTCATTCAGACACAAATGCTATGCAGGATGGTGTCAGTAATATTCAAAGTGTCCAGACATACATGGATAGAAAATCTGATTTGAGGAAAATCTGAAAACACAGTGACTTAAAATCTCAAGGTTTCCATGATTCACTTGCTTCTGGAGACATTGGTCAGGTGTTACAGCAATCTGCTGGATACTTACCATGGAAAAAAGTAAAAGTGCAATAAGAATGACCACAAAGGTTGCCCATGGACCAAGTATAGACTTTCCAGGAATCACCATGGCCCTGGGTTTGTTTTTTATTAGAGTATTCAGGTGCCAAAGGTTCAGTATTTCGTTTCTGCTGCCTATGCAAAGCAGTCCAGCCTTTTTCTTTAAGGAGCTGAAAGTGAGTTATTTCAACATAAGTGAGTTTCACCTTCACAGCTTCCTCGGGGCTACAGCTATCATGATGTTAAACACAAAATGTGACACTAGTTACTTGGGGTTTTTTTTGCCTGAGTTATTGTCCTCATCTGCCCTTTGATGTGAACAAAGAAAGCTTAGAAAAAGGGTCTGAAAGAGTAAATGCAGAGAAACAGCCACAAAGTAAATTCTGCAAAGTCAGGGTCAGTAAAGATAATTATCTACCAGTTACAAGTAAATCGCTTTTGTTAATATTATTCTTTAAGTAAGAAACAACTGCTGCTTCCAATATAAGCTTTATTACGAATAAGTATTTCTGGTAAAAAATATCATCCGGGTAAGTGGGAAGGGGAGTGGGGGAGGTGGGTTATTATACTAGTTTAAAAAATTCATATAGTTACATATTTTGCATTCTAGTGAAAATTTTAGTTTATAAGTTTACATAAAAATACAATAGGTAAAATTACCATGAAACAATTTAAGGCATCTGCTCTGGGTCAGGTCAAACATAGCAAGATAATTCTCAATAAAAATGTCTATCTAATTTGTTTCTAATTAAAAAAATATATACATAAGAAATGCCACAATTTAATCAAGGTTTTCCACCCTCCCCCCCAAATTTGCTAATTTTCAGAAGACAGCCTTTTCACAGGATCCTGTACCAAAAAGAAAAGATTACTTTCTAAAGAGAAGTGAAGCTTTATCACTTCTGAAGTGAAATCTTCCATCCTTCTGAAATCCACTCATTCTTTCAGCATGTTTCTTCAATTGTAGAGACATAAAAAGAGTCGAAAAGTTTTCAAGGTGACTTCATTAACCAGATACACTCTTATTATCATACTGAAAATACTGGTTAGGTAAAGAGACACATTTATTTTTCTTCTTAATGCCTATTTGATTTGCAAAATTTCATTATATGCTTCCTTAAAATGGTGTTCTTGGCAAAATCATTTCTTCCTTACTGATTTTAAGTTTGAATATCACAATTTTAATTCAAATTATTGGTCAATATCTTTGTTAGGAATTCACCATTTCTACTGTTAGGATGGGGCTAATCAAGTCCTGTCTAGATCATTAGCATTCTACTAGATTGCCACTAACCAACACAGCTATTCCAGTGTCATATTTGTTGATAGTTCTCATCACTTCATTATAAGTTCTTTTCTTTCATTTGCATGCCTTTATAGGTTTACAAATTTAAATGCATTGATACTGGAATCAACACTTTCAAGGTTATCATCATTTGCGTATTATGGACTATATTTCCTAAACACAGAGAAGAAGATGAAATGAAGAGGATGAGAACAGCTTACACAAAGAACAGAGCTTGAAAGAAGTGGACGCCTTTCTCGTTCTCATGCCTGTGCAAGTGGACCATGACCACCTACCTATTCCAACAGGAAACAGCCTAGTCTGAAGATCACTGAAATCTGTAAGGCTTTCGTGTTACAAACAGGATCTCTGAGATCCCACGTAAGAGATTGCTCTCAGATTATTCAACAGAAATTAGTTATCAACATTATACTGTACAGCATTATTAAAACCCTAGGGCTAAGTTGTTAACATCAGATTCAAAAGATCAATTTAGTCAATATAAATGTTAATACTTCCACCTCTTTGAAAGCTCAGTGTGTCCTAGGAACTATGCATGGAGTATGCTACAAACAAAAAAATCTTTGTTTGGTAGAGGCTTTTTAAAAGTAGATTGTGTGGAGCTGGAGCAACTGTTAAGCAATATTTCATTCAAAATACCCAGTGCAGCAAGATAGATTACATGGCTATTATGATCATGAAAACAATAGTTTCAGCTTCAGATCTCTCTCACCCACCTGATATTTACCTGCTATGGGAAAAGCAGATCTTCACCGTACCTCCAGATCAGTGCAGGATTACCTGTCACAAACGTGGCTGTCGTTTCTCTTGCTCTCCTTGTTTCCTGCCACCAAATGATGGCAAGATGTTTCAGACTCCCATTTTGCAGGACCCCTCTTTTTCACCTCTGTTATGATCTGTGGGCTTAGTCTGAGATATCCTTTACTTCTGGATGAATCACTGCGGAGAAAATGATTCTGCAATTTCGTTCCAGAAGAACTCTCCAAGAACTCTCCTTCATTTCGATGAACATGATCATTACAAACTGTTCGTCAGTCACTGCTAGAAGGAGCACTAGGAAAGCTAATGTCAGCGTTGTCCAAGGTGCTTCAAAAATGGAGCAGAAGAGATCTCAAAACAAAGGTCCCCAGACCAAAGATTCCCAGTGTAGCAGCAGACAGACATGCCCTGATAAAAAACAGTGAATTCAACTTGAGCTCTACACAGGGACAACATTAGTTAAAATCTGAGGACAAATATTAGCACTAATTTTAGGCTATTTGATTTGAGAGATTTTTTATTTTTTCCTTAGGAAGAAAACAAAGAATCAAATAATCAGCCAAAAAATATGAGTATCAAGCTTACGTACCTATTTAAAACAAAATACAATCTATTTCATGAAAGCAGTTGATAAGATTTCTGATTTGTCCCTTATTTACCAAAAAATGAATTTTAAATTAAATATACTTGAGTAGCTTTTGTAGGAAAAGGTACACAAATACAATAAATCAAAGACATAAAGAAACTGATGCACTTTATGAATCAAAAAGTTAATAGAGGAGGAAGTTGCTAGCACTCTAAGGCCAAGAAAGGGTTCATCTAAAAGCCAAAGATAAGATTTAAATACTAGACCTTCACCAGGCCTTCCAGGTTTTTTAATCTTTCATGTCAACTGAAATCATCACTTGCTCTCTGACATTCAGACATAGATAACAGTTTTATTTCAGTTAGTCCAATGTGTTGCAGCATTTAGTGTGGCAGTTTTGTTGCAGCCCCTTGACAGAAACAAGTCAGCATAAATATTTTTTCAGGATGCTAGAATTAATATAATTGTGGTTTGATTCAGCCATCGAACTGAGTTTAGCAAATAAGTTATAGCTAATTTTCAACTTTGTAACAAATCAGCAATTCAGTCACTTCTCAGAATTATCTCCTGCAAAAGCCATTAAATGAAATTCCATATGCCTTTTCTGTTCTGGATGTATTTCTTATCCTACATACATATAACATACAAGGTAACCTGAGACACAAAAAAAGAAGAAATGGAAAACACAGCCCTTCCTCTGCTAACGATGAAAAAAAATGCTTTCTAGCAGAGATTAGATCTATAAATTCCACAGCATACTTTAGTATATACTACCTTTCCATCTTACCACACACTGGATTAACATTTAAGATAGGGATCAAGAGCTATTTTAAACGAAAAGGAGCTAAAAGTGATTGAGAAAAGAAATGTGCGTAGTTATTCATTCAAAACAAATGAAAACCAGATCCCATTCATATTTTTAAACAAAGTGTACTACTTCACAGTCTTCTAAAAATTTAAAATCTTGTAAACAGCTTAGCCTTTTCTTTTTTATGTGCCATTTTCAGATCAAAAACAAGAAGAAAAAATAAATAATCAGGGAAAATCAAGGTTTTGCGAAGCCTAATTCAGTTTTTGGGCTCTAGCTGAATACTGTGAAACCTCACTGAAAAATAACTTAAACGTGTAATGAAGCAGAAGGCACCATTTTTGTTTCAGGATAATCTGAGGATTTCAAACTGTATCTGTGTCCTTCCATGCAGATAGGGGGGAGAAGCATTATTAAAAGACTAGTCTAGGAAGGAAAAACACTTGCTCCATCCTTAAAGACAACAGTTTTCATTCTAAATATCTCTTATTAAAGTAAAATAGGAAGAAAAAAAAAAGGTTTCAAACACAAAGAATAAAGGTAAGTTATTTCCTTTAAAAAAATCTGTTCAGCCTCGCCACATAGCTCCAATTTCATTTAAGTGTATAAACTATGCTGACTAACATCTCTTGAAGCTGATGTCTTCCACATACATACAAACCAAAGACATGAGGTACCAATAGTAAGGACACTGTCCAGCCTTTGCCCTGGAGAAAGCAAACTTGAAAAAGAGAGAGCACTTGCTGCCCATTCCCAAGCTTTGAGTTCTGTTACAAAGGATTATTAAGAAAATTTAATTCCAGTTTCACTAAAATTCTCAGTTTTGAAAGACATGATGAATTAGTGATTGCATATGCAAAAACTTATCCCAGCTATTTTTCTGAGCTACCTCCTCTTTTGCTTTTTGAGAGAAGCTTAACCCTGATTCTTCCTCTTTGGGAGTTCAAATACTTTGAAGGCTGAATTTAAAATCTGAGTGTTTCAGATTTGGCCTATGAAAGACTATTTTTGTTTTAATAACTGGATTCTAGCCGCCATCGTATTTAAATATACATGTCATAAGCATACCTGCATGTACTGTTTCAAGGAATACTCAGAAGATTGGATGAAAAAGACTGTATTGAATTTTCTTTTCTCCTGAGAGGACATACAGTCAGTGCTAATAGCAATCTTGCCTAATAGACAGCAACAGATAATGTCTGTTTTCTTTATACAGTGAACATTACCACTAAAGGCATTCAAAACATTATACATCTTACTTTCTAAAGGCTGGAAGAATAATAAGAAGTTCCATATAGGAGTAGCTATCTACGTATCCACCACTCAGTTCCTTATATTTCATTTTTATTTTCAAAATATAAAGAGCTAGGGAAAGAAACAAAGAATAATTTTATCTAGTGTGAAGAAACTCTTCCCCATACCACCGTTACTGCACTATTCCTTGCCCTTTTTCTTTCACTTTCTAACCCTTGGGAAATAGAAAGCAAGACTTTATTTTCTCTTATCAAATTTTCTGACTGTCCTATCCTGCAAAAGAAGCTGTATGTTTATTTTGTTTGACTTCTCCCTTGCTTCCTGAACCTCCTTCTTTACTGTGAAAAATAATTTTATTTGAAAAGGGAAAACAAGGCTAGAAATAATACACCCAAGAACTTTTAAAAGTCCTGCTTGGCGCGTATGGGACTTTTAGCTTTCAAAAAATAGAAATCTCCCCCTCGACAAATATTGTTGGCAGCACAAATACGTACTTTCAAACCACAGGAAAGATCACAGTTCTTACTTCTAAGAGCTTCCAAAATGCAAAGCTGGTCCCAAGCAGAAAGCTGGAAAGCTCTCAGGCTTGTCTGTCTAAGGAAAGCTGATCTTGACTGTAGGTATATGTGTCACAGACCACGAGCTGACCGGAACTCGCTATAGTTCATACACAAGATAATTTGAACGGTGGGCTATTCTAGATTGTAAACTCACAAGCTTTATGTGTATAGAACAGAAGATGAATTCACCATTAACTAAACCTTCCTTGGTAATATTTCTGTGTTCTCTCACCCAGCCAGTAATGCCTTTCAAATCTGCTCAAAGTATTTGGTTCCTTACTTTGCCTCATTTAGCCAAGATGGTAAAGATAAAATACATGAATCAGGCAGCTCAGCCAGCTAGAATACCTGAATTATCTCTGCATATCCCACAGTGAGGTGCTGTAACAATAATTAAACACAGTAGTTTTATCATCTGGAATTTTCAGCCCTAAGATAACACAGTAGACCTTCCCATTTGATCTTTAAAGCTACTGATATGACTCTGCCCTGGGTTTAATGGTAGGATACTGGTGGCAAAAGGGAAAATAAGGTATTTGTTACAGCGGCCAAGGGAATAGAGGCATGAGTGGTTATTATTGTGGTGTATAATGTCTTGCCAGAAAAAGCAACTGGTTAGCCTTTCCATTCTTAATTTTTGTCCTTTACTTTGTTATTGAAAAGAGCACACTATTGGCACAAAAGGTAAAAAACATGTTAATTCTGCAGCCGGGGAATATACCACATACCATGTTTACACCTTAATTCTCAGAGTAAATATCTTTACAAAGGCAAACTGTTCCTAATATAATTTCTGTGATAAGGAATGATTTGCACAAACAAATTTTCTTTTTTTCTAAGGAAATATAGTGTTCTGAAATTAATGGTGCACATGTACAAAGAAAGTATATATTTCATTTCACATTGGGTATTCATTGTCCGCAGAGTAATGTATATAAAGTAGGCAAGGTATCTGCTGAGTGAGTCTAGACATTGAGCGACTGTGATTTGCATTCAAAAAAGAAAGAGACTATATTTTAACCAAATGCATTTGCTTCAAGACTTACATTTACACAAGCTTTAGGTAAAAATATATTTTAAGGTAAGGGACTATCATATTTATTAGGGAACTTGATGTATAACAATGTTGTTTTAACAGCATATGGAACTAAAACACCTGTATACATATGCCTAATTCTCCTCAGCCATTAATAGCGCTTTATCATCTCATGGGACACTGGTGGTTCAGCACCTTGTCATACAATCACAATTCCAAGGCAACAGAAAATGAAAACTTAACTGAAAGAAGAAAAAAATATATATTGTTCAAAGTAGATGAAAAGACCATTTGGAACAGTGACTGTCTTCTACCTTCAAAAATATAGCTTTATATTTTGACATCAGGAAACAGGATATCAGACCTATTTAGTAAGCATTGTTTAGCCACAGATAGTTCTACATATCCTAATACTGCTGTTAAAGCCTCTGCTTAGAAGGGAAACCAGATACAGTCATAGCATCAAGGACTGCTGACACACTGCAGGTCCCAGGATATCTAGCTAAAAATGGACCTGCACTTTCCTCTCTGCCCCCTCCACCCTCCCCCTAAAAGTTTTCTATTTAAGTCTCCTGGAATTTAAACTCTTGAATAATGTACAAGTTAGAAGCTGTGCTTACAGAGATGAGTAAACTGTAGGAAAAAGATCAGACACGGATAGCTAGGATGCGGTTGGCTAAATATAGCCTTTCAGAAGATACTCCAGAAGACACTCTTCAAAGGATGTATTTCTAACTAATACGCTCCTGTGTACAGTAGTCGTTACGGACTCCATAACACTTCCACACCTTTTTAACGGGTAGCTGGACCAGCGACCATAATAACTAAACTCAAAGGTAAATTTAAACGCTATAGCCCAAGTGTTTTTTATCTGCATTCCCATAGTGTGCCAGTGGGAAGGTCCACTGCATTATCTCAAGGGTGAAAATTCCAGATGATATGACTATTTTGCTTAATTATTATTAGAGTGCAGTAGATACCTCACCTACTTTATATAGAGTGCCCCTGCAGCCAGGGTTTAAAGTACCATATCTTTAAGAAGGGTCAAGCTTGAGATACCTCATTGTGACAGGAGCTTCAGCAAGTTCAGGTTCACATTTGGATGGAGGATAAAAGACATCTCAAAACTAGGAATGACGTATTGTGAATGACAGTGTTCATAGGTCCTTAACATTAGCAGGAGTCAATAATAGTGATAACTCTGTGTTTGACTATGAGGGAATCTGTGGAAAAAAAAAAATCTGAATAAGGTAAGCAGTGATTCTTTAGAAGGGGAACAACAAATTATAAGAACTCTTTCAATATGTCACCTAATGGATTAAAAGGTACTACAAAAAGCGTAGAGACAGTCTTGAGAGCATTTTGCACTTTTTTCACCCTCCAGAAGCACTACTAGGAATTCGAGCTTATCCCTGAAGCTGGACTCAGCCAATTTTATCAACGGGAAACATATTTTGGTTGTGCATATTAATTTCCTCTCAATGAGCAGTTCTTAAGATGTCCCAGTCTTGGTGGTACAGTTAACAGCTTAATCACACCCTAAATGCTTCTACATACAACTGAAAGTTAGAAATAGTAATTCTGTGCAAAAACAGGCAGCAGAGCCAGAACAGAACTGCAGGCAGAAGTTGCCAGTCTGGCCTCTGCAAAGGGATGAGTTTCCTGCCAACCCTGTTAGTTAAAGGGTACTTTTCTCAAAATTTAGAGAATATTCCCTTCCCACTGAAGTGGAGGAATTAGCAATACAGCTCCCTCAGCTTCTTTGCAAAGGCAGGTGTGGCTGAATCCATAAGGAAGGGAAGAAAAACTGTGAGGAGGTTTTACAGCATAGTTACTGGCAGAGCTAGCATTCTCTCTGTGGCTTTCTGAACCTCAAACTGCCATTTTTGCTTCAGAACTGCCTTCTCAAGAACACAGTTTCTGACCTTCCAGCAACAAAGGTAGGCTGGTCCTGAGCAGTGACTCCCAACACTTTGAACATTAAAATTCCTATCGAAGTGCTATGGTCTTAATTAATGTGAAATAGTGACTCGTCACTTTTCTTTTTTGCCTTTTTTTTTTTAAATGGCATGAAGCTTATTAACTGCAGTTAACCTTTCCAGTTGTAATCTCTGCTCTGGCTGTCACTTTGAGGGAGTGGCTCTGAGCCTCAGCAATTCAGAGATTGATTTATTTAGAAAGCCGCCCAACCTGGTGACATTAACCTTCAGCAACTGAAGCAGGATATCAATTAAACACCCAGATCTCTTTGCACTTTGGAGAGATGATGATAGTTCTGAATTCTGTATGAGCTTAGTCATTAAGTTATTCTGAATATGACTGCATTGATTCAAAATAACAGAATGTAATTCAGAAGCAGCAAGACAAAGCAAAAAAAACCCCAAAAGAACAGTTTCCCTATTTAGTCTAAATTTTTCAGCAGGTTGTTAGACTTGATAAAAGGATCAAATTTGCGAGATGATCAGTGCTCTTTTCTCCCTACTCTATCAACTGGTCTAATAAAAGATTTTACATTTAACTACAGAGCTAACACGCCTTATATTATTGGACCATCATAACTAAGTTAACAATATCACTGAATAGAAGGGGAAAGGAAAGGAAAGGAAAGGGAAGGAAAGGAAAGGGAAGGGAAAAGGAAAGGGAAGGGAAAAGGAAAGGGAAGGGAAAAGAAAAGGGAAGAGAAGAGAAGAAAAGAGAAGAAAATTGAAAATATTATCTCCAGATAAATCATTTCTCAAAACACTTTAACAGTTCTTTTTTAATGGTTTTCTCAGTTATCAAATGATTATTAGAAGAGGAAGGAAAAAAAAAAAAAAAGCAGTGTTAGCACAACAACAAAAGCTCTCCTTGCTCCCTGCCTGACAAGAAGTTGAATGGAGTGGATATTAGGTATGTGTGCCAAGTATGGATCATGTGCATAGGGGAAAGGACTAAAAATTTATCAGAATTATTTTTCTTCTTTAATTCTATAACAAAAGGGTAAAATCATCCAAGAGCAAACCCAAGATAGTATCTAAACAAAGCCTAAGAGAAAAATATGTTGTTCTTATCTTGATTTTGCAGGCACATCTTGGAAGGATGGAGGAACTTCTTGTGGGGAAACACCAAAATACTTAATATTCTAAAGAAATACTGAACAATGGTCAAAGACTAAGCAGGAGAATTATTATCTCTCATCAGCTTAATCAGTAGTGTCCCCAAAGGGTTATTATCTCAAATTTTCAATTTATGTCTATCTACCTATCTATCTGTAATTTTATTGCCATGACAGAATGCGCTCATGTGATTGCAAATTCTAGTGGCAAATGACGGTAGCCTCCACAGAGCATTTCCAAACTCTTACTCTTCATTTGTTTGAAATGCATTATCCTGAATAAGGCTGAGGAAAGTTTTAACTATTAAAAAGGTCTTTTCCTTTCCTGTAGAATATCCCATTTCCCTTTCTTCAATCAGTTAAATGTTTTAAAATTATTCAACAGCAGAAATTTCGTATTTCTAGTTCTTCAGAAAATTTTACATGAAGTGATATGTTGACGGTGCAATTTGTACCTAAAAATGTCTTTTCAATGCAGCAGTTTGAGGTGGATGCTCCCTGTCACTACTAATAATCATCTTTGGGAGGAAAACCAAAACTTAAGACAACTAAATCCTCCAGCCACAATTCATTAACAATTTATTAATTCATTAAGGATTTCTATGCTATGCCCTCAACTTCACTCCACGCAGCCCATCAACCATAGATGCCGTGCACCTTAGCAGGGATCTGTTTAATTTAGAAATAAGCTATTTGAGTCTGGCTACAATGAAATAAGATAAGAAATACAGGTTTTATGTGTGGAATTTTATCTTTAATTCCAGGGCTTCTTCAGACTTCTGGAGTATATTATCATCCTACATTAATTAGACTTTTCTAAATCAATAATTATCTTTTCAGAGCCGGAAGCATTTAGATAGGGGCGATAGTCATGTGGTAAATCCTTCCAACATCAGTGTCCCCTTCTGGCATAAAAATTGTCTCTGCCACAAGTAGTAACAGATGTTCAGGGTTTTGCAGTTCTAATTCAAAATGAACAAAAGACTAAGACATTCTGGTTGCAACATTTTAGCTCCTATCAATCAGTCTTATTTACACATAGAGAGAACATAGATAGTCAAGGAGAAATCAGAGTTTTTTTCTTCCTACAAAAATATTAGCAATAGGCTTCATCTCAGTAAGAGGTTCCAAATAGAGACCAACAGAGGGAACAAGCTGTTCTGGCTGAACATGGTCTCCACATGACGACATATTCAATCACGCACCAGCAAAGGGAACCTGGAAAAAAATCTGGAACAGTACTGTGTTCATCATAACAGCACCTATGATGTCTAAGAGGAGTTTTAAGATATATACTGGGGAAACGGAAAGAATAGTCAGCCCAACTAATAGACACTCATCTGTTGCCCATGGGTGGTAGAAAGTGCTACTTTTTCATGATAGCTAATGTGTCATGAACCTGTCTGCACCTGGAGGAAAGCAGCTGCAACCTATGATTAATTTCTAAGCGTGTGTTATTGCTTATAGCAGTGAAATAATTATTTGTCAAGAAATAAGTGTTTGTCAAATATTTTTCATTTGTGAAGTTTAAACGAGTATGTGTCAATGTTTAATGGAAAGAAAATAAACATTTTTGTTAAATGTCAGTGATTAAGGCAGTTGAGGTAAATATCTGTTGGTGGTCAGGTAGTAAAAAGCATATACACAAATGCGTTTGCACAAAATTGTTCAGTCGTCAGACGTCTTCCACTAAATCGTTTCTGTATTGGGTAGCTGTCTTATTGGTCTCCAATTAGCCATATTAATGTGGGAGTTAATGGAAGATAACTCACACAGCTGTCAAAATGTACTGCCTTTTGTCAGTATGTCATTGACTACGTGGAAAATTGAAGCTGGATGAAGGTTTTCACTGTGTGCAGGGTCTGATTATCTAACTGATGAACAGTTTCTACTCACTGCTTTGGGCAGGACTATTTATTTTATTTAATTTTGATCCATGTTCCTGCTCAGGAATAGATGGAAAACATCCTACATGTGCAGCCACAACTCAGTTCTGCAGTTATCCTGAGACCTCCAGGGCTCCTGCAGACAGAACTATCCAGAAAGCAGCGTGTGTTTTGGGTTTTAGAGGATTGCAACTGAAAGTTTTCACGACCTGTCAGATGTGTGTTTGTGAATCTATTCCAATGAGTTTACCCATCCCCCATAAACAGAAACATACTTTTCCCTTTGAACTCAAATGCCATTAATTTTGAGTGCTTGCCTGCAACTCTTCCTTTAACACTATTTTTGAATTTGGAATTCCTATAAATGACCAGCACATTGAAAAGTAATGCAGCCTAAAGGGTGAATGCTATATGCATATGTATATACATATATACATATGTATATATGTGTATATACATATGTATACTGTGTTTTGTTTTATAGAATCTTCCCTACACCTCCTCCAGTTTAGCTGAGAGATATGAACATATCAAGTCCTAATTGCTCCATGGACTATGACAGTCCCTATATTCTGTCTAGAAGACTTTCCGTATGTTGAGAACCTCTAGCTTAATACCCCTCTGGGAGGTGAAAGAAAGAGTGTAAAACTGACAGTATTGTAGAGGCAAGAGCAGGTGAAATTTCTCTTTACCTAGACTTTTAGGGGAAGAAAGAATAAATGCTTAAATGACAGTTTGCCCATGAGGATTATGTATTTACTTCAGGTAGTTTTCGTTTGGTTATTTAAATATAGAAATGGATACAGAGGCAAGATGGACTCCCGAGGAACAGACATCCCATTAAAAGCTCAGAAAAAGTGAAATTCTTGTGGGACACACAAAAGAACAGCAGTTGAGCTTTATGTGAGACCAGCAAGAGAGAAAAAGTCCCACGTCTCAATCAGAGGGAATTTTTGGGACCACCCCAGTCCATTTGCAGTTTCTTCCAGCAGCTCAGATGAAGAGGTTTCTGAATCATTCCTAACATAAATTGCATAGTTTCCTTCATAAATGCATGTTTTTACTTGCATATAAAATCAAAGGATAAATGTAATGAACCATTTCCCATCATCCAAAAGCTATAATGAAAAATAGGGTCAGCTTTGCTTTTATTCAACTCCAGTAAAGAGATCTAGAAAGCAGAAGAGTCTTGTGCTGTCTTGTTTCCAAATGATTGGAAAGCCCTTAGCAAGTTGGTCTCAACCCATGGATGACAGTGAGCTAAGCAGGATGTTGGACTAGAGACCTCCCAAGGTCCCTTACAGTGTGAATTATTCTGTGATTGTAGGTGCAAAACTTTAGTTTGTGCATTCTACCAAAGTGATAGACTCTACCAAATCTGAGATAACAGAGACCAACTACTCACTGACTGACTTTCTGAGTGAAATACAATTGCCCACATGAGTAAAGGAGCTTGCAAGCACAGAAAAAAGACCTTCAGAAAGTGGCTTCTTAGCATGGTCTAGATGTTATGGTTATACAGCACTTCTGAAATAACATTAGCAGGTTGCATGTTCTCCATTTGAAAAGTTGCTAGCTAACTGAAGTCAAAAAAGTAAAAATAAAGATGGAGAAACAAAAGCTTTTGTACTTTTCAGAATGTTCAGCTTGTTCTTGGCCATGCTCTTGTCTCAGACACACTCATTTCACTCAGGAGTGCCTTTCAGGGTTTGTGTCCATGGGGATCTCCATAACAGAATCATTATGAACTACAAGTATTAGTTTCAAGTCTTTTTGTTCTGATAACTGGAGGAGTACGTTTACACGCATCATCTTAATCGATCTGCTTTTCCTTTTAGGGGACAAGTACTAACAAAAGAGGCTTGATCTTCCCACTCACTTTGTTGAGGAAACAAAGTAAATGCTTTAGTAGGCTTCCTAAGTGTGCAAGAGTGGTAAAATGCATACACTGAAACTCTCTAACGATCTATACTCTTAGATGACTGACTATATTTCTCCCTCTGTGTACATCCAAAAGAGAAAGAAAGCCATTTTGTTCAGAAATCATAAGCCTATTCACGTGAGCCAATGACAGGCATGCTAAATTGCTTATGCATTTAAATACCCCTATTTTCAAACTCAATTTAGCAATTGTTTGGCTGGTAGATACATTTTAACATGCAATGACTTTTTAATTAACTACCAAAGAAATCATGTCAAATTAAGGTGCTCTTTTTTGAGTGGAAGAGGAGGGGATAAATAATGAACAATAACCTCTAAGTTCCCAAGAAGAAGCTGAAAGGAATATAACTTAGCCTTAGTTATATATAAACCATCACATTAAAGCCACAAAATATGGGCCTGCATGTTCATCCACCCTTATGCTTAAATACAGCTACTACATGTAACAGAATTCAAATCTAAGTTTATTCTAATTTTTTAAGTTAGATCATAATGCACGAAGGAGGGGAAAAGGGAAACTCAGCAGAGGCGTAATGAATCATTTAAATTTATCCTAACACTGGATTTAACTCAAACGAGAAATAGTAGAAGCGTAACTTACTTCCCAAGGATGTACCCCCTTTGACTTTTCACTTCCATCAGTGATGCTCCACAGGCAGAGATCATGTGTTGTCTTAGCTCAATCTTTTACTCTTGAGCTGAAGAGGATACTGTTGATTCCAGCTAGAGTACAATTAACTATTGGAAGCTGGGGTTTTCTACCTCAAGTTACCTGAGAGCATACCAGCTTGTACATGCTGGGAAAAGTGAAAAATGGTTGCTCATTTTACTATTCCACTTCACACATGTAAATGTATGTGTAAATCAAGCCTCTTCCTCTATTCTCTGTAGACCCATTTTCAGGAAGGGAAGGGAAGTGCAGACAGAGAGATAAAAAAAAAAAAAAACCCTTTGAAATAAATCATCAAGAAACTGAAAGCATTTTATGCAAACAAAACTCTATTTTGTCGATTCTGACATTACAGCAAAGAATAAAATTAGCTTCATAGTCAAAATTGCATTTATCCATATCAATAGCTCTGTGCATTATTGCAACAAGATTAAACTATATATTCAACAACGATAAGTAACCAGAGATGACAGTGAAACTCTCTAAGACTTCTTGAAGGGGTGAGAGGTGGGGTGGAACCTCTCACAAAGATTATTCTAGAGAAGGGTACATAGCAATTTGTTTGATCACAGTTTTAAAGTGCCTGCGCAAAAAGGAAGAAATATCTGAGGCTAGAGGACTCCTCGTTCTTGCAAAAGAAGGTGTAGTGGGGTGCAGACTGTGAAAACAAAAGCTATCTCTGACAAATGATAGAGCAGCCTATCCCTGCAGGTAAATAGAATTAGACAGGAACTGAAAGCACTCTCATAAATTCTCACTGCAAAAACACTTAGGAGACTTATCAGCTTTCTAGTTAAGTTTTTTGTTCTCTTTCCATCCTCCAATAATTTGCTATTTGAGAGATAACCTTTAGTCACCACAATGTGTGGAACAGCTATAATAACGAGGCAGATGCAATTCTGAAGCCTCAACTTACATTGATAACATCAGGGAGCTTGAAAGATTAGATGCCAAAGTACCTGAGCAATGATTGCTGGAACCATGGCTTAAAAATACAATTACACACAGAACAGCTGCATGGTCAGTGGACAGGAGAAACACCAGTGGACCAACCCTGTGTAAACAGATGGTCTAGCAGCATTTCCAGGAGCAGCACTGGAAGCAAAGCATTGCAAACGAAGCAGAGCAAGAGCTGAATCCCATGCAAAGTTTTCCAAAATTACTGCTATTACTACCTTGAAGGCACTACTGCCATCACAGCTGGGTGAATCTGTTGAACAGTGTTGAATTACTGTATCATAAGCTATGTGAAGCAATATCATAAGGCTGTTCTAAACAAAAGAGTTGACTATTCGAATCCAGGTGATACTTGGCAGTATTTTAGCTACCATCTCACATTAATGTCATTCCCTTTAAAATATAATTTCACTGGACAATGCAGATGACTCTGTAAAGGCATGAATCATCCAGGTTACTTTTACCTTTGGGAGAAAGCCTCCAGCACAATATGACATCATTTTGACATGCAGTTAGTTATCTTAGCTGACATTTCTGTTGCTACTCAGAAAAATACAGATTTAAGTAGGTGTACTTTTCAACACTGAGCATGTGACTCATAATATTCTGTGTGATAAATTCACCTTTGCTTCCCACTATCAGACTGTCTATTGTCAGCTGAGATGAATGAACGCTTTCACCCTTGCTTTTGCCTTCCAATTTAGAGTTTGAATAAAGAGGAGGAAAAAAAAAAGAATTTTTAGGAGGATTAAAAGAGCAGGAATGTTTTCAAAACATTTTCCTTTCAGAGTAACCTTTCGGTAATGCATTTTGAAATAAAGACAAACATTTCTTTTCATACACACTGCAACTGAAATAAAGAGTGTAATCCTCAAAACACTAATCTCTTTTCCTTTGTCTGAAACTATTCACTGCGCTCAAACTGAATCTTCAGATTTTAGTTAGTTGCCTTGAAACTGCTTTAGTTTGGCTGCTTTTTGGCAAGAAGTAAATTCTCACAAACTTTTTGATCTTCCTCCATCTCTTCACAACATGAAGCCAAGTCACAGCTACTTTAGAGTTTCTGTCATGATAAGAGATGACTTTGATAATGTTACCTGTGGATTGGCTCTGAGAGTCGTTTATCTGACAGACTCTACTTGCCAGTTGTCTGCATTAGCTAGGGGCATGTCTCAGGTCTATCATATGATACCATTCCTATTGCTTTGAAAAGTACCCTGAAGAGTAAAATTGACTTTATGGTATTCATTGAGCTTGTCTTCCTCAAATACAAATCCTAATAAGACACTATTTGTTAAGCCAATTAAGCTTAAGGGGAAGAAAAACCCTAACAAGGTAGACCAGCAGGATGACATATGTTGCCTAGAGTACAAAAATTTCACAGCTGCTTCCCCCAGTTTTACAGTTAGGTGCATAGTAGTTCAGGTTTTATTCACTTGTTACTCATTGACACTTACTTACAGTTTTGGGATCTGTTATTTGTCCTGGTGGGCTTCAAGCCCTGAATTAAGATGCCACTTATCAGGTGGTTCCAGATTGTCTAATCTTTGTTATTCCCTGCAATGAATGCTCTTTTCCACACAAATTCAGATGCAGTTCATTGATTCAGCCATTTATATTTTTCACAACTACAAATTTTCATCACTTTCTGAAATGCCTCTTTTTTAATCAGGATATCTTCCTAAACATAACAAAACTACGTATATAAAATAAGCACAATTCAGGTTCTCCTGTTGGCCACTCTCACTCATCTCCAGCTTCCACTGGAGACCAAATAAGGGTCCAGCTTCATGGTTCTTCCCCTGGTTTTCCTCAGGTAGAGGGAAGAAGGGTTGATTTCTATTTTAGGTTTCAGCCATTAATCTTACACAGGTACTTAGAAAAGTCTTTTGGGACACTTTATATTCCCTTTTCCAACAGGATGAAGGATCAATGAGATTCCTCAGAGGCATATTTTGGGATTCAAGTCCCTGAAAAGCCCAAACCATAGATCCTTCAAAATGCAGAGCAACACAGTAGCCATATTTTAAGCACTGGTCTGTTACTTCTCTTACTACAACTAGTAGCATAACTTGGGAACAGAGCAGCACCAAGTAATGTTGACTGTAAGACTTGAAGAGGAATTGGATGCTTCATGAGCACTTCTGCACTTGGAAGACAAATTCACAGACGCATCAGAGAAATGAAATATAAAAGGAGACTGAAGAAAGTCTGGTAACGTTCCTGTTATCTGTCATTCTTCATTCAGTTCTTCCTTTTTCAACTGTGGCACACGTAGCACCACTCATCTTTTGATGTAAGGGCTTGTCAAGATGCTGGGACAACTGGTAAGGTCTTAAGTAACCCTAGGGTAAAATATCTTCTCAGATGATTAAGTTCCATTGTTAAGAAACATATTTCAGGGCAGAAGGGAGTGGAGAGGGGAAGAAAGAGAGAAAAAAGCAAGGGGGAGTGGGGGGGAAGAATGCAACAATAAGCTAAAGGGCATATTTGGTGAGGTATCTATGTAAAAAGAACTCAGGATTATCTGACCTCCTATTGGAAGAGTCCTAACCTTACATAAAAGCATCTAGTGAAGTTGCTCCCATAGAAACTAGTGAATATATAGGTAATCTGAAAATCTTAAGTGCTGTCTTCATCGTTAGACCTACAGTTACAGCTCTTAAATAAAAATAAAATAAACTTAAATTCCAAATGAAAAGAACAGAAATGGCATATATTAACAGGCCCTTCTGTCCTAAGGAAAGAGAAATACCATTTCCACTAGCACCATAAAAAGTTTTCGCAAACAAAATTCCTCCTCTGTCCACATAGGCCTATTTACTTGTACGTGGGGAGTACTGGACACTCTCTCTTTGCATAAATGTAAAGAGGGATCTGTGCATCCTGCAGAGAGGAGAATTACAGTGTACAATTAACTCCTACGAAATGTGAATTGGTGCCAAGTTTTATTCTATTCTTTAGAACAAAGACTAAATATACAAACACATAAGCAGGATAACTGGTCCAGAGGGAACATGATCCTGGATTATGATAGTATCTATATGTTCCAAACAAATAAAATTGTTTCTGCAAAGGTTTGTGGTTATTGAACCATAGCACTGAAACCTGCAGTAATAGCTTTGGCTCCATTCTCTATTAAATCTTGGAAAACCATGTTACAAAGCAATAGTCTTCATTTCTTATTAACACCAAGGCTGAAGCTGACCAGTTTGAGGGAATCTACTGTAATTATATGTGAAGTAGATACAATATCCTCAGAGAATATAATAAAGCTGACTTGTAGCAAAAAATAAACTCATACTGCTGAATGAGAATCATATATCCGGCATGAGCGTACATGAAGAAATTAAGGCAGACCCAGCAGTTTAACAGCAAAGAGATCTATTATCTTGTTATGTTTGTAGGTGAGCAACTTTTAGAAATCATACTGCCTTCTAACAAGAGCTAAGAAAATCATCTTTGAAAGAAGAAAAAGAAGTTATTTTTTAAATCTTTTCCTTTTAAATAATTAAAAATGAAGGACACATAAAACAAATCATTGTATTTCAGTAATGAAAATCTTCCAGAAGGACTGATAACAGAAAACTTAGTTAGTAAATATTATATTTCATGAAAAAAAAGCAAAACAAATACCTAATCCTCAGTCATTATTCATTCTTCATAATCGTCTCTCCTGAGCTGATCAAAGTGTTAGCTGTGAGCAGTTTCTGTATTTGAGGTATGAGAGAGGATGGCATAAAAAACAGGTAGATCTTTTGATTTTTTTTCCTGCTCTACTTGAAACACTATTCCAATGTCTTTTCATCAAGATGAGCCAACCTGAGACCTTTCAAATATTTTTATTGTGTTTATTTTCAGTTTCAAGCTTTTATCTTCTATTGCTGATTTGAAAGCACAGCCATTTCAAAGCCAAACCCAGCATATCTGCATAAAGCAGGTATTTGGATTAATCCTGCATTTTGGATGGAAGACACAGAGGTCTCTTGTTTCCTATTTCCTTGCCAGGTTACCTTATGTTTTAGCTGAATGTTAGTGCTCAAGATTAAGAATGAAATCCTATTCCTCCAGGAGGATTTCTTGTTAAACATTTTTTTTTCTTCTCTCTCATTTTTTTGTTTTTATCAGTTTGTTTGTTTGTTTCTGTTGTATCCTTGGAGCTGGGGTGGATCTAGGGCACTTTGAATGCCCTATGTGAGACACTATTGGGTTCCAATAAATGGCAGAACAACATCAAAGGATGATGACAGCAGATACACAATCAAAGACAACAGAGACATAATCATAACAATTGCAGTCTTTATTTTCTCTACTCTCCCCCTTTTCTCCCTCCCAAAACAGAACTGATGACTTAAGTTTAACGAAGAGAACTCTACTGGCAAATAAAACTAGATATATTTCATTAGAAATCACCTATACAGGCCTACAAAGTACATTCACATATCCTAACTTGCCACAGGTAAAAAAATGGATGAGACAGTTTTGCCTCTAGTATCTTGACAGGTGTTTTGCTAGGAAATCAGATTGCTTCAGAAATAAACAAAGTTTATTTGTGTTCTTCCTCTACCATTAAACAAAATAAACAAACAAATAAACAAAAAAAATCTTCTTGTCCAGTGTAGAGGTCATCAGATTTTCATTAATGTGAAAGAAACAAATTGTTTTTCTCAAAAAAAAGTTCAATATAATTTTCTAATTTTGTGCGGGTCCCTCTTTGGTAAATTTAACAGCCTTAGATGTGAAAGCATAGACAAAACAGAGACAATCACCAGCTGAGAAAAGTTAGCCTTGTACGAGGATTAATTTTCACATCAATTGAGGTCACATGATACTAGCGCTATCAAACTTCTTGGCAGTAACCAAAATCAGATGTAATCCTATTTCAGTCCTGATATTCCTAGTAGGATCTCCATGGCCTCTTCCTAACAGTCATGCCTTGCTAATCCTCATCCTCTTTTCCACTGGCCTCCCAGGGGACACAGAGTGCAAACCCTAGTCATTCCCACCCTACACATTCAGCCAGAATGACATATTTTATTTTCTTATGCCATCCTGTGGTTTACCCACAAAAGCCAAAGAGAAGCACTAGATTTTCTCTATAACTGATAATATCCACTTTTCATATAGACAGACAACACACAGTAACAGTCTACCCCTCTCACAGACTCTTCTTTCACTCAGGAGTAGATTTACCATTCCCAGCCCACATCAGGGCCCAGCTGATCAACTTCCTGTTTGTTCTTACTGGACAACTTCCCTCGCTGTTATACTGTGCTCCCTTTCTATGATTTTCCCTATCACTGGAATCCTGGAAAGTAAAATTTTAAAATATACTAAAAGTCCTCTACTCTTCATTAAACAAACAAACAAGCAAACAAACAAAAAACTGCTAAACTGAAAAGTAAAGATCACTTGTCATCTCAGATTTCAGCCTTAAATTTCCACTCCAGCTTCCAAAGCTAGAATTATTCTACTAAATTACCTCTTAAACTCAACCCTTCCGTTTCAGGAAACAAATAATCATGTATACGGGGGAGCTTTACACAGAGCAGCTTTTTCTCCCTCTGGTGACAGGGTTTCCTTGTCAACAGACTTGTCACAGGGAGATTTCCCACTGCAGCATGACCAAACCCCTTTTGCCACTCCACGGCAGACGGTGGATATCTGTATATCTATCTCCACTCCTGGAGGAAAGTACGTTAAAATGCTTTCTCTAGATGTTCATCCACCTCCAGGACTCTAAGATTCTCATAGATGCAAATAACTTTTCCCTTTCCACCCTATAGACAAACGCTTGTTCCTTCCATACTTTTCTTTGCAAAAGGCCTTTGAAGGCTTTCGTCTTCTTCTTTCCCTGCTTGAGAAGATGCAGAGGAGCACAGCCTTCAGCAGGAACACGGACTCACACAGGAACAGGAAATCCCCTTCACTGGGCAATGCTAAAGCCACAGCTGCAGTGATCCATCTCACTAAATTCTTTTAAGAGTTATTCTGTGTAGTGGATTAAAGTTTTGTAGTGTAACTTTGCATGTCAGAGTAATAACGATGGCATTTGTGTTTTAGGTATGTGAAATTGTTGGTTTTGTCTGTGAATTCCAAAAAAAACCAAAACAAAACAAAACACAAGGCCCAGAAATGTAGCATCTATGGCTGGAATTTTTAAAGCAGAGAGATAGTTACAGGAAAGTTTTCTAGAGGTAAAATATGGGATGAAATTAGTAGGCCTGCTAGAGTGCATCCTATAGCAAAGCAGGCAATAGGGTTAATTACTACTGGATTACTTTCAATCATTAGGGATAAGGTATTGGAAAAAGAATGAACTGACATGCATGAGAAAATTATTTGTGGTAAATTTAATTCTGGGGTGATTATTACTCATCAGCATTGATGGGATGCTAGGCAATGATAATCTTTTCAATATCATCCTGTGCTAAAGCACGTACAACAGCAAAGTGAGTTGAGATAGTTCTTAAGCAGAGGCTAAGAGAAAGGTCAGGTTAGCTGCTAGTTGTAATAAGACGGACTTGGATAAAGAGGAGAATCCCAGCTGTTACTGGAGTGCTTGGGTGTAATAAGGCCACACAGGAGCTGAAACTTCTGTTGCTGCCTGTAGCCAAGGATAACAACCAAACAGGGTGCGTTTTCCTGTAACATCAATAATAAGATATTGTCAGAGGGCTGATAAAATTTGATACGAGCAATACTGTGGCCATGAGGAGTACCAGGAGACTGTTGAATTATCGAATTACACAAGGCTATGGAATAATGTATCAGCCCGTGAATTTTAGCATTAGTCAAGCTACAAAAAAGGCAATGGGAATAGATATGATTGAACAACCACCAAACTCAATGCTCAGATTAACTTCAAAAGTTAAGAAGTAGACATAGTGTCAGTTACTGACAACAGTCTTGAGGTTAAAGAAAGATGAGAATGGCATTGAGTCATGCAAAAAAGTTTTCTGCTACTTCTAGTGTCATGTGGAAGGAGTTTTATCTTTCATCAGGGGTTCATACTAAGCCTATACAGAGATGTTAGAAACTAGTGTTGAGGCCACTACCCTGCCTAGGAATTGCAGTGAAATTGAAGGCTCCTGAGACCAGAGGATTACTATCATCCATTACAAGTGAACTGTGGATTCCATCTTACTCACTGTTAAGTATGGCAGTTCTCAAGTTTAAACTTCTCTTGGGTGACAGAGAGGTTTTAACCCCTCCTTTTAGAGTCACAATCTAATGTTTCAGTTGAAACTTTAGGTACTGGATAATATTACTTGATTTAATGCTGGGTATAGAATAAGGGAAACTGCAGGAGGAGAGATGTTCTCATATCTCCGGACAGATATGCTGTGGATGGTAGGTCTGACCTCACTGAGTCACGAGACACATATAAAGGATAAATAAGTAAATAGGTCTTCTGCTTCTGTCATAGCAACTGTGAAGTCAGATCAGATAAGATCAAATAAGACAGGAGACGTCACTCGCTTAGGCTAGTTGTTGGCCATAGTGCTACGTTTGTTAAGTTTGCTAACAGTTCTCAGGAGGCTATCAGAGTAGAAGTAATTATATTGCTTGTGCAGGTAGGAACATTTGAATGTGCATTCATTCTTAGTTGAGGCTGGCAAAGGCGAATAGCACTGAAGAATCAAGGCCATAGGAAATGATAAGAATTATTGTACCAGATCTGTGCTAGACTAGAGCTGCAGAAAGAAGAGAGAGCGATGACAAGTGGACCGGGGAAAACCATTGCTGCAAAAATGTAACGCAGTAAATATCATCAGCAGTTGTGAGAGAGGCTTTATTGTCTTTTGTGGTTTGCAATATTGTGAAACATGGGTCAAGTAGGAATGTTAGAGCTTGTGCTTGGATTGTTTGTTTTAGCTGTTCTTTGTAAAGCTGCGCTAAGCCCATATGATGATTATGCTAGAGGTTAGAAGGACTGTTGTAGTGGCATTTCTGATGACCCCCTGGTGAGGATCAGTCAGTAAAGAGTCCTGCTGTGGGTGCTAATACTGTAGACTCCTAGGAAAACGAACACTCCTAATATGTTCGAAAAGATTATCCCATACTGCAAGCATCTCTGAACGGTGAGGGAGATGTGTCCTTGGAAAGTTCTTTCTTTGTTGATATCTATTCCCATATAGGACCTCTTTTGCCTGTGTGGTAGGCAAAAGTGTGGGAGAAAAGTCCAGATCTAAATGGGCTGAAGATGCAGATTTCATGGTGGACAAAAAGTCCCAATAGATGTTGGTAGACAATAGGATCTCCTCCCAGGCTGAGTCAAACAAGGGGTTACAACAAGCACTGAACAAGGGTAGGGAATGAGCAGAGCAGGAAGGTGGTTAGGATTATACCAATAATCGTGTCTGTCACTGTAAAAGAGCAGATGTTCTGACAGAGACTATTACCACAAGGATGGGGAAAGTTTGCCATTGCCTAGCTGACCCAGGTCATCTAAACTTACTTCAAAATATTCACTTGTGGGTAAATTCAAACTTTTAACCTTGTGGCTAGTTGGTGGGCTTGAGCAGTGATAAGTACTAGAAATATTTTAGGCATTAAGGAGGATGCGTAGAAATACAAATTTAATTACTCTAGCCTAGTACCTGGCTCCAGTAACTGATATCCAACAAAAAAGGCACCTGGAAGAGAAAGCTATAAATTTTTGGAACTGTGTTTGGCTAGTCCTCCTCACCCTCCAACCGGTGCAGAGGAAAGAAAGGGCTGTACAAACTGGCAGAGGGAGTCCAGTGAGGTGGACACCCTGGATAAGGTGCTACTTTTAATCTTTTGGCTGAAATTAACACATGAATCTTAGTGGACTTTGGGGAGTCAGTATTGGAACAGGGTTAATTTATTCACTGCCTTGGCTTGTTTTCTAGGCTCCTTTCCAGAAGAGTCTTTGGCCATGTCAGATGCTCAGGAAGATGCCCAGGAAAGCTTTGGCAAAGCTCTTCCTCTTCGATTGCCATATTGTTAGCATGATTGAATATCGTTCCACCTGGACAAACCCTAAGCATGGTTGCTTTGAGCACAGATACTGCCAGGGAGACAGCTGGCTGAATCAACTAAAATTCGGCTTTGTACATTCCTTCACCATCTCTTCTATATCTAGATTTAAATTGTTAGAAAGACTTTGTCCATGCCATCTGCATGAGGGTGTCTGCAGGTCTGGGGTAAATAATTAGACTGATTCATGCTCAAGGATTCAATATTTGTACATATTTCTATTTATATAGAAATATAAATACATTTTTTTTCTGAACTCCTTTTAGATCAGATACACTGGAGTAATTACATGGGAATCATGTATGATGGTCTTAGAGTGCAAGTTTTTCTGAACAGTTTGCTTCTAATACATATTATTTACACATCGTCAAAAGATGGCAGATGGTCTCAAGAACCCTTTATGGATGTCCGCCATTTCTAAGCACTATGATATCACTGACCACAATGATAAAGAAAGAGCCTAACTGGAAAACAACCAGCCAGCAACATCACTTCAAGAAAAAGTAAGTTTGCTTTCAAAACTCTGCTTTTAGTTACTTTTTCTAATGAATATGGGAGATACAAACAAACAAAAAAATCCCCCAAATTCTGCTCTTCTCTTTTCTTAAGCTTCTTTCAGTTCTGAAATGCAAGAGAATAGCAATAGGTAATACAGGCATCTCCTCTTAAAGGTCTCATTTGAAAATGTATTTTGATCTTTTTTACAGTGTCCACTTTCTCTCCCAGGCTGAAGAAGTTTTGAAAGAGTTGTTGCCACCTCGTTATTTGATGTCTATTTAGAAATTTCATGCCTTTTTTCTAAATCATACTAAACAAAAATCATTTTCCCCTCAAGAAATATATAAACATTATATATATGCATTTATATTTAGTATATTATCAGTAGTAGTATTAATATTTAATCTAATATATTTAATATAAAATTGAACAATACAAATATGTCGGAAAAAAAATCTTAAAGAGGATTGCTTTAAAGGGAGTCGCTATACATACATTTACCATCATCAGGTAGTAAAAGGTAAATCAGCTAAAATCTCATTGTGAAGGGGTGCATTCTCAGCCTGTAGCACTCATGGAACAAGGAATGCCATATAGCACTTCAACATGAGACCTGAACGAAAAGTATACCTTTTGGTTATGAACACTGAAAATGATGATCTGCTCAAATAATTAGTAGTTGTTCAACTAAAATTAACAACTCGATAAGTTTCCACAGCAGGGATTAGCAGAGCTATAGAAAACAAAACAAAACAACACAAAAGTCTTTGCCTAGAGGATTTGTTATTTCATTCCAGTCATCTTCTGGCAATTGAATACAGAACAGTCCCGCAACTAGGAAGAGCAGTCCACACAAACAACAACAAGCTCTTACTCCAGAGAACACCTACCCATCCTTGGAAGTTTATTACTGCTGCTGGAGTGGGTGTTTAACACCCTACAGATGCTAACTGCTCTCTGGGGTCAGTATATTTACCCTGTATTTCCTAGACTGTGACCAATTAGAAACTATTTCTTATTGCAAAAACTATTTTCCCTGTCACCCAGTGAAACAGGGACTGGGCTAGATATTTGTCTGTTGAGCTGAGAAGAATAGCAAGAGTATATTTGTACAGGGCTTCGTACAGTGCACATAGTATAGACAGGACACTACATTTACAGACATCTACAGTGACCACTATTAAGGCTTCAGCAAAGATGAAGAGGTGCCTTAAATTCTGAATCTAGTAGGGATCAAGTAAAAATGTTTAAATTTGCAAAGATGAATAGGAGGTCAAACATCCTAAAAACAATGTTTAACTTTAGTCAGGGACTAACATTAGAGACATAATTGACACTTCTCCTTTCAGCATGTAAGAATGATCTAAGTGGTGGTGAAAACTGTGGTGGAGATCAAGCATGACCAAAGACCATACTGGAAAAGGAAACCTTGAGAGAAAAAGTACTGCACTTCTGCTAAGTTCATCCACTATTCACCTACACATTTCTAAAGTTTCTTATCAAATTTATTCCTAGTCATGCGACTCAATTACTAGTTCCAAGCTAGGACAGAACAATACAAAGCCATTTTTATCTCATCCCTGTCCTAGATGAGGCTTTTCTCACTGGCTTTGCTCTAGCTTGTCTGGAAAAACCTTCTCAGCTTCTTTGTAGCCTTTTGGCTACTTCACACTTCATCTAACTTCTGCCATCACAGGAGAAGGAACCTTGGAGAGTCTGGGTTAAGGTAGGAGGATTTACTTTCATATACCACTCAGGAAACCCAGTTATGGCTCCCAAAGTAGCTGTAATACGATCACCTTGACAAACAATGCTGTATTTATGCCATCTCTAAAATTTTAATGCTTTAACATGAATTTGTAATGTAACTGGGTTGCAGTGGCTTTGTGGAAAGCAGTGTGGAACTTCCTGACTTGTGTTCACATTCATTTCCAAATATATACTGCATTCAGAAAAATCTGTTTGCTTTTTTCATTGCCATTTGAAAGATGGTGCAAAATGATGCTGGGAAAGTGGCATTTCATGTCTTTATTTGAAAGGAAATTAGAAAAATAAACAAACAAACAACAACAAATGCACGCGTGCGCGCGCGCGCACACACACACACACACACACACACACACACACACAAAAGCTAGGTTTATTGTTTGAGGAATGTTTCTGAATGATAGTAGCTAGTAACCAAGCCCCTGCATGCCGGTTTCAGCGGTGTGGATAGCCTAAAGCCATTGATGTCTTCTCATCTGAGTTTATATTGCTAATAGCAATCCATTGGATCTCAATTTAGTGAAGCGACTTAGCATACACTTAAGTTTAAACTGAAAATCAATTAGTCCTGAAAAACATCAGTGCTTTTCTGAGAGGAGCCCAGACACACTAAAACTGGTACAATACATTACCTGCTGATACTCTGTAAGATTATGGGATATCCAAGAGAGGCCTATTTACAACGAATGGCTTGAATTTCTGATCAGCAGCCTGGGGCTGATGGTGGATACTAAAGGCCCAATCACCGTTCCCATCTGAATACTATCCTTTCTTTAAGCTATGGCAAGAGTTTATAGGAAGCATCCCAAAATGCAAAAGATAATCTCATTGCTTTCCGTAAACTGAGAAGTATGGCAAAGGATGCATATTTAAGAATGATGCACAGTCAATGGAGTGATAAGCTTAGCATTAGTTATTTGCAGCTGAAAATCATCTGTAAGGCTCTTCTTAGGATCACATAGACTGTAAAGTGTGTGTGCAGAACAGGTGACAAGCTTGACTTGCAGATTCTAGTAAGGTCACCACTGTCTGAAATTTTCCCTCTAGCTGTCTCAGAGCTTACCTCTTGACATATCCCAATATTTTTTGCTGTAGTTTCATTAGAAAACAATAAGATGACAAGTCATTCATGTCATCCTGGTTTGAGATGTGTTCTAGCAAGCCTCATACTCAGGTACCACAAATTTCAACAAAGACTCAAAGGGTCTATCTAGTCAAAGGCACACTACTGTCTTTGATCAATTTGTTCCACTTCTTTACCTCTCTGACATTCCTATTTGCACACTTTATTCCCCACCCCCACCCCATGATCCTGCTTGCAATCTATTTCAAAGGTAGGTAGTAATACTGAAGCACTTTCTGCTGCCATGTGCCACTACAGCTCTAGTTAACCACTGAAATAACAACGAAGGCGAAAAAAGAAATATTCCTGTGTCTTACACAATATACCCTGCTCCAAGGTTAGTAAAGTGATAATTTTCTTCTTTGCTTGCTTTAATCATTTTATTAATGAAATTAAAATTAAATATGGATTCTATATAGTGGTCTTTTTTTCTCAAAAAGAAAAGATAAAAAAAAGAAAGTTGAGTACTCTAGTTCTTGCAGGTGAAAATTCATGACTCATCTACTTTCTGCACTGAGTAATGGACCTGTGCTGATCTTTTTTGTCTTTTTCTCTCTTATTTCTAATGAACTTACAGAAACTTTTCATGTTGCCTCTGTATACTTTACTATGTGTAATATCATCTTTTCAAATGTCTCAATTCCTTTATATCACATTCTTATAGTAAGCAGTGTCTTTATTTTTGCTTTGGATTCAGTTCTTACAAAAATGCAATCACTAACAATTTCCTGATTAAATATCATGCTTTTTATGATAGAAGTATTCTTTCTCTTCAGCTCAGTTTGCCTCCAAATCCTCAATGTTCAGTTGTCACAAACTGACAGTCTCCACAATTTCCTATACCCTTAAATTCTTCCACTTGGGTCTTACCTACCAGCTCCCAAGTAGCTGAACTCTGCCTTCATCTTAAATTGAAGTTTCATCATAAGGTAATTTAATGAGCCCAATTCTAGTTCAATAAATAACCACAAATATTTGCTTCAAATTCTACTTTTCTGTTTAGTGTTATTCCCAAGGGCCACAGCCCTTGGGATGATGATGATGATTAGGCAATGATGATGATTAATAGGCAATAATAAGGACACAACCAATGAACTGTAGTGATATGACTATGTTTGCAGATTGCAGATATTCGGGATAAATAATGGTGGAGAAATTAGGCTGTGAGATTTTATTCAGTGGAATATATATTTCCTATTTTTAACTGATAGAAAATAGTTAAAAGATCAAGATCATAAAACAGTGATAGATCTGGCTGACAGGTTTAATATGAAAGACATGGATAATAAAGCTGTAACTTTGTTTTGATCTGTTTAATTCAAGAATTAGTGGAATAGAGAAGATTTGGCAGCTGATAGTTTGCAGAAAATGACTTGTTGAGTAATTCTGAAGAATGTGAAAACCAAATCGACACAGAGTAAATACTCTTCTGCTGGCAAATGAAAAGAAACAAGCTTTCCAGTTATTTATTACTGGTTCAGACTGTGCTGTCTAGCTGAGCTAACCTAAACAATTAAAATCAATACAAGAATTGCAAGTCAGCAGGGAATTTAAACAGCATTCATAAAAAAAAAAAAAAAAAGATTTTTCTCCTCCTTATCTTCATGAATCATTAGGGCAATCTGGATTAGAAATAAGTCTTCTCAACCATATTTTTTGCTCCTCCAGACGTGATGCTCTAGATAGATCCATGAAAATGTGACCCACGTGTGCTTGAAAACTTCAGAGTGCTTTGAGCATGGATATGATTTTACTTCATTTTTAACATGTGATCTGAAAGAAAAAGTTCTTTTGTTTTGCCAAAGGTTTAATCTCTTCAATGATGCCACTATAACCATTTCTGGAAACTTACTATATGCCACATCCTGATAAGGATACAGTCAAAAGGTCGAATATATAATAAGGTAAAAAAAAAGAAACAAACAAACAAAAAACCAAACAGAAACGAAGCCAGGCAGTGATTGCAGTATAACATAACAATATGTAGACACAAAGATGGAGTGCAGAAGGCTGGCGCAGCTAAGCAGGCATACGGATACCAATTCATTATTTTTTTTTCTAATTTATTCTCTAGTATGTTATGGAGTAAAGCCTGGTGCTTACAACTCAGGCACTAAGTTAAACTCTTTGATTTGCTTATTTACAACTAATGCAACTTTAAAACTGGAAAAGTAAGAGGAATTTGTGTGAGGACTGTAATTTAAGCCCTCCAGATTTTAAAGCAGTGCTTTCTGAAAAGGATCCATCCTCTCCAATCTTTCCTTCTTCCATTACAAACACACATTTTTGCTTGAAACCTCATATTAAATTCACCTCCAATTTTGCAAAAGCATTCAAATTTATTCTTGCTTTCTCTCATTCCTTCTTTATTTTTATGTGGATTTAAAACCTGGAAACTTGCCGTAAAATAGTCATCAACCTTCAGGAATATGTGATTCAAGAACTACTCAAATAAATTACATTGCTGAACTGAAACAAACATTAAATTAAAATTAATATAGTATAAAATTTGTTTCCAAAGTTATACTTACTAATCAAGCTATATGAACTGACACAATAGACTCCTGATTTTTTGACCTTCTATATCGTAATGGCATCAGAGTTTTTTTTTAAAAAAGGTATCAGCTTCACATACATGGGCCGGATTCTTCTGTCTTGGGACAGGACTATTCCTGTAGAAATAAGTCTGCTACTATTCAGCACTATCACATAATGGTCAGTACGGCAAGGCTTTCTGTGAAATCCTTTCATCACTTTAGAAAATATCTGCTCTGATCTTGATATGCAGATTTTCCCTTTTCAGCGTGTAAACTCTTCAGGCAAGGATCTCAAAGCAAGTGGGAAACTTATGCACGGCATCTATGGTTTGCTATAGATCCCTGTGATAAAGTCTTCCTCTTTTTCCCACCTTATGACCTCTGAATTTCCTTACCAAACAGATTCTGCTGCCTGCAGAATCAGGTGTACCCCTGTGGCGACATACGTGCCCTTTCAATATACACAGCTGGCCTTCCTCTGACAGTGAGCACATGAATGATAGATCAGCATACTTACATTTCATAATCAAATCTCAACCAAGTCAATAATTCAGCAGGTAGGCTTAGGGGAAATCACTGTAACAATGAAAAATACAGCTGACCAGAGCTAGCTTTTCTACTTGGCTGATACAAGGAGCAGAGAGCAACCCTCTTCTGCATCACTGGCACTGAGGTTTACATAGACCTGGTTTATATCCAGCTGTATCTGGATATTTTTCAAATAGATTTGTTCTCCAGAAATATGTTATCCTATTGATAAAATAGCCAGCGACTCCTGATTAAGACTTAAATGACAACAGATCTTAAGAAAAATCACATAGAGATTGCCAGGTTTGATTCAGCTTTATAACTGAGTACTGCAGGTCTGGCTAGCAAGTCTGATTTTATATTAGGGTTTCCATAAGAAGGAAAATTGCTCATTCAAATAAACAACAAAAAAAAAAAACTCCAAGCAGATTTTTGAAAAAAAAAATCTTAATTTTAAATGGTAGAAGGAAAATTTCCACAAATCAAGCATAGTGTGTATAAATTTAAACTAACACCAAATAGTAGCTCATCTCTGAAGCACAGAGAGAATCAGAGATTAAAAGATGCATTGCACGGAAGCAGAAGCAACAGTAGTAGCATAGATAAATATGTAATATATTTTGGCTTCCAAGATTTTATATACCTATTGTCACCTAAAAGCATAGGAAAAAGAACTAAAGGTTTCATTCTGGAAACAAATTTTCACACTGATAATAATTATATGTCAATTTTCTTTATTTTCTTTTTTTCTTTTTTCTTTTCCTCTCTCTAAGGAAGGACAGGTTTTTCTTGACACATTATGCCTAACAGGCAGTTATATGATTAAATATCCATATGATTTTGCCTGTAGTGCAGCAGGAGGAGGAGGAAGACAGTAAAACTTCATGTAAGCAAATGCAGGCCATTTTCCCCTGTAGCCACTTATTTAAAGAATCAAAAGCTTCCCAGTACTCTTTCTATACGTATTTTTTCTCTTCAGGATAAAAATTCACAAGTCAGGGAAGGTGCTACCCGTGACAAGCTATTTTCCTTCATGGTCATTCCAAGTCTGCACACTCTGTAAGTTCACTCCATACTTTGACTGCTAGTATGATCCTTAAAGTCCATGAACAACAAACTGCAATTCAAAACGTCAACTTTTCTGTGTGACTTACATTTATTTATACCTTTATAACACCTCTAAAACCACTCCAATAAGTATCTAGCTCACCTAGCTGCTTTCTGTCCTTCAAATTCCTTCCTTAACCACCCTGAATCTGCATTTTGCTTTAGGAAAAGAGAACAAAGGATGCTGGAAGGAAAATGCAGGGATTACCTATAGATGTCTGTATTTACTGCACAGGTTTGTATGAAGCTGGATCCCTGAATTCAGCCTTTGCATATAAAATGCCAGTGATTCGCTAAAGGCTATGTCAAGGCTATGTCTTTGCTATATAAATAGCAAAGAACAAGCACCACCTTAATTTATCTCTTTGAGAGCAGATACGTGAGCACATTACCATGAAGCATATGAGCATACAACCATGCTGCGGGTCAGCATCTTCACACAGGTAAGCACACCTGCAAATACATGGTAACTTGTTTGAAAGCCTGACCTTTAATAATAAATATTAAAACAAAATATATCTTGTATCTTCCCCACACCTTGGTGGAAAACAATAAATAAATTAATTAATTAACGCAAACTATTGTAATCTATTTCTGTATTCAGAAACCTATGTATTTTCTTCATGGTATTGGCTCCCTAATAGGAAGCTGTGCCTGTAGAGTATGTTGTGCTTGTCCAACAAAAGGTATTCTACACAACAGCTACCATTTCTGGCCTATCAGGAATATTATTTGATTTGAGCAGTCACAAACAGACAGGCAGTTCTAATGTGCACTGTGAAGTACTGCCAACACCTGAAAACCCATTGGATGTGTAAATGTCTTACACTGTTGGTGAGTTCTTTAGATCTATATGTTACTGCTGCTTTGTTTCCACAGTGGTATCCCGTAATATTAAAGCAGTAGTTATTTATCACGGACTTATAGGGGCAGAAATATCTGGACAAGAGCTCTATGAAACCACTGCGGCAAATGCACTCCAGCAGAGAGATGAAAGATTTGACAGAGAGAGCGGGAGAGTAGCTCCAAGGATTAAATGACTAGTAAGGAATGCTTATTGGTATGGGGTTTTACCTGTCTCCCTCCTCAAAATAATATTCTTCACCTCCTCTGCATCCCTCAGTCACAAAGACCTTCACTATTCCCACAGTACATATTTTCTCTGTAGCTTTTACTGCCTTTTCCACTTAACACCATATATATCTTTCTAGTCCAACATCACTATATTTCCATTGGCCCAGGATATAAGCTAATTGCAGTTATTGCAGCTGGAAAATAATGTTCAAAAGCACCACCATAATGAGAAAGAAAACAAAAAAGAAAATGAAAAACCAACACACTCTATTATGAAAGGAAAAGTGAAATACTAATTGCGAAAATGAGCACTCTTAACAAAAATACCTCACGTTCTTTTCTCACTTTATTTTTTCCATCCCTAAGACTAAACTCACAAGGCTTCATCAATTTTCTATCAAAAAAGATTGAGAGACTAGATCATATGTACCTGCAAAAATAGAATTACTTATGCTTAAGTGGATATTTCTAATTCTTTTTTTACTTTAAGGTAACTGTTGAAGATCTTTGGTAAGACAAATCCACAGTAAGAAAAGCAATAGCAATCACTGAGAATGTAAGAGTAGAGGAAAAATTCTTGCTAGTGGTGCTGTCTAGATGTTAGCATGGCCTTAGGATCTCCTGACCTCTCTCACCACAGTGCTCACATGACTTTGGTAGCTTCTCAGGATCCTTTGGGACTTGCTAGTGTATGAGCTGCTCAACGTGTCTTTGGTTCTTCCTGCTGCTTCGGCTTGTGTTTTCTCATCATCTCCTTGGGAGTCTGGCTTTGCTCCTTCCAAGGCTGGATCTACTACTGCCTCCTGTGACAAGAATAGGCCTCAGGACTACTTATCCTCCTCCATGAAGGAAGAAACCCACAAGATTCTTCCTCCAGGCTGAAAAGCACCACCATGGACACTTTAAGGCTATCATCCAGGAAGGCACCACCACATAAGTGTTCTTCTCCGCTTCACCACAGAAGGCTGACTGCCCTCAAGAAAGGTAGGTACCAAGGCTCAGCCTCCTTCCAGTGCACAGAGAAGGTAGACTTAGGAAAGGTCCACTCTCAGGAACTGTGTGCCAAGAAATTCTATTCTCTCTACTGCAGGAAAGAAATCCTCCTTCACTTGGAAGTACAAAACTCACCTCTCTCCTGCTGTAAAAGAGCAGGTCCCTATTCTCACCACCACCTTCTCCTGACCTGAACAAAGTGTTCTCTGGGAGTATGTTTTAGTGGATTCCCAGAACAACTGTTCCCTTTTGAATTGGGTCATGCTCAAAACCTTGGGAACCAACACCCTGTTGCCCAGGAAAGCTGGCTTTCTTCCCACTCTTCAACATCCAGCCTTGGCACTGTCATTTCTCCTTCCCTACTAGGAAAGAATGGCTCTGTGGTAGGCTGGGGCTGGCAGTTCCCCAGTTCGCCTCACCAGAGCCATCGTTACCCCACCTCAGTCTCTGCAGGAATTTCCCAAGCACAGCTCCTCTCTGCTGCCAGTGAATCCTGCAGAAAAGGTAATATGTTTTTTCCATGTTTCATATCGCTTTTGCCCTCTTCCCACACATTTTCTTGATGGCTTACTGGTGCGATGCCTTCCATCCAAGCCAGTCAGGCAAGATCAAGCCTAGGGAAAACCAAGCTAACCCCTACTGACCAACCAATGGACGGCAGAACACAGCCTGAATCACTTTTCGAACTTTTATCACTTTTCCTCTATCAGATCTGAGCAGTCCCCAAATCCCATATTTTCTGCCTATGGAAATTAATTTTGGCAGCAAAACAAAGCAAGTAGTCAATACCCCTCCACCCAGAATAAGCAACATACACCATTTTGGGAGCCTGGAGAGGTCTTAATACCCCATTCAGGATGTTAACCCACTCCCTACCTCTCTGGCTGTTTTGGGCATTGTTAAGTCTGAACTGTGTGTCTGCAGATGGAGATAAACAGGAATAAAACCAATGATGCCCAGCTAGATATCATTTCTGTTTCACATAATTCATAGACTTTTCAAATGTTATTCAGTTTCGTTTTGGTAGTAACTGCAGTCTTTTGAAATTGGTAGCCAGATACTGATTGTATAAGCTAGAAGTGAAGGACTCTGCACATGGGAGATCTGTGATTCTGTGACGGTCAGGTCCCCACTTCACAGCATATTTAGTTCAAATCAAATCCTCTAAAAGAATACAGTAAGAAAGAAATACAGTAAATTTTTGATGTCAGAGTTTTTGGCAGTTCCTGTTCGGGTAGATGTGCATAGCTCCGTGGGATGAAAGAGGCTGGAGGAATTGAAATAGGTATCCCCTCTTTCATACCTCCAAAGATAATATTCCAGCCACTTGGATGTTGGCTGCCTTTCAGATGGTATATCATCATAAGATGAAACTCCACCTTGAACCCATAAGTCCTTCTTTAGAAAGTTCCTTGGAGTTGCACTTCCATGAAGAGCTGCAGTGCTGATATATCAGTATTTTCTGATGAAAGATTAGCAGAGAGCTGTAAATTATAGAAACGATTCTGCAGGCACTCAAATCACAGGACTCCTTTTAAATTACTTTTAATACAGCTGTTGCCTAATAGACTTTTGGGTAGCAGAAACAACATGTTTATGCCATCTGACTCCCTTGTAATAGCTTTCAAATATACTGGGACTCATTTGACTAGAATAACTGTTTCAATTTGCCCTACAGCATATTGCCTAGAGCTTTAATGATGCCTTTGAGGTAATAAGCAGATTTAGACTGCTTTGGTCCTCTGTAACTTACAAACTCAATGGGGTTAGTTTTTTTCTGAAGTTAAGAGTAAGCCTACAAAAATTAGCAAATGACGCTGTCAGTAATTATAAATCATAACGGCTTTATTAAGATCTGTTTCATTTACATCTGCTGAGAATGTGACATTTTGCAGTAGTATAAGCTTTTGAGAAAGAATAATCAGAATTTGACTTTTCTAACCATTATCTCATTGCTGGGATTTCTTTTCCCCACATTTAGGACATATAACAGTGAACTTAGGAATTGAGATAGTTGCAAAAGACTATCTACCTTGCCTTTTGTCTTTTTTTTCTCTCTACAGAGACTTCATGTTACCTGTTTGGGTAAGCTAAAATCTGTAATATGGTTTCTAGCTTAGCATTAGTAAGGGCTAATAATGTTTGAGTGGAAGAGCAGTACACACAGAATAATTTGGGTTGGACAGGACTCCTGGATATTTCTAGTGTAACTTCCTTCTCAGGGAATAAGCACCTCAAAATTATGTAAGTTTGTCCATTGCCTCATCTGCTTTTGAAACTCCCCGAGGATAGAGAGTGTTCCTATCCTGAGTATCTGGTTCCAGCACTTAACCTCACTGTGAAACGTTTTCCCTATGCATAATCAGAATTTCTCTTGCTGCAACTTTTGTCCATTGCCTAATGTCCTTTTGCCAGGTGCTTCTGTTTTGGCTCTATCATGTAAATAATACCCTTCAGCTTGCTGAAGGCAACTTTAAAAATCCCACTTACTTCTTCTTCTCAGAGTTAAACAGACTGTCTACCTTCCCTCATAATTCATGTGCTGTAGCCCTCCAACTATCCTACTGGCCCTTACTAAATTGACGCTCTCTCTTTTGTATTTGAGAGGCCAAAAATTGGTCACAGAACTCCAGATATAATGTGGGGTAGAAGGGAATAATCACTTCCTTCAAACTGTTATCTACAACCCTACTAATGCAGCCTGGTATGCTTAGCTTTCACTGCACAGCTGAAACATGTCATGTTGTACTTAAAAAAAAGAAAAAATAAAGCCAAAACCTAGTTCACAACAGATATACACAAAACTTAATTTTTGCAATATATTTATATAGATTTATATATGTGTGTATCCATTTATACACAACACTCTAGTAGCTTTTTGAACTGAAGCCACTTGTAAGTGCAGGAATCCTAAACTATACTAGGCAGATAAGCTTTATTCTCTATTCAGTAGCCTGAGTTATAGGTTGCAAGCTATTTACGGACACAGTTCCTTACTACGCGAAAATTTACTGTAAAGCACCTGAATAATTTTAAAGTATATTAAGATATGCTTTAAGGTCATTTAGCACTCTTTAAGCACATTTAGCACCTTTTAATGCATAACATGCACATAAAAGAAATGATTTCTCCACTTAACTCATGAGGTAGTCCTTAAAAAACTATGTCAGTGTTTGATTCACGGTTTCTTCTGTGTTGATCGTAAAAAGTAATCAATGTTCATGGGATTTTCTTGCAAAGACTGACATCTGTGGAAACATCAGTCCATGCTAATACACAACTTAGTGTTACCAAACTATGTCTCACTATATTTCCCCCTGCAAAAGTTCATACTTAACTGCATACAGAAGTGCAAGATCTAAAGTATATTGAACATGGATAGACACAGAAGGCAAAACGTATTATGACATCATAACTTCTCCGTATTTCCGAAGTAGGGAGGATAGACAAAGTGATTGTGCTGCCATTCAGAGGGACCTCAGTGAGCTGGAGAAGTGGGCCAGAAAGAACCTTATGGAGTTCGACAAAGGGAAATGCAAAGTCCTACACTTAGGGAGGTATAACTCCATATGCCAGCACAGGCTAGGGGTGGACCTGCTGGGAAGCATCTTTATACGGAAGAAGTCAGGGGTCCTGGTGGACAGCAGGCTAACCACAAGCCAGCAAATGTGCTCTTGCAGCAAAGAACACCATGAGCATCCTGGGCTGTTTCAGCAAGACTGTAACCCCACATCAAGCAAGTCATCCTATCCCTCTCTTCAGCACTCCTTGGCCTATATCTGGAGCGCTGTGTCCAGATCTGAGCTTCCAAGCACAGCAGAGACATGGATACACTAGAGTAAGTCCAGTGAAGGGCTACAAAGATAATTAAGGGACTAAGGCTTCTTTTATATGAAGAAAGGCTGAGAGAGTTTGGACTGTTCAGCCTGGAGAAGAGAAAACTGAGGGGGGTTGTGATCAATGTGTATAAGCATCTGATGGAGAGCAGTAAAGCAGACAGAGACATACTCCTCCATGGCACCTAGTGATTGGAGGAGAGGCAAATTAAAGTACAGAAAATTCCACTTAAACATGTGAAAAACTTTATGAAGGTGGTCAAACACCGGAACAGGTTGGCATGAAGGTTGTGGAGTCTCCATTCCTGTAGGTATTCAAAATGTGACCGAACATAACCTTGATCATCTTCTTTTAGGTGACCCTGCTTTGAGCAGGAGGGTTGATTTTACATGCTCTCTGGAGGCTTTCCCTTCCAACCCTTATGACTTTGTGATATCTTCTTTTTAGTCTGTAATCTTGCTGAAATTCAGTTAAAGGAATACAGGACAGCTAGACATCAGCCTCCTCTTCATCTACTCCCAGTTTTTTGGTTAAGATTAGAGCACATGTCTAGATTATCTTGCAGAAAGCTCTATCATACTGAATATTTCCTCACAGAACAAGCTACTTTACAGTCTCTCTAGACTCAAATGCACTAATTTCCTTCTTCTAATGTGAACTTATTTTGTCACAAGTCTCACTGTCCTGCCCAGAATGAAACTTCACTGGCATATTGCTCACATCGTCTTTTGCCCTATGGGTAGTTTTCATAAAAATGCTTCCCCTTGCCTCCATTCTGTCCCCCTCAAAGCTTCAGGGGATCATCCAGCAACATTAAGACAATCACCCTAGAACCCCAGGACACCCTTCTTTGTTCTGAACGTGGACTAAATATTGCCAGGACAATCTATTTCCAAATTAATGTGCAGCCTGGATGTGCAGTAGGAAAGAAGGAGGACAGAGAGACAGAAAGTTACTATCCCCAAGATATAGACCAGAAGTTCAATGTGTGGACAATTTCAGTGATACTAGTGAAGTGGGCAAACCAATTGCAACTGTGTCAGCTGGTTTTGTTATGATAGCAATCAGAGATAAATTAGAGTTACAAAACATTTGTATTTTTTTTAGCTATTTATTTAAATAGGAGGAGTGCAGTTAGGTCTGTAGGAAAAGGACATTTGAATTAATATTACTTCAAAATTAAAATATGTAATGCTGATGTTTATTTTTTTTTATTTATTAACAAACTGGAATTTCATAATCCGTATAATAGGCTTTATTTTCTGGTGCAATCGATGCCATCTTTTTTTTTAATGAAATCATGCAAACACTCCTCCCCTCCCCTTCCCCTCCCCCTCCCTCCCTCCCCCCCCCCCAAAATGCATACACAAATGAACTTACAGCAATATAGATTCCCTCTGTGTGCAGCTCAAGGCTGAAATTCCAATTTGACATCTCAGGGGGATTTCATCTACCTGGATGTGTTTAAATGAGGTGAAATTAGTTTCACACACACACACACACACACACACACACACACACACACACACAAACACATACCCAGGAAGGGAACTTTGCATTTCCTTAAATGGAAACTTAGGTTAAAAAGTTGTTTTTTTTTTTTTTCCTTACAGTCTACATTATTTTCTCTGCAAAGTGCTGCCAATATAAAATATTAAATAGTTTGATATTTATTCCACTTTCAATTATCAGTTTAAATGAGTCACCACAACTCTGAGACACCACTGATGTTGTTTTTATCAAATATCAGTCAAACTGACTGCAAGTTTAACCTTATATTGTCCTAGCAGTGGAGCATGGTAAAACCTAAGACGCTGTTAGTTCTGAAAAGTGCAGAAATCAGTCATCAGCTTCTCAATGAATCAATGAAAATTGAAGTCCCTTTCACAGGAAGACTACAATTTTGCTACTTAGAACAAGAATTTTAGGAAAGTGATAAAAAATGATTCTGTGATTTTTTGTATTGTTAAAGGATAGTTTTCAAAGATTAAATTAAACAGAAATAATCCTCAAACAATATATCTAGATGGTAAAAGTTAAGTTTTTTTTTTAAAAAAAAGGCTATAAAAAGTTCATCTAACCTTTGCCTTGAAAAGAAAAAGAGGGAACTGTGTTCTTGTGCAAGGGAGGGTAAACCATGAAAAAAATAATAGAACTACTCATTTTATTATATTTCAAATTCTCAGATAAATGGCTGGACAAAAGTTCAATAACTAATTGGTTTTAAAATATTAAATTTGAATTTTTAGTCAGATTTTGAAAGGTTTATTTGAACAGACCTCCCCCCCCCCTAAAAAAAGAAAAAATCTAAAAGCAAATAGACAAACATGGTGACTTTTTCCCTCTGATCATCTGTGCTGCCCTCACAGGACTCAACAGCTTCAGTAAGCATGGCCCAGTTCCCTCAAAGTGACTGGCATCATCTGTACTGATTTCAGCCGAGGAAGGTAAAGGATGTAAACTCTCCATTGCAAAAGCTCCCCCTGTATAGCTATTAATTCTTAAGGCATGAAGGACTTTCTTGCCCAGATTACTTATTCTCCCACAAGTATATTAACTCTCCTGAAGGTGTCACACTAACTCACACCAAACCAAGCAAGTTTCAATTTGTTGCTAAACAAGCCCAGGGATTTGATTTATTTTGTTTCTGGGCACAAGCACTAAGAGACTGTAAAATAAAATCCCTTAAGAATGTCATATTGTAAAGCAGCCTGGTTTTAGACTTTCTAAAAACTATCTTCCTGATTCCATGAAGCTCCATGACTCCATGAATTCTTGTGATTTTGCCATGACTGTGAAGATGTGTGGTACTCAAATTCCTATCTCCTAAATTTCTGTTATCATGCTAGCCCATTTATAAAGCATTTCAAATTTTGAAAGTCCACTGACTTTCCAACTGTTGTGTTTGAAGTTGTTTGATTTCTCAATTTCTCCTTTCTAAGCAGCAGCACAAAAGCAGTACAATGCTTTATGAGCTGCCCTACTTGATACAAGCCTTATTTTTCAAGTTGAGGTTCAGCATACACAGAAATGACACCATTTGTAGTAAGTGTTCAGTAAAATATTACACCTAATAGCAATAAGCCATAAACTTACAGCTTAAATCTGTCTGAACTTCCTTCAACAAATGGTGTGACTTCTTGCAGCACTATTCATCTCTTTGGAGACCCTACCTACAAATCCTATTACATTTATTTCTTTCAGCTCCTCGGAATATCTGTGGCAATGTTCATAGCTACCAAATCTGTTTTATGCCAGTGCCAAGTGTGGGCACTCAGGAGTAAAAGCAGATAAAACCATAAATAGGAATTTAGAAAAAATAAGCAAAGAAAAGGGAGTCCTAATTAATAGCAGCTGTTGCAAATGGTCAGTGTGGCTACTGAAATAAACCTCTCCAACTTTCAAACAGTCAAACATACTTCATTCACTTCTACTTTATCATAGAGATAATGGGCAAAAAAGAGGTCTTATTAGCTACAGACATCAACACTATGGGGAGAAATGTTAAGGATAAAACACATACCGCAGTACAATGTGGGTTGTATCCCTATCATCCTCCACTCTGTCTTTTCATTTTCTTTCAACTGAAACATTCACTCACTTGTACAGCATCTGCATCTTGCAATTCTTCTAATGTGGCAATCTGTTTCAAATTTGAAAAAAAAAATAGATGAATAATTAAGTCAACACATATGTTTTCAAAAAGAAACTTTCCAACCTAAGACGAACATATTTAATCTTTCCCAGCTTTTAACCTGTGCTTTGCCCTAGATAAGGATTGTGAATCACAAAGTGTTACCGTTCCCAGCAGAACCCTGTGAGGTTCTGTCTAGTATTGCCTGTTTGGAAATGAGAAATGGGAACAAAGAGGGACCAAGACACAGCTCCAAAAGAGGATCTTCACTTCCTTCCTCCCTAAACATAAAACTTGACTTTCTGGAAACCGTGCAAAGCAGGAATATAGTTTTCAAGCTCCTCTAGCATCTGCTTCTGGGCAGTTTCTTATTTCCACGGTAAGTGTGCCAAGAGAGAACATAATGATCATGGCACAAGACAAAACGAAAGCATGGTAAAGCCTTTTTCTTCTGAAAATTAATGAATGTGAGTCTGCTACATTTGATTTCCCATCTGCTGGATGTGGCACATTTGACCTTCCAAGAAATGTTCTAACCATTGGTTTTCAGCTATTCTGTGGCAAAATGCTTGGGCTCGCCCCTGTTAGAGCTGTTTAATTTGCAGAGTGCATTTGCTGGGCCTTTAAGTTTACAAAACTTGCTAATAGACCTATTACCCTAGCCTGGGAGACACCTCAGTGCCAGCCTACTACAGCATGATCCAACATCATTTAATATTTTATACTGAATGCTCACACATACAGCGAAGCAGGAGTCCACATCTTAATCAAATAGAAGACTTTCTGAATTGCATTCTATATTTTATATTGAATTAGATGTATATTTTTCTTTACAAAACTTAGTTTCAGTCCTATTTTTCCCATTCTGCTTAACAGGACTTAGCACACCCAGTGCTAAGCTACCTGCTACAGTAATCTCTGTTGAAACCCAGAGTGTCATTTACAACAAAATCCACATCTATTTTTTTCTACTGGCTGTAGTGGATTGCTAAAAAGAATCAATCACCTTGGTCTAACAGTGGTCTTCATGAGTAAACTCCACCTTCAGACCTTTCATCTGCTTTCCTGTATTTACTCTCACTGGTTACAAATTGCTTATTCCTTTAAGAGGAATGATGAAGGGTGAAAATTTCAGAACTGTTTCTGTATCGTGGAGCCAAAGTCCTGCTATCTCTCAAGAGGCTGCAGTTAGACCTTCTTCGTTAAAAAAAAAAAAAAAAAAAAAAAAAGCCCCTTAAAATGAAGAGATCCAATATTTTCTCGAAACAGCAGGATTCCTATTTCTGTTTTTATCTTGTCTTTTACTGATCTGTACTATTGGTTAAATACTGTGAGATCAGTGTATTAAATGTTGCTTTAATATACTGTGATTTCTGAAATATTCCCTCCCAGGAGGTCTGCACAAAGCCTCCCTTCCTAACCATAACAGCTTCAGCCTCAGCAACTACTCAACCTCTGAGGTAGCACAACATGTTTCCCAGTTCATCTCCATCTGCTGCAATTTCAAAAGTAGTAGCAAGTGCGCTGGGGGACAGGGGAGGGGAAAGAGATTTTAAGAATCTCACTGAAAGATTCCACTTTTAAATTACATCTGTCTTTTGATTAACAGTTCTGAAAACTCATTTCCAGAATGAATCTTATCCCAAGCAGAAGGTCTGGCAAAACCAAGCTACAAACAAGTGATAAGATATAGCGCGTACTCCTTGTAAAGGTATTTTTCTTTCTGGCACCTCTAAAAACACACTTCTATTTCTGATTATCTTTTGTTTGTGCTCCAAAATCTAGGAGCAGAAGACTGGAATATTCTATTTTCTCTTGTTGAGAGATTTGACAGAAATTTGCTGTTGATAGGATTTTTCTTGATTTTACCATAAGAGAGAGGCCCCAAACTGTAGACACCTCACCAAGAAACTTCAGAGCAATGGGAAATTGCAGAAGGGGGTAGGAGAAGCAAAAACATTTCATTCTGCAAAGTCCTTTGAAATATTGTGTTTACCAGGAAGCACATAGATCTAGCTATTAAAATAGGGTCTTTATCAACAATTAGCACTGATTTGAACTCTGCAAATGAGCAATAAGTCCAAGATTGGTCTAATGATCATACAGAATTAGTACGAAAAAATATATACTCAGCTAGGGTATGAAGTGAGCATGTGCTTTGAGTTCCAGCAGACACACTAAGGCCAATTTATTTGGCTTCATTCCCTCATAGCGCAAAATCCAAACTGAACTTGCCGCAGAACATACAAACACACCAACAAAAAACTGTTAAAATAGTTCTGCATGACAAACAAGGCAAAGCATCTACTGTAACTGCAATAATACTTTATTTTACACATCAAGTACCTCTGCGATTTTTTTTGTATAGCAACAACTACAGGGTGGAAAATGTGGTTCTCTCTCTTTTTGTTTTGTTTTGTTTTCTATATACTTAAAAGAGTATTTACACATAAATCAAAAGCAGCATCCTAGTTTGATTCCGCTAGTAGCCTGTACTCCATGCATGTCAACGCAATCCATAAAAATTCTCATTCCAAGAAAAGAGATAAAAAATCTCTAGAACACAGGCAGCAAGTTGATGGTGACAGCTGTCATGTTGGCCCACATGTTGTGATTTGCAAATTGTTTGGTGCACCCATGTGAAATAGAAAGCTACTGGAGAACAGAAATATTTGCATTACCAAGTTTTACTGTTCTAACAAGTGTGGAAAAAGAAAGCAAGACTAGTTTAGTCAAGGACTGTTTGTTGCAAGAAACAGATGGTAGCACAGCTCGGCAGAGGTAACATGGGAAATGCAGAGACATTATGGCAAATGCTGCCAACCCTTCTCCCGCTGGTACACACGTTTGTGAAAATGAACTGTGTAGCAATGGTCATGCTCCAATTTTGCCAGCACTGGTATTTCAGTGAAATTTTGACATCTTTCGCTATGTAAGAAGTAACCATTTTGTGCCAATGATTGAAAGATAATATCTCTAATGATATTTTATCAGGAAAAGAACTACTTTTTTTTTTTTTTTTTTTTTTCATCCAGTGCTGGAGGAGATTTAAGATCTAAGACCATTGTTTCTTTTTACAAAGGCAGAAAAGCAGAGCTGTAATGTAGTGGCAGATCTACATTTATGGATGTCCCTTCTATCCTGTGACCAGCCAATTTGTTTGTTTGGCAGGGAACAAAGTCAAAAGTTTATACTTTTCATCTCTGAACATAATTATGGGGTGTGAAAGCTCTCTTTCTGTAGATTTCATAGTTCAGTCAAAAACTATCTCAAAGTAGGAAAGGTGCCAAATTATCCATAATCTTCAAAACATATTACAATTTTGAATTTTACAGTTCACATCTTAGTTCCAATTTCCCTCATAACTTCTTCTTTAGTCACATTTTTCTTTCTCCTCCCTTTCTGAAGAGTGTTTCTGTTTTCATGGACACTAGACCCGCTTTGCACTTAGATGACACTATTCACCACAATGGTTGCTTGGCAGGTAAGTGTAACATTGGATAAAACATTACTGGTTGCTGCAAAATTTTCATTTTCATTTGACACCAGGAGAAAGATGATGGCCAATAACTGGTAAATATTGTTACTACTGATGGCTCATATTTAGAGATCTTTATTCATTTAGTTAAAAGTTTACACTATAACACCAAGTAGCTCAGCAAAGCAATATGTTGTTTCTTTAAGAGAGAAAGAGCGTAATGTATCAAAGGAGGAAAAAGAAAAATGAAATAAATTGATGTGAGCGATCAGAAAAATTAGAGTACTTTTTCCAAGCTCTTTTCTTCTGGCTCATGAATTTTTTCTAGATTGTTTTTAAAGAAATGTAAACCTAAGTAATTTGATAAATCTGATTGCCAATAGGCATACCACAGGTTATGCATCACTTACCACAAATCCATTACCATTCCAGAAAACTTGTTTAGCTTTTTATCTAGTCTCAATCAGGAGACTGTAGGGACATAAAAGTTATGGTTTTCAGTAATATGCTTTTATCAGGGTCAAGTATCAGTATCTAAAGATATATGAGACATTTTTCAATATCCCGGGGTGGCTGGGGGAGGAAAAAAAAAAAGTTCTATGCCAAGGTCTAAACGCTCACAGAAGAGCAGAAGATTGTACATGAAGAACTCAAAAACAATATGCAAGCAGAGATCTACTCTTATATAGCAGATATAAAAGTTTCCTATATTTTATAGAGAAAAACTTTGGTATATATCAGGCATAGATATAGATATAGATCATTTAAATATAGTTAATGCATCATATATTAACAATTAACAATAAATTTGAGTCTGTAAGTTTTGTGGTAAGAATCAGTCTCTAATATTGCAACATCAGTAAAGAATGCAAGACAAATTTAGCTATTTTCAAACATGTAAGTTAAACAATTTAGGTATTAATAAAAGCATTACATAGCCTTAGGAGGCATTATATGTTGTTTTACAGAAACTGTAACTATATTGTACTGTTCATTTATAAATAATAAAACATATTTTTAAATCATATTAATCATAGGAATCATTTTGAAAAAGTGCTTACATCAATAATAACAATTTCAAATATAATTTCAATAACAACATCATTTCAATTTTATATATATATATAATTTTTCTCTAAACTTCCAAGGTATGGAGAAAATGCAAGACATCATACATAACACTATTCTTCTGCCTCCCACTCATTCTTATGAGGAATCACTGTGAATGGTATCAGATGGAGTTGTGTTTTGTAGAGAAGTCTGAGGCCTAGAACTTCAGTGTAGACTGCCAGGTAATTTCTTCAAGACCACTGGATAGTTATCACTCTTTAGGATGACATATGACTTAAAGATCATTGGCATCTTTCTCACTGCATTATATTTCTGTAATTTCTTCCATTTAGGGGGAGATTAGAATTTAAGTGAATATCAAAAAAAGATAACTCAGGGTACTGACATGTATTTCCCCTCAGGAGAAAAATGCATCTATCATTAAGATATCGTGTATTCCCTTTTCCTTTTTTGATTTGAAATCAAGCCTTAAAATTTCTTGATACTTGCTACTTTAGAGGTACACATTTTCTCTTTCTCATGCCATTATAGAGCCATTTCTTAGGAAAAAGTAAGCACGAAGGTGCCATTACAGATTTCTTTACGGTAGCCCTATACTTAGTGTGCCTTAAGAGACATCAGTAACAGCAATGTGTTCTCAGCAATTAGTAAAAGTAACAATGAGAAGAAATTAGAAGGCAGAAAATCTCTAAAAGCTAGCTAGAGCAATATATTTTTCCTCCTCCTAGTTAAGTTAAAAAAAACCCATAACAATCCAGATTTCAAAATTAAAAATGTATTTTATTTTCTATCAATAGAGAAATGGGGTAGCAAAGTCCTATTAATGCAAAGGAAATACACTGACATAAAATATACTCTTTTAAGTTTTCAGTAAAATCCTGTAACCATTCTTAGAGGAATAGTCTCTTCTCTTAAAGGTTATTCATTACTTCAGCTCTCCTTTCCCTTCCTAAACTAGAAACCTTTAAAATATTTAAAATTGATACCAGTCCTCACTGGAATAAATATCATCACCTGTGCTTATTTATTTTAGCTTCAATTCCTTAAAGCATGTGTGCCCTTTTGTTGACAGATGCAGAGTCTAATTTTTGATGTGCTTTTCGCTCATCTGTAAAGTCTATACTAGTATTCAGTTCCAGATTGCCTATAATCCTTAAGCAATCCATCTGTTCAACCTTTTTAGTATCAAAATCTTGCTCCTTGTTTTCTTCATAGCCTCTAAAACAGTTTGTGATGCCAACAGTAAATATAATCCGAACCTTAACATAGGTGTCCTATTAGTAACTATCAGTACTAGAAATTGACCTTTGAGACAAAATACTGATAAAATATTAACGTCTGCATATATAGGCAAATAAAGTGTATGTACACACAGCCATGAAAATTACACATGAAAGAGTCAAATGCAATAGATAATCATAATTGTCCTCTGTTTAATATTTGTGTGACCTCTGGAGTACTGTGTCCAGTTTTGGGTTGACCAGTAAAAGATAGACACTGACAAGCTGGAGTGAGTCCAATCTAGGGCTAAAAACGTGATTATGGTGCTGTAGAAAGTGGCAGGCTGCTGGAGTTGGGTTTGTTTACCCGGAAAAAAAAAGAAAAAGGTAAGGGAGGAACTAATTGGTATATTTAACTACCCCAAGGGTGTCAAGACAGAAGATGGAGCCAAACTCTACTCTTAGAGTTGCTCAGCAAAAGGATGAGAGGCACCAGACACAAGCTGTAGCAAAGAAAATTCTGTTTAGCTAAAGAAAAACACTCTTGGCCACAAGAATGATTGAATAGTAGGACAGGGGTCCAGAGAGGCTGTGAAATCTCTGTCCTTGGGTATACCCAAAAACTCAGCAGGGCATGACCCTGAGTGACCTGAACAAACTTCCAATTTGGCCCTATTATGAGCAGGACAGCTGGATCAAATGACCTCCAGAGTCCTTTCCACTCTGAATTAATCTATGAATAGATGATTTACTTCACAATACGTTGAAGATTATACGTAAATATGAAAGTCTTAACAAAGTTACTAATAACCTCAATTTAATATCTAGGCAGCAAAGAACGTTATCTGGAAATGTGAAAAGGAACAAATACTGCTGAAAATTAGACAGGACAATCACTAGTACTGAAGGAGGAATGTTAACTTGAACCGTGATTGAGTTGTTGATCTCAAGAGACTACAATAAGCAGTGTTGAGAGGAAGTTTTGAGCCTGGCTGAACTCCGACTTAGGTATGGGCAAGTCAACGGTACAAACATTTTTAAAATCAAGATCATATTAGGCAAAGCGTGAAGTAAAAAACATAGGTTTGTCACAGCCTCCATGCTGGTCTACTTGTTACATACAATGTTGATGTATTTAAGTGCAATCCCTTGTTATTTGTCTACACCTTTCTAAGTCTGTCAAACAGATAGCTGATTCCATTTAGATTCATGTATAAACAATCTCTGCTTACTTAAACTTTATGCTGTATTAGCAGCAATTTCTAGGTCATCAGCAAGCACTGAAGTATTCCATATCCCTAGAAACAGTGATACATCAACCACATCTACCAAAGCATTATTTTCACTATGCTTATTATCTAATATTACTCTCAAGGGAATATGGGCGTTTGGGGTTCTCCTCCCATAACAGCAGGCGTATAATGTTGTAGTGTATTGGCAGGGAGGAAATAATACATAGTGATCAGCACTGACTAGAGCTTCCCAGCCTGCAGTGCATGTAGGTTTCCCAGGAAATTCATAACCCTTGACAAAGCCACAAGGATTGACATTATTTGTAATGATCATTCCTGAGGACGTAATTTTGCAGTTTACTGTGTGGCACAGATACAAATGTATATTAAACAAACAAATAAACACAACTTTTGTCTCAAAGCCTTCCGAATTTTAAACATAAATGTTTACATACCTGTAAACATTGTTACTAATCAATCTTCAGCAGACCAACAGAATAAGTTATCTCACAGGAGAGAAGATGACATAAAGGAGGTAGAGGTGGCCTTAAAAAGTACACTGCGTTCCTTTGTTTCCTTAATTTCACAGGGTGAAGCCCGCCCAAAAGCATCACTCAGATAAAATGAGACCTAAAGTATATCTTCCCAACTGTTATTCAGTAGATTATTTTTGCATGTGGTTGAAGAAACATCAGAGCTCAGACAGCTGTTGTGAGGGATGCTTACCTGACAGCTCTGGGCTACATGTGCCCTGCTTTAACAGTTTAGGTATACACGGGAAAGGCACAAAGAAAGACACAGATTCACATCCATGTAACACATTTGGAGTGGGAAGCCAGGTGACAGTGACCCATATAATAACCATTAATTGGCTTTAGATATGGAGAAAGTCATAGAGGTTGGCTTAGGGCACTGTAACCAATGAAGCTATTGGTGGCTTTTGCTTACAACCTAAGGTAGAAGGCAATAAACAGTGAAAAGAGGGAAAGAGGTGCCCCTCATGGGACACAAACCCAAATATCTGCTGTCATATGGAAAACTGAAGCTGAGGAGGGACTTATCAAAGCTGGCTGCCAACCTGGACACCTCAACTGGCTGGAGTGCGTGTCCTGCTCCCTTAAGTCAATAACGCTAGTCAAAACCAGACCAGAGCACTTGATTGGTGTAAGGGTCTCCTCTACAGAGCCTGGCGTGTCTGTGCATATCTCTGTGAGGGACTGTGTCACAGAATAGAAACCTTAGAATGGAAAGAAATCTCTATCCACCCCCTATTACCCATTCCACCTAGTAAACACGTTAGATACCATGTCCTTGAGCTGTGTGGTTCTGCCCTTGTGAGTACCTCACCCCTGCATTTCCCTATGACAATTATCATAAGTCCTGACATACTCTAAGCTCTACTTCTTAAGGACTAATTAAACTACTTTTCCTCTCCTCCCCTTTTGTTGAGGAAATCCACAGGCATTAATAAAAAAGAAGACTCTCCCCCTGTGCTCTCTGTCCATACTTTCTTCTCCAAGACAGTGTTTTTTCTGAATATAGATTAAGGATAATCATTACAGCTACTTTTTTCCAACTAGACAAGTCTGCAATGCAGCGCTTGCAGCATATGATAAATTGACATAAGGCATTGTAGAAGCAATAAGAGCTACCTGAATAACACTTTCTTTCCTAATTTGGAGATAGTCTGCCTTCCTATATCTGTTTTTTAGTGGGCCTGCTCTTAAGAGTTTGGAATTTTCTTTCATTTTCTCCTGCACTAGTTTTAAGATAGATGACTCAGTCACAGAGCCAGAGGCAGACAAGAGAAACACAAGCACGTGACGTTCAAGTCACCCAAAGAAACTGTGTATGATTTCAAATAATGGCAAAGACTAAGCAAGGTGATCACTCTTAGGATGCCATTACAAACATATATATATACATATATATATATATATATATATATATATATATATAAAAAAATATGCTTGCCATGTCCATCCCTGGTTACCAAAAAGCCCCTGCTGCCTGTACTGCTGAACAGTAGTAAATCTAAATTTAGCTCACTAATTAGCCTACCTCAAAATAGGATCTCATGTTTCCACAGAACATGGAAATTGAAATAGGTAAATAAGAAAATTTCCCCATTCTTAGGGTGATTGTGAGTAGTTAAGTAGAAGATTGCTTTATGCGCAGACACCTCATAATTAAAAGTCTTGGGTAAGGCACTTTTGATTTCAGTGCCAGTAAGAAGAAACACTGATGATCCTGTGAAATCTCGTATATAAAAACCTCACTGCACTCCATGACAAAACTGACAAATCCAGCCAGGCTTGTCTAAGCCCATTCAACAGAATTTGTCAACTAATAGGTTTAATACATAAAAAGCAATTTAAAGGATGTTGTAGTGACAGGAAAATATTATTGTTTAGCATGCTGCTATGAATCAGCCCAACGTCAAGGACATCTGAGAATACCTTTGAGAAAAACTTGTCCTAACTTTGAAGACTGTGCATAGCAGAAGACATAATCAATGCACTAAGAGCTGGAAACACCTTTGTGAACTCCTGACTGAAGGGTCATTCATCCTGTTAATGAGGAGTCTTTTAAGCTTTGATTCTTATTATTCCTATATGAATGGTCCTTAGCAAGCATTTTGTTAAGCTTTTTCTTTCTTGCTTTCTTTTTTCCTTTTGCAGTTTCTTTACACGCTTTTTATTTATTCTTCTTGATTCATGTTAATTATCTACAACACAGAAGAGAAAATTATTGATAGAAATGAAAAAGCTACTTTTTCCACTCCTAATGTAGAAACCTTCAGGACTAGAGAGATGACTTTCCTGCTTCAGACTGCCTGCTTCTATCCTGGAGCATAACCTCTAACCGTGCCCATATTCAAAACCTTGGACACTTCTGTAGGACCAAAGTACATCATTCTTTTACTCAGCCTTTGGCCCACAGTTACTGAAGAAAGAGCCAGCCTGTGCTCAACAGCTGCAATTTGCTACCCTCCAGGAGTTACAGTCAGAAACAGCCTCATGCGCAGTGTGTAGGTGCTTCTTCATATCTAGGTCCTGCATGATTTAAATCTCTCTCTTGATTCTCTCTGTCCTCTTTCCTCCCCTGCATGTATGTAAACATCTGGTGAGTGTACCTCTCCTGTAACTCACTCAACTAGCTCTTTCTCAGTCAGTTCTGTTCAGTTTTTATTTCCACGTTCTGTACTTAACAGAGTTAAAATTATTTAACAATTTAATTTTCTCATCCACTCATATTTATTCTCCAGTGAAAAAACAATTTCATTGGAGACAGGATGCAATTCTCAGAAGTGGATGGTTTTCCCCATTGTTCATCTCTTTCTCAGATGCTCCTTCCCATGCTTTTATCCACTTCCTGGTGACTGGTTTGTGCCACACACTAATAATAACAGGTATTTTTCCACCTAGAGAATTACTCTTGCTGTTTCTTTTCTGAATGTCTTCCCTGAAATGCTAAAGGTTTGATCCTGGGTGGGGAGAGAGGAAAACAGTGCTTTGAACTCCATAAAACGTTGGTGATCATCCATAGACTCCATCTTCCTGGAAAACACAGCCTCATCTGACTAAAAATGATCGCTCAAAAAGTAAAACATGAGAAAGCCTCGTAATTAACAATCATTTTAAAGAAGGTCACACACGTAAGTCAGATGAACAGAAAATAGTTGCCTACAAAAGCCCAGACTCATCTAAAGCTTATTGTAATTACTTTCTTCTCTATTGAACAATCTCAGGGGATTTTTTCAATACTCTAGTACAGAAAGCTATCAAAAATCACTTGAAATTTATAAGACCTAAAGCTCCAGCAACCATAATTTGAATTTTAAATGATTAAATTCCCTAGATCACAGAATCACAAGATGGCAAAAGTTAGAAGGGACCTCAGGAGATCATCTATTCCAACCCCACTACTCTAGCAGAGTAGCCTAGACCACGTTGCCCAGGACCCTGTCAGGTGGCTTTCAATATATCTAAGGATGGAGACTTTGGTCCCTGGGCAAGGATCTCCTTAGTTCCAAAGAGCTGTGGTCTTGCCAGATGCTAATGAGCAGTTCAAAAGGATCTGCAAGGAGAGCAGAGCCCCTTCTCCTTTTTGCACATGAGCGTGAGCGTCTGGCCCCCGTGTTGACTTGGTTGTCGCCTAATGGTGCTGCTCCCAGCCAACATCAGGCCTGAGCATGAGCTGTGTGTTAGCCCCAAAGCCTGAGCTGCAGTCGTGGGAAGAGTCACAGGCGCTGGAGGAGAGGCAAAGGGCGCTGGGTGCTGGCCACTTGCTTTCTTCACTCCCGCAGTATCTTGACCTCCTAAAGCAACTCTGGTGCCTACAGCCCAGCTGGTTGCTCACAGTCATCTCTCCAACCACGTCTGCCTTGGTGGGAAGCAGCAGGGCCAGCCGTGCACCCTCCCAGCGTGGCCCAGCCAGCAGCAGCACCAGGACGCTAGCCCTGACACCCACACCTTGCCCACACCTCCAGCATGTCTTGCAACCTGCCACCTTGCCCTGCCTGCCAGCACCTCTCAGGGAGGTCACAGTGCCAAGAGGCACCACACTCAGGCATCCACGCTGCTTCCTCCTCCTGTTGCTTCAGGAAGGCCTTGTGCACTTCACCACCCTCCTCGGCTACTCTGCAAGACGCTGCCGGGGCAGCTCAGCCCTCCCGCCCTCTCCTCCCAGCCCATGGGCCGCTGTGCAGCCCTGGACCCTGGGGCCCCGTGCAGCCCTCCCGCTGCTCTCTTGCGCCCCTGCCCCAGCCCCACGGCCTTCCCAGCCCTCGCCCAGTGCGAGCACAGAGGTGGCCCCCGCCCTCCAGGCCCTGCTCTGCTCCCCACCGTGGGGGCAGCCCGCCAGCCGGCATGCTCTTGCCCCACTTGCTCAGGCGCATCCCGCCCCGGACCGCCACTCCCCATGGGCCCCCTGCCCCACACCTGCCACGAAACCCCCAGTGCAGGCGCCCGGGGCTCCAAGGCCCTCGCTCGGGGCACGCACAAAGCACGCTCGACCGCACCGAGCTGGGCACCAGGGACGTTTTATTCGGCGTTGGCCCCGCGGGCCCCGCGAGGCCGAGTGCCCGAGAGCCGCGGGGCCGGGGCACGGCTCTCAGACGGGCAGCAGCCCCTGGCTCTGCAAGGTCGGCCTCTCTGCCAGCCGCTACGCCCGGCGGTGCCCAGAGCGCCCCGGCGCCCGGCAGGCAGCCCACGAGCAGCTCCAGGCCGACGCAGGGCGCGCACGGTCTGCTGCGGGACAGCGGGGAGGGGGCTGACAGCGCGCAGCATCCCCCCCTCTTCCCCGCACCCTCCGCGGCAGGGAACGCCCCCACCTGCCCCCCAGGCGCTGCCCCTCGCTCCCTCGGGCAGGCCGGGCAAAGAGCCGCCCCCAGCCCCGGCAGAAGACAGCCCGGCGCAAGCGCATCGCCCCCGCGGCCCGTTTCCCCGCCGCCGAGCCCGCAGCCCGGGAGCAGCCCCCCGCAGCGCGACCCCAGGCACCCCGGGGGCCCCTCACTTCAGCCAGGGAGCCAGGCCGCCTCTCCTGGCCAGCTCCTCCCTCTCCCGCCGGTCGGCCGGTCGGCAGAGAGCGGGGAGGCGTCGGGGGCCGCCCGGGGCTGCCCGGTGCCCCCTCTCCCAGCGAGAGCCCGCCGGCCGGGGCGGCCCTCGCTGCTGGACCCCTCCGCCTCGGGCTCCTGCTCCGTCCGCTGCTGGCTGCAGGCCCCAGGCCTTGCTTGGGGAGCCACAGCGCCGGGGCCCCGGGGCTGCCCGTCCCCACACAGCCCTGCCCCGCGGCAGCCCTGGGGCTCTCCTGGCCCCCCGACGCTGCACAGAGCCCCGTGCCCTCCCCGGCGCCGCCGCTGCCATCCCGCCGCCCGCTGGGGCTCCAGGGGCGGCCCAGAGCCCCGGCCCCCCCGGGCAGGCTGCTCCTGCTCCCGCAGCTGCTCCCGCAGCCGGCCCGAGCGCTGCTTCTCCGGCCCAGGAGGCGGCAGGCGCTGCGGGCAGCGCAGCCGGCAGCGGGGCAGCCCCCTGGGCGCCCAGCCCCGGGCTCTGCCCCCTCGCGGGCACCTGCCCCGCTCCAGGCCGCGGGCAGGGCTGGCCAGGCCCCGGCCAGGCCCCGAGGAGGCCCGGCCCAGAGCCCCCCGCGCCCTGCCGGCCGCCAGCGCCCCCCGGCCAGCACGGCTCTCCCTCTGCCCGCTGCCTCCTCCAGCTCCCGCAGCCTGCTGGGCCGCCGCAAGCGCTGCTGCAGGAGAGCAGAGGCAGAGGAGCGGCCGTCAGGGTGCGGGAGCAGGTGCCCGGCCCTGCGGCCTCCCGGCTGCCCTCGGCCCCAGCTCCCGCGCCGGCGCTGCCCCTGGCCCGCGGCTGCCCTCGCCTAGGCAGCTGGGCAGGCCCTGCAGGGCAGGCCGAGGCCCCGGCCCCACAGAAACACAGGAAGGTTGAGGTTGGAAGGGACCTCTGGAGATCATCTAGTCCAACCTCCCTGCTCAAGCAGGGACCTCTAGAGCATATTGCCCAGGATCACATCCAGGCGGGTTTTGAATATCTCCAGCGAAGGAGACTCCACTACCTCCCTGGGCAACCTGCTCCAGTGCTCCGTCACCCTCCCAGGAAAGAAGTTTTTCCTCATGGTCAGAATGACCTGCCTGTGCTTCAGTTTGTGCCTGTTGCCTCTTGTCCTGTCACTGGGCACCACGGAGAAGAGACTGGCCTCAACCTCTTGACGCCCTCCCTTCACATACTTGTACACATTGATGAGATCCCCTCTCAGTCTTCTCTTCTCCAGGCTCAACAGGCCCAGCTCTCTCAGCCTTTCTTCAGAGGAGAGAGGCTCCAGTCCCCTCATCATCTCTGTAGCCCTCCGCTGGACTCTCTTCTGGAGTGCCATGTCTCTCTTGTGCTGGGGAGCCCAGAACTGGACACAGTCCTCCAGGTGAGGCCTCCCCAGGGCTGAGGAGAGGGGCAGGATCACCTCCCTCCACCTGCTGGCAGCACTCTGTCTAATGCACCCCAGGAGACCATTGGCCTTCTTGGCCGCAAGGGCACACTGCTGGCTCATATTTTAAGTGGTTGTCCACCAGGACTCCCAGGTCCTTCTCTGCAGAGCTGCTTTCCAGCAGGTCAACCCCCAGCCTGTACTGGTGCAGGGGATTATTCCTGCCTAGGTGCAGGACCTTGCACTTGCCTTTGTTGAACTTCAGGAGATTCCTCTCTGCCCAGCTCTCCAGCCTGTCCAGGTGCCTCTGAATGGCAGCACAGCCCTTTGGTATATCTGCCATGCCCCTCAGTTCTGTGTCATTGGCAAACTTGCTGAGGGTGCACTCTGTGCTTTCATCCAGGTCACTGATGAAGAAGTTAGACAATACTGGGCCCACTACTGACCCTCTGGTGGGCACACCATGTGCTACAGGCTTCAGCTAGACTCTGTGTCACTGACCACAACCCTCTGACCTCTGCCAGTCAGCCAGTTCTCAGTACGCCTCACCGTCCACTCATCCAGCCTGCACTTCCTGAGCTTGCTGAGGAGGATGTGATGGGGGATAGTGTCCAAAGCCTTGCTGAAGTCAAGGGAGACAACATCCACTGCTCTGCCCCCATCCACCCAGCCATTCCTTCAGAGAAGGTTCTCATGTTGATTAAGCATGATTTCCCCTTAGTGAATCCATGCTGACTACTCCTGAACTCCTTCTTGTCCTCCATGTGCTTAGAAAGGGCCTCCAGGATGAGCTGTTCCATCACCTTTCCAGGAAATGTGGGATGGACCTGGAAAGACCACCTTTCTACCTGTGGTTCCTTGGCTTCTCCTTCTTGCCCTTTTTGAAGACTGGAGGGACATTGAGTGTTTTTCGGTCCTAAGGCACCTCTCCTGATTGCCATGACCTTTCCAAGATGATCAAGAGTAGCCTAGCAACGGTGTCTGACAGCTCCCTCCGCACTCATGGGTGCATCCCATTGGGGCCCATGGACTTGTGGGTGTTAGGTTGGCCTAAATGATCCCTAAGCCCATCCTCCTTGAGCAAGGGAAAGTCTTCCTTTCTCCAGACTTTCTCTCTGGTCTCCAAGGTCCAGGATTCCTGAGGGCTGGCCTTAGCAGTAAAGACTGATCAAACAAGGTGTTCTGTATCTCTGCCTTCTCTGTATCTTAAGGTAACTATATTCTGTATCCTACATCTGTAGGTCATCTTGTGAGTTTTTTTTTCCCTTTGTCTTAGAAAAAATCTGGCTTACCCTACCAAATCCAGAAGACTTGAATTTTCTAATATTCCCGGGATGCTAAGACTCATAATCCTTCCTACTGTTACAATAATGTCTTCATAGATTATGTTTTTTGTTCAAAAACTTAAAAGCAGTAGCTCTTTGTTTTTGATTAATTGTTCCTGACATGCTCCAAGATATTCTTCAGAAAGATTAATGTCAATAGCAAATCCAGCCATGACTGTGAAACACAGATACTGCCAAGGTGTGTACAAGAAAATTGTACAATAGTACTTTGTTCTTGCGTGTTTGTTGTTGTTGTTAGGAAAGCTTGCTTGCTTCTTCAAAACCGATAAGTATTCTCTTTGATCTTTGACAGGTGACTGTAGAAAAAAAAATAGCAAATATGGAAAATAGCATAAAAGATACAGTGATTGCCCACTTGCTGTAATCTGATTCAGTTTAAGGTTTAGAAAATAGAGCTTTTATGGGATAAGCTTTCTTCACACCCCCTGCTGTTGAGAAAATTGCCACAGAAAATGTAGAAAAAAAGAGAGGTAAATTTATATCTTAATTCCTAATGCGTCCTAGGAATGAATTCTATAAAGAAGAAAAAAAAAAATGGAAAGAAAAAAGAATTTCAGTAAGACCTTTATTGATTTTATTTTGTACTGAGTAAACTAGGTATAGAGATTATTAACTTGGCTAGAGAGTGTGTGGGGCTTTTTTCCCCCCAAGAATGATTCATAAAACTGACCTTAATTAATTGATTATTATTGTTACTTGAATGGAAAAACTGTATACATGTTTACTCTTAGGTAACATTTACCTAATATTTTGTTACCCACTGCTCTCAATCTTTCTTCATTTTTTCCTATGGCCCAGTTATGACATATATTAAAGAGAAGTGAAGCCTTCCATCCCATTTTATAAATAAACCGGGGATAAGTTAATGCTTAGGAATCACACAGCTGTTATAGTGATAAGGATAGATTAAAAAAAAAAAAAAGAATGAAAAGAAGAGTCATTTCTTCAAAGACATCTTTAAGTAACATGGAGTAGATTATACATTAGCTCCATACTCATACAAAAAAGAAATTATTTATTGAGAAATAGGCAGCCTGCACACTAACCAATAGAGAAGTCCTGAGAGAAAATAGTCTGGATTCATGTCACTAACATATAGTGACCTGAAATATCACATGTACACATATGGAGCTGAATTAAGATCACCCAGGCAAGCTTAATTTTGACATTTGGTATGTCTCAAATGATCAATTTAGTACTCAAAATTACTTTAAAAAAATAATATTTCTAAATTGCATCACTATAATTGCCTCCAACATTTGATCAGTGGTAGAGTTTAGACCTTTCAGTTTACATTACAGATTTCTGCTTAGAAAGCTAAGGAAGTAACCGGTGGCATCTGTAGTACATCAATATCACTTAGCCCATGAGGCTAACGAAGAGTAAACACAGTGCCAGGCAATGTTGTGCAATAACATTCAAAGCGTTCTTGGACTATTGAAGCAGTGCAAAACAAAGTCTGACCAAAAGCAAAAGAAACCATCCTGAAAGTAACTGGATTCACTTCCTAGTTTGGCAGGATAAGGAGTCTATAGTAATTACAGAGCTTCGTATCTACCACATCTGGAGCCAGTCATGTACACTTGTATACTGCTACCAAAAAGTTTACCTGTTTTTCCAAGGGATCCCTTACTTGACCATGAAAAAAAAAAAAAAAAAGAAAAGAAAAATAAAGGATTTATCCTTCCATATCTAGAAAAATTCTTATATAAAAATATTTTCTCTGTACAAAGTCATAGTAAGGGCCACACCATTTTCAAACCACTTGATTTCTGTATTCTTACAAATGAACTATTCTTTGCACTTTGGATCACTACCTAAATTTTTTTGAAAATTTCCAAACATTTTCAATGAATACTGTCTGCTCAGCTAGTAGATCTTTTTCCAGTAATGAACCAGAAGCAAGTGGCACACTGATGGACTTATGATTCATGTCTATGTCAAGTTATACCGCTAGGATGTTGGATGATAATATAAAGATTGAAAAAAAGGAAGTCTTTAAGAAACACTTATTCTCAAGCCTCATGCATTTTATCCAGCTAGTAAATGCCACCACTTTTGGCTTACCAGTTACAGGAAACTATTATAGTAATGTGTCCAGCTGCCAGTATGTCCCAAAACAAGGAAAGGCTGACATGATAATATGCTATTAAAATTCATAGAATGGGCAAGATATTAAATGATAAACTTTTCCTTCCTCATTCACAAGACTGCAATGGGAATTAAAACTCATTCTTTGGAAAGATTTTGATTGCTAAACCCTATCTCATTCTTACCACACTTTAAGCACTTTTATTTTTTATTTAAGAAATGAATTTCACCGTCAATTATGTGTTGAAATAAGGGAATGAATAAGACACCCTTCTGGCTATAAAGTGACAATTCAGCATTCAATAGTTTAAGGGAGAGATGAAAAGAGAAAGCGTAATGATCTTTTCAGACAAGTCAAGTGCTTAATGACATGAAAGCGCTGCTTTTTTATGCTTCCTTTACCCATTTTGACCCTGGAAAAATCAGAGAACACTGTTTTCTCCTCAGGGTGGGGGTGGGGAGGGGGGCTTGACTGCTGGTGGTTATCAGGTATTTTATTATTAAAATAATTAAGCAGAATTTCCTCCATTCCAGTGTATTGTGATATCTCAGTGAAGGAAAATTACAAGACAGATACCAAACAGAGTCTTGCTGGTTTGGCAGCATCTTGATTTTTTTTTTTTTTACTTTTGGCATGACATAATTCAATCTGAAGTAAATGAATTAGATTCCATGTCAGCATATCTTATCTTGATGTACACAATAGGTCAGAGTCAAAAGATACAACATTTCAGAGAATCCCAGCTGCTCAAGGGCCCCGAACTGACCAGTGCTAGGGGGACTAATCGATATCAATCACTCCTCTTCTTGCTCCCCCCCTGCCCAGCCCCCAGCCCCTAGCAAAAAAGACACTTGAAAAGGTCAGCTCAGACTACAGCGAGAAGTTATGTGCTGATTGAGTGAGACAGAAGTGCAGGAACCTCGTGATCTCAATGGGATACCTATGAAATTTAAAGCTGTTAAAAGCTTGTGACTATCCAAAGCATCATTCACGTCTATGCCCTAAAAGACCTTGAAATATAGGGCTACCAAGAGCATTTGCCAGTCACTTACATATGTGACTCTGTCCAACAGAAACAGAAGGAGTAAAGCAAATCACTTCAATAAAGCTAGCAAGTTTCATGCAATATTTATGATTTGGAGTTATGTGCACAGGGACCGCAGTGGAATGGGCAACTCAGAAATGAAAGTCTCTTTTAGAACCAGAGTTCTATAGTCTCCAGAAACCATATAAAATGCCAGAAAACATTTATAAAACAATTTATATGTCATATTAGAAAGCAGATTTTAAGAAACAGTGATGTAAAAGGAGAAAGAACTTTATAGCAAACATATGTTGGATCAAAATTGAATCAAAATGTCACAGACACTTTCCTGAAAAATAACCTAATGGTTCTGTTTTATGTTTGAACAATGTCTTACATATCTCGTTATACCGACTCATAAAAATACTAAAGGATAGTATAAAACCAGGGCTTTTAGAAAGCACTGTTAATTTATAGAGCAAGATACTGTTCTTCTTTCAAAATCCTTCTTTCTGTTATGTAAGATACTGCTACTTACATTATCTTCCTTCTATTTTTATGTCAGGAAATTAGCAATTACTTACCAATAAGTCATACATAAAAATCTGTAATGGCACAACATCTATCTAATTGTGTCAAATAAGAGGACGCAAAATGAAAAGAATTGCAGGAGGATATCACTACTGGCATAGGAGCTGATAAGCCCATTCCAGAGGCTTCATTTCAGTCTTAAGAGGATGTATGGGAGCTGAATAACATTTGACCGTATGCTAACGATTACCACATGTTTTAGCACGCTGTTTAAGGGACTCTAGAAAGGAATTGTCAATATCTACAGAGAAGCCAGGTATGAGAGCTTTTCAAGGGTCACTAGAGAAAAAAACTGCAACCACATCACTCAGAAATCAGTGCAAGTTTAACACAGGTCCCACCTTAAAATCTTTGGAAGCTTCGCAAGTTCAGCTCTCCAGCTCCAATGATGGTAGTATCTATTGTATTAGAGCTTATCTGACCTTTTCTGTCTCCCATTAAGACTGCAGTCTTAGCAGTACAGAGTGTGATCTACTTTAATTCAAATTTAACTGGTGACCGACATATTCAGGGTCTAATCCCTACCAGTACTAAGAAATGTACAATTCTCATTCTCCAATGTGTTAATGTCTGATTTTGGTAAGACCCAAATCACCAAGCACCTTACATCATCCAGGATGATCTTTTCTACCTTACCTTTTACTTCATTCCATCCTGTTCACCCACTGTTCTCACTGCTACTCCTTCTCTTTTTTCTGGGTGTCTAAGAGAGCAGAAAACAACAACCAAAACAACAACAACAACAACAGCTTTCTGCAGACAGACAGCAAGCTCCTTCCTTCATTAACAAATTTACACCCAGTGTAACACAACGGTGACATGGGTCTAGCCATTAGAAGTTTGCAAAACTACAGTATCAAAATGCACAGCCAACATTCCATATTAATCTAAGTTTTATGGTAGTTCTAAAAGGAGTGATAGCACATAATGTGACTGCTAGCATTAGGAGAGAAACTTTCAGTGTACTCGGATTTTGATGTATTTTCTGACTGACTGTTATTCAAAAGTTTTTTCTAGATTTGTTGGAGTTTATGAGCAACAATTAATTGGTTCTCTGGCCAATAAATTGGCTTTAATTGAAGGAGAAAATTAAACTCAAGCCTGAGTAATCATGGGTACCACCTGACTTAACACGTAAGAGAGATAGTTATCTGAAAATAGCCCAAAGAATAGTAATGGTAAGATGGACTACATGAAAGAGAAATGTATTCTGGCAGAAAATTATGGAATACAAAGAAGAGCAGTGTATCGGCAAGAAAGGTGATTGTTACTAGAGAAGATTGGCCATGGAGGATGGCTGCCATGGATGACTGCCATGAGGATGTTGCACATGCTCATTTCTAACAGAAGATACCTACTTGCTGCTGCACAATTTTGTCACGTTTTTCTTTTTATATGCTTGCAAATAGCTCTGCACCGTACCATATAGAAGTTCCTCTAAAATTATCATCCTCCACCAAAGGATTTTTTTTTCACTTTTTGAGGAGAGGGAAGGTAACAGAGTGGGTGTAACCTTCTTCTGTTCCCCCTTCGGTACCTTTTCACTAAGTGTGAAACTTCAGCTCTTTTTCAAACTCACATGTCTTCACCCTCATTCTTGCCCGCAGCCATCCTCCATGGCCTCCATGGATGAGAATCTCAAGAGGGAAATAACAGTGAATGAGATTCCTCAGTTTCAGAAAGATATTGGCCAGATTTCTGGTGGTTTGTGGATGTCCATCAGTATAGGTGTATGTGCTGAGTGTGGGAAATTCATCAGTGCCCACAGAGACTAGGAAAAATCAAAAGGTGTACAAATGATAAGGCTTCATTCCTCTGAACTACTGTGCTTGCACCTCAGCTGGGAAGAGAGACATCGCTCCCTCATAAGCAGGCTGTACTCATGAGCCAATTTCTGAGGTAGGAAATAGCTGGCCCAATATATATGCTGACTGATGCTCTCACAAATCCAACATCAAGTGAGTGGGTGGTAAGTTGTACCTCCCAGTGAAAAGTTCATATTCGCCAAAAGATGCTTTGAAGATCCGTAGAGCTCTTTATGAATCTGGGCTATACTTCAGAATGTCTCTCTTGATTTTGCCTATCTAGAGAGAGAAGCATAAGTTTTATTAATCTTTCCACATCCTGAATATGGGCAGTTATGAAGGATTTTTGCCTGAGAATATTTTTTCTGCCTTCCCTGAACACCAACAAAAATAAAAGAGCAAAGAAACAATTCTCTAGATAGTATTATCTTGCTCTACCGATTTGCAGTTAACTCACTAGGGTCATGCTGGAGCTCACTGTAGTAATGTTTTAGTTCTTTTGTACAATGAACCATCCAGAAAAATGTTTTAGGTTCATGGAGTGAAAAGCATACATCACAGTTCTTAGATTGTTGCTTCAGCTGTGGAAAGCTAGTAACACTCACCCAGCCAGCGTGTGGCAACAAGGCAGGTCTGAGGTCTGGCCAGGCAGCCCTGCCAGCGGGGCCAGGCTGGGGCTGGGGTCAGAATTGGGATTGTGGAGGTTTGGGACCGGGTGTAGAAGTGGGTGCTGCATGGCTGTAACATCACACCCACAGGGCCAGAGGTGCAGCCACAGCCTAACAGCAGCTCCCGCGGACACGGAGGGGTGGCCCTTGCCTACAGCCTGCTTCACAGCAGCTCTTACCAGCGCAGGAGAAGGCCTTGGACTGAGCCAGCTAAAAGCCTTCACTTGGCCAGCTCTGCTCCCAGAAGGGGAATGCACGCTGCCCCCTAACAAAAAGTTAAAAAAAAAAAAAAAAAGCACCTAAAAAGTAAAACCAGAAAAGACGGTTCTTTTTTTAATTTTCTTTCCTTAGCACAAAATTATGCCCTTGTAATCTTAATGAAAAGTCACATTTTTATCCAGTTTCTCGAATTCTATGCTTCATTCTACTTGAGGCATTTAGCTTGAAAATATAATTTTTGGCAATAGGAAAATTGCAAAAGACAAAGGTAGGCTTCAAGGTCTTGGTTTATGCCCCTGGAACAAGAGAGATGTTATAACCCTCTTCCTGGGTGTTTGAATAATAACAGCACTATTCTCAAGTTCCAGCTAACCTAGTCTCTAAAAGTGACCAATAACAGATACCTATGGAAGAATACAACCTTATTTGGTCATCACTGTAAACCCATTCCGATTACTTCACAGTTTACTATAAGTTATATGATTTTGGAAAAAATAAACATTGGCATAGCACAACTCAGAAACTGCCAGCTATATTACTTTCACTTGTTTCTGAAAGCAGTAAAGAAAAACACACTTTAATTCAGAAATGCTGCAATACTCCATATTTCATAAGCATATCTAAAATGGAGTGGAAACATGCAAATTATTTTTTATCGCTACAAATGAAATTAGCTTTTCAATTAGCAAAAGTTGCCAACTAAGGACCCTACTCATTAACATAAACTCCCTAAAATGTGATCTTGACTATGTTGAAATATCTTTCTAATTTAGCTTTGCATATGGTGTGAAAAATGAGTTGCTGAATTAATAACAGCTAAGACCTGGCTGATTGCTTGAAGTTGATTTCTAGCCCTATAGACGCTTTTCTATTTTAACACTTTGTAGTAAAAATAATTTCTGCCTTTCAGTCTTTTTGCTGCGGCCTGTGTAAGAACCTGTGATTATATTTTCATAACTATTTTAGAAAGAATACATTGCACTTTGAGTTTTCAAAAAGAAAGTTACTGTGGACCCTTTATTGATACAAGCACAACATCCCCATCTGATGGCAATTAGTATTGCTAAACAGCCTTCTCAAAGCAGCTGAAAGCAAAGACACCCTGAAGACAAAGCAGCAGCTGAAGTCTTGTGAGACTTTCCTTTTGTATTTTCATGAAATAGGTTTAGAGGCTAAATGAGAACTGTAGAACTAAAGAGAATAAGCATTTAATTTCTTTAAAATTAAAAGCAAGAGAAAATGATTTGGGAAGCTTAGAATCTTATGAGAAAAAAAAAAAAGAAAAGGTAATTCACTTTGTGATCATGAGCAGAAACCATGTGCAGTTTGTGCATTATTTTATGAGAAGCCATGTTACTTCTATACCCCAGACAGAAGAGGACCAGGCATACATCACCAACATGCACCAAGATCATCATCTATTTTAATAACATTAAGTGGACACAAGCCCCTTATTCAGCTTTATAGCCCTTTCATAGAAAGGATCCTGAGAAGCTAATGTAAATCAAGGTCAGTCATTAACCCTACATATATATAGATAGCTAGGGAAGGAAAGTTTAGGGCAAGAGGAGAAGGGAGTTCTTAAAGGCCTTGCTTGCACTGCTTAAACCATCTGTTGGAATTTTTTCTGTGCCTTCCATTTTGCAACAAAACTCCTCAGAGATTACAAAAAATAGTATCAAGGGTATAACATCAACACATATTTCATTATGACTAACAGACGGGTATGCAGTGATGTTTTGAATATTGTATGATAACAGCCTTCTCAGTGATGTTACCTGACTCTCCTAGATTAAGTGTTCTCAAGCAATAAAGCAGATGGTATCTAGCAAACAGAGTCTTCAACTGATGAATGCTGCTGATAAATACTACAGCACAGACAACAAACATGACTCTTTTATCTTCATTTCAAATTGAAACAGTCTGAAAGTGCCAGGCTACTGAATGCCGTCAAATTAATGTACAGAGTAAAATGTTGGTATAGAGGCAGTTAGAGAGCAAATAGACATTCAGACGATAGAAAAAGGCAAGGGGAGCCTGTGAAGACAGGAGTTTGGTCTAGTGCCTCTTTATGTATTCTGTGTCTGGAAAAATTTAGTTGTAATGGCAGAGGTTCTTCTATGCTACATGGCAACAAGTATCAACAAGTATCAAACGCCCAAAGTTTCCCCACTCAATTGGAACAAAATGCAGAAGATGCAATATATATGCATATATATTGCACACACATATATGTACACACAGAGATATATACAAATATACATACATATATATATATACGTGTCCAGAGTAAGGTATTTACTTTCTAAATGCTGCGATGATCTCAAAGAAGTGAAGAAATTTACTCTTTTATGTTGGAGGATGCATTGCTTATGCACAATCTTCCCCAACACTATAGAAATATATATAGAAATCTTAAAAAGTGTTGAAAAGCTGTGCAAGATTTGACATTATTATTTTTTTCTTAAAATATCAGCTCCAAAACATACAGAATTATGGCCTTGCCTATCACTTAAGAAAGAGCAGACAAAACAAAGTAGATTTCCAACATTTATGACTGTAGAGAAGAGCTAATATCCGTGATCCATTTATAGATTCCAGAGTCAGAAGGCAAATGAAAGTGTTTGGCTTTAGTGTTAGCCTCACGATTTTTTTTTTTTTTTTAATCAGCCTGAGTTGGCGAAAGTGCTGATGGAAGTCAGAACCTGCAAGTTTCCCTTCTATTAGTGAGTGCTTAGCACACAAGAAAAATGAAGCATAAACTGGAAGCTGCCCAGCACTGTCTAAACTGTGCATGAAGCACTTTGATAGGAACATCTAATTCAGCTTCAGGTGCTAAAAAGAAGGGTGCTGGCAGTTGAACATTTTTTGGCTCTCAGCCCAAAGGTTAGCATCATTTTCTGCTGAAGCTGTCAGTTGCTTGGATAACTGATAAAGGTAACAGGTACATAACTTCCAGATGGTTGCTATTTTAGAGACAAACTCCAAGCACAGCCATATCTGCCAACAGAAGAACTGGCCGAGGTCAGAATGGAAATTCTGGTGATGCTTCATAGATTATTGTTCGAAAATTTGCAGGGGTATGTAGGCACTCTATAACAATTTCTTTGGGCAATATGAATTATCTAGCAGGGTTCTTTGAAAGCTATGGTATTAACTGAAACAAAAGAGACTGAGCTGGCAACCAAAGATTTCTAAATTATACTGCACACTTTAATAATGACTTCCCACATTGCTGCCAAATTCTGAAAAGATAGCTACCAAATATTTAAAATAGAGAAGTTCACATAGGATTTAATTACATGAAGCTGAGCCTAGCATATCCAACATGTTAAAGAAAAACGAAAGACTTCAAGGAATATATCATTTTATCCTGGGACACTGGCTCTTTCTGCATCATAGCCTTGAAGAGCATATATTAGGCAGGCTGGGATAGTCTTTTCAACATTTACAGTCAGGCTGGCAGACTGTCTGACAATAATTTACAGAAGTCTGAGGATATTTTTTATTACATCATTTTATGTATTTTTATAAATGAGAAACATATGAACATGAGCCTTTGCAATCTTTCATTGCTGAAACTAACAGCTTACTGAATATGCAGATCTTGAACAGCTGTATCAAGTGACATATATTTTGCAGTTACCAGTGGTGTTTGTTTAATAAGGTGTGAATCATGCCATAATATATTAATTTATCATTTACAGTATAATTAACTATTTATTTTTTCAGATCTGTTCAGATGAGAGTAGAGTAATTCTGAATGAATTTAATTTATCTTTACTTTTTCAGGTTTTTGTCTGTGTGTAGAAGTAAAATAAAAAACTGAGCTTACCTACCATTTTGTTCAGATTTTAACTGTATCAAAAGCTGCCTTCTTCTCTCCCCCTACCCCACAAAAAAAAAAAAAAACAAACAGCAACAACCCAACAAACAAAATTCAGATTAGATCTTCTGCACTAGACTAGACAAAATTTAAGTTGCTACTCCAAAATACACATACAGTCTTATAGTACCTGATACAGCATATGTATCACTATAATATAAAATGGCATGCCTACGGGTTAAAAATATATCTAGTTATGTTGCTACTCATGGACCCAGAAAAGGAAAGAATAAGACTCCAGGTGCTTCCACAGTGGAAATCCCAAAATGGCTGACATTTTTTTCCTTCACTATGTTTGATAAAAATAAATATATAAATATATATACATACATACATATATATACAGACTAAGACTTCCCTTCGTGTCTAATAGCCACAATACTATTTTCTACATACAGTCTGAAAATTTTTAAGATATATGCGTGTAGCCTCTGAAAAACCGGGATTTTTTTTGAATAAATAGAAAGAAGAAGAAAAATTAATTATGATCTTAAAGGTCTTAATATTAATAACAACTCAGGGGCCATCAGTAATTTTTTTTTTATCATTTAAGGAGAAACTGTAGTAATTAGCTGGGTCTAGCAGGCCTCTGTGTAGTACCCTTATTTATGTAGGTTAGTGGTGCATGTCTGACTTCCACATCTGTGAGCCGTTTACTACTATATTCATTATGGCATATGACCCAACTGAGGATGGTTAAAGATTTGTTCTTCAGGAAGAAGATATAAGTGGAGCTGCTGGTTAAGACAAAATGGTCACTACTTCCATTACTAGCTGGTGATTTGACATGCTTCAGTTCTAGCATATCTAAGTTGATACTTAGTTTAGGGCCACTGAGAAAATTAAGGGGTTGGAGAAGATGTGGTAGGAGGAGAGGCTGAGGGAGCTGGGACTGTTTAGCCTGGAGAAAAGAAGGTGCAAGAGGGATCTTATCAATGCCTGTTAATATATGATGAGAGTAGAGGGGCAGTAAAGAAAACATCTGAACTCTTCTCAGCGGTACCAGTGGCAGGATGAGAGTCAACGGGTACAAACTGAAACACAGGAAATTCTGTTTAAAGATAAGGAAAAAAAGCCTTTTGTACTGTGGTCAAACATGGTCACAGGTTGCTCAGGAAGGCTGTGGAGTCTCTATCCTTGGAGGTCTTCAAAACCCCGCTGAACACAATCCTGGGTAATGTACTCTAGGTGACTCTGCTTGAGCGGACGGGTTATACTAGGTGATCTCCAGGTCACCTTCAACCATTTAACTTCAACCATTCTGTGATTCTTTGAAAAGGTGCTAATTTTCAATTTTTGTCAAATAGACACAGAAAGAGAATGAATGAAAGAAAGAAGAAAAAGATAACACAGCTGCCACTCAGATTGAAAAACCTGTTTGTACAACCATCCCTTCACATAAGTGTGGGATAGTTGCTTATTTCTCTTCATTTTTACCAGGTCTACATTGAGTTGTACAGTCCATGCATATGGCCACAACACAAAAAGTGTGAGAGGGAGTAAGGATGTGACTACCAACCCTTAAGCCTTTTCTGCAAATGTAGGCCTGGTCTGCAGAGGGGTGAGGAGGACAGACAGCCTTTCCTTTGGGATATTTGAATGTTCCTGTTTCTGTCTACTTCAAGAAATGGACAATTTTAGACAGAAAATCGTGGTTGTCCTTGTTCTTCACAGATGGAAATGCCAAGTGCATGAGAAAAATATCACTGGTTTCAAAGGCCTTTTCCCGTGGTTATTCCCAAGTTCTAGTAAGATCTAGTCAATTCTTGCTGTTCTTTAGCTAATATTTGTCACATTCTACTTGTTTCATGTGAGGGAAAGTAAAAGTTTTCCCATTTGAGGTGGTGGTGGAATTCCCTGTAACATCTGGCTCAGAAAATTCTGTAACAAACCAGAACTGGTGAGACTAGTGAGAATGAATTGATCTCACAGAACCATGTATTTCCTCTCTCAGCATCTTATAAAAGTAACCCATATAACATATTTAAAACAGAGGACTTCATAATCCTGGCTGTTGTTACTAGTGCTGAACAGGGAATTCTGTACATCTGGTCTTATTCTCAGTTTGTAGTTACAGAACAGACAAATAGTTTTCATTTCTCTGAAGGCTTTTTATCAACCTAATTGCAAAAACAATCTGTTTAGCTTTTCCAGCTATAATAGTCAAAACAGAGCTCTCAAATAATGTGGCAGTGGATGTTCTCAGGTCCCTTCAAGGCAAACTAAGACCCACTTAATCACTAAGAAAGTGTCTATACTAGTCTGAGGATGCCATATCAATTTGTATAACTGGATCAATTTGTTTAGCTGGAACAATGGACAGGGTTTACTAGTTCATAGGTCTGTACCTAGTCCAGGCAAACACATGAGCCTAGCAGGGTGTCAAGCCAGCACTACTAATTAGTATCCATAGCCAAGTTAAACAGATAATTTAAAAAAAATAGCTCGTGTATGTCTAAGTGGAACACAATGACACCGTATTTAGGCTGCTCTGCAGTGATACAAGATTGAGACGACAGATGGCAGAGCTTAAAGCTATGTAGGCATTGTGTTCTTTCCAATGGTAGTTTAAGAAATTAACCCAGATTTCAACAGGAATTTCAAGTTCTCTGGCTTCCCTGAAGTCAATGATCCCAAATTTCTTATGCAACATCTATTCCATTGTGATTTACCTCATAATGAGAGTCTTCCATGAAAGCAAACAAAACCTTCTTTCCTGCAGATAGGGTTATGTGTTTAGAACATTGGACTGCCTTTGGTCGAACATGCTACGTCTGTACTGATTCTGTCTGTGTATATATGTTGTAGAAAATGTCTACTCTCTGGCATATGGATATTTAATTCAAACAGGACCGTTGTCATATCAAGATGAAACCCTGGCACAGAACTGACCAATTGCTTCATACAAATCCATGGGAAGATAAAGCTATTTTTGCCTGAGAATCATCTGGAAAAAACAGATATCTCAGAAGAATCCACTGGGAAAATACCCTAAGACCACAACTATGTTAGGACTGTCCTAGAGTTTCAGTGTTATTGAGATCAGCTCCCTTTCTCCTGGCAGCAGCCTGGTGCCCAGCTGCTACAGATCCACTGAAACATCTGCTAAACAAGCTTGGGATCAGTTTTTATTGTTTACCACCGTCCCAACACTTCAAAATTTAATGAAATCCTCATTTCTTCTTCCAATCTTTAGTTTTTTTTCTGAAGAAGTAAATTTCAACTTTTGACCTTCTTCTGATGATATGTAGTACTAGAGACTCTAACACTCAAAGTCCAATAGCCTCTGTGGAATTGGAAAATCTCTTTTAAAAGTATATCTAGTGTCAATTAAAAGTTAACAACAACCACTACAACCCTGCACATATTACACCAGTGTTCTTTAACTCCTTTAAAAACAAACAAGCGAGAATGCATTTCATCTTGTGCCTGAGTTTGCCTAGTTTCAGCTTCTACCTATGGATCTTGTCATCATTTTTACTGCTACAGTAAATATGTAGACATATTTAAGCCCATGAATTTGAGAATTGTATGTATTTCATTTTTTCACCTCTCAGATAGTTAGTGTATGTTCGGCTTCTAAAGTAAGAAATCAAAAGGACACTTCCTATGCCAAGTATCTCCAGAGAATACCTTTGTAACTTCAAGGTACTACACTTCTGAGACATTATAAGTAATTCATATTGGTTTCCTTTTTCAAAGCAATGCACTTTATATACTAAAGATTTGGTCTTAGGTGTTAGACATCTCGCTCGGTTCTTCCTACTCACTATTCATTTGTATGCTCATTGACCTGTACAGTCACAGGGCAAACTCACCCAAATTTTGCTTAATCTTTGTAAATCGAGATATAATCATACCAAAGACTGTCAATTTGCTGATCACAAAGGCTTTCCAGCCCAAGAGGAAAGGGTAATAGAGAAACAAAACAGCCGGATTTCTCTAAACCTCTAAAGCCTTCACAAAAGGGAATGAGAACGGATTTTTCTCTTTGTCTAAACTCTGAATCACTTCCACACTGTCTTTACCAGATTTATCCAATAGATGAGTAACATAATCTATTAGCTTATATCTATTGCCCTTGATAAGGCAACTGTTAGGCATTGTTATGTTGTGTACTTCCAACAAAGCAATAAAACAATTTCTCAGAAGCCTCCTATTGTTTTCTATGAGAGACGCACAGCTTTGTTAAGCCACTTAGATGTGGCCTTGTTGGACTTCAGATTGTATGGATTGTAAATCCATATTAGACAGGTTTTAGACAAAATTTCCCTCTGTTTAAAAATCTGATGGTACATGAAAGGTTCCTGTACTGAAAAGCCTAATGCACAGTGAAGAAATGAAGCTTCTGTGTATTTCTTTCCCAGTCAGTGAGAATGCAGCTACTGTTGCAAACACAATGATCATCTTAATTTCAAATTGTGAGTATGCTGGTATAAAATTGAACCAGAGCCTAAACACCTTATTTCACAAAGGGAGAACAATTATATGAAAGTTTACTATAGTGATTATCTCTATAAAATGAACCAGAGTTGTAACAGAAAGGGCTTGGGGAAAACATCAAGTATTATTTAAATAGACCTGTATAGCTATAAAAAGAAAAATCTGCTTGTTGAAAGGAACTGAAAAGTATGACTTCACTTAAAAGCAATTCCTTCCTTGCCTCCCCAGCTTGAATAACTGGGAAAGCACCAACTTAGGAAGAGAAAACTGTCATTTATACTTACAAATCTTAGTATTACAAGAATTTCCTTTCAGATCACAGAATCACAGAATCACAGAATCACAGAATCACAGAAGCACAGAGCAGCTGAGGTTGAAATTGACCTCTGGAGATCATGTAGTGCAATCCCTCTGCTCAAGCAGGGTCACCTAGGGCAGGGTGTCCAGGAGTGTGCCCAGGTGGGTTTTGAATATCTCCAAGGATGGATACTGCAGATCTGGCTTTAAAGAATGTCAGAACATTTTTACAAACTCAGTTTGCAGTTGCGAATGTGGGCTAAAAAGCACAGCTCTTACAACATGTTTACTGACTCATAATGTTGGGGTATCTGAAAGATGAAGCCCTTTCTGATATAAACTTCCTTAGAAGCAGTTCTCCCTTAGAGCAAGTATAATTGCTACTCTGCACTTTAATGGCTCAAATAGAGCTTTAGATGTTGCATTTTACTGAAAGACCAGAATGACTAGGAAACAACATAGTGGCTCCAGGGTTTACTACAGCAGTAATGTATTTCTATTTCTGAAAGGATCTTGTTTCATTACAGCCCAGGGCTGGGGCTGCCTGGCGGCCCTGGCCGCCCTTCTCCCTCACGAGGTAGTGGGACAGATCTGGTGGCAGGACCTGGCCCTGATCCCCATGGTGCCCTGGCAGAGCCAGCTACAGCAGTACATCCTCACTACTTTGTCTGTTTCTGTTTTAATGCAGTAAGTATCGTACTTTTTTTGCTGCTTACCCATCTCTTCTGAAATAACTTATTAAGCTCTTGGCCAGTTTCAAGCAATTCTAAAAGAGGAAAGAAAGTTAGAGTTCCTAGAAGCATCGGGAAAAAAAAGCAGCCGTGTTTAATGGAAGGAGGACAGTTGAATATTCTCCCAGGGCAGTAGGAACTATGCTGGTGTGTGTCCAGTCTGGCAGCAACCAGCTCTGCTGGCAGAGCTTGAATAGCAGATGCAAGCCCTGTTATCTCTTACCTAGTGGATGTGTCATCCAGCAAAATCTGAGATTATCTTGGAGGAATGGGAAATTTCCAGGCGGATCACAGAAAGGGGACTTCTCAGTTCCCAGGGGAGAGGAGGGAACAGTGGTAAGGACCAAGACAGAGCTGGATACACCAATGAAAAGGATTATGTTACATAGTGACTTGAAAGCACCGTAGACTAGTAAATATCTCCCAAGTATATGAATAGTAGGCATAATTATGGAAGAGGAGCTTTCCGATATAGGCTTGAGCTTACCTGTGATAACAACAAGATAAAAAGGAACATAAACTTAAGGAACATAAAAAGCAGCCACCATCATATAACATCCTCTCAAAAAAGTAAGAGGACAGTTATCAGCACTCATAAATAGGGGAGCTATTACCATTAAGCAGGAAGGACTACAGTTTGATACTTATCTGAAGTTTGAAAGCTGGAAAATTATATGGATTTTCCCTAGCTTTTTTGTTGTGCTGTCAACATTTTTATAACCCTTTCCCCCCACATCCTAGTTCCTACATTTTCCTTGTAACAGCTCTTAGAATATGACAGCCCCTAAAGCAGCTTCTTTTCCTGAGCTGAGCTCTTCCTCAGAATTGACTGTCACAGGAAAATTTATTTTATAGAGTTTCATACATTGCTTGAGAAGCCAAAATCATAATTAATTTTGATAATTAGAGTTATAATATTGCAAGAACTCTGCTCCCAGTATGACGTTTACCATGAAGTTATTTATCATTTCTCTGGAGCTGCATAGGTATATTTGTGTGAGCCAGTTAAAACTCTGACAATATATTAATGTTCTGTAACTAGCTTAATAAATAAATAAATAAATAAAGACCCCACTGTGGCCAAAGTTTCATGAACAGCCTGGACATCAGGTTTTAACAATGGCAGACACTAATTTGAAATTTTTATCTGTGTACTAACGAGTTAAAAGTTAGGTTCAGTCCTCAATGGAGGAACAGCAGAAAGAATCTAGCACTTAAACTATTACATTCTTATAAAACTCATATTCTATTGAGGTTCTTCAGACTTATGAGAGAGAAGATTTTGACATGAAGGATTTTTATAGCCTCATTCCAACGCTTCATTGGTTTCTGCATAAGTAGCACTGGTATTAACTCCTATCTATTCCAACAGCAGCCCTACAATGCAGTTGTTAACAAAGGCTTTTCAGAAAGTCCTCAGCAGAAGCCTAACTCTGACTGCACTCTGAAGCCAATTGGATTTTCATCCTGGACTGCAGGAACAGCAAAACAAAGCCAGCTCCGAGGGATTTAGAAAGTTTATACGAGGAATACATAAATGTGGTTCAATGACATTTATGGTTTTCAACCTTTAAAAGAACTGGCAAAGTCAGCTCTTGACTATGGTCATATCTGCCCAGGATGCAGGTAGGAGCTCTGACTAAGATTTAGGACATTATTTTGGTAGAAGAAATGGAAGAAGGATAGGCAGAGAAATCTATTTTTCTTTCAAACTTTAAAGTGGGCTGGGATTTTGGGACAAAGTCTTTTTGGAGCATTTCAAAAAACAGTTGTCTTCAGAAAAGAAATCCCTCATCTGCAAAATATTTTTTATGAAAACTCTATGCTTTGCTAAGATTTTTAAGATTCAAAAGTGTCAGCTTTAAATGTGTTGCAACTCAAACAGAAAACTTTCCAGCACTGTATGGTACCATCATAAACCAGATCAGCTCCACACTTCCTATCTCTGACATCTTCTCCCTCTCTCTCTCTCTCTCTCTCTCTCTCTCTCTCTCTTTTTTTTTTTTTTTTTCCTGCAGGTGTGCATTTAACAAATATTTTCCTGGAATAAAGCTCCCACAGTCAATATGAAACAAAATTAAAAAACCCTTCATTTTATCTACTTAGTCAAACTCTTCTGCTTGGAATTATCTAGAATAAATAAATAAAAGCACTTTATTAAAAGCAAAAGAAATAAGTACAATGAAAATACCTAGTAATTATCAATTATGAGTTAGGAAGCAAGCCTCGGTAGCATCATATTATGTGATAGAAATTATTTACCTCTTTTCCTTCTTCCTCATATCTTTCTTTGTCTATTAAAGTTGCAAGAAACTGCAAGCAAAAGATATTCCTTTCCAGCATCAGGAAAGGTGTGGCAGAGGAGCAGAGGACATCACTGAGTGATAAACATGGAGAGTCAGTCTCCTTCCTGCTGCCATGACCACCACAAGGGTATTGGAGGGACAAAGGCAGCATTTCACACTGCTAGATGAGCCACTGTTTGTGTTATTTGCAGTTTCTGCTCAGCATTCTCAATTCACTCTGCTAGCAGCCAGGTGGGGAGCACGGCTTTGCAGGACTTTGGCATAAGAAACACAGTTAGAGAACCATGGCCATTCTGTTACTCTCCCTAAGAGCATTTTACTGCTTATTTTACCTGTTTCTGGAGCTAGCTCTGGTCTCCTGCTTCCCCTGAGACAGGTCTTGAAAGGGATAAAACATCACAGGACAAAGATCCAAAGGAGGCCAGCTAGCAATGTTCTGGTAACATGCCAGTTTTCCTTACAAAAGGAAGCAACATATTTTTAGCTTGAAATTACTTTTCTAAGCTACCTATAGTACTTGCAAAAATATCCCCAAAAGAGAAGTAAAACATTCCAGGATACTCAGTTTTCTTTCTTTCAATGTTTAACTGAAACTGAGTACACATGCACAGACATATGTATATATGTATAGTTTATTATCTCTTTTAAGTACATTTCTGAGATTTATTTTATTTTATTTTTTATTTAGGGTAGGTAAATCTGAGGATATGTGCATATGGATCTACGAATTGCAAGGATGATGCAAAAATGTTCTGAAAGCCTGTACTGACATACTGCTTACAAAAGAGGTATCCTTTCCAGTTGGTAAGATCTCCATTTTGATCCTTTAGAATTTTAAGAAGCGTCTTTCACTATAAATCAACACTGCCAATGGAAGTTACATAATGCTAATTTCCACTATCCCACATGCACTCATCTGTCAAAATATTTATCAGATCTGTAGGTGGGTTTTTTTTAAGATTATCTCTGCAAGATATCTCCTGCATTTCACTGAACTCTATCAATCAAAAAATCTACATATGTTTAGCCACATGTCATGCTGAAATCTTCTTTCAGACAGTGGATAATGCTGCATCTAAATTTAGTTAATTTTAGGCTTTCCCTACTGTCTCCCCACTTAGCTGTCTGATATAAATGATTATTTCTCTTAATATAAGCTCTGGAATAAACAGAAATACTGTTTTTTTGTCATTATATTATTTGAATTGTTAATATGACGGAACAGACATCAATCTTCATGCTAAACAGACCACTGTAAAGAGCTCCGAGGAGAGAGACAAAGAAACAGAGGTACTGAAGCTTTAAAATTCAATCCACTGCATTCCTCTGCAGAAGGAATGCAGAGATGGGAAAAGAATAACATTAGGATTTATAACATTTATAATATTAGAATTTATTAGGTGATTAAGTTTTAAATTCATCAGTCTGGCTTGTCATGAACCAAGGATTACATTGTACCAGGCAGTGAACATTGCAGAGAAGTAGTTTTGACTGGCTTCATGAGCTAGAGTCTGGTTTAAGCTAAGCACCTCCAGCTCAAGGATTACACATGGACATTTGGACAGCGTCCGGCTGCCACACAGCCATAGCCTGAGCTTCTGCTCCAGTATTGTCCAAAGTCAATGACCAGCAGAGCAGGGCCAGAGACATAGGTGAACTAGCCTCGAGGAACTGAAGGGAGGAAATGACCCAACCTTTTTTAGCTTTTCTCTGAATGATATACTTGTACCACATGCTGCAATTGCTCTGCGTCAGTCTCACTCCATCTCAGTGGCACTCAGTAAACACAGGCCTGTACATAGATACTTTTTTGCAGGACACAAGTCATTCAGGAGATGGCAATTCCTTAAATCTGAATATATGTTATTGCTGATCATCTCCTGAATAGCTTCATTGTACGGTAATTAGTGATAACAATCCCTAGGGGATGTGCCAACTCTTTGGCATTTTTCCCTTTTTTCGGAGAGTTGTCCGAGAGTACTTCTTTCTTGGGGACAGCAGAAGAAGAGAAAGAGAACAGCTTTAGAAAAAAGTCAATTCACTAACTCTTTTGTGGGAAAGTTGTATTATATTTTTGATAGGAAAAAAGGTGCCAAACTGAGCATTTAGAGAAAAATATTAACATTCTAACTTATTTGAAATATAAGTTTTTAGATGAGAAAACTTAGAGATTATTCTGAAAGTGAAAATAGCTTAAAACAAACAAATAAAAAAGTTCCATTAAATATACCACTTCATTTTGTCTCTTTAAAAATCAATTTTGTCAAAAATACAGAAAGCCCTGCAGGTTAGAATGTACTTACAAATAGGTTAATGTCCCCAAATATATACGTTTTTGCAACTGAAAGTTTTGTCTCTGAAAGTTCACCTAATTTCAAGAAATGCCATTGTGTAAATATTATGTTTCAACTTACTTTTGTGAAGCCCTATTCACTTATGCTAAGAAATTGCCCAGGAACTACAAGAAAAATAACACGTGGAGTGGAAGGGGAGTGGTGTTTTCAATGATTCAAGGGATATTTTGTCTGTTTGCATGAAAGTGATATGAAATTAGGCATCCCTTCACAGTTAGCATAGGTTTCCAAGTGACAAGCCTTAAAGAAGCCTTAAAGGCTAGTCAGAGACCCAGGTGATCGTAGAAACCTCACGACTTCACAATCCAACCTGAGCTTTATTTGTTCAGATTTTTGTATGCATCTAATATTATTTGGAACTGAATCTCAGAACTTGAGTTTTCTACAGAAGTGACACATTATTCTGATGACACAGTACATTTTGCACGCTCTGAGCATCTTTGGAAACTATTAACTAACTGTGTCATGTTATTAACAAAGCTAGTGAAAAATCAGCAGAGCATAGGTTTATTTTAGTTTATTTAATCTTTTTCTCATGTCCACTAACCCCTCCGAAAGCAAACATGTTCAGAGAAAGTGATATATTTTTTCCCATTATTAATACCAGCATTTGCTGTCAAAAAAGACATCTGTTTCACAAAGCAGCTATAGGGAACTTCCAGGATGGAAAGTATTGAGACAAGACATGCCATAAACCAACATTATTTGGCTAAACTTTGCTTCACAAGAAAGTTTCTGACAATATCCAGTTATTTGCGGATATCGAAAGGAGAGGTCTTGGGTTGATATATGTATCAGTATAACAGAGTAACAGCAACCCTTATCCTAACACCTGAGAAAAAGCTTTTGAGTCCAGTCTTGATTTATATGCCACGTATTTTTGTAACTGTAAACGAATTTTGTGCGCATTCAGGGACATCTTTGTTTTCAGAATATGCAATATTAATCAATCACACAAACAAACAAAAAACCTCATTCACACAAAAAAAAAAAAGGTCTATGTTTTGGTTTCTGAGCAAGAGTAGTTACAATGGTCTGTAATAGTGGTTGAGATAAAGGGAACTAGAACTTCCCTAATTATTTATCATTTAATATTCTGTTAAATAGTCGTTTTCCCTTTTCAAACTATTGGTATCTTTGGACATTGAAATCTTCTCAGGAGTTTAAGTGTAAAAAATATTAAAATTCCATTTAATAAGTGTTCAAACTTGGTATTTGCTTTATGTAATCCAAGTAGAACTTTCGTGGGCACAAGCTATCTTGTGCTGCTGTGGGGAAAAACTGTAACAGTTGATAGAATGAAAGTGAAAAAAAGATGTCAAATGGATTCATCCCAGATCCTTTGCCACAAAAATGTCAAAAAAGAAAAAAGAAAAAAAGAGAGAGAAATCAAAGCTGAGGATTTCAAAGGAAAAATCTTTCTTCTGTAGAGGCAGTATCATCTATTAAAATTTGTAGTGACCTTCAGTAAACTTATACAGCCAGTAATTTAGGTACACTTTCCACTCTCAATTTTCAAAAAAATCCCACATGTCCAAGCCAGTTGTAGCATCATCATTACTGGTTATCGAAACCTGAAGCAGGAAAAGAAGCTCTTATAATTCGCTCTGTAGGTATCATCTTCCAAAGATGAGCATGGTTGTTCCTGTTCCTTAACTAATATAAATTAACTATTTGGGTCTTCCAGGCAGCTTGGCTATCTCTTCCCAAGCTGAGGAAGGAAATATGTAAAAATAAAAAGGCTCATACCTTTAAATAAAAAAGCTCAAAAGGGAATGCCTGTCCCATCAGACATTTGCAACAGAAAGAGGGTATTTTATCTCTACTGAGTGTTAAAAACTATGCTTTATAGTAGATTCAGGCAACTAAGTTACTCCCAGTTCTAGGTCCTACTGTGTTATTCTAGTGAAATGTGTTTAACCCAGAAGACAGAATACAGAAACTGAGTCAAGATCTAAACTCTGGTTTTTGAATCCAGAGTTTGGTCTAGGCCAAGAGACCCCTTAGAGTGAACTGAGAAGTCCAGAACTGAAATTCTACAGTTAAGGTATTCCAAAGCCCAGGTCACCATTTTCCTGTCCGGTTTTTAAACATCCTAACACGTACAGAGTCTCAGTTCTGCACAAAAAAAATTGGATAAAATTTACTGCACACCAAACCCCTTCAAACAAGACTATGCTGCTGGCAAATGTTTCTATAAAACATAGTAAGGCAGGTTCACAATGTCTCTTTCAGTTCCAGCCAGTGTCTCAATCACACAAAGTTCCTTCACATAGGAGAGCTGACATATTTCACATCTTTTTTATAACAATCATGGTATCTCCTCAGTGTGACCTGGAACACTAAACTCCTTATGAACACATAATTCAGGCTTGCCAGAAGTGGATTAGATAAGGGGCAAATGGCTTGCATAAACTAAAGCCAGGAAGGCTGAAGTAGGTACGTTACCTACAGACCTTCAGACTGGCAGCTTGAGCACTGCTGCTGATCCTCTAAACACAGATCCAACCCAATATTTTGAGAAATGTTAGAGTCACCCCTCCTCTACCTTGTTGCCCATTTTCGTTGCAGTTGCACTGAAATCCTGCTTCCTGCCTGAAGACTGCTGAGATTTGCCCCCTGCAACCCTGCCACCATCCTTATCCTGCTCCAAATAAGACAACGTCAGAGCAGGGAGCTATGCTGTTGCTCAGGGTTGACTTGCTTGATTCAGTGGCGCTGGCAGAGTTGTGTCCTTGCTTGGAAAAAAAGAGAATGCCTGAGGACAGAGTTTTTCTCCTTATGCTTTCTGTCTGCTTGCCCTTCCCACACATGGAAAGAGAGCAGAAGCTTAGATATCCCTTGTGATTCATTGTAGCTGGACTGTCACCATTAGACCACAGCTTGGAGATAAGTTTTCTGACAGCCTCTTAGAGCCTAAGGGAGGGTTTGAGAGGCAGACCATCACAAGAAGAATGAATGTGCTGGAACAGAAAGCATTTAATTAAAATAAAACCAATTAGGCCAGGAAATTCTGAGAAATATGCTCATAAACATTAAGAAACTAAATTTCTAGATGTCAAAGTGTAAACCATTACTATGAATAGCACAAAATAAAAACCGCAAGATAAGTTTTCTCTCTGTTATCTACAGCAGTAGCTAAGACACCCCCTCCACCCCCGACACAGCCACATCACTAACCAGAATTTAAGTTCTATTGAGGTTAATCTCCGACCTGCCTGCCTAAGTTCAGTTGCATGCAAATTTATAAAGAATAAATATTGTCAAGATTTTTTTGGACTAAGAAGAGAAAATCTCCTGATCATCTTTGAAGCATCACTCCACAAAACTGGGCTCTCCTGAGTTCAGTGGTAGCAGTATCATGTAACAAGACGATGCCTCGTTCCTGCAGCATGTACTAGCATGGCAAAACCAGACCTATCAAACTACCTGCTACTCACTTCTGCAGTAACTACACGCCGTTGCCACCTAGCAGTGTATCCTCCACATCCCCTTTGCATTACCAGAAAATGGTAACTGGGTTTTGCAGATGTAATGTGACAAACATTAAACTTATCCTGGAGTGTGTGTCAAAATGAAGACCACAGATAAGCCTTCCTTTTCCTAGAGCAAAGACATAGTGATCAAACCGTTATGTAGATGAGACTCCATCCAAAGTAACTTTAAATACCTAGATGATAACCAAGTTTAGGTATCCTCCCATAGAAAGATCAAAAGATGAGACGAGGCTAAACAATCAAAGATCATTCTCTTTTGCAGGGATACCTCCTCCTCCTTTCTGCACATCAGCATGCTATAAGAAAAGGGTTTTGACAAAAGTTTTTAAATGCAAGTGCCAAGTCATCCTTAACAGTAACAGAAAAACTAGTGAATCTTAGGTACTAGTTCATTATTTAAAAAGCATCCTAGCACAAAAGGCCACTTGAGGTACCCCAATCTGCCTATTCTGACAGTTAGTTGTCAAACTGCTCCCCATTTTCAGGACAGTGAACATTTAAATATTGTCACGTTGATTCTGATATGTATCTGGACACAGGATGATATTAACAAGTGCTGAAAATGCAGTCAACCCTCAGTATATTGAAGCATTCAACTTTTTTCAGAAGAGTTTTTAAATATATGTCTATATTGTCACCAGCAGGATGTCTGCCACAACTAAGGGGATGAACCAAGAAGGAAAGAGAGGCATCTAGTGGCAAATCTGCACTGTTCTTTACATCTCGTGAAAATGCTCTAGAGTATACTGGAGTATTCCACATATGATCCACAACTTATTTTAAACATTTGCTTGTTATTATGAATGAGAGCACAGGAGAAATATAGAGGATTTTTTTTTTTTTTTTCAATTGTCAAATTCTGAAGCTGTAGAAGCAAAGAGCAGACCGTCCTGAGCATCCTTGTTAAACACAAAAATAATACCAAGGAACAACTATCACCACTGAGAGAGAGCCTGCAAGCACCATGTTTATTTCTGCTTGTGTTTTAGGATCTCTTTTGTTAGCATATGCTATTGTACACTGGTAGAAACAGTACAAAATGAAACCATAGTAATAGATGTGCCTGAAAAAAACTCACAGACAAAGAAATCACCTTTTCAGCAAGGGTTTTTTGGAAGCCTTGCTGAAGTCAATCTTATTACTCTGAACTGTCCAGCTCTTATTTTTCATTACCATAAAACTGATTTATTCTTTGTGTTGTGAAATACTTTAAAACAAATGAAGTTAACAATTAATATTAAGAGTTTGGGCTATTTAGCCTTGTTGTTATGTGGTTCAAGCATCAGAAAAATGGGTTATAATTGTGTTAATTCTAGCTGAAGATCGGTAGTCAAAGTCTACTAAACAAAATGGGGAAAAACAAAAGCAAACAATTAGTCAGCATTAGTACTCCTTAGAAGGTGTATGGAAAATGTTCCAACTATGCTACGAGGAACAGCTAACAAAGGTTTGTCTGCTGCAAAGGAAAATCTGATATTGTTACCCCAAGGGTGAGAGCCTGAGACCAGGACAAGTTTTCAAGAGCGCGAGAAGGAGAAGGAAGAGGCTGAATTCAGAGGTGAGCACCAGCTTTTGTTCTTGTTGCCATGGGTGGAGTGGAAGCATCCTCTCTCAGAATGTCAGAAGGAACAACAAATAGGGTTACTGCAGGGATTTTTTTCAGTGAAGTTAGATTAAAATATTCTTTTATACGTAAAATATTCTTTTATACGTATTCATTTCCCTCTCAGAATAGCTGAATTCCAATACGTCGGTGCTATCCTATCAACAAACAGCAGTTAAAAGCAGAATGCATAGCTCCAGCAGGAAGAGAAGTCAATAAGCTGAAAGAATTCAGTGTACATCCGTACAGAAGCTGGCCCTAATCCAATGATGAGCCTTTGGACAGGCTCCCTCTATCAGAGGCAGGTAACAGCCCTTTGACTACTGCTGAACTGCTGAGAAACTCAGACATTACGGCAATGAGACTGCCTTAAGCAGATCGTCAAAAATCAGCAACAGGAAATTTATAGTTTATTCTGCTTGTGCTGATAGATCTAAATTCATTGCAAGTAACTTATGTTAGAGTCTCTTTATTGCAATTTTGTAACATGAGCAACATCTTAAAAGGATGTTTTTATGCAGGGACAAAACAGCTCCCCTCAGAAGCGTGGGAATGCCTTGGAAGGTGAGTATTTCAGGCCCTGTGAAACCTTGGCAGGAACAGTTCAGGATGATAATAATGGAGCTCTTCATAAAGTAATCAGAATTCATACAGGCTGATAATTGGAAAAGAAATGCAAACATTGCACTGGAGCAGTCAAAAACATAACCAAACCTTGGACAAGATAACAGTGATGGCAAAGGGTTCTTAATACAGAGACAGATGAAGTTATACAAGCTTGTGCAGTGTAGATAAACGGATTCTACTGAAGGCACCTTTTTGTCAAAATGACTGAAATGGGCAACCTTTTCCCCAAGAAGTTGAATTTTAAAGTGAGGAAAAGCACTGTAGGAACAAGAAGATTTGTAGTCCCAAATCTGCCAGCAATCAGCTGCGGTCATCCTTAATGCAATCACTGTGGTTGGAAATACCTCCTGGCATTTTATTAAGGTCTTCATGCAAGAGACTAGTTCACTGAGGTGTTCGCATAGTGCTGAAAATGTTTTTTCCCAATCTCTGTTAAGGCTCTTTGGCACTATTTAATGAAATCAAATATGCTTGGGTTCATGTTTGATGTTAACAGTCAGCTACAATAAATAAATAAATAAATAAACCCACTGCTACTAATCTCATATATAAAATGTTGACACAGCAGTTCGTCCAACTGCTAAGAAGGATGCAGTAAGTGAGCAAAACATAATGGCATTTTCTGTGCTCATTCTTCAGTCAAAAACTCAGTAGAGGTAAGAAGTAATTTTAAATGGCATTTTAGAGGCAGTCTCTTTGAGACAGTGAGTTACAGAATAATTTCAGAAAGAAAAGTAAAGAAAAGAAAAATGGAAGCAAAAATTATATGATCAGATGTTCTCTATTAAATCAAGAGGTATGAGTGCCCTCAAGGCAGAAAATGAAATGAAGTTATTTTACCATAGGAAAGGGTAGCAAAGTTCAATACTACATAAAATGGCCTATCAAAGGAAGGAGTAAAAAATAAAATTAAAAAAAAAGAGAGAGAATATCTTTTTTTCCCCTTAGCAAGCACGAATTCTAATTCTTGGAGCATTCATTTTTTCATAGTCTTGTTTTTTTTTTTTTAATTCAGGGATCTCCTGATCAGCTGTAGAGATATCACTTATTACTTGGACTGCATTTTCCTCAAAATCAGTAGTAGCATAGTTAGCATACATTAGCAAGTAGAAAATATGTTAACAACATTATTAGAACATATTAGTGCTCATTGCCAACATTCATTCAAATGGTACTGCTCAAAGATCCTGATGTGTCAACAAGGAAAAAAGAATCTTTCTTCAGGACAGGTATAGGACTAGAAAAGGGAAAAAAAAAATCACTGAAAAATGCATAAAATTTGTAAAACTCTAATTTTTACTGATGTTTCCCCCCCCCCACACATGAACACTAAGCAGCTAAGGTGGATTACATGTATGTATTAATCAAATCTCTGTTTTCCAAAACTACTGGCCAGTTCCAGTAACTGAGGTAGATTTAGATATAGCATGGGAGCTGTTGATACTCACCCTATTTGGAAGAGAGCTCAAAAGTGACTGAGACTGGTCTCTATGGTTGTTCAACATGTAAGAATCAAAGATTGCACTGTTAGCTAGGAATAAAGCAACACCTTCCCTAAATTGGATACCGTTAAATGCTTTGCATTCTCTCTTCACAGAAGACTGTTAAGCAAGCAGTTTGTCATAATGACTACTTCTATGTGCATTTAGACTATACAAGACTTTCCCCTCCACCCATGTGTGCATGTGTGCACATGCACAGACACACACTTCCTTAATATTAACTATAGTTTGAAAAAGAAAAATCCGAGTAGATGCCATATGATTCTACAATAAATAACAACTTCTTGACAGGGATATTTCACCATAAAGCAAAACAGCATAACTAATAAATCCCTTTGACTGGATACACCTACTATAGAACATTTTTATGTTAGTACTCTGAAGATTATATATAGGGTCATCTTTAGGTCTGGACTGCTAGCGACTACTAGGATTTTCACAGAAGCTTTAAGTACAGAGTACATTCAAGAAACATGCAGAAGCACTTTGCAAGACAGACATGGTAAGCTAACAAAAGAACAAAACACATCATGTACTCAGATTCATTATTTATTGCTCACTCCATCAAACATGTTGTCTGGAGAATTAGCTACTGAAATCAAAGTCACAACTTACTAATTTGAACACGTCCCTGAGATCACATTAATCTTGAATCAGATGGACAGCGTGGCAAGCAAATAGATCACGTTACAACTAAAATGTGTATAAAATGTTGAGGAACTTTTCATTGGTACTGAATATACCAAGATAAGAATCAACAGATTTTCTCAAATTGATTTATGATGTAGAAGCAAAATGATACTACCTATTTTGGGCAGTATGAAACATACAAGTGAAGCTAACTAGAAGAACGTAGAGACTAAGTAAGCAACTCCTCAAAAACAGCAGTTCTCATTCTTATGGCGAAACCCTAATTTGCAACTTACTCTCATCTTAAGGTAAAGTTGTGTTATAGAACTTAATATAAACCTTTCATTTAAAGAATCAAAGCATGAAATTCTATTCTGGGGGTTCAAAGTAACTTTTGTAATAGGGATTAGTTAAATTTGAAGGTATTAGGGGAAAAAATATCCACACACTCTGCCCTTCAGTTCCAATTAGATTAAATATTGGTTTAACAAAAATGCACACAAAGTACATACACACACATAGAAAAGCTCAATAAGATAGGCTGTGATTTAGATAGCAGCTCTATTGACATGCACGTATAAGTAAAGCCTCCCAGGTGCTATAAACAAGCAATAAAAAGAAAAAAAAGTAGCCAGAGTAAAAACATTTTGCTTCTCAGGTTAGAAAATTCTAGTAATTTTGAAGAGTCTGTGATTCTAAATAGAGACAATCTGAATTTCAGCATTCCATCAAAAGGAAGGGGATTTGGTTTCCATCTTCTGACTGAAATCTCCCAGAGAAGTAATTTAAAGAAGTGGCTAGGAAATAATGCACTTTTCATGTTTACTGTTTACTTTGCCGGTTTACTGTTCGCCTTTCGTGCTTATACTGTGCCACTGCAAAGTTTGTTGAATTTTCTATTAAACTTAAGAACAACCTTTTCCAAAATATGGATTCAGAGATGGACTTCACCATGTTCCATTGTAGAGTCAGTACTCTACTAAAATTATATATAATAATGACAGTGGTAATGCTGCTGCTGCTGCTGCTGCTGCTATTACTATTACTACTACTACTACTACTACTACTACTGAAAGATCCCCTAAAGCTTCAGTAACTATAAATCCTCTTAGTATTACTGAGGTCAACAGGCTACTTTCATCCATTCCAGATGACTCATTGGCTCACAGTTCCTACAGTTTTCATATGTTTTCCAATGTTTTCATTGGAACAATGTTTTACCCTTTTAAACCGGGAGTAGGGGGCAACAGCACAGCTAAATAACAACAACAAACCCTCTAACAGGCTCCTGAATTTAGATAGTTTTCCCTGTGAAAACATGAGTGAAAGTAGGAATATCTAATTCTGCTCTGGGAGACAGTATGCATCACAGCACTCTGCTAGTCAGATTTTACCTTTCTAGCTTTATGCACCAAATCTTTCTCATTAGCTGCTTGGAAAATTCAGAACACGTGTTACAGTGTTCTTACACATAGGTACCCTGCATAGAGTACAAGAAAGGTCAGAACATCAGAGAGTAGGCATAGGCTAAGGTGATATTTTGTAGGAAGACATTTTCAACTGATCAAAGGCCATATAAACATGCAAAAAATTGTGCAGTATCAAGCTTGATCTAGTAAGTCCTACTAAAGAACAGGGTATCAGATCCTACCTCTGCTTATTAGCTTGGCACCATATTAATGACACACATGCATATTTTGATCGGTTCAGAGAAGGGCAACACAAGTTTGCCCCTCCCTGCAATATCAGAAGCAATATCATTTAGCAACTGCTAAGAGTATAATATCAGAAGCTATACCATTTAGCAACTATTATTAGCATAAGTCAATTTTAACTTCATACTTACACATCAGAGACTTCTGACAGTTTGTGCATTTTCTCCAGTTTCAGAAAGTATATTCTTTTGGAAAATTCTAGTCTTCTGTAGTTTAGGATTGCTTCAGGTCACACTATAACTTCTTTGTCCTCAAAAAACACTTCATAAATATGCACCAACAAAAGCAATAAAGGCACTTCGCAAATGATATACAAGCTTATTTTAACTGAGGTATTCTCGTAAACAACCAAGCGTCACTTATACAAATCTTCTGAACCAAGAGCTTCAATGTTAATTGTATCACTGCATGCAAGAACAGTAGACAGATGAAACAAATTAAAATAGAAGTCTGACATGATGAACTATTTCATTAAAAGTCACATCATGAATCATGACCTTTACCTTTTGAAAAATTGGATGCCAACACGGGATTGAATATAAATATTTCACAATACTGTGAATCTGAACTTCAAAGTGAATTAGAATTTTCCAGAATTTCTTGAATTCTGGATGTGATCCTGGGCAATCTGCTCTAGAGGACCCTGCTTGAGCAGGGAGGTTGGACTAGATGATCTCCAGAGGTCCCATCCAACCTAAACGATTCTGTGATTCTGTGAAGTATTTCGTTTCAATTCAGAAATAGAAGCAGACTTAGGATAAGAAGCTAGAAAAAGGAAAACTGTTTCGTATCCAGGAGAGACGTAAAAGCGCTAGGCTCCCTGTATGTGTGTGTATCTGCTGGCATCTCTGGTCAGTGCAGGAAGAAATCAAACTGACAGCTTCAGGACATGGTTTAAAAAGGTAGACCCAAAACACAGGAAACAGATGACAACAAACTTGTCTTTGTCCACCACGAGCTACAGTTCCTATATGCATTTTGTTTTATCCCTTTAAGCTGTGGACAGAGATGAGTTGTAGAAGTCACTGAATCATATGAAGAGATCACGGTCCTACTTCACTTACTTATAGCTGCTGCTGTGTCAGAAATCATTGCTCCTTCAGATCAATACCTCTAATGGCTTATGAGTGCATGTTCTAATCCATTTAAGTCAAAATAAGTAGTGCTGGCAAAAACCTAGCATTGCACTGGTCAAGCCAAACAAACACTTCTAACCAAAAAGGCACTCAGGGTAATGGGTAGGAACAGTTCAGCCAGCATATGTGAGGCTGGTAACTTTCAGCAAGAATGAACATTCTGGGACATTGAAAGAGGATATCTGTCCCCATTTTCAAAATAAATAAGTGGGAGATGTAGGGGAAAGTCCTCTTTCAGATCATCTCTGAACTAACCCTCCTGCTGAGCTTGCAGCAGAATCCCCTCAGCTTCACTGCACTCTCTCTTCTTGCTCTATTCTCCTTTCCCCTAAACCTCAAAAAAAAAAAAAAAAAGAAAAAAAAAGAAAAGAACAAGGGAACATAAATTCATAACCAAAGAAAGCTGTGAATAAAGAGTAATGCAGAATTTTGCTCTTATCTGTTATTAAAAAGCATTTATTAGTGAGATGGGAAGTGATGCTGTGATATCTCAGCATTTCTGAAACTATACTCAGCATACCAAAGAGTCAAGTAAATAAGTTCTTTCAACTTTTATAGAGTGCCAGGACTGGAAAATAGGATAACTTGCTTGGTTCACTGCCAGAATGTAACCTGATACAACTGGGAGTTTGCAGGAGGTATCAGTACAAAATATCTCTAAGCGAAGTGAAAAACCTTTATCTAGCATAAATTCTCACAGTAACCCTAACTGGAAATTTGTTCCCAGAGTTTTTATTGTCCAGTGAAGAGAATCGAATCTATGTGGGTGTCGGGGACCCAGGGGGAGCATTTCTCAAGTGAGAGATTATTCTGGTATACTTGCTAGTCCGAAATGTTTTCCAAATAATACCTTGGTCATGGTTAAAAAAAATCATGGTCACATAAGAGATGAAAAAGCTTTCAAAATACACTTTTTTCACTTTTAAGGTATAGTCTAGTCATTTTATAGCAATCTTTACTTATAGAATCTATTGCTGGTGACAGGAGAAGTGATGCAATTTCTGCATAAGACTAAACTCTACACTTTCATAGGAAGGCAAGGCCACAATATGAATTCATTTATTTTTTTATATCACTTTTATTGTCAACAAGGAGAAAAAGGCATTCTCCTTGCAAATCTACATTTCAATGCAATTAATTCAGCTTCTCTTTGAAGCCTGGCATTGGTAGAATAGATTTGTTGATGTTCCTTATGGGCACATTTAATACACTTTATCGTTCCGTTTCATCTACTGGCAATGACTTCCCCAAATCAAATGTTTTAATCAAAATCTATGTCTGTTCTGAGAAGCGTAGGAGACTAAAAGCTTTCCTATTTTCTTTTTCTTTTCTAGCACATATTTTATTGCTGAGAGTGCATCGTCTAATTGTTTTTTCTTTCTTTCTTTTATTTAAGCATTTATATGAGACAGGAAACAGTAATATCCCCAAACTGCATCTAACAAGGGCTAGTATTTCACCTTCTGCTAATGCTGTGTTTTCCCAAGAGATCTCAGCTACTCAGCAGTACATTTCCTTGTGAAAAGGAACTGGAAATGAATAAAACTCACTTTGGGACTACGGATATTGCTAGAAGTCTTTTAGTCCATCCAGGCAAGGATTCTGAGAATTTCTGCATCATTTTAAGACCAGCTCATGTTTTAATTTGTTTCTTGAAGGCTCTGTCCCCTGAATTAACACCAGGAATCAGGAACAGTCATCTAGACCAATGTACTGCCTAGCACATGCTCAGCTACACTTGATTTGGGCTTATGAGAATGGAGAAAGTTAAACAGGATTGAAAATATTCTTTCATGAATGTAAACAATTGGTAGCACAAGAGTGTTTGAAAGTCCATGCAACCTAAGACAAGGTATTGTTGTTTAATTACGTAATTACCAAACCTGATCAACATATTCCTTTTGTATTTCATCTAGGTTCAAAGTACCTCAAGTTGGCAGTCAGTGCCTAAGAAGAGCTCCCTAAAAGCGAGCCAGTGTTAACATCATAATACCCAAGTCATATTTGTATTTGTAAAACACATGGACTTGAGAGAAATGTGAGGCAGAGGGAGGGCAGATTACCAAAGTTATAGGATGCACTGAAGCCAGCACAACGAGTAAGGAGGCTAGACACATAGAAGAAAATGTGGAGGAAAAGGAGTTTTTCCCTTAAGAGAGGGCATTTAGATGCCTGGCCTTGAGGAAAGTGATTTTTAGGTTTTTTCGTCTTGAGCCTTTTCTTGGCGTAAAGGACCTATCCTCAGCTAGCCTCATCTCGTGGAAGGGAGGGAAAAAAAAGGTCTGTCTCATCTTCCTTATATAGTGCAGCACTTAGAGCATATCTTGGAGAGAGTTTTTTTCTTCAGAAAAATCAGATTTTTTTTTCCAATTTTTCCAGATTTTTCTTCAACCTTTTTTTTGGAGCTGGCATTTGATTCTTAGTGTTTTATGGCTTGCTGAGGGCTGTAACTTTTTGCCTGTTTGATATGACAGCCCAAAGGAAGAACTGGCCAAGTATATCAAACATGTCACTAATTTGCAAAGACTGATTTATCTGCTATACTCATTTACTCCAGGAAAACAAACAGCATTGAATTTCTGGAGAAGAGATATACTTCTATCCAGCTCAGAACTAAGCACTTAAGCCTTTAACAGCACAGCCCTGAAGAACCAATATATTCAGGAGAAGCATCTTTCCACTGCTGCTTCTAATAAACCCATTCAGGGATATTCAACTTTTCTTAAGCATTTTAAATCATCTTTCCCGAGGATTGATAACGTTCTGTGTTGTAGCTCCTCGTTCTAAATATCTTTTGTGGTCTAATTAGATTTTCAGTGCTTGGCTACTTAGCTCCAATGAAAATGATTAGAACGTTATTATCAGCTAGCCATGCTCATTATCAACCACCCAATTAGGCTTTTGGAAACCGTACTTGACAATTTTTTTGCATTTTTTGAGAGCTAATTTCCTGAAAATTCGTTTTTAGTCTGAATTTTCATGTTATGTAGACTTAGAAGAGAAATAGGAACAAAGTTCAAGAATAAAAGGGTACAGTTTAAGCTTCCTTCCTGTGTTGCTATCCTTACTCAGTTCGGAACCTGATACCAACCCTATTGCAGTGTTATTGCTTCGGAATTATTTAAGAAATCCAGTGTAAAGATGATAAAACATGCTTTACTCCTTTCTGTGTTGCTTTCACCTCATATCCCATTAAGTTTAATGATACATAGTGCTTGCTAATAACATGCCTTCTTCAGGAAAAAACAAACAACAAAAAAACCTTTTTTTCATAGTATTTGCAAGAGCATGAAATCGTTTCTAAAGGATTTCAGCTGACAATTATAGACAGTTCCTGGGGTTGGCGTGGAGTCTCAAAATATGGAAGAAGGGAGAATTAACCCTCCAGGAACTCCCATGAAGGAATCCCTTGTCAGTGTAACCCTTACATGGTACTGCAGAAAAATAAAGCTTTCAAGCCAAGAATAATTGATTTTGACACTTGATAAAACTTAAAAAACAGACAAAAGATGAGAAATCATAGAGAGTACAGTTTATCATCCATTCTTTTTCATTTAAAAAAGAGTGAAAAGCCATTTTATCCACAATCCTAATAGTCAGGTTCCATATACGGGTTTTCTCCATGGAGGCTTTTCTCCTCATCTCTGTCTTTTATGCAGACTCAGCTCTAAGGGATATATCTATTTTGTCTCCTGAGGAACAGTACAAACCATAGGCAGGCCACTGGTAAAGACAACAACAACAACAACAACAACAACAACAAAGCTTTGAAAAACTTTAATGAATGAAGATGTTCAAAATATCTTCTACAAGTATGCTCTAAATTGATACGATCAAGCAGAACAAAACATAATCCTGCTACTTGCAACTCCACTATTATTTGCATTATTGAAGTCTTTCATGGGGCAGGATCCTCAGCGCTGTAAGTCAAGAGTAGACAGAAAGTTAGACGTGTACCTGATTCCAAGAAGTTTACAGTAGGAAGTCCGAATCCTAGCACATTTGTAGTCAATATTTTTTCATATATATAAAGGAAGATGTGCAGTGTTGTACAAACGCATTGAGCAAATCATGGGAAATTACTCTTCTCTTTTTACAAGGGCTAGTTCTGCACTTCTTGCAGAAATACTGTAAGTGACTTTGTTCAAGGTTCTTCACAACAATACCTCCCCACACCCTGTTGTTATTCCTTCCCTGAAAGCATAGATAGCATGCATAAATTTCTAAAAATGTTACCTAATTAGTTGATGTAGTTGTGAAATACATTGTTTTTCTTGCCCTAATCAGCAAGTCAAACAGATGGAAAAGGTTTATTTTGTGGTATGCATTTAATTAAAGTAACCAAGATTTTCATAGCTTCTTCACTTCATCAAGAGTGAACTCACAATAGAAAAGAGATAGACTACTCCAGCCCCTTTTGGAAAGAACTGCAGTTGTAGAAATAAGTCTAAACAAGCTGTTCCAGCAGATTACGTCCGACTCTAACGGGAGGTTCATTTGGAAGAGGCATCATTCAGAAATAATAACTCTTCTGCTATTCAGGATGAAGTTGAAGCACTTGAAGGAATTGTAGTGACCTGATGTTTTTCATCTGTGCTTCCACTGGCTGAAAGATTTTTGAGGTTTCTAATACAGACTTAATTTAACTAAAGAAACTCAAAGAACTTTTCAATTAGTTGTAGCTCTATATTGTAAATACCTGTTATTCAAGTCTAAGTTCAATGTTGCAAATCCCTGTTCAAAAATTGCATACTCCTAAAATATTAATTTAAGAAAATTGGAAAAGCAGTCTGAGCAGTGGGTTATGAGTTGCTTACTGAATATCTGGGTTGCCCTTGCTTAATATTTTCCTCCTTTAGCCTGAAATGTTGAGAGCGTAGAAACTTCACACTTCTCTTTAAGAAAAGTTGAAACATGAATAATCCCAGAAGCTGTGGCTTTAGGAAAGTATCATGAGGCCCACAATATAATCATGAGAAATGGCAGCACCAGACTCCTAAATGCTGGTGCTTCAAATGTAAAAAAGCTAGGAAATTATTATAGTGTCAAAGACAGAATGCAAGTGTTAGTTTCTCGATGTGATTGAGAAATAAAGTGCCAAAAACAAGCTCTGACAAGATTTCTTTTATAATATCTTCTTTTTCAACAGGATTTGCTCAATTAAATATTTCTCAATTTATAAAGTAAATCAAAAAAGCATTTCATAAACAAACAAATAAGAGTACCATAAAGGGCTGCACTGAGTGAGGACTCTTATGCTGCCACTTAGTGAAGATGAATAGCAGTATTAAACTGTTCTAACGCATTTGCAGTATGCAGTCGTGAAATCCTGGTACAAATGAACTCCTTTACACATTCCTAAAATGAGATAAATGGACATACGCATTTGCACAAGAAGATCATGACTTTTGAACTGGGGTCATACTGACACAATCTTTTAAAGGAAGATGTATGATGCCCTCTCCCATGTCTTCATAAAAAAAGAGATTAAGAGCATAGAAAATAAATGTCAACTGTGATCTCACTAAGAGCACTCATTTAACAAGTAATCAGCAAGTTTTCAACTTGAGTGAAATATTTTCATTCTAATACCTGTTTTATCTTTATTCAGAACATTGCTATCCTATGTTACTGTAGCCTGATCGGCTGCACAGCAAAGAATTTAATTGAAAAGTTCCATGAAACTGAAAGGCATTCTGGCACACAAAGTATTTACACTTCAAATGGACTGTCACAAATAAGTGTTTAGATTTAATAAAGCAGTTACTAAAGGTTAATTGCTAGTTGATAAAAATATGTACTTTAGTGAGCAGGAAGGAAAAAATGAACCTGGTCACTCTACTTTTTATCCAGAAGTTATACAGGCAGTAAAGCCTCATAATCATTTTAAGGTATTAAGATTTTATGAATTTAATATTAGCACTTGGAAATGAATAAATAATTATTAACGCATTGAAAAAGCCTTGAAACAATGCTCATGAAGACTAAATCATATGGTGATACCACACGTGACACAGATAGATGAAACAGGTCCAACAGAAAACTTACTGAGAAGTTGCAAAAGCAAGCACCTAAAGTGCTTTTCAGTACTTGTAAGAAAAAGAAGTGAACCTGAGAAGTCTGGAGGCTTTTTTGTTATGAATTTATGTAAATTTGTCCTGATGAAGTAAGTACTGACTCGAACTTCTGCAGCTGTGTGGTTGTGAATGTTTCAGACTGTCCAAGTCGGAGTGCTGTCTCCAAAGTTAGAAAATGACATCGAATATAACGTTCAGGATGGTATTCTCTAAATTACTAACTGAAAACCCCTGGCTTTTGCAGTCATTATATTTTTTGTGTTCTTCCCCTATCAATATCAAAATAGTAATCCTGAGGGTAAGACACTGGATAAATTTCTAGTTAGTCTGTAATTTTGAATATTTTCAACAAATAGCCTGTAGTGCTACTGTGTTCTTTTTGTATTTACTTTTGGTCTTCGTGTTAGAGTGTCTTGAGAGAATTATCTCTGTGCTAGTCCAGTGCTTATTGTATATCAAGCCTTTTATCATAAATGATTCATACTTGACTGAATTTGTGTCCCCATAATTTTTTGTTAGGTCACGTCCAGTTATTTTATGAGAAGATGAGTCTCTGAGAAGAAACCAAGAAGTCACTTTCCTTTCCCTCTGGGATATACAAATAAACAATTTCTCAAAGGTAAATTATTATCTCCAGATTTGTTTTCTGTTCCAGTGCCAAGGAATAATGGATGGAAATGCTTCAGTTTTGGCAGTGAAAGAAATAATTATGAAAAATAAATGGTATCCTATGACTTTGTCACTGAGACGTATTAATTTCATAGCTTACATTACAGTGCCTATATAAAACACAGTTTGGAATACTGGAGCAGCTTCTCAAGACAGATCTTAATATTTTGAAGTAGCTTTTTTAGAGCTTTTTTTTTTTTTAGAAAGAAAAGAAAAAAAACATTGTTCTTAGCATTCCAAATCTACATCTTACTCTATACTGGAATATACCTTTTAATTACAAAAATCTTATCACATCTTTGTCTGCTATACTGAGGTGTTTCTCCTCTTTTAGCTGGTTAGATATATACACGGGCCCACAAGGAATTTTTTCTTTTCCACCCTAGAAACTGAGAGTCAAATTCCAATTTACTATATCCATCCCGGGTGATCAAAGAGCCTCAGCAATGCAGTTTTTGTTATATAAATCAACCTGTGTAGGCACACCTGTCTAAATCACAGAGTGGCCTAATCCGGTAGAAATGTCTTTCTCTAGAGATACATACATAGGGGCTGCAGCACTGGAAGCAAGCTCCTTTGTCCAGTAAATTGTCCAAAGTTGCCTCGCTGTGCTTGCTCATCACTGGAAAAAACATCACAAATGTTTTTTTTCTCAGATCACTGCTTGAGTCCCGAAAAAATAATGAGTCACACTTTTTTTTTTTTTTTTTTACATATAAGAACGTATTAATCCAGTATGATAATCCACTCAGCAGGAGAATACAAAGACATTCCATTACTAGTCTCTAAAATTTATGATATTTCCATAAATGGGATTTACCTATTATTCTACTTTTTTTAGTAGAACCAGCCGATTTTTCATACAGCTCGATGTTTCCACTGCTGAGGACACTTTCTCCTTCTGGATGATTCTGCCGGGCTTGCAATGAAGTAGCAAGTCTATCATAGCCAATACGCTCATCACAAGAAACAGGGAAACATCCACCAACATGATGACTCTTCCGGCCAGAGTCCTAAAATATCTGGCTCCTTTCTCTCCTCTTTTTATTACCTTTCCTGTCATCTAGAGGAAGACAGCCTGCTGTTTTCCGATTAACTGATTCAAGCACACTCTAAACAGGAGTGGTTACTGCAGTCACCTCAGCATGTATCCATACAAAACAGTTCCTGTAAAATGTCTGGCATCACAAGTTCACCAGCAGAAGACTCACAGGTAGAAATCAGATCAGTGGCCTGATTTAAGCTGGAAGAAATTCATCTTGGAATTATATTATCTCAGGCTTCTTCTCTGTAGCCGAGCATGGATTCTTCATCAATAGCTACACAGTCTTTAGGTTCTTGAAAGCTTCCTTCCTACTCTGAGACTGTAAAAGAGGAAGAATAAAATAAGTATTCTTGCAGAAGAGAGAGAATATTGTAAGTAGTTTACCAATCATACAAATTTACGAAGACCGGGTAAAATGTATACACCCATATAAAATGTAATTGGTGTAATAAAGAAAATGAGGCTACAAAATTTCTGCAGATGTCAAGCTTTATAGACCATAGCAAATCATACTGCACAGGATGATGTGCAGTATATCGTTAATCAAAGATGTATAACAGCCCACCAGAACTATAAGTCCATTGTTGAGCTAATCTGTGAATATGTTTGGGGTTTGGGGGAGGCGGGGGGGAGGAACCTGCTGAAATATACCTACAGAAGCCTTCAGCTTGGACCTCGCTCAGCTGCACTCCTAAGAAATACAGATCTCTCCTGAACAAGACTGTAACATACTCCTGTACTTACCGAAGATATATTGCCCCTTGATGGGAATACTGGTGTATCATTAGTATCATTAGCTGCCCTAAATGCTCATCCAAGGAAAATCCCACTATCTGTCGGAGTTTCAGGCATTTGAGCAGGGTCTGGCCTTTCTTAAACACGATTAATGGCTTACACAGTAGAGGAGCCATATGCTTCTCAAAGTTGCTATGTCCCCAGATGGTGTGGAAGAATGAATAGAAGTGCTTCTTTCAGTGGAGATTTTCTTTCAGCTTTTTGTTTAGACAGCCCCTGGGTATAGGTGACCCTGAACTTGTAGAAGCAGGGGTTAGGTAGGATATGCTTTGGAGTCTTTCCAAATGAGGGGGAGGTGCTTCTGCGAGTCTGGCAACATTGTCCCAGCTTAACCCAGCTGTGGATAAAAAGCCATCTTTGGGTTTAAACTCTTCTTTTAAGAATGCCATATCTAATGATAAGAGCAAGATGGGCCAGTCGGAGGGATGTAGATATATGGAAGAAGTTTATTTAATTCAGACTTTCTGAACTAGATGCAGGAGATAAAAATAGTTTGCCTTATCATTTCAATGGTACTCCAAATATCTAGCAGTTCACAGAATGCACTTCCAATGCCTCAAAAGGGAATATGGCTAGTATTGGAAAAATACTGGAATTGCTCCTGAAAAGAGTCAGTCATATTCAGTTCCTTTCCCAAATGCTGATCATCTTCCAGGTATCTGTTTTGTGTCTTTGCTCATATAATAACTTTATTTACAAAAGATCCATGTGCTTTCTATATACTCTATATCCTTCAAGCTTAAAATCAGTAAGATTTTCAGAAGTGTCTGCAACAAAGTTTTGCTTTCTAATTCAGTTAGGCTTTTTGAAAAATGCTAGCCAACATGAATAAAGAGGGTAGAATACAGGTCTTAACGGGGTTGCTTACAGAGCATGGATAGCTGAAATCAGTTGGCTCAGCTGTGATAGGTGGACATTCACATCCCAATGTTTAGGAGTCCTGCAAGCTCTAACTCTACACTACTGCTTTAGTAGAGGAAGACTGACTAAGAGCTAGCAGGGCATGCTTCTTACTTCTGTTCATAGCTTCCTGAAAACCCTTTAAAGCTTCGGAATTTAAACATCAAAGCACTTAAATTGTTAGCTTCATGTGAAAATCTTGGGCTCTTGCTAAATAAAGCAAATTAGGATGAGATGCCAGGTATTTCAAAAATAAAACAAAAACGGCAAGATTAGACTGGTATAGTTTTCTCTATCAAGTATACTGGGCATTATGAGTAAAAAGCAGAGTAAATATAAAAATCTCCAAATATATAAAGACTATCAAAAAAACAAAGCAAAACAAAACCTCTCTTTGTATTTAGTGTCATCTTCATTGCTCTTTTCCTTCCAGGAAAAAGCAGGCAGGAAAACAGCTCTATGCAGGGCTCCTAGGATTTGGGATATGATACTTTGCCACATAAGTCCTTCTTCCAGCTTTTACCAGCTAAATAACTTTTTTTACTACAAATTATGAAAGTCACTAGATATTTTAGTCAAAAGCTGTTGCTGATCAATTCCAAATACGGAAAAAACAGAGGTTATAATATGACCATCTACAATAAATGCTTTAAACACAAAACTGCTGCACATATATTCATTTGCATTCCATTCAGCATCTCATCCCCATTGTTTATTCCCTTTTCATTTCACTTCTCACCTGCTAGCTGCTTTTGCTACAAAACTACCTCTTTGCATTTTATCTTGCTTTCCTGTTCCCACACTTAACAACTACTGTTAATTCAACGCAGCTGCAAGTCCTTTTGCTTCTACTCCATGAGGGGAGCCAGCTCAGATCTCTTTCTCATAGTCAGAGCACTCAGTGATTCCTCCTACATTCACACTTCTGCCTTAGCACAGCTGGAAGAAGAAGGTACTTTCTGCTCCACTACTACAGCATAACTGACATGTCTCATAATGACAACACTGTATTTTCAAAACCCCACTCTTGCCTTCCAACTAAGACTTGTTCCTCAGAAAGCTGGAAAGTCAAACCTTACCAAGAAATAGTACATAAATAATTCAAACGTAAAAGGCTAATGACAAGACTAGGGAAGTAAAGCTAAAGCTTTCCTTGGGTGCATATAAAACAACTAGAATCAGTATTTATTCTATAGTTCCTGTCAGTTCCTAGCTGAGCCTAGACTTAACCAGGCTCAATAATGAATAGACATGAGACACAGCCCCTGCCTCAAATCTGTTGGAAAAATAGATAAGGAAAATCCTAGTCCAAATCCATCTGTCTCTTCTACAGATTGATTTCTGATTTCCACGCAAGCAGGAAGAGAGTATTTAACAAAAGCAACAAAAGAGACTCCACATTTGTCCACAAAGCACAAAATCACATTGACATAAAGACTATTTTTCATTCTCAATAATTATTTAAGATAAAATCGTAATATGCCAAAGATCATACAACATAAATCAGTTTATAGTTAGTTGTTTTTGATGGTGAGGCAAAGAGACTTCCATTTTCAATTCATACCAAATACATAAAACCTACTCTTAATCAAATAGAGCAAGATGGCTAGAATTAACAGCTCTTTATTGTAAAGGATTACTCAACAGTTTTAAGGGCTCCAGAACTGATTTAATGACTCCATAAATAGGACTTCCTGGCAACATCTTGATGCTTTATTAAAGTTGGATTGAACATAAGAATATCTTCTGGAAGTCTGTAAGGGTTTGTGGTGACAGCTTTTTTTTCAGTTTGGGGACTAGGATTGAGGGGTTCTGCTGATTAATCAGTTAAAAAATGCTTGGCATGGAGGAGGTATAACTACAAGCTGTAAATTAGCATCCTTATTTACCAAATGATACATGTCAAGCTCTACATTTTGAGCAGAGTAAAATTTTTCATTAATATTCTCAAGAAACATCTTTCTTTCCCTCTTATACTAGCTCTACAGATGTTCCTGCAAGTTTTCTGAATCACTGAATTGACTAGGAGATATTCACCACGGATTGACAATTAAAATAATTACATTTAAGTTTTAAATATTTTGTTGTTTAAGTGAACTTAAATGCTTCTGATAAATTCAGCTTTCATAATGACGTAAATATGTTCATTTTTCTTAAAGATTTTAAGAATGATCAAGAAATGAAAATCACCAGGGATTTTGAATATATTCTTCATATTTGGTGTAGCTTTTAAAGGAAGAAGTCAAAAGTGGGTGAGACAGTAAAGGCTGCCTAGGTCAAATGGATATAGGAGAAAATGGGAGCTTTCTATATAAAGACAGCAGGAAAAAAGCGTCAGTAAAAGGAAGTAGTTTAAACTGCCTTTCCAAAGCATAGTTAGATTCGCAAGAGCAGAGTTTTACTCCTGGCGTTGCCATGATGTATTGTGAAAATACGTCAAATGGGCAGACCACTTGTCCCAGCCTATGCCTTGTTTAACTCTTTAGCGGCTGTGAGGTGGGGGAAGAAAAAGATGTGCTTAGGGTTGTTTTGAGAGTGGGGATGGCTCGTACTATGTGCAGCAGGACTCAGCCCCTCCCAGCTTTCTGGTATGAAGAGAGAGTGTTTGTTCTCTATGATCTTTATTAAAAATAAGGGCACATTTTAGAGGGAAAAAGTCTTGCTGATCCTGCTGTAAACACAAAATCTGCCTCCACATTCCCTGTTCTCCTCTGATGGTATACTCATTAAAGGCAATAGGTGAAAGGTCTTTCTTCCTTCTGGGGTTCCAACTCCTCCACTAGCATTCCTTCAAATCTGTAGTTAAAAAAATATCAAATACACACACACGCACACACACACACACGTCATTTTCCTTCATGAAACTCACAGCATGGAAAATTACCCATAAGCTGCTGTTACGTCTGGGTTTATCAAGACAGTCTCCCAGAGACAGCAGTGTGCTGGGAATTGTCTCCAGGGCTGCCCGCTGACATCAAGACACCTACGGAAGCATCTCCACTGCAATTATAAATTTTTCATACCTACACAGCTGATAGGGAATGTTTCCCCAAAAAGCAGAGGCAGGATTCCCCTGCACAGGAGTGGGAAGTTCCCTCGGTGAATCCTAGAGGAAGCATGATCCTAAGTGACATCCGTATATCACTGTCCTACCATGTGCACCTGCTCGTGATTTCATATAAGACTAGTTCCTCCTTCTGCTCTGTACAGTTTTTGCCCTCTTGGCCCATAAGCCAAGTTTGGGATAAGCTTGGGCATTATGGTGATTTTTCAAAGCTTTTGCTTTCTTTTTTTCAGGTAATATGAATAAGGTGATCACAGCTCTGTTCCTGTCAGCAAGAAAGGATGAACATCACCTAACCAGATGGAACTTCTTATCCAAAATGTACTAATTTCTTTGGATATATAGTATCAGTATATTTCTTCTGTTTTAAATTATTTGCTCCCTGAGAGAATTCCCTTTTGAAGGAAGGGTCCAAAAATCAACTTTTGCCTGCTTGCAAGAAGTGAAGGAAAAGGAGAAGTTGGCTTGCATTCTTTTTATTTTTCTACTATTGCTACTGCCTCTGCTACTGCCAAAACTCTTACACAAACAAACCCTTTTCTGCCTAAACCAATCTAGCTCAACCCTTCTGCGGCCATACTGAACAAAACACTTCTCCCAGGCAAGACTTGTGCTTGAGACAGTTTAGCCTGAAGGAGAATCCTGAAGGGGAAATTTAGGACACCAAGAGGCTGATCTTGTGAAATGTTTTGCAGTCTTAAAGGCACAGATGCCATGGTGCTGTCTGGGGAAGGAACACATCCAGGGCAACCATTAGCAATAGCTTCATTTGCAATATACTCACAGCACAGTGAAGATTTTATCACATTCTGAACACAAGTTTTATTTGTATGTGAAGGCTCCAGTGCTCTCACGCCGTAAGGGAAATGGTAATAGTTTTACGTACATATGTTTTCAGCGTAATTAGAATAAATCCTCTTTTTATTCTAGCCATTTATGCCATATTAAAAGAAGTCATTTTAAGAGGAAAAGAAATATGCAAGGGGGAGGAACAATAGCTCCTCTTGCTTTACTGCCTCTCCTGAGCATAAGAGTCATACTGCGCTCTGCTTCCTTTTGAGCGCAAATCACTTCTACATTGCAGACTGAAATACAGCTACAAAGGAATAAATGGCTCTTGTGAGTGGATCCAGCAGGCATGTCTCATCCTAATATTTCAGAAGAGTGGGGTAGACTGCCTGAGACTGCTTCAGAGGGCATATGCAGCCTGTGAGTTATGGCCCAGCCATCACCAAACAGAAGAAAGTTAGCTGACTGATTCAGTTAAGCCGTTGTCCTGCATTGCGACCTCCAGCAGATTTTTTTTTTTTAATCTTCTCTATAAATGGAGTTTCTATACACAACAACTGGTCTTGCCTGAGGGATTAGCTCAAAAGATTAGGGAAACTCTGACAATCGTATGAGAGATTTCTTTCCTAAATAGGAAGATGCACAGTGAATAGCAGCTTTCCAAAAATCCTGATGGTTATTTATATGCACATTAATGTGTTTCCCACAATACAACAATTTGGGACTCCTTCACCTCAGGAACTGGAAAGTCAATATTCTTGGAGAGTGTGCTATTAAACTGAAAATTCGGCAACGTACTGCTTTTGTACTTTATCATTAGAGATATTTATACTCTGAGAAATAAAAAGAGATTTTTAAAAGTTAAGGGAAAAAACTGCATTCAGCCCTAGGGAAGCAGGCAGAGTAGGGGAAATAGACAATGTTTTTTTCTAAACAGTAATTAAAAAAAAAAAAAAAAACAACCTCCTAATACACAGTGTATCAGGTAGTCAAAACATTCTATATTCTTGTCAATGGATTTCCACTTCAGTCATAGCAGGGTGAAAGCAAAGACTCCAAATTCATATGACAGACTGCACTGACACTGGTTAAAAGAATAATGTTACGGAATCACAAGGTGATTGTTTTTGTAAGTCTGCTTTCTCTCTGCATCCTGAGGTGTGCTCTTTTCCCCTCATCAAGAGCTGTGCCTGCACTTTTAGTATGATGATCATGATTGACACTAATGATTGTTCTGACCTGGGAAGACAAAGCAAGAGTGGAAAGGGAATATTAGCGGTTGCCAACCTCAGTTTATAAGGAGGTAAAACTATCAAAGAACTACTAGAGAGAAGAACTCTCTTCTATAACTTACTGATATGTTAAAGGAAGGATAAGCAGTGTTCCCCATTAATATTATTTATGTAGCATGAAAAAAAAAAAACAACTAAATCTTTTTGTTTGCTTGTTTGTTTGTTTTTTAACTTTTGGGAAAACTATGCCCCAGATCTTCCCTTCCACTTTGCTATTTTTTCTTCTCTTCAAGATGCAAAATTAACCGGAGTGGATTTTTTACACCTTATTGACTTAGAGTAAAACAATGCCCCTTTACAACATAAAAAAAAAGTTTAGAGGGAGGCTGAACTTCAAACAGTCTATCTTTACTCATATGAGATTTTTAACATGATCATGTTAAAAGAGAAGAGCATCTATAATATATCCTTCCTCATCTTTACATTCCTGCTCTCCAACAAAGAAGCCCGGTAAAGCCCTGTTATATTGGCAGTGAACCTTCATCTCTGAAGGACAGAAAAAGAAAGCTAGTCAAGTGTTATAGTATAATGACGGCAATTAATTAGCTATTCAGCTGGAGTCTATAGACAGATTATTTGAAAATAACAGAGCACCAGAAGGAGCAATATTTGACAGGTGTAGCAGCTGGGAAGCAAAGGCTTGGCTATAATTTGAAAAGAGATTGAATTTTATTTCCTTTTGGCAAAACAGGAAAAAAAAGTCTCTGTTCTAAGGAGAGGGCCCAAAGCCAGTCTAGGAGGAGCCATGGCATGGGGCTAGGCAAGAGAAGGGCAGCACCTTCCCCCGGGCACAAAAAGGAGCTGACTGTTCAAACAAGGAGGTCAGCAGCAGCAGCTAGGCTACATTGAGCAGAGTCAGTTCCTTAAAAACAAGATAAACAGTCAGTTTGTAAATGACACTGAAGCACAGTTCAGGGTAAGCTGTACGTCTAACTGCTCTGTGAAGCAAAAGCTCCTTAAAGAGCATGGTAGAGACAAGAAAAGGAAGAGGAAATAACAGTAAGCCACGCTCCAGGTGAAGCACAGAGAGAGAGAAGTATACCTACATCTAAGTTTTAAAAACTTCCCTTATCAAGTAACAAAAGACTTTCAATATCTGTCATTAATATGTGGAGGATGCTGGACTATGTCACACTAAAAAGGAATTAAGTGGAATTTTCGTTCCTCTCTCCAGTAAATGGGCGTAAGCACCTAGACACTCTTCTAGTTGAAAGGCAGAATGGTCACCAAGGCGGCAGAGCGGGTGCTTTTTGAAGATGCCTGCTTGCTACTACTACTGTTGTTTGTTTGTTTGTTTGTTTGTTCCTTGGCCCTTTTTAGGAACTAAGGGCTGGGAACAGCTCTAAAGATTCTCTTAAACACTGCTAGAGAAATGGTTATTCTTCTCAATCCATAGATATCGATAGAGGACCTCCCCTTAAACTGTAATTCACTGGTCATATGTAAATAAACAGAACAGAGACCAAAGATCTGTTAAAACCAGATAACCTCTTCTGAAACCACATGAAAACAAAACTAGGTGAACTCATCAGGCTGGGAAAGTAGTACAGACTGTTTTAGAGCACTGCAGATTTTCAGATTAGAGTGATTTCTCTGTTTGACAGTGAGGGATGTTGCTTGATATAGTTTATGGCCTCATTACACTTAAAATAATCTCTCTTCTTGTATTCTGACCCTTTTAATTCCTTAAAGAAACAGCCATCAAATTATGCTGATGGGTACAAAGAAAAAAAATCAAAAACAAAAACAAAGCACATAGTAGTTCTCATACTTGTTCAATATATAAGCAGCTGCTTCAAAATAAGCATGCATTATATTTGATTTATATTTTATTTATTTACTAGGATTATAATAAAGTCTCTCCTGATGTCTAGCTGAGAAAATTGATTTAGTGTTTGCTAATTATTTAGCTCAATTAAATTTCTTATTAGCTCAGGATACAGAGCAGTTAAGATAACCAAGGCAATGTCCTAGGACCAGAAAGCTGAGTTCAGATCCCTACCTAACCAGAACGACTTTGACTAAACTGCTGATGGTCGTTAGCTCATCATTTCTGAAAGTGCAGCTTACCACTGCAGAGAGGGTGTCAGGTGACATATACTAACCAGTAAGTATAATGTACTAATGCACTAGAATAATGGAATAAAGTAAATATTACTATATCTAGAACTTAATTAAAGTAGTCAAATTCTAGAAATACTTCCCCTTTCAGGATGTCCTGAGCAGAATTTAGTATCAGAAAATGAGATAGGTTCTCAACATTTTCTGATACTAAACTTCTAATATAAGACATTTAACATTTTCAAACAGTCATTCTAACTTAAGACCAAGGTTTACTGGTAGTCAAATGCCTTTAAAAGTCTAGTTTTAAAGTAGTTTAGTAATGTTCTCAAAGCATATAAATACCAAATCTTATTGATGGTGCACAGGTCATAATTCCAGAACACTTCAAGTCCTCCATGAAGCTCCTTTCAGCATCACAGAAGCATGAACTGGCAGCAGCCATGGTATTCTTACAGAATCACTGTGGCTGGAGTGGACTTCAGGAGGTAACCAGTCCAACGGCCTGCTTCCAGCTGTTAGCTAGGAGGTCAGACCAGGTTGCTTAGGGTTTTATCCAAGTAGGTTGTGAAAATCTGCAAGGATGGAGATTGCACAAACTCTAGGACTCTGCTCCACTGCCTAGCTCTCCTTATGAGGAAAAAGGTTTTCTTTACCTCCAGCCTAAACCTCAACTTATGCCCATTGCCTCCCTCCCTCCAGGCACCACTGTGAGGAGCCAGCCCAATCTCCTTGCTTCCTTGCCAGTTGGTGCCAGGGGCTGTTGCAAGGTGTCCCTAAGCCATCACTGCTCCAGGCTGACCTACCTGGCCCCACAGCTGCTCCTCGCTGGGCAACGGCTCCAGCTTCAACAGCTTGGGGACCTTCCTGGACCTATTCTGGGTTGTGGACATCTCTCCTGTACTGGGTCCCAAACCAGAGGCAGTGTCCAGCCAGGGTGTGGTGAGGCCAAGCAGAGGGGGACCATCTGCCCTGCCCTTGCTTGAGGCCTTGCTCCTGCTCATGCTGCCTAGGATGCTGCTGCCCCTGGGGCTGCTTGAAGCACACCTACCCCTGCTCCGCTTGCTGTCGCAAGGGCTGAGACTTCTCCAAAGAGTTCCTCCAGTCCCCAGGCCCCAGCTGGTGTCACTGCCAGGTCTCTGATATCCTGGTGCAGAGTGAGCACTTCCCCATCCTTGGTGTCAAGGGGGCCATATCAGCCCCTTCCTCCCACCTGCCTAGTGCCCTCAGGATGGTAGCCTGACCCTCACATGCATTGATTGGTCCCCCCAGCCTGGAGACCATGTGAGGGTGCAGTCTGCCCCTGTCAGATACTGCCATCTAGACCGCAGCAGGATACAAAGATGCTTTAGGAGACATTGTCAAAAGCTGTACTAAAGCCAGGGTGGACATTGTTCAGTGCTCTCCTTAATCCACGGTTGTATATATTTCATCATAGCAGGCTGCTGGGTTGGCTAAACCTGACCAACTTGCTAAATCGATGCCAGTTATTCTCAGTCATTTTTTTCTTCTTTATAGGCCCAGAAATGGCTTACAGAGGCCTTGCTCCATGATTTACCGAGGGACTAACCAAAGGCAAAGCATCCTTTACTTCATTAGAACGGCCTTCTTGCACTTTTTGAAGATGGGTGTGACATTTAGCTTTCTTCCATGACTGGATACGTCACCCAATATCCACACTGACATCAGCCAGCTCTCCTAGCACTCTCCAATCCACAGAAGATAATTCTAACTTTTTCTGGAAACATAATTATAGTAGGTGACAATCAAAGATGATCTTCCTCTCAGCTATGCAGTTCTGGAGCTTACACTTCATTAGATGAAGCTGGATTCTGATACACAGGATTACTGGCAGACGGTTTTGCAGCCAAATTCTAGACCCACTCCTCCTCCCTCCAAGAAGCAATATATAAAAATGTTCTGTAAATAATGGTTCTTGCTCTCTCCTCACTTAGCCTGTTGATTGATTTGGATTCTCTTCTGAGATGTTTCATTTTTTGTCATGTCTTGTACACAAGCTTAGAGACCTAACACTTAGTTAGATCTGACCTGTTTGTTAGATCTGGCGGTTAAGTCATTGCTGGAATTTCTTTGATGACACTAACTTGACAGTAATATACAGAAGTGGCACTATATAATGGTTGAGGATCCTAGAGGAGGCTGCAAGTTGATGTGGATTTTCACTGTGGTCCACTTGTCAGAGAAGCCTTAGGATAAGTGAGTCTCAGACATAGTGTATTATTTCTCTATGTTCTTTGGCTGCAGCTCCTTACCACTTAGTATTTTAATTAAATAAAATTAAAAGGATTTCTCCCTCATATAAATTATCTGGAAAAACAGAGAAGGCCCCAAAATGACCAACCAAATAGCAGCATATGGAAAAGGTTTTACTAATTAGCTTGAGGAATAGTTTTGGGAAAGCTTCAGATTTCTTTTTTCACTTGATGAGTCTACACTTAATTTCCTATTGGCTGACCCATTCCCTGATCCATTACTGCAACCTCTAGTTACAGCCCTAGTTTTACTGTTGTATGTTGTATGGTTTGATCTTACAGGAAATTCAGGTATTTATTTCAATTGTTGTAAAAGTCAAAAGAATAGAGGTGTGGAATGTTTTTATAAGAAACTTTTTTAATAAAAAAAATATAAAAAGACATTTTAACTTTAACCCAGTCTACAGTAAGCATCAATATATACTAAAGAGAAAGTGACAAGTGTGTATGTATGTGTGTTTATTCTTATATTTAACATCCTAGAGAGAATTTCTTGGCAGTGACAATGGTAAGGTGGGAATTTTAAGGGTCACTAATAAACACAGGTTCAGGCTCCTAGCAAGAAAGGGAGGAGGATTAAACTAAACAAACCTGCCTAATACTCTATCAGCTAACCCTCCCAGCTTCCAAGGAACAAATAGCTAAACAAGCAGTAATCCAATGATTAGGAAAATAAAAAAAAAGATAAACATATATAGAGTAAAAAGATAAATATATGTACTATATCTAATTATTTCTTTCCCAGATCTGAATAAAGCTTTTTAAAATCTCTCTTAAACTTTTTGGAGGAGAGTGATGGGGTAACTGCTATCTTCTTCCTTCCTGTAATAAGATGTCATTCACAGTTATGATTTGGCAAGTCCCAAGGCTCCCACAAGCAGAAGAAAGCTCTCATCCAAGCTGCAGATGGGCCGACCGTCCCACCATCTGTTCCTATCAGCCACTCTTGCTGAACTCCACCTTTCAGCCTCCAGTCCTAGCTAGATCAATACAACAGAAAATTTCATTTCCTCAGTTATATCTATTCTTTAAGAAGAGTAAATAAAGTTCTGGAACTTGCATGCAATCTATAACCATTCAAACATAATTTCTTAGTTGCTTCTTTTTTATCTTCCTGGAGATTGTTACACTCAGGGTAGCAAAGAATTGGATTAGACTGAGATGACCCTAACTGGGCAGATTGTTGCTCCACAATTTTGCACATTAAAGCTGGCTAAAAGAAATGCACACAAATGTGATTGAAACAGACTTTAACTGTGTTTGAGCCCTGAGTCTTTTTCATTGCATCACCATGAGATGCTAACAAAGAGCTTTTTTCCTTCCGAGCTCTTCTCTCCTTTCAAGTTTTAGACACCACCTGGCATACATGCTACCAGCTGTGTTTTGGTGTGGGTTGGGCGTACTATACATACATGTGTTTGCACAACATGTAGAGAGAACAAGTATTAAACAACTACTGAAATATGACACAATTTCTTTCAAAAGCACTTTGAAATGAATATATTCCTTTGAAGTACTTCAATTCTAGTTTTCACTGGAAAGTAGTCTTGTTTTTAGGCATTTCTACATGTGAGGTTTTATTCAAAGTACTGTAGCAGTTAAAGGTGTGATCGTTGTTTTACAGACAATTTGAGCAGTAAAGACCTCCTCCAAACCAAGCCGAATTAATGGTAGGGTGCTTCCCAAACCAGAATCCACTGGATTCTGGAGCTTTACAGCTCTGTAACGCTGTGAAATGCAGAAAAGCCATTATGAGACACTAGAATCAACAAAACATTTTCTGTGTTACTTTCACAGATTAAAGTAAAATAGGTGTAATGTTCATGTGTCAGCCAATGGAGTTGCACTGAAATAAAGGTAGAATAGTCTGTAGTAATCAATAGGCTACCGGACTGGGATGTCAGAGGTCCACTTTCTATCCTAAACTCCACCACCGGCCTGGTAGATAACTTTGCACGTTATTCAGCCTCCTACAGTTTCCACTTGTTCTGTATGTAGCTTTAACAATAGAAAGAAAAAGACTTTCTCATTGGAGTCTCAAAATATCACTATACGACTTTCAGGAGGCTTGAGGCCATTTAAAAAATTTCCAGGCAATTCTTCGAAACTGACACTGTCTGTATTCAGAAAAAAAAAAGTAATTTCAATTTTTCCATTGGATACAAATAGCAATATAGTAGATGTGACAGCATCTAGTGTGTGTATACTATAATAGAAGGTTGATTAGTCTTCTCCTCCCTTACATCCAACTTTTCAAATCAAATGTTTTAATTAGTTGTTAGCTGAGGATATTAGTTCATTCACGATTTTTTAAAAATTAATCTACATCTGTAAAGTTATTTATATATTTTGTGTGTTTTTTTTTTTTTTTTTTGATAATTAAATGCACACAAATGTGAGCTTTAAAATGAGTTGTTTTGCCCAGGGCTTCTTAGATTAGATATCTTCAGAAAAATGACTAAACCACATTGTCCTGCTTCATTTATGCAATGCTGAATTTATAATTAACTCTTCTGTTCTGAAAGAAGGTCTGAATTCTGTATTCATTACCTACAATATTGAAAGATATTCGTACTATCTTGTTTATATTTTCAGAAAACTAAGATTATGGATGATAATTATCCTTTATCCCTTTTCCAAGCCCTCTTGAAAATCTGTTGTGAAGACTGTATTGACAATGTGTAAATTACTGGGTAAGCTTGGTGGAAGATAAACAAAAATCTACAAGTATTGAAAAATAAAGGACCTAATTTTCATTTACATCATTTTTATTTTTTTGCCAAACACAGAGCCATTTAAAGCCATCGCAAAAGCCATTTATGGGTTAAAAAAGGTCCCCTTGCTAAGATGCAATTCTTTCCTACAGAAGCACAGGTTATATACAGTTACGGAACTATTTTGTTATAAATTACTTGATTCCAAGAGTATAAGAACCGTTAGAGAGACTGGATATCCAGCTAACCCTGTTTCTCATCTCTGACAATGGTCCGCAGCAGAGGTATAATAGGATATATTCTTTCCTTTTTTGTAAAACCCCTTGACTTTGTACATGGCCCTGGTTCAAGAAATACTACTGAATGTCTAACTATCCTTGATAGTTTTTTTTCTTCAACTTTTATTAAATCCCTTCAAGTCAGTTCAACTGTTTGTGCCCACTACATCCTGAGAAAAGATTTCTACAGGTTAATTTCTTTTTCTTTTTTTTTTTTTTTGTTTCAAGTATGCTACCTCATGGTTTTCTTTTAACATTTCTTACTTTCTGAAGAGAAAAGAACAACCTTCTCTGTTATAGACTTCTGTCACATCCATTTTGTGTTACCTTCTAATTTATTTAACTGTTCTATATTTTAATCATTCTTGCTGCCATTCTCTGAAACCTTTTCAGCTGCATCTTTTTGGAGGTGGGAGGGACTTGAATGGCTCATAGTATTCAGGAAGTGGGCATGTAAGATGTCTAAACAGTAGCATAATGTTATTCTCTTTCTCCCGATAATTTCTCATAAATTTGCTCTTCTAATGGTTATGACTGCAGCAGTTCTAAGGAAATATCAGTAACCACCTCCAAGACCATGTTTTCCAGGGATAGTAGCCATCAATGTATAGGTGACATTAAGACCTTTCTTTCCTTACTTGCATCACTTTACTTTTATCTCCTCTTCACTTCTGCAGATTGTTGCCGATGGTCTTTGTCTTTATTGCCACTGTCAGCAAAATGTTGCCAGATCATCCATGAAGACGTTGAACAGCAGAGACTGGGCAAAAATTTCACTTCTTGTTATCTGCGAAGACGTGGTCAAACTGCAGAGTCACAAATTGTAACAAGCTTTCATTAGTCCATTGTTTTTGCATCTCTCTAAAGAAAAATACACTAAAAATCTCCTCCGTAAAGAGTAGGCTTATACAAAACCCCCGATAAACACGAGCTTGAACATAAGAGTACCACTTCAAGGCCTATCTAAAGCAAAACAGGCTCCTTAAACTCTGTGCACAAGGTGGTGCAATCTGACTAAAAGATTTTACATCAAATTCAGAGGCATAATAAGAGTTACACATTTTCCTGGGCTGGGCAAACATATTATCACCTCACAAAATAACACTAACAGTAGAAGTTCCATCTCTATGCATGAGCTTATTAGCACATTGTCTTCTGAGTTACGATTAGCAAACATCTCTCACTAAAGTCAAATATTTTCTCAGTTTTTGGAAGTTTGTCCTCATATTTTTATCTCCTCTCCTCTGCTCTCAGGTAACCATTAAACACTACTAACTTAAATGCTTAAAAGGCTGTTATCTGAGCTTCCACTTTTTGTGAAATATCATTCTTCTTAATGTTTGGCTGGCAGGCAACACTTCACTTTTACAGCTGCATCAGGCTTTTAATGCAATTTAGAATGGAAGAAAGCAATTTCATTCCTCTTAGTTTTAAAGGAGAGAAGCTATATGATCACTTTCCACTCAAAGAAAAAACTAACCTAAAAATAAATGACCTTAAATTTCTATAAACAATTATTTCTCAAATGGCTATTCTATACGGCCAGACTTCTCTAGCATCCTCAGCAGGTGAAAGTTAAATGTCTGAGGTTGAAGCTTCAAAACTTAATTCTGGAAAAAATAGATGAAAGCTATCTTCCTCTCTGAACAACTTCTATTACAGTCCAATATTGTAGGTCTTCCCAAGCTTGAAAAAGTCAAATCATTATTATGTTCTGCGTCACACATTGTATATTTAAATAGGTTCAATAGCAAGGCCACAGTTCAGGTTAGCAGTCCTTGAAGGAATATCAGGGACAAAGAAAAGCTTGCTGCAGAGCAGGTAAACCAGCAGATGCTCTCTCCGCTGACCCTCCAAGCTCCACCATCCTACTTCCTCTCAGGACTTGACTATCATTCTTTTAGTTGTTGCTGCAAAGCTGCCTTTTCTTAGCTCCACTTCCCAGCTGGAGCATACCAAGCCACACAGGTAGGTATGTTCCAGACCTGGTATCTCTGCCAACTTGTTTCTGAGGGATGACTCCGTTTCTGAGAGTTAGGCTCAGCAAACTAGGAGCTGGGAGACAAATGTTGAGCTGTAACACAAAGAAAAAAGAAGCTGATAGGAGATCTGAATGGAACAGTTTTCCTTTATAGAGAAAGCACAATATTATATTTGAAGTCCTTCAGCGAGGACATAAATTCTCATTTGTGCAGTGCTTTGTTGCTTCTACTGGTATATTTTCCTTCAGTTGATCTAGTCTTTTAATCATAACAAAATTTCTTAGGGCCAGGGTCGTATCTGCACCAGTGAGAGTGGTGTAACTGACTTTGATAAGATTACACCAATTCAAAGTGATACAGAACTGGTAGATTGTGACTAGCCACTATTTTGATGACTGCTTAACTTCACAAAACCAGCCAAGGGCAAACACACAAACCAGTTAGGAGCCCCTTAAATAAATGGTATTTGCAGCCCAGATAGACATACTTCAATCCTTTTGACAGCAAATTAGGTCTTTCTGCCTTATTTTCCAGAAACTAGAATTCTTGAAATTCTATAGTAACATTCCCTCAACGTCTCCCAGAAAAGCAGCTTTTGGAATTACTGATCAGGCTGCTGGTAAGGACATACGCTGCACTGTAATGATTTTTGTTTGTTTAACAGCCTCCCACTGCTAAAGAAACTATTCTTTAATTCTCAATTCTCCAAGGTGTTGTAAACTTAACATTTCATTCAGACTATGTAAACCTGTAGAGAATGGCTGCTAGGCTCCAGAAGAATCATAGATAGACACGAAACTCAGAGTACATAAAGCAAGTTCTCCCCTGCAACGCCCGTTACCAGTCTTCACCGGTAAGACTGACTTTTCCATCAGATCATAAACTGAGTTTGCAAGACAGCTCAAAACCACTTTGTATATTTTAAGCATTTACTAGACTGTTAAAGCATTATAACCATAGATGTCCTATTTCCGGAGCTAACAATAGTGGTGTACCACTATTATCCACACAACCGGTGTGTACTACATGCACTACATACCACTGCAGACTTCACTGGCAGAGTTCTTTAATGTAAGCTAAATTTAAGAAGGAAAATACTTTTGTTAAGAAACAGAATCACAGATTTAGCCACTGCCAAAATTCATCTCTGATGAGAAAGCAGAATAAGAATTAACTCAGGAAGATTATTGGTTGTTTTTTTTCCACAGCTAACTGAAAATGCCGAGGTTGAAATACAGTTTGTTGTACATGCCTCTAGGCTTCTAAAGCAGAAAGCATTCAGAAAGCTGTCAGCAGTTAAAGATGTGAAAAAGAGAGAAAGTCTCCTTTACGCCAGTCATTGGCTGGAAGAGCAGGTTTAAAAACTGGAGATGAGGGAAGGAGAGGTAGAGGGAAAAATCTTTCTGCTCTCTCTCCTCCCTTTTCTGTACGTAAACAGGACCTCCTGAACAAATGGCATTCCAGCCAGCAAATAACTTTCTTTTATGATCTGCTTCTCCTCATGTACGCAAACCCTGTGGACACCAGCTACAGGTAAGCTAGTTAGTTCAGAGAGTAACACTTTAATACCTGAGCCAACATACAGCTAGCACTGCAAAAACACATTCTCAAACAACATGAGTATGCGAGAAAACTAAACCTTTTGAGCAGGGCAGGTGCCAAAGAGAATGTGTCTGTACTATGATAGCAGAACGAATACAGAACATTTTTATGTACTGATCAACAGACAGAACAAATCCAAAGCAAGTCATATTGTCCTTCCTGTGTTACCTAATCCTTAGTGTTACAATACTGCCTCTGAAGAAAAAAACGCCTCTCAATGTTGCAGAATGTTTCAGAAATTCTTTATTTGTAGTATTCAGGTTTCTGCTCACGAGTGACTTCCAGGTACTAAAGACTTACTGATTTTGTACTGAACTTAATACATAATAGCCTGAGAGCAATCAGTCTCCTCATGTTCTTCACCTTGATGGACTCTGGCTTCAGACTGCATGTCAAGCATTAAAAAAATCAATGTGGTTGCAAATCTCTTTTAATGATCCACAGGAGGAGGGCAACTAAAAACTTATTTTTATTTCTACTTCACTGGAACTTTGATCATCCACTGAACGGACAGGAGGGAAAGGACAGAGAGAGGAAGCAAGTAAAGAAAAGAAAGCATTCTGAAAGACTTTGATACACTGGCAGAAATCTTCTTAAAGCTTGCACTCAAACTCATGCAGGTAGATTTTGGATAATGAAAGGTCTAATTATTTCAGTTTGTAATTGCTCATATCAAGTCAGCTTAGGGTTTTTGTGTCTTTCTTGATTAGCCTTTTTGCCTTGAGTTATTTGTTTGGCAGTTCTAATGCCAGCTGCATTGTGATAAGGGAGATATCCAACCCTTTGGACCAGCTGAGAAGCTTTGCATGCAAAGGACTAGGCACTTTCAATTAACTTGCTACAAGAGCCACACATCAACATTTGGAAAGAGAAAAAGGAGGAGGAGAAGAAAAATGAAAGATGGGAGCATTTTATTCTCTTCTGATGAGATTTCTGCTCAAACCTTTAGAAAATCTCTTTTTCATGAAATTAAGAGTTCCAGCAGAGCATATTTTGAATAGTTGCCTTGAATGAAATCTGATTCACCCCATTGCTTGCTACATGAACCAGCACAGACAGAAGCATAGCTGGAAACCTATTATTCTGCTGCAAAATTTCCTTAATACCATGCCCCAGGTTAGTACTTGCTCACTAATTTGAAGAACTTCAGTAGGTAGTTATAGTTTGGTAGTCAAAGGTGGTTTGTGCTTAACCATGAGGCAGAGGTGAAAAGAGATAGGAGATAAAACCAGTCCTTTGGCTCCTTTTGACTGTGCAGACTACAAAATTTTCTTTTTACATCAATCTTGAAATAAAATATTGCATTTCAGATAGTACAAGTTCAGCCAGGAAAAAAAAAAAAAAAAAAAAAAAGAATGTTATCCAAAATAATGACACTTGTTTTCCTCTGATTATTCTAGCAGAGAGTGTTTTACTCTGGCAAGTATCACACAATTGAGAAAGGCCAAACTGGATGCTACTGTGATCAAATTAAGATAAAGTCCTTGTAACTCACCCGTTGGCCAACAGAATACCACTTTAACAAAAGTCATGCATCTGCAAGAATACTGCAAGCCCTTCCTAACCTTTAGAAAATACAGATATTCTCTGCATTGGCTCTACTAGGCAAATTCATTGAAGAATGGCCTGCAGCAGCTGTAAACTGTTACTCACTTAAAAGGCAGAAATAGAGAGTCAGATGAAGCAGGAACAGAATTCTGTCCCCTGACCTTTAATAAGTTAAACCCTGTTGATACATTGACCCATAAGCAAATAAAAAGCTTAGATGAGGAACTCCAGTAGTAGTTCATGCCTTTAGAGATAGATTTTTAAGAAGGGAAAGAGAGTAATTCTGGATACCAATAAGAGTATTCAGGCTCTACTAAAAAAAAGAAAAGAGAAAAAGGCATCTGAAAGCCTGAAACTCACACAGCTGACTTTGTCACACCCTTCAAAAATCTTTTAAAGGGAAGGTAAGGCTGACCCTGAAAATATCTGCAGGCTACACATTTATACTCAGGACTCGGGGGAATTTTTTACTTCCTTAAATGTCAGCTAGCAATTTCTCTAGCCTTAAGTCAGCAGTCACATACGTTCACACCTTTCTTCTTCTCAGTTTTCACATAATGAAAGAAAGAAATGAGTACATACAAGGTGGATTGCTCTCTCCCTGTCTACGAAACACAAAAATTAAACATCATCCTTTCACAGGCGTGTTATGAAGAATCACTCACAAAAGGGACAAGGGTATTGCCCTCTTCTCAGTTTTCAGATCGCCTTCAGACTTACATCAAAGTGCTGGAAAGACTTTCCATATGGAAACCGTACCCTAAAAAGGAAAAAACCCTAAAAGGGGAAAGAGAAGAGGCCGAGCCACAGAAGATGAATCTTCTCCAAACACAGTTTTCTATACAAGAACCTCAGTTGAACATATTGCAGGCTGGGAAAATAGCACCTTCAAGCTTTAGATAAAAGTCCTAAATGAAGCATGAATTGCACAGTTAGCAAAAAAATCTAAGTTCTTTCACAGCGGAAAACCTTTCCAACTACTTGAACCTCCATTCAGACTCCTTTTGGTTAACCTTACAGAGACAAAGGAATTCCTGCATATAGTACTGGTCTAATGAAACACTAGCAACATTAAAAAGTAATATTACAATATGCAAAGACAAACAAATAAGCTAATAATTGAAGGTTAAGAAAAGGAAAATGCACTGATGGTGAAGAGGAAAGACAAATTTCAGATTTGAACTTGTCTTTTCTCCGACAGTACCTGCACAAATTACATTGCAAAAGAATTGTCAAACTTTGGGAGAGGGAAAGAAATTCAGAAAGGAAGGAGTTAATCAAATCTCTTCCTATATGGATTTCTGCTATTATGACACTCCCTTGGAAACCTCAGAGGCTGTAACTGTACTGTCAGAAGTGACATATACCGAAAGTAATATTTCAATTCAAAAAAAAAAAGAGAGAGAGAGAGAGAGAAATAAAAAAAAAAAAAAAGGGGGCAATTTACCAAGGGAAACTTTGCATTTTCATACCATGAACCAATGTATTCTTGGATGCAATTTGGAGTCAACTGCTTATGACTGTGCTACATGTTGGCCTGCTCAAAGACATATACCTAATTCCAACATTTTCTATGCAGTTGTAAAGATAACCTTTGAGAAGCAGGGATTAGAAAGTTATCTGACTACCATCAGTTGGCCTAATATCTGTATTTTCTGTATTGCTAAGACTTTTTTCTACTATATCACTACTTGAGAATAATTTTAATTGCAGCATGGGATAGATCATAAAGCAAAGTATTTCAAGCTCTTGGGAGGAAACCACTGTTATACCTAGTATTCAGCTCCTCTCCTCTGATCTCTCTAGCAGCTAGGGGTGAAAGGCTGTTCTAATGCATTTGGCTATTTATTTCAGCTTTCCTCATCTTGCTGACCTCTGGAAGAAAAGTCCTGCTGTTAAGAACACCTTATGCTGAAACCAAAAAGAAGAAGAAGAAGAAGAAGATTAAAAAACAGCAGACCCCCCCCCTTCCCCCCACAGCTTTGTTCACGTGAAGGTCTTGGATCTCTTGAGCATTGCTCACATTCACAGAATTGAATGTTACTTGAAACTGGTCTCAAAATAAGAGCAACAAGCACTTCGGTAAATGGGCTGACGGAACGGCAGTGGAACTTAAAAATATGACGAATTTTGCCAAAGATAAAATCAACAAGTTTTAAATGGAAAAACACACACATATGCAAAGAAACAGAACATGCTATTTCTCTTTCCACTGCACTGAAAATGAACTTACTCACTGCATAACTAGTTTGAGCCAGACTATTTCAAGGCATAATTCATTTAGGCCCTGAGATAATCACTTCTTATGGGTAACCAGTATCGCCAAACTATGCACATTTTTCTTGGTACAGGAACAGAGTAAATGGTAGGGCTGAAGAGAAATGCTCTCTGTTGACATAGAAGTAGTGATTCTGAGCAAGGAAAAGAAATAGTTAAAAATTAAGACAGTATGTAGGCAGATAAGAAGATAAGAGATCTATGATAAAACCTAGAATGAGAAGAATGGTGAGAGCTGAACAAAGACAAGAAAAATTACCCTGAGCTGTATATCACAGGCAAAGCATTTGCCCTATGCTGGCTACATTTCTACCCAAAACTATTCCTTTAAGTTAGGCAGGTTCAACACTAAGATCTTGGTGCAGATTGGCATCCTTACAGGTGTCCCAGAAGCACCTGTGAAGCAGCCATATGATATTATGAAATGCAGGTTCCAAGGTGCAGCTACCTTGACCTGAAATGCTGCTTGGCAGGCAAGTGTTTCCAACAGGATGGACATGGAAGTAGGGAATGCCAAAATAACCTCAGGAAAGAGTACCCATCTGCACCTAAAGTCCATGTCAGAAACCTTTAAGAAGCATCGGTCTCTAGATCTGGAATGACAAGGTCTCAGCGCAAAACAGGATGATAAAATGAAGAAACCTTCCTGGAACAAATTTGTCTTATACAGAAAAAAGGGTCCTTTTAGCATCTCTGCGCTAACACCGCTTTTTCTTTCTGAAGTGTCTTATTGTTCCTTATTTACCTAAAGCTGGTGTGAACTTCTTTGCCCAGTGATAGATTTTAACCAATATCAGAATCCTGCTCGATATATTACTCTACAGTCACTAATTTGAATGTCTTTGCACAGCATTTGTAGGTCTACTCCCTGATGACTACCTTGTTGACCATTTCTCCCTTATGCTATTACAGAATCGCTTATTACAGAAGAGAAGAAAGAGGAAATGCGTCTTTGTAATGCCAATAATGATTAGCAGGAGAGTTAAAAAAAAAAGAAAAAAGAAAAAAAAATCATGGTGCCCATTCAGAACATCTATTCAGGAACAATCTACAATAATTTTTATGTTTTCCACAGATTTTAGCCCACAAAGCAATCAGCATCTGACTAGCAGTTTGTTATTCTGCGTCCAGCTCTTCTCCCAGTGGATTGAATAGCAAAGCTTTCCTTGACAGCAGATGCTCAGAAAGGGCAGAAGCCTATCGTTTTTTACATCAATCAGTCATCCACCAGTCAAGTATAAATCTCCCATTCATTTTCACAGAAAAGAATTTGTGGCTTGCACTCAGGGCCGCAGATGAAGGCAAAAGTCTTCGGTACACAACTCGCTGCAATCCACAGCTAATTTAGGAGAGCTGTAAATTAGCAGTCCATCTACTAACCATAATTTATGCTCAACCACACTGACAATTTACACACTCGTTATCTCTTAAGGAAAGTAAATAATTACCTTGTTTGTACTGGGTTAGCTTAGTAAGTGAAAGACTCTCTGCTATTTATCAATAATCAATAGGAAGTGATTTGAAAAGAAGTCACATCATAGCAAATAGCACATAGTCACATCAAATGATATCAGCAGATACCTAACAGACAATTTGAAATCAAATGATGAAAAGAATAATAACACTGTTTGTCAAGTTAATGAAGGCAAGAGGGTTTTTTCTTCTCTTTTTTATTATTATTTTGTAGTCAGCATTTGATATTTTGTGGTGGACTTTCACAATGCAAATGTAGAATATTTCTCTATTTATTAGAATGAGTACTTCTCATGGTACATTAATAGGATTATGCTATCTTTCACAGGACCATAAACATAACAGCAACCGATGAGGAAATTTTAATCAACCCTGACACTGCACTACAAGATTTAATATTGCTTCTGGGTCAGACTGCTGTTAGTCAGGGATCTGAGTGTGCTTCTACCACAAGTTAAAAAAGAAAAAAAAATAAAAAAAAAAAACAAAAAAGACAAAATAGTCACAGAGGCTAGTCCACATTTTAGGTCAATGAATGTTCAATTCTTTCCAGAATTAGTGGAACACTAATGTACTAGATGTACCTAATTTTAAAAAAGTAAGAAATCTCTTTAGAACTGATGAGTCTATTTCAAAAGTACTTTAATATTATGCTAGACTGAGGCTTATAGTTTCCTTCAAAGGCATGCCAATCTGCTAGACATCTGTTGTAGAAATCTCAGTAATCAGCCCATCACTTTAATGTTTATCTCTCTCTTACTAAGAATTTATAGGCAACTAGATTTAATTATAAGACCTAACTATTGCAAGTACAACCCCAATAATCAGTAAACAGTCACCAAAAATTCATGACCATTTGCAAATGCACATGCAAGGGATTACATTTCAAAAACACATTCACCACCACAGAGGTCAGCTATGTAAACAATTCAAAAGATCTCTCAGTACAAATTATCAAGGAATTAGCCCAAGAATCCCTCATAAATTTGCACTGAACTCTCGTAAGTGAGAGGAGCACGGCACTAGAAGACACTTCTTCGATTTTCAGTCCTGTCCTATTCAGGGTACCTTATCTTACAAGTTCCTTCTTAAGATGGAGTTTAATGACTTTAAACTGGAAACCTTTTCATCTTTCCTGCTTTGAAGAGAATGCTGTTGCAGAAGTTACTTTCCTAGCATTTAAGAACATTTGTCTAATCTCCAGCCTTTATTTATTGGTAGGCCACTTCTACACACATGCTTTCGTGCCCTCTTTACCTAGTGAACTTTCTCGTCTGAACATTTACTGCCTTAATATAAGCTAGTTGAGCATCAACCACCTCTAAGCCTCTGCTTTGTTAGGCTAAGAAAACCAAAATCGTTATCTCATTTGATTTCTAAGATGAGGCTCACAGCTGTGCTTTGCAGCTGACCTGTCAGTCTATCTTGTTAATGCTGTCCAGCTTGCAAGATCTGTAGAGGACTTCTCATTACAGTGAAACCATTTTATCTTAGAACCTTACCTCACTTTAGAATATTTTATAGTTCTCATTATTTCCTAAAACAGGAGATGAAGCCAGTCCGTGGAATTAGGGAAGACAGAAAATGTGCATCTTAAGGCAAATCAGAAGTTCTCATTTAGTCACAAGTTTGCCACATGACTGTAGTGTGTTCATGTTGTGCGCATTGATATCAATATGGATTCATCTAGTGTTAAAAAAATAGTACCTGTAACCTGTCTGCAAGAAAGAACAGATAGATGATATTAAGAAACAATGCAACATCTTCATTCCAAGAGCTCTTTTAATAAAGTTATTTTTAATAATTCAGATCCATCCTGTTATTCCCTCTCCCAATGCCACGTTAAAAGATATAAGCATAGGAGAAACACATAGAATCATAGAGAAATAAATAAATAAATAAAACCACAAACAGGACGTGTGCAAATATCTTTTTTTTTTTTTAAATTGGAGGCTTATAGTGGCTGGAAAGGTTTTAACATAAAAAAAAAAAAAAAACCTTAAGATACAAGACAGTAGTTCATCTTGACTTTTAAAGCAAATATGTAGGTTTAAAAAAATATAAAGCTTAAACAATGACAGATTTTTTTTATCTGTAATTCAAACATTTGAAATTACAGTTTGGGGGGAATTACTAGATCAGGGACTCAACTCAGTGTTTCCATTGCAATGCTCTTTTTGCTTCTGAACTTGTCTTACAGTGTTCTTGGTAAACCTTGTTGGAGAAACATTAAAAAAATAGGTTCATATTTGTCCCTTTTCAGTTAAAAACAAATAAAACAAAGCAAAACAAACAAAAAACCTTATGCTTAATATAGACTATATCTAGGCTAGTCTACCTTACACCTGCACATTGCAAGACGTTTAATGGGCTCATTAGAATCCCATCAACATACACTTGGCAGATTCAAGCAAACTGTGATTAAGTTAAAAGTAGAAGGGAAATGAGGAACTTTTCAGTATGTAGACTTTATAAAACTAGATCTCTAACTAGCTGTGAATAAAGATTCTGCACTGTTTTGAAACAGTTCTTAGTGAATTAAGTGAATTAAGAAACTGAAATATTTCAAAGAAAGAAGTTCCTTTCCTTGCAAAGACAGTGTTTATGGTATGAACTTTTCCAGTCTAACTAGGAGCGTATAGGCATTTAGCCTTTTAGAGGAATTGAAAATGAGGTTGTACCAAAGACAGGTAAAACTTAAGCCGTTTTCTATCATTAAAAAAGATAAAGCCATTCTGTAGATTCAGTTTGCTTCTACTACTGTTATTTGTATCAACAAGAATAATTTGGGCCTATGGAAGTGAAGCCCAAATTTTATGTACTCAAGCCATTTCAAAGTGGTGCCCTGTGACTAGAATGCAAAGAGAAGAGTTGTTGCTAATGAAAGGGGGTAGGTAAAAGACACATCAAAAATGGACCAGAGTGTTGTCTGTGGTGCTGTTAAAAGTGAAATGTGGGCAAGCAAAGCTGATCAGTGTATTTCAGACATTTCTCAAGCTTCTCTGTGCTGTGCACTGACATTGCAACAGGGACACAACATTTCTCCCATGACCTCTCTTGTAGACCTTTACTGTTTTCCATTGACAAATACTATCATAAAGAAAGTTGCTCCTACTGATTTAATTGATATTTTAATGCTTTCTTAACCCTCAAAAATTGGACTTTATTTTAAAAACCTTACCTACCATTCAGGATAGGGCTATGTAGTGGAATACAAATATTTGAAAATAAAGAAGTTCTCCTAAAACCTCATAAAAACAGACCTAATTAGAGTCAATACTGAACAGAATACAGTCCAATCTGTGTTCCATCCAGAATGAGGCCATAGCTGGTAGATGTCACTAGGCTTTTGCAGAAGTAACAAGAGTTCAGAATCAGCATACCATTGCAAATAGTAATGCACAATATAGCAGAAGAATAGGTGGACGAGAAAAATCCTCAGAGCTCAAATCCTTCACATTATATCTACCATCCTCCAGACTGTGTTAATTAGAAACAATCCTTGCAGCAGAAATATATTTTTAGAACTGCTGAAGACAGCAGTTGCACATTACTCAAATTAATTCTGACTGCCATTTCCTAATAGTAACCGAAAATACAGAGGTAGACATTTCCCTAGAGATACCTACGGGAAACAAATTGTTAAAAAAGAATTATAGGCCCTTCAAATTCATGGATCCCTTGGGCTTAGTCTAACAGACAACATGATATTACTTACAAGCTCTAGGATCTCACAGTAATGTTGGTCACTCTTTCCCCCTTATTACCACCATTAATTGGATATCAGTAGAAGTAATGCCTTTATAAAAATCTGACATCTGCAAATGCTGAAACTCTGTATAAACTGCAAGTCATTAAAGCCAGGATTTCACAGAGAACTGTCACATCCCAGAGCTCTTGCTTGCTAAGACTGTAAATTCTCTTTGTGATTTCCATTATTTCTAAAGTTACTCATCCATTATAAATAATGTTTGATGACCTTAAAGTGAATGTGTTACTGAATTAGTCTGCCATCCCTAAGCTACTTGATCTGTGCTCAAGATGATAGATGGTGTCATTAGAACCCACAAAATGAACTGAAGGTATTCCCCATTCCTCACATTAATAAGCTGATTCTTCAAGATGAGTATGAGACAAGTGTCTATAGCACGTGCACATATACACATGTGTGTGCACATGTGTGTACACGTATCTGTAAGCAGTAATATGGCTTTAATCTGTGCTCACCTATGGTCTTAGCCCGGACAAATGGTCTACTGCATTGAACGTTTCTTTCCACTAGTTTTGCAAGATCCAGTTTTGCATTAGATCTGCAAACCAGAGGGTTTGAGCCACAGGCAAACAGGGGAGTGGTGTCACTGGCAGTATAGCCACTTCTTCAAAACATTGGAGCTGGTCATCTGAACAGGTTCTCTGTCAATTTTAAGAGGGTGATATATGTGTGGGAGAGGGTGGGATATAGCCCCGCTGATATGGTCACAGGATGGTGGGGGGTTATGAATTAATGCATAATACATTCATATGAATAATCAAACTCTTTTAAAGGTGTCAAAACAACAATAGGGCACACCACTTTTCCCACGGACATATTGTTTGAGAAAGTATGCTGAGATGAAAGACTTCCAGATATCTCTTTCTAAAGTTTTTCTCCCCAAAAAGGAACATTCCTGGGGTAATCTAGGTCCCCAAATGAATTCCGAAATAGTAGTAGTAGTAGTCTGAAGAGTTATTAAATCCTAAGGTAAAAAGAAAGCTCATTTCTGCTGCCTTCATCAGGAGTTAGGTACCTCAGCACTGAGGGAAAGCTGACCTTCACATGTTAGCCAAGAATTTTAGTGAATTTTCTCCACCTGAGCTCCCTTTTCTGTACTAATTTACCCATTTCCCTATGTCTGTAATCTTAGGATTTCAAATACTTTTAATATATGGTCCAAAAGAAATTATCAAATACTTTATATTACTTCCCTCATTCCCCTGCCATTCTAAAATTGTTTTCATTTTGGATTAAATGGAGAACAATCTATAAGAATTAACTCACGAGGAAGTCTGTTATCTTTAATTTAAGTTTAAACTATCTTACCTTATACTAAAAATCCAATTGTAAATTAATTTAACAAACCTCACTCCCTTTAAAGGAGAGATGAGAAGAAAATGCTCTCTCAGTGATCCCCTCAGCTCAAGCACTGGTTAGAGGTTTGTTTTCTCTCCTTTGCTGATAAAATAACTTGCCTGACCTAATCATAAAGAATGATATTTTGCTGTCAATGCTGGCGTTTGACTTTTAGTCAAATTTAGACCAGAATAATCTACAAGTTTAGCAACAATAAATCTGTAAATAAAGATGACTGATATTAAACCAAATTGTTCTTTCAGAGGTGAAGAAGAAGAAAAAAAAATTTGAAGAACCAAAAGAATCAACTCAAGAAGTGACCAACAGTAAAACCCCAAACATTTAGCAGTGATTTCAGTGATTATGAAGGAGTCTTAGTAGGTCTTTCCTAGGATCTGCTGCTGTCAGTGATATATATTGTCAGAGTTTCTGTATGTCCCCTTTTCTTTATTGTGTTTTTGGCAGAAATCCATTAAAAATGATCAGCTCTTATAATAATAGTTGAATTTGCTACTTCATTTTTCATGGCTTTTCCAGGTACTATATGGGAAATTTGAAGGAGACCTGCTTTGCAGAGTCTCATTTATACATTTCAATCCAGAAGTGTGATTTTCCTTCTATCTTCTTCCTTCTTCCTTCCTTTATCTTCTGTCTTTCCTTGTATCTTTGATAATTCATTTATAATGATGATAGGAGTAAATTCTGCTCTTCTTCGGTTAGATAGCATTTTTCCTCCTTGAGCCAACAACTGTTTCTTACAATTGTGCATCAGATAATTAGGAGACCATAAGTTATGTTCATGGTAAAAGATTTTCGTTAGTCTTATTCCCTACATTTCTTAAGTTGGAGTACTACCCTCCACTTACAAGGGATACCCTCCACTTACACTTACTATAGGCTCCCAAAACAAGATGATCAGATGTGGATTAAACTTAACAGGGTTTCCTACCTCTATTTTACCTTCCTAAAAGGGATCTTTTTTTGCTGAGAAAAGGTATACAGTTTGATTAAAAAGCCTACAGGATCTAAATTGAGATAAAAGATGAGTTTAAAGTCTTTTTACTTCTTAAACACTTTCTGAAAAAGTCATTTAGAGAAGAGGCAAAACGCAAGTAAGACGTGAACAGGCTCATTTGGAAGGAAGTGTTCTGATGAGTTTGACAGCTATTCTGTGTAATTTTCCTCTACTCTGTCCATGAAAGCTGATTACACTAGCCTGAGGAAACAAAGAAGGATGGAGAATGGGAAGAAAGCATAGCTTGTATGATAATGCTGCTAAGAGTTTACTAAGGCTGTCAGTCATTGTCATATAAAGTAATCATTTGTGTCTGAGAATAGCAACACTTTAATTTCAGCTACACCATTTTAATTCAAACTCCCAGCAGACTTCACTTTTTTCCCAGAACAGGCGAAGTCAGGCCCGCAATCCTGTGAGGCCATTAATTCGCACGTCTTGAAATACTTCCACCAAGGAGAAGGTATAATACAAGAGTAATTGAACTTCATGATTTCCTTGCTGCATCAGTATCTTATCCCACCAAGAGTAACACCTAAGTAAAGCCACTCTACTTGGAATAGGACCCAGGCCCTGACTTTACAATGTGATTGTACCCAGCTCAATATGATGGGTCATATAAATGCTATTAATTAATATATAAATGTGGATGATAAAAATGATAAAAGGTCTGAAGCCCTTTGTCTCATATCAGTCCTGATAAAAATAATTAGAAGTCTAGTATAAGTAGATTTTTTTTTTCACTCATAAGAATCCTCTATAAACATTTCCCTTTACACTGTTGGACATATTTCATCCACTGCAGGAAGAGTTAGAGATCTGTGTGCGGTCGCAGGCCCATGATCTGGTTGCACGTACAGTTACATTGTCTCTACATGGTGGGATAGTTCACATGACTAGAATGCTCTCATGGATGGCTATGTGCTTTTTAGAAAAGACAGGCCAGGAAGGCGAGGTGGTGGAGTTGCCCTTTATGTGAGAGAGCAACTAGAATGTGTGGAGCTCTGCCTCAGGGTGGATGAAGAGCAAGCTGAGAGCTTATGGGTAAGGATTAAAGGGCAAGGTAACAGGGGTGACACTGTTGTGGGGGTTTACTACAGGCCACCTGACCAGGAGGAAGTCATCGATGAGGCCTTCTACCGACAGCTGGAAGTAGCCTCACGATCACAGGCCCTGGTTCTCAGGGGAGACTTCAACCACCCTGACATCTGCTGGCAAGACAGCACAGCTAGGCACAACCAGTCAAAGAGGTTCCTGCAGAGCACTGAGGATAATTTCTTGGCCCAGGTGGTGGAGATGCCAACGAGGAGAGGTGCAATGCTAGACCTTGTACTAACAAACAAAGAAGGTCTAGTTGGAGAGGTGAAGGTTGGGGGCGGCCTTGGCTGCAGTGACCATGAGATGGTGGAGTTCAGGATCCTGCGAGGAGGGAGCAGGGCAACGAGTAGGATTGCAACGCTGGACTTCAGGAGAGCTAACTTTCAGGCCTCTTCAGGGACCTCCTTAGGGGAATCTCACGGGGTAGGGCCCTAGAAGGAAGAGGGGTCCAAGAGAGCTGGTTAATCTTCAAGCATCACCTCCTCCAGGCTCAAGATCAGTGCATCCCTCTGAGGAAGAAGTTGAGCAAAGCGGGCAGGAGGCCTGCATGGATGAGCAAGGAACTCCTGGCCAAACTCCAACAGAAGAAGGAAGTACACAGAATGTGGGAAAGGGGACAGGCCACTTGGGAGGAATACCGGGACGTTGTCAGAGTGTGCGGGGATGGGACGAGGAAGGCTAAGGCCCATTTGGAATTAAATCTGGCAAGGGATGTTAAGGACAACAAGAAGGGCTTCTTCAAATACATCACTAGCAAAAGGAAGACTAGGGAAAACGTGGGCCCGCTGCTGAATGGGGCAGAGTGCCCCCGGTAACGAAGGATATAGAGAAGGCAGAGTTGCTGAATGCCTTGTTTGCTTCAGTCTTTACTGCTAAAGGCCGTTCCTCAGGAATTCCAGACCCCGGAGATAGGACAGAAAGTCTGGAGAGAGGAAGACTCTCCCTTGGTCGAGGAGGATCGGGTTAGAGATCATTTGTGCAAACCTGACATCTACAAATCCAATGGACTCGTGGATGGACCAATGGGTTCCATCCACGAGTGTTGAAGGAGCTGGAGGGTGTTATTACTAGGCCACTCTCCATCATCTTGGAAAGGTCCTGGAGATCAGGAGAGGTGCCTGAGGACTGGAAGCACCCCAGTCTTCCAAAAGGGCAAGAAGGAGGAGGAGCCATGGAACTGCAGACCTGTCAGCCTCACCTCCATCCCTGGAAAGGTGATGGAACAGCTCATCCTGGAGATCATCACTAAGCATGTGGAGGACAAGAAGGTGATTAGAAGTATTCAGCATGGATTCACTAAATGGGAAATCATGCTTGACCAATCTGGCAGCCTTCTATGAAGGAATGACTGGCTGAGTGGATGAGGGGAGAGCAGTGGATGCTGTCTACGTGGACTTCAGCCAGGCTTTTGACACTGTCTCCCATCACATCCTCCTAGGTAAGCTCAGGAAGTGTGGGTTGGATGAGTGGACGGTGAGGTGGATTGAGAACTGGCTGGATGGCAGAGCTCAGAGGGTTGTGGTCAGTGGCATAAAGTTTAGCTGGAGGCCTGTAGCTCATGGTGTGCCCAGTAGGACTTCACTGCTGGGTCCAGAATTGTTTAACTTCTTCATCAGTGACCCGGAGGAAGGCACAGAGTGCACCCTCAGCAAGTTTGCTGATGATACTTAGAGAAGTGGCTGACACACCAGAAGACTGTGCTGCCATTCAGAGGCACCTGGACAGGCTGGAGAGCTGGGTGGACAGGAAGCTGCTGAAATTCAACAAAGGCAAGTGCAGGGTCTTGCACGTGGAGAGGAATAACCCCAGGCACCAGGACAGGCTGGGGGCTGACCTGCTGGAAAGTAGCTCTGCCGAGAAGGACCTGGAAGTTCTGGTGGACAACAAGTTAAGCAGGAGCCAGCAGTGTGCCCTTGTGGCCAAGAAGGTCAATGCGATCCTGGGTTGCATTACGGGAGAGTGTTGCCAGCAGGTGGAGAGAGGTGATCCTGCCCCTCTCCTCAGCCCTGGGGAGGCCTCACCTGGAGGACTGTGTCCAGTTCTGGGCTCCCCAGGACAAGAGAGACATGGCACTCCTGGAGAGAGTCCAGTGGAGGGCTACCAAGATGATTAGAGGGCTGGAGCAGCTCTCCTCTGAAGAAAGGTTGAGAGAGCTGGGCCTGTTGAGCCTGGAGAAGAGAAGACTGAGAGGCGATCTCATCAATGTGTACAAGTATGTGAAAGGAGGGTGTCAAGAGGATGAGGCCAGTCTCTTCTCTGTGGTGCCCAGTGACAGGACAAGAGGCAACAGGCATAAACTGAACCACAGGAGGTTCCATCTGAACATGAGGAAAAACATCTTGACTGTGAGGGTGACAGAGCACTGGAGCAGGTTGCCCCGAGAGGAAGTGGAGTCTCCTTCGCTGGAGATATTCAAAACCCGCCTGGATGTGATCCTGGAAAATATGCTGTAGAGGACCCTGCTGGAGCAGGGGGGTTGGACTAGATGATCTCCAGAGGTCCCTTCCAACCTCAAACATTCTGTGATTCTGTGATTCTGTTCTAGCTGTCTGGTGCATCAGTCTCTCCTCCCAGTTTTGTATCATCCTGTGAGCTTCCAGAGCATATCTTGCGTCTCGTTATCCATGTCGTTAATGAAGATGTTAAACAGTTTTGGCCGAAGTATTGAATCCTGGAGGAAAGGATTAGGCTAGGCCTCTCTCCAGCTGGACTTCTGGCCACTGATAACAGCCCTCTGAGCCCACTAGTTTAGCCAGTTCTCAGTCCATCTCACTGTCCATTTATCTAGCCTTGCAGTGATGTTGGCCAGCTCTCTCTGTTCTCATGCTTACACCCCACCAGGACTCATGTACTTGTGTATGTCCAATTTGTTTAAATATACCCAAACCTGATCCTCTTCACTAAAAGTAGGTAGGTCTTCATTGCTCCAGACTTCCCCTCTGTTATCAGGGTCCTGGGATTACTGAAGGTTGTTCTTACCAGTAAAGTCTAAGGCAAGGAAGTCACTGAGTACCTTGGCCTTTTCTGAGTTCTTTTATACCATGGCCTTTTCTGAGTTCTTTTATACCATGGCACCTGCCCCACTTAGCAGTGGGGCAACATTTTCCCTAGCCTTATTTCTGCTACCTATGTATTTATAGAAGCTTTTTCTGTTGTCTTTCACATTCCTTGCCAGCTTTGTCTCTAGGGGGACTTCAACTCTCCTAGCGCCATTCCTATGTGCTCAGACAGCGTCTCTATGTTCCCTCTGAGTCATCCATCCCTGCTTGCACCTCTTCCTTTTCAGATCTGAGTTTTCTTAGGAACTCCTTGCTCATCTGTGCAGGCCTCCAGCTGCCTTTGCTTGAATTCCTGTTTGTTGGGATGGACCATTCCTGAGCTTGGAGAAGGGAATCCTTGAATATCAGTCAGCTCTCTTGGACCCCTCTGCTCTCTAGGGCTGTATCTAATGGTTCTTCCAAGTATGTCCATGAAGAGACCAAAGCCTCCTCAAGTCCAGGGTTGTGCTCCTGCTTTTTGCCCTGCTCTCTCCTTGCAGAATCCTAAACTCCTCACTTTCAAGACTGCCACCAACCCTCATAGCTCTGACTAATCCTTCCTTGTTTGTAAGTATGAGAGCCAGCAGACACTCCTTTTTTGTTTCTTGTTGACTTCTGTTAGGAAGTTGTCCTCAATTCATGCCAGAAACCACCTGGGTTACATACCCACCAGCAGTTATCAGTATGGTTCAAGTACCCCATGAGGACCAGGGCCTGCAAACATTGAGACTTCTTCCAGTTGTCTGAAGCCTGATCTACTTCCTCATCACAGGGTCTAAAGCAGACACCAACTACAACGTTATTCATGCTGCTCTGTCCGCCAGTCCTGACCCACTATTTCTCAGGGGACCCCTCACCCATCCCCAGACAAAGCTCCACGAATTTCTATTGCTCTCTTCCCTCCTCACCTTGCTGGTCTGTCCTTCCTGAATATCCATCCATTGTAGCATTTCAGTCATGTGAGCTGTCCCACCCTGTCTTCTTGATCCTAATGAGATCTTCGCCCTGTAACTGCACATAGACTTCTAATTTCTCCTGTTTGTTCCACAGTTTGCTTGCATTTGCGTACAGGTGTTTCAGAGAGGGCCCCAATGTGCTATCTTTAGAAAGGGTACAAGACTTTTCCCCACAGTGTTGTCCCATAGTCCCTTATTTGCATGCGTACATCTGGGGATGATTCCTTCTCAGCTCTAATTTGCTGATTAAGAGGTGCCTTCTTTCATAGGACCCCACACTCTTTAGTTGCTAATCACATCTACCACTTCCTTACTTGAACTTTAATCTTTCTCTCCCACCTCCATCATGCCATTGACTTTTACTCTTTCAGGTCTTCACTATGAATATTAATATTAAGATTGGGTATTTGCTGCCATATGCAGCTGCAGGATAGTTTCAACCCCCCCCCCCCCCCCCCCACCGGCTTCAGAATAAAGAGTGAAGAAAGAAGAGGGGCATACACAGTTCAAGACTGGCCCAAAAGAATGAAATATACAGTTCAAGACTAGATGAGAATGGATAGTGGATCGTAAAACCTCCAGCTACCTCCTTCAGCTAAGATTCAGAAGAATCATTAGGAGACTCTTTAATTTGTGAAATTTCTCACACTGCAATTATCCCTCAAAACTGACCCAGATATACTGGACAAAAATAACATTATAATCTGCATCTTTAAAGCAAATTTATCATATTCACAGAATAAATCTCCAGGATCAGTCCTTAAGTACCAAACTGAATTCAGCTCTCTTCTAGTAGAAATGGGTATGTTAGAGAGATGATTTCATTCTAATGCACATGAAAGGAGTATGGCAGAGAAACTACTGCAAATCCACCTCTACTGGTTCTACTAACTTTCAGCTTTGCAAGTGAAACCTGTCCCTTACCTCATGATGTTATTATCTTCTTCCAGTAAACAAGCTCTGGAATTTTTCCACAAAGCAGAAGGCTTCTATGATCTGTTTTCATTACTTAGGTAGGTACCTGGTTGACTTGGGAGTAAAGTTTAACCCACACTAGTTTCACCATGCATTTCATAGAGTCATCCTCCATAGCAAGGCAGAACACATATTTTTTCTATGACTTCTAGAATTTCTGCATATCCAGATGCGTATGTTGGTCTATCCTTAAGTCATTGCATTAGGGCTTTATGTACATTCAGAAATTTGTAAGTTTTAAACTTATTGGCAAGTTTTACATGTATATTTGTAGAGCAGGGTGAACCAGAATAAAGTCTAAAATATAGTATGGCTGTGACATTACTACTTTCAGCTAGATTACTTTGTCTCTTCTGTTCATAAACAATGCAATAAAAAGATACTGCTTTGTCAATAGAACATAATTACATTTTTTATAGCATTCTTTTTGTTGGTTGTTTGTTTCCAGGTTCCACACTAATCTCAGGATCCTAGTTTATTATCCACTCAATTTCTATCCGAATGCACTCTTTTTCATATTACTCCCCCTTCATAGCAAAGTTTTGGCACTAAATATCAGTCACAGCCAAATTTCATTAGTATTAGGTCAGAATACCAGACCCTAAGCTTAACTATAATACACAAATTTCTGAATTAAAACAAAAGTGAAATACAGGCAGAAGTCCTAAGCTAGTGCTCAGCTTCTCAATTCAAGTAATGACTGGGAAAATAAACTTCCAACATACCTCTCGTCCTTTGTAGTAAACTTGAAGTTTTTCATGGAAAATTATAAACTTAAAATATCTGTTCTTAAGTAAATAACATAATTCGCTAAGGTTATTAATACAGCCACCACAGAGCTACAGTTTGAACACCTTTTTAGCACTTTTCCAAATACCGTGCACAGCGTTTTTATTCATACAGAAGATATCATTCACTCCTTTCGTCAGTTTTGCTAGCTTCTCAGCCTCGAAAGAGCATGTGAGGAGCAGACAGTGACCTAAATAAAGCATAGATGTTTTTAAGTTAGACAATGACTAGGATTTCCAGGATTTACCTGCATCCTGTTACTACTGAGGCCAGTATCCAGATACCAGCCTTCCTTGTAACACCTAAGACCCAGGCAGCCCCTTCCAGGTTCCTTCGCCTTTACCAGCACATTCACACCAAGGTGCAAGTCACTTTTTAAAGACGTTGCTGCCTGTTTCCAGGCCAGCTGCTTCCTGAAAATATTTGTGTGAACCTAAGTGATTGTTCACTTGTGGGCTATAAGGATTCAAGGACTCTGCCACAGAGAATGCTTCATACCCTGAAGTAACACAATTAGAGACTCACCTCACAAAGCCTTCCTCCTTTTCTCCAGTTATTATCATTTAGTGTGTGTCAGCACCTAGAAGACCCAAGTAAGCCAAAACACTTTACAAAGGCAAAAAAGGTAGGTTTTATATTAAGAACTCACAACACGCAAGAGTTCGTACTAGCCATATTTTGCAGTTCAGAAGCACAAAGAAATGAAGCAGCTTGCCAGGAGTCACACAGTAGATTTTGGTTTAGACAGAAGTAAACACAAATCTCTACTCTGCTGTGGGAGCTATGGTGTTACATACACAAGAACAAACACATATTCTACCTAAACTGTCACCCAGCAGTTAACCAATGGGCATCTTAAGGAAAAACCTGAAATTTGCACATTATTTCCAGTGACATATCTTCACCCTGAAAAATTTATTTTGAAAAGACGACAGCAAAGAAGAAAGTTCCCAAATTCAATCCAGCATCTCAGATGCTATAGCTAAGTAATTTATAATTGAGAGTAGGACTCAGAACTTTAACTGACTTGCATTTCCTCACAGAGAGAAAGCTCATTGCCAAAGTAGCTTTCTGTAGGATTCAGCAGTTACTTTCAGCAGCTGCAAGCAGATCACACATTCTCCTCATATATTGTATTTCCAGTCTCTGTAGTCAGAAATCCCTTATGTGATTTATAATTTTAGCCTATTTTCTTCATCTGATATTGTTAAAAAAGGATACATTTCCCTGTCAGCGTTTTCATTCCCATATACACTTTCATAAAAGATATCGTTATGGCCTTAAGTAATGCACAACAAGAAGTTTTGGAGTAAAATAAAATGCATCTTGAGCACATAAAAACAGATGGAGAAAGGGAGATTGGATTTCTTATTTAATATCAAATTCAAAATCAGTTTTACAGAATAAGTGAGTGAGATGAAAGCCCTCAGTAAGGGGAATGTCCTGTGGGCTGGAATATAATTTCCTCATATAGAGATTGATTTACTAGCCGAATAGAGAAAAAAAGAGGGGGGGGGGGGAAGTGAGAGACTGGGAAAACAGGCAGGCTCTTCAAATATAGGTGCTCTAATCTCTCAAAGTGTCAGAGCTTAGCTCTGTTAATGTATGGAGTGAGGAGAGAAGGATTTGTTCCTATGGATGAAGCACAAGACCCTAGTGATTTGGACTTGGGAAAAAAAAAAAAAAAAGAGTGCTGAGGAGTTTGCTCCGTTCACTTACTAACCACCTGGCAGGACCACAGGCTCATTTCTGCCAGAGTGGCTCTGCACATAGGCTCTGACCAGCTGAGAAGGGAAGACAGGTTGAAGTAATGACAGCAACAGCCTCTTCCACAGCCTCCTCCATGCAGCGGGCTGCATGAAGTCTGTCTGCTGATGGTTGGATCAATGCAGCCAGCAGATGTTCAGGGTGATGAACCTGGCAGGAGCTCTGCAAATAGCTGAGGAATTTAATTATGGGAGTAAGATATGGAAGTAACTCTGCTTCCCTGTTGGTGACATTTCTTACACCTATCAGATTCTGCACAGCAGAAAGCCCATGTGCTCCACCTCTTTTCCTGACCTAGCTTCAGGGCCCTTCTCACTTAGAAAAGGCCAGCCCTTACAGGACTGTTGCAGAGGATCACATTCATACAGACACATCTAGTACAACTGCCTTCTTAATGATATTTTGCTTTCCTCATTCAGATATCAGACAACCAAATACAAGAAGAATACAGGCTAGTCAGACACTGCCAACTAGAACAGCTTCAAGGTCAATATGGTAAAGCAGCAGCAAAAGTTATTCTTTTTCTGGCTAAGTGGTTTTGTGCGCCTCCAGCAGCTGTTTTTTTTCAGAAAAGATGCAGGATTGCACAATAAAAATCCTAGAGTATGTTAACTTGTGACCTCTTTTTTATTTGCATAAAAAGACAACATGGCAAGGTCAAAGTGGTGGTGGGATAGAGTGGGGATAGGCCCTCCTCTCCTTTTATTTACAACAAGTAAAAAGGAGGAGTGACCTCCAACAGCTTGAAAGGACAAGCCTTTGACAGCAGGAGGAAAGGGAACAATGAAATCAATTTTTTTTTTTGTTTTCTATAGGTAATAATCATGTGAAATTACAGCTTTCGAGTTAAGGTAGCATACAACTTCCTACAATAGATGCTTATTTGGCTTTGCAGCGAGGGAGACAGAGAAAGGTGAAGAATATATTTTGTTTTACTTTATTTTATTTTACTTTATTTTGTTTTATGCCTCTTGAACTATATTTTCCTCTAAACCGACCAAGAGAATACATAGGACCACAGTGGTAAATATGTGCCTTCTCATGCTGGTGGTTTCAGAAGAAATAGTTCTAGCTCTCCCTGGAGCACTTATTTGGCCCTTCTCTGCCCCCAGTAAGCTGTATGAGGGAAGTATATTTGTGTGGCACTGTATTAAGTGAAAGCCAAGTTTTTATGTACAGGTATATTTTTGTAACTCCCCTGGGCCTGATTCAAATTGATTCACACCTCATACACTACTGCCTTTGAAAATCAGCTGCAAGAAACTAACTGTTTTAAATACAGAGGTGGAAATAATTGCATGGACAGCAGAGAGGAATTACCTCCTACCTGAGGGAGGTAACCTGCCTGTTAGAAACAGTAAATATTAAACATGATTAACAGCATACTGATGGACACTTTTACATCTCAGAGTAAAAATCAAGTCAGCTCCCAAGACAACCGGTTCCCTTCATAGTGCCAGGACTTAGAGAGGTAGAGAAGTTGAAAATAAAAGTCCTGTCACCAGGGTGGTATGGGGATTTCATCCGGTAACAGTGGCCAATTATGTTCATTTACCATAATACCACTTATGCCTCATATTTCAGGTCAGATGTCAAAAAAGCACCGGCCAAGAGGCTTTCCACTGTGAAATAACAGGTGCATACTTAAAATCTCTGCAGCAAAATAACAGCCATCTTTGCAATATCTGGGCTGGCCCAGCCTATTCATTCTTCTCAGAGCTTTGCCTCATGTATTCCCACAACATCATCTGTTTATATGGGCTGCTTACAGACTGCTAGTTCCTTTGCCTGGGGTGCGGGGAGGGCACCCCCTGTTCTTCTGTTTCCCTATATTCTTACTTTTGAAAAAAAATAAAAAGCTAGAGCAGAGAAGGAGATGATGCAGCCCAGAACGGGACTGCTGACCACTACGAGAAACTTTTCAGAAATGCACAAGAATTAGTTTTTACTAGTCCTACCACGCTTAGTAATCACCAGCGAAGCACTGAGCATGAAGCATTTGAGCAAAAATACTGAATTGCACAGGCACTCTGTTAAATGCGCAGAAATAGTCTGACATTTATAAATCATGTCAAGCCTTTAGTGTCTCCTATTTCCTCCCCTTAACATAAGTAAGCTACCAGCAAATTAAGCACATCTAAGAGGCAGTCTGGCACAGATGATCCCCACTGGCCTGAGGATAAAGATGAATCTCCTATTCCTGATTCTATTTCTGGTCTCTCTCTCTCTCTCTCTCTTTTTCTTTTCTTTTTTCTCCCCCTCCCCCTGCCCCCCAAGAAGCTTGAGTAGGAGCACTAGGAAAATATTCTATAGTGCAGAGCACACTAAGGGGAGACAAATTTAAGATTTTTCATTTCATGTTACATGTAAGTGAAATACACTTATAGTATGCAAGGGGGTGGACTCTCTGCTGATAAAAGTAATATATACTGAAGGCAGATAATCTTGATGAGAACATTGCAACATCTAATTGCAAAGCAAACCCGATAATTTATATACAATTATATACAATTTATATGCAAACCACCTACCATTCCACCTCCCCCTTCAAAAGCTGTCTAGCAGACCAGAGATAGAGCCTGAGCAGTGACCAGGGCTTCCTTCAATCACTGCTTGGACAAACAAACTCATCTAATAAATCAGCAGTTGAGCCATGATCTTTTCTACCAGTATTTTCCTTTCCATACCCGATATCTGTTCTGCTGTGACATGACAAGCCTGACTAAAGCTGCAACAGCTTGTCAGTACTTTCAGGGCTGATGTGAAGTTTATATTTATGATATTACTGAGTATTAGACTGTTACTGGGGCTTGTTTTAGCTAGGACTATGAATGCTGCTTCTGTCCTGCTTACGTACTGAAAAGCCTCTATTTCTTTTAGTTTGGAGCATATGTTAGTTATATATGAGAGTTATGCAGATTTATTTTTCTTCTTTTTTTCTTTTTAACGTGATTGTCAGCTCAGTGAAAACACTCTGTGCAAAAGATAGTAAGCTATCACCCTCTCATTTTTTTTCCTCTGAAGGGGAAGAAATACAGATGCCCGAGACCCAGCAAAGCTTATGAGAAGAAAAAAAAAAAAACAACAAAAAAACCACAATAGAACTTGAACAAAGAGTGGCAAAAAAATCTAAATATTACAGTGAGGGAAACCTGCCTGTCTTCATGGTCAGATGTTGACCATGTTTGATTTCATACAGACTGAGGCATGTGGGTTTATACATGTTAGCTTAAAGGAGATTTTACCTCAGCTTTGTGAGATGTGTTTTTCAAGTGAAGAAAACTGGTACCTCACTAAGCAGTAATAATTGCGTTTAAATCGGTTCAGTTAAATTCTATATTTGACCCTTAGGCTAGAGCCGTACCTAGCTGCAATGAAGATATTCATCTGGGATTTGATTCAAAGACAAATGAAAGTTTGTAGGAGACTTTCCACTCATTTTCCACAATCGAGGGTTTGAGCTCGAAGAGAGAAAAAAAAAAAGTCCTTGGAAAAGTAAAATAAAATAAAAATCTTTCTCTGTATCATGGGAGCACATCAGAAAAACAGATGGGCATAAATGCTCATCCAACCATTTCTCAGGGTTTGGGGATGGACCATTAAAGAGCTGTTGATGCCTCATAGAAAATGTGGAAACAATTCTATTTAGAAATAATTCTACACATGCTATGCATTTCTTTCCCCTTGTGCTTTATTGCTAAGGACATATGAATGAAAGCAGAGTTTATAAACAGCTCGTCTGTTCTTCCTCTGTTTGTTTCCGTGCTCAAGTCTTTTGTTTAATATGATGTAATTCACTATAGTAGAAAGGAATGTTCTATCAACAGCAAGGTAATATCATTTCATATGGGAAAGGGAAGCATCAGAATATCAAAAAAATACATAGATAGATTTCATAATAAAGAAATGCCATAAATGTATTTTCCATATATTGGAAAGGCAAACAGCAGTGACTTTCAAAACCCAGCCAGAGCCCCTGCTGAGAAAGGTATTTAAGCACATGTTCAGCTTCGAGTGGATGCTTATGTCCATCAAACTCAGCAGGATATAAATGTGTGTCTGGAGTTATTCACATGCTTAAATCACTGCTTAATAGAGTAAACTACTGAATCAGGGTCTGAGAGAATTATTCTTAAGCTATGCACGTTCATCTCAGATGCTGATGCTCTGTATAAATACCCAATGAGGTGTTGTTATGCTCCTCTTACTGAGGCAGTTTTTTTCCGGTAGTCTTCCCAGGGTTTAGCCAATATATTTTCCTTTACACTCAGTATGAAAGTGATTCAGGGTCCTTAAGGAATTTTCCCCGTTACTGGACTGCCAGGGATTACTGGCGTTACTTTTTAAGTTCCTCTGCAATGAGATCAGTTTCCTAGCCTCGGTGGAGAGTATTACCAGTCGGTTGTCTAAGATATGCGGGGATTGCTATTCATCTCTTCTCTCATGGCATTTGATCTGTAATAAATTCCTATGTTCTGGGGTGTCAGGATGACTTCTGCGGCCATGCACGTGCTCCATGGGTCTCCGTAAGGTAAGAAATGCATTCACAAAACCTCACCTCTCAGCTAATCTCCATGTTTCCCCAAAGGCCGGTGGATTCTAGTTTAGCCTTATATGGGAGGTAACACAGAAATAAAAAACTTCTCTTCATCACCCTAATTCACGCTTTTCTTCAGTGATTATGGAAGTTGTTGAGTAAGAGTAACATCAGCAAGTGACCATTAGCCCTCATGAATGTTTCTAAATGTTCAGCTAGAGACAATGAACAAGGTATCCCCTTCCAAACTTCTGCTTCAACAGTAGTTTCATTCAGTTTAGTAACATTGACCATGGGTAAAATTAAGCCTGTATGTATATAGAGCAATATAGTGTTAGACCTAAGTTGGGAAAACATTTAAACTTTGGTATGAATGGTCCCTGGTGTCTTCAGTGGGATTTTTGTGCAGCTTGCTAGGACTGTCTCCTATGGTGACAGTGACTAGTTCAGCCAAGTCATTGTACATACTTTCTAGAAATAATAATATTCAAAGAAAAACAGAAAAAAAAAACTTTTGTCCTCATAGAGTTACTTAATTCTGCTTACCAGAACTGCCCTTATTAACTTCTAATATTTCCTTACAGTACATAGTTACATAACTTCTAAAATCTGATTTAAAAATATTACCCTCAGATACATACATACATATATATGTGTGTGTGTGTATATGTATATATATATATAAAACACATACATTAGGAGTTCTTTAAAAAAAAAAAAAAAAAAAAAAAAAAGCTTGTTGAATTACTGTGTAAACATTTGCCAAAGGCTCCAGGGTTGAAATGAGCTACTGCAAAAAAGCACTTTCTACACATTAATTTCTGTGAGGATCAGTAAGCCTGAGAAAGATATCTTGGAATGTACCAAGCCACTAGTATCTCCTGAAAAATAAACAACAATCATTTTTCTTATTCTTCAATATTCTTAAAATGCTCTTCATAAATTTCTTTCCTCACTAACTATGTCAATATACAGTTTCATTTTACCTTAAGGCAGTCTTTTCAGAGGTAGCACTGGTGTTTTGTTCAATAGATGATATCTTTCCTATCTGATCTACTATATCTATCATTTCAAAGGTCTAGGCTTGGAAAACTAAACCCAACTCCTGATCATATTCTTGTGGTGATTATTTCTGCAGAAAGTATCCATTAGTAATAGTATACTACTTATTATTTCCTCCATGGGATGGCTCCTAGCATGAACCCTAATCCTGGATCTACTTAACATGTTAAAAAATATATATCCTGGGAGTTATACCTGAATTTCATAAAGCTTATGTCCATCCACAGAATTTCATTAACACAATCATGTATTCAGAAGACAAGTGATTTTTAAATTTATGCTTGGATTTACTTATTTAGACGCCAACCCTAAATAAACATTCAACTAGTTTATCTAGAAACTGCCATACCCACCATCATAATGCTGAGAGACATATCTCAATGCAAATTCCATAACAGTCAGAAACTAAATCTATTCCATAAAAGCCTATTAGAAAATCAGCCAACTGAACTGTGTTGCTCCTAATAGCTATTTAAGAGACAAATGATCAATTTTAAATGGGAAATCTAATTTTAGTTCAGATTAAACACTGCATTTCAAAAAGAAAACTTCATCTAAATATAATTGGATGAAATTACTCTGAACCGTTGCCAAAATCTACTTCTAATGCAGCTCATTATGGCTTTGTTCTTTGGCTGGAATAACTATTAAAACTCAAGTTCTATGTTTGGTGAATTTTAACAAATTCTTTAGCTGTTTACAGGTTGGTCATACAATCCTAACCTTTACGTACATTTTGGCTCTCTGTCATGTAAGAATATAAATATATAAACATAATTATAATGCGTATATATATTTATATATGTGTATGTATTTCACACACAATATGTACATATGTAAGCACATGTGCAGACACGTACATGCATAAATATGCATTTGTGTGTATGTGTGTATGCATGTGTATGTATATATTTGCATTCTTACATGGCAGAAGAACTAATATTGCACACACACATACACGCACACACACACACAGAGGTTTACACATATATAGACACTCCAGGACTTTTAGCCACATAATTTCTCTCATTAACCAGAATTTAACAATGAAACATTTGTCAGGAAAAAAAATGCAAGCCAGAATGGCTTAGTGTCAACCTATTAGTAAATATAGGTTATTACTAGGAGTATCCATCATGTTCCTCCACAGTCCTTTCTAGTTTTTATAAACTAAGCAAAACTTTTTGCAATGTCGGTAATGCTAAGAGAGCATGTTAAAAAATCCAAAGGGATCTGGAAGATGACAGAATCAGTTGTACAGACAAAACTGTTGCTCCATGACATGGACTAGTAAAGAAATTATGCTCCTCAAGATGTTAGCTAGGCATAACTCTTTCCAAAACCTTTCAGAAAGTGATTAATATCCTGAATCATATCTACCAAAAACAAGAGCAAAATATCATAGTGATGATGCGTATCTTGAATTGTATTTCATTCAAAGATTTTGAAAAATATATTTGCGTTGTAAAGATTTCAAAACAAGTTGTGCTAATCCTTCATATCTAAATTGTCATTATATCCCTTTTTACTGACTTATCACTCCAGCTAGAGAGGACATCTATAAGTGCATTGAAGGGGCATTGTTAACAACCGCTCATCCAACAGCAGGAGTGATCCAGGATCACCATCACAATTCGGACAAGTCATTTAAAACCTGAGAGTCAGTCCCATACTCTGAAACGATCTATAAATGGACACCAGCCTTTGTTATTCTCTGTTAACATTTAGAAGAAAATTAGGAAGAAACAAACAGCTTGAATTTTGTTAACAAAAACACAGTACCATCATCTAGCTTGCTAAACTAGTCCCACAAGCAGGCAGTTCATGCTTTAAGCCACTCAATACCATGGATGCCTTTGATGTTCTGATCTTTCCACACACAATATATAAGTTTATATTTTCATCCCACATGGGAACATTAAGAAAAAGAGCTTCATTAATGGTATGTCTTGTTTCTCCTCCTGTTTCTCCTACCCTGGCACCTGGGATAGGAGACAGTACATAACAACAGCATCATAAATGGTTTCAGGCCTTGAATCTTCCTTTCTTTCTCCCTCAGGAATAAGATGTGTTTCACTCAGTGGTTGACTGTGGTGTTTCAATTGTGATGATGATTTCAGACTATGTTTTCTTCACGTTTAAGTTTAAAATGAATGTGGTATTTGTAACTGAAGCTTTCACCTTAGGCCTAAAGGCTCAGCATGTGCCTATCCCCTCTCTACTATATCTTTTATATTTGTCCCCCCAAAAAGGTAAACAAACAAACAACCAAAAAGAGGTTTATAAATGAAGCAAGAGACATAGGCATACAATTGTACTCAGCACCGAATAATTTCAAATCTCTATTGGCTCTAAAAAATGTTCTAGGGTGATTAGAAAGATACAGTGGAGATGCCATCTTACATACCCCTCCAAACTTCTATCACTTAACATATGGAAATTAAAATTGTCCTTCTTTCGAACTGTGTTGCATTATGGCAGTTTTTGCAATACTATAGGCTTTTCCAGAAGGAGTGTGTAAAGAATTGTGCTGGGACTTTAAAAAAAAAATTTTTGCACTGAAACTGAAGTAATGGCACTAGTTTCCTGAAAAAATGTTCATTGAGAGAAACAGCTGCATACAGCTTAGGACATATTCAGCTATCTACCTGCAGATATCTATTTTAGCCAGTCTTTCTTATTCCCCCCACAGTCAATGAAAAAGGATGATCCAGAGTAGCTAATTGAAGATCCCGCTCAGAATTATCTCCTGGAAGAGCATCTTTCTGTTTGCTACACAGAAAGCCAAAAAGGTCATCTCACTGGGATGATCATATGATCATTCCCTTGGATGATCTGGAGAGACATACCTCATTTTGGCTACTGCTGCCTAGGCAGGTTCTAGTGCTGCTTCTTCACTTTCATAGTGCCTGAAGGCGGGAGTCATCTGGCCTGAAAGCTAAGCTAGTCTGACTTAATTAAAATCTGGTCATTAAGGTCTGGAAAGAGATTTTTTCTGTCCAAATGCAGTCATCTACTTTAACATGAGATAAATTGCACCCTTTTCTTAGCTGATTAGGTCAACTAGCTCTCCAGTGACTGTAAAGATAATATTTGTAACTAACTTAGATCTACAAGCCTTTTGTGTAGACACTCAACATTAGACAAATTTATCCTTATGTCTTTTATTATCCTTCAAGTGATATGACTAATATCTGCCATTTGCAACTCATTTTTAATTTCATACTTTACTATGAAGAGTGCAGGCAAAAAGGAGGGAAAAAGGCAGATGAATTGTATTATCAGCACAGTGTATTGTTTAGACAAAGAAAGCAGTAGAAGCAGAAAAATAACAGCCAAAGGATCTGAAAATCTGGTCCTAAGTATTAGGCACTGAGTCTTTTCAAATATGGAGGACATTTCCTTAAGGTCATATTCCTTCATTAGCAAAAGTTAGCGCATTACTCCACCTAAAATGAATTTTAGACTTCAGCAATAACTACCAGTGTTAATACAAAAATAGGTAGTACATATGGGGCAAAAATTTTATATTGCCAAATTAGGAAGTAAAGATTCCAATAGTCTTAGAGACAATCAGTGTGAATTGAACAGTGTTGCATAAAAAGCAGTGAGCTGGAAGACATTAGTTGGTGAGGGGAAGGGTAAGAAATGATTCCTTAAATTTGGAAGAAATGATCATTCTTATAATGTCATTTATGCCTTGCGTTAAATACATTTAGCTGGAATCTCTGGCCTCATCCTTCCCCTAAGAATATGAATTAGTCACCCTTGAAACCCAAATTATGATATTGCAAAGAGACAGAATCTCAGAGGGAAGCTACAGAGATTTTTCTGGGGTGATATAATTTTATGCCATCATTCACTTCTCTTCCAAATCCCATCCTTTATTCTTAGTGCATATTTCTGCCCTGGTAATTGAAGCACAGCTTCTGTCCTGAACTGCTTCCAATGCAGTTCTGTCAATGATAGACCTCCAGGTTGATTGCTTAAAATCCAATTTTCATTTTAGCTGCTCTCAGAAACAAATGTGCTCTGGAGCAATGACTAATCCTTTGAGCAATCTGGTCTTTCATTCTAGCACGGTGCAGAAAGCTAACTGCATCACACGCAGGAAGTCTCTACGTAACTCCAAATAAAAAGAAAGGATGAGCTTGTTATTTAGCTGTCCCTTTTTACATGTGTTAGATCAATCCAGTTCTGTGACGCTTTAATCAAGACCAGATTGTTTTATATCTCTGAGTATTTGAGACTTTAAGATTTGTTTTTTTTACCTCTATTGAAATATGGCAAAGAACATCCACTCATTTTAGTGCATTTAGTCCTTAGAATGTCAGCTGACATCCTTAACTAGTATTCTGATACTTTTTTCTACTTCTGATATTTTTTCTAATACTTCTACACCTTTCTGAGAGGGAAGACTAGAACCGCACGTAGAGTTCAAGATGTGAATGTAGAATAGCAACCAACAATACTTTTCTGTTTTATTCTCATTTCCTTCCCTACTATAAATCATAAAGGACTTTCTCTGACAGGATTCTGTGTTTTACAACTCCATTTCATCTCGTTTTACTTATGACATTAAATAGAATCAGACTTACAAATTTTCACCAACACAGATCTGAAGTCACTAGTGCAATGCTAAAAAACTTTGGCTGAGATTCTGCCTGTGAATCTGAAGCTGGGTCACTGTGAAGAACAGGGAATCACTTCCCAACTTGTCCATTTAGCAGTGAAGAGAGTCCCACACTGTAACAAAGATATCAAGTGTGGTCACTGCCCTGGCTGCTTCAACTGATTACAGTGAAATTTAAAAATAATATTTCTCAGCGGCAACTGAGATATCAAAATACAGAGATGATCCAGCTGCCACTAGGAACACTGAGATGTGGCATTGACCTAAACTGACAGCAGACTAGATCTTCAATTCCTTCTTCTAATACAGTAATTGTAATATTAACTGAAACAATGGCTTTTTACACTGGCAAGGAAACCCAGTGTCTAACAAAAAACATGAACAAGGTATAGAGAGCTAGCTGGATGCTCCAGGAGCAATGGCCTATGTGCTGAAAGGAAACTTATGTATAAAGAGAGGTTTAGTCCACCTCTGCTGAAAATAGGCAGTTATGTAAGGAAAGCACCTCAGGATAGATCATCCGCTCACGTAATCTGTCACAGACCACTGAAAGTCCATATTAATTTTTGCACCTAGGGAGATTCTATTCTTTTGTAATGACTCTCAAAACCAGAACGGGGAAGATAAATTTGTTTAAGTATCTTCTAAGCTTCCTTGCAATCGTTTCTGGGAAATAATGCAGTATAGGATTAATATTTCATCTTGAAGGGAGACTTTCATGAAGCTATTTTCTACCTGGAGGACCCTGGATTCCATTGGATTTAAGAAGCTTATGTGTTTAACATTTTTCTTTCAATATTTACGCATTTTTCCGGCACAGTGGAAGCACTTTCTAATCTTAGCTAATTAGGATTTGAAAGGGTTTAGTTGGTACACTCAAAAAAAAAAGCTTAAAGGCCCCTTGAACCTTCCATGCCCTGCCTCAGTCCACAAAGCCTCAAACAAATACCTTGAAGTGAAAGCTGTTCATCCGCGTCAGCTCGTTGCACAAAGCATAGCTTCTTTTCCATTAGCAAATTCCCTTGCTTGAAGTTAATCAGTACATTTTTTTTCTCCTGTGGCTCTGTTGTTTATGCACAGTATTTTGCTCATAAGCATTCAGCAGAGACATCAATTACTGGAAAAAGTCCATATTCCTTGGGCAATTAAAAACTGCAAAGAATGTCATAGCTCAGTGCCTCTGGTCACAGGCTGACTAGCTTTTTAAAGCAGTAACAAGACTAATGCTGGCTACGTCTCCCTCAGACCTCTTCTTCAGCTGGTGGAAATGATAATAGTGGTATGGTAAGCCTGATGAAACAAGAGTAAGCCTTGAGGTATAGCATCACAGAAGGGTCGAGGTTGGAAGGAATATCTGCAGACCACCTGGTCCAACCCCCTTACTCAGAGCAGGATCAGATAGAGCAGGTTGTCCAGGACCATGTCCACTTGGGTTTAGAAAATTTCCAAGGATGGAGACTCTACAAGCTATCAGGGCAACCTACTTCAGTGTTCAACAACCCTCACAATTAAAAGTTTTCTTATGTTTAAATGGAATTTCTTCTATTTCAAATTATTGCTGTTACCTCTTCTCCGCTCACTAGGTACCACTGAAAATAGTCTGTCTCCATCTTCTCTGCAACTTCTAATTAAGTTTTTATACACATTGGTACAATCCCTCCTGAGCCTTCTCGTTTCAGGCTGAGCAGTCACAGCTGTCCCAGCTTCTCCTCACAGCAGAAACGATCCATTCCCTTGTTCATCTTTGTGGCCCTTTGCTGCACTTGCTCCAGTATGTCCTTATCTGTCTTGTAGTGGGGAGCCCAGCACAGAACACAGCATTCCAAATGGGGATCTCAGCAGTGCTGCGGAAAAGGGAAAGATCACCTCCCTTGACCTGCTGGCAGCACTTTTCTTAGTGAAGCCCAGGAGTCAGCTGGCCAACTGTTGCTGTGTGCAAGAGCGCGTTGCTGGGTTATGGTCAATTTGTGGTCCACCAGCTCCTCCCAGAGCCTTCTTGGCAAAGCTGTTTTCCAGCAGTTTACCCCCGAGCCTGTGTATGGGGTTATTATGGACTTCGCACTTCCCTGTGTTGAACTTCACGACGTTTCTCTCTGCTCATTTCTCCAGCCTGTCCAGGGCCCTCTGAATGGCAGCACAACCATCTGGTGTATCAGCCGTTCGGTATCATATGCAAACTTGTGGATGCACTCTTCCCCATCGTCCACTTGGTCTGGTGGATCCCATCTTTTCCTAGCAGCCCTAGGTACTAGAGAAGCTTCTTGATAGAGGAGTCGTGCAGGTCACACGCCAATTTTGGGGGACGTGGGAGCAAAAGGCACTGGTAGTAGACCAACAGTAACAGGTCTTCTGAGACCTGCTTCCTCCCAGGAATACCATACAGTCCCCAAGAGGCAGGAACTGATCCATATTGAGGAAGCCATGTGATTTACAGGCACAGACTGGATAAAAAAAACTGTAGGACTCCCAGCCTAAGGAAGGAAAGCTGTCTCTAAATTTGGAGATGATGAAAACAGCATACCTGCAGAGGCAACCCCTTTCATGGCAAAAGAGCTACAACTGATACAAGATGAAAAGCCACATACATCTACAGCCTAAAGTACGTATATCAAAACGTATATAATCTGTGTAATACTAATTCCAGCTAGCGCTGTACTTATCCTCAGCCAGGAGGGCTTCTATTCAGGGATTTTTCTAAACATTATTTTTATCCTAATCAGTCTTCAGGTAAGGTTGATTCAGCTCTGCCAAACTCTTCCCTAGTAACCAAATACTTCTTTTAGAAATCATCAGGACACAGATTTTTTTTCTTCTTAGTGGTGTATCACAGCCCTGTAGGCAACAGTGGGAGCCATGGAAAGCACAGCCCTGACTACAGCAGGGTGTGCTGGTGTGTCCCACCAGTTAGCAACCACATGAGGTGTCCAGAGCCTGAGGCACCACACTGCAAGCCTGTGGGGAAATATAGTGATAAGAAGTGAGATGACACAGCAGAAACTCTCAGCTCTGCTAGAACAATGGGAAAATTAGTGATAAAGAAGTATTGCAAGTCAGTTGTAGGGAATAATGATACTTAACTGGATGAAAAATTAATTTGATTTGTGACTGGTTTAAGCTGCTACCTTTAAGCGGAACACTGCAGGGAACTATAAAAGATCATTGCCACCCTATATGGGGTGAACCCTGCTCCAGCAGCTGGACTTCCTCCAGGACCATACCTAGGGAGAAAGGATGCCCACACCGTGATTCCTCCGTGATCGAGGAAGCATCAAGGGATCAGGATCTGTAAGGCAGTAACCTGGCTAAGAAACCAAAACATGCATAGAATTATATTTTAGTTCTTGGCTATAGTGAATTAGGCTGAATAGTTGCAAAGTAGGAGTAAGCAATAAATATTTATAACTGACAGTTGTGCTGTACCTGCAGTCCTTGATCTTTTATGATTCCCCTTAAGTTAGTGAGCATTCAAAAGTATCTTTGGTGCGGCACCACTTTGGCGTAACACCACAATTGATTACAAATCAGCTCTGTATTGTATTAACACTTCATGTGAGGACAAAGTACTTATTTCCTTTAGTGAATACATGATATTCCCAGTTGGATTCCGTTGTCCTGAAATAGCACTGCAGTTCCTGAATCTGCATGAGCAAGTCATGAAACACCTACACAGGATTGATTATTTTGCTCTACCTTAGCAATTTTTTTACTGCTTCTGACTCTTTAAATTGAAATTGTTTTGTGGGAGTGCATATATTTCTGCATAGAAACCATCAATGTTACAGTGGTAAGTGTGAGACACAGAAATCTTGTCACAGATTATCTACACTGAAAATATTGAGAGTCTTAAGGATATAGAGTGACCTCAGTTAAAGACGGGTCCATTGTAGAAAGAATTAAGGACTAGAAAATAGTTAGAAATATGTATATATGCTCACCAGTTCCACTGCAAAACAGAATTAGCACAGTCAGAAAATGTAGTCTCTCAACTCCTTTTTTTTCCCCTTGTTTAATAAATCATAAGTTCCATAATATTAGCCACGACTCTTTTTGGTGATAACTCTCCTAATTTATTTCAGTCTCTACTTTTTCACTTTTTCCTATTTCTGTCTTCAACCTTCCATCTTGTATAATTTGTCCTTTAGCTCAAAACACTTCCTGAGAGGACTGAAATTTTTCAACTACCAAATACTTCAAGCAATACACCTGGAGGGAACAGAGCAATCCTTGGGGCTGGCCTTTCCTCAAGGTTATCTGAAATTTTCTTCCCTTTGTGTTGACATCCAAAAGTATAAGAACTCTAAGGTTGAATGATATATCTAGTAACAGCATATGGATGTTTTAACTTGGTAATATTCCTTGTAGGATAATATATGATGATATCTTGGGATGACTACATTATTTCCTTTACCCACAATAAAAAATTCCTTTTGACAACAGTAGAGCTGAAAATGTTATCCCCTGAATGTATTGTGCTACAGAGGAAGAGTCATACTGTAGAGCATAAGTCAAATGTAGAGCATAAGCTAAACACCTAGGATTAGAAAGAAACATCCCATCTGGGTAGAATACTTTATAATTACCCATTATAGGGGTTTCTTACATCTTCTTCTGAAGCATCTGTTAATGATCATTGTCAGAGGCAGAATACTGCGCTTGGTTGAGTAACGATTTGTTCTTTTTTCCTGTAGAGAGATAATAGGCTGTTTACAAAGTTCTGTAAAATATTGCTTTAATGATTTGTTGGTGTTGATATCCCAAGAGGTTTATGATAGCCAAGATTGTAGAAATACTGACCTGATGCAGCCATTAGCTTCAAGAACTCCTTATTCCTGGCAGTGAAGTGCTTTCATTTGGCTTTTTTTTTTTTTTTTTTTTTGGTCAGATACAAATGAATTGTCAAATTGCGTGGTTAATTTTAAGAACTAATAAATGAGTAAAGTACAATATGTCTATCAGCTTTCTAATCAAGCAGCTACTGGGGAAATAAACCAAGAAACAAGAATATCACTTCACTTTGCTCCAGGCAGAAAAAAAAATAAAAAATTAATTGCACATTGGATTTCCCATGGCAGGAGGACTGGTCTTGCAAGCTTTCATACTTGATAATACTTTGCTTTCTTTTGCTCTAAATTTTTCTTTCTTTCTTTTTTTTTTTTCCTAAGACTGATAACCTTCTAAAAGGTTAGTTTTCTACTCTGCATAACTGCATGCCTTTATAAATGCGATAAGCTGTGATAGTGTAGCTAAATCTCTCTAATATAACAAATACAGTTACCTGAAAGAACTCCAGGATGGTACTAAACACTGGCTGTGGAAAAGCATATCTAGCTGACCACTGCAAAAATGTTGTATGTATGTGTAGAGTCAGCCCAGAGTCTTTCTGCCTGGCTGCTCTCACAGGAAAGTTTCTGTCTAAACTTTTGAACAACATGCTGTGGTTCATAAAATCTGTCTGAATCTTAAGTAACCTGAGTGAATTAAATGAAGCTGAATCTTTTCACATACTTGGCAACGTTCTTTTTATACCTCAGAACCACCACATACAGCCTAGACCTATGCTCTCCTGATTGACAGGCAATTTGTACAAATTGTATGCTATTGCCAAAGGACATTAAGACATGTCATTCCACACCTGACATGATAAACCTTGTGGGCCTACACACTCTCCAAACTCCTGCCCCTGCCAACGTCAATCCGCAGTACCAGCACATCAGCCAGAGGTAATTTCCTTAACTCCGCCAGATAAAGCAGAGCCTGGGAGAGAGCTCAAACGCTGTGTAATATACAAAGCCAAGTGGGTCTCTACAAAGTCCTCACAAAGCATGGCAGAGCACAGTGCAGAGAAACACAAAACCTTAGCGAGCCAGCTCTGGACTGGCTGGGCCACAGCTCCGGCTCCGTGACAGCCTTATGGACCAGGTATTTCCTTTCCAAACATATCCTAGCTGGAGCCTTTCTGAACTGATTTAGGAAAATTTGTGCCCCAAGTTCCTCATCCTTGAATGTCACCCCACCCCGCCTTAGTGCTCTTATCCTCCTCTTTCAGCACAGAAAACTTCAGTGATGAAAACTTGAAATAGGAAAGGGCTGAAGCAAGCTACACAGAGAAGGAGGTAGGGGCTCCACAGTGAAGGGAAACTAGAAAAGGGGAATTTCTGTAAACTTAAGCTGGTTCTAGAATTCTCACTGCTCCATTATTTTTCACCTGGGGCTGTATCAGCAAACTAGAACTTTGTTTCTGTGAAAAAACAAATTGAAGTGTTTCTTCACAGACTGCAGCAAGGAAGGTACACATTTTGCTTAGTGTATTACACGTGGTTCCTTTACAGGAAATGCACTGGACTCATTATTTGTGCTAATAGCATTTTCACAAGATACAAAAGCTTCATGCATGCCCTCTCTCTGTCCCAATTCCTCATTCATCTGTGCTGACAAATTATTGTCTCTAGGGCACAGTTCTTGCCTAAACCAAATCAATAAACACAGTATCACCTCTGCACAGGAGATACTGAAACATACAGTCTAGTTGAAGTAAGGTCTGATTCCCAAGCAAGCCAGCATACCACCTCTCCGAAGCCCTCTTACAAGGAAAGCTTCAAAACAGCCATAGAAATAGGATAGCAATTTTCCCTAGCAAGTAATCTGAACAAGAGGCAGGCAAGACAGATAAAAATATTCTCTGTAAGGGGCCTTTTTGTTGGCTGGAGTCCTCCTTTGCCAAGCCAGTTTCTAAGCGCAGCTGAGAAACTTCCTACAGCTCAGCAGGTTATTTGCTAAGAGCCACAATTCTTCCAGGCTTATTCCTCATTTTGACTAGTGCAAAAACTTGCAACCCCCTAAGGCGAGTAGTGCTCTAGGGAAAACATTCCCCTTGCCATCTCTGATTCTTGTTTCAAGGTACAGTCAGCCAGAGCTCTGAGGTGACCCTCCTCAACCTTTTCACATAAAAAGCTCCCCAAGGAAGATTACAAGTCTTTGCACTGAGAAGCATACGCCACTGTTCCTTGTTTTAAAGACAACATGCTAAATTAATACAGAAAGCAGAACAGAAATGAATAGTCACAGGTTTATCCCTGCTCTTAGCATCCCGTCCTTGCAAATGCGTCCTTTCTTCCATGCCTCTGTTTAGGCAACTCAGTGCCTTTCCAAGTTGTAGACAACTCTGTTCAGTTCCTTCTAGCCTCTGAAAGGCTCTCTGCTTTTCTCCTTCCTCAAAGAAGTATTATTCTCTATGTCTGTCTGCAGGCTCCCACCACATTCATGAGCCACAGCTGCCCCTCAGGCAGCCTCAAGAGAGTTACCTGGATGCTGGTTGCAGAAAGATATTCACCTTCCAGCATCACTATACTGTCCATTCCAATGAGACACACTCACTGAAATTTAGCAGCTTCAAGAAAGTAATCAGATTTATGGTTGGGTATGGCCTTAAGGGCAGGTACTTTCATATTGCATTTTTGGCTGGGGATTTCCTGAGAAGCTGCATGTTTATCTCCAGCTGCAATTTTGGCTCACCACAGTATTAAGCTCTCACGTGGTGTGAGGGAATGATTCTGTTTGAAGAACTTGCCTTTTTTTTTTTTTTTCCCTGTAGACAAAAGAGTACCTTGATCCACAGTCAAATTCACCATGTGTTACATAAACCTTTGCCCTGGCAGACCCACAGGGATACCATGGGAAAAAGCACTACAGGGAGAAGGGGAAAGGGCAGGACAGCTGCAAATCGTTCTTACTTCTGGAAGCTTTGTCTCAGGAAACAATGATCTGAGCATCCAGCATATACTATGGGATTATTAAACCACTGAATGGAAACAGCTTTGCTGTTACAGTGCAGCCACACCAGTGCAAATGATTTTCCACACTTTCTGTATTAATAGCATGCATATTGCTGACTACAGCTCCATTCAGCATCTAACTCCTGTTAGCCTGACAGATGCAAGTACAGTGAGGTGAACTTTGGATAAACTGCTGCTCCATCAAAATTAATTTCTACATTAGCACTTACAGTTCTGCTAGTACTGTACTAAACTCTGCAGAACTTTGCACAGAAGCTAGTTCAAGACCAGCAAAATCTTTCTCATCTGAACCCTCTGTACTTCCCATCTGTAACTTGGGAAAAATACACGCTGTTAATACTAAGTCTTCTAATAGTATACAAGTGGAGGTTTCTTTTCTTACTCCAAATGAGTCTTTTGGCATAACTCAAAGCTAAGAAAAGCACGGCCTCAAAGATTATTTGCTAAATAGAATTTTTTTACAGTAAAAACAATGAAAAGACCCTATAGAGAGCAGCAGCGGTTGGATGAGAGGAAAAGATTCCAGTGCACAGAAATTAGTGCAATATTGCCACTTTTTACAGCAAAATACTGATGAACTTCAGTGTTTTATTCCTCTTGAAACAAAAGAGCTACTCACATTTGATCTATTAGGGGCAAAGGCAGCATTTTTCTACATTAGGAAAACAAACAAAGAAATAAGAACCTACACCTCTCTTTTAATGACAACGCACACTTACACTGCAACCTTAAGCCCACCAATGAGTATAGATAATGAGACTGATCAGGTAAAGATGTTTCCACTTGCTAATGCCATATATGAAGTGCTGATGAATGATTAATAGGTATTATAAGCGTGTTAAGGATATTAATAAGTGTTATGGATGACTTCCAGATCATTAGCAAAGGAAATTCAAAGCAGAGATAAGTCAGAGTTACAAGTAGTCTACTAGTCTACTGAGCTTTATAAAAATGCATTATTTATTAAATTTCATATTAATTTCCTATTAAAGTACTTTAAGAAGCATGACTTTAATTCAAAAAGTTTAACCAGAAAGATATTTAAGCTGAGGCATTTTAAACCCCAAATCCAATTTATTTGGCTGAGAATTGGTCCTGTACATCCCTTAGCCATTTTTGAAAATCTCAGCCTAGGCATTTAGGACTAGTATAAGATAGGTCATTTTTTTTTAATTTCAATGAGAAAAAAGGTCTTTTTAATCAGTCAAAAAAGAGAATAAAATTGTACAAGAAGTGAATTACTGCACAAAGTTTGCTTTAATAAAATTGTAAGAAATTCACCTTGAGCAACTTAAAGACCTCATCTGGCCACTGTAGTATTATTCTTGTACTAGTCCATTTAACAAAGGTGATGACTTTTACAATTGTTTATCAAATTACCTCTTTACATTTGTTTCCAATGTGGAACGTAACAATGGGTTCTACTCCACATTTTCATTATCTATATTGAAAAAATGCTTCCAGTGTCTATTTGCAACATTTTTCTAGGCCCCACATACTTGCTGCTGTTCACAGAGAAAGGAAAATAGCTCATCAAAATTATATTATCAATAGAAATTGCACAATTCTTCTTTTTTTATCTTCTTATTTAACGCACGTAAAAATATACTTCTTTTTAAGACCACCTTTAAGAGAAATGAAGAATTGCTAAGTTTGTCTTCTACTGAGATCCTGTTTCACAAGTAGAGTTAGTTTCACTCCAAGGAGGAAAACTGTATCTATTCTTGTACAAATCAAGCTCTTACAGTTTGTTATTAACCATCTTAATTTCTGGTTCCTGAGAAGAATATTTTCCCTTATTTTCTGTTTATCACACCAGCAACGCACGTGTTTCCTATCTTCAAATTTCGTTCTTAAAATAGCTGTTTTAAGGTATGTTTTAGCCAATTTACAGAAGAAATATAAAAGTATTTGAACCAATATTTAGAGATCTACAAGTTCAAAATTAGAAGATATTTTCTTCTTTTTGCTCTGTGTGGGTGTTTGTGTGGGTGTGCGTGTGTGTGAGAGAGAGAGCGAGAAAGAGGGAGAGCAACTCATTTCTGAAGTGGTAAATTTCCTTTATGCCTCCTCATACCTCAGCCACACTGACTGTAACTCTGAGCGGGCAGTTCAGAACAAACTCACTTCAGGTAATAAGTTTACACCGGTATCATTGAACTTGCAATTTATGGAAACAGTGAAGACCTATGGATCTTTTAACATTGCCACTGACCTGAAAACAAAATAACGCAGCTTTGTTCTGAGATTTTAGAATAGGCTGACCAGGTCTATCTGAAATAAAACCCCATGAGATAGAGACTGAAGGCACCTACTGTTATTTCATAATACTCTTTTCAAATAGTTATTGTACAAGTTGCAAGAAATTCCTCTAATGTTTATATTTCAGATGTTTAACTGATTATGTTGGATTTTGATTCTAGAATAATAGTAATATGAAAATTTTTATCTTTTACCTGAACTCTTCTTTTCAACTTTCCTTAAAATGAAATATAGCATGAGTTCCTTTACAATTTATTTCAGGACAGCTGAAGCTAATTTTTAGCAGAACAGTGCATAGAAAACATCTCATTTCGCAGCCGCAGGAACCTGTATACACAATGAACTGGGACCAGGCATAAATGACAGCCTCAAGGGAATGGCCCGTGTGGTATGGATACTTAATGCGCACCTTTAGGTTGAACATCATTCTCTCGTGATCATCAAGAGATTAAGCAATACTTTATTTTTAAAAATTTTTTTAAATATCATTTTGGCCTTCATGATTATCTATGACTAGAATGCCTGCTGAAGATTCACGTTTGGTTGACTCGCAGGTTCCACTTTGAAGGAAAAGTCTATAGATACCTTAGTGGTCTCCCTCAGAAGGATGACGCTTTGGGACCAAGATAGATAGCCATCATTACAAAGGCTGAAGCCACAGTGAGCATCTCAATATTGTTTTAGGCCTGAAATAGTACTGAGGCAAAGTAAACATCACCCTTCCATTTTATGTGAACTGCAGCATGTTGCTAAGTTTGGCTGTGTAATCTCCATCACCACAGAGTTTCAAAACCCAGCTGGGCAGGGCCCTTGGCTACCAGAGCTAACTTCAAATTTATCACAGTTTCAAGCAGCAGTTCGAACTAGATTACTTCCAGGGGTCTCTCAGTTTCAAGTAGCAAATTGAACAAGGTAACTTGCACAGATTACCTTATACGTAATTTTTTCTATGATTCTATTTTATTTCCAGGAAGAAATTAAGAGGAGCTAAACATTTATTCAAGGAATCCACATTAAAAAAAAAAAAAGTTTGTTCAAATGTATTTTCCCTTTATTCATCAGCCTCTGACTAGTACTCTGGCTTACTCTATCTCTTATTGTTAACATATAGTTGACTTTAAAAAAAACAAAGAAAACAAAAGTACCTTACTTAACATTTCTTAATGTGACCCTAAATGTAATGCAATTATTCTCTCACCCTAATTTAAAGAAAACTTGCCTATTGCCTAATCTTGTGAAAAATATTCTGAAAAACTAAGATTCTGTCACTCTACAGCTCCATGGTGCTTTGATTAAGAATGTTCAAATTATTTCAGTTTTTTGTTTGGTACTGAACTTCTTCAAAGTAGGACTTGAAATATTTAACTATAAATTTCATTAGCAGGGTATTTCTTGTGTATATGATACATGCACAGCACAAAGCTTAGTTTCCAGTACTGTGTACTAATCAGGAACAGATGATGAAGGGACAATTTTGTGGAGACAAGAACAGGTGAAAGTTGCAGGACATGCGAATCCTGAGCTAAATGAATGGCAATATGAAATTTAGAGACAATGAAATAATTGATTTAGGCTAAGATGAAAGGAAGTATTACTTGCTGTTAGATAATAAGAGAATATTTAAATTCACTTGTCTTGAATGAGTTGTAAGAGAGACAACAGCAGCACCCAAGATGCTGTCTCTGTTAAGGTTATGGAAGATTGGTATCTTAAAATAATTAAGCAGATTAGGAGGTGTCTGTCTCAAAGTGGGAAACATATGAGGAGCCTAACTCAAGCGATATGCTTGGGCACGTTCTGCAGTGAAATCCTACTTTTCAAAAATAAAGAAGACGGGGATTTCCAGAAGCGTGGACATTCAGGACTGAGTTCTGAATGTACAATTACATCCTGTACAATAACAGTCCCTCTGTACAATATCAGTCCTATGGGACTTTACTGGGATTTTTTCTAAATATACAGAAAGAAAGCATTGGGTAGACATGTAAGCGTTTTGCAGAAATGGAAGGTGGGGTTAAGCCAGATTTTAATGACTTACCCACCAGCGTTTCTGCCAGGATGCCATTTCAGTAATAGGAACTGTGTGGTCAGCTAGTTATGAAGCAAAATGGAAGTAGAGCTGTGACTGTAGACATTAGTAGCAGTTATATCTTGTGTAAGGAGTTTACATTGTCCAGTTGTACTTTTGTTTTCCAGGCTACCATTGCAAGATCATGTGGATATTTTAGGATAATTGTAATTATTATGGCTAAATGCCCAGCTGCATCTGATGAGTGGAACTTTATTCAGATAGGTCAAACACATTTTAGTGGTAGCTGCCAAGGATGTTTCTTCCTGTTACTTTAGAAAATATCAGGTAGCTCTTCCTCTTGAGTTTCTAAAGTGTTTAGATTTTGAAGATAATTAGTTCTCCCAGTCAATGTGATTTCTAACTTCTAGTCTCCAAGTCATTTGTAATTATGGCATTTTAAGTGTCCTGAAAGTGCTTTTGCGATGGGTTAATATCTTTGGTATTACATTAGTGTCAATCAGCAGAGTGCATTAAAATCCCCTATTGTTGTCAAATGTTACTCCTAGCTGCTTACAGGTGGGATGCTTTTAAGGCGTGCTACCTCACTATTCTCCATCTTCTGATATTTGCGTTGCCTCTATCCACAAAATGAATAAAAAAACACTTCACTTTGAGCGGACATGCACTCTTGGCCTCGTCTATATTATTTCTATAGTTTTCTTCATAAGGTATGCAGCTCCTTTTCTACGCTGTGTGTAAAACTGGGTCTTGTGTTACTATGCATATGTGTATGTGTGTGCATATATATATGTATATATAGTATGTGTATGTATGTATTAATATCCCTCTAATAATGTTCGCATGCACACCATATCCTGCTCCAGAAAAACAGTGAAATATATAAATAGCTCATTATGTTTGAACCTGTGGTTAGTACCTGGCTAGATAAGAGGATATATTACAACGGCACAGGAATATTTACATTATACCAGTAGGCTGCACAAAACAAAATAAGCACTTCAAGAAGGCATTGTCAGTCTGCCAGCATTATTCCTGCTTAAACTAATATTATGTGTCCTCAATATTAATTACATTTAAAGTAATGATACACAGTGTTGTCCACATCTGAAACAACATCCCTTCAGAGAGAGGCAGTCAGAGTATACAAGATGCCAACGCATGCATAATAGCAAGAACATAAACCCAAAGAGAGGGGAAAAAAAAAAAAAAGGCTTTGAAAGGGCCTGTAAATAACAGACAGCTAGGCCTTTCATAAGAGAGGAATATAATCTGATAGTTGGATTTCCTGCTTCAAGCATTTGAGGTGCTAGAATTGGAAGATAAGAATATTGGCTGCAGGAGAGAAAAAGGCAAAATGGAGAGCTGTTATCAGAGGATCTGTTACACAGTGTGATTTGCCTGCTAGAAAAATCAGAATCTTCCCCTCACCCCCTGCCTTTGTCTATGTGGAGCTACCAGTACTGCGGGCATGGTCCCTAGGGAGTGGATTTCTACACAAACAGAAAGAATGAAAACCCGCAGCGCTGTCGTCCCTCAGGTTGTCAGGTTCCACGTGTCTGTGGCTGCAGCCACGCGACTGGGGGCATGGTGCTGTTACCCAAGGACTCGGTCGACCGCTGCCTGCTTTTGGACAGCATTGTGCCTTGGCAGTTTTCCCTCACCTGTTGTTTCTCACTTTCATGGTTTTCTGATTTTCCTGCAGCCTCTAAAAGTGGTATTTCCAGAAGTGCTACTCTAATTTAGCAGGGCAGACCCTAGTAATTTACGGTGGGAGCAGACTTCTAAAGATAGTCTTGTATGCCTTATTTTCTAGTCTCAGACTTGTCTAGATATTATATGTTAGAAGAATTTTTTTTCTTTCCTGTGTGTATATTACCATACTCTGCAATTATTATTTTGTCTGAACAGATAAATGTACCAATTTATCTTTGTGAGAAGGCTAATAATATGGTCACCTATTATCCAAGGAACCTTAAAATGCCTTTTAGGGATGGAAAAAGAATTAAACCCAAAACAAATCTGTGATTCTAAATCTGCACTTCCTATTCTGATAATTTTTAAATGCATTGTTCAGTACATATGGTTGGTCATAGCTAGCAATTTCAGGATTCATGCCTGCAGTTGGAGGACTCCTGTCTCAGTAAAGCTTGCCTTGAAAATAAAATCCACTAGCTTTCCAATTCTTTCCAACACAAAAATCAAACGAATGTACGAGAGGATGCACCACATCAGAAGACAGGTCCACCTATGCTCATCTGCAGTCAGCTGTCAGTGAACAGTTGCACTTACATGACCCATGATGCCACTGCCCTCTTGTGAATTGTCTGCACAACATCCTGTGGCAATGAATGCTATTCATAAATGCTGAAGACAGCGAAAAGGTATTATTTGGTGCATTCTTTTAATGAAACAGGGAAAGGCAAGAATATTGCACCTGATTTAACTCTTTTCCTTTACAAGTGCAATCTTATCAGGGGTTGGCTAGCACCGCCGTGACCATTCTAAAGGTTGGAGTCCCTGGCCTGGGATGTAAGGGAGTAAGCTAATAATATCTCCTATCAAAATGGTAATGAAGAATTAGGATCAAACGCCATTTAAAATTGCTTTCCTTCTTTCAACTTTAGTGCAAAGAAAGGGAGAACATATAGGATCCCTGAGGCAGACTACAAGTAAGCGCCTAGTCTCTCTAAAGCCATACAGTTGTGTCAGCTTAGGACAACTGCAGCATATCCTGATCTCGTTAAAGCAAGGCAAATCCTAAAATGTCCTCAAATACAGTTACTTATCAATGTATAAGGTTTACAATTTTTCTTTCCATTTTTCTTTTTCAAGGTCAACAGGATCTAAGTTTGAATATAAGAGCTAAACACAAACTTCAACGATACCGTTAATATTGAAGACCGTAAATTTAATTCGTATGAAACAGTTAGTCTACTGTCAATGACTGTTTTGATTCTGGTGATTACTAACTGTGCCATGAAGTTAGTTTGGGGTTTATTCTAAGTCTTGCCAGTTATATCATGCCAGTGGTAATGAAATATGCTATTCCAAGGAATAAAACGATTCCTTTATGCTTTTGCAAGATAAAAAGCATGTTGAATCTCACAGATTTTATATTTCAGTCTTATATTTCCATAGGAAGATAAATTTTTGAAAAGAAAAGTCATGCCAGGAGTCTGACATAAATATACATATATAGATAGATAGATTTAGAGATTTTTTTCCTCTCCCATTTCTGAGCCTGAACAGGTAAAAATTTGAAAATAGCAGAGTAGGAATAATAATAATAATAATAAACTTATTCTATGTATACTTCCAAAATAATTCTCAGCAACAAATCTAGAAACTAACTACAGATTAAATCCTTGTTATTGTCCCAGTTCCTCTCTCTGTTGTTTATTAGATTAAGAGATCTAGCCACAATTCTTTTGTGAACATAAGGATGTGCTGTAACAGCACAGAAAATAGTTACCATATCATTTGCAGTTACCTGTGCTCTCCCTAACCTACCACCATCAAAGAAACGCTACAAAATGCATTCAGTAAAATTCACCGAATAACAACACTTGACCATGTACTTCAGGCTTCAAAATCTATTTCTCAAGGGAGTGATTAGTGTTATGTCCTGTGACAGCAACTTGAATATCAAGTCTTTTCCTTGAAAATAAAAGGTGAGATTGATTTCCAAATTAATTTTGGGCTCCCAGTCTTAGCTCCATAGGCTCATTCAGGGAAGAAGCAAGTCAAGTACTAGTCATATAGCACTAGTATAACCATTTATTTGAAGTTTTTCTGAACCCATAGTGTGAGAACAAGAAACAAAAAAGCATACAGCCAGCCACTGATTATAAAAAGTGTTGTCTGAGTCTATAAACAGTTATGGTCTCATTAGACAGGTCCTCTGACTTAGTCCTTCTCTTGACTGCTTAATCCAAGTCCAGAAATAGAAATTCATGTGTAACTAGCATTCCAACCCCAAAAATTCAGAACCTGTTAAACAGACTGGGATTTATCACGGATTAAAGAAGTATCTCCATCTGCAGTCACTCTTGCATCTCAGCCCACCAACTTCCTAACAGACCATCTTCCTCCCTCTGTTTCTACTCTCCTTGTAGTTGAATGCTCAGAGTTCACCTACCAGACCTCAGATAAGGCTTGTTCTTTATCCTCCCAGGTCTCAGTTTGCCCGTGTCGAAAGCAACCACAACTCTCCTCATGCACAATTATATCTGAGTGGAGGGATTATATGATTTAGGAGAGTAAGCAAACGTTGGCTCCTTGTGCCAGGAAAATGGCTGGATTATGAACCGTGACACTTGCAGTGATTAAAACACAAATTCTTTAGGCCACCTGGAAGGAATGAGGAGTATCACTGTGTATTAATCAATAGATAAAAGACTTCAAAGTTAAATGGTGGTCTGTTAAGTCATTCTAAATCAGCTGCATTAGGGGATAATATGCTCTACTTTCACTGCTCTTAATTGAAGGAATGCACTGGGCTGTAAAATCTGGCTTCTTCTCAATTAGGGGATAGGGTTGTCTTTGACAAGTGTCTCTTTACAGCTTTTTGCTCAGATGAAGAATATGGTAATAACATAAGGGAGCCACATTAATTATTAAAAAGCTGGGCATGGAAGAGTGAGTATAGCATGTAATGGGGTTATTTAGGGCATGTGGTGAGATACAACAAAATGTTAAAGATGAAAATAGAGATTTAATAGTCATTGAAAATATACCCATATAAACCCCTTGGGATCATGAAGCTTCCCTGTGACTCATTTAATGTGTCAAATAAAAAATTCCCCAAGAGCAGACTAATAATTAATATTTAGTTACTTAATCTTGTATAAAAGTCATATCATTCCTACAAAATACATCTGATCTCTGGCTGTTGGCAGTTATTATTTATAAATGAGACACTGAGTTGCCCTTGAACTGAAATTTGTATGATGCAAAACTGTTCACTAGTTTGCTGTTGCTGCTGTTAGGATGCAAAATTTTCACCAAAACCATACTGAAGAAGAAATTTGAAAAAAAAAAAAAATCAGTGATTTTCTCGATATCATTGAAAGACATCTTGTTTAAGTCTTAACGTAATTTATATCATGGTCTCTCCATCTTTAATACCCACCCTGTGTTTAGCACTGGATCTCCTAGGGTGGACAGTTGACCTGAATCATTTATGCACACGAAACTGCTTTACTATCTAATTAGCAGAAGAATCATTAAAACTGTTTTTATTTTCATTTTGCCTAAAGAAAAATGGACAATATCCAACTCAGTATAAAGACATGTCAGCACTGGTTGTTGTTTTTGTTATTGTGTTAAATAGATTAGAACTGCCAAAGTGAGCTTGCGTTGTCAATACTTTTTATTGTATGGAAATTATTCATGATGTGATGGTAGGAACCTCTTAAAAGTAGGTGTGTTATCTCATACAATCTGTACCCTCACTCTATGCATTGTTTTTCTGTCCCATCCTAGATTTCTAGTTACAGTTTATTTCAGTGTTTTGTTTCTCCCTTTCAAAAACCTTCCACCCTTTTTTCATCAAAGAAAAGGACTGTAGATGCTGATAGTAATTCATACGTGATGATATTTATTTAATCAATATGATTAATATGTTGTTTACTTATCTGTGTTCTCCATGACTGCTTTGATAGTTAGGGATATCTTCATACTTGATAATGAGCAAAGTGTATGCAACAAACTGAGTTTAGATCACGAAAAAGTGAACATTCATTCTAGGAAACTTTCAAGTGAAGTTCTCAGGAGGATTTATATTTCAAAATAAAACCAGTAACAGTTAATCTTTTTCAATTATTCAATTTTTTTCACATCAAATATGTTCCTTCAGAAATTACAGTTCAGAATCGCCACTAATACGAAGCTTCACTGAAAGCCCTAGCTAATACAAGTAATTACAGACATTTAGTGACTGACTCCAATTAAATTAGGAGTGTTTGCATCAGCTGAGAAGCTCCTTCACACTCACTCAATAAAGTAATTTGTTAGAGCATATCAGAAAATAAATTAGTTTAGTTGAAAGACAAACAGAACTACAATAAACAAAAGTATCCCATGACAAATCAAACCTTGAAAACGTCGCCTCTAGGCCATAGAATTTTTTTGCTCTAGGCTAATTTTTTTTATTTGTTCTGTTTTTTAGAGTAAAGTTGTTTAGAATGCGTATCTATACTTTAAAAGATTTTTTTCTTTTGGTTTATTTCAAGTTAATGAAAGCCTTTTGAGTAACTCTCACCCGATGCTTAGCTCTGAATACGCGGTCATGCCAGCGGCATGAGTATGCAAATAGGCATTTCAGAGCAATTATTCCCTTGTTTGAAGTTCTGTCCCTTGCTGCACAGAAGGGCAAATCGGTTAGTGAATGTAACAGTAGGAGCTCAATGGTTGATAAGCAAGAGATGACAGCTGTCCGTCTTCCCTTCATGCCTGTCTACAGAAACTGAAGGACTGTTCTGGTGAGGATGGTTTTTTGATTATTTATTTTTTAGCAATAGAATAATTGATCCAGTTGTGTTTGGGACTTCTAATGTTCTGGAATCGTTGACCTCTGCTAAAGAGGTGATACTGGTCATCATTAACGGGCTATGCTGGAAAAGAAGAAATTGACAGGGCCAGGAAAGCATCAACACCAGATACACCAGCATGTAACCCAGTCACTTTCTGCAAGATCACCTTACAGTGGGGAAAAGTACCAAAAATATAGCTCCAGAAGAAGGCAGAGGAGAGCTTCAAATTAACTTCTTGAACAGAAGTCATACTGCAGGGCTACTCAGTTTTTACTAATATCTCCTGGGTACTTTTATTCAGGTGCATTTAGGAGAAAGAGGTACACTCAGTAATTTCTGGAGCTAGATATGATTTCTACATTTGTTGCAGCTCCCTGAGAGGCCAGGAAAGTAGTATGAAGATCTGAATTTGTTATGGAAATATTGCATGTCGGGAGTATGGAAGAAGTCTGTACAAAATGCATACTGACCTGAACAGTCACTCTGCGTTTTACAGAGACAAATGCCCAGACAGCCTGTAAAAGAATTCGAGGCCCCCACAGATGGATAAATAAATGCATTTCAACTGATTCAAGATGAAAAAAAAGTAATCAGCTTTTTAACTCGTAATAGCTATCTGAACCTTTCATGTCTAGTTTATTATTTCTTGCTCTGCTAAATTTCCATTCAGATGTAGCACTTGGTGCACATTCCAGGAATGAGCCTCCATTGCACTCACTTTGGGTCTGAGGACAAGTCCTATGTGCCACCCATTGTTCTTGTTACACTTGACAAAGCTAAAATGTCCTTTACTAAGAAATGTATAGGACTTTTTCAGAAAAATAAATCAGCTACATTCAAGAAAGCCATTATTGGGAGAGCCCATGAAGATTATAGGAAAAAGCTATTGAGTAGAAACAATACCTGGGATTCAGTAAGTAATCAAATAAATTTTCTTTCTCTCTTTTCTTTCCTTCTTTCTCTCTTTTCTGTGCTTCCTTCTTTCCTTCCTTTCAGGATACCTGCTGATTGCAACTGTGATTTTTGAGATGAGGTGGGATCTGTGAAATCACAAGTTTTCTCTGAACAGGGACATGAAACCTAAGTCTTTTGCAGCAAAGTCAAACATCCTAGTTATGTGCCTACAGAATTGCTGCCAGCAGCCCCAGAAGTGTGTCAGCCTCCAGCTGCAGTGCCTGTATGTTATATTTATGTGCAGAACGAATGTATTTCACACAGGCCGCTTCTGTATGGCCCATACATCCTTCGACAGCAATGGCTGTAGTGGCCTATGATAGGTAGGAAAGGTGATTTCTCTATTCTGAAACACTTCTAGGATTATTACTGAACATAGATTTGTTTTTATTGTTGTTGTTGTTTTTGTTGGATTTTATCTTATTACTTAAAATACTGGGGTTTTTTTTTCCTAAACTGCAGACTGAAACGGAGGATTTGGTACGGGTTGTGCAAAAGATATTTCTCATTTCTGTCTCCTTCTCTAGGATTAGCCTTTGAAATACATTCTCCTCCTCTCCCTGTCCCTCTCCCTCTCTCTGTCCCTGTCCCTTTCCCTTTCTTTCTTCCGTCACTCTTTTCCCAGAGCCCTTAAATGACATATACTGCAGTAAGTAACATATGTTCAGTAAAACTTGATTTTCAAAAGTTTATTTTTCACTCACAAGTCTGCTAAATGGAGTGCTCCAACCTCTTAAATGCATTTTCCTGAAGTTTGAAAAAAATCCTGTTTCTCCCTATTGGGAATCTTAAAATATAGTCTTAGAAGTAAAAGAATGGCTTCCATGAGCCAAAATTTTGAGAATTTTGTTATTTTATTAAGGTGCACTACTCAACGAAATTGTGGGCTGGAACTTATTTCCTCTTCCTATGTCATCTCACAAAGCCTGGCTGCCTCAGAAGATGTGTCTTGTCCTAAATTAACTGACTTCTGTAGGAACTACTCTAGCCTAGACTGTGCACTCTCTGTGGACTACATTGGAAGTAAAAGCATGAGGGATACTAGCCTCCCAAATTAGACTTTTATCCTAGGCTCCATAAATTTTTCCTGAGCCTTAAAGTCTCACATATATCGTATTGTTCAGTCTTTGCTACAGAAGTTATTTTTCCCAACTCTATTTCCCAAAGAGAGCCCAACCCCTGGGACAGCTGAGATGTCAAAATGTTGGTTTAATTTCCCTGAAATCCATGACTAAATTAATCCATTCCCGCTCCTTTGTCCCCAGTGGTACATTGGGATGCACAATATGGCAATTTCCCATTTGTATCTTAAACATATCCCTCCTAGGCGTATTAACTCATAACTCCTGTAAGTATATCCACAGATGGAGTAATTGTATTTCTGTAGATGCACTAGTCTTGGTCTTTAATCAAGTTTCTAGTGCGATGTTTTATTTCCTCATCAGCTGCAGTGCCATTGCTAGTGACAGTCTGCCCTGGTTACTGTGCTTAATACCGCTTTTTATTCTTCTGAGTCATTAGGGAGGTAGCTAGCAGCTAGAAAGCCTTCCCAGTGATTCTGGGCTGTCCTTTACGAAACCTTGTCAAATGGGAGCGTCCAAGGACTGTTGCTACCTCGTGTTAATTGTTTTTATTTACTTCTACTTTTAACTTTTAATCTGCTGCTTTCAACGGAGCAGCTTGCTATGCTTTTCATTGGTATCATTGGTACCATGATTCTTTGTTGATTTAAATCAATATTTAATAAGCTTTAAGAGGTATGCTGACGTTGTTATTGTGAACACACCATGTGCATGACTATTTTAGGAAACACGAAGAAGAAATTTATTTTTCCGGATATGTCAACGGTAGGACTGAAACTTGCCCAGGACTGAAAAAGCAAACAAACAAAAACAACAAAAAAAAACTTTTTTAGATGACTAGACACATTGTTTATCTGTATATGAATGCATATTATCTATTTCACTTTTTTGTATGGGATTTGCTTAGAAATATTTATTCCTTTAAGCAAGGTTATCCAGTTCTGGATATTACGGACTATTTTGGGATGGAGAGGGAAGAATTTGTGTGTGTATAGGTGTGCCTAATTAATGAAATTGACAGCCTAGGGGAAGGGCTGTCATTCTGAAAAGTTACAGGAATCAAAAGATACTCCTCTATCAACCTGCAAGCTGAGGCACAGTTTGTAACTATACTGACTACATAACTGTGATTACTTTTACAGAAAGCATATGCAAAGATATATTTGTGTATGGGTGTGTAAATTTCATGAAGAGTGTGAAACTATCAAAAATCATTACTTTCTCCAATGACTTAATCCACTGAAAAAGTTACTTGCTATCTGTCATTAATGATTCTCTCATAGGTAACCATGTTATTTCCTCTGAAAAGAGAAAGAGGAAAAAAAAAAAAAAGAGAAATCTGTTTTTCTTTTTTTTTTTTTTTCTTTTCCACCAAAGTAATTCATTTTTTGTTAGTGTTGTACTGATGACACTGTTGTGGTAGGTTCAATATAAATAAGATGACTGAAACCTCAGCTGTATGACATATTCCATGAGATCAGACAAGTGACCAGGATAGTTGCAATTTTTATAATAATCTCCTCATTTAAAATAATATAAGAAGAAGATTTTAGCTGGAGAGTTGAAAACTCACTTCCAAAGTATGATAATGATAATGTAGCGTACAAATTAGAAAGTAATTAAGAGTGCTACAGACCAAGAACACTTATATAGACTTTTTTTTCTACTTTCCTCTAAGGAAATATTTCCTTCCATTTTATGCATCTTGCAAGGCTTTCCATTACTTTTATTTTTACTAGTCATAACATAATATGTTCATAAGGTTCATCAGTGATTCATTTATCTTTGCTGCAGGATCAGACAATGGCTATATGTATTTCAGCATTCATGCCTTTCATGTTTGGCTGATGGATACGAAATAATGCAAACTGATTCAAGGTCATTTTGAGTAAAACAGTTCAATATGAGAATGCCTCTTTTTTCTGCCTCTAGTATTTTGATACGAAGAAAATGTTAGGCTGTACAATCTTTGACATAAAGATTATGTCAAATGGACTTAACTTTCCAGTAAGTCCAAATATCAAATATCGATTATATTTCAATTTTCTTTCACGAAAACAAATTTCTGAAAGAATAAGTGACACATTTATCGTTCTATAGCTTGTACTGTTTGCTATGGCTACAATAATTCTATAAATGCTACATGACTTTTAGGAAAGTAAGATACTAGCGATACAAGTTTTACAGGTGCTACAACATTTATGGAAATCTTATACATGAGTTTCGCAAGAGCTATGCCAGGCTATTGATCTCTGCAAAGGGTATATTTTGTGCTTAGCTCTTGAAGTCTGCATAGCCCTATTAGTTGGTGATTTTTCAGCTTCAGAGGAAAGCAGATTCATTCCTACAAGCAAGAATGAGAGTGGGTAGGGCAGGATGAATCTTTCCAGAAAATATGCAGAAATATCTACTTGTTAAGAAGTAGTTTAAACTAAACTACCAGTTTAACTACTACTACTAGTTAAACTAGTTTAGATAGTTAACCCCAACAAAAGGTAATTAAATGGCTTTCAGATTAGCATGGACACAAACAGAGTGGTAGGAGTCTCATTACAAACCATTTGCTATAAGGAAAACAGAAGACTAACTGTGGTAGCAGTGAAGCCACCGGGAACTATCCTTACTTCTTGTCAGTTTTGAGATTCACAACCTGCCCCAGAGGTAAAACGATATCTGTCAAGAGATAAAATCTCATTTCCTAAAGTTTATTTTTCAGCCAGTCATTGATTTTCATAATTTTGAAGGGAAAAAAGGAGCAGAGGGGAAAACTCTTTTCACGCAATAGCTATCCTGAGGACCCAGACATACACTTTTATGCATTTCTATGCTCTAATACCACAAGAGTGACACATTTTTACCTATTCATAACAGCAAGCCTAAGTATTTCACTAACCAGCTGTACATATATTGTGAAAAATAGTCACATTTTACTCCAGTGGTAGTGAATGTCCCTAGCTGTAATATTTAATAATATAGATATGCAAAACTCAACCTCACACCTGCCCACAGAGGTACCTTCTTCTACTCTTACTGCTCCACGTCACATTCCCTTTCTAGCTATTTTGGCGTTAAGTCTTAGAGACTTAGAAAAACCTTTCTGGAAGTCACTGTGCTGCTTCTTGGCTTAGGCAGAACACAAATCCTGCCTGATTTTGGTTCAAAAAATTAAGTCCAGCCTGAGGGCATGGTTTCTCTATCTAACCTTAGCTGACACCTACAATGAGGCACCTGTAGCATCCACTTCTCTCACAGAGGGAACACTTCTGGGAATATGGTCCTCACTTCATCGAAGCAGATATAGCGGCTGAAAGCACGCATTGCTTTGTGGCACGGTCAGCACAGGCAGAAGTCTGCACTGTTCAGCACATGACGTTGCCTCCGAAGCCCAGACCTCTGTCTGTCACCCTCCAGGAGGATATGGTGCCGTTGATTACTAGTAGTACAAGTGTGAACAGGCTAGGTGGATAGCTCCTGCCTGCCAGAACGTAGTGTCTTCTTTGAAAAGTGGTGTCTTCTCGTATCACTCAGTCTCCAGGAGACTCCAGAATAGCGGTGAATGCTCATGAGTGTGTGTTCACCAAATATATTTTGAACGTGTGCTGGCATGCAAAGCTATGGTGTTTAGGTAGGTCAGATGTTAGGGATGACGGTGTTAGGAATCACGCCGTGTTCCTGAGCTAGCCATTTCTAACCATTTTCAGTAAGTCCCATTGGCTGTTCTTTCTGCCTTTTTCCCTACAAGCCTTGCCATTCACGCTCAGCTTGCTAGTGATTTCCCCTTCCTCCTCCCTTTTTGCTGTGGCATAAATGTACTTTATCCACACTCTACAGCCACACCATCTTACTCTACGTGGGGCTGTAATACAACTTTCAAGTCAAATTGATAGTTTGGCATTAGTGGTGTGTTTTCCTTTTCCTTTTTCCTTCTTAGTTATGAGTGAATTAAGGCAATAATTGTTTCTGTTTGTGCCAGTTTGCCAGTTTCATAGAAGCAATATCTTTGTCAGTATTGCATTGCCTCATTTCTCTCATTTGAAGATTAGATTAAATAAAACTCTAGTCAGCATACTGGGCATTATGCTAACAGCTAGTCCCTCATTCTTCATCCTCCTTTGCACTGAGTGACAATAGAAGTACCCAAATAACAGTCTCTTTGGAGAGAGTATTACCAATACGTCAGAGCACTGCAGAGTTTTAAAGCTAAGACAGACATAGTTTCCTCCCAAAAGTGAAAACAAAGGAATTATGTGTTAGAAAATCTGGCTCTCACAATATTGATTTTATTTTTCAACTACAGCCTTCATTTTTGCATTTCACTTTGAGTCCAAAAAGGAAGAACTACAAAAACATGTATATTCAATAAACAGATGAGGCCAGTGAGATGGAGAAGACAGGCAGGAAAGGGGAGACAAGGAAAGAAGCAGAGACAAATCTCTTAAAGAATCATTCAAGAACATCCTCTGACAGTACGCCCTGGATAACTGAGGTTGCAGCTGGCTCCATCAGTGGTACAACACACCCTAATCCGTCAGCTTCAGTTTTAGGACATTTTCAGTTTACAGCAAAATTATTTCTCTTCCTTTATTTCATTCCTGAATTCACAAAAAGTTTAGCAGCAGTACCTAGGGGCGCTGGGCAAGGCAGTAGCTCCCTGTCATGACGTGCGCTTTACAGAGCACAGAGACAGTCACAGCCTGCAGTCTGAATAACTGTCAGATAAGACAGTTTTTATATGAAATGGTGTCCATGTCATTGAGAAAAGGATATTCTCGAACGTGGCAGTGTCAGAAGACACCTATTTGAAGAAGAATTAAAAAGATGTAGATGTAAAGGGAACAGTATTGTGAACTAGGATCAAGTCTGCAAATAATGACACGAATAGCTTTGACATATTTCCAAACCTTTAACTGTGCAAGTTCTACCCCTCTCTGAATCAGCTTACTGCAATTCAGTTTGGTACTCAGGGCTTTATGTTGTTAAAATAATGCTGGACAAAATTCATAGTTAGATCAGAGGATCATTAACCGCTTTCAGTTTAATTACTACCTTTCTTTCTTACTTGTTAAAAAATTTGTTAAAAAACATTCCTGTTTGTTAAAAAAAATCCTATTTGTTAAAAAACTGACTACAGTTAAAAAAAATACAAAAACACCAACAAAACACCAAAAACAGCACCAAACTAGAAATGCACATGTAATTACAAATATTAAATACTGCAGTGACACCAAGTGGTGAAACACTAGTTTTCATTCTATAAATTCAAGGTTGTGTGCTGGTTTTCGCTCTTTTCATCCCATTCTTATTTTTTCTTTCTTTCCCTCACCATGCAACTCCGTATTACTATCAGTGTTAGAATATATTTTTCATAGCAACACATTGCTTTTTCTACAGAAAGTACTAACTAAACTTTCTCTTCTCCACCTCCCCCAAAAAGTTCAAACGTGATTCAAGTTAAAGAAAAAAAAAATTTTTTTCATTCCCAACAGGTATGTTCATTCCTGCTTGTACCACATATCAGACAAGAGTGACACAGTTCACTGAAAGAAATTTCTCCTAAAATGAAACTGCTGAGGACTTTTTTTCTTCTTCTTCTTTTTTTTTTCTTTTGAGAAATCTTTTAAAGGCATGCATCTTTTTGAGGAAGATAGAGGTGCAAAGAGGTTTACAACTTATGCTAAGGTCTTAGTCTTGCTGATTTTAGTGAGACCTGCTTTTCACTAACCTCTTTGTTTGAATAGGCCCAAAAAAACAATCAATTACAATGAATACGCAAACAAAATGGGTGCCCACCTGTGTAATTGTCCCAGGATCTTACATATAATTTAGTTCTTCCACTGCTTCCCAAAGGTTTTTTTTCCTTAAATATTTAGAATTGGTATCAATATAAAATCAATATAAAAAGAAGAAAAAAAGAGTATTACTTGGCCTTGTTATTATATATGTAGGCATTTGTTTTATTGATACTACTATTCTTCCTCCACAGTTATGATTGTTGATTCTTATTTGTGATAAATCTCTTTTTCAGCTTGCATGCTAGTAGCTATATTAGGCATAGCATAGACTAATAAATATAATGCTGACTTGCAGGACTTAAACTGGATTAATATATGAATGTATTCCCAATTCAGGACAACACTCTGCCCCAAATTTCAACTCTGAAAGTGTGCTTAAGGTATATGCTTGATATTACTTAGATGCTAATTTAGAAAAGCAATTAGGAGTCATTAATTTGGATGGCAGCAGATTTAAACAATTGCTGAGTGACTTTTACAAGTTTGTTGCTACTTTAAAAAATTAATGGCAGCATTACTTCACCTCTTGTAAATACTTTAGTATATTAAGCCATTTAAATTTCTAGAGAATAGTGAACGAATTGCCTTGCTTTATTACGGCACAGGAAGCACAGGAAGCGCAAGCCCATTAACACAGAACTACTAGCCCAAAGACTTTAATTTATTAAATTAAGTCCTAGGAGGCATCAGTATGCATAATGGCAGATCACAATATCAAGTCTTTGTATCTTTTATGGATGTGGAAAATCAGGTAGGATAAAAATGGAAAGCCAAATATTTTTGCTACTGGAAGAATTTCCTTTTGGGAAAGGATGAGTCAATCCACAGAGACTGCATAAAAAATAATTGACAATTGCACGAGTCCAGTCTTTGCATTTAATTTTTAATGAGAAAACTGAGCTGTAGCTTTGTCAAGACAAGTTCCTATTGCTCTTTCCATACAAATGAAGGAGAGTGTGAATGACAGAAAGTCAATACCTTTAACTGTACTGCATGTCTCATTCTTAATCTTCATTTCCCTTGCCTGGGGAGCTATCCTCATGCAAATTAATAAGGTGACAGACAGCAAGACAAAGGCCTTAGCTGGGGCTAGGAGAATGACCCAAAGGATATTACAGGTGCAGAAAGAGTCATTTTAGCATGCTGTATTACAGGTGAGTATGGTCAAGACAGTGAATTTTGCCAGTGAAAGAACATATCCTACTTTCTTTCTCCCGTGCCTTCCCTCCTTTTTTTTTTTTTTCCCCACCCCTCTTTCTAGTGTGCATACCCAGAGATAGTCATTTAAATACTTATTTTCTCTAAGGCTCCAGTGACTGGCTGTAGCAAAATAGATGACCCTGTTAAAATGATGATGAGAGAGAAAAGGGGTGCTTTGGAAACTTTACAGTTTTAAACTATAGATATTGTGAAGCTGAAAGTGTGGAAGGGAAGTAACAAAGAGCCTCCATGTGTCGGGAGAAGAACATTATAGGCAACATCTCCTCATTGAGTGGAGAATTCAGACGAACAATCAAGATTTCACAGCTGAGCAGCCCCTTCTACCTCCTGGTAACAGCTTCCGTGCCACTGCAAGCATGCAGGGAGCGCAATTTACCTCAGTTTGGAAAGATTCAGTTAAGCTCACTTTACCCTCATTTCCTGCTGGCTAAAAGCAGTCATAAAGAAATAAAATGCAAACAGAACATCACCAGGGTGCAGCTGAGAGACACTTTGTGTTAAGATTGTAAATCCACTTGGATGTCAGGCTGGGTATTCTAGTTTTGTTTTAATAGTGCTGCTGATCACTTCACTATCCCAGGTATACACTTAAGACAAAGTAGATAGTAGAGTTTGAGTCTTTAGAGTACCATAGCATGCCTAAAGCTGAAAGACCTGGATGTATGGAGCACTGAACTTTTTAAGGTAATAAATTCATGAAAATATTTTTGAAAGTTTGAGAAATTAACAATACAGGGATGTGTCATTCTTACAATGGCAAATTCCTGTTCTAAAGGGTCAGATTTTGCTGCTGGCTATGAAGAGCTGGAAAGAATCTTACTTTCACACAACATTTCAGAAAAATGACACTGTGCTCTCAAAAGGAGCTGCGTGTCCTAGATCCCGTCAGAAAAGAAAAGACCTCTCTTGGGCTGCGATTTGAAATGTCACATTTTTTCAGCCTAGCTACCTTTAAGTACAGGAATTATTAGAGTACTTGGATTAATGCATACACTCAAGTACCTGCGAAATTAGAGGCTAAGGTAGCTAACAATATTTACAAAGCTAAAAATCCTCCAATTTTAAATATTTACATTTTTGAGATTTAGATTAAGGGAAAGGAATGAATGTAAAAAGGAAGAGGCTTCCATCGAACATAAACATAATAAAGAAACTGCATTAATATGATAGGCTGAGCATAAAAATGCTAGCAACCTCAAGAATCCTCCTCATTTTGGCAGTTCAGAGAGTTTCCAACAATTGTATCCTCCATGTTGACATAGTTTCAAATTTCCTAAACATTTCCTGAGTTTTATATGGATCTAACACTGCCTCGTTGGAATGCCATGGTTAAAACTGAGGAAAAAAAAATATTCCTTTCTATATTGGCACCTATCACTTTTGCAATATGAGTGAATGTGGGTATTTCTGCTTTTTATCAAATGGAAGAATGTTAACTGGCATGAGTTTTTATGCAATTAGCACAATAAAGTCTACAACCATTTAGGCTGCAAGACCAACTTCTGCCTCTCTTCTTAGGTCGTGCTGTAATAAATGCCAGTAACAGATATGTAATAATTTTCCAGTGCAGAACTGTGGTTTCTATTTTAGTTGAGAGGTTCATTTCCTATTAAGTGGATCTGAATTCCAGAAGCTGGAATTATTGAGGAAGACAGACACGTACAAGAGATATTAAAAAGATTCTTATACAAACTTGCAAGTAAATATATGTAAACATACACACATGTATGTATACACGAACACATTTATAGAGACAAGGTAGTCAGTAAAACGCCACTAAAGTCAGGATGCCTCCAGTGGGTGCATGCAGCCAGGGGAATCAGCATGGGGCATCGCTATGGGGGATCCTCTAGCAACTCTCCTGGGAAGCTTGCATGCTTGACTGGCTCTCTGAAATGCCTGTACACCAATGCACGCAGCATGGGGAATAAACAGGAAGAGTTAGAGATCTGTGTGCAGTCGCAGGGCCATGATCTCATTGCAGCTACAGAGACGTGGTGGGATAGTTCACATGACTGGGATGCTGTCACGGATGGCTATGTGCTTTTTAGGAAAGACAGGCCAGGAAGGCGAGGTGGTGGAGTTGCTCTTTATGTGAGGGAGCAACTAGAATGTGTGGAGCTCTGCCTCGGGGTGGATGAAGAGCAAGTTGAGAGCTTATGGGTAAGGATTAAAGGGCAAGGTAACAGGGGTGACACGGTGGTGGGGGTTTACTACAGGCCACCTGACCAGGAGGAAGTCGTCGATGAGGCCTTCTACCGACAGCTGGAAGTAGCCTCACGATCACAGGCCCTGGTTCTCAGGGGAGACTTCAACCACCCTGACATCTGCTGGCAAGACAGCACAGCTAGGCACAACCAGTCAAAGAGGTTCCTGCAAAGCACTGAGGATAATTTCTTGGCCCAGGTGGTGGAGACGGCAACGAGGAGAGGTGCAATGCTAGACCTTGTACTAACAAACAAAGAAGGTCTAGTTGGAGAGGTGAAGGTTGGGGGCGGCCTTGGCTGCAGTGACCATGAGATGGTGGAGTTCAGGATCCTGCGAGGAGGGAGCAGGGCAACGAGTAGGATTGCAACGCTGGACTTCAGGAGAGCTAACTTTCAGGCCTCTTCAGGGACCTCCTTAGGGGAATCTCACGGGGTAGGGCCCTAGAAGGAAGAGGGGTCCGAGAGAGCTGGTTAATCTTCAAGCATCACCTCCTCCAGGCTCAAGATCAGTGCATCCCTCTGAGGAAGAAGTTGAGCAAAGCGGGCAGGAGGCCTGCATGGATGAGCAAGGAACTCCTGGCCAAACTCCAACAGAAGAAGGAAGTACACAGAATGTGGGAAAGGGGACAGGCCACTTGGGAGGAATACCGGGACGTTGTCAGAGTGTGCGGGGATGGGACGAGGAAGGCTAAGGCCCATTTGGAATTAAATCTGGTAAGGGATGTCCAGGACAACAAGAAGGGCTTCTTCAAATACATCACTAGCAAAAGGAAGACTAGGGAAAACGTGGGCCCGCTGCTGAATGGGGCAGAGTGCCCCCGGTAACGAAGGATATAGAGAAGGCAGAGTTGCTGAATGCCTTGTTTGCTTCAGTCTTTACTGCTAAAGGCCGTTCCTCAGGAATTCCAGACCCCGGAGATAAGACAGAAAGTCTGGAGAGAGGAAGACTCTCCCTTGGTCGAGGAGGATCGGGTTAGAGATCATTTGTGCAAACCTGACATCTACAAATCCATGGACCCCAATGGGTTCCATCCACGAGTGTTGAAGGAGCTGGCGGGTGTTATTGCTAGGCCACTCTCCATCATCTTGGAAAGGTCCTGGAGATCAGGAGAGGTGCCTGAGGACTGGAAGAGAGCCAGTGTCACCCCAGTCTTCCAAAAGGGCAAAAAGGAGGAGCCAGGGAACTGCAGACCTGTCAGCCTCACCTCCATCCCTGGAAAGGAAAAGCTCCTCCTGGAGATCATCACTAAGCATCTGGAGGACAAGAAGGTGATTAGAAGTATTCAGCATGGATTCACTAAATGGGAAATCATGCTTGACCAATCTGGCAGCCTTCTATGAAGGAATGACTGGCTGAGTGGATGAGGGGAGAGCAGTGGATGTCTACGTGAACTTCAGCTAGGCTTTGGACACTGTCTCCCACCACATCCTCCCCTAACATTGTGAGGCAAGCTCAGGAAGTGTGGGTTGGATGAGTGGACGGTGAGGTGGATTGAGAACGTGCTGGCTGGCAGAGCTCAGAGGGTTGTGGTCAGTGGCATTAAGTTTAGCTGGAGGCCTGTAGCTCATGGTGTCCCCAGTAGGACTTCACTGCTGGGTCCAGAATTGTTTAACTTCTTCATCAGTGACCCGGAGGAAGGCACAGAGTGCACCCTCACCAAGTTTGCTGGTGGTACTAAACTGGGAGGGGCAGCTGACACATCAGAAGGCTGTTCTGCCATTCAGAGGCACCTGGACAGGCTGGAGAGCTGGGCGGAGAGGAACCTCCTGAAGTTCAAAGGGTCTGGCATGTGGGGAGGAATAACTCCAGGCACCAGGACAGGCTGGGGGCTGACCTGCTGGAAAGCAGCTCTGCAAAGAAGGACCTGGGAGTGCTGGTGGACAAGAAGTTAAGCATGAGTCAGCAATATGCCCTTGTGGCCAAGAAGGCCAAAGGTATCCTGGGTTGCATTACGGGAGAGTGTTGGCAGCAGGTGGAGAGAGGTGATCCTGCCCCTCTACCTCAGCCCTGGGGAGGCCTCACCTGGAGAACTGTGTCCAGTTCTGGGCTCCCCAGTACAAGAAAGACATAGAGCTCCTGGAGAGAGTCCAGTGGAGGGCTACAAAGATGATGAGGGGACTGGAGCCTCTCTCTTATCAGGAAAGGCTGCGAGAGCTGGGCCTGTTGAGCCTGGAGAAGAGAAGACTGAGAGGCGATCTCATCAATTCATATAAGTATGTGAAAGGAGGGTGTAAAGAGGCTGAGGCCAGACTCCTGTTGGTGATGCACAGTGACAGAACAAAAGGCAATGGGCACACATGGAAAGACAGAAAGTTCCATCTAAACCTGAGGAAAATCTTCTTTCTTGGGAGGGTGACAGAGTGGTGGAACAGGTTGTCCAGAGAAGCTATGACGTCTCCTTCACTGGAGATATTCAAAATCCGCCTGGACGCAATCCTGTGCAATGTAGTGTAGGTGATCCTGCATGAGCAGGGAGGTGGGACTAGATGATCTCCAGAAGTCCCTTTCAACCTTGGCCATTCTGTAATGTATATTTATTTTTAAACAGAAAGTGTGTTTCCGACTACAGAAGGGCTACCAAGAATGATAGCTTGAAGCCATGGCAAAATCACTTTTTTACAATTTTGGAGTGATGGCGGGATTTCTAGAATTATTCCCAAACAATGGTAAGAGCAAAGCTGAATATCCTCTCAAAGTTCCACGGTTGTAGAGCATCTCTTTCCCGAGTTAGAAGTGCAATAACACTGAATTTTCCCCAGTGTGTAAAGGAAAATTCAGAAGTTCCACACTCAGGCTGCCTCTCCAGGCTTCAAGTTGTTCTTAACTCAGCCATGTCATAGTAGAATTGCACACTAACTGTATTGAATCGCTCTGGGAATAGTCTGATGGTAATGAAAATTAAAGAACTGGAGAAATTTTCCCAACTTGAGAGTGGTACGTAACTTCCCAGTTAACCAGGTCCCACAGAGAGCTTGGCACTCAAGAAATCAGTAATTTTCTGATTTGAAAAGTAACAGTATTTCAGTACAAGCTCCTGAGTAGCTTCAACTCATTGATGCTTTGCTATATTTTGGGAAGCTTTGATTAGAGATAGTATTAAAATTATCAGAGATTAAATTTTAGAATTCACTCCTCTGCACTCATACTGTGTTTACATTTACATTCATGGCTACAGGCATGTCACATATAGAAAAGCAGCAATGATTCATTGTTTAAATAGTGATAGACTATTATTCTACACTTGTGCAACATTTAAAAGTTATTTTGGATACTGTTATATGGAATTTTAAATCTCTATCTTGATATTTTAATTAGAAGAGATCAAATAAGCTTTAATGCATTTCTAAACTTTGGAGTTCAGTATCTTAGACGCTACCATAAAATTAGCGCATTTTACTTCAAAATTCTAGCAGAGAGGATTTATACAGAATCATAACAGACAATGTGAATGCTATTTTTTTACTACAGAAGTCCCTATGAAACTTTGGGAAAAAATGTATTTCACAGATCACTCCAAAGAATACCTTTTAAGTTTTCCTCAAGGTCTTTGACTTCACCACAGTACGTATAAGTCATGAAGAAATCATAAGTCAACTACAGAGCCTTTCAACTTTATTTACGATCACTAGCTGAACTAGATAAATCTTTAACATCTTGACTAATAAATAGCACCACCTGAGAGAGGGGAGATGTTTAATTTTGCAAGCCTTATGAGATGTCCAGTTACTCCTGAAATATTTGTACCTATATTCTTAACAATTTGGCACTGGTACAACTTGGAAGCACTCTTCCTGAGATAAAACAACAACAACAACAAAAAAAAAACGGCAGCAAAACCTCTACATCTGTCATGGAGAGATATTAAACCAATGAAAGCAGGTTTCCTGCAATGAGTGGTAACAGAGTGATAGAATAAAATATAAGATAGAAATAATGGAAGCTGTGATGCTTTGTATCACCATTGGTGGCTCAATAGAAGGAGATTCTTCCAAGGCTCTTCATCAGTAGTTCAATCTATTAAGGTGTTTGGCTCCAAAGGATAATACAGAGAAATACTGTACTTGTTCAAAAAAACTATAGTATAGTCTTATATTTAACTATAACTCTCCATCTGCGCACATTAGTACTCATGGAGCACTGGGAATTAATACTTTTCCACAGATTAGGTGATGACACAGTTCTAACGTTCTGTGCGCTTATAATTAGAAGTAAATCTTTGTAGATCAGAACTCTAAATGCCAGATAACAAAGTCATATACTCAAGAGTAAACACTGAAGAGAAAATTATTCCTTAATAAATTGGAGATTAGTCTATCTAAAATCTTTGTGTATCATCATCTGATTATTACAGAAACTTCTCTTACTGAAGGGCTGCTAACTTAAGAGACAGGGGCTCCACTACCCATTTTATTCAAATAACTGTCTCTTTACTCTGACCTATATGAAGTTAATGATCGTCTGTGTGATTAACAACTTATTAAATTATTCTTTGCAACAGTAATTGCCATAGCTATGGAGTTAAGCAGTGACAGAGCCCAAGGCCATTCTCTGGAAAGGGTACAAAGACAAGTACCATGCACACAACTTCAGAAGACCCAAGGACTAAGGTAGTGCCACGTTGGGATTGTGAACTCTCTGATGTACACTCCTTTTTCAGTCCTGGGCATTGCCAAGAACTTTAGCAAAGATGAAAGATCACAGTTTTAAATAATGAAAAAGAACATAGCACATTTACAAAACAAACAAACAAACAAACAGAAAACAAAGAAAAAACCCTCCACAAACTATTTGTCATATCACATTTAAGGGGTAGAATAAAAAACAACAGTTGTAAACCTTTGCTACACATAATGAATTACGTGTAGTTAAACATGCATGAACAGTGAAGTTGAAAAAAGTGATTTTTGTCATTTTTGGTGGGGAGGTGGCGAGTGTAAATACTTGTCAACAGAATGGTAAGTCATACATTAAAGCAAGGACAACAAGAGAACGCTGCAGATTATGAGACTATTTATCCAAATAGAATAGAAAATAATGCATACCAGTGCCAGTCTGTAGTCATTTTAAATCATCTTTCCTTGTCTGGAGGTGACAATGATGCAAGACTAATTGTATCTACAGAGTCACATAGAATTTAGCAAAAAAGTGATTCAGCCAAGGAGTGCATCCATCATAAGATGGCGATGGAATTTAGAAGAACACGATACGTCACTATGTCAACAAAAAGAAACTTATATATCCATTATAAAATTGTCTGAGTAATTTAGTGGTAAATGTAGTGGTGAACACGAAGCTGAAAGCAACCTTTTCAAAAGCACCAGATGTCCAGACAGGTTTGAATGCAACAACTTACACAGACGAGAAAGTATAAGATGTGCATTAACCAAAGCCTTAATAGCTCTTAGACCCAACTAAAGATCCAATAAATACACCTAACTTGATAAAAGAAAGACTTATGTTTATCAGTTAATAAGGACAACAGAAACTGTTTCTACAAAGACAGTCTATGCAGTCAGATGCAAAAGGAGTTATCCACAAAAGCACATTAGGTAAATATTTTTAGGAAGTTCATAATGGCCAAGTATGGAGGAACTTGGGCAACTGCCAAGTTACACCAGCCATAAGTATTTTCTGCAATGACTGAAAATAATGACATTTTTCTCTAGAAGTGCTCAAACTTAGATCATGTTGCTGTGCAGCCAGTCTCATAACATAACATATGCAAGGCAATAAGACACTTGTCATTATATTGTCTTGGACAGTACATCTGGACGACAGTGAATGTAGAGGGAGCAGTGTACTCTATAAATAAAACTGCCGGGCAGACCCCGTGCGTTAGATTAGATGTATAGCAAACTACTTGTTAGCCTTGTCATTCTAATAAGAAGAAATGGAGCAGGCCTTCTGCATTAAAGAAGAGGGAGACAACGTCATAACTGACAAAAAAATTCCAGTGTGAGTGGACATGCACATTTATAAATTAAAACTTGTTCTACCATGCAGGTTTAAATACACATTTGTCATTATCAGAATTCCTTTAATAAAGAATGGTCTGTTGCTAGAGATGTTATGTGACCATCACTAAACACCATGCAAACACTACAAAACACTTGTGTATTTGAGCAATTTGGACAGAAATCAAAAGCAAATATATGGCAGCCCTTTAGAAGTCTTTCAAATAGTTCTCAGATGATATCACCTGCAATCTTTAGTCAACGGCTGGAAGTATCTAAAGATTCAGATTCATGAGAAAGAGGCATAGAGTCTGGCATCATAGCTTAAAAATCTATCCAAGCAGCTAGAGAGGGAATACTCCTGCCAACACGTGATTTGGCTGTAAAACATTATATGTGAATCATTCTTGATTCGCATGAAAATACTATATTTTTGGTACAGGATAGTGTATGCTGATTATGTTATCTTTAAAGGAAAAAATTAAATGGAATCTGTACTGCTTTCATCAAGGTTTTGTAAGATGAGGCCCAGCAGAAGTACTCAGTTTTCACACACTGCATTTTTTGGTAATGTATCTGTTATCCACCAAACATTCACTCAGCAATATCAATAAAACTTCTTAGACATGTAAAGGGTCAAACTCAAGCCTTAATTTCAGAAATAAGGTTTCAGTTCCCATGATTCAATAACAGAGATAGTGTAGACATGGGAATCTTTCAACAAGTCAGATTTTTGATTAAGAAATAGAGGAATACAAATTACACAGAGAAACTTCTGGATATAATTATCAATATATGTGTAAGCCCTTCTGTTTTGAGCTAATTAAAAAATGTGGAAATGTGGAAATCTAAATTCTCAGCTTACCTTGTAAGGAAGTAGACACAAGCATACACATATCCTCTTGTCTCAGGTGATGGGTACTGCTGGAGACACAGATATCCTTTGTTCTGTTTTGCATTCTGCAGTGATTTATATTACTCAACGCATATGAAAACTGAAACATAGACATGGATCGTAGCAAGTTGTCGTGCTTTCCTGGCATAAATATATGGGAAATTTTGTTTGTTTGCATTTCTTGTTCTGGGAATGCAACCTGTGAGGAAGAGATAAGAGGGGGCCTGAAATCTTCGCCTCCTCCCTCAGTAAGTAAAAATTCAAATCCACAAAGGCGGCAGATTTAAGAAGTTATTTCTAGAACACAGTTACCAAAAACAACTGAAAAATCACAAGATGACTGAATGATGAGCATCAAAAATATTTCACCTTAGTAACACCCTAAAGCTCACAGCAATGTGGAGGCTGTGTTTCTGTCCCAAGAAAGGAGAGAAAGAAAAAGAGTGACTAATGAAAAAGGAAAATGTGGAACATATCATCCTAATGTAGAATTACAGCTATGGTTAAAATATATGATGAATAGCCTTTCAAAAGCCTGGCTATATATCCAGGTAATATAACATTTTATTTGCAGTAAAGTTAAGCAATGAACTGGGTTTCTTAATTGTAATAATAAACTTTCTTTATCCAATATATCCAGTACCCAGTAAATGTGTGATGAAAAAATGCATTTCTTGAAAGGCAGTGTCATTCAAAATATATCTGTCAGAATTGATCCGTCACTCAGCAGAGGCAAAACAAGGCAACAGAACAAAATTTTCAGGCATGCACACCCTTGTCTACCTTTGAGAGTCCAGAAGGGATGATGCAAATGAGTGAGCCTTAAATTTAGGAGCATAACTGCTTACTTAGTTCTCACTTTCATGAATTACATCTTTATGTGAGCATGAACAATAACAGTTCCTGAGTTTTTTTGATAAATGTTGCTTGCGTCAAAATAAATATCATCCTTAAAAATTCAATATCCTTACAAAACACATACATAGACAAAAAAATATAAAGGAAACTATCCTAAAAGCTTTGGTGAAATCTGGAGAAAGGCTACAGCAACGTCCAATGAAAGAATCTATAGCAAAGAAACTACTTGCTCTCACTGACTAGAACATACCAGAATGGGGCAGCTGCAGGCAAATCAGCACAGATGGGCATCTTATTCTCCCTAAAAAGCCACACCTACTCAACTTTTCCCTTATATTAATAGAAGAACAAAGTGGTTGCAGTAGAGGATGCTTCCATGGGACTCAGGGTACTCCTGCAGAGCTTGTTAACATCTAGCATTTTGGCCTTAGTCTGGCCTTGCTTAATCAGTAATTTTCTGTTTTCTTGGGGCAGTCTATCCAGCTCATACTTCATTTCTAGCTGGGAACAGACTAGAGTATACAACATAAAATGTGTCAATAGACAGATTTTGAGTGAAATGTTCTTATCTTTCCCATGTATGCTTTCATGTGATACGTTTCCATGATGGCAAGATAAGAGTTGTAAAGTGTTTGCGAATGTGTCACAATAGTCTGTTTTCTGATGGGACATTGTGCTGTTTAAGAAGTTAAGGAAAATATATTAAGAGCTGTTATGAGCTTTTGGGCCTCAGTAGGAAACACAGAAGTGTAGGAGGATATTTGCCACTCTTTTGTCCAACAGAAACGGTATAGAGAGGTTTAGATACAGAAAAATAAGAGAGAGAGAGAGAAAAAAAAGCCACTATAACTAAAATTATTGCCAGTTGGGTAATTAGATACATTCTGGAAGAAGATGATTATCTTTAACAAACCTAGAAACTGGGGAGTGTAAATCTTTCTTGGATTCTGATTGGAAGTGAAGAAGGTGGGGTGAAGTAAACTAAAAATTTCAAAATTGGAAGAAGATCTAAAAAATAATTAAGTGCTTACCTAGACCTTTGTGTTTAATCCCCTGACTGATAAAGCTAATGAGTTAATTATATTTTCCCCAGTCAGCCCACCATTTTTCAACCACACTGTGTAGTAATGTCTTCCTCTCTGGAGTATCATTTTTAAACCACCGTATATGGTTGGAAATAGCTAAATCTTCTGAGATTTATTTAATTGCACACTTGACACCCTTGCAGGTGGTAGGGTCATATACAAGGCCTGACTCTCCAGCAGGTGTAAAGCAGACCTTGAATGCACAGAGAAATGAGAAAAGCTTATCGCACAGTCTCATCCAACTAATCTGTACCCATGAGAAAAGTTTGCCTTTTAACATATATTTTGCTCTGTTTTCATTTTCCGGTTGTAGAATGCTGCTATCACTTCTCTGAAGGTCAATTTCCTCATGAAAATCCATTCTATTATGCCTAAATAGTATTACAAAGCCAGAGTCAGGTTTTGCTGACAGTTTCATCTGTCCAGCAGTGAGCAGAGAGGGTGACTGCAAACACCTAAAAATAGTTACCTCTCACAGGACAAGCTAGGCCTGCTGCTTTATTTACACCCAGTGTGGCAAGAGCTACAGTGAATTTAAGTTATAAGTGAAGTATGAGTTATAATTTAGGTATAATTGTGGTGCAGTTGAGTACCAGTGCTCTGCCTGTGTGCACACCTGGTGCACTTTAGTCATTAATTCCCTGGGTGGTCCAGGAACTTGACTTCTAGTTATCTTCATAGATGAGATAATGAACTGATTTGGAACAATGGAGCAATCTGAAACTAGGTGAATTGACTGAGCTCCTTGCTTCCTTCCCAACACAGGATTTGAGTAAGGAGATCTCTAGGTGGGAATTTCTGACTGTCCTAAAGAATTCCCTCAGGCAGCTCCTGCTTTGCCTAGACCTACGTGTATGCTTAAAAGTGTTACCTGACATTGTACAAGGATAATGCTGCCATTCTGTAGACTCTTCTAGGAAATTTCTCCTGCAAAATAGATCAGCTTGCACATAGATAAGACTCTTGTAAGTGATCCTTAGGAACTGGTCCTGCAGATGCAGAAATAGTCACATAGGATAGTCTTTTATGTGTAGCTAAGGCAACAGAGGATGTTTTGCACTCACTTTAATATCCTCAATAACAATGGATCATGCATGTACTGGAGTAGTTGTATAGGATCATGGGCCATTTGGATTATTAGGACTGAGCAGAACAGCAGGGCAAGGAGTCTCTACTATGGCTGAAGGACTGTCACAGTGGGGATTTCAATCAGCACCTGAACAGTGACCAGCCATCCTGCCTGACAGATTTACTCCCCTATGAATTTTGGTTTTGTATTTTGTTTTTTAACACTCTGTCAATGAACAACATGAGCCAGCCCGTGTAGTCTGACAACTAAATATCAGCCTGAACTGAGCCCTGAAACATTCTGTTCAAGCTTCTCTATAGCTGGAGAAAAAAAAAAATTTAGTTTTTATCCTTTCTTTGGAAGTCTGTTAGGAGATCAGAGACTTTATAGAACCATATTAGTCATTATATAAATACAAGCAAGGACAGTTAGCATCAGTGATGTTTCCACTGCCTTAAAACTGCCCCCCTTCCACCACTCCCCATACTAGGGTATTTCCAAACTAACGAATTACACTACCTTTTGTATTTAACAACTGAGAGAGCAATTATGCAGCTACTGTGCCCACAAGGGTATGCACTGCAGCCAAATTTTGGCATTAAGAATCTAGGAAGACCATGAAGATAAGGAAATGCCTATAGAAAACAGTAATCATTGAATTCGTGATGATCCCCTGGTTGAATTCTCTCCATGTGTTTCTTCCCCTCTGTCCCAAAAGAGTTGTCTGTTTGAAAGTTCATTTTCTTTGTGGAAGTTTTAGCCTTATTTGAGGATTATAGCTGTAGTTTCCAGTTTTTATTTCTTCCTTTTATCACTAACTGCAATCACATGATGCATACTACTTTTCTTCTTGTTTTACTTGGCAAAAATAAAGAAAAGATAAATTTGAATAAAGCAAGCTTTCTGACTTTATTGCACAGTCTCATATATTATAAGTTTATGGATTGCAACCAAACTTTTGATGGGGGTAGGGGGAGGAAGATGATCATGAGGAGTCAGAGAAGTTGCCTTTCCAGCCATAAAACTATGCAAAGTAAAAATATTGCATATGGAAAGCAAGATATTCATTCTTAAACTGACATGAAACTCGCAGCATCCCATTACAGTTGTATTTTGAAACAGATCTATTTTCCATTGCAAGTTTCTACTTAAGCTTAACCTTTAGAAGAATTTGGGGAGTGCCCTGCAATTATTCCCGGAGAAGGATCTCAGAGGAAAAACTACACATCTGCAGGTTTTACAAAGCTAAAGCTCAGAGTAGCCTTTTTTCAAGATAACGACTGTCAAACACGACTCATGATTTCTTACTCATTGAAATCTGGACCTCATCCTGCCAATACTCATGTTTTCTTTGACTTAATCTTTTCAGCAGCTGTACTCAGCAAATTATAGGAGAAGCTCACATGCTTTATCACATTTCTATAGGTGCTTGACTGGACTTACCTAAGTCCAGCCTTTCCAACTCATTATTATGATTATTGTGATGGAATAAGTGAGTATCAAGAGTCAACAATAAGCAGAATCCTATAACTGTATTATGAGAGAGCAAGAGAGACAGAGAGGGTTTCAGAGTCTCAGGCCACCTGGCTTCATTTCTGATTTATTTTCCAAGTTCTCTTGGTTATGATACACAATACAATAAGCAGAAGATGGTATTTTGAAATCCGAGTAGGGATAGATGTTTATAAGCAATTCATAGTATTTTGCTGCCTTTAGTAGACTACTCAAAGATGAAAGTATGCAAGGAGAGAACATATAGGGCTTCAGAAGTTAGAAGCGGACATGAATTTCTTTAGGATCCAGGATGGCTGTTTTCAAGGACTGCTCTGAAGTGACAGATCAACTTGAAACTCTGCTTTAAGGATCTAACACTCTTTACTTGTCTGAGAGAACTGTCCTGGTCCTTAGATTTACTGTAATTTTTTCAGGCTCTGCGGACCTGATGGGCTGCTTCTCTGATCTTGTCATAATCCATCTTTGAGCAGTGATGTGGAAAACAAGATGAAATTCAAGAGATATGTTACTGAACCAAACAGCTGGGTGGAGAGGAATGGAAGATAGGGCAAGACTGTGTCTCACACAGCAGTGCCTCTGCCTACTTAGGTATCCAAAACAATATCCTGATGTCAGTCATCACAGGATTCAAGGATGACCAAACAATTATGAATGAAGTAAAGAATAAAACACAAACTGAGGAAAGCTGTGTAAGGGACCTTCCACACTCCTGTACCCCGCAGGGTTTTTTTAAGGATCTCAGAAGTGTAGTGGGTAGAAGACATTTCTCATTGTGTTCGGTCAGCCTATTGCCATCTTGCCCGTTCCATTGATTTCCATTACACAGTCCATTTTGTACATTTTTTAAGCACCAACACTTTCAGCAGTATAAGAATATAAAATAATATAGGAGTATCATCTAGCTGAAGCTTTAGAGATAAAATGTGATGAAAACATGAGAAATTTTACCATTCATTGACTCCATATCTTTTACTAATTACATTATATTAACCATATTAATATAAGACTAAATGTTACAGGCAACTAATATTAGCTTAGCATAGTTACATTAACCAGAAATTAGACAGTCAAAAAGATTTGGAAGCATGAGGAGAGCACTGTGGGGCCTTTCCCTGGGTAAGGGTTGCAAGGCAAAGCAGAATTGCCAAGGCATCTGTAAACATATGCATTGCTTCGTTTACAGTAAAGTAAAACAATCAGATCGTAGCTAATCACATAGGCTAAGATATTTTATATATTTTACTTAAGAAAGAGCCAAAAATAGGTGTTCCTCCTAACATGCAGTCATGCAGATATCACAGCCCACTTAACACTCAAATTCCTCTTGAAATATAGTAACTGAATATAGTTTTGTTTTTTTTTTTCTAACTTTCATCTTACCAGAGCACAGGAACTTTCCCTGTCATATGTGTATCATATGACTCTTCATTGATTATATTGCATGAGTCAGCTTTTAGGTAATTTTTTTCAATCGATTATGCTATAAAGTAGTTGATGCTGAGCCTCTTCTGGATAAGACCTTTTCCTAAGTTCCCTGGTAACAGCTAGGGGCACAGGTTTTCTTGTTTACTTTGCAAGAAGCTATCACTTCATTTATTTTATTTTATTTTATTTTATTTTATTTTATTTTATTTTATTTTATTTTATTTTATTTTATTTATTTTAATGTAAGACTACTCTATTCCTTTTATATTCCTATGTGAAGGTTCAGGTGATCACTTTCTGCAGGCTGCTTCTACAGAAAAGTGCAAGTTTAGGCCTGTTTGCAGAGCAGTGTCGGTATCAAAACCTCTCATCAGTTCTAGCAATGTGGATACCTTCCAGGTCTTGGATCCCTTAGGGATTACGGACAACAATGCAATCCCTTCCTAGAACATTTTAATTTGTACTTATTCCTTCCAGACATATAAAATATGCCAAATTTGTCTGTTTTACCAGAACAGTGTAAGTTTATTCTAGTAAGCTATGAGGTTGATATCTTAACATACAGCAGTACGACGAACTGAAATATAGGACACATTTCTAGGTTTACTCACTTAACCTACATTAGCTTCTTCACTTAGACTTCTTAAAATACATCTCAGCTATGAGAGCTGGTGAATAGCTGGACTCACAGCATGCTATTTTCTGGATATTGCTTCCCCAAGTTGCACATTTTCCTCTTGCTCTCAAAGTTTCCTATATATATGTATATATATATATATACACACACACACACACACACATATGTATGTATGTATGTATGTATGTATATGTATATGTATATGTATATATGTATTTCCAGTATATACCCCTTCACTGTCTCTCTTCTTCATTATAGGTGAAGATATTCAAAGCTCAGATGGTTGTGGAATGATATTAGTAAAACTCAAAATAGAGTTTGAATTACTCTTCCTGCAAAAAAAAAAGTCAGAATATGTTCTATGTAAGTAATACATTAACTCTTTGAGCTTTACTTGCCTCCATGTTCTATCGATTTTACTTCTTATATCTAGAGAAAAGTTCAGCCTTTCCTCAGTAAGATTTTTTTTCTCATGATGGTTGGATCTGGAAATGCAAGAAAAGATTGCACATCTAACAGAAGCAGCTGACAGCAGCAGTAGTTTGCCCAGGCATTCCTGGACTTGAGACCCTCTAGATCTTCTTGGAACATCTTCCAGAACCCCTCTAAGGAACCTCAGGGTGCCTTCTGCTGCTGAGTGAGGAGAGCAATGGAAAGCCATGCCTTCTGGCAAACTGTAGCACCTTCTAACAGGCTCTGTTCCTGATCAAGGCTGCTTTGAGCTTCTTTTTCAGCTCACTCGTGACTAGCGAAGGTCAAGAACCCCTGCGGCTGGTGCTAGGGAGAGGCTGATGTGACTGCTGGACCTGGAGTGCAGCTAATAGAGGCAGCCAGCACATACAGCAGTTCATGCAGAGGGAGAGCAGAAAGGAGCCGAAACTTAGGGTAGCATACATGTGCTCAGCAGCAATGGTGAGGTGCCACAGTGCCTACTCCCCAGCATGGATCAAAGCGCTCAACGAAGACTGAGGGAGGATGCAGCTTGACAGGTACGGGACCGCAGGGCTGCCTTAAGACCTCTTGCTGAGGCCAAGGCAGAGGGATACAATGAAGACACAGAGTGCACTCTCACCAAGTTTGCTGATGATACTAAACTGGGAGGGGCAGCTGACACATCAGAAGGCTGTTCTGCCATTCAGAGGGACTTGGACAGGCTGGAGAGCTGGGCGGAGAGGAACCTCCTGAAGTTCAAAGGGTCTGGCATGTGGGGAGGAATAACTCCAGGCACCAGTACAGGCTGGGGGCTGACCTGCTGGAAAGCAGCTCTGCCGAGAAGGACCTGGGAGTGCTGGTGGACAAGAAGTTAAGCAGGAGCCAGCAATATGCCCTTGTGGCCAAGAAGGCCAAAGGTATCCTGGGTTGCATTACGGGAGAGTGTTGGCAGCAGGTGGAGGGAGGTGATCCTGCCCCTCTACCTCAGCCCTGGGGAGGCCACATCTGGAGGACTGTGTCCAGCTCTGAACTCCCTAGTACAAGAGAGACATGGCACTACTGGAGATAGTCCAGCGGAGGGCTACAAAGATGATGAGGAGACTGGAGCCTCTCTCTTATCAGGAAAGGCTGCGAGAGCTGGGCCTGTTGAGCCTGGAGAAGAGAAGACTGAGAGGCGATCTCATCAATGTCTACAAGTATCTGAAGGGGAGGCGGGGTATTGAGAGGCTGGATCCAGACTCTTGTCCATGGTGCAGGACAAGAGGCAACAGGCACAAACTGAACCACAGGCAGTTCCATCTAAACCTGAGGAAAAACTTTTTCACTGTGAGGGTGACAGAGCACTGGAACAGGTTGCCCAGGGAGGTTGTAGAGTCTCCTTCATTGGGGATATTCTAAACCCACCTGGATGCGATCCTGTGCTCTAGAGAACCCTGGCTGAGCAGGGGGGTTGGACTAGATGATCTCCAGAGGTCCCTTCCAACCTCAACCTTTCTGTGATTCTGTGATTCCGTGATTCTGTGATTCAGTGATGTGCAGTGCAAGGGTGAGAGGCAAGGGTACAGGAAATTCCACTTAAACATGAAGAAAGAAACAAAAACAAACAAACAACAAAAACCCTTTGTTTTGCTGTGCGGTGGTTGAACATTAAAGCAGGTAGCACAGAGGCGCTGTGCAGTCTCCATCCCTGGAGATACTCAAAATCCGACTGTACACGGCCCTAAGCAACCTGCTGTAGCTGACCCTGCTATGCGCAGGGGGGTTGGACTAGGCAAAAGCCAGACGTGCCCTCCAGACTCAACTTTTCTGTGATTACTTTCAACTACCTTTGAAATACAAACAAAAGCATGATGTGCCAGAGATCTCTGCAGAAAGGGAACACAGTCTTGCACTGTGTCTAGTCTCAAGAGGGCAAGCCGATTTACGGTTGGATGTGTTCCAGAATGTTCTGCAAAAATACTTATGACCTGATGCTGTCTTCACTTAGTCCACAAATTACTTGCTGGAAGAACAGAGTCTTAAACTGAACAGCTTATCACATGAAAGTAAGCATTTTTTTTTTCCTTCTCTTAATAAAATAAGATAAAATTATATGGATCCAATCCTCTGCTTCACTAGTAATAATACACACTGTCAACAAATCAGATGCACAGCGTAAATCCATATATATTCTTCTATCAACCTTTTCAAAATAAACATAGAAAATAAATTTGACGAAAGGTTAAAAAATGCTCTTGATTAGTTTTTTGATCTTAATCAAAATGTAATCTTTCCAGGATTAATATGATTTTGCATACGTTTAACTTTTCTCTTATGAAACAAACAGCTCATAATATTTCCTGAAGGATTTCCACCTCTGTTTGTACTGATGAGATCATGTATGTGAGTAAGAAAGTGTTCTCTGTACATCAGTTAGATGAAGCTGATTTAAAATCTGTGTAAAATTACCGGGACTTGCAATTTGTCCATTAATTTCAAGCCCAGAATTACTTGAAAACAGTTCGCTTCTTCTATATGACAGGAGTATTTTTGTGTGATAAGATCCTGTGATTTTGAAGAAATTAATATTTATATTTAATGATTTCTTAAAGGAGGCTGAAAATAGGTTTTGGACTCTCTTAATTAGAAAATTCTTGGGTTAAGGTTCTTATATTGCTTTAATGGGGTTGAAAAAATGATTCAATTAAAAAAAGATTGAAGAATTTATAGTAAGCATAAAAGTGAATTCATACTGAAAAATATTCCACACATTCCCTTATGCATTCATTTTTTTCTTATAAATTGGTGATACTTCAGGCAGTAAGTACCTAGTTCAGTCTGCATTTTCAAATGAAAAACTATCATTATACAATTTTGGCGGGCTGTAACTTCAAACTTCTCCAAGTATGTTGCAGGTGTTTCAGAAAAACAATTCAAAAAAAACCCCAAAACGGTATGTGCATCTTTTATTCAAATCTTCTTTCTGTTTGAGGATAAAGTAGAAGTCAAAGGAAAGGAGTTTTAGGGGAGCCTGCAGATTATTAAGCTTCTCTGAAAAAATCTGTAAGAGAGAGATACTTTTCCCCCTCTTTAGAAAGAAAATAGACTAATTTTCACATGCTGCTGAAACAAAGATCAGGCAACATAAAAATTTACTAGCATTTGAACTATTCCATGTATGAGTGAGTCTGCCTCTTCATTTACTATTAATTTTCAGTTATCTGTTAAAGCAAAATAAAACCTCTTGTCAAACGACCTCTTAAATGCTAACTTCTCAGATTTTTGATGCAAAACAGAAGCGTATTGCTGTGGCACCACTGCACAGGCTCTGGCACTTGAAGCCTTGTGGGAGGAAAGATTCAGTTCACTTTTCCATCCGAAAACTAACTGGGCCGAAAAATGAAATGAAGCGTCTGCCAGTTTAGTGACCTGATCTGGCTCACTGAAAGATTACATAAATCACAGACCAAGCTTGAGGGAAGAAATATATCTCCAGAGCTGGAAATAGGACTTCTCCTTTCTGTGATCTAGTATCAGGTGTTAGGTCAGATCAGCTATTTGAGCTATTTGACCACTTCTTCAGAACAAGACCATCAATTCATTGTCCCAGCAGGAAAACCAAGAAACTTTTAGCAAAAACAGTCTCTGATGACATGAGAGCAAGGATTTATTAGAAGCAGACTTTCTAGCTGTGTAGGGAAGCTAGTCCAGACCAAGTTTGCCCTGTACTATTAATCTGAATGGGCACAATCATTTGACAGACAAACTGTCAAATTGACTTTGTATTTTGGTTTGCAGTGGCTTTAAACTGTAAATTTGTACTTGAGTGAAATGTGTAATATTCTACCAGTGTGCCAGAGTTTGAAAGACTGGTTCTGGGGATAGAAACAAAGGAAAAAGGATTAACCATTTGTGTTATATAGCTTCCAACTGAATTCCAGTTTAATAACTCATCCACAAAATTATATCTTTTTGGTTCACTATGCCTGTGGCAATCAGTAGTTCTATTAGAAAGAATCATTTGTTAAGACCTTTTCAAGAACTACTGAAGGGAGTTTGCTTCAGCTGCTTTCACTTCCCCAAAATATCCCATTGAATGATTATACTGGCATGAGCACATCTTCTGGAATAGTGAGCTTGAAGCAAAGATTACAGAAAATAATTTCTACATGCTTAACAGATACCTCAGTGGAAACTTGATGATGTTATACTCATGCAATTAGGAACAAGAAAGCTCTGTATGATACCTGTCCAGTCAAAAATCCTTCCTTCATCAACCTCATGGATTTTTTCCTTTTTTGTTAAAAGGAGTTCAGAGCCAACTACTAAAAAGTCTGTTGGAAAGTAGCTTAAATATGTAGCTGCTCATACTGTTGCTTCCTTTGTAGAGTTGTACGACTATAGCAGTATATACGTGGCAAGTCAAGCTAAAAGAATTAAGCATACTGCTGCAGATCAGATTTGTGAAATGGTCTGGCTACAATAAAATTTTTAAACATAATAAGTAGATGCTGGACCCCTTTAGTTTTGTCAGTGAAAGAATTGTAATGTAGAACCACAAAAGAACATTGAGGTCCAATTTTGTTTTCTTTGAATATGGCAACAGATAAAAACATTTCTTCCACTAGGCCTTCCCTGTGGTGTGCTGAAGTTCACCAGTATCTCTCCCGTGCCAGGACAACTTCTTCTAAGGTTGCATTATAGTGATCTAAATTAAAATTTTAATACTTTAATATTTAAGATTTTAATATTTTATTTAAGTTCCATGCTCCATTTTACATTTCAGCCCTTTTGGGACATTCAACAGTCTGACCTGAAGGGGGATAAACCGTGTGCAGGCCTGGAGAAAATGTTTTTTTTTTTTTCTGGATGTCCCAGTTCACAATCTCTTCAACTTGATTTAGCTGTGTGTAGCCATGAGGTCCCTAGTGCTGATGCAATGATGGTGTCGGGAATACATGAGTTAATGTGAGAGGGAAGGACTGCCATCGCCTTAGCAGAGGACCTTACACAGTGCCCTAGTCTAGTAGGGTCTAGACTGCATCTTGCAAGCTGTTATGTCAGGTTTCAGGTTATATTGCAGTTTATTCGGGTTTCTGTGCTTCAGGCTTTCTCTGAGGCCAAATTAAAATCGTATAGACAAGATATATTTTTTCACTGAGGAAGTTCACTGAAAAATGAGAATGGCCTATGTGAACACATTTGTTCCTGTAGTGCAGAATATCACTCCTGCTCAAATAACTGGAACACAAACTGACAAAAGGAAGGCAAGCAACACATAGCCTCATATAAACTCTACTACCCTTTGACACATTTTTGAACACATCTGAGCCGGTAGAGTGTGTTTATACCAGATTGGTGCTTTGTATTACCTCTCTGCGGAGGCTGCGGTACCTCACAATGGATTAAAATTCATCATCTCACTGAATGAGAGTTTAAATGTCCAGTTGAAGAAGTTGTCAGAACTGAGTTTTGATCCTTTCCCTGGCAAATGTCAAAGTCCAAAGAAATCTGAATGAACTAAAGGAGATCAGCATATGGTTTGACCCAAAAGGAAGAAATAACCATTTTGGAGGAACCACAAATGATGTCAGTCAGAGTAAGTCTTACTTCCCAGGAAAAATCTCAAGGAAGTCAGTCACTGAAAGGAGTAAATTTCCAGTAGATGTTTAAATAACACCTTCTGTATGTCAGCTGTTTTTCCTAATTGGTGAGGGACAGTGAACAGTTGTGCAATAGTAGGGAAGCCCCAATGCACTGAAGATCAAGCAAGGTTCAGGAAAAGTTTGGAAAATCGTCTTCAGGAAACCACAGCATTACAATAAAAATGGCTAAATGCAAAATAAACTGCTCCTTCCCAACTCTGAAAAAAATAAATCAAAATCTCCCCAAAACAAATTCTAGAATCTTTTAACTTTTTGGCTGGGCCTGATGCTTCATTTGTAGCTGAAACAGATATGAATGAGCAAATCTAGAAACCTGCTTTTATTATAGTAATCTGACATTCCTCAACTTTCTCTTCATTCCATTTTTAAGTAAAACAAAAAAATAAATAAGTAAATAAAGTAGGTAAGTAAGTAAGTAAGTCTATGGTATAAAAATGTCTCTAAAAAACTAATCAATATGTTAATTCTGCTGTGGACAATACAGATATGTTTTCTAGTAATAGCTTTAACAACAGCTGAAGATGGTTCATGTAAGGTTTAACAAGTTGCGTACAATATTTAATAAAAAAACAAATTGAGTTAGTAGGGACTCTTTTCCCCTGCATTTGTGCTCCACAGCACAGTGAGAGGTATAAATCATCAGGTGTGTTCATCTTGAAAAGCGTTTCCTAAGCTAGCTTAAAGTGAAGATCAAGTTCAGGCCAATGTACTATAAAGTAAGTTTTTACTCCCTGTAAGCATGATAAACTTCATATTCTTAGCCTCCCATGTAGTGCTGTGGAAAGAGACTTTGCAAATACTCTGTGAGGAACTACTTCCAAATCTGGCTGCGTCCGTTGCTGCAAGTGGCAAAAATTTCTATGAGTTCTATGAATTTCTATGAGTTCTATTATCTCAAACAACTGAACAAGCTTTAAAAACAGAGAGGTGTGGTGTGATAAAGAGTTAGCATGTCTTGGAAATAAAGCTAATAGGTTTTTCCCTAGCCATTCTCCACCCCCTCTTTCTGAGGGTTAATATCTACCTTTGCCAAATGATGGTACTGAAAGGGCGGCAGATTACACCAGCTGCTTCCCAGTCAAATAAGGATATTTAAAGAATAATCTATATTCAAAACATTAAAAAAGAAAATTAAAAAACCTTAAGCGATTTCAAAAATCCGCATATCCAGAATAATTTGTGCTATAGTTAAGAAACCCACAGAGTGTTACATTAACTGAAGTATCTTACTGTGGAGATGGTGAAATCACTGCTATTTCAGTTGGAGTTGTTTGTGTCCATATGCTGGTGCATAGTATGTGCAAATATTGTTTCTCCAAGTATGCTGCTGTGTCCCTTAAGCTTATGTAGTTAACGATCTTGTTCCAGAATGAAACTGATGAGAAGTGCTCAATGTCTTTGACCATTTCTTTAAAAACAACAGACTATAAGACTGTTGAAATCTTGCAGAAATTAAGAGACTGCCCTCAGATTGCAAAAACTAGCTAGTGTCTCCACTTTGAAGAGGTTCTGGAATGGTTTATCGCTTCCACCTCCTTTCTGTTCCTCCAGCTTCTTGAACACCATGTTCAGCAATTCATAGCAAGTGTAAGAAGAGCAAGAGGTGTCATCACAGAAAGAACAAAGAGCTCATGGGAATAAAAGCATTCCATTTCACGTATGAAAAAAGTACTCATCTCCTAGAGATTAAATATACTTGATCAAATAGCTTCCAAAGTAATAAGTATAACCAATGCATTTGCTGGTTGTATACTGGCACTAGCAGAGCTCTTTCAACATAAAATAAGATTAGCTTCAAAGCAATGAGAGGCCTTCACACTCAGATATCAGTATCTGGAAAGACATAATTTCTGAATGCCATTCACTCGGTTTTCATCCAAAAAAATGTTATTCTCTACTTAAGAGCGAAATGCTGCAAAGTAATAATAAGTTAATGTATGATGATCATTTAGAATATGAGAGGATTCAGTCCTTACTCCTAAGAAGAATGATGATCAAAGTATAATATTGTGGCAAATAAAATATAAAATTTTGTGCATGGATTAAAGAGGTATGTGTCAGAGGCTCATATGTCAATATATAATGCCTGCCGTCAGTTTGTGACTCACTCCCACCCAGTGAACTATGATCATAGTTTCTTTTCAAATGCAGTCATTCACAACCAAACAGAAGAAATAACAAACCTATTCAGTCCCTGATTTGTGGAGATAAATATTTACAGAAGAAAGTGAAGGTAACTGTAATTCTCGTATTCAAATTCTAAAACTCTTAGTTTTCCTTTGTTAATTATGAAGCTTTCATAAGCTTCTGGATTGTTATAAAAAATGTTGTTCCCCCCATGCCCCAGGGCTGTAACAAGTCTAGGTTTTTGTTTACAAATGCAGTATCAGCATGAAGTATATGGGTTGTTTTGTAAGCTTCTCTATGTAAAATATGTGCATGAGATTTTATTTTCCTGTTTTGATCGTCCTGATATTCAAAGGCACTCTAACAGGACCAAATAGCAGGAGCCAGTACCAGTAAAAGCCAAAATATCACCCTTAAATAAAGTTTTGTCCATCTCTGAAGGTATTTTAGACACAAAAGAACATACATAACAAGTAGAAAGAGTGCCACCACTGTACTGGCAGGGAAAATGGTTTAATGAAAGAGTCAAGACGCATGTGAAAACGACTAGGACTACTGAATACTGCTCAACACACAAAATTAGGAGGATGTAGGTTCCTGTTCGTCTTTGCCTAGGCTGTATCAGCCCTGATGACAGCCAGTTTGTACTTATGGGAAGCTCTTGGCAGCGCGAGGTCATACAGACTCACTTACATGAGTGCAGTCACTTCAGTGACATGAGCTACAGCCAAAATTTCAACTATGGTAGGCAGCTAACCGATCTATTTTTGTAAGCAAAAAAAAAGGTAACTTAGCTATTTGCAAGGATGGAATCAAGGGCAATACTATTTTTGCCACTTAATGATAGACAGGCTCAAGGAGGGTAGAATCCAGGATGGCTTTCTCATTTCTAACAGCTTTGCTGCACAACAGAGAACCTCATCCTTTGGTTGTTCATCTAAGGGAGTATGAGGTGGGGGGAAGGAAGAAAAAAAGTTAGTGCTAGTCCTGCAGAATGTATTCAGATTATGAAGCAAAATGGAAAATGAGCTAAACATATAGCAAAACAGATACATTAAACCCACTGATGTGCATAGACCAGTCTTTAGACTCCTTCATTTAAGATACCTGTGCAGGGGTGTCACAGGTAGAACGGTGGTCAAGTATCCTCCACCTTCTATAGAATTTAAAATCTGTGTACAGCTAATAAATCCTCCATTGTGCAGTTACTGGAAGGACGAAAGAAAGATCTAAATATTCTGCCTTAGAAAATCCAAACCCCTTTTACGTGTTGAACTATAAACCCTCTTCTTGAGGTGTCCTCTTAAGTCACTTTCTGTTAAGCATTACGCTCAGCCATCTGAGAAACAATGCTTCCTTAATTATACAATCACTATAATATCACACAGTAGTCTGCCAACAGCAGTCACATTTCATAGTATACTGGAGAATTTCAATCTCATTAGAAAAGCACAAAAGTTTATAAGTAATCTAACAAATCTGAAATAGAAGTGCATTAGCAACCTGGTCCTCCTCTTCTCCTAGGGAAGATAGTCTTCTGAGAAAAGATAGGAGTTAAAAAGTTCTTGCTTATAATCTCACTGCTGCAAAGCCTTAAACCTCTCTGTAATCTCAGCATCTGTAAAATAAGGGTGATAGTTCATCTTTATTTCACAGAAGTGCAACGAAAATACAGCCAGCAAGCTTTCAGATGGTAATGAGGACTAGAGAGGTTTTCAGATGCGTTCACATGAGATTTACAATATCAGAACATGCTGTCACTCTGACCATTTTTGCTGAAAATATGAGATCTCTTGAATAATATACTGATACATCTTTAGTGTTTTTTCTTTTTTTTATTTATATATGAAACACCATATTCACTTAGTCAGCAAAGAACCTAGGACTATATGGCACTGAGTGCTGTTAATTCCTGTTGAACTTTAACTCACAGGAGTTGCTCAGCATCTACCAAGACCGGGTCTAAAGGAATTAGAGCTAATTGCTGCAGTTTTTCCTAATTAGGATGTTTTCAATGGAGGGAGCTGGCACTGGCAGGTAGACATCATCTATTTGATAAGCATATGATCCAAGTCAGCATTTCTTCTTCCAACAGGACAAGTGAATACCACAAGTTAACAGGGCAAAGTTTAAGCTACATTGCAGCACTACAGCTTCGGGGGAAAATCTCTTCCCAATCTACTTTCAATTTATCGTCTAGGAAGCTCCCTTGTCCTCCATCTTCTACCCAAAAAACAGATTAATCAAGAAAAGTGACTAAAAAAGGAAGTATCCCCACATTATCCTCCTGGTTAGTACATTGTCAAGTTAAATTTGCCAGTCTGTCTAGACCTGCACAATTATTGTACAATTTTAAGAAGAAACTAAAATAAACCATGCCAGATAAAATAGGCAGAATGGAAGCTTCCCCAGAATGCTATTTTTTATTGTTATTATTTTTTAATCCAGTCTGTTTGGAAGACAATCATGCATTGTTTTTCCTGCCTCTGGTAGTTACAAGGACGGACTGCTATCAGGCTATTATAGCACCCATCCATGGAAGCATAAGCAGCAGTTGCCGTGCTGGGCCCGCAGGCAGCATATGGCAGGCACCAGCCACAAGAGGCCAATTCAGCCCTTAACATCTTCAGAGAAACGACTTTTTTTTTCCACCTCTTGCCTCTACTGTAGGCTCGTTCAAAAAGCTGCTCTAAACAATCGTTTTAATGCTTTGGATACAGCCACGGATCTTGCAAGAGAATCCCCCATTAGCCGTTGCGAAGAAGGACCTAGTAATTTTTCTGCGCAAATAACGTGCAGGTATCCATTTCTTTGGAAAATACTACCATGCCTGAAGGCGTAGTGTTATCTGCAGTGCAGCTTAAAAGGAGGAAACCCTCTGAAATACAGCAGTAGTAGACAACAATGAATCCCAGGGAAATTCTTCTGGAAAAATCACCTGAGATGGTTTGCTAGGCCCAAGGTTAAAGGCAACATTCCTGGAAGAAGAGCAGAGGGACCACCTAGGGAGCACTGCTGAGATCTGCCAAGATTCTGGGGAGCACAGAGAACAAGCACTGACAGGACAGGTAGTCACCCAGCCAAAGGTGAGAACTGAACTAGCTCAGATGAGAAAGGTTCTTATAAGAAAAATTTAAGGCTTATGTAACACAGAAACTCACAGTTCACTGCTCCCAGTGCTATGCACTTTACTGTAGATGAATACAGAAGTGGCTGTTCCTGAGGCAGCATGAACTTGTAACAGTTCTCCTTCCCAAACAGAAAAGTATAATTGTGAAGCATTTTAAGCATGCTTGAATGAACTCTTTCGATTAAAGGAGAAACGAGAATGGACCCCACAAACCCAGACCTGAGGTGACTGAAGACCGGGTTCTTGCAAATAGCAAGAGCTATGGGCCAATCCTATTCTTATGAGAGGTTTACATGAAACAACAGAGAAGCACCAGAGAGCAGCAAGGGCAGGTGGCTGCATGGTAAAATGGGATTGGGAGGTGAAGGTCATAGCCAAGAAAAAGGAAGACCTCTCCATGCAGTCAGACTGGCATAAAGAGAACTGAGTGTCACTGAGATTCAGATCTTCATCTCTTTCTCAGCATGCAGAGGAGAATATATACAGAAGACGACATTTTCAGAAATGCTCACAGGACTCTCTATCACCCTTTTTCTGCTCTTGGATTTTGTGTTAACATAAACAGCAGAGACAGAGGCAACCTAATTAGTTTTCAAATCCAACTTGTAGCTCCCTCAAAATAATATACCGGAGTCATTTTGCAACAAGTATGGCTCTGTCTTTCAATGGATGGCACTTGAAATATTTTTATTTTATTTATTTTTATTTTTTAATGGTTGGAGTGGTGTTGAATTGGTATAGAAGTGGTAGGGAGAAGCAATTATCTGTCTATGTAATTCTGATCCCACTGGTTTCAGCAGGACTGAGAATTCTCGGCTTTGCAATCCTTCATTTTTAAGTCTGTCTTCCGCTTCGTGGTGTTTCCTTTTCCTGCTAGGGAAAAGACATCAAATGCCACTGAGGTGTTCCACTCAATTGCCAGTTACACATTTTCTGTACTGAATCTGCTTTTGATATTTTGTAGAATTTTATATATAATTAATTGGAAAGGTGTCAAATTAAAACATCATCAAAAAGTGAAAACTTGTATTTTAAATGAAGTAGGGGGAGAGAATGGGGAATTGATCATTCCCTTATTATTGATCTATATAACCTAAGAAAGAAAAGGGTAGGCCGAAGGAAAGGAAGGCAGAGTCATACCAAAGATCTCTCTGCTCTTGATTTTTAGCATACTCTTTTTCTTTCTTTTGGTGCAGAATTCTTTAGTGACACTTTTTCCATGTATCATAAAAGTTAGTTTCGCTTTTTCAGATGGTTTTGTTGTTTATGATTATTACAATTACACTTCAACACAGGCACTTTGTACTCTGTCAGTCTTACTCCTGTGAAAGAGCAAGTACTCAAAATGTAATTAAAAAGTAAAGCAGTGAGAAAAATCCTGCATCTTTCCTGTCTTTCAGAATGGAAACCTACTTACATACGTGCATGTGTGCACACACAGTGCTGTGCGCGCACACACATAGATAGGAATGGCTGTCTCACCAGCTTTCTTAGGACTGGATGGTCTTGGTCCAGGATCTGAGAGGTTCTTTTCCATTACGTGGTGCACCAGAAACAGTCTCCTACTGCCTGCCAAACTCCTCCAAGTGAAAAATTACTTTTACATATGCTACTGTTTCTGTCAAGTCTGCAGTCAGTTCCTTCTCCTGTGGTCCCATCAATGCAGGCTCTTAGAAAATATTTTCTATTTTATTTTAGCACAAGCCTTCTGAGACCACAACACGTGTTCAATTTCTATGCGTGGGTATACTTTGATTATATCAACATAAAAGCAGCAAGGAGACAGTTTTCTTTCACACCTGCATTTCTAAGGCAGGGGAGAAAATGGAAAGAGGTCACCCCAGTAGCAGATGTACATCCATCTGAGCACAGTTATTGTGTGGGCTGATTAGGAGCCTTGGTGGTGCATATTGTAATGAGGTATTGTAAAGATAAGAAGATGTTTTAAGGGAATATAGAGTAAAGATGTAAAGATTTAGGTCTTTCTATGCCTCTTGTCTGCCCACAGAAGCCTGTGGGTGACTCCTGCTGGGTGCAGCAGGTGCCTTGCCGGCAGGAAGGTCACACATACACGGGCCTTTGTTCTTAAGGGCCCCCAGCTCTCCAGCGAGTAATGCTAAGGGTCATCACACTGATCACAGGAGAAGTAATGCTTGGTAAAAGAAGTAGGACCCTGAGGTCCCATATTTCACTTTAGAAATGCTATGTGTTTTTCTTTAGTCATGATGACTTTGTGGATGAGCAGAACATATTGTGAGAGAGGATAAAATATCTAACAAATTCTGTGCCTTTTGGGAAAGAGATGAGATGGTATGCATATGAATTAAGGAATGAAGAAAGCTCTTCTTCCTATTTTATAAAGAACAACGAGAAGTAATTAACCCCTTTGGAGACAGAGCCAAAGTACCACAGGATTTATCTGGTATTTCAAAGGTGTGCTACTGATTTGCTTGAAAGCCAAGCAATCATTGATAGCTGGGCTGAACAAGCTGCTTGCGGTAGGACCCTAGCTCCGATGAAATTGGTAGGCAGGCAGTTTCCTTTGTAAAGGAAAACCATATCATGGATTAACTATTGTTTTCCTTTCACATAGCATTTTTAAATAATCTATATACACTTAAATGGGGCTCACTAAAAAAAAAAAAAAAAAAAAAAAACTTACAATTATGACTCCAAGGAAGACTGATATTAACTTCAGTGACATTTGGATCAAATCATGACTGTGGATCTAAAAATAGAGGCTGAAACCCTGAACTTTTCCTGCAGTAGGATTCCCTCCTTGCAAATGTTGTGGAAATCAGCTAGGATTCAGTGTAGTCATCTATATATCAATAAATGCAAAGAATCCACATGGCCAGGCACAACTGACAGCAAGAAGCGCCAAGTTCTATTTGAAGGGGTTACAGATAGATGCCACCTTTAGCTTCTAATCCATAAACTTTTGGCAACAGGATTAAACAATGAAGATTTTCACTGATCTATACTTCTCTTTGATGTACAATAGAGAACCAATTCTTCCTCGGAGCACCTCTATAGTTATACACTGACTTCCTCTCAAATTCTCAGTAACACCACCAAGTCTTTCTTGCTGCTGCAAATTGCTACTTATAGTTTGTGTTGTCAAATGTTCTCGCACTTACATTATTACTTGTGTTCCCGCACACAAACTATTATGCCAAATAAACGTGCTTTGTTGGTTCCTTTCCATCTCTCTGCTCTCTGGAATGGACCTCTCTCTGGAGGTCTCTGGAATGGACAGCTGTCCTCTTTTAAGTATTAACCACTGGGGTACGACAGAAGGAAGGAGCACAAGGTTGGAGAAGCATATGAGGATTAAATAAGGCTTTTAATTAACAACAACAAAAAAAATCCTTTTGCAAGCGGATCAAGCTGTTCAAGTTGTTCCCTCCATGTGCTCTTGTCCTGCAGTTATTGGCTGGCCTACATCACAGGTCATAGGTGTTATGGGGGAGTTTATATTTTAGCATAGACAAGCCAACAAGCACTAGATCGTAAAAGGAAAGATGGTGAGTTCGGTGTGTCTTTTCTCTTTGGTCAACATCTCTGCCAAACTTTTTTTCCTAGAAATGTTATGGATTCAACCTTTCAGTACAAGGCTGCTAGTTTGATACTTTCCAGTCCTGTTCCTCACATTGACTGTGTAAGATTTCGATATATAGCCCCTCAATATTAGCAATTTGTATTGCATTATGCAAGTGGGATATTTAAATGAGACAACTTCAAAAAGCTTAAAAAGCTTGAAAGGGATTCTTTAAATGTATGTTACAGCCAAGAGAAGACCATTTCCACGGGATAAGAGGTTAAACCTGTTTTCTATGAATCATCTAGATAGAAGCCCTCCTGGGATGAAAGTAAGTTTGAGGAGGTGCTAAGCTGAATAACAGGTCAGCTGTAGTTTTTCTTTGGATGTATGTGGGATATATTTGTTAACTTTCGAAGTAACTCTAGAGATTCTTCTCAAGTCCACAGTAACATTACAGAAGACAACAAATTAAATTAAAACCAGTATTCCGAAAGCCTTTCCTCTAAAATTCTTTCAACTCAATGAGTTTCCACTGACCACAATATAAAGCCCTTAATAGGATACCAATTTTTGTTGTTTTAGGCTTTGAAACTCTAAAAGCAGTATATTTAGGAGTATATATGTATCTAACTGTGAGGCACATATATATACAAAAGATTTACATTTATTTATTTTTTTTTTTTTAGTGCTAGATTTAAATACCTAAAGAGATTTAAGTGGAGATGAAAATAAGAAAAATAAAATGAGGACACTCATTTCATCCTATTCAATGTTTCTTCAACTAGTTCTATTTTTATGCAATAATTGAGACATTATTTTAATTTAAAGTTTGTGTTAAATACCATTCAACTGAATAAACGGATTTATTTTTAAAGATGCATTTGTTCATAGGTCTAGCTGATCAGCTTAAGCTATAGATTAAGGCACTTGTTTATACTAATGCGTAGGTGTCTTTACACTTATAAAGATATGATCTAAAATAGTTTGAATTTGATTTCAAAAAGGACAATTTAATCAAATTATAAAGCATATGAACAAAAGACTATGTTAGGAAACAGTTACTAAAAGCCATCTCTTTTTGATTTGGGGAAAGCAGCTTGTGAAGTTTCAACACATCTGTGCAATAAATAAAAGTTATGACATCTCACCCAATTCTTTAAGGTTTTGTAATTCATGTATTTATAGATTTAAAGCCGGAGAGACCATTAACTCATCCAGTCATTCCTGCATAATAAAGGCCATGGAATTTCATGTAGTTACTATTGCAGTGAGTCCAATAGCACATGTTGGGCTTAAACTTATCTATGGAAAGGTTTCCTACCTTGCGTGGACAATGTTAGAAAATAGAGAGTATGTCCCTCTCTGCATTAGTTCCTTTAGTGCTTAATCTCCTGCAGTGCTTAATATGTTTATCATATTTCTCATCCGAATTTGCCTGCCTTCATTTGGCAGTCCTCTGTTTCCATTTTCTGGAAGGTTTGCACATCCCAAGAAAACATAAAACTTCAGAAAGACAAGGTAAACACGGCCTCTGCAGAATCACCAGTAAATCACAATTTCAGCTGAAAACAAGCAAGGCTTTAAGGAATAAAAAGGGATTTGTTGACGTAGCTATAAAATGAAATTTTATAACTGACCCTTCATCCAAAATTATGGCCAATTCCATAAACATTGGCTTTTTGCAAATGTAGGACTCAGTGTACTGTCAAAGAGATATGATTTGCTTATTATTACTAATACTATTTACTGCATGGCAGGGCACTGGCATCAAAAGGAGACCCCTATTTTGCAAGACACTGATTGTAAAACAATTATTTAAAAGAAAATTTAAGATTAAAACTGAATAATACTAAGAAATTGAAATAAAAGTCAGTGGAAGTTACTGTTAAACAGACGAAAAAACAACAGAATAAAAAGTAAAAATTACAGTTTTATTCATTTAATCTTTTTCCTATTGACAGATCTATCTCTGTATCCATTTATCACAGGCTGAGGATCTTCTCAGGAATCTTAGGACTGCCAGGAGTGTCACACACAAATAGACCTGTGGCTCCCTTGAAATTAGGATCCGTCAGTGAATCACTTATTCTCTTCGTACCTAAATCGTTATCAGGAAAGGACCCCTGTAAATAAGTAGCCAGGCAACATGCTTACTCTAAGCAAGCCGTGGAGCAGGGGTGGTGAGACAGGACAGGGATCATCTGATGCAGCCGATCGTGACCCCCCTAGGGAGCACTGTGGTCTTACAGCGAACAGTGCTCGCATTGTGCTCCTATCTTTACTTTTTTTGTTGTACCATCCCTCAGGATTATAGCAGATGCATCAGGCCCAAGACATGAGCATATAATACTTAAAAAGTCAGGATACAGCAGGAAATGTTTGGGATGCTTCTGTCCTTGCTCTTCTTATTTCAATCATTTACTCCACATTGTTTCTGAAGTGTAAGTTTTAATAGTAACAATAAAACAGAGGGTGCATCTGTTGCATACATTTTGCTTTCTCCATACAGTACAGGCTGTGATCCTGCTCATGTCCCTTGCATACACAGCTCAGACTGCAGACTAATCTTTCTGCACCTCAGTTTCTTATCTATAAAATTGGGATAATATTTCTTCCCCCTACCTTCACTAGTTAATTGGCAGTGCCTGCAGAGTGCAGGCCAAATGTGGCCTGAATTTCACTTAGATTCCTCTGTGTCTACTATATCTGGAGTAAGACGTTATCTGAAGCATATCCCCAGCATAAAAAAGAAATACTGATGATTGTTTGGGGAAAAGGTTGCTTATTTATAGTAAAGGCAGGTAACAAAAAGAGAGAGAGAATCATTTTCTAATCTCAGAAAATTGGCTCACACTAAAGCACAGCTCGCATCTGGGGGGAATCCTCCTTTCTATCCTCAGTGTTGAAAGCACTTTGTTTATTAAATAATCTGATACTAAACTGCTGTAAGAGTTGCTATAAACCACTAGAGGTTGCTATTACCATTTCAGAAAGAAGAGAAAAAGAAAAAAGAGAAGAGAAGAGAGGAGAGAAAAGAGAAGAGAAGAGAGGAGAGGAGGGGAAGGGAGAGAAAAGTCTAAGTTCCATTACAGGATAAGTAGATCTCCCTTCTTCCACAGATGTTCATATTTCCCTTCCAGTTTCTTGGCCCAGTCTCCCAGTCTTAGATCCAGTCCAGTTTAGAAAGAAGAAAAGCACTGGGAACAGACCAGTATGCTGGGTCCTTTAACTTTTAACAAGCATGAAGGGGAAAGTTTCCTTTTTAGACTGAGATACTGTGTGGAATGAAATTACCTTGTTTCTTTTTCCTCCTCACGCAGACCATGGTCATTATGTTTGGGTGCACGGAGAAGCACAACAGTCATGGTCCCCAGGAGGCTCACCAGCCAGAGGAAAGGTATCATAACCTGCCTCAGACCAAGCGGCTGGAAGTCCAAGCTGTGCTTCCCAAGGCACAAATTTGAGAGAGGTGGTGGGGCCAGGTTCCTTGGCTGATTTACATGCAAGACCCTAGCACAGCTCAGAGGAGCCCCTGGACTCTGCTAGACCTGGAAACAGCTATGTCCAAACTCTTTGGAGCATATAGTCTTCCCAGAGCAGGACACCTCCACAGTGCCATAGTCTGAAGGTGTTGTGACAGGTAACCTCTGCCACACAGAGATAACCATGTACACAGATCATCCACTTTGCCCTCTCCTGTGCCTGCCCTGGGGTGTTGAGGGGGATTTTTCAGTGTTTTTTTTTTTTTTTAGGCTGAGTGAGAAACCAGAACTTACCTGTCTGTTGTGGCTTCAGTGCCCTAACACAATTTTTTACAAACTTATTCACAACTGAGCCTGGACTACTTGCTCATGGTCAAACTCCTGTTCCTTGCCTGCACTCTGCATGGATAAACAGGAATTAAACATCTTTGCAACTACTTTAGGTTCTGTTACTCAGTAAAGATTAAGAGGGTTGTCAGGCTGACGGCTGACTTTAGTTGATGGGTATGGCAGTATCTGTGCTCTTTGTTGCTCTCTGTTTCTTCAAAGGTGGGGGATGCAAAATGTCCTTAAGCACCTGTGGGATTTAGAAACACAAGTTTCAATCTTCCTATCACCAGATTCTGTCAGCCACTATTATCTGAAAACCTTTTACTTGTACTGAGTCATTAGCACTAAGGGCCAGAGTCAGCAACCTCCTCATTAACAGAAACTAAGTTGAATCTACTCACAGAAGCCTAAAAAAACCCCTTGCTTGCAAGTATAAATCAAACAGAATATAAAAATGCACTTTTTTCATGAAGGAGAAAGGGAGAAGAACCAGTGTAACACGTTATGAGAAATTATTCCTTTGCAAAAGTGGGATGTTAACTATTTCAAGTCTTCCTGACTTCTTACTGTCGAAACTCTGGAACATCCCAATGCTTCTTTTAACATCTCCTTATGGTTTCTAAGGATCAAATCCTGAAGCATTATCACAAAGATGCTTGATGATAAAACCTCACTTAAATTACATGTGATCAATTGCTGCCAACTTACAAAAAAAATCTGTAATTGCTGCACCTTGTTGTTCTTGACTGATCTTCACCAGGTCTCTTTCCAGCATGTTTTTCCTGCCAAAAATACATCGTACTTCATTAAAGAAGAGTGATAACCCACCCCAGCCTGAACAGCCAGAGTATGCTTGCTCAGACTTTCGGATGTTACTCTAACTATATTTTTTGCCTCATTACCACAAGACCATTGCTTAAAATGGAAATATCACCATATTACATGCCAGGCATGCCCACTGATCCTTCCTTTGTTCTGTTCCTCTACACTAGACTGATCTTGACCTTCTGGATTTCAAGGTCAGAAAGGAATAAAGGAAAATGAGGAACTTGGTCTTCTTTTTCAGGCCTCACCAGTTTTACATACCACATAAAAATAGCACCTTTCCACATAAAAATCTGATGTTAAGGCTTTAAAAAAAAAAGAACCTCCCCCCACCCCCCAAAAGGCAAACAAACTCTAAAAAAATTACAGACAGGAGCAAAGCACACTATAGGTATGCAGTTGAGAGAAGAGTAAATAAGTAGAAAGGGCTATAGACAGGCCTGAACTGCATTTACTTTACACATGTTGTTTTACTATATTTGTGAGGCAACTCTGTTAAAAATAAAAAGAGGAGGCACTCCACAAAGTGGAAAAAGTGGTAATTGCTTACAGTGGTAACGGCACATGAAAGTTAGGCTTACGTAACCATGCTATAAGCCTGTTCCCATCATACGTAAGGGAATAGCTTCCAGCCTTGGGTTGCAAAAGGTAGAACTGAAAAGGAGAAAGACTTAACTTACAGGTCTCCTATAAATGAAAGGAGAAGACTTTAAAAGAGTTACCTGTATACTAAGAAATGAAAGATTATGCTTAAGAGTGATCCATATGTAAAAATGCAATATATTCCTAAATATTATAAGTAATCCAAGTGGGGAGCTGATCAACCCCTGGGAAAGCTGCAGTAGGCAGGTGAGCAGCAGAAGAGAATTAAAAATCTGGAGAGGCAGCAGAGTGGAAGAGGCTGACAGGATCAGCCTTGATTTAGGCTTTGCTGCTCTGCAAGGCTGGTGACATTACCGCAGGGCTTGATTACTCTCAACTGCAAGCAAGTTCCTACTCCAGGAGGGAACCACTTGATTTCTTTGCGTTGCTTTGTTCAGTTTTTCATTAATTTATTTTATTTTCTTTTGCAAAAGAAAATTACCTGCTTGAACATCTGAAAATTTGATATAATTTTTCTCAGGTTTCTGCTGAAGGCTTGAAGCATGGCTTTATTAGTGACCCCTATTAAATTAGAACAGAGTTCTTAGTGTTCCTGCTTAAATCCTGGCAAAAGAGTTATGCATATAGGGAGAGAAGGCAGACATCCTTGGTGTGAAAAGATTACTGAGATTTTGGCTCAATTTCTTAGAGGAAAAAAAACCTTTAGCCATTAAAAAGTGAAAATATCTGCACCCTTCAATCTCTTCAATTTATCTCTATCTTAGGCAACCTTATAGACAAATAAGGTTTCCTTTTTTTTTTTTTTTTTTTTTTTTTTTTTAATCCTGGCACATAAAACAATATTTTAATGTTCTGGTCATAGATTATATAACAACGCTTTCCAACAGCATTATATCAGGATTAGAGTGAAAGTCATGGATATTAACACGGAAGGAAGTTCTCAAAAACAGTTATCACAGAATCACAGAATCGTTTAGGTTGGAAGGGACCTCTGGAGATCATCTAGTCCAATCCTCCTGCTCCAGCAGGGTCCTCTACAGCATATTTTCCAGGATCACATCCAGGCGGGTTTTGAATATCTCCAGCGAAGGAGACTCCACTTCCTCTCGGGGCAACCTGCTCCAGTGTTCTGTCACCCTCACAGTCAAGATGTTTTTCCTCATGTTCGGATGGAACCTCCTGTGGTTCAGTTTATGCCTGTTGCCTCTTGTCCTGTCGCTGGGCACCACAGAGAAGAGACTGGCCTCATCCTCTCAACACCCCCCTTCACATACTTGTACACATTGATGAGATCCCCTCTCAGTCTTCTCTTCTCCAGGCTGAACAGGCCCAGCTCTCGCAGCCTTTCTTCAGAGGAGAGCTGCTCCAGCCCTCTAATCATCTTGGTAGCCCTCCGCTGGACTCTCTCCAGTAGTGCCATGTCTCTCTTGTCCTGGGAAGCCCAGAATTGGACACAGTCCTCCAGGTGAGGCCTCCCCAGGGCTGAGGAGAGGGGCAGGATCACCTCTCTCCACCTGCTGGCAACACTCTCCCGTAATGCAACCCAGGATTGCATTGACCTTCTTGGCCACAAGGGCACACTGCTGGCTCCTGCTTAACTTGTTGTCCACCAGAACTTCCAGGTCCTCCTCGGCAGAGCTACTTTCCAGCAGGTCAGCCCCCAGCCTGTCCTGGTGCCTGGGGTTATTCCTCTCCACGTGCAAGACCCTGCACTTGCCTTTGTTGAATTTCAGCAGCTTCCTGTCCACCCAGCTCTCCAGCCTGTCCAGGTCCCTCTGAATGGCAGCACAGCCTTCTGGTGTGTCAGCCATTTCTCTGAGTATCATCAGCAAACTTGGTGAGGGTGCACTCTGTGCTTTCCTCAAGGCCACTGATGAATTTATTGAACAAGACTGGACCCAGGACTGACCCTTGGGGGACACCACTAGCCACAGGCCTCCAACTAGACTCCGCACCATTCACCACAACCCTCTGAGCTCGGCCATCCAGCCAGTTCTCAAGCCACCTCACCGTCCACTCATCTAGCCCACACTTCCTGAGCTTACCTAGGAGGATGTGGTGGGAGACAGTGTCCAAAGCCTTGCTGAAGTCCAGGGAGACAACATCCACTGCTCTCCCCTCATCTACCCAGCCAGTCATTCCGTCATAGAAGGCTATCCGATTGGTCAAGCATGATTTCCCTTTGGTGAATCCATGCTGAATACTCCAGATCACCTTCTTGTCCTCCAGATGCTTAGTGATGATCTCCAGGATGAGCTGTTCCATCACCTTTCCAGGGACGGAGGTGAGGCTGACAGGCCTGTAGTTTCCTGGCTCCTCCTCCTTACCCTTTTTGAAGACTGGGGTGACACTGGCTTTCTTCCAGTCCTCAGGCACCTCTCCTGATCTCCAGGACCTTTCCAAGATGATGGAGAGTGGCCTAGCAATAACACCCGCCAGCTCCCTCAGCACTCGTGGGTGCATCCCATCGGGGCCCACGGGTTTATGGATGTCAAGTTTGGACAAATGATCTCTAACCTGATCCTCCTCAACCAAAGGAGAGTCTTCCTCTCTCCAGACTTCCTCTCTTGTCCCTGGGGTCTGGAATTCCTGAGGAACGGCCTTTAGCAGTAAAGACTGAAGCAAACAAGGCATTCAGCAACTCTGCCTTCTCTATATCCTTTGTCACCAGGGCACCCGCCCCATTCAGCAGCGGGCCCACGTTTTCCCTAGTCTTCCTTTTGCTAGTGATGTATTTGAAGAAGCCCTTCTTGTTGTCCTGGACATCCCTTACCAGATTTAATTCCAAATGGGCCTTAGCCTTCCTCGTCCCATCCCTGCACACTCTGACAGTGTCCCTGTATTCCTCCCAAGTGGTCTGTCCCCTTTCCCACATTCTGCATTCTTGCTCATCCAGGCAGGTCTCCTGCCCGCTTTGCTCAACTTCTTCCTCAGAGGGATGCACTGATCTTGAGCCTGGAGGAGGTGATGCTTGAAGATTAACCAGCTCTCTTGGACCCCTCTTCCTTCTAGGGCCCTACCCCGTGAGATTCCCCTAAGGAGGTCCCTGAAGAGGCCAAAGTCAGCTCTCCTGAAGTCCAGCGTTGCAATCCTACTCGTTGCCCTGCTCCCTCCTCGCAGGATCCTGAACTCCACCATCTCATGGTCACTGCAGCCAAGGCCGCCCCCAACCTTCACCTCTCCAACTAGACCTTCTTTGTTTGTTAGTACAAGGTCTAGCATTGCACCTCTCCTCGTTGCCGTCTCCACCACCTGGGTCAAGAAATTATCCTCAGTGCTCTGCAGGAACCTCTTTGACTGGTTGTGCCTAGCTGTGCTGTCTTGCCAGCAGATGTCAGGGTGGTTGAAGTCTCCCCTGAGAACCAGGGCCTGTGATCGTGAGGCTACTTCCAGCTGTCGGTAGAAGGCCTCATCGACGACTTCCTCCTGGTCAGGTGGCCTGTAGTAAACCCCCACAACAGTGTCACCCCTGTTAGCCTGCCCTTTAATCCTTACCCATAAGCTCTCAACTTGCTCTTCATCCACCCCGAGGCAGAGCTCCACACATTCTAGTTGCTCCCTCACATAAAGGGCAACTCCACCACCTCGCCTTCCTGGCCTGTCTTTCCTAAAAAGCACATAGCCATCCGTGACAGCATCCCAGTCATGTGAGCTATCCCACCATGTCTCTGTGACTGCAATGAGATCATGGGCCTGCGACAGCACACAGATCTCTAACTCTTCCTGTTTATTCCCCATGCTGCGTGCATTGGTATACAGGCATTTCAGAGAGCCAGTCAAGCACGCAGGCTTCCCAGGAGAGGTGCAAGAGGATCCTCCATAGCCATGTTGCATGCTGTCTCCCCTGGCTGCATGCACCCACTGGAGGCATCCTGACTTAAGCGGTATTTTACTGACTCTCCTGCCACTATACCACTCCCCTTCCCCCATCTTTCCCAGTTTAAAGCCCTCCTTAGCAGGCTGGCCAATCTGTTGGCAAAGACGCGCGTGCCCCACTTTGTAAGGTGGATCCCATCGCTCCCCATCAGCTGTTGATCTTCAAACAGGGTTCCATGGTCATAGAAACCAAAGCCCTGTTGCCAACAGCAGTGGCGCAGCCAGTTGTTCACTTGGAAAACTCGTGTACTCCTCCTCCCATCCCCCCCCCCCCCCCCGGCAGGATTGAGGAGAAAACGACCTGGGCTCCCAGACTCTTCACCACCATTCCCAGAGCTCTGAAGTCCTGCCTGATGGTTTCCAGTTTGCCTTTCGTGTCATTAGCACCCCCATGGAAGATCAGCAGAGGGTAGTAGTCTGACGCGTGGACAAGCCTTGGCAGTCTTTCCACGACATCTCTTATTTGAACCCCTGGCAGGCAGCAAACCTCTCTGGACAAGAGGTCGGTTCGGCAGATAGGTGCCTCTGTCCCCTGCAGCAGGGAGTCACCCACAACAATCACTCGCAGCTTCTTCCGGGGGTTCCTGCACGGCACAGGGTCTGCCAGGCCAGTTGCCTCCCTTGGAGCCGTGCCCAGCTCCTCCTCGGCTTGGAGGGCGCTAAACTTTTTCTTCACAGGCAACTCCTGAGGAGGAGCAAGAGCCTTTCTCCTCCTACAAGAGGTCACCAGCTTCCAGCCCTCTTCAACAGTGTTATGATGCACCTTTACACACGGTGCTGAGCCCTCTGACAACTCCGCTGCAGTGGGGGCAGAGGAGTCCCGGAGCTGAACAGTCTCCGAGAACGCCCTGTCAATCTCCCGCTCATCCTCTCGGATGCTACGCAGCCTACTAACCTCCTCCCGTAGCTCCTTTATCTGGTGACGCAACTGGTCAACCACAGCACACCTCACACAGGAGAGCTGACTGTCAGCCCAGGCCTCACGGAGAGGCCCCAGGCACTCCCTGCAGCCTGACACCTGCAGAGCTGCATCTGCTGTCTGAGGGTCTGTCTGGGTTGAGGCCTCAGACACAGCCGATGCAGCACCTCCAGCTGCCATGGGGGAACGTGCTCTGCGGCGTGTCATGACCATGCCCCGGGGAAGGACACACCACTGTGCAAAATGGAGAGGTGCCTTCTTTGCCTTCTGGCGCCCTTCTGCGTGAACTGCTGCGCAAACTGCTGTGTCTGTTCGCTGCCTCTGTTGGCTGCGCTCTGATATCAGATGTAGGTTGTCATTCAACAGCCCTAGGATCTCAGCTTCTGAAGAAATTCTCTTCTCTTAACATCTGAGCACTTAAGTGCTTTGAAAAGTCTCCTCATCCATGTTTTACAAACAGTTCCAAAGTAGGTCAGCCATTCGGCAGGGAAACTGAGTGAAATTCTCTCTCCTTACAGGAATAAAAATGAGTTGCCTGAGCCTCTGATTTTATGGAGGCAATGCGTTTTGGAGAAGAACTAACAGGATTTAATGACTAGAGAGGTTTTCTGTTTAACAGAAAAATGCTCAATATTTGCACTCTCTCTCTCTCTCTTTCTTTCTCTGTATCTTTTTTTTTTTTTTTTGTTCTTCTTCTTCCTATTTATGTCTCTTCTACTTTCCCGATACATTTTCCTGGACAATTTTTCACTTAATCACACAGTTAGTATAGTCCAGTTGCACAATGGTAACCTCTATTATTTTTGTTTTGTTTTGTTTAATATGAATCATGGAAGTCTTAATTAAATGGAACCCAATGTTCTCTGTTTCTAAACAGAGTAACTAATATGTGCTCTAATATATGTAAATATGAAACTTCCTCATACTGCTTAGTCCAGATGACTTCCTTTAGTGGTAGAAAGTTAATCCAACCTCTTCTCTTTCCGTCTTTAGCACAAGACAACTGGCAAAATGTTTTTCAATAGGTACTTCTGCAACAGAAGCTGTCCTCACAGCATGAGTTATATTTATATAACATAAGTCATAACGGTTATAAATATTTGGTTAATACTGGGAAGCATGTGCATCACAGAAAAAGAGGCGAACATGTCTAATGCTTTCCGCACGCTGGCTCAAGGAGGAAGTTCTTGTGTGCAAATCTTTTAGCGTGCCTGGATGTCAGTGAAAATTAAATGAAAAATTTCTGTTAGCAACCAATATCTACAAGGCAAGGTGGACCTCAGAAATATGGGGTGAAAGGAAATTGCATTGCAGCTTTTGTGGCCACCACGCTATTGATGAGAAGAAAAGAGTTCTTCACAGATCTCGTGAACCTGGGACGATCACAAAATCTTCCTCTTTCTTTTCGGCCATCATGAAGAAATGCTTAGAAGGAAGTGATGTGAGGCAGTCTTTAAAGTTCCATTTCCTCAGAAAACATGTGATGATGTATGCAACACTATTAATTTAAGATAAGATTATTTTAATCTTAATATCATCACATCTCTTCTGTCCAGCATAAAACTCAGAGACAGCTTTGGCTTTCTTTGCATATTCCTTGAGATCCGTACATGATTGCACAAGTCGTTATATTACTAGCAATTATTTTTATAGTGTCAATTTAAAGTATTCTAGTTTTATGAACAGTCAGCTCCAGAGAATTTAAAATCTCACTGTAATAGTATGCATAATTGCACAACATTCAAATTAAGTCTAATAAATTCCCATTTTTTGCTGAATACATTTTTGTAAAGTACCAAATATGAAGGAGATAGCATTTTACTGAGAAAAAAAGAAGAAAAAAGAAAAAAAAAATGAGGATGTCTTTTACAAATACACAATGGAGATAACTAAGTATAAGCTTCACTTTTTTTTCCTGTCTATATGTCAATGCTGCTCACAGTATATGTGAATGGAAAATTAATTCATCAGGAGAACATAGTTTGGAACAAAGAAAAGATATTTGATGAAAATAGCAATTTCTGGAAGTAAAGCCAAAAAAATGTAGAAATTAAAGCTGACAGAACCAACAGAACTTGTAAATCAGGAGCTGACAGAAATGTGCTCAGCCACTGGTTCACGCTGATGCAGTGTTGTTCTCTTATCTTGTTATCTTGGACAATTTAGTTTCCAGTGGTTTCACATGTGCTATCTTTATTTCCTGCATGAGCTCAAGATCCCTGTCCCTGGTTGTCACAAGCCAGTTTACTCCAAAGAGCAGTTCACTCCACACATCCATGAATGGGAAGCTGAGTGAAATTCAAGCAGGCCGGGGGAATACCTTTCTCAGCAGAGGATACTGGCTGCTTGGGTATGAGCAGTAAAGTTTATCAGAATTGCCATAAAATAATGCAGGTCAAGGTAGAGCAATTTATTTTAACCAGTAACTCAGCCTGTTGACCTTAAAGAGAATTTAGAGATTGAAAGGAAATTTGAAATACACAAGTGGAAATTCTACTGCTTCGTAAGTAAAGGCATGGCAAGCAACTCAGAAGAAATTCTCTCAGTGAGTGGTCTCCGGCAAATCATCTGTATCTCAGTTACTCCAATCAGTAATAAAGGAACAGTGCTACTGAATTCCTTTCATTAGCACTGAAGATTTGCAGAGAAAGATATCCCTGTGTAAAATACAGCAAACAGCTTTCATTTAACATTTTTTCATACACAGGAATGTTAGGCAGCAGCGTGGCATTCACTGTTGTGAGGAAGGACTAATTTTAAGTATCTCAAGAGTCGGATTTTGCAACTTGGCAAGCAAATGCAAGGTATAAGCTGCTTCCAGACCCCTCTCCTTCTTAATCAAACTATGATTTATTCCGAGCAGGCTTACAACACTAAATGGCATTGCATTTCTGATCTTTCTCAAGTAGAATGTATTTGATAATAGGAATTTGTGCAAAGGAGGGAAAAGGCTAAGTACTGAAAACAGCACTGATTTTGCAGATGTTAATATTTAGGATATTTTGTGAAGAAACTCCTTCAGGTTTGGTTAATCAAAGTTAGATAACAGTTTATATTTGCTTGTAACAAAGTACTTCATCTGTATGCATTTGCCTCATCCTGCGGTTTTCTAGACACTAAGTAGAGCACCATTCCAATCTTCTTCTGAGTACCGATCCTCGGATCTTAATGCTGTGCTTACAAAGTGACACGGCATTTTTGTGTCCAGTGGTGCCTCTGCAGAACAGAATCAAGTGCTAAAGTGCTTAGAATGAGTGGTTGAGGCTATTTGCTTTTCCGTATCAACTGGATGACAGAGATTCATATTGCTTCCTTTCTTGAACCCCTCTCCCAGTACAGATATCTGGATAAAACAATCAATTTAAAATAACAAAAATAAAAATAAGAGAACCCCATCACTTTGACTGAATTCCCCCTTTCTTAATGGTATGCCCTTATCCCTGGAAGCAAACTTCCATTTCAGTGTGTGCATACTAATTAATTGCATACATTGATTTTAAAAGCATGGGTCTTAAATAAAGTTTAACTTCCGCACAGCGCCAAGCCCTTTGGCCAATTCTGGCAACATTCTTACACATATGCTTCACTGTTTCACTTCAAAGCATGAGCACAGAGTGTGAACTGGCTACACAGAGATGCACAAAGGGAAATCGAATAGAAAAGCCAGAGGGAAAGTGGTAGGTCCATGATCACAGAATATTTTTGTGACAGAAGTCTAATAAGAAGCTGCAGCACCTGTGTCCAGATCACTGTTTACCAGTCTTGTTGACCACCTCAGTTACCACACTTTTTCTTACCTGATAGGCTCTAGTCTCAAGGTGAGGACATGTGAGATCACAAGTTTTGACCATTTGGTTGCAATCTTAAGTGAGAAAATGTTGTTCCTTCAGGGCCTGGCTGACAGACCGACACATGACCTTGAAACGTCAAGTTCAGTCAATTAGAACCAACAACTAAATGATATACCCTACAAGGCATTGGGATATCCTGTATATATGAGGGGTTTTGTTGTTGTTGTGGGTTTTTTTTTTCTCTGTAAATATAATGGAAAATTTAATTATAAACTATCTAACATGCTAAAAAAGTTAAGAATCATTGGATTGCTTCTGTTGAATGAAAGAGAAATAACTTTACATTTGAATAGCTATCTGCTATCCACAACATCTTTTTTTGCCTTTGTTTCCACAGGTGTGAATTGGTCATAATGCATACCTCCCCTTATTCAAGCATTTGGACTTTAGCTAGCAGGAAGCACGACATAACAGTAAGATGTTTTACTACATTAATACTCTCTTGGTTCTACTTGATGTGATTTGAGTTTCAGAGCTGTTTGCTTTATGATTTACCTATGCTCAAGAAACTATTACAAAATAAAACTCTGAGTTGTGAAACTTAAAGGTACTAAATCAAGCTTTGTGCTTTCAGATGGAGCCTATATTTATTAATTGCTGCACACAGTCCTTCAGAACTAAATGAAATTTTTGCTCAAACTTTATTCTTGATGTTAGGAATTCCCTCAAGTAATATTTAGTAAACGTATTTGAAAATAAACCCGTAGCCAAAAAAATTTATTTGTATGACTAAGGATTTCTTCTTTTAGAAATGGTTTAAGTACAAAGGTCTTAAACAAGGGATCCTAGAGTTTGACCAGTGTTTCATGACAACTGTGAATGAATTCTGTTGAAATACATCACAAGCAAAGAGAATTGATACTTTATATACTTTAAATTTCCAGTATAGCTATGGAGGGGGATACCAGTCCTCAAGGAATCTTTATGCAAAACTACCTACAAAATTCCTTCAAGAGAAAATCCGTATGTAAACAATAACTTATTTTTCTTTCTTTATTGCCTCTAGAAAAGGTTATTTCTGCTTTTAATAAAAAAGATATCTTTCTTACCTTGAGAAGGTATGCAGTAGTTCTTTTGTACTCAGACAATACTGAATTATTTTCTCCGTTATGTATCTTTTCTGCCTAATGCACTGACCTTCACAAAATATTGTTTGAAGAATATATTAAGTCAAAGCCTAGTACCTTTACCATTGCTTTAAGCTGCTACACTATGAGTCACTCAAGAAGAAAAGAGTATGGAAGAAGAAATACAAAACTAGTCTGGTATTATCATAAGCAAAGAATTATTTATGATTATTTTGAAAATAAGCCAACTGATTACCAGCTCCTGATACACCCACTCTCTCTGTCTCCACTAAAACCAAGAGTATGAGCGTGCAAAGAAAGTTATCAGCATATGTGTGCCTGACTGCTTACTTTTTATGTTAAGACGGACTGTGAAGCTTAGATGTTATCGTAAGGAGCCTGGAGCACATCAAAAGAAAGATGCAAAAGAAAAGGCACAGGCAGATTGTTGTTGGCACTGAGGTGACCTGAAGTGACAAACCGCACATGATTGCACTGCCATGAGAAAAGAAGTAATCTCTGGTGGCCATTTCCTTCTCAGCAGCTGTTCAGCTGAGTTTGCCAGCAGGCAGGGATGGGGAGGGTGAGGGCAAGTACTCCCTTTTCTTTCTTCTTCTAGCTTGCTTTTCTGTCAAGGGAAGCCATGATACCCATGGAGAAGAAGCCTCCACCACTCACCACACAGAGCGCTAGTAGCTCAAGTAACGCCTGTAAATTAGCTCAACCCAGATGACTTTATTGGCTGCTATTACATGAATATTTCAGTTAAATAAAGTCACACATTTTAATGTCCTGGTTTTCTACTGCTCTTGATCTTTCAGATCACAGGATCGAAGCTCAAAAATCTCTCCTTACTTTTTTATTTATTTTTTTTTAACTCTAGCCTTTAGAGAGAGGTAAATTATAGCTTTAGTTTTAACTAAAAATAAATAAGAATAAGTATAAATTTCCTACTCATCAAACCACAGCGAAAAGCAGAAAAGCACAACATGACGGCACCTTGAAACTTCAGAAATCAAAGCAAATACAAAGAATCCAAACTACACTTCAAAATCATGTCTCCTTTCTAGATATCTCAGTAGACAGCACGCCTGATTCATAACGAACAATTAGGGGGTTGCAATGAAGGTGACATAATCTGTTTTCTGATTAATCCAGTCCACTTTACATCAGAAAGGTTTCAGGGCAGAAGAAATATGAGGTGTTTACTAACTTCAGAAAAAATCAGCTTTTTTCAGATAAAGGTTCAAATAATTAAATGCTCAACGAAACATTATTAAATTCAGAAGGATGCTTGGCTGGAATTCATGGACGCTAACCAAAAACAGCTTACCATTATCTATTCAGACCCTTCTTAGGCAATGGCAAAAATCTTCCAATTCCCCGTATAGCTCCTGCCATACACAACAAGATTGCTGCTAGCTCACGACAGGTCTTTATCAAAGTTGAAAAGGTTTATTCTCTCTCTGGGACTCTGGAAATTAACAACGGCCAGGGAAGAGGGAGGGATTCAGCTGTCACACCGCTTTTGGTTTTTGCGTGGTCAAATCCAAGGTTAAGAAACACATCACAAGAAACTGCTGAGTTTCCCCTGGGCTGGGAATGGAATGAGAATCTCCTACTATATATAATGTGTGATACTAAAATGAACCCAGTTCCACCTGAAATGATTTCAGAGCTCAGAGCACCAGGAAAATGTTCAACCTACCACAACCAAGTTTCTCCATTCTTAAGCTCTTTTTTAGTGGGGGGGGGGGGGGGGGGGGAGGAAGGAAGGGAGAAGAGTGAGGGGATAGAGCAGGGTGGAGGATATTTTTTCAGTGTTTTCTCTTCTTTATTTCACTGTTCATAATCTTAGTGGATATAACTAGTGACATGTTAATGTCTGTATTTTGGCTTTCACTTTAAGCAAAATAGATTTTACTCCACTTTAAGTAGCTTCCTAATCTAGCCACATTGTGATTCCTACGGCCTTCCAGCTCTCTAAAAACTTTGCGTCTTGCCTCAGAGCATAAGGTAAATGGTTTTGATAAACACATTGTCCAAACATCATCTTCCTCCTCCAAAGCCGCAAATTACTGGATGGTTTTCAGTCAGATCACAAATGCACAAATTGTTCAGCAGCACTCTATTAAATACCATGGTAACCTGCTGCTTTTAATTATCTCTCTCTGTGCCATAACAGCTGTGAAACACATAGTGACAAGCCAAATGCAATTTAAATACTGTGATGTGCTCCAGATGTGGTAGTACTTTGCCAGGTGTTTATTTTTAATGTATAACTTGACTTTTTACCCCATTAACTCATCTTTTGCTCTAGAAAAATTCACAAAAAGCGTAGGTTTCCTGCTACAAATACTTTAATACACAATAGTGCCTATGTTTCTTTCAGTTTTGGTATTAGAAGGAGAGGTTTTTTTTATTTCCCCTTTAGGGCTAAATATTAATTATGAACATTATTGCTACTACTTTGAATCAAGTCCACACCACACATAACCTGATCCAAAAACAACTGAAGGGAAGATTTTATGCTGTTGTTATTGCTGATTTCTGTGGTGTACAGTTCTAGCCTTCAGTTAGCTGCATGTTAAATTATGCCAATGAGGTGGTACCTTCACATGTACTTTTCCTCATCATTCACAGACGCAAACAAAGCAGGGCTTTATCTTTTCATATTTTCCTCTCTTAAAACTACCACTACCAGGGTCTGGGTTCCTCAGCTGATTATCCAACATGCTATATATGCCGTAATGGCCACTGAAAATTGTACATATATGCACACACCTGTATGCATATATGTATTTATTTATTTTAATTAGTATTTCAAGACCCTTCTGTTAAACACAATGAAAATTGTTATATTGTGCTGAAATTGTAATGAAATGTTATATTGTACTTCGTCATACCTGAACTTGGAATTCCTACTGCATGTGGTCTGCTGATCTGGTGAAAAAAGAAATACACACATGAAAACACAGTCCCGCTTTAAAATACTCTGTCAAGAAGGGAACATATTGATTTAGAACTTAGAATAATAAACAATAAGGGGGGTTGTCATTCTGCTGCATTGTGTTGATCTTTGTCTTCCTTGCCTGAAGTAATAGGCTTCGCATGATATAGGCAGAAAATGACCTTCTCATGAACACATGGTTAAAGCAGGATACATGATCATTCATAGTAATTATTAATAAGGCCAAACAGCCGGTAAGGACATTACCAGCAAGCTACATTCTAATATGGCTAAAAGAGCCGTTATTGCAGTGCATGCACCTCTTAAACAAAGTGGTGGCTATCTTTTTCCTTTGTCCTTTTTTTTCCTCCCCCACATTCTGCCTAGAAGTGCTCCTTTGCCCTGTTGCTGTTTCATATATCTTCCAAAAAAAACCAAAGTGCTGACCTTATTGGTGGTCTGAACACTAAAATGCTGCTGTAGCCACTCTTGAATTCTCAATAGGACACAGAAGGAAGACTAAAGTGCGGCTTAGGAGGTTTGAAACAATATTTTCTACAGAACAGAACGGATCCTAAACAACTCTCGAAAGGCAGTTTCTGTGAAGCCATGTATCCCCGAAAAAATAACTTCATTTATCAACACAGGAGACCCGGATCAAGAGCTCGTTATTCCATTTAAAATGGGAACAAAGCACTAAATCCATCTTTTGCATGTGGTGATCTTCAGCTTACTGTCTTTGTGGTGTTCTATAGGAAAAGCTTCATAGTTTAAATGGCTTTTTTTTCTAGCCTGGAAAACAGAACTGCTGGGATGTCAATTTGTTAAGTTTTTGTTTCATGACTGATCACCATAATGTTGCACACAAAGTACTGAGAAATGAATAGATTTGGCTCTGTGACGTGACTGAAAGACCCAGAAGCACAGCAAATGGCAGGAGAAATTTGGTAGAAACTGAGATCAAACAAGCTCCAAAATAAGCAAGCTCTGTGTATTGCCCAAGAATCATAAGGCTGGTACTTTCTTACGTTGCGCTTAAGGGATTATTTCCAAGTGGTTTAATGCGATTTTTTCCCCCATTCCTCCATGGCATAAATAACCACCCTAGATTTTGGGAATGATTATCAAACCCCAAAGTTGGATTTTTTTCAGCTTGGGGTAACTGCTGATGGGGGATCAGGTATTTCTTCAGAGAGAGGTTATGCTTCTGAACGTCTTCAATATGAAATCCATTCCCACTTGCCAGTGAACCGACTTTCACTCAGAAATTTTTTTTAATAGTATTTCTTTGCATTTTGAACCTCATGTTGTTTTCTCTGTTTTCTTGTATTAAGTTAGAAGTCTAAGTTTAGGCAATATAATACTCAGTGCTAAAACCAGAGGGATCATGTAGTCCAGTTTTCATACTTTAACCTCTCTTGACCGTGCCATACAATAAACATCAAGTACTTCCCACTGATTTTTACACAGCAATAGATGCTGAATCTTTTTGAAAACACAGGCGTCAGGGCTTTAAGTCCAAATTCCTTTTTATTGTTATATGTAGAATCGTGGCATCTACAGGTACTGACACTACAGGGCTCTAAGGGATGGTTCTTAGTATGGGACTGAATATCTGCAAAGGATTTTCATTGATTTAATAGGCATTTAACATTTAATATTCCTGATTGATATCAGATCTGGAATATTCCTAGTGGGGGGTCGTGGGGTGAGGGAGCTGAGAAAGGAATTTGGAGGATGAGTGATATTCCTCCATCTCCCTGTCCTTGGCCAGCACTATCTTCACTTTCACAGATTTTCATAAATGAAAAAGCTAATACAAGACTCTTTTAAGTTAAAAGTGGTTAGATAATATCTCTGGCAGCGCCAAAGGTACCAAAGAAGGAGTGTTTCCTAACAGAGGTGAATCAAGCAAACAAGTAAGAAAACTTCATATGAAAGGAAAGTCCTCTTTACTGAAGCCAGTCGAATGAGCAAAGGAGTTTTGTTTGTGCACTATTAGATGTGCAGTCCATGATGGAAGGGGAAGAAAACACACTTTTCTCCTATTGAGACACACTCCTTTGCTTTTGTACCTGGAAAACCCAGTTTACATGCCTGTGGTTGCATTAGCTTCCGAGAGGTTATATGGGACACAGGTGAGCACAGGATATTTAGACAGGAAAGGATTATTACTTTGAAACTTTGCATTAACTCCAGATAAAGAAGAAATCTAACTGTTTTCAACACCCTCCAGATTATTGATTTCATTTGAAATATATTTATTTTGGAACTAAAAATGAAAAATAACAAAACAGAAACCTTTCCGCTTTGTGACATTTCACTACTAGCACACTGAAAAAGAGAAAATTTAGAAGCCACTACTATATATGCAGAAATCAGAATAAAATTCATAGATTAATTTTGGACTATAAAACAACAGAATACATGCAAATCTTGCCAGAGGTGCAAGTGTTGTGATCATCTATGCTTTGAATATTTTTAAATGACATTGTACTTTCTCTTAAGAAATTTTTACCGTCTTTTTTTAACAAAAGGAATCCACTCAAATGGGGGAAAAACGAACTCTTCTAAGGAGTGGTGTTTGAAAAGCCAACTCTGAAAACAAAGCCAAAGAAAAGAGGAAGCTCTTTTGTCTTAGTGCTTTGCACAGAGAACACGACTACATTCCCATGAAATCAAAGGATGCATGGACCCCAAGAGGAGTTGTCAGGTTACTGAAAGCCCAAAACAACTCCTCTGACTACAAAGCTATGTAGCTGCCTTGATTACACACATATCAAGAAAGCCGTTTGAATATATCAGAAGTCAGGTCTTTACCTCTGCCAAGATCCAACTGCAAAGACTATAAAACAGTGATTACAATAGGACCTTCCATATATTTGTATATTTGTATGCCTATCCCAAATCCTAAAAATCTACCAAAATTAATGCAAAGTTCATGCAGTTCTTCACATATCCCCATGCTTCTACAGTGTTTCTGTGATTGACACAGGAGGAAAAGGTTTCTTTTTTGAAAGGGAATGCTATTAGGGTGATTCTGGTGCTTGGGAAAAGTGAATATTATCTCTGAGCAGTTGGTACTTGCTTATTTACTTGAACTGTCTGACGGTCTTTCACTGCTGCTCATCACTGTGCAAGCAAAGGGATTTCAGAAATACTTGCCATCGTGTAGCAGAGCACTGTGACACAAATAGTGTGACAGGGCTTATTAGCTGGGGGTAAATCAGCTATCTTGCTTCTGGATCTGAATTGGATCATCTGCAACCCATATCCATGTTCCTTCACTCTAGTGCCCAGGACTTTGGTTCCAAAGTGATGATGAGCAAGGAAAAGTATCTCTGAGCCCACAGGGAAACATAGCCCAGGTCAGTTAGTAGTGCAACCCAGTTCATATGAAACACTCCTAAAGAAGACTGCTCAAGAAGCCCACTGACCTTTTTCTGTGATGTACTTGACCTTGGTCCTTCCTTCTGTAGGCCTAGACATACAAGTGTGTGATTAAGCATCAGAAGGAATAGCAGATTCAGCAACATCTCAACACATGCCCTCCTCTCATGGACTGCTGCTGCAACTCAGAAAATTACTAAAAATCTAATTACAGCACATTTAGTTGGATTTAGTTGTGTAAAAATATTACAGACATAAACTTCATTCTAGAATGGCATACTAAGAGGACTAAGACATACTAAGAGCTAATGTAAATTGCATTTGGTTCGTAGCAATGTTCTTCGTAAGCTTCCAATTTCAAGAAACAGTTAAATGTTTATTTAATCATTTAACCATTAATTTAGTCATTTTAGAATTAAAAATGTCACAGGAAAAAGTACAAAATCCTTACTTTTTTGATGTATTTTATAGTTTATATGCACCCTTATTGTAAGAGAGAATAATAGATGTGTATGGAAAGTATTTGTGGAATAACACAAATTGTCTCGTATGATGGAAATAAGAGGAAGTTTAAGGATTTACAACATGTTCTCACACAAAAGAAGGTGGCTAGTTTCATCTCAATTCTGATTTAATAGTTGTTTTTATCCACACATTTGTCATAACTGACTGCTAGCACAGGCACAGGAGTATGTATACAGTACAGCTTCCCAACCTCACAAGCTCTGACTGTCCATATTCCTAATTTGGCTTCTCTGTAAAAACAGAGCTAATGATGAGCAAGGAGCTAATGTTAGAGTCTATACGTCCAATCAAATACTGGTACCCAGCACGTGCTTGTGATGACGTACCCCGTGGTTCTTAGCACTGCCATTGCTTGAACTACTTTGTCAGGTTTTTCCAAAGACGTTGTGGGAGGACTTAATTTGTATTGTCCGGATATTTAGAGGAACAGGGTGAAGGTGCTTGTGGAAAAGCACCACTTGGCCCATGATCAAAACAGTCATGCTAGCAGCATATGAGTAAAGGCCAGCCAAGGGTTGGCACAAGTCCCCTCTCTGGCCAGAGCTTGTGCCATATGGCTGGAAGGTAACACTTGGTTAACTCAAGATATTGCAAGTCCTTGTGGACAATGAGGTTGTACTTGATGTCTTCATATAAGCATGTCCTCTTTTCTAGACGTGGTCCCCAGAGGAAGTGCGTCAGCACTCTCTGATACAAGGAAGTTAAGCTGTTTCACACACCATTTTACAACAGAATATTTCCAGTGCAAAAGATCATGCAATTAGATCCCAGATGACTGAAGTCCTCATGACCCAGACACAGTGGCTGAAGAATACTTTTAAAGGGACAATGCTTCAGCATTGCTTTTTTTGCTGTTATTGTTTTCAAATTCTTCTTCCACATAGTTGAAAGACAGAAACTTTTCTGAAAAATAGTGAAAGCAGAGGTTTCCGTTTCACCCAGTGACTCAAGGAAGTGAAGCTTTCTTGCCATATATAGAGAAGCTCAGCTCAAAGTCCTAACCTGACAATTCAGTCTAGTGCCAAGCAAAGGGAAGAGACTGCAATTTGTGATAATTATCCCAAGGATTATGTCATTATTCTTTGATTTTTACACTGAAACAGTGCTTGAGCATTTCTAGTGGCTCCATATGGAAAACACTTTGATGTTAGATTGCCCTTTTCTGGAGACATCAGTTAAGTGAAGGTTAATACTGTACTTTGCTGTATTTGAAAAATATGCTCATATATATTTTGTGCAGAGAAAGTAGTTTTGTAGAAGAGAGTATCTCTAAGCAGATTACATTTAAAACACATCTTAAATTAAAGTCTTGTAAAAATGCAAAAGCAACTGAATTCAATAACCTTTTACACGCAGAAAGAAAGAGTGAGTGGAAGGGAAATTGTCCAGTTGTTCTAATTTATTGCTTTGTAGTCATTACTTAGTCATGTAATTTACTTTTTAGTGCAGTACATTGTTTGTGAGCAAACATAAAATATTCAAATTTAGTGTCTGTCAATACTATTAGCTGCACTTCTGCAGCCAAAGGCCTTCTTTCTTCCTGTTCTAAACCTCACCCAAGGAGAGAAACTACGCAAGCATAGTATTATAAAAAAATGCCTAATTAAATTTCTCTTTTGGGTAGGGCTTCCCCCATTTCAGTAACTGAATTATTTTACGAGCTACCTATGTATAGTTTTAATGCCAATAAAGCTACAAGCCCTTTCTTACAATGTTACTAAGTAGAGCTTATTGAAGAGATTATATATTTTAAAGGATTTACTAGAGGTTTTAGGAATGAAGGGGAAAACTACAAACACTATCCTGTAACAGCTATGATTTAATAATAACAAATGAAGATTTTCGCTATTTTTAGCACTTATCACTTGTAATAGGCTTTGGTATATTCTGACAGTTTTTTCCAAAATCTTCTCAATCCAGCAGGTTCTTTAAGGGATGAATCTACCAAAACCAAGGACAATTTTATTTGTCTGTTTATTTGGAAAGGGCTTTCACTAGATTGACTGGTAAGTGCACTTGCTATAACAAGAAGAGACTTAGACTTCATAAGGTTGACTCTCACCCTTAATAAAACCTCTGTTGAAGTCAACTCTGTCTGCAGTTTGTCCACAGTATTCAGAGCACGGGATTGTTATGTATTTGCCTCAGTGGGCCAGGAAATGACTCTCAGAACAAGAGTGAATCTGAGGAAGGACAATGCAAGTAGATAAGGTATGCCAGATATGTGATATTTTCTTTGCTACTCTGTTATCACGAGAAAGCATTCAAAGACTAAAGGTATCCCTAATGACAGCTGATACCTGGTGGTTTTGCCCGCTACCAGAACAAATGCCCAACCCTTAAATTTTCTAGGCAGAGCAGAACATGCAGCTGGGCATTAACCTTACCTGCCACTCTCCAGAGATGCATCATGGTCATTTCCAAAGGAGGCAGGCTGTTTTCCAAGACAGAAGCAGCTGCTGTTATCCTGCCAACCACACCAGGGCTTTCAAGAGTAGATGTGGCAAAGAGCTGTGCTCTCATTTGAGCCCTGGAGTTGCGAAGTCAGGCTGTTAGCAGAGCTTAGAGTCTGAGCTGTTCTAAAAATCCGACTCAAAATGTGTTGGAAGGATGGGGGGAATACATAGGGAACTGAAAGAAAAGAGGAACTAGTGCCCTGTTAGGTGCTTTAAGTAAGATCTGACCCTGTTAAAGAATCGAGTGAGTACTGAACGCTTAAAAGTCTGCCCACAGAGGCTATTTTAAATGTATTGTTTAGCAGAAAGCACATATTTTCTTCCTATAGGGGGGTCCAAAAGAACACCAAAAGACTTCACGAAGCTGGTACGGGAGCTTGCCGTATTAGAAACGATCAAAAGCAACAAGCACATATGTGGTACAAAGGCAGTTGTTTATCCGAGATTTTGGTCAAGTCACTGTCACTGAAAAACGTTAATATGAGCTGAAGAGAAGGGAGACAAGCAAATCCTGTAGAAGAAAGTCACAGAAAGAGGTTCTGTTTTGCCAGGTAGCAATATTATTTCTTTAAATTTAGATTAGCTAATACATTTCAGTTTGGCTTTTCTCTTCATCTCTTCAAAAATTGAATGAGAGTGCAAGTATCTGACTATCCCAGGAATGTTCATAGTTAGATTTATAACACAGCATACAGAAAAAAAATCCTCAATATGATCAACGGTTAAGAAGTGAAATAAATCTACATCTACAAGCTGTGGTTTTTTTTCCAGCTCTAGCACAACAGCACAACATTAACATAGAAATGATGGAAGTCCATGCAATGAATGTTTATTTGGACATGTAAATTGCTAGAGCAAAGTATACACCATAATTAGAGATTTGCTTTAAACAACTTTGGAGATTTAGTTACTATACTGTGTAGTAAATATTTACCGACTACTTTTCTAAGTTACAAAGGGAAAAAAAAAATCTGCTTTTCTGTTGAAGTAACCATAGTGATGTGCAGAATAATGACAACAAGAGACATAATAAGCATATATTATTTGACCAGCATCTATATATTTTCCAGATTCTATGACTATATGAAACTATCAAATGTTTAAGTGGGTAGTAGAGGGAGGGAGAGGAAAAGTAAATAAAGAAACAAACAAACAAGCGAGCTGTTTCCCATTCAGGCTAAAGTCAATATTGGATTTCCTTATCTGATAAGCTCCTCTTAAAGAAATTTCAAGCTATTGAAATTATCCGCAACCAGAATGGCCTTTCTCTTAGTGGGTATTTCCTCTACTTCTTATCAGTCATTCAGGAATTCAGTAATAATGGAGATAATGGAGTAAGAATCTTCCCCTACCATATCCCGATGTAATTGGACACTACTCTAATTATCATTTGACAGAGGAGCATAAGCCACAGAGGTAATTTTGACACCACTGCAGAACATACTTCTTCCTCTAGCAACTTACCTTCTAAGATAAAGATCCAGGGTCCCTTCAAAATGTAGATCCTTAGGATGTGGTCATCCGCACGGGAAACCTCTTTGGGTGGCCAAAAAGCAATGCTGAAAGCAAGCTTGGTTCCTGAATTCTCATTGGGCACCCTTGCATCCCCTTTCCTCTAGCTATTATAGAGGAAGATCTTCCCTTCTGCTGAAAATCTAAAAATTTTCTTGAGGTAAGCGTATTTTTTTTTTCTCCTCTAGATCAAGGGCTGATTTTTTTTTCTTTTTTCTTCTAACATTTTGTGAGGTGAAATGTTAGTTACCCTTAGCTATGATAAGGAAGATATGGGTTCAACACCATCCTCTGCTTCATGGTGCTGGATTCTAGTGCTTCCGCTTCCCAGTAAACTGGCCAGTCATCCTCCCTACAGTAAGGGGACACTCTGGCTCCCTCCATTTTCCATCTCCATCCTCATTTCAATATACTTTGAAAATGACAAACCATGCAATGAAGCAAGGATGGGAAACCAGATTTCCAGGTGAATGCTATCTTTAATCACCGTTACAATGGTGTAGAAAGAGCACCTCGTGCCAGGGAGAAGGTGTAGAACCCTTGATGCTTGTACTGATGCCTCTCAAGCTCACAAACTGCTAAGGCTCTGGATGAAAAGGACCATCTTCCTCTGCCTCCAATAATGCTTTGAGCGGAGGCTGATGGGATAGGAATGTGCTGAACGCGCTCACTAGACAAGATCTACAGGTTAGACGGGAAGGGAAATTCCTAACTCAGTCAGTGCTTTCAAGTCTGAAGCAGTCCTGGGCACTTGTGTGCCCAGGCAGACCTTTAGGAGACCTTTAGCAGACCTTTAGGAGCCAGAAGAAAATTTGTGGGTGTTAGTCAACTCCAGGATGAGACCACAGCTGAACAAGGGCTTTAAGGAACTCACATTTGGATTTGAGGCACTAAATGGGTTAATTACAGACCTGAAACACTGACCTTTCCCATGCTCACCCAGTCCAGAAAAAGTAAAAGTTTGCTTATATGGATAAGCAAACTTAGATAGACCCAAGCTCCCCTTGGCCACACTTCTTAGCTGTGCAGTGCTAGCAAAGTTCTCTAGCTTTCCAGTGACATCCTCTTTCCAGCATAAGCTAAGCTAGCTTGGATCCACTTGTTTATGTCCATGGAGGCATGTTCCAAATGGTCTCCCAGAAGCCATGCAGCAGCTGTTGTCAGAGTATGGATTTATTCTCATTCTTGAGACTAGAAAAGAGTTCTGCATGTGACAAAGTAGAAAGGATTACCAAAAACAACTTCTAAGACTTGTTATAAAACCTTAGTCAAACATCTCTTTTCCCTTTTATTTTCATGGGTTAGGTTTCCCCTCATCTACTTGAAAAAACAGACGGGAGAGGAAAATATAGTTTCTGTATAATTCAGTTTAAGTAGGCTCATGGTGCATTTGTTAACCCATATTATATTCACAAGTATGCATAACCTGTTTGTATCATACATTTCTCCAGGGTCACTATCTTATTAAGCATTTACCTCATGGCATTTCCTCAGTTTGACATCAGTATCCCATAATAATGATGCGCAAACACACTTTTACGAGCTCTCACATGCTACCACATATTATATCATGGAATGAATGAAGCAAGTGCTGACAATTAGTTAAGCAACGTAAGAATAAGTGCTGTAACTTGCACTCCAAGCAAATCGGAGGTGGAAAGGCCAGCAGCATTTGGTCATCTCACAGGACAAGAATGTTCATAGCATGCTAATTGCAAAGTATTTCCCCTGGATACAACATTCATTCAGCTGAATAGTATATCATCGCAAAGCAAACTTTGCTGCATCTGGAAATTCTCACACCTTTGCCTCATATTAAACCTTCTCTGTACATGTGATGTAATGGCTTATTCTCAGGGGTGAGAAATATATTCTTTCCTTTAGACAGGGAGATGAGTAGTTCTCTATGAAGCAATCTGATGAGAACACTTTCCTGAAGGAAAATTTGCCCATCTTCCACAGGTCTTACCAATGGCGATTCAGTAGCTGATGCTCCTTCTTCCAAGTTGATAGCGGTCCAAAATGTGAAAAAGGGCAGAGGAATGTATCAGATTTAAAGTTAAGGTCATGAACAGTTCTTATCATTGGGGATATAAGGGATAACTGAAACTCTGGATTTCAACCATCCAGCATAAGTGTGGCTGTATTTCTCTGGGGTAATACCAAGAGTGCAGCTGACTTTCTAACTCAGTACAGATTTCTGCAGTGAACGTGAAGCATGAAGTCTTACAGTTTAATTCTCACCACCTAGGTCTATAGATACCTTTTTCAAGGAAAATATTAAAAGATGTTTCCCACAAAGAAAAGAAAATCATAACTGTTTCTAACATTATTTTGTCTTAGCTTTAAATAATCTTTATCTCACCTTTTTCCAATGATAAATTAAACTGTGAGTTCCTCACTTCTGTTTCTAATTCCGTTTGAACAAAATACCCTCACTTCAGCAACGAAACGTCAGTTCTTCTGGTGCAATGGCATTTGATATGGTACGGCAAAATATTTCAGGTAAAGTTATATATATGATTTAAAGTTGCTTATGGTATTATTTTGTTTGCCTGCTTGATAAATGCAAAACCATCCTCAAAGCCATTAATATAAAAACTTAGTCATAAACGTTATTTAAATGTACTCTTAGGTTTATACCTAGGCACACACAGAGAACCTATGAGTGGGTATATGATATGCTTTTCTTCTTTATTTTGATTTTTCATTACTGATTTCCTAACGGGAAAAATGTAAAAACACAGGTATTCCATGTTGTAATTAGTATGTGCTCCAAAATATGGATATATATTATGCTGCAGTTACTGTAAAATAGCTTATCTCCAGTTACTCGAGATAAAGAGAGGAAATGAGGGAGAAAAAAAAAAAGGATTTATTCTCTCTGATAGTTTTTTAGTTGAGAACAAGAATTACAGAGCCAAAACTACAATTGAAAAAAAAAAAAAAAACCCTACATGTTTTCAGCATAAACAAAAAACAGTAGCTGAGAGAAGCTGTCTGTGTACCAACCATGAAATGATAATTAACACAGAAGTGTTAGCAAGTCTTCATTAAATTAGTTAAAAAATACTTATTTAGTGTTTTCATAGAACTTTTTCATTTCTTTACTTTGACTTGAATATTGGTACCACTTCTCTCTATATTACATATACTTACAAAAAGAATGATAAACACTACTTCATCAGAAAGGCAGCATTATATTCAGGTTTTACCTGCAGGTAAGTGACTTCATGAGAAACAAAACTACTGATGACTCAGAGAGGTTAACAAAGTGAAACAGAGAAAAGGAATTTGAATGTGTCAGAGCCCCTGAGCCAACATTTTGCTGCCAAACTCATATGAGGGTCCACTCAGAATCATCAGTCTTCAGTGATTAAATGCATTTTTGCATACACTTATTTTGTTCCCCAAACAATTTTTTTTCCCTCAAAAACATTTTGTTCCTCCTTCTTCAGGCAGAAGCAAGTACGGTTCTTTTGCTGGAATAATAAATTGACCTCAGACAGTAAAATCCATTCTAGGCCTCACCAACAGGCTGCATTGGGTCAAGCAAGTCAGAGTGAATTCAGCTGATTGTCTTAAAAGCAGGAAGTCTTTAAGAGACTTCAAGTACACACAACTTCCCCCAGGTTAACAGGAAGAAAGCCCAAACTGCATCTATCTTCACAAAGCCGGACACCCTTGCATTTGTTTCCCCCAGCCCAAAGGTCACAAGCATTTACACACGTGCACAAGAACGCACGCTCTAGTCAGCTCATTCAAGAAAGAGGTCCCATGGTGACGGAAATGTAAACAAGGATTCCCGCCTTGAGCACTTTGCTAGCACGTGTAAGGCAATTCAGGTAACTGTTTGCAGGTTGTGGTTGGCAGTTGCTATGGCCACTGACAGACAAGTGAGAAAATCCCTCGTGAGTGATGTTGCCAACAGCTGTTTATTCCTCTGCTTCTTGCACGCAAGCTTTTTTTCCTTCCACTCTGCTGCCCTGAGTGGGAGGAAGGCTGAAGGGCACAGGTGTGTACTTGGCTACGTGGCAGAAGCATCATATAGTGTCAGTTCCCAAACATACCTCTAGTGATGGCATTTCTTTTGACTTGGATTGACTTTCACTCGGCTGTCATTTGAACGTATGCGTTCTGCCAGGACAATAGCAGCACTGTTCCTTTGCAGAATGGAAATATCTTTCTGCACAAATAGCAAATAATGAGTGCGTTATATCTCCTGCCAATGCTTCTGAGAAAACCACGGCATCCCACTTTACTCAGAAGTATTGCATGGAGAGCAGGTCTCTCAAAGTCAGATTCTCTCAGAACAATGCTGTTTGCACATAAGCACTAACACAGCCCCCGATGCAGAGACAGCTTACTTACTAACCTCAATTTTTGTTTTCTTCTGTTTTTTTTAAGGATAGACCTGATGTTGAAGGCCATCCAGTCCTCTGCTGCAGAAAGGTTCCTTCCAAAATGAGCAAACAACCTCACTGCAAACACTCAGAGGAACTCTGGTGTTGCTGTCCCTCACAGAGGTCTGCCTATCCCGTTTGCCTCATTTTGAAGCAATCCCTTTCAACAGCTTCCAACAGTCACAAGACTACCGAAATGCAGGTTGTATTCACGCTCTGAAGATTGTCTCCCAGCCTCTTTACTCTTTTGTGCGTTCCAGATGAGGCTCAAATGTTTTTTTGGAAGAAGGAATCTGTAAAGTCTGGATGACACTGAATTTTATGAATCAGCCTGGCAAGTTTATGGGAACAGCATTCTCCTCCTGATTGAATTAGAAACAGCCATGGCAACAGGATGTTTCAAAATGTATTTATTTTTCTCAATAAAGAAAGAAACAAAGCACTTCAGATCAATTCAGATATTTTTCCTGACCTGAAGAAAAAATGATTCCTTTTAGGTTTAGTTTTGTAAAACTTTGATCCATTTATTCTTTTTTAAAATTTACGATATGAAAAAGAATTAGAAAAGGAAACTTATATGTCAAAATTATTTATATAGATTATGCCAAACATTTTTAAATTAAAAAATATAATCTATAATAGGTTAAGAATATAACCTATCTTGAAAAAAACTTTGGCCTTAAAATTTCTCTACTCAGCCCATATAGAAAGGAAATTAAATAGTACTTCAGTTATTAAATTGTTTGGATATCTTAAAAAAATGAAGTTAAGAGGCAGTGAGAACATTTTTGTGGCTATATTTTAGGGTCTAATCTTGAGGAAACTCTTGCTCAGATGCCAATGCTCTTGTCTCAACAATGCTCCATTTGAATGAAGTACTTCCAGGTTTATACCACTACACTTTGAAGAGGATAAAGCATTAGAGCATTAAAATCTGTTGTGTGGATTTCTGTAACAATGGTTTACTGTTGGCTAACCACAATGATATTCTGTAATATAAACAGAAATGGATGCTCAGGATTAAAATTAAATTTCATTCTATTTTCCTCATGGGTTGTAGACAGAAGACATTTAGAAACTAGGTATCAGGAAAAGAGATCATATTTCCTTAGTGGGAAGGGAGGAAGGGAAAGAAAAAAACTGATTCACAGCATGACAATAAGCAGTTCTCTGAATCACCAGTGTCAAAAAATTCCATTTTGCAAAGCAAAAAAATGTTTGCCAGAAAGCCTTTCCAAAACATCGTTTTTTTATATGAACATGGGCCCTGAAAATTCAAACGCAGTTGTGATCCTCTTTCTGATATACAACCAGTGACACTGGTGAGGTGCCCCTCTTACTCAAGTAAAGGGAGCCTTTAAATGATCACCTTTACATTTTCTCTTTTTTTCTGGACGTTTTCAAGTGTGAGGCAGCCTGGTGTAGAGGGGCCTCGGTCCCACCTGCACCTGCCACTGCAGGAATAACACAGAGAATCGCACAATACCAGCAAGGCTGGACTACCGCTTCCTCAGCAGGTGCTGTTACTGGGACGACACTGATCTCACTGACTGATTAGCACAGCAAACAGGTGCATGATTAACCAAGTGCTCAATGCAGGTGTCTAATTGAAATGAGTAGGAAAGGTGATAGGTTCAAATCAGCAGTATTAGCTTGTCAAGGGCCTATCAACAACAGGCTTGCTCATAACACCATATAGTAAAGTCCATGCCTGATTGTTCACATTATGCAACAAGTTGCATCAGAGAAATGAAACCAAACAGTGCTGTCTGTCAGTTCAGTTTTACCCTAGTCATCAGAGACATAATGAGCTGTAATCATTTCTAACACAACTAAGAGGAAGAAAAAATATTTGCTATATGCTGTGGGTCTTGGGAAAGGCATTGGCAGCTTCCCTCCTTCCTTTTCTTTTCTTTTTCTTTTTTTTTTTTTTCCTCTTTTTTTAATGGATGGTTACATCTCAGTGCATGATAGAGGACTGGCACTTTCCAAGAAGGAATGTTTTGGAAATAAACAAACAAATAAAAAGCTACACCGCAAAGGCATAATCCAGTTCTCAATGTCGGTTTTTCAAAATGGAAGCTGTCAATTAGCAGTGCAAATGCAATTTAAACTATTTGAAATGGGAAATAAATAGATTGTTGTTTTCAGTTTTTCTAAGTCTTTGAGATTTTTTCCATATTCTTAAATCATGCCATCAAATTTCCTATCAGTTTACAGTTTAAAATTAAAACAAATCTTTTTAGATTTTGAATTTTATGTTTCTTACTCAGGTTTTAGACAGCTATTGTTTGTTAACAGAACTTTTTGAAATTCTATGTAGCTGATCATTTAAATAAATGTGGCTTCCCTTGATTAATTCTAGTGAATTAATTAGGGGAAGCCACACTTATTTAACATTTCTATTCCTTTAAGCACATTCATAAGGATTTTGTCAAATAGCTGCTGTTATCACTTGGAGAGATAGAAACTGGAATGTTCCATTACATAGTTGCACGAACACACTGAGCATAAGCATGAAGAATTTCCTGCACTGTATACCAGCATGACACAGGTGCTACAGAAAAGTATTCTTTCCATTTACAGGGTAGGAGTTTAGTAAAAACTTAATCTCCGATTTTCCTGGCTTTTTGTATGATTTTTTTTTTAAATATTACTTTTGATCAGTTGGATGTTTTGTTTTGCTTTTTATTGCCTTCGATGGTATTGTTATTTTAAGTCTGAAAAAAGCTGTTTCTAAAACTCCACAACAACTTTTAATCAAGAAAAGGAAAGGGAAGGGAAGGGAAGGGAAGGGAAGGAAAGGGAAGGGAAGGGAAGGGAAAAGAAAGAGGAGTGCACTGGTTCCAGATGACTAGAAGGCAAAAAGTGTTGGTGGTCCTTTTTTCCCTTCAGTCTAACAAGGAAATAAGAAAAGTTTTTATACCTATTTAAATGCTTAGGAGGGAGATTTCATTCATCAAATGCACTCTCATTATACATTTTTGGAAGGGGTTGTAAGGGGGTGATGTTTCTATTAACATCTGGGGGCTATTTAAGAATCCAGATAATTAGAACTCTCTTTCAAATACATATTTGAGAACTTCTCTGTTTATTATTGACCCAAAAGATTGCACCATAATACCAAAATGATCACCTTTCATCATGCAAATTTGCATACCGTGGACTGTGTGGCTTAGCAGAAACAGATTAAAGGCCTGACAAATTATTGACCTGTCTCAATATTAGACCTGTTTCTGTTCAGGCTCAAATGTTTCTGGGAAATTAAAAACAAACAAACAAAATAAAATGAAAAACAGAAAAAGAGAGAACGGGAAAGAGAGAGGAAGATGCCAGATGTCCACTAGTATTTGCAATATCAAGCAGTTTTATGATGCTGTGCATTGGGAACAAAGGATGATAAAGGCAGTTATCTGAAATTCTCCAGAGGCATATCTGTGCTCTTATTTATGACATATGAATAGATATAGGTAGGGCAGAGTTTCCAAGAGAAGCTGAGAGTCCACTCATGCTGAATACATTCTCTCTAGAGGAGATTAAACTTAATTTATGTACTTCAGATTCAATTTGTTTCAGATTGGGATGAATTTCACCTTCTCCCTACACTAGTCTAATTTACTTTTTTGTAAAAGTGTATGAATTCAGCCAGGTCTAAGGCTAACAGCTGGATGACTTCAGTGTCTTGGATTTACAGTATTTAAATTAAGATCGAACCATCCTTGTAAAATGTATATTTTTACCTTTATATTACAAATACTACTTCTAGCCTAAATGTCAGTTTATTTTCTTGTCTGTGAATGTATTTGTGGATGTGGCTGTTGATGTGTGTTTGTGCACATATAAAAGTTTTTTTTCTTTCTCCCTTAATTTTTCAAATTGTGCTTAGAAGAGGAATATGAAGATCACATTGTTCCTGGGTATTGGGGTCAGGTTGTTCCAGAAACAAAACCTCCAGCTAGAAGGATTCAGATTCCTTGGAAGCAGCAATAAGGAAACAGTTGCATTCTGACAGGCTGACTCACTATCTGCACTTTTATTTGTGCTGACAGATTCTAAATTGCAACAAATTCAGAGGGGAGTTAGAAGAAAGAGAGACAAAGGGCGTACTGGAAAGACTCTGAAGAAATAATCAGACACTATGGCCACTGTGGTTCACCTTAAGCTGAACACAACTTAAAAAGCACTGAAGACATGGGAAGCGATCATGTTCTCCAGTGAGAATGGAGCACACCTCTTTCACTCTCTGGCTGCTGTCAGTACAGTAGGCTGAACAACTGGTACAAAAAGAAGTTAATGCTGAAAAGCTTGTTCTCCAAAATACTGTTTTTACTTAGGTATAAAAACTACACCTTGTAAGATATAAGGACTTAACTATTAGTGGTATGTCTAACAACCCCAGTCAAGGGTTAAGGATTCAAATAGTCAATGTGCAATTACATAGGGAAAAATATATCTTCTCTTGAACCACATCCTGTGTGATTAGATAGGACCGACACTGAGGAGACAGTCGGGGCACAAAGAAGGGGTGTGACTTTCCCTGAGGCAAGAAGCTGCTTACCTCTCTTGCTAGTGCCATGTCCATTGGGCAGCAAACTAAGGAGTTTAACCCAGCATTAACAACAATCTATCTCTTGATACACAGTTACGTCACTGGACAACACTTTCTATACCACTTGGAACCGTGTTAGCTCTTTAAATTACTTGTATGAAATGTTAACATCGCTGGATTCACATAAAACAGTATCTGTGGACTCTCCTGTTCTCCTTCCAGACCTCTTCCCACTAATGACCTACATTTCCTGAACAATACCCTGTAGCTGTCCCTGGTGTTGTGGGACCCCTGGAGGGAAGCACCAAGCCCAAAGTGGCTCTGTGCAGCTGAAGTGCTCAGGCGTGGGCACAATTCTGCTGTCAGCAGCCATTAATGGGTTACTTGAATCCATATGTTTATTTGGGTTTCTTAATGCCTTGTTTTGGTTCACTAGTGCCCCTTGCTGGGCCTGGGCTGAGTGCTGACCGAAAGAAATCTTGTTGGTGCTTCTTATTCATCATATGGAGTCACATGCTCATTTAGATCCAAAGACATAAAACCTGGCATTGACCACACCGGCTATACTACAAAGCATTTGCCAAACCTACTCAGTGCTGAAAGCATCAGATAGATGCTTTTTATCTTCTACACTAGGGCAATTTTTACCTTGGCTACCTAGATCCTCTTAATACTTTCACAGAATAAGACTACTCTCCGGATTCCTAAGTTGAATTCTGCTTTTGCTATGGCAAGCTTCCTTTTTTTCATGTGCCAAGTGAAACACTGCATTAGGCCAAGTGACTCAACACAGTTTGGGAAAAGATATAACTACTATGGGTACTTGTTGTGAAAGTTCGTCTCATTAAACATGGTTAGAAAGCAAATTTCAGGATACAAGGAGGTTTTAGTGAACCTTTCTCTGAAAGAATATTAATCTTTAATAAGATAAGGTATGGTACAGACCATGCCCGTGGTATGACCTAGGGTAACTCCTCTCAAACGTATGAAGGATGAACTTGTCAGCTTCAATCTGTAATCTTTCCTATTATTTCAATTTGTTTTTTTTCTTTTTTTTCTTTCTTTCTTATTTTATTTTATTTTATTTTATTTTATTTTATTTTATTTTATTTTATTTTATTTTATTTTATTTGCTATTGTGCTCCTGCTCACCCTTTGTTCTTCAAAAGAGCATGGGATACAGAATAAGACAAATCAGAAGGTTTATGTGGTATTAGTGGAAATTCCCATGAGGAACCATTACACCGACTATGACACATTTTGCAGAAACAGGTTTGTTTGTGGAAGGGCTGATTCACCACTAATAAACCCAACAAGAATCTACTTCTCAGAGAAAACATGAATCAAGAATAGCAAGAGGCATAGCCTTGCCCAGAGGGAAGGTAGTAGAATGACAGACATACATTTTTCCTACACATACATATTTCCACAGCACTTCAGTATTCCTACTTCTGACAGTGTCTAAATCTTTATAGATTTACCTGATGAGTTCCTGCTCCCAGGTACATAAAGATATGTTGCAAGTATGAACTGTGCTTGAACTGGACCTAAGTAAACATCTCACCTCTGTGGAATGAGTTGGTGGTGAGGACGACTGCTCGCACATGCCCATCCAAAATGAGACTAGTGGAAGATCAGCTGCTGGTGGAGATCCTTAGAGGTCAGGTCAGACCAGCTGGCTGGCTGCTTTGAGGCTTTTCACATCAATGTGCAAAGAGGGTTATTCCTCCCCCTTCCTGCTACATGGGGATGAAGTTAATCTCAGTTCACTGCCTGCATAAGAAACCTCAGAGCAGGTAGCAGGGTGCAGGCTCTCCTCTCACAGTGTCTGTTTCATTGGTAGCTAAGCTCTAACAGATTCCAGGTTGAAGTGAATTCACCTTCTTTCTAGGTCACACCTCAAAGTAAACTCCGCACTCTGCCAAGGCTTAATCCTTAGCAAGCTACTGGCAGTACTTCTATAGAACGAGGAACCACCAATCACAAAAACGTCTTACTCCATACAGAAACTTTCCCTATAATAAAGAGAATAAAGTTCAGCACTCTCCCTCAGCCATCTGCCAGTTGATCTGAATGCTCCCTTTTTAGACCTTTTCATTTCAAGCACGGCCATGCAAAATGCAGTCCTCCATTAACTCTTTCCTGACTTTTCACATCTTTTCACGAGAATTTTATGTAATACATTTTTCTTTCTTGCATTACACTTCTAGTTACTTCAGTGTGAGGTGAGCAAGGAAAAGGAGCAGGACCAGAATGTTGTAGGTTTATATGTGATTTTAACAGATTCCAGAATATTACATATTTCCTCAATACAGAGGAACTAACCTTCCTGAACTAATGAAAGATATATTTTAAAAAACTTTCCGACTGATGTCCAAAAATTTAAATCACGGTGCTCCAGAACTACAAAATAAAACCATATGAATGTTGAAACAGCTTGGATTTTCTTCCAGTCTTACATACCAATTAACATTCTTACACCTAAACTTCCAAATATTTATTTCCCACAAGTGAATAGGGAACTCTCCTGATTCTTCCTATTAGGAGAGGAAAAAAAAAATCATAGAGTAAAATATGATAGTCATTAAAACTCTATATGTAAGGAAAGACTGAGGATGCCAAATACGAAATTATACCAGATGGCTTATATGAACACAACTGGCTCTTTATACAAATCCAAAGTTCTTTCATTGTAGTTTAAGAATTGTTACTAAAGTCTGAATTCCAACAGAGTCCTTGTATACATATAAACTTGTATGCACAATCTGCTCTAGGCAGTTCTGTGATTCACATCTTCCTTAGGCATTTGAGTTGTTCTTCAGAAGTGTCTTGGAATATGTGCAGTAGCTTGGATTTTGGATACTTGAATGCAGTCTTTCAAGATTTTAATCTGCTTGAGAGCTTGTTTTAGTACTATATTTTTAATATATTTTGTTTATAAGGGCTATTCTATTTCTCCTGATTTAGGCTAATAAGTAATGTACAGAATTTGACCAACTTACCCTTTGTTGTGACAGTGCATTGTTATCGTCATTCAGAGGAACATAAAACTGACTGTAGAACAGAGAGAGAAAATAAGTTAGTAAATTCAGAATGAGCCTCAGGGCAGAGAATTAACATGAAGATCTGGGTATGTACATGATGGTGCAGACTTCTCATAAGCTTTGACGGGAAATTAACTCCTAGAGTATGGTGTCTTCACAAGTCTAGACAGCCTTGTAAGTTTAGCAAGCCTGGGTTCAGATAACCTCTGTGCAGCTCTGACTGCCTCCTACTTAAGATTCACAAAAAGATGAATCTGAGATTTGAGCTAAATGAGGCTTATCTCCACTTCTCAATAACAGCCTATTGATCAGAAAAATGACAATCTTGAATTCCATAGGACCATGTAGAATATTATTTTCATTCATTTGTGGTTGTTTTCCTCCTCCTTTTGAGATTTCAGGTTGCTTGGATGAGTTTACAGTATGTAGATTTTAGCTTTCTGAGGCAAAGGTGAAATCATAACAAGTTTAAGGGTAGATACTCAATTTATTTATTCTCCCTGAGGACAATGGTCAGTGCACTCATTACAATTAAGCATGGCATTGCTTTGGCTAGATTCACGACTCTGATAGTCTAACTTTAGACTTAGACTTTGCGAAAACAAATTAACCTGTGGAAAAGTTGATTCTAAAAATGGCTGTAAAACTCCAGGTGATACCCTCTTTCACTCCTGTATTTCATAGTGCTTGTTCTTATTGATTTCCTTTTTCTCTCTAGAGGCTTTATGAATTGTCTAGCTTTCCAAGAAGTCTGTCAGTTCTATTCTCACAAGCTGAATCTCTAGCTGAGAGCTCCCCAAATTGTTTAAACACTATCAGTCTTTCAGTTATTATTCATTCTGACATAATTTATTAACCTCTGCCCCTAACTTGCATCTTATCTTCTTTTCAACTCACCTGTATAGGTGTGCTAACTTGGTGCAACAGCTTCTAGAGCACATTTCACTATTATTTACTGTGGTACCACGTCTTGCCAAGAGGTAGCGATGAGGAAGAAACATCTTCATATTGTGTGACCTGTTTCTTCTTCTGTAATAACCTGCCTTAATTGTACACTGCACTTGGCCTCTTACATCCTCTATGATTAGCAGCAGTAAGTCCAGGCTTGAGCTTGTGCCCATAGGGCCCCTTTCAATTATCATCTGTTTGGCACCCACTCGTCTTGCCAGCTTTACAGAAATGTATGTTTTATAAAGCATATCAAACCCAAAATGAATCAGTTTTCTTTCTTCCTTTCCCCTTTTATTTTTGGAATAAATTTAGGTACGTTGTCTGTTTCTCCATAGAAACCCATTTTTACTATCCTACAGTTTATTGTTCTACAAAGTAAGTATTATTATGATAGAAGCTACAACAAGTCCTAGAGCTGACACTGCAGAATGATTTCCAGTCTTCTTTTCTCAGACCTTTCCCCTCAAGATGATTTCTTCTAAGTAATGTCTTTTCACAAAGGCTTCTGGTTTATTTTGTTTGCTAGTTTAATCCAGTAGATAAAACCCTTCTCCCTCAAGTTTTCTGATTCTGGAAGATGGAAATAGAATTTCGCTTAAATATTTCATATCGACTGAACAAGTTATTTAGAAAGTGAAGAAATTTCAGGTGCTCTGGTGAAATTAGCAATGAGTTCACAGTAGTCATAGGTCTCTGAAGTTCTGCCTCTGTATAAGCACATCAGATTTCAAAAATTTTCACTGATCCTTGCTCAATTCCTCAAATGCAAAGCTCAGTACAACAACAGTTTTCCCAGAGCTGTGGCTATTAGAGACAGTGGCTTCATAAACAACTGCATATGAATATATTGGAGAACTCAGTTAAAAAATGTTTCTTCCAAAGCAGTTAAATGCTCCAAAGCTTCAGTGTTGAAGTATCTAATCTTTGGTGCATTTGCTTTGTGACAGGAGTGCAAAAGACTGTGTGGGGTTCACAGACTTCCTGTAAAATATTTGTTATGAGTTAATACTTCAAATGGCGTCCGAGATTGAGGTAGGCTGAAGAGGGAACCATATTCACGGGCAACGAACGCTGCTGGTAAGAAACAGGGAAGCAAGGAATATATCTGAAACGTTCTCTCAGTCACCAACATCTTACCCAAAGCAATCTCAGAAGTTTGCTAACCGGTTTCATGCAGTAAAGGTCCTATAAACTCTTAACGTCACTCTTCAAATAAATCAGCCATCAGGCTCACTCTTTAGAAAGGTCCTTGTCCACCACAAGACTGTTCTTTTTAATATAGCATAAGGTGGGAGACCCAGGTTCATTACAGCCCTTCCCCCATTGGTATACATCTCCTCCCTCCCTCAAACTGTGGCAATTATGTAATGACACGCTATACTGTGTTTTCCCCATCCTTCCCAAAAGCAATATACCTTACAGTGGTCAGAGCTATCTTCAGCAACAGGGAGAGGGAGAGAGGATCGTTTTAGGTCCTCCTCCCAAAAGTTATGCATTTTGCTCGATAACTATTCCAAGAGATGTTGTCCTGAATCATGTTTTTCAGGAGCCTTGCGTACTTCCATGGTTGCTTTCCAGGGCATAAGAACCAAGCTGCTCAGCTTCCCATAGCCAGAACATCAAAGGGCTAGTACAGAAGTACAGTGCAGAGTTCCAGGGAGTTGTGGCATTCAGCAGGAGGAGTTTAAAGAGTTTAGGTTCCCAGAGTTCAGAGGTTTCTTATATCAGAATCAGACTGGGATACCACAGTCCCTGCTATGTCAGATGTATCCCTGATCTTGTGGATTCTACCAGCCCACATGAATGTGCTTAAAAATAGGTTGAGGAACATGAATGTATGGGCTTATATGCTTTGCTTAAACAGAGAGGGACAGAGAGAGCACCAGATGAAGACTGTCTGTGCTTTACCCAGGAAAATATTACCTAAATTTGACTTGCTATCCCAGTTCAGCTAACAAGTGTTTCCACACTAAATGCACATCCATTCCCCTGAGGAGGATCTGAGCTGAAAGCTGCCATTCATTTGCCCTCACCACACCATCACCTTGACAGTAGGAGACAGATCGAACCCTGGAACGCTCCTGCTGGCTTACGCACAGTGCTATTTGAGCAAAACAACAGCCTGAAGTCTAATTGATGCAGTGCATTCATTTTGTGATATGTGCTTACTTCCTAGATGACCTTAAAAGGAGGTTACTGATCTGATGCAACTTATGATGCTTTTGTTAGGAATTTTTGCAGTAATTTCAAGGGGAACAAGCCCAAAATTAACTCTTTGTGAGCAAAACAGGGGGAAAGTTCTATTATATACTCCAATCCTTAGTGAATTGGTCCTCCTACCTAAACAGAAATTGTAGTTTCTGTGAACCTACTATATTTTAAAAAGTCTCTGTCCCTCAGACCAGTCATTTTTTGACACTCTATAGAGAAGGGAGTATAACACTATTTAAATAATATCCCTTTTGATTAATTACCCTTACTCAAATCATCAGAATGTTCAATTAACTAGAACCTTGTAAAACCTATGCTAGGCAGTTACAAAGCTATCCTTGACTGCACAGGGAGCTGTATTATTGTAGCCTGGAATATAAAAGTATTCCTGAAGAATTCTGTAATTCTGATGTAGGATTTAATCCAATTTAATCCGATCACACCCAGAACTAAAGGAAGTTAGATAATGGTACATGTTAATGGATCAAACTGCATTATATACATCCTGTGCATTTCTATTGAATTCACCTGGTTGCACAAGGCACGACAAAGACAGAATTTTTTCTGACAGCAGTGCACTCAAATTCAGCATTCCATATAAGTTTCCGAGTTTGATGCCCAGAAGAAGTTTGTTTCTTGTATTTTGTTGTTTGCTCTTCTCCACTAACTACTGGGAGAAGCAGTTTTGGGGAAGGATGTTCACTCATGATTGGAAGGACCTCAAAAATTTGTATACCAAAAGAAAACTACTCATATAGCAATATATAAAGTATATATTTTAGTTGTGTAGTTGGAGAGAGGTAGATTTGCTAGCCCTGGCGTTCTTCCAGTCCAGCTTGTCAAACCAGGTTATATTTGAAATGTGCCTGCAGCCAAATATGTGAGAGCTCAGAATGACGATGTGTAGGGGCTTGTTTGATTTGGGGTGATTTTCACTTTTCATCAAAGAAGCCACCTGATTCTCTTTCAGGGGTAATATTTCCCAAGCTCATTATTATTTTTCTATTTGCTTTGGTTACTGGGGCTTATTGGAGGAAATATCTCATTTAATTTGGATTTTTTTTTTTTTTTTTTTATAATAAGACACTTCTGGTAAAGATGCAATGTTCTACTTTGTTCTTTTGACTTCCAGTCCATAAAACCTTCACTGCCTTTGCCGTGTTTATTGACACCCAAGGGAGTCTGCATTGCATAACATGTCAGACTGGATTTGTTTGTTTCTCCTTCCCAATTTTCTCTATTTGTAGGGAAAAATACCCCAAAATTCATCTTTTTCAGACACAAGTTACACGACCTTATGCCAGAAGTATCATTGACTCCAAAGTGTAGAGAAATCCATTTCATATGGCAACATCCACTCAGAAGATAAACAATTAATTTACTTTGTCTCAGGTTGGAGGTGGTAATGAACATATCAGTGATAGTAATTTCTTAAAACATGCTACCTCAAGTTGCTCTGATTGTTCTACAACACTTTTAATTAATTTTGAGATGAAAGGAACACTTGATCTTTTTTCCTTGTGATTAAGTACTCAGCTTCCTGTTCCATGAAGTATTAGCAGCTTAGGCCTGATTTTAATGATCTCTATTGGTTTTAGTAACACTACTGTCTTTAGTTTACGTTAATTCATAATGAGACAAGGTCATCAAATACACAGTAATAAATCCAAAGGTCCGTATTGCCACAGCTTGCTGAATTTTTAGAATTTGAAACAAGAATGTATATAAATTGTTTTATGGTTTTTTTCCGTCCTTACTTTCTAAAGTTAATGGAAAGTTGGTATGACTTGTCAGGGGAGAACGTCATGAATAAATATTGAGCATTAACTAAACAAATATTACGTTGTAGTAATGTGTCCCTACCACATATTCTGGAATTTTGTCTTTCTTCTTCCATTGTCCAAAAGCTCTTCTTTTCCTGTTTTCATCACAGACTGCTTATAGCTCTTGAGGTTTCAGTTTTCAGTTCTCATTCACACAGGATCCATTTCTTCCACTTAAAACGTCTCTAGTTTTGCCTTGTTTCTCAGTGACTGATAAAAACTCATTTTCCCTCTGGAGACCAGAATCATGTCTAATTCATGGTACAAAACATTCTTTGTCCTCCCTACTCAGTGTTTTCCAGACTTACCTAATGAAAAGACCTCATGCTTCTTCCTCTTCCTTTTTTTTTTTTTATTATTTTTGGCATCAAACTGCAACTTCCTATTCCCCTTCCTTCACATAACTTCAGCCTGAGTTGGTCATCAACATAAATTTCTCCTGTCCAGGATTTTTCACTTGCGACTTTCATGATTTCAGCTTTGCGTGGAGCCTGTCTTGGTAACTGTGTTTGGTTTTTGGTTTATTTGTTAATCATTTCTGCAAGGTATATCACTCCCAATAATATTTACTGTTCCTACTTTTGTAAAGTGTAACACAAGCACAGTCATTTAACAGCGTCCCTATGCTGTATTTATGCTACAATTTACCACACTAGTGGAGAGATAAAGCTGAACTGGCAGATGCCATAGTGGAATATCCACGTTTCGCAAAATATGAAAAATCTAGGATCCTTTAGAAACAGCAGAGGCCATTGAAGGGAAAAAGACTATCATTTTGTGGTGAGGGGAAGGAGGGAGAACAACTACTTGATGACAGTAAAGCAGGGGAGCAACTTTACAGAACAGGTTGGAGCTGGTTGCTGGTTTGCACCCAGCAATAGCTGGTTACACTGAGCTGGTTGGCGGCAATGCCAACAGCGGATGAAGCAAATTTCTGTTCAGACTCCTTGACTCTGAGTGATTTCCAAACAACATATATAGTGTAGTGATGAACCTAAGACAGAGGGAGATAGGATCTGATTCATGATTCTACTTGGAACTGTTTAGACCTAATTTTTTAATTAACAAAATTTCAACCAGAATCCAGGTACCCCTGACTGTTTGCTGTTCAAGGAGCTTATCCAAGCTGTCAGCCATTTTCACTCACACCGAGTGAAACCACTGAAACCGTTTGCGTTGCCCCAAGTCAATGCAAATGAAGAAGGGACACTACTAACAAGAGAAGTTAAATCAGGAAGTGCTTTCTGAGGTAGCAGAGCATACCAGGAAAGGAAAATCCTGTTGAAGACTGCTTAGGAACACCACACTATTTTCAAGAAGAGAATTAGTCTATGCAGTCAAAACATAGCAATTTCTTTTGAAGTCATGTTTCCAAGAACAAAGAGCAAGTGCTAGGAAATCAAAATGTGCCTTTCACCCGGGGGCATATTCAGCTCTCTGAAGGCAGTGAGATACAGACCAGTTTTCACAACAGTGTCCTGGAGATCTGCTGCAGAGCGAGCAGAAACCCATGCAATGGAAAGGTGCCTGGCCTCAGTCCAAGTCCCACCTGTGATCCTCTGTAGGGTGAGTCAGAGCTTCCCAAACATGCATGATCTGCTGCCAGCACTCTTCTGTGATAGCAAGGTGTGCTCTAACTTGAAGTCTTGTAACACACATACCTAAATAAATGTTGCACTGGAGTCTCTAAAATGCAAATGTCCAAACAAAAGTGCATGACTGTTACTAGGTTCCTAGAGCAATCAGAGAGAAGACAGAGAAATAGAGCTAGAAAGCTAATAAGATGCTGTTACTGTTATTGCTGCTGCTGTTGATGTTATTGCTGTTGTCATTGTTATTTTGCTGAAAATACTTTGTTTTCTTGACTCTGTAGAACTTCTCCTCATACTGCACCTTCCATGCAGCAGAACTGGGCAATGTATTCCAATATTATTTCAATATATGACTAATGTAATTGGTTTAATGTTCTGCTCCTTCTTCCTCACATAAACCGAATAGCTAGAGCATAGTTGCACTATGAATAAACAAATTATGGTATGTGGGGCCGACCTTGAAGAATGCTTGTGCAAAGAGAAAGCCAGAATAACGTGGAGGTAACAAAAGCAGTAACAGCAGTTCAACTGAATTCATTTCTTCTACTTTCCTCTGCTGTGAGTAGACATATGTAACTCTTCTGAAGATATGTGCATTTTGCAAAGTCAGAGTGTGCATCTAGCCCTGAAATTCAGAGTAGTCATTTGCTTCAGGACACTGATACTAGCCTGTGGACCCATTCAGGATCATGGGAACCATGGATCTGAGAAAATGTAGACTATGAATTAGCCTAAATATTAATTCTGGAGACAACCAGTGGCATACTCAGGAACAGAAATTTAAAGAGAGTGAAGTAGACTGTGACAGAGTTTACTAGACACAAGCAACAAATGAAATTCTGATGTCACATTGTTCATACCACATCCATTTTGAAGCAGGATCAAAACTGAATTTAACTGAGAGCTACTTCATTGCTCCAGTACTTGTATCCATAGAGAGGATCAAGATACACCTGAGAACTACAGCCATGACAGTGCTCTGGGTTTGAGGTCAATTAGGACACACTAGGGGACTTAAGTCACCTTGTCAGTTATATCTACAAAATACTATATACTAGCATATGGAGAAAGCCAAGGCAGCTCTGAACAAGGTAAAATATGAGAAGTCACATTAGCAGAGCATCCCATATGTCTAACACACTGTGATCTTCACGAGGGATAGTTAGTCCAGGCTGGACTAACTATCCAGGAGTGAGGCTCCCAGTCTAATACTTACAGATTGCTTCCAAGATCAAGATCAGCTTTTCCAAATGAACCTGGCTTTCCGCAGTGCCTAGCAAATACAGAACAGCATCTTTATATGGATACAGCTGTGTGGAGGGATCTGGGAGCTCCTGCCTTGGGTAGCCTGTGGAAAGGCCCGTGGTATCTCTGTTCTCTCTCTATAACCTTCGGAAGTCCATAGCATCCCAGGAAAAAGTGAAGATCTTGGTGGCAGACATATAAGATTACAGTTTTTGAAATCAAATTATGGCCAGCTCGCTGTGAAAACTGAAGTGTATCATGTTCTCTTTTCTTGGAAAATGTTGCAACTGACATGCACACACACACATAGATGTGCATATATACATGTGTGTATGTATACATGTACATATATAAAGTGTGAGGAGGTGTTTCAGGAGTCTGCATATCTGCATGTATGTGTACACAGGGATGCGTGTGTTTACATAGATATATAAAATATACATATATATGTTTCAATGATTAATACAAAACATTTGCTTCCGTTTCGTGTTCCATCACTGTAGAAGTGCCATAAAACTGTACAGAACAATAATGAAATTAAACTTCTTAAAGCTGTACATGTTTGTTCTGTAGGAATTTTAGAAAGTCAGAAAAAATACGGCGTGATTTACAAACATAAGCTTTACAAACTGTTTTTTATTACGGGTATTCCCTCATTTATTTGAATTAATATACATTAAATATTAGACTTTACAAATATATATAAAATGTGTCTAACACAATGGACTAGTTGATCAAAGAGTACTGCTATGATACAATAATAAATAATAAAATGAAAAGTTGTATAGTATCAAAGAGTTATGCTGTTTAGGGAAGGGGAAACAATAGTCAAATAAAATATTTTTCCTTCCTTAAGAAAGAATGGTATCATTAAAACCATTCTGTTGTAAGCTTTTCTTAAGAGCATTTTTTAATAACTTAAAGGAAATAGATATTTGTTCTGACTGTAAGTGCGATCTCATACCTCCTCTGATCAAGACTGAAAAGTGAGAGGCTAAGGAAGTTCCTGGAATTACTCTGATAGCTCATTCTCTGCAGCTCTAATTTCATATTTTTTATCAACATTACACTCTGTCTTTCATTGAAGAATTTATTTCCAGTTGTATTATGAAGGTGGGCAAAATAATCATGGTTTTAATACTTTGTCCTCTGTAGTTAGCTGATTCATTTTTCACATTTCGATTGTCTTCCAGACAATTCAAGCTCTCAATACTAAGCATTTTGGTATTTATTTTTTACTGGCATGGTATTTATTATTAAGCATTATTTATTTTACAGCGGCCATTTCAGAGAGGCAGCCAGTCAAAGATATTATGATAATATTCATATTATCAAGTGTGTATACATACTTATAAATATAAATATATCCTATTCTAAACAGTATATATTTTATATTCACTCTTTTATAAGATACAAAAGTTGCAAGAATGATTGTTCTTGTATTTTCCCCAGAGTTTTAGAACTGAAGAACATTTCAGCATTTTCCTAATCCTGTGCTGAAAGACATCTTCCATCCATACTATCTGTAAAGCAGGCTTTGATCAATCTAATTTTACATATCCTGTAGGTTTTCTTCCATGCCAATTTTAACCAGCTAGACCAAAGTTTTCTAGCCTGTCCTGAAAAGATGGGTCCGATCTTCCTCAGAAGCACTGAACAGGTGCTGCTCCCACTAACTTCAATGTACTCTAGAGCTGTTTAACTTTCTCAGAAATCACACCACTTCCACCAAGATAGCTCCCTATTTAGTAGTCATACTTAAAAAGCATTGGCCAAAATTAGATGAGAGAGTGTATTCCCAGTGAGCTGAAGCACAGAAAAACGTCACTGAGGAAGCAGAGGTAAAAGTGTTTTGTTATCATGTCATCTGGCATCTTCCTGTGTAAGTCAGCAGCATTTGTTGGATAAATCCAGTGCATAATGATAATATTTGCTGAGGCTGAAAAAGGTGGAATTGCACCATTGCTTGAAGAAAAGGCTAAACTGCAGATGGATTAAAAACATAACAGTTTGACTTCCACCCTTACTTCAAGAACTGTTTGAGGTATGGTGAAATTTGGAGCACAGAGTAGGTGCTCACAATTAGTCTCGGCTGAGGCCACTAGTAGAATTCAGACTGTCTTATCCAACTTCCAACAGCCTCAAGATTTTACTGGATATCTCCATCTTGCCATTATTTCCCAATATTCTAACACGTGGTTTGATGAATTATTTGAAATCTCTTCAAAGCTCTTATAATTAGCTCAGTTCCTTTTGTCTCTGTAAGCGCTGGCAAGTTATGTCTTGCAAATCAGTCCCTTCATCTCCTCTAGCAAAGTATAAGGCAAGAACTATAGAACATACAAAAATTAGGTGAGAACAAAGTACTACCTTTTCAACACACGACATAGAAAGAAATTATTGCTATTAATTTTACCCAAGCATATCTGAATACAGTAGCATCTCTAAACTGCAGTCATCATAAATGCAAATAGTAGTTAGTCTTGGTGGAATTAACTTTTATTTGCACGACTCTAAATATGATTACTTGCACTGGTCAGTGCAATTTTTCCATTTGATGATTTTTTTTTTTTTGTCTGCCCTTCAAGTTTTTATCTCTTGTATTTGGTAAGTGAGTCTTGAATGACATGAAGAGCTTTGTTGCGGTCCATGATTCATTTCACTTATTCTCTGGCCACTCCTTGGGTGTGGTTTTAGACAGCCTATTTTGCAATCCAAACAAGTACACCTCTGTAACAATGTGGCATCACCTGCCTGCCAAGAAGAGGGAACACTGTGATTCACAGCTTCAAGAGGCAAATGCAATATCCATTCACAAGTCTTCCACGGCTTGAACCCTCATTCAACAATTTTGTCAAAACAAAATGTTTTCAAAATATACTTCTAGAGGCTCTGAAGAATGTTACTCATTGAAATCCTATTCAAGCCTATTTTCAGCATCTGCTCACTTTTTATTGCTGGAAAATATTTCCATCAGAAATAAAGAATCCAAGAAAAGGAGCGCTAAAGAATGTTTTATATATGCATACGAAAGAAGTTAAGGCTGCAGTATTTGCAGGTTCAACACGCTGTGGTACAAAAGCTGCCATCTGACCTAAGGCACATCACTCCACACTTCTGTGCCTCTGTTTCCCTTCCTAGCCTTTCCTTGCAAAGACTCTGCTCTTTGGGTTGCGATGACCTCTTTCTGATCTTCTGCTGGAGCTCAGCACAGGTGGACTCAATTCTCTTTTGGTACCTCTGGGCTTTCTTGGTGAGAACAGCCTAAGAAAAAATTACATGATATTGCATTTGTGTGATCCTCAGCATCACTATTTCCTACTCATTGCATCTGAGATTTTACTCCAGGCAGAGGGGGATATTTCATAAGTTACACAGGTATTTTTAGAGGCAGCTGTGATCCAAAGTGGTATCCTCATTTATTTCCAGAGTTCAAGTATACAAATGCATGCCTAAGGATCCACCTATTTCTAGTTTCCAAAAAAGAAGACTGTGAGGTAAATAAAGTGTATTAGGACAGGCGGAAGGGAATGTCCATCTCTAGAGTAGCCTCAAACACAGCACTGCAATCAGCATGAAATCACAAACTGCTCCATTCTACAGAATGCTCCCTTCCCCAAGGTCAGAGGGAAGCTCATACACAACCTGCAGGTTTTCAAGAGAACTGTTATATCATGCAAAGAATCTGAAGAACCTCTGGGTGTGAGCGCAAAAGAGAAGCTAAATTCAGGATGCGCTTGCTATCAGATGCTTAGTGCTCGGAAATTATTTGACTTCCTATCTGGAGAAAGGAAGTGTTCAGTGCAGTGATGGGTCACAGATAAGAAAGGAATTCTGCTAAGTGAAGGACAGTAAATGGGCCCCATTGAATTATTCATGATCAATCAATGGAAAGGAGGAGGATGAATACTATAAAACTCAACTCAAGATAAATATTATATCAAAGCCTGGGTTCAGACACTTTTTTGCCTCTGTATTGACATTAATATTCAAAGACTTCTCAGCCAATAGCAAAGGAAAACAGAAGCCAGAAACAAAATTTTCTGATAAAAAAGCTCCATAAATTGAAAACTATAAATCTTCTATCATCTATTATAATAGCTATTAATAAAAATCATTTAACTTCCACCTTCACAGGAAAAGCACAATAAATAGTCAGTGCTGAGTTCTGGAAGAAGCATTGCAATATATTCATGACGATTTTTTGTTCTTTGGTACTGGTAATGCACAACTGAGGAACGAAATTCGGCTGAACAACCCAAGCATAAGCATTTATGGAGCATTCTTTGATGTGGCCAGTCAGGCATGGGCACACGTTTACCCACCACATCTGTGAACAGATCACGTCTTTGTCTTAAACGTTGCTTACCCAGCAACGGTCTTACGTCAACAACTAGAAGAAGACGAACTAGGAAGACGAGAAAGATTTTTAATAGATTATTTGTGTATACGCAAATAACAGCACCTTCAGCATCTTAACACAATACAATCAAGATGTCTCAATCTGAAAAGAATATCTTACCTGATATGTCAATTGCTTTGCAGGGTAATTTATTCCTTGATGTGTAGTCCTGACTCAGAAAGTACGTAAGCACATGTATAATCTTAAGCAAATACATTATACCATTGATTGCGATAGGTGATTCATATAGCCATTGAATCATATATTAATCTCATACTATTAATTTTTCTGCCTGTGAATAATTCCTTACAGTTTAGGCATCATATTTTCTAACTACTTTTTGGGAGGATTTTCTCTTGTAAAATTAAGTAGCCACAAAGCCTTAAGGGAGCACACATTTACATCTATAGGTCTTTGGTCAAGGCGGGAGTATTATACCAAAAATGAACCACTTCATACTTTTTGCCTGACATTTATTCCAGCAATTCTTCATTTGATTTAGTGCACTCTGTATTTCCTGCTTCTCAATCCAGTCACTCATCCTTAACTGCTACCTTTTTTATTTTCTTCAGGGGAAGAAAAATAAATGCATTACTATTTTTGATTTGCTGTCTGCAGTCATACATGAGCTGTTGTCTTTGCAGGGTAAGCTCCACTTCTCTTCGAAAGAGCATTCCTTTCTATTCACATGCCTATGTTTTTGCAGGATCAGATCCTTTTTCTGCTGTAAAGTGTCTTCCCATAGGCTTTGGCAGAAGATATTACCCGAGTCAGCTCGTGCACTCAGGTAGACACTTGGCAGGATCACAACTTAACAGCACCAATTATTTCTTCCTGTGAGCAGAGGAATGTTTCCCAACCGGCAGGCAGCTGCTTCTCTCCTGCCAGCTGCAAGCAGGCAGGACCACGAGATGGCAGTACTGTATGAGCAATTGAAAAGAAAGCCAGTTTTTTCCAGATTTCAGCTCTTGGGAAGCACATTGTCTACGGCCAACTTCAGAGTTTTCGGTAAATGCAGTCTGCCCCAAACGAACTTTACAACAGCAAGGGAATAACGTTAGTGAAATTTATGCCTTTTAGACACTGAAGTGTTCTGATTAATATTCTCATACTATCAAAATAGTGTTTATATGTTATAACATAGTATGTACCTGCACTGGTAACATTAGAAGGACAGGATGGTATTTTAGGACATCACAGAAAGTCTGCCATTAGGAGTTAAAACCTCCAATATGTGGAAAGTTGCCCTTCTTATGAAAGCAGAAGTGTTTAGCATTAAGAAAAGTCGACATTGCTACTGAGGTGAGGAGGAAATGAATTCTTTGCAGACATTTTAACAGGAGCATTGACTTCCTTTGCAAATGAGCAATCATCAGCATCAGCATGATGAAGTTAATTATACAGAACAAACTGATGTGATAACATGGCTAAATTGTTCCCAGTTTCCAGAAGCTGAACTAGTTGATTGTTTTTGTAGAGTGGTCAGTTCTACATAATAATACACGTGTTCGGTAATGCTAACAGGAAAGTAAGTGAGAATGGCTAAACAGCAAATGCTGAGCTTTTTGCATTCTCAAGAACTATACTTTTCCTCTGCTCCTTCATTGCATAGTGTGCATGCAGGTAAAGGCCTTTGCAAGTGAAATAGTCGCACAAAGACGCAGAACGTTAAGTTAGTCTAGGAAATCCATGACACTGCAACCCTAAAACATGTCCCACCTGAGTTTGGACCCCCTTGACTCTGCGGAGAGTGGAAACTGGGCCAGACTCTATTTGGAGATGGGACTGCTGCCCTCATTTCTGTGCAGTGGGCTGCACAGAGCCCAGAGAATGGAGTTTTGTTTGCAAACTCCCAGTGCGCTGAATCTCCTGGAAGCAGGTATTAGGACCACCCTATGGCTCCTCATAACACAGAGAGAGACACTGTCAAGGAGGTGCCTGTAATTAACTTTTTTTTTTTTTTTTGGTATGCATGGGAAACAATGCAGTTGTGTTTAATAAAGCATCATCTCAGGCCTCCTGTAAACTTTCTGAGGTAACTACAGACCCAGCGTGAGTAGGTTCTCTGGTGCTCACCGGTGACAGTTGCTTCAACCAAAACTGGGGAGCTCCAATTTCTATATGATGTCAATGTGACATAGAAACGCCCTCAGCTTTGTAACTCTAAATAATGACAGCTATCTTCATCAATGTGGCACCTCAAACCAGCAGGATGGACCCAGTCAGTCATTTTATTTGTGGTATTCAAAAAGCCTTCTGTCTCAAAGGCAGAGTCAAAAATAGCTCCTTCCTCCAGATATACCTCCAAAAAATAAATGTGCCATGTAACATGGGGGGAAAGGAGAGAGAGAGAGAGAGAGAAAACATAATAAATGAGGAATTATCCGATAGGGCAGAAACCATCACCTGTCTCTGAAAGAAATCCTGGTGTAAAAGCCTTGAGATTAAAATCCAATGTAATATGACCTAGCAGATGAAAAACTGGAGCACTACAACAAAGGTGGATCTCCTTTCCCCGTTTCAAGAAGAGATGGGAGGACAAAAAAAGACATAATATTTTAAAACTGCTTCCTCCTAGGAAGATTCAAAGTAATCTGACACTGACTGTGTTTGCTCTGGAGATATTCCAAAACAAGAGGAACAGTCAGCACAAAAGCATGCACAACAGACTCCTGTCAGATCCATCACTTCATCCACAGCATGGTTAAAGGCTAATTGAGAGAAATGCATTCCTCCACAAAGGCTAATATGAATAGATTTATGTATATCTTAGAGTTGCAGAAGGGATGAGGTTGGAAGGGACCTCAGGAGATCATCTGATCCAACCCCCTTGCTCATGCAGGCTCACCTAGAGCACGTTGCCCAGGATTGTGTCCAGCCGGCTCTGGAATATCTACAGCGAAGGAGACTCCACAGCCTCTCTGGGCAACCTGTTGCAGCACTGTGTCACCCTCCCAGGAAAGAAGATTTTCCTTATGCTCAGACAGATCTTCCTATGTTTCCATGTGTGCCCGTTGCCTCTCATCCTGTCCCTGTGCATCACCAACAGGAGTCTGGTCCCAGCCTTTCCACACCCTCCCTTCACATACTTGTACATATTGATCACATCCCCTCTCAGCCTTCTCTTCTCCAGGCTTAACAGCCCCAGCTCTCTCAGCCTTTCCTGATATGAGAGAGGATCCTTCATCATCTTTGTAGCCCTCCACTGGACTCCTTCCAGGAGCTCCATGTCTCTCTTGAAGTGGGGAGCCTGGAGCTGGACACTGTAGTGCAGGTGTGGCCCCAGCAGGGCTGAGCAAAGGAGGACAATCACCTCCCTCCACCTGCTGGTAACACTCTCCCGAATGCAGCTCAGGCTACCATGGACCTTCTTGGCCACAAGGGCACATTGCTGGCTCATGGTCACCTTGGCGTCCACCAGGACTCCCAGGTTGTTCTCAGCAGAGCTGCTTTCCAGCAGATCAGCCCCCAGCCTGTCCTGGTGCGTTGGGTTATTCCTCCCCACATGCAGGACCCTGCTCTTGCCTTTGCTGAACTTCAGGAGGTTCCTCTCTGCCCCTCTCTCCAGCCTGTCGAGGTGCCTCTGAATGTATCCGCTACTCCTCCTAGTTCTGTGTCATCAGCAAACTTGCTGAGGGTGCACTCTGTCCCTTCCTCCAGGTCATGGATGAAGAAGTTAAACAATACTGGACCCAGCAGTGGAGTCCTACTGGGGACACCATTAGCTACCCAGCCTCCAGCTAGACTCTATGCCACTGGTCACAACCCTCTGAACTCTGACAGTCAGCCAGTTCTCAGTACACCTTACCATCCACTCATCCAGCCCGCACTTCCCAAGCCTGCCTAGGAGGACGTGATAGGAGACAGTGTTCAAAGCCTTGCTGAAGTCAAAGGAGACAACATCCGCTGCTCTCCCCTCATCCACCCAGCCAGTCATTCCTTCATAGAAGGCTGTCAGACTGGTCAAGCATGATTTCCCTTTGGTAAATCCATGCTGAATACTCCTAATCACCTTCTTGTCCTCCACATGCTTAGTGATGATCTCCAGGATGAGCTGTTCTATCACCTTTCCAGGGCTTGAGGGGAGGCTGACTTGCCTGGCTCCTTCTTCTTGCCCTTTTTGCAGACTGGGGTGGCACTGGTTTTATTCCAGTCCTCAGGCACCTCTCCTGATTGCCATGACCTTTCAAAGATGATGGAGAGTGACCTAGCCATGATGTCTGCCCGCTCCCTCAACAGTTGTGGGTGCACCCCATCAGGACCCATGGACTTGTGGGTTTCAGATTGGCCTAGATAATCTCTAAGCCCATCCTCCTTGAGCAAGGGAAAGTCTGCCTTTCTCTAGACTTTCTCCTTGGTCTCAAGGGTCTGGAATTCCTGAGGACTGGCCGTAGCAGTGAAGACTGAAGCAAACAAGGCATTCTGTATCTCTGCCTTCTCTGTCCTCTGTTGCCAAAGTCCCTGTCCCATTCAGCAGTGGGCTCACATTTTCCCTAGTCTTCCTTTTGCTAATGAGATATTTCAAAAAGGCCTTCTTGTTGTCCTTGACGTATGCCCTGCCAGACTGAATTCCAAACGGGCCTTGGTCTTCCTCATGGCCTCCCTGCAGACTCTGACAATGTCCCTGTATTCCTCCCAAGTGGCCTGTCCCTGCTTCCACTGCCTGAATGGTTCCTGCTTCTGTTTGACTTTTGTCAGGAGTTCCTTGCTCATCCATGCAGGCCTCCTGCCCGCTTTGCTGCACTTCTTGGTTATAGAGCTGCACCGTTCTTGAGCCTGGAGGAAGTGATGCTTGAGTTATAACCAGCTCTCTTGGACCTCTCTTCCTTCTAGGGCCCTACCCCACGGGATTCTTCCGAAGTAGGTCCCTGAAGAGGACAAAGTCAGCTCTCCTGAAGTCCAGCATTGCAATCCTGCTTATTGCCCTGCTCCCTCCTCGCAGGATCCTGAAGTCCACCATCTCATAGTCAATGCAGCCAAGGCTACCCACAACCTTCCCATCTCCAACAAGACCCTCCTTATTTGTTAGTACAAGGTCCAGCCGCGCACCTCACCTCATTGGCTCCTCCACCACCTGTGTCAGAAAGTTGTCATCAGTGCTTTTCAGGGACCTCCTGGATTGTTAGTGCCTTGCTATATTGTTCCTCCCGTAGATGTCAGGGTGGCTGAAGTCCTCCATGAGAACCAGGGCCTTTGACTGTGAAGCTAATTCCTGCTTTCTGTAGAAGGCCTCATCAACTACCTCTTCCTGATCAAGTGTCCTGTAGTCGACATCCCCACCACCATGCAGGCACTTCAGAGAGCTATGTGAGCATTCCAGTTTCCCAGGAGGGGTGCAAGACATGACCCCACAGTCATGTCTTGTAGACACTTCCGTGCTGCATGCACTTGCTGGACGTATTCCCACTTCTTATGTGAGGATATGTGTATATGTGTATTTGTTTATACAAATATATGTTCTTTCTTTTTGTTATTATGTTTTAGCTGGAGAAATAGGCTGAAGTAATCAAATGGGTGCTAGGAACAGTAATGCTGAAGGATGCAGAAGTTTATATGTTGTCAAATACATAATTTGCAATCTCAGTTTTTTGAGGAAATACCATGAGGAAAAAAACAAATGACAATCAAGACAAGTTATATTCTTGTAAGTTTTTCCATATGCACTGGGAATCTCAAACACCTAAAGAACTGTTTGAGCCTGCCTGGATGGTAATTTTCTATTTTGTGCTGAAAACATTAAAAGTCTTCCATTTATCATGCAAGGTGGCTGAATAGTGGTTTGTATACAAAGGATGGAAAGGTCCTAAGATAGATTTTTTTGGACTTCCTCAGCCACATGGGCTTTGACTGTTCTTCATATAGGGAACTATGAGAGGTATTAGGAGTGTAACCCTCTTAACGTGCTACATGGAGATCAGGAGGGTTCAAAAGATTGACTGCCAGATTGCCCATCTTTTGCTGACTGCTGAATCCTTCAGCTTACCCACTCTCTTCACTTCACTACCTGCCAAAGACAGCTGAGGTTTGCTTTCTTGGCTTGCCTCAGTCAAGGAATTGCCTTGTTTGGACTAACATTGCAGGAGAGGTGTCTGCTGTTAGAGCAAAGCTCTGTTTTCACATGCACAACAAAGGCTCATGCTGCAGCTCAGAAAGTCACAATTCAAACTGCAGAGGACAATGTTATCATGCAGGCGGGTACCCATTCAGCAGGGACCCAATCCTCCTCTCTCCATCAAGAGCACTGCTTCCTCTGGACACCACAGTTACACTTACGTAAAAACTGGGATTTCTTTTCTGTAAAAAAGGTTATATATTTGGAAAAAAGGTTTCTATTCCATTGATTTTTTGATTCTGCATTTTCAAATATCAAATTCATTCATCTGAAAAGGCATGATCAGGTCTAATTATTATTCCCAATTACTTCTGAGATAGTGTGCAGCTAATATTTAACTGAATTGCCTCACTCTGGAGAATAAGGCAGGTGATGATAGGCTGAACAGAACAAAGACTTTTTTGGGGTGATGTCTAGGGCTCTTCAGTGCTACCGTTACCATAGGTAAGTAACTACACAAACAAACAAACAAGCAAATAGAGCAAACAAAATAAATGGAAATACTTGAATATTTGCATTGTGGGTTGAATTGTGAGATTCAAGAACTCAGAACAGCAATCACCTTTTATTTTTATTAGCATTTTACATACTGTGGTTAGTCAGTAGGTGAAGAAGAACCATTCCCAAATAATAATAACAATAATAATAATAATTGTTATTAATAATAATGAATACCTTTGGAACTGAAAATTAATGTTTACTAAATATTATTTAATAATTAATAAACATGTTCTTATTCTTCTATTCTGCCGAGCCATATCCCCCAACTAAAACTCCTGCATGGGGATATGATGTCAATTCCAAAAGATGATACAATAGACGTATACATCTTCTCAATGTCTTTTGCTTCTAGAAAACGCTTACAGGAAAGCATACATGCTCATCCCATGTGTATTCAATACTCAGCAGATGTATCTTGATGAGTTGCCTTGATTTCACTCCAGAATTGCAAATTATATGTCAGCACACATCTTGCCAAGAGCAAAGAATGAAACTGTTCAGTCTAATCATCCTGCTTTAGCTGCAGGCAGGATCTTGCATCCACTATAGAAATGTTTCCTTCTAAAAGTATCCCACTACTATTTATTAGTTTAACTATTTTGAAAAGACAGAGTAGACCCTTTGTTCCTTTGTAGTGCTTCTCTGACCAAATATGATCATGCTGGTTTTTGCAGCTGATTGGAACTGAACTGATGAAATAACATTTCATCATAAAAGGCTAGTTGCTGAGCCCAAAGGGTTTCACCGGAAATACTTGGACTTGAAAAACATCTACCAGATCCAAGATATAGTTTCAGTGTGGCTAAGTGTGTATTCCTGGCAAGCCTAATTTTATAATTTGGGATGCTGGGAATTTAGCAGTCCAGGGAACTCCTTTTCTGTTTTTGTTTCATTTTTTTTCTTTCTTTTTTTGAGAGGATTGGAGGGAGGCGTGGAAACATTTGTTTTCAATCCAATTTGTATTAAATTAAACTTTTCTCAAAGGCAAGAAATGGGGAAATACGAACGAGCTGGAAATGTTGATTTTTGGCAAGTTATAGTGCTTATTAAAAATTACTGTAAAGAGTTTCCTACTAGAATTCCCTTGAGTAGAAAATATGGTGAAAATAATCTCTAGATCACACTCTTTCATTTTCTTATTTTGTTTTCTTCTGGTAATACAACTAGGTCAGCTACAGAAAGATGCCATATTGCTCTTATTGTTGTTCCAATGTGGCAAAGACTTCATGAAAACTGCTGATTTCATAAGATTGTTTGTAACTGGGCTAAAATCTGCAAAAAGCACTTACAGGGTACTTTTTAAATGAAATGTGTTTGGCTTTGATGATACCAGCTATCCATGACAATTGATTAGTTTCTCTGTTTTGAATCATTGCTCTCCAGTTTTGGTATCTCAGAGCAGATAATGTCTTTCAAGCATATGCTTCAGTTGGTGAATCCCAAAATATTCTATCACTTTGTGATACCTCATCTAGGGGACCGTGGTATGAGAGGGATAAATCCGCATGGTTTCTTTTGCAGGAATTTCACTCCCCTTTCAGTCCTTTAAAGCTCTCCAATATATGAAAGAGCAACTCAGCAGCATGATAACTCAGGCATCGCTCAGCACAGTTCCTTTCAAGAGACTAATGAGAAAAGTGAGTAGTGGAAAGATGAGACATAAGATCAAAAACTGGTTCAAAAACTGTCAAAGAAACAGAAAATAGGACAGGAAGCTGCAAACAGTGTTAAATCGTAGACAAAGAGCAGTGAGAGTCTGTATAACTGGACTGTGCTTCATGGGCCTGGAAGAAAGCTCGTGTCAGAGTCATTGTAGTCAGGCTAACTTCAGACACTGTAAGCAATAGAAAATATGAAGTTCAAATGAACTTGCCTAGTGCCAGACTTCTCCGAACACACATCAGACCACACCTGCCTCGGCAGATCTTCCACGTGTCTTTGAATTTGGTGACACCACATGATCACAGTTGACTCTTCACTTTTCTGGTAGCTTGTCTAGATACTTAGCATCCCAAGCTACCAGGATTTCAGAGAGGCGTCTGCAGGGACATCTAGACACAACAGACTTGACTTCATGGACAGTGCTAATAGTGCATGACCAGATATGTCTCCAAAATTCTTGACATGGTCCCAGCTCCTTTTGTGCTTAGACTTATTTTAGCCATCTCACACTTTCTGTGCTTCCTGATTGATGACCTTTCAGATTTGCTGCAAAAGACATTAAATTAATACTGATTTGACTCACTGACTGACATTTTTAGTGTATATGTTATCAACTTTTTTCCTACTGTTCAGTCTTTATTTGCATGCAGGTCTAAAGGTAATGATGTGGCAGGCAACAATAAAAATGCATGATGACTTCAATGAATAAAATAAATTATCTGGGAAAAATATTGCACACTTTCTTAATGGGTTTTTCAAGACAAGCTATTATATAACAATAAAGAAGATTCTGCCTACCTTTCACTGGAATAAGGGAGGAGTCAGGAATCAAATGAGATCATTTCATGCATGCTCCTTTTATTTTATCCCTAGGTAAGTCAAATTCAATATTTTAACTCAAAATGTATAATGTATTTAATTCAAAATAATATTTTAGAATCTCCATGTTCTGAGTTCAGGAAACAGAAAAACACACAAATACTTGCTTAAGGTGAAAATCAGGCTCCTACTATCCATGTGATTAGAAATGCAATGTTATATGTTTACTATTGCAACAAAGTATTTTTCAATGAATTATCTAGCCAACATCCTATCATTGAGCAAACGACTGCAGTTTCATTTCGTGTGGCAATCGAAACCATTCAGTTTCAAAGAGTGATTGAAGTTTAATAAAGCGTTCCATTGCTAACCACCAAACAGTGTCAGATTTCCGCTGGCAGGTTTAGGCAAAGAAACCTCTTGCTTTTTCAGAAACAACTGAATCAGGGATGTGTCATCAAGAAGGAGCCTTTTTTTGTTTTAACTTTATAGCCACTCTGTTACTGACGTGGAACGGCATGCTGCATGTTAATAAGGCAAACGGATATTCAAATTCTGCATGCCCTGGAAGTATCAGGTCAGGCTTCCTTGAATATATTATAAAAGCAAATCCTCCTTTTTTGTGACATCATGTTGTGACTCAGATATGCACCTTGCGAAAAAAACAACAACTACGGAAGTTTACAATATATGCAGAACCAAATACCACTTGGTGGATTTGATTCACCGTTTCACGAGATGTTAGGGTACGGCTCTGAGTGGCACAGTTAACTTTCCTATACCTGACATGCAGATATATTCAGATAGTTAGAACTAGTCATGGAGTGTTTATGGCCAAACATTCGTTAAGGTGGCTTCAGACACTGAACATGAGTCGGGCAATCTTGGATCTTAATCTACAACATAGAACCACTCTTCCCATACGGAAGAGTGATGTTGGGTGCAAGTGGCAATGAAGGACATGTCATAGTATTTTCGTTCATGCTTGGTCCACAGAGAGTGGGAGTTCATTGCAACCCACAAATAGAAGTCTTATCTTATTAATTCAATTCTACTTTGCAATTCATGCTTTTAGATGTGTGGAGGACAGATCTTCAAACTCAGTCCCTAATGGGTTGATATTGCACAACAACAGCTTGATTTCACCTAGGACTGTGTGCTCCAAGTTCCTAGCAGAGAAAAAAAGTAGTATTTGGTGGATTGAGCTGTTTGTTTGGATATAATTCAAATGCAGCTTAAGTAGCTGCTGACTAACTTACAAAGCACAAAGATATGAATTTTCTACTACTGAAAAAGTCAAAACAAAGTCACTCTCACTCTTCTCTCCCCACATATGTCACTGCTAGAAGCTAATTCAGAAGCTGAGAAAACTAGGGTACGCTTCAAAATTAATTTCAGGTTATCCAATGTAAAACTTATGAAATAGTCTGGAATAATCGAGATATTAGCCATTCACACCAATTCATCAAGACACTGTGGGAATCTACTGATATTACCCTACAGGCTGAATGACTTTCTGGAGAAATTCTATTGAAAGCAAAGCACAGGAGACTAATTTGGCCTTCTATAGTTACTTTTTCTTTCAGAAATTCTTGAAGTTTTTTTCTTTTCTATTTCTCTGAATTTAGTTCTTTTTTTAAATTATATGAAGTTTTTAGAGTGATTTTTGAAAGTATAAAAACAACTTCTACAGTATGGCATGTATTTGATTTTTCTTTAAATAATTTGTGCTATGGTTCTTAAAGGTGGGCTGTTTTCCAGTTTCAAGTGTAACACGTAGTTTTATAATTGATCCTCAGTACAATAGCCACAAAGGACCTGATCAAGGTCAGGGCACTGATCTAAGGCTGCAATCTACCTGACAGGTGTAGTTGTGGCACGCATAATCAGTGTACAAACACTCAGTGAATGGAGGTGTTTGACCTAAAAATGCTTATGACATGCACTGCTTAAGGCTGGGACTGAAAAAGAAGGAAAAGTGTGTCACAGGGTACTAGAGTGATAATTTCAATATTATTCTCCTATCTTACAATTGGAACTTAGACACTTAGAGAATATGTAACTTGAGTCAAGGCACAGTGACGGTTTGTTGTAAGAGAATCAAGCGGTAAATTAAATTAGTCAGTTTCCCAGTCTTCTATCTCTGCCACCGATTTTATGCCACGTACTCCCTTCCTCTCCCTCCTCCAATCTTTTCTTTTTTTTTTTTTCACCTTGAAGGAATGTATTTTAAAATCATTACAGCAGCGAAACATGATAAAAATGCACTATGATAAAGATGCATGAGAACGCATCAGCGTCTTCTGCTTTTATCAGGACTAACAGAAAACTATTAATGGAACCATTCTGAGGTAAAACGAAACAGCATTCAGAAGTGATTTCTGCTCCTCAAACAAAATGCTTACTTTCCACAGAAAAAATAAATATTTTATTCATGAGACTCTCATGCTTTGAGAATAAAAGTCAATTCCCACGATAGTCACACAGCAGCCATATTATGTTACTTTTCCTCAACCAAAAAAACAAGAAAGAAATGCTTTCTGGATGTTGTGGCGTAAGAAAGGGATCTGGATTCTACTGAAAAATGGGGGTATCAGGCATGAAAATTCTCTTAGATATTCCCATAGACACATTTCAGAACAAGATTTCTTTATTTATTGATTTTTATAGGGAAAAAATCCACATTTTTCAGTAAGATTTCTACAATAACTGATTTTATCTTAGTGGGAATTTTCCATTGGGAAAGGAAATAAAGAATATCAGGCATCTCCAGTTTCCTACTCACTCTCATCAGGAAGATAATCATTCAAATACTCACGCTCATGTAGTATTTAATATCTGATTTCCGGAGAAGTGGTGGAGAATAAAAATCTCATGATTTCTCTGCACTCCAAAACACAACAAGATGAGGGCTACGCTCAGTTTGTTACACTAGTAAGCAAACAGCTCTTACATCGTGTGCCTTGTGAGTGCATTGACTTTGGGGCTGCATACAGCTAAATATTGCTAACTGCTAGATCTAAATTAATTACTAACTGTAATTATTTTATCTGCAATTAAAGCCTTTCTCCCCTCCACCTTTTTCTGACATTAAGAATGACTCTTCTACAAATTAAATCTTTCTTCAAAGATCTATCTCACTTTGTAATGGGAGCTCAGGTCCACCTTGCATCGACAAGCCAGCAGTTCTCCATCCCCTCATAACACCTTAAAATCTATTATTTCCCTTGTACTACGAAGACACATTATCTCTTTAGAATAATAGGTGTATTCTACTTAAACTGCCTTTCCCCCCTCTTTCTTGTCCACTTCTAGGGTTTTACAGCAAGCATTTTCCAAAGGAGCTTCAACATATTCCATCATGGTTTTTCAGCTGCCCAGTGAAACTGGCAACTCTCTCACTTCAGTAGTAGAGTCTGAAAGCTTGTCTTCAGGGAGGTCTTAGTGCTGCTCTGAGGTTGCCATGGGGCCCTAAGTTCAGCCTCCAGTTTAAAAGGAGCACCGCGAAAAGCTCACAGTTGGTCAATACTTGCAAAGACACTTATGATGTCGGCCACATCAGAGTAAGTAGCAGTTATACTACCGGAATTATTACTAAGCTTAACCTACCAGTTTTTCGTATGTTTATATATGTATATATACATATATATATATTATTAGCATTAGTTCTCTGTATATGCACCCTAACTGGTGACACATCAAACACACCATAATGCCCCACTTCATTCTCTGTCATGAACAACTGAATGACACAAGAAAAAAAGGAAGTGCTTTTACAGTATAGATATGAATTTCATCTTTGCAATATTTACTCAATGCTTTTAATACATGAAGTAACACATCCAGAATCAAGAAATACTGCAGTGGGACCAAAATGTGCACATCCTCTTCTAAACGCTATCTGAAGGTCCATAGCTATTCTTCAGAGATTATTTACAGAAAGGAAAACCACCTTCAGCACAGCCTGCCAAGAGAAGACGGTTTAAATCTTCTGATACATTTGATTTTTGCTGTCCATTCTCCCAGCATTTGCATAATATAATATATATATAAAATATATATTATATATAATATAATGTATGTATGCAGTTGCATAAGAAGTCCTATATTAAGTCAAAGCATATCGTTATCTTAATAGCTGAACAAAACTGTACTTCAGTGAATAACATCATACTGCACACTTGCCCATACACAAGTTGTGGCAATAGTTTAACTTCAAGGTGTCTATGGAGGGGAAATGGCTTAAGTTGTTAAACTGATACAAACACTTCCCCGGGCTCATTTTGATGGAAGAATGTTTCATTCCAATTTAGCTGAAATGGCCAAGGAATTCACCGCTACAAACAATTTTTAGGAGCAAACAGGAATCTGTATGTAAACTGGGTTTGGTTAACTAAGTTGGTTTCAAAGCACATTTCTAATTAAATCAGCATAAACTGCAAGGAGAAGACTCCAAAAACGCACCCCCTGTCCTATGTTTACCATATGTTGTGCTGACTTCTAGGCTTGCTCTCTGTAATACAGTTTCCAAGTAGTTTTAGCACTGGTAATGATTAGGAATTGTGAAATCAATGTTATTCTTTATATTTTGCATTGCTTGCTACCATTTCTGACAAATCAAGGAGGTTGATTTCTATCAATATTAAGAGAAGCCTCAAACTGATCCTCTGCCTTTTTTTTTCAGACCAGTTCTGATGGTCTTTAAGATGATTGCTATTTACCTATTACAGTGACAATGGCATTATGAACAGAAGTAGAAGGTAGAGTCACAGCATAATGTATCTGTACTCTCTCAGCTAACATTAATGCTCTCAAACTGCTGCCAGTGAAAAAGATTTTGCTGTAGCTGAGGATTGATAGCAATTTGTATTATAATAAGAAAACTAGGTCTTGGATGGCTGAACAGCTTTTAAATTATTCAGTTCACAAAGGTCATCTACGATATTAGCGTACCATTCCTTTCTTGAAGTGCAAATTGTCAGAATTTAAATTCTGCATTCCAGTAGATGGTCAGATTGAAGATGTAGACTGAAAGAAACAGCATCATTTTTGTTTTCAGAAATTAAATTGTATAAGAGTTCATCTGCAGGTCCACTTGCAAAACAAACCGATCATCCTGAGGGGCACTGAAGCTTGGAGATAACTTTTCCAAGGTTGCAGAGAGATTAGTAGCAAAACCTGGAAATAAATCTTGTTTGCTAAACTCCAGGTGTAATATTGTTTGCCACCCATTGAATTACCTTCTGTCTTAGCTAACCAATGAGGAATTAATCATAATTTTATCACTTAATCTTATTATCACAAAGATTATGTTGCCATTTTAGCATTGCTATGAAAGTTGCTTGACTTTGCTAGAAGAGAAACTTTTTTTTAATTATTATTATTTATGTATATATGTAATGTGCACTATTTTTTAACTGTCAGAAGGACAATGTCCCCCCCCTCCCCCTTTTTTGTAATGTTCTCTTAAATAAATACACCCAAATTTGGGATTTTCTTGCCAATAACTATTTTCTCTCTTGGCAACTGTCACTACATTACATAAGGTGAGTTCATGACACCAAGATATAATTTCTCCCTCTAAGGTCCATGGTTGCAGCACAGGATCCTATGCTACTTCTTGTCCCTGTTCACGCTTTAGATTTGGTCTTCCTGAAAGCCTCTTGAAGGCCAAAAGCTTTTTGACTCCTAATCCTCTGAAATAAAAGTGTGTGATATACTATAAAAACGCACATAATCCTAGCCCAAAGGAGATTTTCGGACAATATCTCCTCAATTACTTCTAATTTTTAGGGCAGTTCATCAAGCATTCATTCTTGACACAACCTTTTGCGATCACTTAAAAATTTCTTCATTTTTTGTGTGCATCTGTGATGTATAACATCCATCCTGCTTTTCCACAAAGAGCTTGGTGGTTCTTAAAGTGAGAATCACTCCAGTGATTACAAAGAACTTTACAAATACTGATGAGTTTACAGTACTAAGACAAGAACTGAACATCATGGCTGCCATGCATGGTGGAAAACACCAGAATCTTATGGGAGAGGTTCAAAAAGAGGCTGGAGAAACTCACAGAAGGTAGTATACTACTAGTTATTAAATATTATCATTCAGATGTCCTCTTCAGTTTAGGAAGATCTAAATCCATTGAACACTGCGTTTCTCAATGCTTGGCCCAGTTTTCCTATGTCCTTTGCCCGCACATTTGCTGGTGGTCAACATAGGAGGCGCAATGGCACCTGGCTTCTTTCTGCTGCTCCTGTTTCAAGTGGGAACACTTGATTCACATGAACTGCTTTTCCTTGGCACTGAATTTTTACCTTCTGATGCTAAAGAACTCCAAGTTATGACTTTACCATAAAAGGTAAACAAAGTTACCTCCTCCTTCTTAATCTTATTCTTCTGAGAACACTTCGCCAAAAGACATGCTGGGAATGAAATTCTTCTCTGAGTCACAGCCATTTAACCTATTTCGATTTGCATGTTTTGCATGAGCTTTTGTAAATGACTAAGAACAGAATGTAACCCGAAGAGCACTGTAAGCCAGGCATTGTCAGTCTCCACACAAAGCACAAGGAAATCTTGACTGTATGAAATCATATCTTATTATCTTAAGCCAATATAAGATTGTGGTTCATCGTTTTAAGACATGAATTCCACTATATTACACAGCTGCAGTTTACTGATTCCTATGAACACAGTATCAAGTAATAATTTCCAAAACTGAAGCTCTTACAGGTGACATGCTGTCTTTTGCTGCACTAGGTATGGAAATATTACTTACTGTGCAGAGGACAAACCAGAAATTGCACAAGAGCAATTAACTAAATCTTCCCCACAGAAGAATCTGTAGACACACCTTGACTTCTGTAATAAGATCAAAGAGCTCTAGAAATGTGTTGGCCAAGGCCATTACAGAGCGTTATCCCCAAATCACCTGGAATGTGAGTGACATGGTGAGTGCTGTTGCCCTTGCTGGTGTTTCTAAGCTCATGCCAGGGATGGCACGCAACTCACATTCGTAGCATCAGAGAATTAAGTTAAGTAACATAAGAAAGAAATATGAACAACCTGCTACTTGGTGGATTCAGGACTAAGTAGCATTGCTTTGGTTTACATCAGCTGAACAATCCTTCCTGTTATTCAGTTATATTCTTTACTGTCTAAAATATAGTTTACATTTCGTTATCTGCATTTTTATTCTGAACTACAAAAGTCCTTACTAAAAACTTGCCTAGGCAAACATCTTTTGTGTCCCAAGACAGAGCTGCCTTTTCAAAGATTTCTAACGACTGGACAAAAAGATAGCTCCGTAGTTTATAGTCTGTGCCCCACAGGTAAAGGAGAAGCTTTTAATGTGCAACAGCTGCAAAATAAACCAAAGAAAGCAATACTTCTGGCAGACTCAAATGAGAAAAATGCTCATAAAATGATAAAGATTTAATGTTAATATATATTATTTCATTCATTTGCAGATTTTAATAACAACATACACTTAAAAAACACTAAACACTTTACCAGAAGATCATAAGGATGGTAGTAAAGTTTTTTAACAGTCTCAAAGGAAAAAAAAATAGTTTTAGACTGCAGACATCTGTAATTAGCTTACTACACCAGAAGCACAGTAATGTCTCAGTTCTGTCATATCATCTAATTAACTTTAACAGAGGATGCATGAAAACACACGTAGTAAGACAGAATAATCCTACATATTCAATATCCAATTGATGATCGGTGGTTTGCTCAAAAATAAGGAGAAAAAAAAAAAAAAAACAAAGACAAACGAAGCCAATGTGATTAGTTTTGTACCTGAATGAAGTTTCATTTCGTATAATGGGATTAGTGCACTTTTCCTTAGGAGTGCTGAGTTTAACTAAAAGTCTTTTAAACCCAGTTATGGATTTCCACTTCCATATAATCCCAACCTCAATCCACTCTAAACACAATAGCTCACACATGGCACACAATACCCTATGTTTGTGTTTGAATTTTCCTTTCTCAAGATGGGCACACAGCTCTGTTTTCCCTTTATCTTAACACAAACTTATGCATTTATAGAAAAATTCATTTCTGACACCCCCCTCCTTTTTTTTAATTAAAGCAAGGATACAAAACAAAACAAAACAAAACTCACCCTAAATCTAATTTCCAAAGCTAGTCATGTGTAAAGGAGCCTTCTGTTGAAAGCTTCTTTCATTTGCACCTTGGACTGGCTTGCAGCAGCATCCTCTTATTTTTCCCTTGTTTTGTCTTACTTTTATATGCTGCTTTCCCACAGATGAATTCATGCTGTCTCAGTCTTTCTATTTTTTCTCTCTATGTACAACAGCCTTATCCTGCTAGCTGCTAGTTCTTTTCCAGAACAGGAATCAGTGACAGTGTTGGGAGTGTCGGGACCCCTGCGAAGGGTAAAGGTTGGTTTCTGAGGTGCTTCTATGAGATCTCCTCACTTTGAGAGAACCTTATAGGAAAAAAACTGCTAGGTTTCCTCTTTTCTTCTAACTGTGTTTCTGTCCAGGAACAAGACCTTTGCCTGATTAAAATATTCTTGCACAGTGTCAGCATTAAGATTTATCTGCTACTTGGCATTTAATGCAATGCAGCTCAGTTGTCCACGACATTCAAAGAACTACTTATTTGAGGAGCTGGGTATAGGTATTAAAATAAATAGTTATCTAATCAGAGAGTAAACTGAGGAAAGAGAAATTGCATAGCCATTATTACCAAGGCAGTTCACTCTTCTTCAACATTGGAAAGCCTGCCAGGGAGAATTTCTATTATAGAAATATCTGTTCTCAGAAAAATTTCAGTGACTTCAGACTGGGTTCTTCTGAAAGAAAACAGGACTCTCGATTCTCCAGGCCAGATTTTCAAAGAAAATTGGGTATATAAAATTCCAAATTACTACATTTTGCATACAAGAGAAATTTTTGAATTCATCTGATGATTTCAATAGAGATTTTTCAAACTATCCCACAGCCATCTCTGAAAAATCCAGCTACTTAGTCAGTTATGTCAAAATCCAGAAATGACCGAGCTGCGTAAATATCGCCATTTCCACCACCAAGTCCAAAGTTTAAGTTTGGAGACCACTAAGCTAATGATTAGGGTCCTGTTGAACAGGGAAGGATCTCCAGTTCCAGTTGCCTCTCCCATGTAGGTTGGCACATCACATATGAAACTCTTTTTGGACAGAATGTCAGTCTTTGGAACAGGGTCCATATACGAAGCCTTGGCACTCTCTGAAGCAAAAGCCGTCATCTACATTATCCTCTCATTCAAAGAAGACTTTACAATGGGATCCTAAACTACTCATAACTTAAGCTTGCCTACACGTCATGAAAGGGGGAGGATTTTTTTGTAAGACATGGGTGATATGGAACTGAAAGTGACAGTGCAGTGGTCAGCTGAACCTAGTTTGTAAAATATTTCTTAATGTGGCTTTGAGTATGGAGGGCTATGACTGAATGTTTATTCTTCCAGTCATTTTTTCCAGTCATATCGCTCCCTTCATGGTTTTATAATATCCTTTGATGTGCCTGCAAGCATTCCAGCACATTAGGTGACATCTGGCTTAAAATCAATGCAAGTCAACACGGGGAGTAAACTGAATTAAGGGAATTGACGTGAGAAGTCTTTGATGCTGTTTAAATGTTAATGCAGTAGCTTAAACATTGATTAATCAAACATGATGTGAAAAAAACAGAAACACAAACTCTTCATGAAGCACAATAAAACCACAGTGCAGTAGTTAACAAACATTCCTAAAGACCCAAAGCAATACTGGATTCATGAGGACAAATTTTGCAGCCTTTGTGTGTGAAAGATAATATGCTTAACTTGTGCAAAGCACTTCCTACACGTGCTACCTCCATATAGCAACATTAATCTTCATCTTAATCAATCCGAATTGCTAACATAATTTGCTGTTTGGTTACCAGAAGACTCTCATACCAGTAAGTGCTGAAGGATCAGCCCTGTTTTGCAAGCAACAAAAAGAGATTTCTAGCTTGTTACCTTCCTTTCATATGAAGAAGAAAGTTAAGGAACTTTCCTTTCACATGAAGAAGAAAGTTAAGGAACTTCCTCAAAGTTATATAAAATAAATATTTCACCTCAACTTGTAACACTTTTTTAATTCCACGGAGGTCAGGACTCAGATTTGCCCCAGCTTCTCAGAAGGATCACAGTATCAGCCAGGTGCCTGCAGTGCAGCACAGGACACACATTCCCCAGGGAACAGCACCCTGGATGGCTGTAGCCAGAGCTGGATAGCAGAGGTATGTCTATTTGCATATATTCTGTAATTGCTGGCATAGGCAGGGAAGATACTAAAAAATCAGTAATTTGCAAGAACTGCCTTAGGGTTCCTGTTGTCACAAACATCTTATCATGGGCAACGTGGCCCTTATAGGAACTGAATTAAACCAAAGAATCTTGCCAGTTTTGGACTGCTGAAAATTGCACAGCTGCTATCACAGTCAGGAGGTTATGATGCAGGACCATGTCTTTCCCTCTGAAGTCACGTTGAACATCCCCTGCTCCCCAAGAAGCTCAACAGAGCATAAATAGAAATTCCCCCTCTAATCTGTTAATGAGTCCTCAATACTCCTGTAATTTTTTCTTTTTTTTTTCTTTTTCTCAAGGGCAAATTGGATACCACCAAACAGGAATTCCTAGCTCTGGGGACTGCAGTCAAGGATCTAGGAGCCCGAGTCATACCCAAAGGTATTCTGAGCTGCATTACAGGAGAGTGTTGCCAGCAGGTGGAGGGAGGTGATCCTGCCCCTCTCCTCAGCCCTGGGGAGGCCTCACCTGGAGTCCTGTGTCCAGTTCTGGGCTCCCCAGGACAAGAGAGACATGGCGCTACTGCAGAGAGTCCAGCGGAGGGCTACCAAGATGATTAGAGGGCTGGAGCACCTCTCCTCTGAAGAAAGACTGCAAGAGCTGGGCCTGTTGAGCCTGGACAAGAGAAGATTGAGAGGCGATCTCATAAATGTGTACAAGTATCTGAAGGGGGAGTGTCAAGAGGATGAGGCCAATCTCTTCTCCATGGTGCCCAGCAACAGGGCAAGAGGCAACGGGCAGAAACTGAAGCACAGGAAGTTCCATCTGAACCTGAGAAAAAACTCCTTGACTGTGAAGGTGACAGAGCACTGGTGCAGGTTGCCCAGGGAGGTTGTGGAATTTCCTTCGCTGGAGATATTCCAAAACCAGCTGGACACAATCCTGTGTAATATGCTCTAGGTGACCCTGCTTGAGCAGGGGGGTTGGACTAGACGATCTCCAGAGGTCCCTTCCAATCTCAGCTGTTCTGTAACTGTGATTCTGTGGTTCTAGATACTCAGCAGTCTGGTGCGGCAGGGAAGGCTGCAAGCAGAATGGAAACTGAAATGTAATTTCCTCAGGCCTCCCCTGGAGTCCTGTGTCCAATTCTGGGCTCCCCAGGACAAGAGAGACATGGCACTACTGCAGAGAGTCCAGCGGAGGGCTACCAAGATGATTAGAGGGCTGGAGCACCTCTCCTCTGAAGAAAGGCTGCGAGAGCTGGGCCTGTTCAGCCTGGACAAGAAAAGATTGAGAGGCGATCTCATCAACGTGTACAAGTGTCTGAAGGGGGAGTGTCAAGAGGATGAGGCCAGCCTCTTTTCCGTGGTGCCCAGCAACAGAACAAGAGGCAACAGGGCAGAAACTGAAGCACAGGAAGTTCCACCTGAACCTGAGAAAGAACTTCTTTCCTGGGAGGGTGATGGAGCACTGGTGCAGGTTGCCCAGAGAGGTTGTAGAGTCTCCTTCGCTGGAGATATTCAAAACCTGTCTGGATGTGATCCTGGAAAATATGCTCTAGGTGACCCTGCTTGAGCAGGGGGGTTGGACTAGATGATCTCCAGAGGTCTCTTCCAACCTAAACGATTCTGTGATTCTGTGATTCCTCCCTCAGGAACCTTCTGGCAGATTTTCTACTACTTTTGGACAGATGGATATACTGTAGTCTTTTTCCTATCACGTTTCCATTTCAAAGATTGCAGCTCTGACATGTTGCTGCCATCTTGACATATTTGTGTTTCTCTTATACAACTATAATAATTATATTCAACTATAACTATGAATAATTAACACCCAAGATATAATGTTTTAATTCCAACAGGACAGAAGTCCTAGTTCTTTCCTGGTCTTTTCATCTTACCTCCAAGGAGAATCAACATGTGTACCGGAACCACCAGGAGCGATACAACAAGAAGATATCAGACAGAAAAAAAAAAAAAATCTATTGCTAATGTGTTTGTATTTGGTTATTTCTTAAGGGAATTTGCCTGTGTATGATAACATTGAAGCTACCTTTAACAATATTAATTTGCTATATCTACCAATTACAAGTGCTAAGAAAACTCCACTTGACGTTACAGTACCATGGAAATAGAGCATGAATCTTGTTCTGTAGGTTACTCCTCAAGTACTTGGGAACCTTGCATCTAACGCACCTACCATCTGATCAGTCCTCAGGTCTGTAGCAGGTTTCATAATGCTTCAACTGGTTCTAATGGCCTGGATTATCAAAATTTGTAAATAATAACAATTTGAGAATATGTCTTCAATGCAGCAGGGAGTGGATGGCTCAAAGAATGTTTTTCAGGTTAAAGTGGGAAAGCATACTCAAAGACAAAATTTTTGCCACATTTATTTCACTAGTGCCAAAGCACACTCTGCAAAGTGTGGTTGTAGGATATAGCATGAATGTCTCCTCCAGCTATCAACACCTCTAATTCATCAAACTTCCTCATGAATGCACTACTTTCCTTCAGTTTCACATATCTTATGTATGTGGATTTATATATTTATATATAGGTAAGACTACAAATTTCAAACAAAAAAAATTGAGGGTTTTTTTTTCCACTTAAAGTAAGAAGTCTATATTCCAAAATATCTACATTAATGATAGATTGTTGTCATGCTAAAAGTATTAAATCTGAAACTCAAATTTGTGTGAGATTTAAGTAAGTGGTAGTGCCTGTACTGTTCATTTGGACAGGAAAAAATTGTTCTTGTGATTAGTTTTAAAATAAAAAGTAGCATCAACATATCAGCTGGCCTCAGCTCTGCTACACTGTACTAGTAACAGAGAAGAACATAATTCAGAGATTCTTTGTTTTTTAGGTTTGTAGGAACAATGAAGTCTTCCAATATGACAGCTAAGTCAAAGAATTTCTTCTTGTTATTCCTATCTCAAACCTAACTATTTTCAGTTGAATATCATCTTAAGTTTTAGAAAGAGATGCCTCCTTAAGGAGGGAATTCAAATTGATGAATATCTCAGTTCAGAATTTTTTCACCTGGGATTTCAGATCGAAACTCTGAAGCTATTGTTAAGGTAAGGTTTCAAACTAACCTTAAATATGATAGCATTTGGAGGTTTTCAAGCACTAAATCTTTATCTAAAAGGATATTTTATGCCAAAATAAGAATAATATTAGACTTTTCTTTGATGAAAGTTCAAATTTGGGGAAGAGGAATTAACTTTTTTCCAGAATATATTTTCCATAAAATTATTGATCTCTGTACAGAAGAAAGCATTGTCTGGATAAAGATGTTCTCCATTCAATAAATAAAAAAAATAAATAAGACAAAAAATAAACCCTGACTCTACTGCAACACTGGTAAGATGTTCCAGTGGTTAATTATCCTAATTTAAAATTTGCCTCCTGCTTGAATTTATCTATCTGTAACCGCCAGGCAATCTTTACACTATTTGCTTCAGAGTCAGGGAACCTCTTCTATCAGATCCTGTATACGCTGTTTCAGATTGCAGTCAAGTCACTTTTAAGCTCCTCTTGTTTTAGCTACCAGAGTTCTAAATCTAATCTTTTATAGGTCAAAAAAAGTAAATGCCTGTTAAAGCAGATAAAATGTGGGGTTTTCAGTATTTTATTCAAGGGAGTCTTAAAAAACTCAATGTTTTGTTTTGGCACCATATCCATAATATCTGTAGATAATCATCTTGCACTTTTAAAACCAGCACTTCTCTATATGTAATAATGCAATTCATATTCTGTACATAAAAATATCTGTTTATGCAGTCGCCAGGATGTCTGTACTGTGCTCAGATGATGAACTAAACCTTTCATCATCCTTAATAAAATAAGAGATCAATTTAAAGAAGGCCTATTGTGGTCTTTCAATGTCATTTAGAAACAAAACAAAATAAAACAAAATAAAACAATTTATTACAATTTTTTAATAAGTTCAATAAGGAAAAACATGTTCAGCAAAGAAACAGCTCTTTTCTTCTTTAAAGAGCTCAAATCCTTAACATACCTCCATTAGCATTTCTAGGTTTGTTTCTGATGTTTCTGCTTGTCCTTCAGAAGTGTCTCCTGTAAGTGCTGCTCCAAGGAGAGCATCAAAACAGCTTTGTTTCTTATGAATAATGAGTTAGAAAATTAAAAACAAACAAACAAACAACCAAACAAACAGTAATACTATAACATTTAACCAAACCAGTTCTAATTTTTTTTGTTTGTTTTTTTGTTTTGCTCCTGTTTCAAACCTTAACTACTGAGGAGAGAGAAAGAGTCCCGAAGTTCCAGTTCCCCACAGTAACAGCATCATGATTTCTGTTATAGTTGTTTTCAGATGGAAATGAATGTAATCATCAGGAAGAAACTGTGGGTGTAAAAGCCCTAGAAAAGTTTCTAATGCGCCAGTGAAAGAAATATAGCATAGTTTTGGAAAACAAGGTTTTGTATGTGTTCCTAATATGACCTGTTCAGTTTGCTGGGCATTTAGCCTTTCCAAGGACAGGCATCCCACCCAGCATGATTTCTGTGACCGGCAGCACCTTATTGAGCTGCTGCCTGGGAGCCTGGGACAATAAGGTATTGAAAGCACACAATGACAGAGTTCAGCCAGGCAACTTCCCCAACCCTTGAACTCTACAAGCGGCTTTAGGACAACTTGAAACCCCGGATGAGACCCTCCAGTTCACTTATAACTTAGTTTTTGCAGTGTGAGCTTTCTCCCCAGGGAAACGCTGAGATCTGGCCTCGTTAGGCTCCTGGCACTCACCACTCTAGCCATAAAGGCGGAAAATATATCCCTGAATGAAGGCCTGAGCAGGCTTATCTCCTGGTCAGTCTGTTTGCAGAAAAGTAGCCAAATCTACACAACCAGTACAGGATGACTTAATCTGTGCTGGTGTGGACACAGATTTAACTTGCCTGGAACCAGAATGCGAACTTCTGTGGACAAAGCTGTGTTGAGGGAACAGTGCATGGCCTGCAGCAGTGGCAAGGCAACTGATATTACCAAAGGTGCACACAAAAGGGAGACATAGGGAAGAGAAATAATTTACAGAAGAACATAAGAAAGGCCAATTGCAATGCTAGAAAGAGAACCTCAATGCCCTTAGTTTGCAAGCACACCATATACACTACCGTTTTAAGACATTTGCTCCTCCCTTAGGCAACCCAGCTGCCTCCTTGAAATGCAGTTGTCCCCTGAGGTCTACAAACCAAAATGGTAAGGCAGGTAGAGTGCTGAGAGCATGACCTCTCATTGTAACAGTCCCCAGAGAAACACCAAGGATCACAGCCCCTTCCCGCTCCCTTCTCTTGGCCATTTCTGCTGCACCCTCCTCCCCTTCACTCACCCTCAGGGTGCTGAAAAAGATGGTATTGCATATCAACCTGCAGTTGCTCTGCTGAATTAGCAGATTCCTGGGATTTTTTTTTTTTTTCTGTCTCATTTGATTTGTAGCTTTGGAACATTATTTGAAGGCTTGCAGCGTGTTGCTGGAGAATCCTGTTTGAACACGTCTCTGATATCCCTCCTCTGCTTCTCTTAAGGCCAGTTGCTGATAAGACTGTTCGCAACGAGTAGTGCCTTCTGCCTCCAGTGTTCTCCTGTGTCCTGGAAATGGACTTGTCATTTCCCAATAAATAAGTTGCTACTCACTATTGGTAATGGGTCAGAGTCTGCATTTTCCCTGATTTTTGCCGAGAAGACTTTCCCAGCTGCTGAGTGCTGCATGAAAAAAGTTGGAACACAGAGTTTTTCCTATGAGCTGAACTATTGCAATGTACAAAGGATAGGAGACAGGGTGCGAGAGCTGTCCAGGCAGACAAGCCATTAATGTTGCCTCAGCATTTGTGTGAGTGTTCTTCTCTTGCTGTTAAAGCTTAAAACAAATGACTCAGAAATAGGTTCTATTTCCTTTAGCAGACCACGGAAAGTTCAGATTACCTGAGTGAGGAAAAACTGTCCTGCTTGCCAAAGCAAAACATGAATTCTAGCTACGTAAGTTACACTGCAGCTCTACTCACTCTGCTACTGGCGGGAGCCAGAGTGACAAATCAAAACTTTTACCCATAAAAGCCTGGATCAACTTAGCAGTATCATACCCAGCTTTGACAGAGAGAAGGTTTGCTTCTGAGAGGATACCACTGTGAAATTCCTCTACATCTCACAACACTTCTTCACCAACAGGCTCTGAAACAGCCTGTACTTGTGGCCACAGCATGCTAGCGAAGTGTACTATCCCACAGATAAACAAAGCCACGTTGCCTGTTTGTGAGCCAATGACCTTAATAAGTCATTGAAAATGCTGTGGTTAATCCTTTATAAAGTGCTTCTTGACCACCTTCTAAATACACACGCTTTGAACTCTCTGAGGACACAGCCACGTGAGATGTCTTATTTGATGCTTTATGAGTCATTCTTGTCCTGGAAGGCACTGTGCACAGAACAGTAAATAATCACTGGTCAATGGGAACTCCTAACAGAGAAGACAATAATTAATGCCTTGTATAGCAGGGAAAAAAAGAAAAATGAGCCAGACAATATGACGAAGCAACAAGAAGTTGATTGAAGTTTTGCAATTTACTGAAGTTCTTTCCTTCTTTCTTTCCTTCTTTTTTTCCTTCTTTCTTTCCTTTTCTCTTTCCTTCTTTCTTCCCTTTTCTTTCTTTCCTTCTTTCTTTTTCTTTCCTTTTTTTGCTTTCTTTCCTTCTTTCCTTCTTTCTTTCTCTCTCTCTCTTTCTCTACTTCTCTTTCTCAAACACAGACACACAAAGCCTTAAAAGGAAATGTTGGGGGAGTAAACCAGGCATGATTTTGTGAAGTCAGGGTCATGAAAGTTAATACATTTCCCCACATTACCATTTGAGCCAATTTTACTACCTATGTTTATAAATTACAAATGGAAAAAAAAACTCACTTGCGTAGAGCAGAAAGGTGCTATGCTGACATTAGGATGAGGCAGAGAAAGGAGAAGGGCTGGTTAGGCTGGCTCAGCTTGTTTTGGGATTGCACTCAGTGGTTCTTCATGGAACAGTTTATAGGTATATGTTCCATGAAATCATCATGCCACAGCACTATCACATATTATTGCTGGCAGCCAGAATGGAAATAGGACCTGCCCTTTTGATTTGCTCTGATTGTGATGGTGGGAGGGAAACCAGTTTTAGTTTAGTTTTGTTTTATTTTGCTTTTTTCTCCCTATGTGCTTCCTAATGCAAGCATAGATTTCACAAGAACGATTGACAGCTAAAAATCCCATAGGCATCCCTCATACATTCTTAAAGATTGCTTGCCTTAGAAAATCTATACACTTTGATTGTGTTTCTAAAGCACTGAACAAACACCAGATGGTCACACTAACGAATTTCCCTGGCCTAGCATTTGAAATACAGGTATGCAGAACGTTACTTTCACTGTTTCTCCTCCAGCTCTTTATTTCTGCTTTTCTCTGCATGAGAAAATGTTAGCTATATGCAGAAACTAAGCTTTTCAAATGTCGGTGGCTCAAAGATAAAACGCACTATCTTCAGTACTAATGCAGGGTAAAACGTAGTTCTCATCTTATCCCTAAAAAGGGGAAAAGAAGCCAGCCCTTGCGGCTGAGCAGCAGTCCAAGGGAATGTTTCAGAAATGGACTGATAAACAAAATACATCAGACTATTGACATTTACATCTTCCATCTGTGTGTTTCAGCTTTTTGTTCAACAGTTGTACGGAGCCTTCTGCTTCCAGGTTCGAAGCCATGACCACAGCTCCTACAGACTACCAGCCAACAGAACAATATTTTCAAGTGACACAGAGCTCTGAGGCGTTATGAGGAGGAATGCTGAAGTATGAATGGCTTTTCTGTTTCTGACTGCTTTTTGGGGCTGGAGGATGAAGGCAACACATTGAATGCCTGTGCTGAATACTAGGCCTCTGGATGAACACTGCAACTCCTGCTCCCACCCAAATCCCATCTAAGTCCAATTTTCTGTCACTCTTAGCCTTCCCCCTGCACACTGCCTAGGGCTCCAATTCTTCACTAAAAAATGTAATATTTTAGAAGTTGCTATGTTACTAATGTGCCATCCTGCACAGGCTACTGAGACTGTGAGTCAGCCTCTGACACCAGAACACAGTGTACAAACAGCAAAGATACAATATACTGAGCTAGGGCCGAAACCGTGCCAGATGTAAGAAGTGGTGCTGATGTGGCAAACAAGAGAAAGCAATTTGAGTGCTGTTAATAATTTGATAATAGCTTTCTTGTCCAGCATGGGTGCCAATAGGAAGGAAAGACTCATATAGCAGTGAATGCACGAGTCTCTAGAAATTTAGAAACATCTATTGTTCGGCTTTACAGAAGTTGTAACCTCATGAAAATAAATATAGGTGTTAAATACCTATTTCACATGCTATTTCAATGACAGCTTCCCCAAATGAGCTTTGTAACTATGCCCGAAAAAGTATCTACACGGGAAGGTAGGTAAATTATTTAACAGAGCACTTGGTATTCCTGAAACCAGGATGCTAGTGAGACCCCTGCTAACTAGCTTAAAGCTGTGAGGACTCCTAAACTCCTCCCGATCTTTTGGATGCGAAGGTTTCAATTTAGACAAAGAGAAAAATAAAAATCCTTGAACCATCTTCAAGATTCTTGTTTGAGTTTCTAAACCTTTTGCATATCTCTTACTGCGTTCAACCAACCAACCAACCAACCAAACAAACAAACAAACAAAGAAACAAACAAAACCTGACAACCAGTGCAGCTCAGTTAAAGAAAATCTTTAAGCACCAGCAAGAAGCAGCAATTGCAATGGCAACACTGCTAAGCCTACAAGGGATTACAGAGAACCACGTTGTAGTGTGTCCTCCTCCGGGTCGCAGCAAATTGGTTTGACCTTGGAGTGCTGGAGCAGCCTTCCTGTGCAACGTTACACTAAGGACCATGGTGCTTGAAGGAGGGCAAAAAAAGAGGGAGCTACATCAAGGAGGACAGCTACAAGTTTGAAGCACCTGGGAGCTTGGTTTTGGCTGTAACTAAGCCACTCAGAAAGATTTTCTACAGCTTAAAAATTGTGTGTGTGTGTGTGTGTGTTTATATGCTCTGAGGAAGCCTGTTTCAGACGTGGAAAACTTAGTTAGCTGGGGGCAAGAAGTGATTCGGGCTGAAAGACCTTTTTTCATCTTCAGAAGACTAATTACAGATAGCTTGAAAATGAGGCAGGGGCTCAAATTGACCTGGAGAAATATAGGGTTCTTCATGAAAAGACGTATGCTCTAAATTCTGCATCCTTTTTATTACTGTTAATTTATTATGAGTACAAAGTTTTGGTAGAAACAATGAGGTTTATAAACAGACATCTTAGTTCCCTCCGAGGTTAAATTTAAAAAACCTTTGTGACTCTGTTTATATGATAGATATGGATATTTAACAACAAATATTTCTTTTTTTACATACCGCAGTCTTCTGTGTTCTTTTCCTACTTTTTGATGATCTTCATCCTTCAAATCATTCTCTGGGAAGTTAAAGCAGGGTTTTGTTTGTTTATTTGTTTTTGAGAGAGAAAGAGAGAGAGAGACAGAGAAAATCATGAACATATTTAATACTATATTTGTACCCTCCAATAATTTCATACTTTCCAAGGTTTCACAGACTACAATTGAAAATCTACATTTAATATTTTAAAGTTGCAGCTATCTTTTTTTTGCACTCAGTGCACAGAAAGTATATATATTTTTATTTAAAAAATCTGGTTTTGAAAAAGGCTCCCAAAGATACCATGAACATACCAAAAAATATAAATCATACTCAGCTCAATATTTAGGAGGTTAATAAAATATCCTCTGAAAGTTTATACGCATATTTATATATAAAAAGAGAGAGAGAGAGCTCTAACTGCATTACAAAGCCTACACAGAAAGAAATAAGCGGGCCCACTTGAACAAAGCTGATGTCATCTCGTTAAGATCAGTTACTGCATACAGATGAATATCCCATCCAGTTGTTTTTCTATGTATATGTATACACATATACCTGCATGCATACATACATATGTATATATAAAGTAAAGATACAAAAAACAGTCCAAAATAACTATTCACTTGTAGAGTTAACTTTGCCAAAATTGTTCAGGCTGATTTAGAGCAATGCACCTAGGGCACGTATCATCAATCTCATGTTTTAATTTTTTATTAAGCTTAGATGCAGTTATGCTCAATCTGAGCCGCCTAAAGTTCTGTTTCCTTTTCATATTAGTTTAATATTTGTTTTCTTCATTCTCTTTGACTTCAGATGGACTTTTGGCAGTCCAAAGAACATAACATTCACATTTGCTCATTCTTAAGGTTCATCTAAATCCAGTGTCTTACCTCTGACAATGACAAATACCTGGATACCTGGAGAGTAGCATGAGAAGGGGGAGATTTTTCCCTAATGTTTTTCGCTGGTCACTATTCATCTGCTTCTCAAATGCTTTCTCTGATGGACAGATTGTCTCCCTATTAGATAGCCTACAAGGGATTTTTCCCAAGAATATATCTAAGCTATGTAGGAATCTGTGCAAAGAAGAAGATTAGAGGACAGTTTGAAGAGGATCCATCTTTAAATATAGGTTTAGAGAAAGAAACAGTTGCGCTCATTAAAATTTATGATCTTATGTGGTAGAAATGATTGTTCTTACAGTTTTCATTATCAAAAACTGAAACATTCAGACAACCTGAAAGCTTTCCTAGATATGACTTCACTACACATGCTGTGATTCTTACTAGCTAGAAGAAAATTTACCTGGGTTTCTCCCTAGCTGAATTGTTCAGAACCTCTCACCTGAGTGAAATTGATTTTGAAATTTCAGAAGAAAAGTCTCCCTCGCTACTGCACCACTTTCATTTTCATCACAGCTGAAAGTGCCAAGAATAGACAATTTGGGTCCTGGCAAGAGTATGGCGGCCCCAATTCTTTTATGAACCAGTTAACCCAGTGCTCTTATCACTGGTATAGGAAAATTAGCTAGATACAGGCTTTTCTTTCCTTCGCTCTGATCATCCCTTGCCCATTCTTGCCAAAGGCACGGCAGGGCTTCATTGAACTTGACTCCTGTTCTGCACTGTTGCATTTTGCCAGATACAGGCATCACAGCCACTACGTTAGCTGAATCATCAAGCTGTTTGGCTTGATCTTAGCATGGACATGTCTACATAAGCAGGTGCTGACAGACCTGAATTCATTCTGCCTGCCTTCCTAGCTGATGGGGCATAAGCCAACTCCAGTCTAAAAACTGTATTATATCACCTTTTTTTTTCTTCTTTTTTTGCATTGCTAATAGCCAATTAGTAGGCCTGCAGGTCTGGGGAGCAAGAATTCTTATTATAAGGTCAAAGCATCCCCCAAAGAATGGACAAGTCAGCTCTCACAGAGGTCATCTTTTGAACTTAAATTACTAACATAGAAACGAAATGCTTCTAATGCCAGGAATTCCTGACAGCCACTCTGGTGCTCACTTAGTCTACAGTGCCTTTGTCCATATGGAAGCTTCTGCACTTTCTCTCATCTTGTTTAATCTAAGAATTATGGTGCAAATCTCATTGGATTAGGCTTTTTTCAAAGATGGCTGATATCAAGAGGTGTGGAAAACCGCTAAAGTTTTACAGTTTTGAACTCAAAACATTCTCTCTTTCCTCGTGACCCGCACCCACCCAAAGGAAAGCAGGCACCATCACGAAGCTGTCTCACTTGGCCAAACAAAACAAACAAACAAACAGTAGAGCAAGGCTAGCCTTCCCCCTCCCCCCCCCCCCAAAAAAAAAAAAAAAACAGGAGGAAATTATCTTTCTCACACATATTTTGTGTTCCCCTTCCCCATGGAAAGCATTTCATGTAGCTTTTCATTTCATTTAGCAATTTTCCTTTAAGCCATTGAAAAATGGCTTCAAATGAGAAAAAAAAAAGAAAGGAAAATGACTTATTGCCTACCTGGATAAGCACAGCATACATTCAACTTCAAGTTAAATGAATAATTTTTATAATGTCCAAAAGTAAGTTGAAAAGCCAATAGTTTTCAACCAGGTTGAGATGAAGGTGAGAGTTGGCTCCACAGTTGACACTTGACTCCGGAAGTCTCAATTTGTCTAAATGCTGAAGAATGTCATCTACTTATATTACAATATCTCTAAGAGTTCTTGGGTTAGACCCTTTCTACAACTTATATGTTGAGTAGTCCCATGGGTGACAGTGTTGTGGTGAAGATTATGCATCTCCATCCTACTCTCATGTCCTTATCACACAATGCCTGCTCAAGCTAGAGCTAAAAAAAAGCACATTTTGTTTTAAATTAAAGCACTACAGTGATGTGCACGTTGTATAAAGCAACACACCTTAATTCACTGTAAGTATCAGACGAAATAGAAGTCTCCTCTGTCAAGTCTTCATTATTCGAAGTAAAGGAGAAATGCTAGAGATATTAAGGTTTTCCTTAAGCCAGAATAGGGCAGGTATTTCCTCCCTACCATGCAGCACAAAAGCTTCCCCTCTGCCTTGACTCTAGTCTATTTTGATCCGGTCATGTTTATCAGCACCAGTTCAACTGGAGGTGACTCTGTAATTCATGCTACCTGGAGGAGATTTATTACCTCATGTGTGCTTCCCTGTATGGATGGGCACAGGCAAACACTTTACCCTATAACAAGTAAGCTTAATAATAAATTCATGGGGCCTTCAGGCCAGGAATGCATGCAGAGTCAGTTCAAGTCTGTGCTGGAGCTAATGAGCTCCGTTGGACCTGAGTTGCAGGGTCAGCTGAGAGTCTCTGGCAAACTAGGTGCATGAAAAATTGCTGTCCTCCCTTTTTATCAGTACTCAGGGTGATGTCTTTCCTGTGAGGGAGGCAGGGGCTCCTGGCTGATTCCAACTTTTGAACCAGAACTCCATTTTTCCTCCACAGCCCTCTGCTTTGAGGTTTCCTGAGATCTGACTCTAGCTGGACTGACCTTGCGTTCAGCTGCCGAGTTGCGTGCTGCGGAGCTGCCTCTGCGCGGAAGTACTGAGGTCTTTCTGCACCGCTTTTCAGACCACTCCTAGTTCTGCATGGAGCCAGCTTGGCTTCAGCAAAGTTTGTCAGTTCTGGCTCCGCTCCATGTGACAGCAGCCACATGATTTCCAAAAACACAGATAACTTTGAGGACGATGCAGCAGCGCTGGTGCGGTGCTGAAGCTTCAGCTAACAGTTTTTCTGAACCCAATCTCACTCTGTTTCTGTGACAGAGATCCACTGCTTAGGTAAGCAATCACAGATAGCAAAGGGCTCACTGATTTTGTTATCTCTTTTCAGGGTTTCAGAGAAAGGGAAATTAAACCTGAAAATCTCCACCCGGAATGCAGCTGTCCAAGCGAGCACAATTATTTCCTGAGTATCTCAAATGAGTGATAAAACACTTGAGCATCTGACATTTCACTGCATTGCCATCTTACAGCAAAGCAGAAAGCAGCGTGAGTAAAGCTGGTCTGGATTTTTGTCAAAACTCAGAGGGCGGGAGGCAGTCTCTGTAACACAGATGGATACAGGACATACGAGGTGGCCTGTGTCTCCTGCAGTCTGTAAGTGCCCTGCCCCAGACATACAGAATTACCTGCATTAGCAACAGGTATTTGAACATACTTGAACATAAGTTTCCTCAGATACACACTAAGGATGCAGTTATCTGTCTTCTCTCGGCCACTGTGACTGGGGATGTGACTGTCTGTCTGTCTTTCTTGTTTAAAAAAAAACATGATTTCAATCTGAATAGCAGCAAAACAGAAGAATATAGTTAAGTCTGAAATATTTTCAGAGTGAAGCTTAAGAAGAACAAGAAAAGAGTAAAATGGGATTGTCAAACTCATTAATTTTGAATCTAGAAGGGACCATCACAAGTATATAGTCAGACCTAGGTCCCACAGGGCTCAATTTCTCTTACATAAGCTGAGGCATACTTGAAAACAACTTTCCCTAGAAAAACAATTAAGATTCTAGAGGTTGCTGAGTCCTTTGCCTCCCCTGGTAAGTTATTCCACTCTTTAATTAATTAAATTTTAATTGTTTCATTACATTAAAAGATGTTTTCTATGCTTGTTTATTTATTACTTCCAAGTTTTTAATGATATTACATAAAGATAAATATCTTATGAATAAGTGATTGCCAGAGATATAAGAGGCCAGCTATATTTTATGTTGGAGACACACAATAAATCATCCACCTTTTCTAAGATGTCAGTCAGGAATATCTCCCTATTTTCACTGTAACATCCTACTTTCAAGAAAGGGCTTAGCAAGAGCTCTCTGGTGCCAGACACTTTGTTTGAAGTTACCTGCACAACGCCCTATGGTTTGTGTGCTTTGAACGCTTTGATTGAGAGTCCTCTGGCGTGGTGCCAGTCCCACAGGTAATACTTGGATGCTTGGTCTCATCCATTTCCACTGCTCCTAGGTTCACCTCCCGTTACCAGGGCTGCGTACCCCCAGGGAAATAAAAGAGCACAAGCCACAGAAAGGGCACTTCCATGATGAGGGTAAAAAGCAAGCTCGCTCAGTGTTTGCTGTATTGCCTGGATATTATTTGGGCTTGGAGCTGTACTAATTCAGTGGTTTTCTCACTGAGCAGCTTCTTCAGATCCCAGCGGGGGGAAGTGCCATGTTTGCAGCAGGCACTGATATGGACAGGTAGAGACTTTGTCCCATATTTTCATCTATATTTAGAAAAGACCTTGCACTTCACAGGAACAGCCAGACACATGTAATAAGTAATGTTCTGTCAATGATTTACAGTGATACCAGTGAACATGTCACATTATAATCAAATAGCTTGGAGAAGCGTAGTTAAATATCTCCATGTTACATGCTGTCACTGATTAACACGCTTTGTAATTTGAGAATTTTAACTTTTTATTTTTTCATTAATTACTGTAACAGGTGTTAACCAACAAGAACAAACACAGAACCGTGTTCTCTTCCCTGGTTGTTCCAGGATCCTTCCTCAGGATCTCATATCAATAACTGCCTTGTGGTTCATGTTTCAGATGCTGTTCGCTAATAAGCTACATATTGTACATAGTAGCTTAGAGACAGCTTTGAAGAAGTATCTCTAGAAATAATCTTCACTTAAAGTCTTAAGTGAGTACTTGCCACCTCACAATAAACCAGATTTTTTTTTTAACAGCCTTTCATTAAAAAAAGAAAAAGAAAAAAAGAAAAAAAGCTCTTTAACAATTTTACTCAGACTGACCAATGACTCAGAGTTTCAAGTTGCATCCTTACGTTTAAGATTATATTAGCTCCATTATGCTCTCAGTAAAATCAGGAGGGTCAGGCACAACAAAATGAGACCCATAACAAAATGGGGCACAATCCATCCCCCTAAGAGGAGCTCTACTTCTGTCAAGGAAGCTGCACTACAGGAAGCTGATAGTCAAGAGAGGTAGCTTCTCAAAGAGAAGAAGCACTATTTTGGGAAGGCACTGGAGCATTAGGCTCTGTTATGCTTCCTTGTGGGGTCTGGCAGAGCTTGCCCTCTGAAGGGCACGTCTACGAGATGTGACCTCCTCTGGACCTCACCCTGCTGGTATTCGACTAGGACACGGCATTCCCAACCGGTGCCTGCTCCGCGCTGCTGCAGCGCTCCGTGCCTGGACGCAGCCCCGCTCTGCCCCAGCACACGGTGCCAAGGCCCCTGTTTGCACAGGTTATTCCTCTTCAGATCAAGAATGTGCCAAGAGAACCAACTTTCCCACCGATGGGTGAAACTCTTAGTCACCAGCCTAAACAAAAGGAAAGGCAGCGAACTGACATTTTAAGAGAAAACAACAGGGTTAATCTTCAAATTAGACAGATGCCTTCTCATCATGATGTTCATTTTGTTTAGTTTCTACGCTATGATTTGCTGCCGTTGCCTCACCCTCTCCCTTCCCCGCTCCTTAGAAGAGATGGTGTGCGCTATTTATGTTCAGCTTGATAAATAAAAATGCCACTTGGACTAGCACTTGGCTGCCTCCACAGTATTTGCCTTAAGAAAGAATCACTTAAGCCTGGCTTTGCTCCAAAAGCTTAAAGTGCTTTTACTGCCTTGGAGATACTGGCTCATACCTGTTGCATGCCTACAGCATACTCTGTACAACTCTGCTACTTTCTGTGCTGTAAAATGTCACACAGCGGGCTTTTAACTCATTGTGGGTTAAATTAACCCTCTGAAGGGTCTACCATTAACTGATAAAAAAGTTATATTCAGGTAAGGCAAATTTAAAGAAATAGGAAAGGCATTAGGAACTAGAAAACATTTCAGGCACTTCAGAAGGAGTGTATGTAGAGATTAGGCTCTTTGTTAGAGAGGGCTGAGGGAATACCAGGGCCAGCTGGATCGCATTCTGTATCTAGCTACACTAATTTGCTCCAAGCCACCTCCAGATCAGAGGTAGCCTTGTGCCCACTTATTGCAGTAACATAAATGCATCCAATACCAGTTTAGACCATCAACAGGTCTTAGCTGGCAGAGTTCGAGTGAAGTCATCAATCTTTTAAGGATTCTTTCTTATAGCACAATTGTAGTTGTGTTTTCCCTTGTCTGCAAGCTGTCCATAGTTTTAGCCAAAAGGATCATATCCATGATCTCTGCTTCCTTTCTTCTTCTGTTTCCATGTGACTATAACATCCTTCTCCACACAGGCTGCCGCACTTGCCGCACTTGCCCTTTCCCATGTAAAGTTCAAATCTCTCCATTTCAGCTGTAATTAAGAGCTGTTGTCCAAATGCTTTCTCCTTCTTTCATGCTGACTTGCAGGTTGACTTGTAGGTTCTGTGTACGCACACTCAGTTCAGGCTGAGGCAGTGGCACATCAGAGGAAGCACTTCTACATATGGGCACATTTACACAGCCCAAATAACCGGGGTTGCCTATTCATGGAGCAGCAACAGCATTCATTTAAATTATGGAAGAACAGTCCGTCCACTTTTTCCTCTGTGACTGAAGTCTGGAGACATGAAAAGAACCCTTTAAACTAAAGAACAGAGAAGCCAGGTGTTCACAGCAGGCTTAAGCACAAGCTGAGGCCCTCGGGGAGAGTGTCACTAGGAAACAGAAACAGCAAAACGTGTGTAAATGTTCTGTCAGTTTACCTAACTCCATATTTCCTCTGCTGGTGAAAGTAACAAACAGTTATACTGAGACACCTTTTAAGGCCATGTGTTTTCACAAATTTATTCCTTATTTCACAGTAAACTCACAAAGCTCTAGAAGAAGGATATGCTTATGTTCGTTGTAGAGGGAGCCACCGCCAGCCTGGGGCAATGAGGTTATATATTCCGTGAAGAAGTGACACGAAGATGGCATTTCTCAGGGAAAGCATGGCAGAGTGGCAGGATAATGAGATAACAATATGAATTACAGCTTTTTAAATTAGAAGGTAAAATTACGTATCTGTGTCATCTGCTAGGTCAGAAAAAGTATTACTTCATCCATGGAAAATTTATTGTGCAGATCTGGACCATCAGCTGACAGCCTCGGCATCCTATGTCCATCCAGAGTCAGGCTGTGACCCTGAAACCTGATCTGGAGAATTCAGACACATTTCAGAGGACTTCTGCAATGACTGAAACTGTGTGTGCAGAGGTCCTCACCAAAACCACTGGGCTCCTCACATGGGTGTGAAAATGTGACTATAAGGTCCAGCAGCAGAAGTAGTGCTGGGGCGTCTCTCTGTAACAGGAAGTGTCCTAATGCTGTAATACATAATACGTGGTCATGGTACTAATGTAACCTAACTGATACACAGTCTCACAGAGAGATACAGCAGCACCCTAGCCCTTTGCTCTTTTGAAGGGGATTTTGCTGAGAGAAAAAAATGTAAATATAAACACCTCCCTTCTCCACTGCCTTACGCATGCTGTCTTATAGCACATGTTGTTACAGGTCCATATTTTTTCATAAAAATAATATAACTAGGTAATCTGGAGACTGGCTTTTAGAGAGTTTGACTGAAAAAAAAAATTCTGCTACTGGAATTCACAAAAATAATTACATTTCATTCAAGAGGAAAATAACACAAGTACACAGTCGGACACAGATAATAGAAAAAACTTATAGCTACTGCTGCAAGAATTTATCATACTGTGATGACTACTTGGCCAGCTCAGCAAAAATAGGATCATCTCACCCTCAGGCACATCAACAAAATCCAGGAGAGACTGTTGGCCAATCGTTATGCTCTTCCCTATCCAGTAAAGGGAAATGCCACACAGAGCTATACTGGGCATAAGCAGAACAAAATGTATCGAAGAAGGATGGCAAGTGAGTATATAGGGCTAAGAGGCTGGCTATACTAATACGCCGGGATACCAAAACCCATGGGCCCTGTGGCCAGGGAAGTCTTTGTGTAGCCTCACGGGATATACAAGGCTATAACAGTCTGTGCTAACGTGGTAAGGAGGATGCAATACCCTTCTTTCTCTCAGCAAGTCTTCCTCTTACACCAGCTCTGACACTACAACTATGTATTGTCACTAAATAACTCTCAAACCAAGGGAAGTTCACATCTGGTGAGCTCAGCCCACCAGTTGAGCCCTTAAGAGAGTGGCATGTCTTTGGACCTCTCCATTGTTTTCTGAATGCAAAGGAGAGAGCCTGCTGCACCCTCACTAAGGCCAGTCATCTGCTCTGGGATTCAAGAAACTCAGTGTTTCAGTCAAAACCCTTGCCAGGGCCTGACTCCCAGTATGGTGCGGAGTTGGTACTGTTTGCTGAATGGTAGTATGCATAGGAAAGGGCTATGGTCATCACGCATGGAATTGTCATGAGGTCTACAAAAGGTGAGTATCTCAATCTCACTATGAAAAAAATAATAAAAACAATAAATAAAGAAATAAAAAAAAATGGAATTTACTTCTATAGCACCCCTTGGAAACCGCAGCTGCAACATTCTTTGTCAGTCTATAGGAGATAAGCGATATATTTCATGAGCTACCCCATAGCTGGAGATCTATGACCTTTTAAGGTGCTATAATTTTAAATTCATAGCCCTACAAGGTTTAAATGCCTTATTCACCTCCCACACCACAGTTTCCAGTCAGGCTGGCATTCAGCAACAGCTTTAGGAAAAGTCAGTTAATCAATTTCATGATAAGCTATGAAAAATAAACACTAGGGTACAGACTCACTGCACAACCTAAAGCACCTAGCATTTCTAGCAAGTGGCATACCTGCTTTTACACAGAGCATGTATGAGGTAAACAAGCTAAAATCCTCCACTTGCTATAACAGAATGCTCTGTAGTGACAGACTTGTCCTTTGCACAGTTAAGACAAGTCAAGTGCCAGGAGTGCCTTTAGGAAAAGAGGTAGCAGGCTGAAGCCATGCATTAGAGGGCACAGTAAGACAAATCCTTCAGGAAAGCAGAATGTCTTAATTCATACATAGTTCATATAAATAAGCATACTCTACACTCTCCATTCTCCTCCCTGACTGAATCCAGGCACCCTTACCATCTGACTTTGTGTCACTCATTACAGGCAATGAAAACACATAAAATTTGAGTCCAAATCCTGACCCCGTTCAAGATTTTTTTTTTCCTTTTATGACCTTGGGCATGTTCCTGAATTTCTCTTTTGCGATCACTCTCCTAAGTTCTTCAGGATACTTTTTTACAAGGCTAGTGCATGTCTTTTTCATAACTTGGTCTTAATTTTAGCTCAGGCATTAATGTGTGCTTTTATGTGAATGATTATTATGATTTTCTGCTATAATATTTCTTTTCTTTCCCGATGACACATAGCTTGATAAACACTTGGCAAAAAACAATTGGGAGTCAGATCATAGGGGTAGTTTAAGACACTCATAATACTTTGACCTTATCACAGAATCACAGAATGGTTTAGGTTGGAAGGGACCTCTGGAGATCATCTAGTCCAACTCCCCTGCTCAAGCAGGGTCACCTAGAGCATATTGCCCAGGATCACACCCAGACAGGTTTTGAATATCTCCAGCGAAGGAGACTCTACAACCTCTCTGGGCAACCTGCACCAGTGCTCCATCACCCTCCTGGTGAAGAAGTTCTTTCTCAGGTTCAGATGGAACTTCCTGTGCTTCAGTTTCTGCCCTGTTGCCTCTTGTCCTGTTGCTGGGCACCACGGAGAAGAGACTGACCTCATCCTCTTGACACTCCCCCTTCAGATACTTGTACACATTTATGAGATCGCCTCTCAATCTTCTCTTCTCCAGGCTGAACAGGCCCAGCTCTCGCAGCCTTTCTTCAGAGGAGAGGTGCTCCAGCCCTCTAATCATCTTGGTAGCCCTCCGCTGGACTCTCTCCAGGAGTGCCATGTCTCTCTTGTCCTGGGGAGCCCAGAACTGGACACAGGACTCCAGGTGAGGCCTCCCCAGGGCTGAGGAGAGGGGCAGGATCACCTCCCTCCACCTGCTGGCAACACTCTCCTGTAATGCAACCCAGGATTGCATTGACCTTCTTGGCCACAAGGGCACACTGCTGGCTCCTGCTTAACTTGTTGTCCACCAGCACTCCCAGGTCCTTCTCTGCAGAGCTACTTTCCAGCAGGTCACCCTCCAGCCTGTACTGGTGCCTGGGATTATTCCTGCCTAGGTGCAGGACCTTGCACTTGCCTTTGTTGAACTTCAGGAGGTTCCTCTCCGCCCAGCTCTCCGGCCTGTCCAGGTCCCTCTGAATGGCAGCACAGCTTTCTGGTGTGTTAGTCCCTCCCCCCAGTTTAGTATCATCAGCAAACTTGGTGAGGGTGCACTCTGTGCTTTCCTCAAGGCCACTGATGAATTTATTGAACAAGACTGGACCCAGGACTGACCCCCGAGGGACACCATTAGCTACCCAGCCTCCAGCTAGACTCTGCACCACTGGTCACAACCCTCTGAGCTCGGCCATCCAGCCAGTTCTCAATCCACCTCACGCTCCACTCATCTAGCCCACACTTCCTGAGCTTACCTTGGAGGATGTGGTGGGAGACAGTGTCAAAAGCCTGGCTGAAGTCCACGTAGACATCCACTGCTCTCCCCTCATCTACCCAGCTAGTTAGTCCATCAGAGAAGGCTATCCAATTGGTCAAGCACGATTTCCCTTTGGTGAATCCAGGCTGACTACTGATCACCTTCTTGTCCTCCAGATGCTTAGAGAGGACCTCCAGGAGGAGCTGTTCCATGACCTTTCCAGGGATGGAGGTGAGGCTTACAGGCCTCCAGTTCCCTGGCTCTTCCTCCTTTTTGCCCTTTTGGAAGACTGGGGTGACATTGGCTTTCTTCCAGTCCTCAGGCACCTCTCCTGATCTCCAGGACCTTTCCAAGATGATGGAGAGTGGCCTAGCAATAACATCCGCCAGCTCTCTCAGCACTCATGGATGCATCCTGTCATTATTGCCTTATTTACAAAGCAATAATATAAAAACAGTAAAATAAATAACACACAAAAAAGACTGCAGATAAACATTAATTTTGCTTTGAACCAACTTCTGAATACGTCTTCCTTTGTTTTCTCTTTTTTTCTCTTTTTTTGCACTAATAAATTCCGTTCATAGCCAGTAGAGGGCATATGACTTCAAGACTTGGGTTCGTGGCTGTACTCTCACCATCCAAATAGAACAGAATAAAATAAAATAAAATAAAATAAAAAGCGTGCACTATTATCAATTAATACCATTGGAAGCTATTTGTATGCTCTAACAGATAATTAAACCCTGCAGTCAAAATTCCCACTGAATTTAATGAAGGCTGAGAATAGAACAATGAAATAAAAATAATTACTGATTCTATTATTTCTACATTATGCCCTTCTTCCTGTCTGATACTAAGGTCAGTGGGAGCTTTACTCAATCATCATTCAAGAGAAAGGACCAGCCACTGTAAAGCACCTGAAAAGGGTCATGTCTGTTTCCAGGCTTCTATGAGTTAATGCTTTTATTCCTTTTTATTTACAATCGCCTTTGTTAAAGTTTTGGAAGTGGAGAATGTACAAGGGTTTATTATAATCTCAGCGCTTAAAGTAGGGAAAATTCACACCCTAATTATCATTTAAATCTTTAGGGTGATTAATAAGAAGCAGAAGACCCCCAAATACATGAATGTTGCTTTCCATAGGTGTTAACCGGGAGCAAAAGGGCAGGGTCTGAAAAGCAAGATTTTAAGATCTTAATGTAAAGTTCCCAGGAGGTACTGAGTTTAGGAAATGCTATTCTGTACCTGAAGGAGGGAAAGTGTGGACAAACTGCTGAGTCAATTAAAAAGCTAATCAAAAGAAATGTAAGAATTACAAAGACTTCATGTTTTATGGCTAGAGGTTGATTTTGCTGAAATTTTTACATTTATTTGAAAATAAGGTGATCGTCAATTTTAATTTTAAAATAAAACCTCTCTTTTAAAAACTGAATAAGTTTATTGATATTCTAAGAATTTTAAAACATTGTATTGGGTCTTAATGATTTTGAGCACAAATAGTTTTGATGTCCTCCAGATTCGTAGCATCTTCTTTCTAATGTCATAAGAACTAGAATTCCCTCAGGGAAAAGGAAAAAAAATAATGATAAAAGAAAGAAATCTTAGTCACATTGTCTCAATTTAAAAATTTTTCTCAAGGAGAACTTTTCAGTTCCGATTCTGGTTCAATTCTGACTGACCTCAGAAAAACCTCCAGTTTTACACTATCATAAGAAGAAATTATGGCCCTGAATACAGCTGGGAGAAGGAGTCGCTATCCTGCCTGATTAAAACAAATTCAGTTCACTGGCAGCTCTGACAGTGACAGCAAAAAGTAACTTAAGCCAACTGCAGACCCAGGAGGCCAAGAGGAGGAGCGGGAAGGCATTTGTAACACAAAAGATCAGGATCAAGTTTCTTGCCAGGATTTGTTTTCCAAATGGGTTTAGGACAAGCTGGATCACTTTGGTAGGTGATACATGAAACAAAGCAGAGAAGCTATAATTTCAACGTTTAGTCTAAATGCATACTTCTCCCCTGAGATAGTAATGTATACACACATGTGCCTGAGTATGACAATAGAAATTAAATGCTAGACGTAGATGAACCTCGGAAACCAGAGTAGCAGTGAATACATTAGCCTATGAAAGAGATCAACACTCCGGTTGCAGCATGACACAGACCAGTTTCCCGAGTGGTGCGAGAGAACACAGAGCGCAGGCGGGTAGGAGGAACCAGCAGCTGGCACTGCTCGACCCAGAGCAAGACCGATTCTTTTATTAGTAAGGAAAATTCACCACAGGAGCTGGCTATGGCAGGATGTGGTAAGTTCTTCCTCACACCACATTTTCAGGTGGACACACTTTCCCTAGAAGAAGGCACTGGATCTGTCACCTGTGGCCAGGGAATGAGATGAAGTCGCTGGGATAGACATCTATGGTCAGCCTTTGCAAGAAGCCCAGTGCCACTATCACCACAATTTCCTGGTCCTGGCCTAGAATCTACTGCTGCAACGCTTCCTCTAAAAAAATAAGACAGCGAGAAAATACATGGCCTGGAAAATCATGGTCTGTCTCTGAATAACAGGGAAGCCTATTCATAAGCACATAAAGACGGACTGTGCCAGTTACCGGTTTGTCAAGATGGGCAAGATTTGTGAAGTACTTATTAAATAATTATATAGTACTTGCAATTTCCATGGATGCTGGGCAAACTATATAGTAAACAAATTCCCTGTGAGTGCCGCAGCACTGTCTCACCCTTTGGCCGTCACTTTCATTAACATATGCACTGTATGGGAATGGTCGGAAACTGTGGCTTAATTACACATAGGCTGTGTTGAAGGGGAGAACTCTTAATCAGCCATTTCTCTTCTTTTAATGCATGGGTGCGCTGAGGAAAATCTACCACAAAGTACTACCAGCGGTATCAGCTACATCTTCATGTTCCTTTGTGGTTTTGATATCACAGCAGGGCATCAGTGCAGCATTGCCATACCCTTGCGTTATTGTAAGTACCTAAAAGCTCAACACCCAGGATTCACTAAACAATATGAAATAACTGCATAAAGAATCCCCTGCTCTACAATGGCTACCATCTACTATGCAGTCAAGACACACCGTAGAAAACTAGAAAGAGCACAAAAAGTAGGGACTAAGCTAATCAAAAATAAGCAGCTTCCTTCATAAAAGGGGACAATATAACATACTAAGACCCTCTCTTCCTGGAGAAGAAACAAGTGAGAAAGGATGTGACAGAGGGATGTAAAATTATGAATGCTATGGAGAAAGAGCTCATCACACACTGAAGGGATATTTTTTCACACACATCATATAGGTACCCAGAAGTTAGAAAAAATCATCGAAAAATAAAAGAGGAGCTTCCTGCTGATGTTTCATTTCTAAGCAATTTAAGCATATCTTTTACAATTTATATGGACTAGCAGGATATGGGGTCAACATATCCACAATATCCACTATCTGTGATTAGATCCGGAAGTCTCATACATCTAAATTCAGTGAATGTGACTAAAGATATCTCTGTACAATACATTGCCTTTGTGAGGTTACAAATTCTCTGTCCATTAAAATGCCTATCCTAGTCTGAAAGAGCAGCTATTCACTTCTCCTTTGGATGAAGAGTTGCAGGTCTGTACCACCAGCTCTTCAGCTGATGGTTTCAGTGCCCCTCTAGAGCCGTAACAGTGGTCCAAAACTCAGTGGAAGAAAATCGCTGTGCTACGGGAAGAAGATGGCTATCTTGGTGATAATCAGTTGATGTTTTTCTTGGGAGCTGATGAAGGCTGACCAGGCAGTAGCAATGGGTAGAGGTGTACCTTTCATTTTCCTTTCTCCAGCTGTCTAAACTGTGAGGACAATGAAGCAGGGAGAAAGTTCACCTTTCTGAACTGCAGGGAGAGCAGCCCAGGGGAGCCGAAAGATGGGGCAGTATGGGCTAGGAAGTGTTCAGGATGTTTTTTGAGGTTTCCTTTAACCATCTCCAAACTACTGTGCTTTCTCATTAATAACAAGTGTTGTGTGCAAGACCCTTCTGCAAAGCCTTCATATATTCCCATATGTCCACCCACCTAAATTAAGCACCTCATAGACTATACAGTCTTCTAGATCCATTAGGAAAAAAAAAAAAAAAAGGAAAGAAAATGAAAAGGTATGACCAAGCTCTGAAGAGAGGAGACTGGGCTCCCCGTATCAGACCATCCCTGGGACATGAACGCCGCTCGAAAGAGAGATTCTCTGTATCCTCAGGGTAATTTCAATGCCCTCTAAAAGTAGAGGAAGAAACCACAAAATTTCATATCTTATTTTGTAACTCTGTTGTCCCTGCTCCTTTCTAGGCTTTATCTTCCCAAGGCAAGCTCCATCTTCTTACCTTGGCAGTGGGTCCCGTTTATTATGCGTGCAACAGACTTGCTATTTTATAGAGCAAAAACATGCCAAATCCGTTTGTTTTTAATGTTTCTAGCTGTGAGAAACAGACATTAACAGCCTCTCAAAAGACCCAGGCAGTTCAGAGACACCTTTTCAGTCATAAAGCCTCCCACCTCTCACTCTGTAGGTTACTCCTATGAATCAGTACTCTTCAGCTTAAGCTGCCTGTCAAGCTGCCAGTAATGAGCTACAGCAATATCTAGCTGGAACTAGAGTGAATCCAAGTTGCAAGGAAGTTCAGGAGTGTTCAGAGTGGGTCAGCAGTTGTGTTTCATCTCCTTTCACCTAAGAAAAACTAATCTTAGCTACGTGGTTGGGACCAGACTGTAACAGTGAATAAGTTACAGAGAAAGTATGGACAGAAATGCTACATGCTGTATTTTCTGTGAGGTGCCCAATGAGGGGTGAAGAGGAATGTCACGCTTACGGGAGTCTTCAGCTCAGATGCATAGATGGGAACCAGCCCCTCCACCCCAAGGAGAAGGGGGCAAATGAATTACACTTCCCAAATATAAAGAATATACCCATCGCAAAATTTGTCCCATTTTGGTTATTCAATTCATATAAAACACTTTAAAGAAAAAATAAATGCATCCAGGCCTACTTTATATATTTTTACCATAGCCATTGACACTTTTAGAGCTCTTTCAGGCCTGTCCTTGGAGAAGCTAAACAAGCATATAAGTCCTTTTGCAAGCAATTTCACTGAAATCAAGAGCTTTGTAAATGTGAATGGTCAGAGAGCATTTTCACGCAGGATTTCATTGTTTCCAGAAAAAATTGCATGTTTAAGTTTTGCTTAATGTATTCAATTCCATCAGTTGCCCCTTTTTATTCCGTCCTAAAACATTCAGCTTGGCTTTACGTAGATTGTTTATATGTATGGTTGTGTAAATAATTAGTATTTAACATAAATTGTCAAGGGCTGTTACTGAATGAAGGCAGTGTACCTTGTATCACAATCCATTTATCATACAGTGGATGCATAGTTCTTTAAGAAGGCGCATTAATTGGCAATTTGTTGTTCTCTTCATGCTGCTGCCACTCTGAGTCTTCTAAAACACAAACATTCATGAATAGCATGACGCAGGATTTGTCTGGGCAACAAATTAAAAGAGTAGTATGCATAAAATTACTTGTTATTGTACAGTTAAGCTGCAGAGGCATGAGCACGCTTAAAACTAAGATAAATGCAAAACACATGATGCTATCCATTACTTAGCACCTAGAAAGTACTCTAGATAGAGGTAAGAGGAAGAATCTAGCCGAGTTTCTTCAGAATCCTTCATGAGGTGGAAAGGTAGGGTGGGAACCTCAATTACCCTGTAAACGGAGACCTATTCTTCATACAGAGGCTGTAAGATTATATGAGTTGAGTCATAATTCATTTCATATGTCTATGAATCTAGTTGCACAAGTTAGTGAAAACTGACTTAATTGACTTATTCCAGCACATACATTTATTTACTACAAATCTTGTAGCCAAACCTGCTTCCATTACAGACCAAACTAACCAAATTGAATCAAATTCTAAAAGCCTTTTCCCTAGTAGGCTTTCCAGATGCCATCAGTTACTTCTACTCCCTATTCACACTTAATGAAGACACTAGTCTGAGCTTTTCACAGATGTCCTACGTAGTAGGAGGAGTCTATCTAATGGTTACCACAGAAGACTGGTGTACAGGAAGCCTGACCAGAGCTTTTCTGCTGCAACTTTAGCAAATTCAAACCTTCTTTGTACCTCCATTTATAAAATGAAGCAACAAAAATATTTGTTTTAATGTTAACACTCTTCTGTCCTCCTCCCAGCCCTTTAGCTGTCAGTAAAAATATTTTCAAAAAAATTAATGGGGAAAACCTCCCAAGGTGGGTCTCAGAGCATGGTGCACTGGTATACAGGTTGGTGAGGATCACTTTAGCTTTACATGCCCAAGAAGCCAAAACATTGCAGCACGAAAGCAGGACTGAGGAGCTGAAATTGCTATCTGAGGGGCTAACATCACCCTGCTGCAGGGTACAGTGGTGAGATTCCTTTAGGCAGATCTAGCTCTCAGTGTTACACTTGTCAGTCAGCCTGTTCAGATGTTATATCCATTTCAAAAGTGACATACCAATTACTGTTTTCTACACAACAGATATTAAAAAGCAAATCATTTATTAGAGATATCTTATAAAACATATTACTCTTGATAAAGGACTTTAAATTTTAAATTGCAAAAAATAGAAGTCCTCAGAAAACTCTTTTTTTTTTTCCTGTGGCATTGTAACCTTATGTCACTCTCCTCAAAGGCTAGAAAAACGTCTAATTTTCATATATTCTTTATGATTTTCCATTTTACATCTCTATAGATGTTCAGTTTTAGAAATAAGCTGAAATCTGTCTTGTATCTATCAGAGTTTACCCTCAATAGAAACAAAGGAAGTTTCTACCAAATGATGCACTCTGTGCCTTATTTTACTATCTTTTTTATTTTAGATCTCTAACACTCAGGCCATAGAAATTTAAGACAATGCTGATTTACCCCAGCTGAAGCTCTGGCCTGATGTCTCTCTATTTGATTCCAAACCATTTGTTAACTTTACAGTCGTTTAAAAGAACAGCTCAAACACTGGCACATTCAGCATTCGTGGATAATGCAAAGCCTATTTTATTCGACACTGCTGGAATTTCCGAAAAACCTGCTAACCATTTTTCTCCTTGCAATCTCTCCAGGAAATAGCACGTGCAGTGCACTTTAGAAATTGTAATACATTTTTAGCTAATCTTGTTGTACAATTTGGCTTGGTATCAAAAGTATTTTTAATCTCACAGATTCTCCCTTGGGCATTTGGAGTCAAAGAAATACAGTTCTTTTTTCTATTACTCTTTTTTTTTTTTTTTAATAGCTGCTGGACTTTTGCCCTTGTCCTTTTCAAGTCATAGTGAGGCTCCTTTACCAAGTTCCATATTCATTGGAAAGAACTGAAAAAAAGAAAAGAACTTTAGAGAGTGGTTTCTGGCCAGCAGTCAGAGACAAAGTCAAACCTCAGACCCAGCAGGAATGTGTCACATGAATACAGGAAAACAAAACAAAACAAAATCCATAAAAAATAGAAGGGTAAAATTGATGTTACAGTCAATAATAATTCATTTAGCATAGCTTTAAATTCTTGCCTGAAAAGTTCAGACAAGTTTCAGAGCCCTGTTGTGCCAGGGGCTGATTAAACACATGATGAAAGAAACAGACTTTGACCCAGTGAACATGCTTCAGGGAGACACAAACCACTGGACAAATGGGTGGAATGGTTCTTCAGAGTCTGAAATGAAAAATAAACCTAACAGTTGAAGCGAAAAATCAAGAAGCTTCAGCTCACTACTTGCCCAAGTGATGCTGGAGCAAGGATGAACCCATGCACAAGTTGGCAGAGTTGATGCAACCTGTGGTGCTCTTATGACTGCTATAGCTACAGCGTCACAACACCTTTCAGTCTTTGTCTTCCAAGGCAGGGAAGTACTGGTTCCCTGAGTTAGCCACTGAGATAGAGAGACAACGCAGATTACCTGGGGTCTGCAAAGCAAATCTTGCTTCTTGTTCTTTTCTATTTTTTGACATTTCCTCAGCATTTTCCTATGGTCCATTTCATTCCTACATCACTTTTCCAGCAGAGAATGTCTGTGCAAGAGGACTTGCGTGTATCAGTTCAGATATTAGTGAAAAACAATCTACCTAGGTTGTATGTTATACTACCAAAATGCATAAAACTCTATCACTTTTTTGACCTTTTCTTTTCGATCTCTGTGAGAAGGGAGAGCACTGAGAAAAATTTCCCTTGAGCTCTTTTAACACCCCATCATTTCATCTGCAGAAGGTTGGGTTCAATCTTCAAGTCTCTCCATATAGCAAATTCTTAGTCTGGTCTAGATCTCAGTAAGAACAGCACTGATACTTGCTAAAATTAAGCACGTGCCTAAATGTCTGTTACCACCACCATATATTTTCACTGTCAGGATTTTACTTCATGAAAGAATGTTTATTTTCTGTTTATTTTCTTTAGTCAGAGGTGGAAATGGCAAATATAGTGTGTGAGGTGGGAATGAATAAACAGTCAATATAGGATTGAGAGAAAAAAGAGAAAAAAATCAGAATTTTTTCTAGCAGGGGAGAACCTCAAAATACTACACTTGCTGGTGCACACATCTTCACAGAATCACAGAACCACAGAAAGGTTGAGGTTGGAAGGGACCTCTGGGGATCACCTAGTCCGATCCCCTTGCTCAAGCAGGGTCCTCTAGAGCACGTTGCACAGGATCATGTCCAGGTGGGTTTTGAATATCTCCAGAGAACGAGACTCCACAACCTCTCTGGGCAACCTGTCCCAGTGCTCTGTGACCCAATCCATCTTCTGATGCTGGTGGTAGTCAGACAAACTACACTTGAGAACCCAGTTTAAAACAGGTAATAATTTTGTGAAGAATATAATATCTTACAGTAAATGACACAGAAACAAAAGCTGAAATGCCAGTCAAGTCGTGCAGAGCAACACACCAGATTTTGGCAGTGTTATTTTTCCCGGACTGAGAATACATGCTTGAGATTGAGTATAACATGACAACAAAAAAATTTCAGTGGGCTTTCAGTCACAATAATGAGATTTGATTACTGCCAAAATTTTAACCTGTGCTATGTAGTGGCTGCCCCAGAGGTTCACCCCACCCTTGGGCAATGAATAACATGAAACAGAGAACTTGGTGCTTTGCTCACCACGTCAGTTTGAGTCGTAATTGTTCAGTTCCCACCAGTCACAATCGGCATCAGACAAGTTTCCTGAAAGACTGGAAGATGGAGATCGCTGCTCCTGTGTAGCGTGATAGTTCCTTCTGGTTTTGTAACCGCAGAATATGAGCACAGCGATCAGCACTAAGGTTTAGATGCACAGTGGAGGAATTGTGATCCCGCGTGGGTGTGTTTTCAGGGCAGACAGGGAACGTTCAGGGTGTGTGCCTGCTCTTCGACAGCTATATCTGTTGTTAATGAGAGTAAAATGTGAATTATTAAGCCAGTAAGGAGAGAGAGAGACATTAAAATTCATCTAGTTGTAAATTTGTCCTTTCCTCAACCTAATGTTTAGATGGATCTGATGGGAACGCTCTGTTTGATTGTTTCTCTTGCTTTCCCCTGCTCTAATTTCCTCATCAAGCAAGAGAAACATGTTCATGGTTCAGTTAATCATGTTGGACGTTGTTCTTTGCTTATTCAGTTAAAAATACAAGAGCGAAAATTGTTCTCCTGTAATAAAAAAGGAAGAACATAGGTGGAGGGATTAAAACTGATACAGTCAGATGACAATATCAGAAAGAAGGAGCTATGGAGGATGATCAGAGTCCAGAACTTCTGTGGAAATTCTGAATTTTTTTCAGAATAGGTCTTCCCAAAATATATATTAGAATTTCCCCCTAAGTTCTGGAGCTTTCTTGAAAAACACTCAAAGTAACTTTGCACTCCAAGTCCTCTGGAGGGGATAGGATGAGGGGTGCCTGATCTGTCCTCGAGCGCTGCTCCCAAGCTGTGCGCCCGGGGCAGCCCACCCGACCCCAGCGCGGGAAGCACGTCTCCCGTTTACACACCTCTCAGTGCTGGAGGGCTTTTCTTCACGCTAAATCAAAGAAAGCTGAGGCGCCAGGCCTCAAAGCGCTGGCGGCGCATTTCTGCATCCCCAGGGCAGCCCGAGGGGCCAGGCCAGCACGGCGCCACCTGTCCTCATCTGACTCCTGCCCACCGCTGCTCCCAGCCCGGCGTGGGGCGAGGAGGGAGCCCGCAGCACGGCGCGGGGGCTGCTGCTGGCAGCAGAGGCTCCCAAACTCATCTTGCAGGGGAACGCCGTGCCTGGTTTTGGCCCCAGGGCTGCCTGAGGAATTTCTGAGCAGCTTCTTCTTAATCTGGCTTTGTAACGGGAGCCCGTGATGCAAGAACGAAGCCCGAGCTTTTGTGTAGCAGAGCGGTGAAATTACAGGGTTAGTAACACATTTGGAGCTACGGTGATTTACTCCAGCTAGAATCGGCATTTAGAAAGTGTTTTCCATATGTGAATTGTAGCACAAATGTTAATTGCCAAAACATAATGTCAGGCATATAACTTATCTCCATTTAACAGACGGAAAAACACGGAGTGAAATAGACTGCTTAATTTTATAAAGTCTGCCCAGCAAGGCAGTGCCACAGGAACTGAATATCACAAAATCTTTTCTTTACTTACACAATCACTTTTACAATAACTGTCTGTTGTTAAACTGCAGGGATCAGAACTAGAGCTGATCAAAGAAGAAAAACAATTTTTTATTTTTTGTTTTGGCAAAAAAAATCTCTTTGAAACAAAGTGATCATTTTCACTGAATTTAAAATTCTTCCTTGGGAAAAATAAATATGGAGGAAGCTGCACTGGTGTTGTGAAACATTTGGATTTTGTCTAATATATTCCAGCTGATTAAGAAAGAGAGCCAAAGGGAAGATAGACTTAAAAACAGGAGATTAGAATCAATGACTTAGAAAGTTTCCCTGTTAAAATAGTAAGAAAACGAAAAGAAAGATACACTGGAAAGCTGCAGCCTGATATAACTGTGACATCTCCCTCACTTTGTCCCTCTCAGTATTTTTCATAATTATGAAAGGAAAAATTGGAGTTGCTGTGCAAAAGGGAGCTTGGATTTTCAATGTCTTCTACTTGGTTGCTGAACTCATCATGCAACTTAGTAGTCAATAAAGCTCTGGAGGGAAACTATTTCCTTAAACTCAAAGAACCCTCCCTATCACTCTACAAGGTTGGGAGGTAGCCAGGGAGCACAAACAAAGAAAATAAACAAACAAACTAAAGGGTGAAGGTAACTTTCTATGGGCTCCGCGTAGAAATGAGTATCTAGGCCTAATAAGTTCCTTAAAATCAGTAATATAAAAATATAAAATATGGGTTTCATTTCTAAAAGTCTAGTAGATTGCATTACTTTAGGAGTATTTAGAGTAATTTCAGAGAAAAGCTTTTCCTGGGGAATCAAATGCTAGTTCCTCAAATTTATTTTGGTAGCAGCAAACCCCTGCGATGCTAGTTGAATTTGAGTTTTCTCTTGACTTCTGTTTCTTGTTTCTGATGCTCCAAAGTCACCCTTCTCAGATGTCACAGCTCTCCTATGTTAGCCAGGGCTAAAGCGTGGTAAAAGGTTATTTTGGGGTAACTCCTGAATTGTGAACCAGGAAAGCTACAAGGCGCAGGTACATAGTCATTCCTAAAAAGGGAAAGAAACAAAGCAGGTGGTAAGACCTAGTAGAAAAGCTGTTTTTCAAAGACCTATCAGTCCTGTTTTATTATTGCAGAAACATTTCTTGTTGGATCCAAGGCGTCTTTTCATCACTGTAAGTCTTCCAGAGGGACAAATATTCCTTCAAAACTATGAAAGTGGCATTTTGGGTTGTTTGCAGCACCAAACCTGCCTGTCTGCTGAATTGTTTCCGCACTTCATATTAGAAGAAAATGTAAATAATTTTTCGAAGAGTACGTCAAAAAGAGAAATATCCCTAAAAAACCATCGCAAAACCGGATGATCTGATTTTTGAGGGTAAAAAATAAAGACGTACAGGGACATAAGCTCTTCAGTCTCATCAAAAGAGATTCCAAGTTAAGCTTCTAAGTCTGCTGCACATTTAAAAACTTCCTTGAATTTGAATAAAGATTTTCCCATATGTGATAAAAGTTTAGTTCACTATTTAACACTACAAACAGCAAGTGTAATTTAGTACAGCGTTTATAAGTCTAATTTGTAATCCTCCACTTCACTCCCACCAGGTCTGTACACATCTTCTTTGCCTATGACAGATTATTGCTCATATTCTGACTCCAGCGGTTTCAGGGATGTTACTGTGTTTGCAGTAGTGGAGGAGCTGCTTGTTTTCTGAATCATTTATTTCATTTTACAGTTAATGATTATTACTGTCTCAGAAGAAGTGCTTTAGTTTTACTATGCAAATTCACATTATCTATAGATTAACTAATTTGCCGTAATATCTAATTGCAACACCATTTTCAGCATCAGCTAGTGATTAATTTCCCAAGGGTACAAAATATTATCGTGCAGAGCACTAGATGGTGCTGTTTCTAGGTTAGAGTTACAATAGTGTTTATTGGGTGAAGCAGGATCAAATCTGTCCAAATGTTTCATTCTAATCTCAGAATGAATTAAGATTTTTTTTTTTCCAGGCATCTATAACCACCTTCTTTTCTGGATAGATGGTTTTCATAGCTGCATTCTTGTTTATAAATAGTATTCATGTTCTATAAATTGTCCACCTCTAGCTAGTGTCACTCCGATTTGTATTCCTGGCTGAGTCCAATGTTTCTAGACTTGCTTCCATTCCTCCTTAATCTCAGATAAATATGAATACTGCAAGTATAGAATGGCAAACACCTACAGATGCTTATAGCTTAGGCAACAGAAAGTTAGCAGCATAAAATAACAAGAATAAGATATTCATGGTCAGAAACAGAGAGGTTCTATGACATAAAGGATGTCTCATCCTTCCCGTCAACACTTATGTGTTATTTTATTCATTGGAATGTGAGGAGTTTGAAGAAATTTCCTTATTCTGCCCATCTCTAACCTAAAGTTATACCCGTACATCAGGGACAGTGCCTTCCCAGCCTCTTCAGTATGTCGGTATATCAATATCCATTTCTCTAGAAAGGGAGTGGCAGAGCACCGTGAGATCTGATGCAGAGAACAATGCTGCTGTGACCACATGGGATGGCAAGGGAGTGCAGAAAACAGTAACTGAGGGTAAAGGAGGAGAGAATTTACCATTCCACCCCAAGCAGATCCACCAGAACAACGTACTAATTCGCAACTGATGGTTGTCTAAACATGTGGATATGAAATAAAGAGAAGTGGAGCAAGAATTTGAGAGAGCAGTAGCTGCAAGTTTATGCAGATGAGAACAATCCCTCATTAGGAATTAGATTACATAATAGATTCCAAAATGCTAGTTTATATGATCTAGTCTTCCATGTGCTCTCTGCAGAACTACAGCCGTGTTCATCTATTTCTTTTTTAAAAACAAAGAAACAAAACAAAAGCAAGTACAAAAGCCCCACGCTTTTTAGTGTGTTAAAAGTTCCAGCTTCTAGGCAACAAAAACTGCAGCCACTTAGTCCCAGCGTAGTTTCAAAGTAGCCTAGTGAAAGTGGTGCAAAAGACCCATTACTGAACTCTTATTTCCATCATTTTGGCTGAAGCTAGCAAGGGAACACCTGAAGCCAAAAATGCAATTTCAGGCTCCAGGCTATGTTCATCCCAATGAAGCATGATAGTACAGAGGCCCAGTATGGTAAATCCAAGAGGCACCAAGACTATTAGCAGATCCACAGCATTGCATAAGCACTATGATCTTGTTGGGTAAAGGCTAGCACAGCACATTGTGTTTCATGTGCACAGCACATCAAATCCTGGGATTCCCACGGGTGCAGCCAGCTCAAATATCTCTGCTTCCTGTCAAAGATAAATGTCCTCTAAAGTCACTCCGTGGGACTCCACTCCTGTTTCTCCCATTTGACAAAAACACATATTTCCATATTTCTATATGTTTTTCAGTAATCTACAGTCTTGAAATGTCACAACACCTGAAGTTCGTCACCCTTTCCCGTAGTTTCACTGAAGTCCTGGGAGAGGAGCGCCACGAAAAGCAAGCACAAAGCTACAATTTTTCATGAGGCTGACTCTGATACGAGCAGCCTAATACATATGACAACATGCAGGCACCAATAATACAATTCAATTTTACGCTTGAAAGACTAAAAACTCCCTAAAATTCCCACGCTGACTGAAAAGATTTTTAAAAATGTTCCTCTGCACTTTCTTACAAATTCTATGAACCTTTTCTGTAATTGAAGAAATCTGACTGTGCTTTGATTCTTAGGACTACAAAGGATGATTTCATTGTCTTTCTTAAATTCCTTTGTAAATGAGAATATATTTTATTCTGATGAACTATTTGGAATGATATAATAAGAAGTGGATCTATACACTCTATCTTCAGCTGCCCCCTGCCCCCTCCCCAAACAAAAAACACCCACATACATAACGAGGAAGAAAAAAATGTACCAATTCTTACAGACAGTATGCTTTATTTTAACTTTATTTCACTATGATGCAGAGTAATTTGCAATCATAACATCTATTCTGTGTAATTTTAACTCTGTAAAGTACTGTAATTGGATACAAGGTTTATTTAGAAGGAAACAAAATCTTATCCAGCTCATTTTTTCCCACATTGTGTGAATCCCACCTAACTAGGTTCTTATGTTCTAAAGGTAATTTCCCATGAGAGGAGGAAAAAAAAAAGTATTCTTTTTATGTGTCTGTGAGATTTGTCATGATGTATCATCTTTATTCAATGGTATGACAAGGCTGCTGCTTTTTTTTCCCAGCTTTATTCTGGAGACAAGTATGCACACTTTCCCATCCGAAGTGTAATGTTGTCTATAACTTAATGTAGTAAAGATAAGGAAGTAGTATTTGCATGTTTTACTTCCTCAGAGTAAGGATAGTACCCCTCTTCATTTCATAGGAATTAAGACCAGTAGGAGTAAGGATTTAAGATCACCTGTTGATTACAGACGACCATACTTCACCTACACCTCCTCACTGGTGCTCGTTATTTACAGTCAAGGCAGAGAGAGTCCTTAGGAGGCCTCTAGTCAGACAAAGGTGCAACCAGCCGCAAAGACAAGAAGCTATTATGACCAGATAAACAAAATCCTCAAAGTCTTTGTCAACTTGTGAAGAAACCTCCCCAAACAGGAAGCTAGCAATCAGTCTAGTTTTGGGCAACAATTATTAACCACCTAAACATTACATTAGCACCTGAGAAAAATGATTTTTCCTAATATCTGAAAGCAATGATCTAGCCAGCCAGTGTCCCATCTTTGTTCAGGGCCATGAGAGAAGAATTAAAGAGAGCCTAGGCAGAATACATTTGACCAGCATGCCCACGACAACACCTAAAAATCCTCCTGAAGTAGCTCAAATTTTCAGTTTGTACTAAGCCAAAGCAGTCAGTGTACTGAGGATGAAAAGGGTAATGCAGTGCTATATGCTCTCCCTGAGGCCCATGCAGGAAGGGAAAGAAAGAAAGATTTCATGGGAGTGTGCATTGAAACACCAGAGGAAGTCACCATGGATGATCCAAAGCAGAATTTCCCTAAGTACAAACAGAAAGCAGAAATGCCATGAAAGCTTGCCTTGTTGTCCGATATCAAGTATGGTTTTCAATGTCCTCAGAGGCACCAATCTCATGACCTTTTCTGATCCAGTGATAACATCATGTTTCTGTTGCCAGGTATTTGAACTCCTCACAATCTTCTACTCATTTCATTTCAAAACACTCAGCAGCGGTAGGGAAGTGCTATTGCTGTGTAAACTCAGGCAAAGAGACATCAAACACCTTAGGATCACAGCACCATAGAGCAGTTTAGGTTGGAAGGGCCTGTAAGTGACCTCCGGTCTAACCTCTCCTTAAAGCAATGCCAAATGTATTAGGCATCTCCAGGCCTTGTCCACTGAGCTTCGAACAACTCCAGACCCTTCAGCCTACTTGGGCCCCTGCCTGAGCGTTCGACCACCCTCATGGCAAAATATTACTTTTGCTATCTAGTCAGAATTTCTCTTTTTCTAATTTGTGCCTGCTCCCCCTGCCCTTTTGCTCCACATCTCCCACAAGAGGGAGGGCCCTGACTCCCATCTTCCTGGATGATGACTGCTGTAGGATGCCCCTGAAGCCTTTTCATCTTAGGCTGAACAAATCCATACCCAAAGCCATATGGGAAATGTGTGACACCACAGGAAATTGAATTCAGGTTGCTTCAGTCCCAAGCACTGAGCCTTTGTTTAAGTACCAAAGCACCTTCCAGCACAAAAACTCTGGGGCACGAAAGGAAATAGGAGGCAACAGTTTCAGAGCTAACAGAAGATGATGTGAAACACCATCCATATGTGATTATGCTGTGGAAATTCTTACAGGGAGATGTAGATGTTAAAAGTCTACATGGATTAAAGGACAGAAAGGACAATTTTACAGAAGATAAATCCATTGAGCATTACAGATAACACATAATCCACCTCCAGTCTAGGAAATCCCTGAATTACAAATTGTTGGAGACTAGAAGAAGATTAGTGAAAATTTCACTTCTCTAGGAACTACTGTTTCAGCCTTTTTCAGAGATGGCTTACTGGGCTGGATGGACTTCTGATGTGATTCAGTATAACCATCTTTTTAAAATTTTAGGAGAAGAACAACTGTCGAAGATCTAACATACAATACTATGTAGCAGTGACCACAAATGTGTGCATGTGGGGCAGAAGAGGGTGTAATTTCCTCCATTGACATTATTTCACCAACATTCAAATTTTAAGTTTCAGGAAGGCTCATCATCTCAGGTATGTTTGCATTGTTTTTTTCCTCCTTGTTAAAAGATGTACTTCATTTTAAACGCTGCTGTCATGCCTTTGCCCAGTACTAACCTTTCTATCTCAGCATGCCACACTAGTGGCACGTCTCTACATAAAGCAACACTCCCATCTTACTTATTCAAAGATAGATCTTGCCTCAGCTGTTTTTCCAGTTCTGGAAGCCCTGCTTCCTTTGAATGAACCATATAAAAATGATGTCATGTATGAAAACAAAACTGTTTCAATTTGCAATGTGACAAACAGCCAATGACGTGAAGTGTCTGAGAAAAAATCATATTAGGCAGGAGATGTTGACTAGCAGCAAACCCAGAAAGTTAGCGTAACACAGTGAACAAGTCATATTCAGACACAGTCATGGTTCAATATTTGGTATTCTAAACAAAAGTAATAAAGTTTAAAACTGTAAAAAGTGGGGAAAAGACACAACTAATGCCCTTTTACTGTGACATTGTACTGCAAGGCTTGTAGGAAGGAGTCATATCTGTTATTAAAATGACTGATCGAGTTGCCATAAAAACAGATGAGATTTTAGACTAATGAGCCCTTATTTCTTATCTGCCCCAAAATTTGCAAGCTGTTTTCTTCAACATTTCACCCATCCTTAGATGATTAGTGCTACAACACAGCGTTGTTACTTTCTGATATATTATGGATATTCAGTTTCAAAGACGCAATTAGAAATGACAGTTAGGGAAGATGTTTTTCTACCACAAAAAAAATTGAAATGTTATTATTTACTATCCTATACCAGGATAGAAGACTTATTTTTTGTGCTTTTTTAAATATTTCTGAGGCAATTCAAATATTGCACTACCAAAGTTTTAGTTCAAACACTTGCAAAAACGAGTACATTTCTTAGAAAAAAGTCAACACACTGTGCCTTCAAAAGATCTCCCATTTTTTTCTTAAATGAAGCTTCAAAATTACATGCGTTTTATGGAAAATTATGGTTCTGATGAAACATCAGTTTCCTACAGACAGATATTTGAGCTCAAAATAGATGACATGTTGCATTTGAAATCAAATACTATATTTCTACGAAAACACTGCACTTCGCTTCTACAACAGGAGTTGGTCAAACAGCAAGAGCTTTATTACAGGAAGCATCTTTTTGTCACATATTCAGCTGTATCATAGCAGAGTAAACACCTGGCCTCTGCAAACTATGGCAATGAACACTATTTTTTCTTTCTTCTTCTTCTTCTTCTTCTTCTTCTTTTTTTTCTATGAATTAAATTAGGAAAGGCGGGGGTGGGGGAGGGGAGGAGACAAACAGTCTAATAACTTAAGAACATTCCAGCCAAAATGAGTTCTAGAATAGCTGCAAAAAATGTTCTGAATTCCATTGGAAATTCCTATTCCTTCTTTTCTCCCAGCTTCGCCTTATTCATTTCCAATACGATGAATTTGAACCTTACCTAAGCAAACATTTGCACCTGCTTAGTCACAGTTTTGTTAAGCTGATGCAATCTTCTTTCCTTCCATTCCAGTCAGCTTCTGTGCTGCAGAAGAGAGGAAAATAAAGTGAAATAGCCCAGATAAATTAAGTTCAAGGCAAATTTAACTTTAGTGGCTTGAAAGCCATGCCGTATACTGGATCAACGCTGTTTGGTGTGTTCACACAGTTTGGTGCAGGCCATAGCAGCCGATGTTGTTTCAGGAGGAGCCAAATTAAGTCATTGGGCATCCTGATGTGAAATTACTTAGCAGAAGTTACGCAGTAAAGCTTCCATTCTCAGTCACTGATGTAGGGGCATTCCCTGTGTAAAGCGCATGGTGCAATGGAGCCCACTTTGGAGAATAACAGCGATGTGTTTGTTAGCATAAAAAAGCCTACATTTTCAGTATGATTCTTCCCCCCAAAAAAGAAAGGACTTAAAATCAAAGGATATGTTTGGAGCTCATTTCTAAATCCCATTATATGCTCAAAGTGAAAGGGGGCTTCATCATCAAAGAGATTATACACTTATGAAATCTTTATCATAACATCTTAAAGACCCAATTATGGACCTGAACATTATCTAAGACATTTCAGAATTCCAGGGGAAAAAATGCTCATTTTTGCTGCTTTCTTGGCCAATTTGTTCAATCACAGAAAATGGGGAAAATCTTTTTTTCTGTGCCAGCTGGCACATCCCATCTTCCCCCAGGGAAGTCAGCTTTGGCATCCTTCTCTTGTGTAAGTCTCCTCACTTAGGGCTGGATCAAGGTGTGGCAACAGAAATAGAGTAGCTAACTGAGTCGTTGACCGGGTCCTGGACTCGTCTAGTTACCTTATAACATCAGCTTTCTGGTAGAACTAAAAGCAACTTTCCTGCCATTGTTGGTGAAGCCAAAGTTTTGAGAGGAATATGAAACAAGAGAGCAACACCCTCAGCCTGGAACTTCAGCGTGAAATTCCCCTTTCATCTCATTTCAAATTCCTTGGTCCCCGAAACAAAGCAGGGACATTATGTCTCAATTTATTTTGCTTCTGTCCCCAGAATCTTCTTCTCCAGGCTGTCTATTCACACACATATATCCCTTCCCTTTGTTTTTCCCTTGCTTTCTGTTTTCTTGTTAAATGTTCTAAAGTGGTTAGGTTTAACTGACAGTGATACTAAACCATAAAAAGCACATTGAGCCTCTAGAGCCAGATCAGCTGGTGGAAATCAGCCTAATTGCACTAATTTAATTGAAACACTCCCAATTTCACCTCTATGGAGCATCTGGCCGCATGGATTTATATCAACAACATTCAAATAGTGACTGACCCTGATTATGATTTTGTAAAACTGGCAGTCCAGACAGAGTGACTTTGGTGTGAGTTTTTACAGATTGCTCCATCTGAGTCCTCCTATTCTCCATTTTGAGTTATTTGCCTGGCTTCTTACCAAATTAATGTTTATTTGCAGTAACCTAGTGTAATGTTAATTGCTTATTCATTGAAATCTAGTTGGCATTTTCCCGCCTGTAGGGTTTTGGCAAGGCAGCATCTGCGTGTTGTTCCATCTTCAGTTGTCTGTTTTTAGTATGCCAACTGCTTTCCTATCAGCCAATTCCCACCCACCCTGCATTCTTGCTTTTCTTTGCTCTCCCTCTCTCTTTTTTAATTTAGGGATAATTGTGTGGTTGGGTAAGCTCAGAGGGCGATTTATTGCCACATCCAAAGACAAGGCAACAGGGGTGGTAGTTTTCATTTACTGACTGTTCTAGAAGTGGCATAAAGTAATATATTGGATAAAATAGCATGTTGTGGGGGAGGAGAGGGAAAGTTTTAAGGCAAAATCTTCATCATTTCAATAAGAAATTTTGCCAAAAAACTAGTGGAACTATCAGGGCCCCACAGCTGCTTATACAAAGATGAAGTATCCCAGTTGATCAAGAGCGTCAAAAGCTGCCTTAATTACAGCAAGACAAATCTTACAGGACATATGCCAGCAAATGTTGCAAAGATTTAATTTGTTTCTGAACATTTTGATTTGTTCAGATGAAAGGCAGTATACAGAAATGCCACCGTTAAGTACAGTTTGCTGATAGCTGACTAAACTGAGGCGCTTATAAAAAGGATAAAGCCCAGTTTGAGTAAACATCCTTGAAGAGCAAAATGTCCCTAAAGATATCAACAGATAGTGAAAAGACCCTTTGCTCTCAGGGCACACTTTAGCAGGGAGTCAGTGGCATACAAACAGATTATCTGATCTTTCCCATGCCCTCTGTCAAGGGAGTGAAAGAATCAGGAGGAGATTCTGTCTTAAACAGGTCTTGGGCCCTGTTGCAGCACCCCGATGATTTAAGGTCATAAAGAAAGGTGTGTTGCTTGGCTTTTGATTTTTCCTAACCTGAAAATGACAGAGTTCTTTGGATTGGGCTAAAAAGTGGATCTAAAGAAATTACTTATTTCCGTCTGATCAGTCCATTGCGGAGCAGAGAAGTAGAAAAGAGGTGGGATGAAAGGCCATGGTGCTGGGAGCAGGGGGTGTGCCAAGAAACTGCTACTGAGAACTGCTGCAGAGAAAATTTCAAAGAATAATGATAACTTGAAGGCTGAAGACAAGGTAGAGTTTCCCCGCATGGAATTCAGCACCTGACTTACGAAAATAGCCAAGAATCACTACCTATTGCTGAGGATGCTGGCCTTTGTGAATTGACTTGCATTAAAGTATTCTTGAATGAGGTTTCCTGCTCAGCTTTAGTTGAGTCAGCACTTACTCCTATGTCTGAACACAAATTTGACAAGAAGTGATAGTAAGCAAAAGAGAATGGAAAATATAAGGCAGAAACAGCACCTTTTCACATTTCCCTCCAGTCTGAACACTGAGAAAGACAGTTACATTTAAATTCACAACACCAAAGAAACTGAGAAGATAAACTTTCAAATTCATTAAATTTATTCAGAAATTTCACAGAATAAAACCACAAAAATGTAAATCAATTTTTAAAAAAGGATTTTGAACCACACAGTGTAATCCAAAAATCTTTCTTTCCAGTATTTTTAAACAGAGTGCGACAGATGTCTTATTCTTCTGGAAGGAAAAAAAGAAAAGAAGAAGATGAAAGGAAGATGAAAAGGAAAGGGAAGGGAAGGGAAGGGAAGGGAAGGGGAGGGAAGGGAAGGGAAGGGAAGGGAAGGGAAGGGAAGGGGAAAATGTTTATACTTGGGGATCATATCCTTTCAGTGTATCTTAGCCTATGATTAATTCTAGACAAACACAAGCTTTCTCTGCCTTCATTCACAACTTCTGACCAATTTAGAAAAGACTCTGTCAAGGTGAGCGTACTCAGCCATACTCTTATCAAGGATTATTACCTCTGGGCCTTCACCAAGGTACTGTGGTCACAAGGGGTCTTGGATTTTGCATCTATATTTAATCCCAGGGATATTGTACTGTTCAGAGTAGAGTGGAGGTTCCTTGGGTGCTCATAATGCTTTTTATTTTTACATTTGTGTCACATTTTCAGCCCCCAGCTTTGCGTAAAATGTTACCTCTCTGGAACGGTAGCAAGAGTTAGTCTTCTTCCCAGTTTTTATTATCTATTTAGAAGTCAGGGAAGTGGGGGCTGGACTAGGCTTCCTTTTGCATTTATACAGCATCCGATACAGTGGGACCTACTTGTACAATTGTATGAAGAGTACTGTAATTACCCATGCATCTTTTAGAGTACACTCATTTTTTTCAGATAAAACGTTTTCATCCATCTTCTTAATGCTATACTTTTCCATTACTTTACCTAGTGTGCTGCAACTTAGCAATTAGTTTACAGTAGTTAATCTTTTTTCTCAGAAAGAAACAATTCTCTTCAAAGGGATGTTCTTGCCTGTGGCACATGTCAATAAGAAAACAGTACAAGTAATAACCTTCTGGTAACCATCTTTCTCATGATAATTTCAAGATTAAGTTGGAAAAAAAAGAAGATAAATCAACAATAATATTATACCTTGAAACATCTGAATGAACTAAATTCACAATTCTTTTGATTTTAAATGTTAATTTAGACAGAGACCCTTGGAGAACTGAATGTTTTTCAGCCTTCTAGGTTCCTAATACCACCTCACTTGCAGCTTAAACTTCTGAGAGCTCTCTTTCTCTATCAGTGTAATATGAAGGGACGGTGCATAAAATATCCCAGGATGGGATAGCCTAAAGGAGAGTCTAAACCTATATCCTGCAGTGTGATGGGGTAGACTGCAGCTTCAAAGAGAAAATGCTTCCCCTGAAGGCACAGAACAAAATTGGAGCTGGGTGAGCCTCAAAGGAATAGCAAGATCACAAACCATTGCTTATGTTTGGATTTGGAATTGAAATTGGCTCCGATAGCTTGGATCTCACCACAGACAGTGAACAGCATTAGAGAGAGAGAACAGGGGCTTGAGGGCAGAAGCCAGAAACAGGGAATCAATTTTTTGCAGAAATTAATGTGTGAGGTTATATGATTTTAAACCTATTTACGTCTAATTTGTTATTTATTTTTCTAATTTAATAAAATCTCTCTCTTGCCTTTTCAAACACCGTCCTGAATAATCAGTTCCAGCTTTTACTCTTCTTTCCTTTCCTTTTCTCTTTCCTGCAGATCCCATTTCCTCTTTTTTTTTTTTTTTAGTTCTACCATAGCCCATTTGGGAAGTCCAAGGACTGTGAAAGGACTAAAGACTGCTCCAAATCATGACTACTCTTTCCTTCTTTCTCGGGCAGACGAGTGAGAGCAAAAGCTGAAAAGCATGTTTTCCATAGCTGTTACACAGTGCCCTAAAGATATTAGCCAAGCCGTGTGAGGCGGAAACAACAGGAGACGAGCCGTCTGCTGGCAAGAAAATCTGTCTCTCCTTTCTGACCCAATCTGGAAGTCTTTTGTAGCGCTCAGCAGGAGCTCTAAGCATGAGAAGCTTGTGAGACTGAGCTTTGTGCACCTGTATAGGCTGCTTCCTTGAAACTCAGCTATCCTTTAGAAAAGACAAAAAACAAATGCATTAAAAAACCCAGAAGCTCTTCAAGGAGGGTTTTGTTAGTGTTTTCACTTTTTGCATTTTTTTTTTCCACTGGTTTGTCAATTTTCCCCCATTTACCCAAACAGTCTATTTACTCTGGGAAGATGTGCAAAATCAGTTCTTTTGCTTCTGAGTGAGTGTTAACAGAGACACCTTTCCAGTGGCCAGCCCTGTTTATGCTAGAGATTGAATTAAACCTGGCAAAAACATCGTTAAGAACAGTACAAATAAAACTGCTTGGGAGAGCATGTCTATTCCACGACTCTTACAAGTTCAACTGAACCAGCTTTAGAATAAACTGGAAAAATTTTGTCAATTGCTCTAAAATTGCAGCATTCCTTTGGAACAAACCCTGTAGGCATGACAATGCAAACAAGAACAGTATCTTTGATGGTTAAAAACAGCATAAAATGGACCCAAGAAGCGAATGCACTGAGAGGTTACTAGCACAGAGAGTGCCACGGCTGCCACGACCTTTGGTCCCAAAAGAAGTAAAAGATAGACAGACAATACAGGCAGCTAAAAAACTTTGTGTTAGACCATGGAGTAAACAGACATGAGCCATGGGGTCTCATAATACCCAACTCTTACCTATCAATGACCACCTCCATCTTATTTTGGGGGGATAACAGGAATCCATTTATGCTGGAAAGAAATCACAAAAGTAGTAGAGAAACCTCTTAAAAAGGTCTTCTAAAAGTCTTTGCACCAGAGATCAGAATTCTAGAGCTGAGCAGCCACAGGCTGTATACATTTCTTCAGTTTTTGGAGTGCGAGCAGCCACATGAGAGCATATGGTTTCTGTATCTCGGTTTGCATCACCTGTGGACCAGAGAGATGATGTCATGTCTTTCAGCACTGTTTGTAAGGCTAGATGAGTTTCATTTTCCTGAAATCCCCCTTCCCCTCCCTCCCCAAACAACTGAGGAAGGCATTGATATGTTTTCTGAAGAGCACAGAAAGCCCATCAGATGAGTCTTGCTAGGCTGAACCAAAGGCCATAGTTTATTCCAGCACCTGTCGCTAAAGGTGGCTGAGAGGGGATGTTGGGATGACAGTATAAGCATAGGGCAAGCACACAATAATTCCTCCTGGTCCAGAAAGAGTGATCATGCTTAAAAGATACATCCGTCTTTTATATAGGCTATTATAACCATCTAAACATTTTACAAGGCCTCCACATAGTGGTTATCTATTCCCAGCTTTTTATGGGACAAAAAAAATGAGGTCAACCAAAATAAGGAAATTTAAAAGTATTTTGACAGATGCATAGTTATTCATGATTTATTGTGAAGACAAAAATAACCCTTAACATGTCTGAATTTCAAAAAAATGTTTAATTTTCTATATTTTCATCTTGAAAAGAAAATCATGAGCCACCAAACCAAGATATATAGAGTCTGACAACCTCTTAATTAGAAGGAAGCAAACTTCATGCTGATCATCTTTGTTCCTCAAATAAATGCCTCCCTTTGGGGCTGATATTAATAGAAGATATATTTAATATTTCTGTCATGATCAGGAGAAAAGGAAGTCAATAACTAGCAGTAATATCAGCTGTCAGTAAATTGCTTTGACAAAGATTACAGTTATGGGGCAATGTACGAAATTTTTCACTGATTTTAACAAACAAGGGGAGGACGAAAAGGTGCACCAAATTCTGTAGTACTTGATGAGGAAAGAAAATCAAGTGTGGCATCACAGCATAGACTGGAGAAGGTGATCTAAAGTTTTCCGTTTGATGACTGTTTTGGTAATAAAAAGTGCAAAAAACTTAAGCAATATGTAAATAAAATAAAATGTTACAGTCTTCAAGCATGAAACTAGGTCATTTTATATTTAAACAAAAAGAACGAGACAGTGTTGACAGCAGGTTAAGCATTCCTTAGATAACTACAGTAACACACATAACAAAAAAATAGTTGAAAATATGTTTTCTTGTTCTGTTCTTGGGGCCCAGATTCCAATAAGATTTGAACAGCCTGGCTAACACAGTTAGTTTCAATGTAGATAAAAGCAGAAAGAGAGAGCATAGTGCTAAGACCTTGAAAGAATCACAATCTCATAAATATGTATATATATTTATTTTTTTGTATTTATGTGTATATTCAATGTGTAGCTGATTACTGCTGGCAATAATCCTTCTATTTCCAATGGAAAGGAGGTGTGACTCTTAAATGTCACCTTTTATCTGGCACTAGGACAATGTAATTCACCACAGAATGATTTTGCAAGAAAAATTTGTCCCTACTGGTTTACTTATCATACTTTTTCTTTGACCATCCCAGAGTACCTGGGAAACTAGCCTTCACTGCTGTGTGAAAAAAGAGTCAGCACCATACCGTTCTGTAAGTTAATACCGCTATTTTTTTCTCACTGTGCACCAGGCAAGTTCATTCTGGGGATGCTGCAGCATAGCATTAGGGAACATCATAGCCTTTATCATGAAACATCCTGATTGCAAAGTCGTCCAGTAGCATTTTTAATGCATTTTTCTATGAAGGCTAAAGCAAATATACATTGAAAATGCAGCACAATGAATCTTATGAAAAAAGAAATGAAAGATCAATGTACAGTTTCAGGCTTTCTATAGCACTTTTACATTAAAGAAAACAGTATTTTTATGCTGTCTTTCTGCTCTCTACATCTCACAGCCCTCTAGAAGAGATGGAGAAAGGTGGCATTGGTTTTAAACAGCAGTAGTGCAAAAGTGAAATCACTCCCATAATATAATGTGGCCTGACAATATAGAAGGAGGAATAAAGCCTTTATCTCCTGAGAAATGTTCTGCTCCTCTTATCTGAAAGCACTCTCTCTCCCAAAAGGGACCTTGAGCATTACCTTGCTAGCCATCACTGAAAGGAGACTTGCAGATTTGCCAGCGCAATCAGGTGCTACCGTACCACCATAGCAAAATAGGGTGGCAAAGTGCTTCTCTATGCCTTATGCTGGGCTCAGAATACCTAAGGAATAGGCTATACCTTCTGCTGTGATGATTGCAGAGATGTCATCAGATCTCTGAAGATAAAGTAACTTCATACTTAAAAGATCATCATTTACTGCTTTAGCAACATTTCTGAATTTTCCGGTGAAGCTGGGTAACTACTCTGCACCCTCCTGCTCCAGGGCCCAGGATAGGAATGGAAGGAAAGTATAATTTTCCCTCAGGGAAGTTCATTGCCTTTTAGTAAAGGGTCCGATATTTTTTCAGATAGAAGGTTTTAACTGCCAGTTCCAGGACACAAAACTGTTTGATCTCCCTTTTTTTTTTTTTCCCCTTTTTTCCTCACAACATATTCTATCTTAAGCCAACTACACAGTAAGGAAAGTACTATTTAGAGACTTCATAAACCTGTAGATGTGATCTAATTGAACGCTGGCAAAAACAAAGTACTACGGAAAGAGGAAGTTTGGATCTTTCTACCTTATGTTGTAACACTGTGTCATACACTTTCTATTTTGAGCATGCAGACTGGCAGGGATCCCATAAGGAAGTGACAAAGTTGGTAAGCTAGTATATTTAACACAAGAGCTACTGCCAATTGCAGTGAATAGCTATGCTAAAAATGGATGGCATTCCAAGTCAATAAGTCAGTAAGTGGGAAAAAGAAAAAGAAAAAAAAAAAACTGAGGTGATAAATTTACTCCTGAGGATAAAATCTGAGTATTTTCCAGAGATTTATATTAGTGAATAAAACCATCTAAAATAGTTCAAGAACACGTTGCTTCTTACTCTGAGTAGGGGGAAAAAAATCAGTAACGTATGAATGTCCGGTGACATTTCAAAAAATGGGCACTGACTTTTCAAGAATGTGCCCATTGCCTATTAAGCCACCATCCATTCTGGCTTGCCAGAACTAGCACTGCATTCTGTTATGGACACTGATGTTCTCCTACTTATTTTTAGGTCTCCGAGACCCAGAATAGAAATGAAGCTGATGAGCTGTCTATGCTATGGGACTCCACTCGCTGCTGCACCTCCACAGCCTTCAGCCACGGCTAAAAAACATTTTTCCCAGAAAGACAAGACATCTCTGCTTGTAATCAATTCCTCCTCACCACAGGCCACTCTTTAGCAGGTTTAGTGTTTGGGACAACCATGATGTGAAATAAATTGTCCTCTTCACAATATCAATATTTCAATGACATGTGTGGTCATGTGTCAGAAAGCCCTGCTTCAGCATCGGAGGATGGTTTATCTGCTTGCTGCAGGGAGGTAACTGGATTAGGTCCCGGCTCAGTGTTAGAGAATACTGAACAAGAAAAGTCCAGCTTACTTCAGGAAATTTTACTCACTTGCAAATTTATGACGGTATACTGTAACATATGTTCTAGAGGCTGGACATACAACTCTGTCTGCTCAGTAAGGTAATTATAAGAATAGTTTGTAAACCACAGGGCATTTCTGGAACTCTCCAATTATATTCAAATTGCAATTATTTCTCAAAATTGAATCAACAGAGGTAAGTTTCAAAAACATATTACTAAGCTCCCATCACATGAGAAAGAACCTCTTTCTTCTCTTTACCATATTTTGTTTCCCTACCTTGTAATAACATAGCAAGTTTCAGACTCTGTCTCATTAGTGTCGTGCAGCCTCCATTTTCCTGATCCACTTATGAGGAAGTAATATTGGAAATTGGCTTTGTCGGAATAAAAATAGCTTCCGTCAAAGGTCCCAATCTGAGGACGAATAAGCTAAGAATGTAGCTGAGGTACCTTTTAGCTACTACCGAGCTAGAGCTGCCTAGATGCAAGACAAAAGCAAATGTGCTCGCACAGGACTCTGTTTCCTCTGCGACAGGAGAGGATGTAGATTTAGGTAACCCGATCCTCCTAATTCAATACACTGTGCAGATAGACCTTCTCAAGTCAACTTCGATGAAGAGACAGAAAGAGGGAATAAAGCGTTTGTGTCAGCACAAGCAGTTCAGCAGTGAACACAGACACAGTCTGAAACAAAGTGGTTCCTTTACAGCTGACTGGAAGAGAGGCAACTGTTAAGGGTAGTGCTGCTCACTTCCAAAAATGTTGTTTTTTATGAATCACACTATCCCACAGGAATAGCGCATAGTCTAGTATTTTCTGAGTAGACCTAGAAGTGCTAAGGAACTTGCTGGGAAAGTCCAAGGTAAGTTTGCCAGTAATGTCAAAAAGCATTGAGTTGGGCCAAGTGTCTTCCAATAACTTATTTTACAATACCCTGCCTCTCTCTATTTCTACACTGCAGTGGCTATGTTTTAACTTGGGTATAACTGAAGAAACTTTCAACATATTAACTCATCTCAAATTGGCAGCCTAGAGGCAAGACCATAAAATTCAGTGCTGGCTAATTTACTGCGCTTCTTGGGGTATCTCAGTTGTATGGTTAATTGTATTTATGCAGAGAACGGATTTCCTAAGTCCTACTGTGAACCGGTCTTAAAGCAGCAGTTTCGACTTTTCTAATTTTATCGTTAAGTCTTAAGTGACTTCTTTATTCTCCCTCAGGCCTCAGCTGCTGGCATAAAACACACTGCAGGAAAATCTCACCTTCCGTTTCAAAGAAAAGTAGCCCTCAAAGTTGGCAGGAGGAACCTGAGCAGACGACGCTTGAGGAGCCAGGGCCACAAACGTGCTTTACTCATGCAGGACAGGGAGGCCCAGCACCCCGGAGAGCCCAGGTCCCTGCCCTCATTTCCAGTCTCTCTCCGGTAGCGCCTACATTTAAACTGACAGAGCTTGTGTTCACATCTGCAGCTACATTTTTCATTTTTATGGGTTCCCACAAGTCATCTGCCCGGGATTACCTAGGCTTGCTACCCGATGCTGAAAGTGAAAGCTTGGCTATAACAGTTAGATAGCTGTGACCTTAGGTTATAGGCTATAACACGGTTATTAATTTTAAAAGGTAGATACATCTATTTATTTATTCTCAACTGATTATTTCTTCAGTTCTTATCCACTGCTTTGGTAAGCTGGAAAGAAAGCACTCAGGAACCCAAATAAAGTGCAAATGTTACATCAGCACAGCATTAAGTTTCATTAAGTTTTTAATTACGTGAAATAATTAAAGTTCTCTTGCACTTTTGATCAGTAAATCTCAAAGGACTTTATAAAGAAGGTCAGTTTCATTATCTTCTCTTTGAAGGAGGGAAAATGAAGGCTTAGGAAGGGAGAACTGCTCATCACAAGGCCAGTGGCAGGAGCTGGATTAGAATGCTGCATTCCAGTGTTTCAGCCTCTGTTAAAAGATACCATCTTCACCACAACAAAATCACCCACACAAGGGTATATTATTCCTAAATATCACATATATACACATGTAGCTATGTATATTCATGTGTGTGTATATAATATCTCAGGACAATATGAAATTAGATCATTCCCTTTATCTTGTGCATTTTTTGTTAAAGAGGATCTGCTAAATGCCTTTAGTACTAATCTGGCAGGTCAAAGAAATGAGCTCAGATCTCTTTTCATTCACTTGTTTGCTAGTTTATCTTGAGGGGGGAAAAAATCTTTTTTTTTAAAGCCTCATTTTCCTTGATGCTACTTGAGGCATGAATTAATCTGCAGTTCTTCGTAAAGAATTTAGAAGTCTCCTAAAAAAAAAAAAAAAGAAAGAAAGAGAGGGAGTAATAAAAGCTAGGACATGTTTCTTAATGCTTGTTGCAGTTAAAAGTATACCTTTACCTGTTTATAACCCTCAAGATTTCAAAGAAAGTAAAACCGCAAAACAAAAAATAAGCTAGCTTTTTTAATGAACCAAGAAATGACTGCTACACTATACTTATACTTCTGCTTTGCAATTGTTTTTTAGTAGAGATGTTTGCATCTAGGACTTCCATGAAGCTAATAACACTCTACATAGAAGGTCACAGCTTCTGGTATGCAGAAGTGGACAGCCATTTCCTAGTAGAGGACACATGTTTTACGGATCTGTTCATTGAATGCTGAGACATTTTTGGACACTTTGCTAAGAGAAACCGCAACAGTTTTTCTTCTCTCAAATGCTGTTTCTGTAAGGGAACCTGAAGAAAAATTTATCACCTCAGAGACTGTACACAAAAGGAAAGTGCATTGTACTGAACCAGACACTGTTCTGGGAATTGCACATGAGTTTCCATGTTAGGTTCATCACCTAACCTGAAGGCCTCTGAAGGCCTGTGTGACCTTCAGAGATTGCTACAGTGTCCTCTGCCTCTCACTTCTACTCATCCTGTCTCTGATTTCTGTCCACAAGGTCTCCAAGTTCAGGACTGTCTCTCCTAGCTTTGTACAATCCACTTCTCAAGAAAGACTTGGTTCACCTAAAATGGAATCTTCTATATGGTAGACTTCACATGAGAGACACTTTGGGAATTCACAGTATGCATTATTATATACAGCACTGCAAAGTGATGGGGAAAAAAAAGGCAGAGCAGGAGGGCAAACGCTGGTATTTTCCCACAGATATTGACACACGATAGCACACAGAGTGCTTTTATATCTCATAGGTGTTTCTATATGCAAAATTCCCCTCCCTTAAAGATAAGAAAATTAGAAGGGGTTAACAATATTCAGAAATGTTCTTTTGGTGCACAAATTCAGCTTGAATGGCACAATCCCATTCTGAAGTCCTGGGGGTCCAACAGATGCTGTGTTGTAATAAGAAAGTATCCCTGTCTTGTCAGTCCTACGCATTTAAGGAGAAGTATCAATTCTTTGAGGATAGATGTGGCTTTCCCTGTGGTATTTTTATGTTGTTTGTAACCACTGTCAAATGGATGCAGTTACGGGGTCTGCTATCTCTTCTTAACCATTCGTGCAAGGCTTCTTTTGAGAGGCTGAAGCCTGCAGCTCCTTCCAGTAGAAGCCTACTACTACTGACAACAGATAAAAGGAAAGCTGCTTTTCCAGAACACGTTGTCAGTCTTAACCAAAGGCAGGAACATTTGCAATGCCAAGGACAAGGCTTATACCAGGACTTCCTCACAGACTTAAGAATAAATATTCTTGAGCCATAAATTTAAATAAAGTCTGGACTAACACAAACCAACTTTTCCCTTGCTGGAGAGTGAATGTCCCAGCTCTGCAACATGCCATGGGAGCATGCAGTTCCTGTCTGAACCTCAAGAAAAAAAACCATGCTGATTTGAAACATAAAGAGCCCGCAACAGATGTGACTGAAAATCCACCAGCAAGGACATTCTTAATTGCTCTTAGATTCTTCCTCAAAATTTTATAATTCATATGGCAGCCTCTTTTGCACACAAGCCACAAGGAAGGAAAAATGAATTCTGCTGACCGTCTTAATCCCATCGAGGTTGATTCATTGGCCGGTAGATAAAATCAAGGTACTTTGTGCCAAGTATTTAAGCCAAGTACCCAGCCTAAGTTGCCTCCCAAGCAGGCAAGGCACCATGAAGTAAAACCTGAATTACACTTTAAGTTGTGCAGATTCAGTACAACAGGTACCTGGAAGTTACCCTCGTCCAAGTGAGAAAAAAATCTGATAAAATATCATTTAATAAAATACTGACTAGGAGTTATTTTTGGGAACGTGTTACAGTCCTGCAGCAAAGCTATGGTTCAGAGATTTGTCTTTCTTTGAAGATCGTTGGCTATTTGGAAGATGGGGATAATGCGGATTTCTTCAGAGAACCTCACAATCAGATATCAGCTGGTATTTTTAATTCCAAGGTAACCCTAAGCTTAAAAAAAAAAAAAAAAAAAGCTTTTTTGATTAAAAGGGTGTTTTTATTTAAAAAAAAAATGTTTTAATCAGAGCTCAGATTTTTATCCAAATAAACCCAAATGCTAAAAAAAGAAAAATACTTTTTTTTTGTTTTTAAGAGGAATGAAAGAATAAAGAAGTGATTAAAAATTAAGTCCTATCAATTTTCAGTAATGCTTTCAATTTTATTTTTTGATTTGAAACTTTTTCCCTGTTTTTTTAAATTTTATTTTTTGGCCAGATGAAGAAAATCTCTACATAACCACTCCTACCTCTCATAGTTTTTAAGTATTGCTTCTGTGCACTGTGTTTAGTGAATACACTGTTCAGACGTGTCCTATTGTTTTCGCAAATGAATAAGCGGTACACATCCAGATTATATCCTGTACAGACAGTGAATTATAAATCTCATCTCACAGGCATTATTTTACCTTTTCTGTTAACTTATTTCATTTTCAAAACCCATACTACATCTTTTTTTTTATACTGATGAAAGCTATGGCTTTCTAGCAGTGGCTAGTAGACTAAGAACTTGCCTTAAGAACATATTTTGCAACTATTTCCTCGGTATAAGTGATGTATGGAAAGAGTAATAGATACTTATAACACATTTGTCGAGGACAAAAAGTGTGGTGTAACACATTTTTGATATTTTGACAGAATATTCCTTAAACACTGAGACCTCTGTTACCTTACAGGAAAGTCTTTTCTTTTTACCTTTTTATGGAAATGTGGTAACATTAATGGCTTTGGTTAACTGAGTTCATGGCCAAAGAGGGACATAACATAGCTCTGGATTCACTGTCTTCTGTTCTTGGTACTTTCCTGCATGCCAAAACAATTAGAAGTAGGCTCTCCTGTTGATTTTTCAGGTCATCATTACATTTCAATGAAACTCTAAACGCAAATCAGAAAAGAAGCTGGTATCCAAGGCAAGCTGATGCAAAGAGAGAAAAATAGGTGAAAATCAAGAGGGTCCCAAGACTTAGTCAGATAATCACTGGTCTTCTACATGGACAAATTACTTCACTTTCTTTTCTCTGTTACCTTAATTAAATGACCAGGGTTAAGAAAAGAAAAAAACACCATAGAAGAGATTTTTTTTTTAACGTTTGCTAGAAAGTGAACGTCTGAAGTCCTGCTACATGGGAGCACGTGGTTCCTGTCTGAAACTCATGAAAATATCCATGCCCAAGGGAAAAAAAAAAGCCTAAATTCCTGCAGTGTTAGGATGAAAGATCTATTTTGCTTAGCTGCCCCTCATCTGTACAGATGGCAATCACATTGCCATAATGATGTTTCAGGTACCATATTTCAGATAGTCAGGATCAGAAATAGGAGAAAACACTGTCAGCATCATATGATTTTCATGGGATGCAACTCTTACCTGCTCTTAAAGTTTGGTTTTAGACAACCATTCCTCCTATATCTTTAACAAATACCTTACTTTCTTATTAGGTATATGAGCAGCAAAGCATTGACAATAAAAAAAAAAAAAAAGGAAAGACCAAAAATGTGGAACAAATGACTTTCTTATTCCCGCCATTCTGTAACTGAAAAGCATGCTGAAACCATTTGGGTATTTAAAAACAAGAAAAAAAAAAAAAAAAGCTCTGAAATTTAGCACGCAAGTTTCATTCATAGATCATGTTATCTGAAGCATTACAGTTGGATATATACATTGGTAAGGGGAATTTTTCGGGTTTTATGGATACAGATGCAAATAAAAGCTTGCGTGCAGTGAGCAGGATTTGATATTTAAACAAATATGTTCTTAAAAAAGCCTACTGCAAAGTCCAAAGTCTAATTCCAGATACATACTGCAATATAAGGGAAACATTAAACAAAACAACCCTGGGTTACTGAACAGTGAATCTCTTACTTCAGCGTTTCTGTTTTTCTGAGCTCTATTTTGTCTGTGCCTGGGACTATACTTTGATTTTGCTCTTGGCTTCATCCTTCAATGAACCACCTCCCACTTTCTGATGAATGTGAAGCGGAACACACACAGCCCTGAACAATCAATCAATAACAAAAAGCCCAGTAAACCTAGCCTGGAAAAAACTGAAGTACCATGTGATTCCATGCGATCTGAAGGCACATGCTACTCATGTGTTTTTGGAGAAACACTATTTTCTGAAAAAATTTCTGAAAGCCCAGAGATGCAAATGTTTAGGATGGACCTATTTGATCAACTCATGTCTGCTGAATAAAAGTCTGACAACTTATCTTTTGTGTCAGACCGCACCCATAAAACATCAAATCAAGTGAATGACACAAGAAAATCTTCTAAACCCCATCTGAGACAGAAGAATTGTAGAACTGGAATGAGACAAGATTGCAAGAAAGTTGCTCACAAAACAAAAGGTTGTGTTTGTTACAAAAATTATGAATAATTAAACTAACTTCAGACCCAAACTTCCTCCTGCTGAACTCAAAGACTTTCATCAAGTCAAAGATTTTCAGATGGCCCTAAATAGAGAGGACTCTGAAGGCCAGATTGAGTACACGTCTGAAGTACACGGTAACGTAACTCAAATTCAAAGCGAAGTTCACGTGATTTCTTTGTGTGAATCGGGAAAAGACTTACATTCATTTAGAATTCAGTCCTAGAAAAAAAAAAAAGCAGGTAAGCTTAGTGGAAGTGACTAAATTTGCCTAATTTAATTTATGAAAAAGAAATTCTGAAAAGTTGTTTTACTCTGTCCTTTTCTGATGTTACCATAGAAGATGTCCTCTGTCATATTAGCATATTGTCACTTTCCTTGAACATATTTTTAATACCTTCCATGTTATCCTGCGTAATCATCTTCTTTGGGTGTAGTGGATGAACAACGGCTTTCCACTGACTTTCCATTAATAACGGTTTAATATTAACTTCAGCTTTTATCCACTGTAAACATTCAGTTATATACACATAGTAGTAATAAATGCTAAAAATGTAGAGTATTTAAGAAATGGAATCCAATCTATTTCTTAAATGAAACAACTTTCATGTGCATTTGTACTACAATTAGGCAGAAATTCTAAATCTATGAAAGTAGCCAATTTTCCATTTGCCGTTTATACAGTAAGCTGTGAGGAGTTTGCAAGGGATAATATTCTTCCCCTGGCTTTTAGAGATGCAAGAAAATAAAATAAGCAACTTGTGGCAAATAACCATCCAGCTGTGCACTGCATCATCTCATTTGAACAAGCAGTGTTTCCTTGCATGTCTTTGACCCTGCAGCAATCTGACAAGAATGAACAAAGGGTCCTCCTGCAGATGGTGGAAACTGAAAGACCAACATTTTTCATGATCTTATTCACGTCCTCTGCTCCTGAAGGAAAGGTGAATATTCTTCAAAAGAGGCACTTACAAAGTGAAAGACCTCTTCTAAATGAGTAAGAAGCATTTTATTATTTTAAAAGCACAAGAAAAGATGAAGCACAGTAATTTACAAAGATCATCTGAAGACGGTTGAAAATATCCAGAAAGAAGAAAACACAGAATCTAAGTATTCATAAAGAAAAACAAATAGACAAACATCTTTTCAATGAAAACAAAACCCCCAAATTTTCTTTTTTTTCTGGCCCTCTCACTGTCTCTTTCTATACTAAGAAGAATATATTCCAAAATTTTAAATTTTGGCAAAAAATGAGGAGCAATATCACTGAAATTTTTTGTAATTATTATTAGTTCGGCAGCTTTCAAGCAACTCTGAAACAATGATAATCTGAAGAAATATAGGCATCTTATTGTTACTCTGCTCCTGCAGGTTTTATGCTCTCACCCTAAAAAACTGTCAAGCAATAGTTTTTGTTTGTTTATGTTCATTTGTTTGTTTGTTTTTCTTTGTCCTTTCTCAAGAAACAATAAGCATGTTGCTGGGTGCTTTGGCTCTGATAGCACAGGCTCCTTCTCTCTGGCCTGAGTCCAGGGTGCCAGGGCAAGCCCAGGTGGCGCAGCACGGGTGGCTTTGCAGCCTCCGGTGAGCTGCAGTGAGGGCCACACAGCCCCAAAGCCACCGTCCCCTCCATGACCCCAACCCCTGGAGTCACAGCACCGTCCAAGGGGGCACTGCTAGGCACGCTTCATCAACCGCTGCCTGAGCTCTGAAACAGCCCCTAAATGGAGCTGAGGAAAAAAATAAATAAATAAATTGCATGTTGTATTTCCTGTAAGTCTATCAATTGCATCCACGAGAGAGAGAGGGATGTATGCACACAGCATTGGTGGTGATCTGCCTTTGCTCCTGCTAACCTGTAAATCATGGTAATGCAGCTGCTGTGCGTATAGAAACTGCCATGTCTGACTGCCAGTGAACCTGCAGCCTGCTCCCGGTGATCCTCGGACCATCTCACTCCCATTGAAAAACAATATCTTTCCAATTAGCGTAGTGTGAATGCCAAATCCTTCCTAACCCACCTTACTTTTGTAAAACACAAGACAATGCAGCCCATAGTGCCATGCTTAGTCCCCAGATCTTGCAATAAGCTCCTGTAGTGATGCTAAACAACTGTCCCTACCAGAGTGCCCCAGTTTCCCATCATATCACCATTCTTTCTTGTCTGCTTGAGCTGGGAGCGCTTTGAAGAGAGACGCTCCCTGGCACCAAAGGGCTCGGTTACACGGTTAGCTGCTGCAACCTGTAAATAAAGTTCTGAGGAAAAATACTACTTTTAGGTTTACAGTACTCTCACTTAACAAATCCAGTGATTTGTTATTGTTATATTATTGTTATCCTCCAGTGAGAGGAGTCACCCTCACAAGAGTAATTGTAAAGTTAAACTGCAAGAAATCTGTTCTATCTCAGGCTATGAATGATCACAACCTCTCACAATGTTTCTCCTCACAGACCTCAGCTCCTGGATCCTGTCTCACCATTTCCAGTATAAAAGTTACACACCTGTGAAAATGACACAGAACTAGTGCTTAAGAATAAGACTGCTTTGGTTTTATTTTTCCTAATTTAAATGAAAAAGAATTCAATCTCTCTCAAAGCCGACTTCTTAAATTAAGTGTAATCAACCCAGATTTCTGTGAGTAATTCAGGCAGCTAAAAATGCAGTGAGATTCCACTGGGACTTCCAAAGTGTGCAAGGATCAATACATGCTGCTACAAGCACAATGTGGGTCATGAAAGAGTCAAAGGAAGTGTAAGTGCTGCTCTCTCGGCACTCCAAAAGGATGCAAAGCATTTTGAAAAAAATAATTAGTTTTATATAATGAAGACATTTATTGTGGAATTTAAGAATGGGAAAGTCCATTTATCTTCATCTTCTCATGCATCTGAAACCAGTTCTGCAGCTGATAATGGCAGTGAAATCCCCTTTTTGCTTGCCAGTCCACTCTGAAGTCTGTGCTACCATACAGCCAGGGCTTCAGGGGATATACCGGTTCAACCAGCAGAGGCAGGCCACTCTCCACGACAGCTGGATCTTCACCCATAGCTGGCACCACCAGAGGCACTGACATGTCACACCATCAGGGAGAAAAGGCTCTGCATTCAATACTCAGGTTTTACTGAGTGCTGAGGGTATAACAAACTCCTTGGAAGTCATTGAATATGATTAGTCCCAAAGTCTTGTTGGGAGAGACAAAACACAGAGGTAAATTAAAACAGGAACATTGCCCCAGCAGGACTAGAGGATCAGACCTTCGTGCAGGAGTCAGACCCAGTGAAATCGGAGCAGTACCGGAAAGCAGCGTGGCAGGCGTTTAGTGCAAGGAAGAGGGCAGGGCAGCAGGGAGCAAAGAAAGCGTAACAGCTAATGAAACTGGAGAGGGGATTTATTTCAGAAGAATTGCCCAGTCTCAGGTTTGGCAAGGACAGCAAGAATGCCTGGACAGGGGCTTTAATGGGATCTTTAATGACCACACGTGGTGAAGAGCATGCCTTTAATGAGTCACTCGAAAGAGAGCATCTTCCACTGTGCTGTGTATCCTGCGCGCCATGCCAGCGTGCTGATTCAGGACTGACTCAAACGGAAGAGAGCCATCTTCTGAGTCACCACCACCAAATATTTTCCTTTGAGGCTTCCCAAATAAGGCTACGTGGGGGCCTGTTCCCCTGGGAAATCTGATATCGCAACCTCAGCTTGAATGGCACTTCTGCTTCAGTGGGAGGACTGTTCCCTCAAGTAACCTCACTTAATAAAGTACTCTTGCTTGCATATGGCAGGATTAAAACACCATATGAGAACTTTCTGTTTTATGGATGAAATGTATATGACATTTTATTAAAGGAGTATGTTATACTCAGCCAAAAATTTAGAATGAAAGATTACTTTCCTACAGAAAAAATGAAAAGCTGCATTGAGCCCCGCAAGAATGATAGTGAGAACATGATTCCCTTGATATTGCCGTCTAACTGGAGTCATCTGTGCAGAATCTCATTTATAAGATTGTTTCCATAACATAGAAATATTTGAAAGAGATCTGCTAGATGTAACAATTATTTTCCTGCCTGTGCTTACAACCGGTCCTGTCTGGTGACACTTAAAAGATAGTTCTTACCCCTCAATATAGTTCTCCTGCAGTTTGTTCATAAATTTAATCCGTTAATTTGCAAAGTAGTGTTCATAAAGGCAATTTTGGAATGTGTGTGTGTGTTTGTGTAGATAGAGACATATACATACACATACCAACACACACGTGTGCGTGAAATCCAAAATTGAATCTAGCAGTACGTTTCCTATAACTTGAAACAGTGGTTTGGCTTACAATAAATAGCATTTGCATTAAACGAGGCTAAATATTTAAGTATGAAGTATTAAGTACATTTGCAAGTATAAAGCTCAAAGGAAAAGAAAATGGCCAAATATGTTATCGGAGCATAATTTGAAGAACCTAAGCTCCTTCAATCAGTTACATGAAAGGTGACATCAGTAGTATACAGTTATAATTAGGAGAGGCTAATCTACAGAAAGTAATAACGATTTATTAGTTTTGTAGCTTTGTCTTAAATAGCTTTGCAGGCTGCATGAGCAACTTGGCCAGTGGAAAACAACTTCCTGATTTGGAACCTGAAAAAATACGGACTGTATTAATCAATAAGAAAGAAAAACTGATCCAAAAAACAATTCAAATCCATATAGGTGTGAAAGACAGATATAAGGATTCAGCCTTGCGCTTAGTCCACAAATTGTTAGATAAAGTCAATAGATATCAGAAAACCCCCTAAGCTGCACAAAGCTTACTGTGTTTGCACACTGGCAAACAGTGTCAATTCTTGGCCCAAGGCCATTTTGCAGGTTCCTCAGGCTTTTTAAATTCTTCTTCCCTGTTTTTGTTTTTAAATAATCCATCCAAAGAACATTTTAGTAAGTGCAAGTAACCTGATAGGTAGGGTGTGTAACTTTTGGGGCTGCTAACACTGCAGAGCAGAAGGCACTCAAACAACTGGACCTATTTTCTTCACGCAAGATAGCTAGCACCACTTTAAGCTGCTTGACAGGACATATCTGTCTATTCACACTGCAGGGTAAGAGCTGCAGCACTAGCTTGCATGTGCTGTACTGTGAGCTACCCAGGATCATGAGGCTCCGCAGGGTGTCACAAACCCTACGCAGCTATAGGCAACAATGAAGCCTGCTTGTTGCTCTGTGGCTCCATGTTCCTGAGGCAAGTGGTGGCGAGACTGACTGCTCCGCTCAGTTGTTGTGTTGAGCCTGTGGATTAACAGATTGGGCCAGGAAGGCATCTGCAAGACAGCGTTGCCAGTGATGCACAAGCAAGCCACAGGCAGAAGGAGAGGCTTGGGCAGGAAGCACTGTCATGACTCAGCATGGAAGAGCAGGGCTGGGGGAACCTGATGGAAAAACACCGTGACATGGAGGTCAGCTAACGTTACCATATAGAGTGCTACGAGACACCAGTAGCCTGCAGTTCAGCAGCCCTCACGGGCCACTGCCAATTTCCTGGGCCTTTTCCAAGCAAAACCAGGTGCCGAGGAAGCGGTGGCAGTGAGTCAGCTGCAGTGGGAGGCTCTCTTCCCTTTGAATCAGTGCTGGGGCTGTGAGGCGTCTCAGCCGGACCTGCCCTGGGAGAAGATGTCAAACCACTTGCGGTCAGTTAGGAACCCTGTGCCTTTTTCAGCCTGGAGCTCTGGGTCAGCTCCAGGACATCTCATCTTTACACCTATTGCCTGTCTAAAGCATTGATGTATTTTCTGTCTCATTTCTCTGTCCTGAAGCGTTCACTACCCTGGGATTCTAGCCACAGTTGTAAATGCAAGGGTGTAGTCACGATTTATGCCATACCCTGCTGTAAGCTGCACTAAAAGAGCTACAACCGAGAGAAATAGAAAGAAGATCTAAAATACAAGAGGCGTTCTCTATTGTTCCACAGCTATTATCAGGGAAAAGGAGACAATTTCCTCCCTCCCCCTGCCCCCAGACACTACTGAATGAGAAAGAGGAAGTCAGTGCACCTCCAACCTCATGTGGATGGAGAGAAGCAAAGAAATTCCACAATTACAACACAGGCCCAGTTTTTAGATCTAAAGCCCATGCTAGCTTTGCCAGAGAAAATGCAATGGCCTTCAGCAGGTTACTTAATCACTGACTGCTTTGGAGCCCTGAAGCAGTAAAACCTAGCAGATGGAAGAGTAAGAAAGCGTTAAGAGATTTTTAGTGAAATATCATATTTGTCATAAAGAAAGCAATAGAAAACAGTTACTTATAACTGTTCTTCATTTTTGCAGTGTAACGTTTTGCTTGGATTAAGTTAAACTGACATATATTTAACATTCACCTGTTTATGTTATTTGAGGTGGTGCATGTGCAAGAGGCAAGGGTCATACTTCTAATTTTTTCCATCCAAGCCAGGTGGAAAAGCCTTTTTCAAGTGTCTAAAAATGTGGGATTCACAATCTTTGCATGCACTAGGTCTGGTTTGAAATCCGGCTCAACAAGGCAACTCCAGCGTGAAAGTGCTGTGGGTTAAACTCAGACAAATACTAAGCTCTTTGGGATCATAATATCTTGAGTCAGTATGTTCTCTTCTGCCTGGATTGATAGGCCAGGAGAAGTCAGGACAACTTGGGGCTGAATAACCAAGAAATTAGGGTTCAAAGGCAGATTCGGATATAAAGTTTGAGTACAGCTTCATATTGACTTAAAAGGAAATTACGGGACAAAATCAGGAACTGTTATTTCCTACAGCTCTTGCTTGTGCAAATATGGCACAGACTCAAACTCAGTAGGTGATTTTTATTAGGATTGAATGTGGCACTCCAATATACTATTTTTTAGGCATTTCGTAGACTTCTGGAACACAGGACTGGGAGGGACTTTCTTGCCTTGTCTGATCTTGGTCGCTGTTCAGGGGAGAATCAAACGTACCTTTGTAGCTCTCTTAAACATAAGATTAGGCTATACACTATACGAACTTAGTATCTGATGTTTAGTAGGTAGATAGCACAGTAGAGTCCTGTTTATTTGGTTCCTCTGACATATTTGTCAAAAGCAGCAGTCTGTCAGTGCCATTTATACAGGATGATACTGATTTAGGGAAAAGTAACACAGAACTTAGTCCCAGGTGTAAACTTAATAGGAAAGTATCACAGCGTTACGCATTTCTGGAGAACAAACTATGGCTCTCACATCGGAGCCCTGAGGCATATTTGCCCTCTCCCACCCCACTGTCATCAGACAGTCACCTGTGATTAATGACAGCACATGGCAGACATCCAACGGTAACAGCATCCAAATAGCATGGATAGCACAACTAAAATTTTACCTTGCTTGTTTTTGCCATATGAAATTTTTTGAGGTCCTCTTCTCCTCAAGATTCACATCTCATTAGGTTCAAAAAGCTGTTGTCAACTTGCATTAATATTCTTTTTTTTTTTTCTAAATGAGAAAATGATGGCAAAAGCTCCTCCCAAATAAAATAATAAAACATATATCTTCCCAAGTAATCAGATTACCCGTGAATTAATAGTTCAATGTCTATTCTAAAACACTTCATTAATTCCCAGATACCAAAACTTCACTTGTTTAAGTCTGCAGTGCATGCCACCCTGAACTATTGCATGTTCTTTTGGTGAATTTTTATAGCTGTAAAGTCTGGCTTTAAACATCCAACACAGCAGATACATTGTAGTACCTACACTCATACAATAGAACATTTTTTATCGTCTTACAATAAGTGTAATACCTGCCATAAGAAAAAGAAAAAACTCTACTCTAAAGCATCACAGAAAAAAGGAGAAGGAACAACCGAGGACACTATTCACAACCCAAATCTCCTTTATAATAATACTTCTATTAAATTAACTCTCAAGTGATCCTTGAAAGTGGACTAGTCTACCAGTGGAAAACTTAGCAGCCCTTGCCAGTATGGCTTGGACAATGGCCAGTTCGATGCACTTGTCTCTACATCCAGGCTACAACTAATCCGCAGTCCTGCTAACCTGAGGGGGACTGATATCCAACCCAGTAGTAGTTAAAGCATGTAAGCAGATCAAATGAAGCTTACACCTTCCAAAAGACCTCACTACTATGAATATACATAGATCTGCCTATATCCTCCAGTTCCCTGGATGGAGAGAGGGGAAAATGAAAAGGAAAAAAAAAAAAAAGGAGGAGGGGAAAGGGAAGTTAAATTATGCTTACGAGAGAAGGAAAGTCCCTCCTGGAATGCCCAGGTACAAATAAAGAGTGATCCAGTTTCCTTTTAGACTGCCTTAGAAACTCAAGAGTTCATGCCACTAATTTCTTCCTTCAAAGGATTCTTATCAGGCTGCACCTTATAGCCATTTAGATTCCTTGCCCTAAAGACCTTTCCAGAACTTTGGTATTTGGGAGGTTAGAAAATTTCTCTTAAATTCCAGTCTAAAATTATTCACGACCAATTTACTGCTATTTGATGTGGTGCCAGTATTATTTTTAAATATTTTTCCCCCCTCGCTTAATGTGCAGCCAGCTCAAACATATTTATAAAAAATTACTGTATCACCTTTATTTAACTGGCTAAATAAAGGCACACTTTCTAATCTGTATTCTAGCGTAGATGCTCTGTTTGTATTGTAATTCTAGCAAACTTGCATGACATTTGCTCCAGTTCGAGCTTGTATTTTATCTGAGAGGATATAAGACCAGTAATCTTCAAGATCTGGGTCCTTACCAATACCTTATGTAAGGATATCAATTATCCACTAGTTATGCACACTAATTTTTCACTCAGTGCATCCTAGCTGGACTAATACTAGTTTTGTCTTCAGCTGCATAACTTTACCAGCTTAGAACAGTCCTATTACTGCATACATAGTACAGATCTCTTTCCTGGTTTCATCTCCAATGACAAGACTATCTAATAACAGAGAACTCAATTACATAGATTATTAAGCGCATGACTTTGCATTTGTTGCACTAGTCAGATGTTTCTTCTTTCTACAACTCCAGTTAAAGATTTTACCTAACTTTTATCCTTTGTCCATTTAGTCTTGAATTGGAAAAGACCCCTACCTACTTACTTTCTGAGCCAATACAAATAATTATATTTTTCAGTGAACTGGCACTTTCATTACATTTGCATAAGAGCAACAACCCCAGCTCGCTTCTCAAGGTGAAAGACTTGTCTAGTATTTGCAAAAACACCATAATTTTGATCACCTTAGACCCATATATGCCATACACGTTATGGGAAAACAAAACAAAACAAAAACACTTGCAAAGTGTTTACCTATCTTAACACTAGAAGTGGAGAGGGAGGGGAAGGAATAGGTAAAGGACAGACTTTTCTGAAAACTTATCTGTGATTTAGATTTTAAGGAAGCTGAGAAACTTACTCAGGCCAATACCAGCTCTGAAATCCTAAGTTCAGTTAAGTGCAAGCCACCTTTCACTCTCGAATTGGCATTAAAGTTCAAAGTTTCACAACTGATGGATGTTGTTGTCAAGCGCAGGTCTTCCCTTGTATGGATCGTGTTCCAGATAAGATGCACAGCCTCAGGTATCAGTCATCTCTGCAGTCAGCAAAGCTTTTTCACAAGTTTTGAAAACTACCAGTCAAGAATTTCATTCAAAGGTTCCTGCCTTTTAAGGACATTCTATGCAGCCTGAAACAGGCTCTAGAAATTTAAGTTCCTTGAAATATGAATAGGTATGTGAGTAAACAGCAGAGAAAAGGGATGAACTTGAACTCCAGCTTTGCCACCATCCTCATCTCTGCGTACTATTTCTCCCCTTCCTTTAAAATTCAGCTCTACTCCTCTTGATTGAAGCTTAGGGGTTCTTTTTTTTTTTTTTCTTTTCTTTTTTTTAACTGACTATTGATACTCAATCCTTTTCCATGATCTCTTTTCCTTCCTAAAAAAATTTCACCGTTACTCAGAAGATATCAGTTAGGGAGATAAGTTTACTAGATTGAAGAAGACATCTCTGGAGGTGAAGGAATAGTGGTGTCTTAAGAGAGAAGATGACAAGCAGCTTGAGCAGGGGGGCAGAGAGAAAAATCAGATCTCAAGAAGATCAGGGTGATGAAAAAGAATACTAAAAATTCCAAGGTCCCATGACAGCATTTCAGAATCAACAGTTTTCAGGAATTCTTTATTTTTATTTCTGTATTTTTGTTTCTTTGTGTTTTTTTTTTTTTTTTTTTTTTTTTTTGCTTTTTCTGGGGAAGAAGACTTTCTCTAGAGGGAAAGATCTTTAAGTAAAACTTTGCGTGGAAAAATACTGTAGGTGAGCTCCAGAACACATCCTTCAATACCTAGCTAAGGTATAAGTTATCTTTACACTGCAAAGGCACAGGGAAAAGCACACAAGTGAGTTTTAAGCTCCCCTGAGTACCCTATGCAGTGTGTAGCAGTGCCTGATCTAATAGGTTTGAAAGCTAACTCCATGTATGCAAGACACAGACCTAGCAATCTATTTGTGCCCTAAAGATGCCAACTCATCTCTTTAGCTGACTCAGAAGCACACTGAGGATCTCAACCAGGCATAAATTAAGCACATATACGATGGCTAAGGAAAAAGAGTATATAGTGCTTTAGGGATGAATCGCCCAAGACAGATTTTAAACAGAGTTAGTTCTGCTGTATCTAGTATCAGTAGCATTGCCAATAGCCTTGACACACCAGCAAAGCAGTTTTGACAATAAGAAGTCCTCCTCAAGACGGGAGGAGCAAGTGGGACAGTTGACTCCTCCTGTGAAATTTCATCCTTCCTTGAGGCCTCTTATTCTGCTGGCTTTCACTTGTCATTCTTGGTAACGTAATAGGCAGTTCAACATAAGAAGCAGGAGCTTATGCCAGTTTGTGTCTTTCCAGTTTAAGTTATTACACAAAATACATTTCTGGCCTTTAAGTTATTTATAGATTGCCTCTAAGGGCTGGTATGTTCTTTAGCCCAGAATTTGCTCGAGGGAGGTATTACAATGAAGATCTATGACCCTGTCAGGCAAAGATAAAAAGCAAATTCTGCAGAGGTTTCCTCCTTGGGCCAGTGTTTTAACTCTCTTCTGAGAGTTTTGTGGAGGTGTTCTCGCAGGCAGGTACACTGTAGCTGTAGGTACCTGAATAAATAACATTCTTCACTACTGGGAACTGTGGAAGAGTTCACAAATGCTGTTCAGTAAAAACATTGAAACATAGAAGAAAGAGAATTTATTTCATCAAAGTCAGTCCTTTCCCTCTAGGAGCTATATTGTATGTAATAAGCAAGCCAAACAAGAGCCTGCCACAAGATTAAGTAGAAAGAGAATTATGGTAAAAATTCATTCTTGAGCATTAGTTAAAAAACCGAATACAGTTGAACAAGAAGCCACAGCAGGGTGACAGGGCTGAAACCTGATAGTTATAACTCTACTGAAATTGAAACATTGTGAAATAAACCTGCTGGTCCTTTCCTTCAAAAGGAAGGGGCACAATGTTTAACCAGCAGAAGTCAGTATATCTGAGATGAAGACAGGCAAATTCATGCCTGTCTGACGGTATGCAGCGCACCCAACCACACACACCCATCCCACAACACAAAGGTGTCCTCTGTCCTCACTGGAACAAAATTATAAATTGTTAACTCGTTCATCTTCTAATAAGTCAGTCTCAGAAAGCTGTTGGCACCACAAACCTTTGGCATATGCTTAAGCTTGTAACTGCTATCCCATAGAGACCTCTTACCAAGAATTTGCATTATTCTAATTTTGTTTTTGGTCAGTTTCTAGCCAGCCTGAGCACAGAACGTCTTTCCTGCCAGTCACCTCATGGAACCAGCCACCACCTTCTATCATTTGAAGTCTTCATGTACTTTAATAGGTGCTTTGATCAATAATTTATGGATACGTCCTCCTGTAAACTCTAGGACAGAATGGCGGTTCTAAATAAGAGACGCAACAGTTATTAGAGCCTCGCTCAATTAGAAGCCTGTTTCTCCAAATGTACATCCATTCTGCATTCATTTTCTGTGAGCTTTCACTATTATGTAAATGTTGAGGGAAAAAAAGCTGTTTCTTAATCAGCAGAATCTAAAAATATGAGACTTTTTTTTCCATGAGAAGCTTACTTTCTAACTACATGCATCGTAAAATAACTTTAGAACAGCTCATCTTCACTCTGATTACACCACTCAAAGCAAGATAAATGTGTTTTTTTTTTCACACGGAAGAAGGGATAGCATACAAAATGCAGCATATTCGGGTGCTGCTAAATCCGTAATACTTCACTGCTGTACAATACCTATCATTGCACTGCCACTCGTTGTTTAACAGAGGGAGAACAAAGCACAAAGAGCCACTCATGTGGAGCCACATAGAAAATCAGAACTGAAACATGGCTACTTTTTTTCATTGTGTCTCCCAAGTACTCACCGCTCTCCAGTTCACCTGGAATTACCTTCAACACACTGACCAACCTAAGAAGGTAAACAAAACGTTCACATGGCCATGGATGAATAGCTAACACCCACAAGGACTGAGACAATTGGGTTGAAATCCAAACTTGCATAATTCTTTTGAAACCAACAACAATCCGCCCCTACTCGTTGTGTCCCTTTCTGTTCTCGCCTGTTTTCACTGTATGTGCCGGTAACTAGAGACAGCAATCATTTTCCTAGAGAATCCAGGCCAAAATACTGGGCCAAACACAGGGTCAGCTCTGCAAAGAGTCGGAGCCAGCTTCCACAGGACGGTGCTGGCTGCCTGCCTCGAACCCCAGGACAGCCACGATCTCCCTGATCTGACCAAATAGCAAGTAAGGAAGCCTCTGTCTCTGCAGAACTGGTTCTTTTCTCCCTTAAGCTATGGTAATATCTGAACATCAAAGAAAAAAGTGTCCCGGCAAAGTGTTTGTTTGAACTCATCTTCAGGATTAGGCTGAGGGACAACAGAATAAGTATCAGTGCTATGTAATCAGTGAAAGTCTCTACCTACTCAGAGCATAATAGTCTCTTAACTTTGGTATTGGGTCTTAAACTAATGACAGGACAGATTCAGTTACAGTCCAAGGCTATCTATGCCACTTTGTGAACAGAAGAATGTAAGACGCTTCAAACTGAGGTATTTCATGTGTCTTTATATAGCCAGGAACACTGAATTTAAGCTCTTTTTCTTCATGCACAATACTAAGAACGAATGGACATTAATGCCATTATTTCATTACAAGTCTCCACAAGTAGTTTCCATAGGCACAGGAACATCTGAATGCTCTTATAGCCTCCTGTGTTAGCCTGTGACCACAGAAGGAATCTGGTATTTTTCCACTATTACCTCACAACATGTATTATCTTCGCTTAGCTTTTATACCTTGCTCTAATTTAAAGATTGTAGTACTCAAGATCACTGTGTACTGTCAGGAGAGGTCTATTTTTACTGTCTGTCCGTATCTAAATATAAGTTTTGCTTTATCGTTGCACAATGCTTTAATTACTGTTCCTGGTATGGCCATATCTTTGTTAAAGAATATGTTGCAATTTCTTTTCAGCTCCACTTTAATAGCATCTGGACACGCCTCTGGATGAGCTAAGCTGCTATACAGCCAACTGTCTAAGACCACTTTTGGGATCTTTGTTTCAGATCCCAAATGTTTACTTTCCTTTCATTTCTGGTAGAGGTGGTTTCAAGTGGATTTGCATTCTTGCTTTCTCAGTTGTTTTCTTAGATTCAGAGCATTCTGGTTAACTTCCTGAACTCTCCCGCTCACCTTCTACCAGCCTTTTATTAAACATAAATAAGAGAAATCAGCCATCTGATCATTTTCATTTTGCAATTTATGAAGCTAGTTCTAAACACATAATGAGTCCTGGAGTTACATACTGTTGGCTTAAACGAGCAGAACATCTGCTCCAGTACTTGGTCTTAAACAGCAACTGGTAGAAGGCTGTAGAAGGGAGAAAACTAAAAGTATATGCAGTAAAAGTAAGTAACTATGGGCAGCTAGAACACAAGGAAAATATACTATTAATTTCCATCAGTTAGATATTCCCTGTGCATCAGGCTGAGTAGTCTTTCAGAACGTTAGAATTTTTTTGTTCTTTGGTCTGTTTTAAAATATCAACTCCATTAGTTGTGGATATTCTTGTTATTCTTTTTTTTTTTTTTTTCCTTTTTTCCTTAAGAAGATGCTTCAAGCTCTTATCCTCAACTGTATCATATAGCAATGCCCAGGTTAAATATTTTCAGCACTGATTTTGTTTCCTTTCACCTTCAGCAGCTGTCCCTGTACCCTCAGCAAATTAAAATCCTGATCTCCTCTACATAATATCTTTGATCTCTTCACCCTTCAAATTTATACCAAATTTATCATGTACTTTCAAGCAAATGTGCCGTTTGCCTTTTCTTTTTTTTTAGTAGAAGAAGTAGTACCCAATAATTTTTTAAATTGCCAATGAGTCATCTGTCCCTTCCCATTTTTTGTACCTTGAAATTGCTACAGCAGTTGTTCCTGAGCTGCTGCTTAAAATTCTGAAAAATAAATGGTCTTCATTATTCAAAATATTAGATTTCAGAAGACCCTCTTCTACCGTGCTACTTTTTTTTTTTTAATGCTGCCCCAGGAAAGTGACATTTATTCATCACAAAATTTCAGTTATTTTGTTAGCAAGTATTTTCTGTTGAGCAATGTATAGGTTTAGAAAGAAAAATATTCCTTCAAATTTCAATGCATTTCAAAAGGTTGTTCTAATTGCTTCTAGCAAGGAGAGGACACATTCCAATATATTTTAAAGTTATTCAGCTTTTCCAGAAGAGAAATCAACACTTACTATATGATTAGAGTTTTTCAGAAGAATGAGGAAAGACAATATTATTTAATAAGCCGACAAAATATTTAATGAAGCTGCAGCACTCCCACAGAAATACCTGCCTGTTCCAAAACTACTGGCCAGTGGGACCACCCAGCACCAGAGCTCCTATCTGAAAGTCAGTGAATGGGGAGAGAGGAAGCTCAGTACAACTGAACAGCAGACAAGTGAGGACTTCCTCCACTGACAGAAAATTAGGATATAATTAAATATAAGCAACTAAAGGAAAAATCTCTCCAGTTTTAAACTAGGGGTGAAAAATAACCTAGGCATTTCACAGGATAAAATTAATAGTTTCAATTGTTTTGATTTTGCTGCTTTTCCTTTTCTAACTTTTCAGCTTTGGGATTTTAAAAACATAATTTCTGACAATTTGTTAATATTGAGCATTAAAAAATTTCCTACAGAAAAGACTCTACTTTCTGGATAGTTCTACTTGGATGTGCTCTTCCCTTTCTTGCCCCCCGGATTTTTTAGTCTTTGCTACGGAAACACAAATTTCTTCAAGAATCATAAGCTCTAGCATGCTGAGCTCTTCTGAAAACAAGATATTTGATTTGAATTGAGCCCTTGTGAAATCTGAGCTCACTCTGGCTGCTGGTCCACTGCAAATGTGATCTGTGGAGGCCACATCTCTGTCACCTTACACTCTGTGAAGTCATTTCCACCTGTGTGAGGTCCAGGTAAGAGACTTCCACTTCAGCTGTCAGAAATAACAGAGAATCAAGCTTCTTTATTACAGTATTTTTATTATTTTATTTTTTTATTCACACACTACAAATATTGGAAATATCTTCAAGATTTCAAATTTTCAGCCTTGGTATCATTTTTCTGCCTAGATAAAAATGTTTCATGTGTCGTAAAACAAACAAAAATTTCTTAGTGTTCAGTCTGGTCAACTAAGATGCTGTGAATATCTCACAGCCATAGAAGCTTCCCAATGCATTTTTCTACCATACTGTAAATGCATCTGAAATCTAAAAGTAGTACTAAATTTAATTGCGCTTATTAATAATGGGAAATCTTTTTAAAAATGCATTAAATAATTCTCTTGCAGGAGCCCGCAATAATTCTGATTCTTTCACCGACTAATTTGCACAATCAACTTGCTTAATGCCTCTTTTATGTTGCAAAAAGAGAGAAGAACAAGAGTGAGCGAGACAGTGGTTTTCATCTTCTGTTCATAGGGAAAAGACTCCTTCTGTTTAGGATAATCATCCTTGCCCACTGAAGGAACTCTGTGTGTAGCTTTAAGAGAGATAAGAAAGTCGAGACAAATTGCCAAGCAGAAACAAGAACTTGGAAAGATGTGAGGCTCACACCCGCCCAATGGCAATGCCCTTAATGAAATAGTCAACTCACTTTCATTCCACATCAGCCATTCATTCAGTGACCATTAACTGACGTTTCTATTCTCCATTCAGGTGCATCTGTAACCGCAGATCAAGTTCTTTGGAAAAACTGGGTGAAACTCCACCTAGATTTCCTTTCTAGGAAAGTCTCTGGAGCATATTTCATATTGTCAAGCGGCAGAACTTTCCAATGTCCAGTGCCTCACGGCACCTGTGTCTGAGCAGTCCGGCTCTCCCTGGCTGCCTGCTAGGATGCCATGCTGGGATGTATATGTACAGAGAAGGAGCTCTAGGCAGCATGGTGCCTTCAGAAAGAAAAGCATCCATTTGTAATCCCAGCACAGCACCCCAAATTTCAATTTTAGACTTAATACTCTTTTTCCTTAGTTTATTGGAAAGCAGCTTTAATCTACACAGGAACATGAGAATGAGGCTTTCCCTTTCTATCATACAGCTTACAATGAATTATATGATTAACTTAAAACAGCCTCTCTCCATACATTCTTTTATCTCCATCCTCCCACTTTTTTTTTTTTTTTTCTTCAAATTTGTAACACAGGCAGTTTGGAAAAAAGACATATTCTTTCCCCTTTTATGACAACTAAGATTTTAAATTCAGAAACCCTTACATTAGCTAAAATACTCTGCATCCACATTATCTTTTTTCAAAAATAATTAAAACTATCAGACAGGAACACTGATGAAATGAACTACTCTTACTGCTTGGTGTGAAGGCCTATATGTTCATCTTCATCAGCAAAAAGACCTGTGAATGATAACAGAATTAATCCTTTTTAAATGAAAGTTCTGTTGTGCATGTTGCTGTGCTTATTTTTGTTTCTATTTTTTTTAATTCAACTTATAAAAAAATCTTTTTTTTCTTAAGTAGTTTACAAGTTGCTTCTCAAACCTGGCTATAAAATTCTAAGATACTCTACAACAATCTCTAAAGACGATAGTAAAGGGAGTAGAATAATGCCTATGGGTAGTGATTGAAAAGAATATTTGTTACTTGCAAATAATTGTTTTCATTAGAGGTGGTTTTCTTTAGTGTTGGATGATTCAGAACCAAGACATTGGTTTTCTATTATTTGAAGAAGGAAAGCAAGGGGTTATTTTTAATGTGAATCAATGAGAATTTTTGGACATGTTATTTTCAAAATAGCTACATCCTTAGTAACTAATCTTCCTCCATAAAATTTATAGGGAAAAAAATCACACTTATAAGTCTTGATTAGATGAACAAAGTTCATTATTGCAACAAGGTGCATTTGAGAAGATTTGTCAGCCCTAAACTCAGGCAAGTAAAACTTCATGTTTTTTTGTACGAAGCAGAAAGTTTGACAAAAAGAGGATAAATTAAGTTTAACATTTTTACTTTATTTATTTTTATAGATTGATCAGCTGATGGTAGTAAAAAATCACCATTGATTTCACTGGAAAGAGTGAACTATCCACTCAAAATAGCTCCATACAAACTCTGTTTTCAGACAATGAGAGGTATTTGAATGAAAAAAGGTGGCAGAACTGAACAAAAGCAAACAATGAGCTGTATTTAGCATGACACTTTTAGTGGGGAAGGCAGATGGAGGAGAGAGAATAATTCTGTGTATGAAGATACAGTTATTTCCCGTTCAAGAGACTATCTAGTTCTAGATAGTTTTAACATCAAAGTGCTAGGACTCCCTATCTGTCCTGCAGATCTTAATTACACAGTTTGAACTGGTCAGAGAAGAGTGCTTCTTTAATTAACCACCAGCCTAATGAAAAGGAAGATAAGTATACACAAGGTCAATACGCTTTCCAGAGCTTATAGTGGTTCTCATCTCAATGTACTTTGTTATGAGACTACTTGCCTTGGAAATTTTTCTAAGCTTCAATCTAGACATGGCTGTTTAAGAAATACTGTTGATTATATCAGTTCCAAAGACTAAATTTATTTCAGTCAAAAGGATATGTGTATGTCATACAGATTATATTGCATGAGGCTTGTTTACAGACTCTGTTTCACGTAGTGCAAATATTTCAGATGAAGAAACAGGCTAATTAATTAGAACCTTTACCCACTTTAATGAGTTACACTGGAAAAGTAATATTGGTTACAAAATGTCTGTAAGTTTAATCTTGGCTTAAAAATTGTGAATAAGGAGCAGATATGGAACTCTGGAATGGCATTTTTTGTGATACTTATCCTCCTCTCTCATAGCTGCCCAAAACTCAGCCTGACTATTGTGAGAAAAATTATCTTTTCCTGTACAAATAAATAGGCAGGCAAGAGGCATCTCTGGAGGAAAAGGAGTTACGAGTAATAACATATATTCCTCCCAGTACGATTCATGTTTGGGACTACGTTAGGAGAATTCCTCTGTGACCTGTAAGGACAGAAGTCTGCCTCTGCTTTGATGTCAGCTTTGATGTCAGCAGCAAGGGCAGGTGTGAGCTATAAAACATTATGATGGAGAACAGTTTAGTCATCCGGCTGCCAAGCACCTATGATGTTAGCCTAACTATAGCACCCATGATTGTAGCTTGTTTTTGGCTGAAGTTGTCCCAATCAAAGCCTCAAATTTTTCAAAAGTCATTTTTAAGGGTCAAATGACTTTGAGACAAAAATAATAAATACAAAGAGGTAAAAGTTAAACTGAAATAAAGCTGTAAAAGATCAGTAGTAGGACAATATTATAGAACTTTCTTGGCATAGGTCATGTAAGTGGGTAACTAAGAAGAAAAAGTTAAAAAAGAAAGAAAAAATCAAATATAACTAGAACTTGTTTCAATTGCTAAAATAACACAATCGCCATACGCTCTTGCATAGTTAAGTGTCTTCAATAAAAATAATAAACCCTGTGCTTATAGCAGACAATAAAGAATCACTGAAGAATTCACAGCTGCACTGAGTGAGCAGCAGGTTCCCGAAATAAGTACACTGTCTATTTTTGTAGCTTTAACACGTTCCCAAGCACTTTCGAGAAATCACTCAACTTATTCATTGAGCAAACTTTGGCAGATGCTAAAGGCTTAAGTAGTTGCTGTGGAGAGAGAAGTGAAAGCTGCCTTTTCTGTCAATATAAAGATGATTGACTTGCCTGAATATTTTGGTTTCAAAATTATATTGGGTATTCATCAAGCCGTAACACATTTTATCATAACTGTAATGAAAGATTGATCTTGACTTTTCAAATGGTCTCATTAGCACTTTATTTTATAGCTTTTTTTTAAAGGTTCTAGAAACAACTTTGTGGATATTTAAGTTCCAAGGCTGAATTTCAGAAAGGTCCAGATTGAGGTTTCTCTTTAATCCGGGCCACCATTTCAATTATTCAGTGTTCTCTATAGAGGGCTGCACTTTCGACTGCGCTTCTTCATCACAATCAAAAATATTGGTAAAACTGGTTTGTTCTCCCACCATAACCACCATTAACAAGACTAGTTCGTTAATTTAAAAGTTCTAGGATACAATTTTTAAAGTATTTAAAAAAGGTATGAGTGTATATAATTATATAGCTAATGTCGCCACTGGGAGCTTCCTCTTTTCACATACAAGACTCCGTATTATAAAAACGCTTTATAAAACTGTAGTACTGTTATTCTTACTGAAATATATATTTTCTATTCTCTCTACGAAGCTGAAGACAAAAAACAAGGCTGAAACATACTGCACATTTGGAAATGGCCATTTATCCAAATAGCTTTGCAGACAGTTATACAGATTGTGGCTTTACTATGTCTTACATGCAAAAATACTTTTCTGGAGCTACCTCTGGTTCAGTCAGGCACCTGCTTCCAAGATCCCCAAGCTGTTCCGTGACTTTCACAAAGGACAGCATTGAGAATCTGCAAGAGCACCAGGCATATTCAGAGATTTGCATTGTGCTTCTCTATACCCCTCTTCGTAGCTCGTTGCTATTTACTGTATGTTTGCACATAGTATGTGCAAAGATGGTATGTTTACTATATATCTTTGTACCTCTTCTAAGGTGTCTGCAATACCGCCGCACTCCCTGGAGCTCTTACCTGAAGTCTTCTGGAGCATCTTCTATTCCCTAGAATCTGAGCTCCCTCTGAAAATAACATGCCTCAATGTTTAATATTAAAAGAGCTTTTAATTTGTACCTCTGTAAAATGGAGAATTTATCAAATGCAATTTTAAGGAGAAAAACAGTCACCCTTTGCATCAACTTTTCTAGATTCTAAGAAATTCAGCCTGAGGAGCTCAAAACCACTGGAAAGTGTGTGTTGGGAGAGGGAATTGGGGAAGTAAAAGGTGTCAAGAGAGAAAAAGTGAGTTGTCTTAAGTGGCTTTGGAAACTTCAGGCCACTACTGTGTCTGTCTTGAAACAACTTTTCCTCCATTTTTAGAAGATAAAATGCAAAAATGGAAGGAGTTCATCTTTTTATGCTGACTCCTGAGACCTGACTTCTTAACAGACAGCCCCATTATCACAAGGGTCAGATTTTCAACAGAAGGAGCCCTATGTGGCCATTAAAATGACATAATGCAGAATGCATACCCAAGGAATCTGGGCTGTTGTTTAAATCACAGAATTTTGTTTCTTAATTCTCCGTTACTGAAGTACCTCTACTGACATAAAAGCAGCCATGTCTGGCTACTACAGCATATTCACCCTGCAAGCAGGTCTTTACCTCATTCATTTGCAATATCTTCAGGGGTTTCTCTCGATTTTGGGTTTCATGCACATCCATCGGTCAGCTGCGTGGTGCTGGAGTCTTCTGAACAAGGAAGAATAACACATGAGAGAAGGCAAGACCACTGAATCCTGTCTTTAGATAGGATTAAGCTACCAGGGAATGGCATTCCAATACGCTGAAGAGATTACTCCTACACACCTATACAAACTCTCTCTCTCACACACGCACATACACAGACCCCTCTGGACCTGAATCTGCCTCTTTACCTTATGTCATAAGCACCTGACTTTTGGAGACTGCAAATAACCGCTGTGATTCCCTTAGTCTCAAAAGCAAAAAGAGAGCTCCTTCTCTCAGATGTTTCATCTTCCTCAGTTCTAGGACACATTTGTATAACATTTGGGAGTATGAACTGCTATGAACAACCCTTTGCACATGTGGGGATCAGGCTGGTGGAGACGTGTGCTTCCCTAGTGTGCCAGGCCAGAAGGGCAACCTGGGCTGGACAGGGCTGGTGTCCCTGTCAGACATGGGCACACTCTACCAACAGTTGTACAGAAGAAATTAAAAGGAAAAAGGCTTCAGATGTTTCTATTTGCAGCTATGCCCTTCTCCAATGAGTAAATAATATTTACAGAAGCACCCACCTCCAGCTTTGCTGTAAATCCACCTCTCAGGAAAGCACTTATGATAAATCCTTCCATTTACCTGGGAGCACTAAAAGAAACCAAGAGCTGTCACAAGTTATGGTGAAACACGTCTCATCACGACCCAGATCGTGACTTTTCCAGATTCTACTGTGCTTGCACTGGAAAGGAGTCAGACAGTAGGCAATCTATAGGCATGTTTACTTTGACTGCCTGGGAGACTTGCAATGACAAGACAAACTATTATCAAATGTTATTATAGAAAGTACATTACCTTCTGGCCTTGGATGAGTTTCTTTTGATAACTCCTCATTTGGCATTCTTTGTTACAATATTTCATGTACAAATTAACATAGTCACACACAAATAGGGACAGATCCTCCACAGGTATAAATTGGCTTTGTGCCACTGAACTTAGTGGGGTTTTTCCAAATAGCATCAGTTGAAATGGTGATGAATACAAAGTGCTGGAGTTCATTATAGGCTTTATTGAAGAGTACAATACAATGTTTTTGTCTTATTTTGTTCCTTCTCTTCTTCCTTCATTGAAAGTGACAAAAAGTGCCTTCTTCCCTTTAATGAAATCAGTAAAGGGCTTCATGGTTTTGATGGATGGCAAAGGATTTTAGAAGTGCAATCCTCATATTTTTTAGAAGGCTAATGAAGTCACTGAAAGCTGTCTATCATCTACATATCCAGCTGGCAGTATTAAGGAAACCGGTGATCATTCATCGATCATTTAGCCTTTTGTGAATAGTTACCAATATATCCTCAGGAAATTTATACTACCTCTTAAAAAACATTTAAATATTCCCTCAACTGTAGATTACTACTTTCAGTGAGGATAGAAAGATAACTGTCAGAGCCAAACCCAATTTTTTACAATGTGGGGGAACCCTCCATACCAAAGTATACCAGGTACCCCCTAGACAATGTGGGGCTTTGCGCTCGGTGACTCTGTGGTCACTGTGGCAGAATGTGCTGCTTCTGCATCTATCTGTCAGCAGATATAACTTTGAGCTATACTCTTGTCTCTGTCTCCAGTGAACTTACAAAGGAAAAAAGCAACAATCCCTTGTATTTTGTGTAAAATCTGAGCTATTAGCTTTGCTCTGAGAATATCTACAATAAATTCCATGAAGCAAGGCAATTTAAAAAAATGAGTCTAAAATTAAAGCAAAAATGCTTAGTTTATTATTATTATTATTCAAATCACTGAAGCTACCCAAAATAAAGTTTACTTGGCTACTCCTGTAGTAGAAAGAGTTTTTCTCTAGTGGCAACACTAACCTAAACACAACCGGCAGTGCTGTTCATATATAAAATAATACTAAACTACAGCTGCCTCATGTCTTCTGTTAACAGAAGATCCCAAATCGCTAAAATTGGAAGAAATTTTGAAGTATATTCTTTCTCTCCTCTTCATATCTATAATTTCAGTGTACGTTCCATGTCAATAGCTTTTACCAATTTAAATAGGCCTCATTTTTATGGATACTTTTTAATCCCCTAGAGAATGTAAACATTTAAGATAAATACTTAAAAATTTTTGCTTATACAGACAGCTTTTTGGAGCAAGGGCTCTCTTTTTGTGTATATAAATCCTCCACTAACCTGATTGAGTCTCATGCATGATGGGGCCTCCTGCACGCTACCGCAATGTTACACTATCATTCAACATCATTCATAGGGAAAGATTTTGCTGTCAGAGGTCTGTCTTTGCTGTATTTGCCAAGGTTTGCTTCTGACAGATATTTCATAGAAAATAGCAAGGAGGCTAACCTCCATCGGACATTGTGCTCATTTCCAATTATTCTTACAGCCTGCCTGTTTGGAAATGCTAGGGGCCCCACAGCATCTTCCCTCATCAGAAGCATCCCACTGTGGAATGGAGGATCTTATCCACAGCTGAAGCGATGGATAAGATGGACGGATGTCAGCCAGACATCCAGCTCTGGAGGCAGGAACTTCTTGCAGAGTTTCGTTTCATACAGGAGCAGAATGGATATTTTAGGGGATCTCCATCCCTTTCCGTCCATTAGAAGGAATGGCTTATCCCAAATGGGCACTTTTAGTATAGAACCAAATACAAGCCCATGTGTTTCACGTTTTCTTTTAAATATTTGAAAGTAGCAAAAATAGTTCTTCCTTGCAGAGAGTTCATTGTGTTCTCATCCTCCCAGTCTGCTGGTGTTATGAGGTGGAGAGATTGTGCAATGCTATTCAGCTGGTTTGTGGGTGTTTATTTATAGATACCTGCACTTGTGATTTATTGTCCATCAAATTATAATTACTAGTAACAGCGTTAATTGTCATCTCAACTACCTGACAATTACCTCCATGCTTTTATGAGGTGAGGACTCTTGAGTTTGGAATGAAATTGGGCGGTTCAGTTGGTTTTCCACTTCAGTGCTAGTCTTTATTTGTGCTATTCAAAACAAAAAGTTTACCTGTGTGAAAGGAAAACGACTGCATGTTTTTATATGCCTTTTATAGTCCATCATAATTAAGAGTTGCTTCTGGCCCCACGGACTACAGAGAAGCAGCAATATGACGTGTAGCTCATGTTAAAAGAAATGCCAGATTGCCTTTCCGCCACCCTGATACGTCCAGGCTGTGTGCTTCAAAGGCTCATAAGTACTAAATAAAACTAGATTTAAGAGCACCTTTTTTGTCTCTTAGAAGACTTCAGCCTTTATTAAACATGTGCCTGTAGTCTTCAGGAGCAACGGTGAAGAACAGACAGATTCTCCACTCACAGAATATGCGCAAGAAGGCACCTGGACTAAAGTGGCACCTGAAAGAAATGAAGGAAATAAATCATGGATGAGGACTGGACCGACAAAAGTAATGAAGTACTGGAAAGTAGAAGGACAGGTACTTTTTCTTCTCACAGAGTTGCTTGAAAAAAAGTAACTTGGGCTCAAGGTCATCACTGAGTCTAAGGAAATAGGGATACTGCATATTAAGTCTCAAGCCTTTCCTGGGTTATTTTCAATATTAATATTTTAAGATGTCCTGCTGTCCTTAACCCTGCCTCAGCAGCTACTGACTTCTCTCATACAACAAAAGTAAAAACTGTTATATCCTTCATGCACATGGTGTGTTTTCTGTCAATAAAGGACTGTCATGTGTGACGCAGGTAACCACACACATATGTATCACAATTTTTGCAATAGTCACAAAAGTCTCCTGTTGTGACTTACTAGTTCTTGCGTGATCTGCAAGTCTGCTCTTCCTTTTTGATTTGTACGCTCTGTTCCTCCTCTGCACAGTACATACTGCTATTGTGAAAGACATTCAGTTACTCCTAGATAACATGGAATTAAATATTTTTATTAGCAGTTACTTCATAGTTTCATGCTTACCAGAGCAGACTGAGAGAAAAAGCTCACACCTTGTTAAAGTGGAAAACTAAACATTTTTTGTTTATTTTCCCCTTCCTTTAAGGCATTTCCCCCATTAAAATGAGTTAATAAAAATGAATTACTGTAGAAAAAATTTCTTCCTTCTTTTGAAAAGACACCCCTTTCCTCCTGCCCATGCAAAAAGGAATAGATTTAATCAAAAGAATGATCTCCATTAGATGTATGTTTGGATGGAGAAAGCAATCGCAAGAAGGGAAAAACCAAACAAGTAAACAAACAAACACATGCAAAACAGTGTTCATCCCTTAGCTTTCTTGAAAGAGGATGAAATATCTCACCATATCCCTCTATACTTCATGAGTATTAAATTAGTCTCTTCCAGACATTTAGTGAAAGAAAAAGCCTATTTTCCCACCTTATTAAGAAAGAAATAAAACAATATTTTTTGTAACAAATACTTATTTTTGTTCCCTTTAGTGCATAACAAAGGGTGTGCAGAAGAAAGGAAGTATCTCTTGGCCTTCACCACCATGCTCTCTCGGCTGCTCTAGTTTTTTGACAACGTCTCATTCCTTGTGCGTGTAAGTAAGTAATGCAGACTCAACTCTATACAGGCTGAGAACTTGCATAAACAGGGAGCTTGAACACACAACTCCAGCCACTTCCAGATACAAAACTTCCTACATCTATTGTCCTTCTCTAGAGAGAAAAAAAGGCAAAATTCTAGTCCCAGAAAAAGCAAGACACATTTTCTTTTGTCAGTTGCTCTTTAGAAGAGGCAGGAGTTCACAGTCAAATATATGACTTGCCCTAAAAGTCATGACTTGAGTGAAATGAAACAACACAGATCATCTTCAGGGAGAACAAAGTGGTGAATTCACATATGGAAAAGAGTTTAACTTCAGTGTGTGTAGAGGAAACAATTGTCCTGAAAGAATATTCATAACAGCTAACAGAAGATAATTCAAAATTTTTCTTCTTTTCTCTCTAAACAGTCACTTCCACTTTATGAAGGCAGAAAAAGAGAACAAAGAAAGCAACTAAATTGAAACTGAAACTAATATTATCTATAAAGTCAAGACATCTGTGAAACTTGCTAGACAATGTACATGCTGGTCACGTCTCAAGTTATATATTTTTTGTTGCTTGGTAACAGGCATCAAAGTTCCCTTTCATGTTTTATTTTCTTCTATATCTGCTGTTTATAGTGTAATTACTACTGTGACATCATAATCCCACCATTGAACAGCTGTCAAGGGGTCTGTCTGCTGAGTAAACACTCTTTCGCAATTCTGAGTGCTTCAGGTTAGTTTACTAAATAGATCAATATTTGATTTATAATCAGAAGGATTAGGACATGGAAATGCCTTTCAAAAAGCCTCCTAATCTTCCCAGGGTTCAGACACACCTGAGAACACTGTAAGGAAAAGCAACTTCATGGGCAGAATGAGGGGAAAAAATAAAAGAAAGAGAGAGAAAGAAAGAAAGAGAGAGAGAAAAAAATCTATATACAAAAGCCTACCAAATGTTCTTTACAATTAACTTTTAAATGAAAAACTCAGCTTAAAAACTAAAATGAAAAAGTGTTTCATATTTACACTGTAGAAATTGAACTGTTCTTTGCTTTAAGATTGCTTGCTGGAAGTTCCTTCTCCCTTCATCCTCCCTCCCTCCCCCTAACGCCCAGTCTCAAGCAAATGTCAAGCTTGCAGGAGCAGTACTTTCAGAGAAATATGATATATCGAATAGATCTGATATATTCGCATACTGTCCAAGCTCCTTCCGTGTCACTATGAACAGAACCTTGTAGAAATCTTTGACTCTATGGGTCTGGATGTCCAGTTTGGCTGAAAAGCCCCCTCTCCTACAAAACTGAGATTATCAGATATAAAAACATATTTCAAAAAAGAATGCTAAACAGATGGTGAATATAAAAAGCTTTCACTGCTTATTTAATTTATCTTTTTAAATAAATACCATCATTTGTCAGGGAGCTTTGTATTTTTTGCCGACTCACGATCTTGCTGCATCGGAGTTGTCAAAATTGTGAATGGCAGCATTTAAAATTCCTCCTCGCACCATATAAATGGCAACAGCAGGCAAAGGATTATGGAGAATCAGGCCCTGTGCAGAGCAGGTGGCAGCCATCGGGAGGCAAGAAGGGGATACAGTAATGCTTTAAAGCCCATTGCTGAAATGCATAGCTTTTTCAGCAAGCGTGAGCCAAGCGAAAAAGAAAAAGAATGCTAATCGAACATCTGGCTAGAGGCAAACATGTCAGTCAGCACTGTGTATTTCCTGCGTATATTATCGCACAAAGTATTTACAGTCTGTCCCCACTGGAATGTCATAGCTAGCAGGCAAACTGCTCAGCTTGGCTCCGTGTAAAATTTTAAAGTCACGTTTTACCAACTATAAAGCAACAAATGCGTGATCGCGCTAGCTGGTCCTATTAGCTTCAATGGTGGTGGAAATGGCACTCAATACACACGCAACAGCCTGTGCTTTTGCTAGCAACAGCCATTGAGTTGAGTGGCAAGTGGGCAGACCCGAGTTCACAAGCTTTGAGGGTAATTTCAAAAGTCTGTCTTTGAAATGAAACTCTTTGTGCTTAGTGGATTTTGAGAAACATACCATAAAAATGTTACTTTTCACGGCACTGGTGATCTGGTGCAAAATGACGCACTGAGAGCTAGAACATTCTTGCTTAGTCTTATTGTCTGTTAGTTGATAGATGTTTCCATTGTCAGTGGCTCTGGCCAATTTATGGGCCGTAAACCTTAGCCTTACTGTCGCTTCTCCTGGGATGTTTGACAACATGCCAGATGGTGTCTATGCCATATATTTCCCTGTTTCAGCTGTAGGAGGTTGTTCAGGAGACAGGTTGAGACCACGAGAAGGAAAAACTCAGAAAAATCGGGAATTCCAGGTTGAGAAATTATATGGGGTACTTTATGTATTTTGGATCAAAGGAAACAGGGCAGGCACCTTTATTGTTAGACATGCATAGAGATCAGTAATACAAACAATATGAGTTTATCAGTGACCTGGAGCAAGTGATGGAGGCTACTCCCATCAAGTTTGCAGATGACACTAAGTTGTGGGGACGAGCTGATACGTGTGATGGCCTGGCTGCCATCCAGAGAGCCCTGAGAACGTGAGAGGAAGGGACTGGCAGGGTCCGCATGGTATCCAGCATGGACAAACAGCCACCCTGCCCTTGGAGAGAAGTAATTCAGCAGCAGAGGTTATTGCCCTCTGTTTCCAAGGTGGTTATGGAGAACTACACCCAAATTTGGATCCCACACACAATGAATACAGTCTTAAATGAATATAGTGTACTATAGTGAATATGAAAGAAGAACATGACCTATTTATTGTTTACTAGTCCTCAGGTTCTTTTTTTAATTATTTGTTTTATTTTAAGTTACCTCATGTCATCAACAAACATATAGAGAAGACACTCTTGAATGGCTTACGGTATTATCAAAAGGTCACAGCTGTTCAGTGCACAGACAGACCTTGTTTGAATAGCGATTAGAATTAGAGGCATGAGTTGCTCCAGCCATCCAATTTGATTGTATATTTATAACTTGTTGTGCAACATGGCCACAAAGCAACCAACAAAGACAAGAAAAACAAACAAGCAAACAAAGAATAGAGACCAAAGAAGTACCACATCATTTCAATGACCACTCTTTTTTTCTTTTGTTCCTGCACCCATTAATCCAAGCAAATAAGCCCTAACAAGTAATGCACTCTTGCCAAAATCAAAGGATTATCTTAGACTGTAAGAAAGAAGAGCAGCCTCAGAAAAAAATGATACACAGAAGGGAGGATTTGAGATCAAAGTGGCTTTGGTGGCTCTGTGAGTTCAGAGGTGAAGGCACCAAAATCTCCCAATCTGCCCAATTCACCATCACCTTGTCTGAAATCACATTGCCATCAGAACTGGGTTTGCAGAGTCCCAATGCAACAGAGTGAGGAACTCCTTCCCTATTGGTTCTTAATCTTTCAATTGCTCAGAAACACATTTTCTTTATAACAAGGTGCGGTCTGCCATCCTAAATCACGGCTGCTTGGGCATGCCTTTAATATTTTTTTCTTAGCAGAAGGCTCCAGTGAAGCTTGAGAGGAAGATTATTTAAAAACAATACTTGGTTTCTTGGCATTTCATCTGACACCACATTGAGAGTAGAATTACATTCTGTTTTTGTCTCCATACTTCCCTGAGGGCAGATGGTTTTTCATAGTACAGTACAAACAAACAAAAGAAAACAAAACAGAAATGTGAAAAGCAAAATTATTCTTTATCTTGAAACTGTTATGCAAGTTTGTTGAAAGGATAGGTAAGCCAAGACAAGCAGCGTTTTGTCATACAACTAGTGAGAATATAGTGATGAAGATGCTTGGGACTTCCACTTGGAGTAATCTCTTGCTCATTCCAGAATCCATTCAATTTCAAAGTAGTGTAGACATTGCTAGAAAATATATTTCCCTAGAATCTGTTATATCATTAGTTGTAAACTACGTAATGACAATATCTAGCTCTTCTTTTCTTTTGAACCCCATCGCAGCATTATACATATAAATATGCATATAATTTATATATGTATAGCGTATATATATATATATGTATCAATTATATGTAAAATAAACCTTCAGAGTAGCTTAAAAAAGGGAAGGTAAGAAGAAAAGAAAACTGAATGCAAATGAGAGAGAAAAAATTAAAATGTGAAAACAACTTTAAATTAAATTTTATTTAAAGTGCAAAGCAAAATTTTTTTAGCACAATTCACAGTTACCTGTTAGGACTCGTTGACCTCAGATCTCACTGCATCACAGACTTTAGCAGAATCCAAATTAGGGCATGATGTTTTCATGAGGAACACAAAAACACTCAGAGGCATGAAAAAATTGCTTAAAAGAGAAAAGACTTGTTGATAGGGTAATCTATCATATTATAGATTATATATGCCAGTTTCTAACCACTGTGAGTTAAAAAAAATATATAATTTTTTAGGGTTTAGAGGGGTGGGTGGTCAGGGTGAGCAAAGAGGGAGCTCCACCTCCCTCTGAGGCAAATACTATTGTCCTTGGATAGAAACAGGTTTCTGTAAAAGGTGTGTCTTGGGGCTGATCTAACAGAACAGTTCCTGTGCTTCAGATTTCTCCATTCAAGCTAGCACTACAACCATCTCCTGAATACTCCAGAGGCAGATTACTCTACTGCATACTGTGGTATTATATGTTTCTTTCAAAGGTACAAAGAGTTTACTCCAGGTTACCCCATTTTACACTTTTTTTTTTTTTTTGCATTTATTTTAGCACTGTTCTATGTTAATTTTTGCCATGACTTCTGTTGGATTTAACAACAAAGGTGAGCTGGCTTGACCAACCCTCTGCCTCGTGATAACATAATTGTTTCTAACTGTAATCCTTTAAATTGTGCTATTTCCATATACAAAAACAGCTTAGTTTGATAATTATGTTCTAATTGTAGTATCATTATTTTAATAAAATAAGCTTTAGCAAAAAAGAAAAAAGAGTGCTTTGAAAGTGCTATTTTTTTCCCCATGAGAACTTGAATTCTCATGTATTTAGGATTAATAACATAAAAGTAAGGTCTTGCCTATGTTCTATCTGCTTTTCGTGATATTAATTTCAAGCCAGAGATGTAGCTGCATCTCTATTAGGCTAACACCAGAATATTTATACAGGGAAATCAACACACTGCTCTCCTTCATAAGGATGAGCTAATACCAGGGTGTATGGATGGTTCATTCTTCAGCAGTGGCCAGAAGCTAGTTTTCAGAAGGGCTGAGAATCCAATAGCTAGGAAGGCATCCCTCTTACAATTAAAAGTGCAAACCTTTACAGAAAGTTAAATATCCACACCAAAGGTAAGAAGAACTGGCAAGGAGGACAACCTCACAACAAGCTGCATACACAACTTCGCCTAGGTGAGTTTACGAAGCTGGTTAAATGCACTCCCCAAGGGCATACCTTTCTTCCTTGGCTTTGGGAGGCCTGAATTGCACCTCTGAGGACCAGGAAGGAAGACAAAAAGCTTGCTCTTTGGATATTCATCTTGAGCAAAAGTGCTGAAAAATATCCACTTTTTTTTTTTTCTGGAAACTTTGATGAAGAACTCCCTCTGCTAGTCTTATATATTACCAAAATATATAATTCTATTAATTTTCAAAAAATAAAGTGATAAATTTGTTATTTGCCATGCCTTATATCAGCTAGCTATTTGTTCAAATAGAAGAAACAGAAGGACACCAGCTCTCCAGCCCACTGCTCACTGGAGTATCCTATGTCTTAAAAACAGCTTCATACCTATCCTGAACAGCTGGATGTTAAAATATGATTTTGACTCCCTCCCCTCCACACAAGACTTTTTGTTCTGAAGCAAAAACACAGAGAAGCCATCATTAGCAGTGAGCAGGGGGGTTTCAGAGCCTTGGAGATGCTGTGGTTCCCCGGCCCCGAACAGGCACATAGGCCTCTCTCTCCCTTCCTGCTCCCGGGGACTGGGGCTCAGAACTGGTGGCAGGAGGCAAAGTTTCTTTCCGAAGCGACACCAGCCTTCTTCGCTGCAGCCTTTTGGGAGCCAGAGGAACTGAGAAGAAAAGAAGACCACACAAACTGAGATGCCATTTCCTAACTTTGAAGAAGGGCATTTGGAAAAACAGGAAAGCTCAGCGGAGGGCACTGTGGCATTTGCTGCTGGAAAATTACAGATCAAGGGCATTTAATCGGGTCCCTCTTTTTTGCCACTTCCATTAAGCAGCAGGAGCCGGACATGTTGCCAACCCTGGCAAGATCTGTCATTTTCTGGGAGATCCAGGGAGTAGAAAATGAGTTTTGTTCAATGCTTTCAGGATGCAGGGCAGCACTCCTGTTGGCAGGAATATCATACACGCAGTCACCAGATGCCACATGGCAATGTGCTGAGCCTTGTGGAGAAGCAGATGTCAGCCACGAGGGCCATGACCACAGAGAGAAATGCTCTTCTTCCCGCCCTAATTAATGGTGGGACTATAAATACGAATGCATGGCTTATAAAACTGTGGTCATATTAGTCACATGCCTAAGCTAAAAATACCTGACCTCTAGCTTGCTGGTAATAGAGGAGCAACAGCTATAGCTCAGAGGAATCAACGTTTTTGTATGCCAAAAACTGGCCTACTCGCCTGGAAATCACTTTTGTAGACAAGCACTAGAAAACAAAATGGATCTAATCAACTGGAAATCCCAGCTGGGCGTGCAGCTAGAAATTAAGCACATAGCTTGGGAGCTATTATTTTCTCACCTCAAAAAAGAGAAGAAAAAACACCCACTCTAATCAAGTAGGGCCTCGGGATGTATTCCTGGTTTGAATCAAAGGCTGAGTCCAAACTCTGCTAGAAAAAATACTGCACTGTTGCTAATATCCGTATCACCACTAGACATTTGAAATACTATTATGAGTTAATACATGTACTAACTTTCCCATTTCTATTGTGAATATAAGTGCACAGACACGTATACTGATGTATCTGTTACTCTCAGTTAATTGTCCTTTGGGCTCTCTTAATAGTTTCTATTTCTGTTAGAGCAATTTCCCCATCCCCCCCGCCCCAGTAATTTTCATTGCTGCACAGAGGGTACGATACTATCTACATTCTCTGCCATGGTGGTCAGAGGAGAGTGATTAATCTCAGTAAGTGCTTAGTCAATTAGCAAGAAACCACTACCAGCTGTTGAAGCAGAAAGCTGCATCCAAAAGCTCTAGCCAATGCCAGGACAGGGGATTAGGCCAAAGCAAACAGAGAGACAGGAGAGAGCTGGGTGTCCTCCATCTCTGTTGTACAGAACAAATATTGGCCATCGCACAGAAGCTCACATATAGATTTTCTGAAAAATGTCTATGCACATGGAAGCTCAAATAGTACTCATTTTCCTTCAAGTGTTGTTGTTATTCAGTCTCCTGCCAAGGACATTCACAACAACAAAGACGTGGCAAATACTCGGACTATTTTTCACCCATCACTTTTTTTTTTTTTTATGGATAAGCCTTCGTCTGTTTACCTTTTTTATGAGGAATAGTTCTTTTTATACTTTAGTACCGTTCCCAGCAATACCTCCATAATGAAGAAAACAGAAAACGATGAGGAATTTCAGGAATCAGAACACATGTAAGAACTTTCTTTTTTTTCCTCCAATAGACAAAAATGAGGGACAAAAGCAACAGCATACACATTTTTTTTTGTATAAATTCAGTTTTACTAGGAGTTTAGTGGCATTCTTAGCATTCGAAAAATAGGAGTTCAGCCCCCTTTGCATGAAAAATATGCCATTTGGAATATCCACCTTAAGTTCTTGATGGCAATTTTCAGACTTATTTCCAAAATGTTCTATTGAAAAAAATATACCTAGTTAGCTGAAGTGAAAGCTGAAAGTCCAGTGTTTAACTGTGCACTTCAAGTCTTGGGCTTTTGAAAGGACATTGAATTTTATGAGAATTATGATGATTGTTTCTGTCTTTTCAAAACACGTTCTTTTCTTGCATGATTTCTCATGATGGATCTAACCTCAGAAAATATTAAAGGTTACAATTTTCTACCTCTTAATGACCTAAAACTTCTTTCAGTGGAATGGAATTTAGACCTCTGTGGAATAAGTAAAAATATCTGAAAACCTGAAGTCAGTAAAATCATATCCAAGAAATCCTATTTCGCTCAACTCGTCAGAAGGGGGGAAGCAGACAATTGACTTAGAGGCAGGTGTTTGCAGTGTCTAAATAAGTGTCTAAATAAGGTTTCAGATCACCTTACTTTTTTATGTAACTGGTCTTCTAAACAGAAGCAATCATATGCTGATAACAAACAATCATTTATACTACGCTGAGTTGGCCTTGTCCTTTCAAAAATTTGCATAATTAATAGATAGATTTAAAGTAAGCCAATGTAGATAACTTGATAGCAACAAACAATCATCAATGTCTCTTCAGCTGTCTCTGGTGGCCATTGTGTGTCCAAGAGAGGAAGAGATAAGAGCTGAGGAATATGCTTTGACTTTAAAAACTTAACAAGATAGCCTTCTTAATGACAACTCTACATACATTTTTTTTAATTGAAGTTAGTCTGAAGCTGCCAAACAGAGAGTTTATGAGACTTGAGGCTGCCAAAGCTGAGTGCTCTGCCCTTTAAAAAAGCAGCCATTGTGCTCAGATTGTGTATCAGATAATGTTTAAAGTAAATAAATATTTGTGCTATCTTTTGATACAAAATTATGTTATGGTGTCTCCCCAGTGCAACCCCCAAATTCCTTTTTTTACTTTGTAAACTAAAAATAAATAAATAAAATTTCATGTATCTACAGTGCTCTCTGAATTAAAGCTTTCATCTAATTATTTGTTTCCAAGTTTCACTCAGGCTGCCTTTTGTAGAGCTTGTTATTTGTTTCCTAATGCTCGTGAGGAGAAAGGCAAAAGAGGAAATATATTTTGGTGTCAGTAGGGCCTAGCTGGAAGACTTTTCCATATGTTTGGATAACATTTGGACTGAGGTCTCTAATGGTCCTGCTTGATAAGCAACAGAAATATCTAGGCTCCTCCCCTCCCTTCATTTTAGCCTTCTGTGTATTTTCAGCCAAAACTCCTGTTGTATGTAACAGGCATCCTAATTTCAATATTTTAAAATGAGAGGTTCTGAAAATCATTCAGCCAGAGGCACTGCACAAAGGCAAATCTAGTGTCCCAGTGCCCCTGCCAAAAGGGCTCTCACAGCTATATTTGCTCCAAGAGTCACAGGCTAGACCTAGTTTCCTTCAAATACTGAGGAGTTTTTGCTCATGTATCAGAAATTTTTTCTCTCCTTATTTTTTCTATCCTGCTGTTGTTCCTGGGCAGGGACCTTTCTGCAGCTTGCATCCTTAAATCTCAACCAGCTTCCTTGGATCCCTCTTTCTGCTAGGGCCCTATCCCTTGCGACTCTTCAGGGACTAAGCAGGTCCCTGAAGACACTCAACTTTGCTCTCCTCCGCAAGGCCAGGCTTGCGGCCCTGCTTTTGGCCCTGCTCCCTCCTTGCAGCATCCTGAACTCCAACAGCCCATGGCTATGGCAGCCAAGGGCAAGCCCTCTACCTTCCCATCTCCACCCAGCCCATCCTTCTCTGCAAGGACAAGGTCCAGCAAAGCACTTCTCTGTGCTGCCTCCTCTACCACCTGCTTCAGCGAGTTGTCATCCAGGCTCTCCAGGAACCACCTGCATTGCTTGTGCTTTGCCTTGTTGCCCCTCCTTGCTTTGTTCACCCTTGCTTTGTCTGGTTGAGGAAGCCTAGGCACCTTAAGTTTCATGACACAGTAGAAAACCAAGGTCACCTGGTGAAGAGCTCCTTGAATTTTGAGTGGGAAAGGCTAAGGGAAAGGGTGGAGGGCAACTCTCTTTTCTGACACCAAAAACCCCTACAATATCTGTCCAAGGAAGACATCAGACTATGCCTAGGGCACTATCATTGACCAAGTTCAATTTCTAGAGTTTCCGCTGATGGTGTCAATGGGATTAGGCCCCAGAAGGAAGAGGGGGTCTAGGAGAGCTGGTTAATATTCAAGGATCACTTCCTCCAGGCTGAAGAAGGATGCAGCCCTTTGAGCAAGAAGTCAAGCAAAGCGGGCAGGAGCCCTGCATGGATGAACAAGGAACGCCTGACCAGAAGCAGGAAGCATACGGGCGGTGGAAGCAGGGACAGGCCACTTGGGAGGAATACAGGGACATGGTCAGAGTCTGCAGGGAGGCCGTGAGAAAGGCCAAGGCCCGTTTGGAATTGAATATGGCAAAGGGTGTCAAGGGCAACAAGAAGGGCTTCTTCAAATACCTTATTAGCAAAAGGAAGGCTAGGGAAAATGTGAGCCCGCTGCTGAATGGGGTGGGTGCCCTGGCAACAGAGGACACAGAGAAGGCAGAGATACAGAATGCCTTCTTTGCTTAGTCTTTCCTGCTAAGGCCAGCCCTCAGGAATCCCGGACCCTGGAGACCAGGGAGAAAGTCTGGAGACAGGCAGAGTCTGGGCTTCCCAGGACAAGAGAGACATGGCACTACTGGAGAGAGTCCAGCGGAGGGCTACAGAGATGATGAGGGGACTGGAGCCTCTCTTCTCTGAAGAAAGGTTGCGAGAGCTGGGCCTGTTTAGCCTGGAGAAGAGAAGACTGAGAGGCGATCTCATCAATGTGTATAAGTATCTGAAGGGGGAGTGTCAAGAGGATGAGGCCAGTCTCTTCTCCGTGGTGCCCAGTGACAGGACAAAAGGCAACGGGCACAAACTGAAGCACAGGAAGTTCATTCTGAACCTGAGGAAAAACTTCTTTCCTGGGAGGGTGACGGAGCACTGGAGCAGGTTGCCCAGGGAGGTTGTGGAGTCTCCTTCGCTGGAGATATTCAAAACCCACCTGGATGTGATCCTGGAAAATATGCTCTAGAGGTCCCTGCTTGAGCAGGGAGGTTGGACTAGATGATCTCCAGAGGTCCCTTCCAACCTCAACCTTCCTGTGTTTCTGTGGGGCCGGGGCCTCGGCCTGCCCTGCAGGGCCTGCCCAGCTGCCTAGGCGAGGGCAGCCGCGGGCCAGGGGCAGCGCCGGCGCGGGAGCTGGGGCCGAGGGCAGCCGGGAGGCCGCAGGGCCGGGCACCTGCTCCCGCACCCTGACGGCCGCTCCTCTGCCTCTGCTCTCCTGCAGCAGCGCTTGCGGCGGCCCAGCAGGCTGCGGGAGCTGGAGGAGGCAGCGGGCAGAGGGAGAGCCGTGCTGGCCGGGGGGCGCTGGCGGCCGGCAGGGCGCGGGGGGCTCTGGGCCGGGCCTCCTCGGGGCCTGGCCGGGGCCTGGCCAGCCCTGCCCGCGGCCTGGAGCGGGGCAGGTGCCCGCGAGGGGGCAGAGCCCGGGGCTGGGCGCCCAGGGGGCTGCCCCGCTGCCGGCTGCGCTGCCCGCAGCGCCTGCCGCCTCCTGGGCCGGAGAAGCAGCGCTCGGGCCGGCTGCGGGAGCAGCTGCGGGAGCAGGAGCAGCCTGCCCGGGGGGGCCGGGGCTCTGGGCCGCCCCTGGAGCCCCAGCGGGCGGCGGGATGGCAGCGGCGGCGCCGGGGAGGGCACGGGGCTCTGTGCAGCGTCGGGGGGCCAGGAGAGCCCCAGGGCTGCCGCGGGGCAGGGCTGTGTGGGGACGGGCAGCCCCGGGGCCCCGGCGCTGTGGCTCCCCAAGCAAGGCCTGGGGCCTGCAGCCAGCAGCGGACGGAGCAGGAGCCCGAGGCGGAGGGGTCCAGCAGCGAGGGCCGCCCCGGCCGGCGGGCTCTCGCTGGGAGAGGGGGCACCGGGCAGCCCCGGGCGGCCCCCGACGCCTCCCCGCTCTCTGCCGACCGGCCGACCGGCGGGAGAGGGAGGAGCTGGCCAGGAGAGGCGGCCTGGCTCCCTGGCTGAAGTGAGGTGCCCCCGGGGTGCCTGGGGTCGCGCTGCGGGGGGCTGCTCCCGGGCTGCGGGCTCGGCGGCGGGGAAACGGGCCGCGGGGGCGATGCGCTTGCGCCGGGCTGTCTTCTGCCGGGGCTGGGGGCGGCTCTTTGCCCGGCCTGCCCGAGGGAGTGAGGGGCAGCGCCTGGGGGGCAGGTGGGGGCGTTCCCTGCCGCGGAGGGTGCGGGGAAGAGGGGGGGATGCTGCGCGCTGCCCCTCCTGCCAGCCCCCTCCCCGCTGTCCCGCAGCAGACCGTGCGCGCCCTGCGTCGGCCTGGAGCTGCTCGTGGGCTGCCTGCCGGGCGCCGGGGCGCTCTGGGCACCGCCGGGCGTAGCGGCTGGCAGAGAGGCCGACCTTGCAGAGCCAGGGGCTGCTGCCCGTCTGAGAGCCGTGCCCCGGCCCCGCGGCTCTCGGGCACTCGGCCTCGCGGGGCCCGCGGGGCCAACGCCGAATAAAACGTCCCTGGTGCCCAGCTCGGTGCGGTCGAGCGTGCTTTGTGCGTGCCCCGAGCGAGGGCCTTGGAGCCCCGGGCGCCTGCACTGGGGGTTTCGTGGCAGGTGTGGGGCAGGGGGCCCATGGGGAGTGGCGGTCCGGGGCGGGATGCGCCTGAGCAAGTGGGGCAAGAGCATGCCGGCTGGCGGGCTGCCCCCACGGTGGGGAGCAGAGCAGGGCCTGGAGGGCGGGGGCCACCTCTGTGCTCGCAGTGGGCGAGGGCTGGGAAGGCCGTGGGGCTGGGGCAGGGGCGCAAGAGAGCAGCGGGAGGGCTGCACGGGGCCCCAGGGTCCAGGGCTGCACAGCGGCCCATGGGCTGGGAGGAGAGGGCGGGAGGGCTGAGCTGCCCCGGCAGCGTCTTGCAGAGTAGCCGAGGAGGGTGGTGAAGTGCACAAGGCCTTCCTGAAGCAACAGGAGGAGGAAGCAGCGTGGATGCCTGAGTGTGGTGCCTCTTGGCACTGTGACCTCCCTGAGAGGTGCTGGCAGGCAGGGCAAGGTGGCAGGTTGCAAGACATGCTGGAGGTGTGGGCAAGGTGTGGGTGTCAGGGCTAGCGTCCTGGTGCTGCTGCTGGCTGGGCCACGCTGGGAGGGTGCACGGCTGGCCCTGCTGCTTCCCACCAAGGCAGACGTGGTTGGAGAGATGACTGTGAGCAACCAGCTGGGCTGTAGGCACCAGAGTTGCTTTAGGAGGTCAAGATACTGCGGGAGTGAAGAAAGCAAGTGGCCAGCACCCAGCGCCCTTTGCCTCTCCTCCAGCGCCTGTGACTCTTCCCACGACTGCAGCTCAGGCTTTGGGGCTAACACACAGCTCATGCTCAGGCCTGATGTTGGCTGGGAGCAGCACCATTAGGCGACAACCAAGTCAACACGGGGGCCAGACGCTCACGCTCATGTGCAAAAAGGAGAAGGGGCTCTGCTCTCTCCTTGCAGATCCTTTTGAACTGCTCATTAGCGCCTTGTAAAACCACAGCTCTTTGGAACTAAGGAAATCCTTGCCCAGGGACCAAAATAACCAACAGGGATGGTCTGGACCAGACTTTCCAAGCAGGAAGGTACAAAGGCATCAGCACACCCCAGCAGCATTGGAAGCAGCTCCAGCAGCAGCTGGACTGCTGAGGCTCTCGTGCTGGCCAGTGCAATTCAAGGCCTGCCCGCATCGCAGCTGAACAGGAAGGAATCACAGAATGACAGAACTACAGACTTGCAGAGTCCCAGAACAGTGGAGGTTGGAAGGGACCTCAGGAGATCATCTTGTCCAACCACCCTGCTCAGGTAGGGTCACTGAAAGCATGTTATGCCCGGGATTGTGTCCAGTCAGCTTTGGAACATCTCCAGAGAAGGAGACTCCGCAACCTCTCTGGGCAAGCTGTTCTAGGGCTCTGTCACCCTCCCAGGAAAGAAGCTTTTCCTCATGGTCAAACGGATCTTCCTGTGTTTCCATTTGTGCCCGTTGCCTCTTGTCCTGTCCCTGGGCACCACGGAGAAGTGTCTGGCCCTGTCCTCTCTACAGCCTTTCTTCAGTTCTTTAATCGCATTCAGCAGATCTCCCCTCAGGCCTCTCCTCTCCAAGCTAAAGTAGCTGTCTTTGCCTTTCCTCAGGACACACATGCCCCAGTTCCTTCATCATCTTCAGAGCCCTCCAGTGCGCTCGCTCCAGTAGTTCCGTATCTGTCATGCAGAGGAGCCCGATACTGGACATGGCACTGCAGCTGTGGCTTGACCAGGGTGGAGCAGAGGCCAAGGAGCACCTCCCTCCACTGGCTGCCAGTGCTCTTCCTCATGCAGCCCAGAAGACCCTTTGGCTGCCTTGGCCACAAGGGCACGTTACTGCCTCATGGCCAGCTTGTCATCTGCCTGCACCCACAGCTCCTTTTCCGCAGAGCTGCCTCGCAGCAACTCATCACCCAGCCGAGCTACTCGTGCATGGGGTTGTTTCTGCCTAGGGGCAGGACTCTGCCCTTCCCTTCATTGAACTCTACGACATTGCTCTCTGCCCCTCTCTCCTGCCTGTCCAGGTCCCTCTGAATGGCAGCACAGCCCTCTGGTGCATCCAACACTCCTCCCACTTCTGTATTATATGCAAACTTGCTGATGGTGCACATTGCTCCATCGTCCAAGTCATTAATGTTGAAGTTAAACAGCACAGAACTCAATATCAAGAATCACAGAATAGTTGAAATTGGAAAAGATCTCTGGAAATCGTCTGGAAGGCAGGGTCAGCTAGAGCAGGTTGCTCAGGACATTGTCCAGCTGGGTTTTGAATATCTCCAAGGATGTAGACTCTACAACCTCCCTGGCAACCTGCTCCGTTGTTCAATCACTCTTATAGGAAAAATAAGTTTTTTTCTTATGTTTGAATGGAATTTCTTGTATTTCAGTTTTTGCCCATTGCTTTTTGTCCATTGACTGAATAGCAGCAATAAGTATCTAGCTCCATCTTCTTTTTTCCGGTTCTCCATAAAGTGTTTGTTCACATTGAAAAGATTCCCCCATAGTCTTTTCTTCTCCAGACTGAATGGTCCCAGCTCTCCCAGACTCTGCTCATATGAGAGTTGGTCCAGTATGTTCATGTCAAAATCTTTGTAAGTGTAAAGTGCATGCACTTTATAATTGGTCATAATAGCAATACAGCTATTCTGATAGCTGCAGTTCTGATTACATAATTCTGATGTGTTCAGCCGGATAGCTCTTCCTGCAGCCAAGTCTGTTCAAGAGCCGCAGCTTCACTTTCTGAAATTCATGCTTCAGTAATACTTCCCATGTTATCATGTGTCACATGCTCATATCTCCAGATGTAGCTAATGACAACACAACTAGCAAGCATGATCGTGATACCACCCAGGCCTCTTTCCCCACATTAATTTATTATAATACTTGTAATAAGCCCTATGCAGGGCCACCATGAAATTGCTAAGGGATCTTAAGGACCCAGTAGGTTCACAAATGTGGATAATCCAGTGAAGAAATTGATGAGAAAGTAAAAACAACTGGGAGTGAGGAGGTTCATAATCTGGACCTTGATTCATCCAGCTGTTTGTGAAAATTATTTTGGGTGTTACAGTAGTGCGATAAAGGAGGTCAAATATTATTGCACCCTACATTACTATCACATCAGACCAAATTTTATTCTTGGACATCAGTTCAGAAAAGCGTTCTCGCCTATATTTACACACCTGTTCTAACAAGCAAAACCCTTAAGCACAGTCTTAAAATTAAGAAGCTGATTATTTCCCGCTAGACGCAATGGCAGTAATTCCCACTTGAAGTCAAGCTCCTTGATGAGGATGTCTGTCAGAACTGGAGCTGCACGAGCTGCATTCATACTTAATGGCAAAAATTTGACCTGGAGTACTGTAGTGTCATTGCCCCTCAACCTCCATTTTTTATTTCCTTCCTGTGGAAACTGATGTGCCCACAGCATCAGCTCAGAAGCTTGCCTGGAGTCATCATCGAGACACAGCCAGCAACCGTGGTATAAATCCAGAGCCACCTCTGGAGTTTCCTCTGCGAATAACAGTCCAGCTGACAGCAGTCTGACATGTCCCATGCTAACAGCAGTAAATTTGTATGTCGTGCATTGCATTCATACCCCCAAATAGGGAAACTGCGTACGTGTGCATTCTGCGTGAAGGTTAGGAGTTGTATTTCCAGGAGAAAGTGTCAGATTCCAAAACTTAAAACACCAACTATCAGCTTGATTCTCTTTCAAAACATGTGCGGTTGTAGCAAGCGTTTGCAGCCAGCCTGCATATTTCATTCTGAAGCACAGAGGAGGCACATACTGATGTCCTGAAAGAAAAACTGAATAATAAGAGAAGATAAAATAAAGTTATTAAAATCAGATCATGTTTTTAATGGATTGTAGAAAAACATTTTTCTCAAAACTGAAAACAGAACACTCCCACAACTCATAAGGATTCAACACATATTTTTCACACCATGTCAGATGTTAGATGAGAGGCAGATGACTTAATTACCTTCTCTAATCCACTCTTAAAATCAAAATCAGCAAGAACAGCACAGCCTCTTGGCTTTTATTTCCAGACACGTATTGTTATTTTCTTTAGATTGCTAGGGATGGTTCTATGACATTGTGGTACAACAGGACAACCACCTGGAAGGAGAGGAAAAACAAAGCTGCAAGTGTCCTTTTAGTGCATGGATCCAGCAGAGTGCTATCTACCCTCCAGAGACTTATCTTGTAAGAGTTTTTATCAACAGTGATAATTCCCCATCTCTGACTGCAAAGGGGTTCAGCCAGGTACAAATGCCGTAAGTCCATCAGCTCTGAAGAGAAAGCAGTACACAGAGAACTCAGAGGACACCAGCTAGGATTTTATTTCAACAAGGTGAAATGCTGGCTACTGCGAGCTCTGTGTCAAAAATATCGTTGGACTTAATAGTATCAGCCACATCGTAAGGTTCTAGTGGGTGGGTCAGAAATCTTAAAAGGCAGTTTATTAAGTTTCAGGCATGCCTTGGCCCTATCCAGCCTGCCACATAGTATTTAGACATTCACTTTTTTTGTGAAGGGCAGGCTCTAGAAAACTAAGATGAACAAGATAAAAAGAATGGAATAAATCATTAGCTTAAAAAAAGCATAACCCTTTAGACACAGTCCATTCTCTTGGACTTCTTGAGTTGAGGCAAGTATTAACATCTTCTTGAAAGCATATTTTAATTTGTAGTGATTTGAGTACCCTGACAAAAGCCCCACACTTCCATTTCTGTCAGGCATTATTAAAATGTGCAAGCTGTCCGTTTGTGATTAGGCTGAGGTGGCTTCAATCTCACAGTACCCTGCTCTTTAATTAGCACATTTACTTTCCAGTGAGGACACATAAACACACAGAAACCCTTTGAAGGCTGCTGCTACCAAGAGAAAAGATACCACTTTCAGACCAGGACCTACTGAATGTATAACACAACTATGATACCAAAGAATGCAAGGAATACAAGATGAAAAAGCATCTTTAACAAGCTAAGCATTAGCAACAATTAAATCATGCTCTATGTCTTGCTATTTTTCATGGCTTATTGTTACCCCCTTTAAAATGTTTTATGAATTTGGACTTTTTCAACAAGTTATTAAGCCCTACTGAGTTATTAGCACCTCCAAGAGAATTTTATGACTTCATCTACACAGTATTTCTCTCCATAGCAACAAAACTTTATTATAACAATACTGTTAAAAATGTGGTGTATTTTGTTTCCTCTGTATGTCTTAGCAAAAGACCTTAACTAGAAAGAATCATGTTGGAATGGTGACTTTATTGTAAATCATTTCATAATCATTTCCTTTGAAACTTTAGACTCACTCTGCTTTCAATAAACTTTACAAGAAATTTCACATCACAAAAAAGGCAATAATTAAGTGCATTGCACACATATGAATCATAAAAAGGAGGATTATATGATATAAAATGCTTACAAAAGTATTTTACATTTTAGAGTTGATATTTATTTCCTAATAAAAAATCATATGAATGAAACATAACTTTAGAAAAAAGATTCTAGATTAGAATTTCCACATATAATCTTTTACAGTAACACTGAAATCATTCAGCTATGTTGGTATCCACTTGCTGACAATTCACAGTTTTACCTGCAGATCTGCCTTTCTGAAAATTTTTCAGCTATATCTTGCATACGGGTATTGGTAAAAGCAATTACTTTCTCTGTGTTTGCACAGCACACTATACAAAAAGATGCAATTGTGACTATGGAGTAATAGAAATGTAAAGGCATTAATTATTTTCAGCAATACTATTAAGTGTTCTGGAAAACTATATAGAGTTATAATGGCATTTTTTATACACTGAATTAAGCTCCCACACAGACACCATATGTTATCCATGGATAAACTTAGTTATTTAAAAATGTCAAATTCTCAGTTATAAGGAGTCCATAAAGTACCAGGATACAGGCTGTGCTGTAAACAGTTCACTCCTCTCCTGGTCTAACTGATGCACAGACTTGTAGCGTTTTCTTTCTCTGTGATCTGCTGGGTGTTGGATTACCAGCTTGCTTTCATCATAACTGCAAATACACCAGTGACCAGGTCTTCAAGCAAGCACACACTTGAAGAAGTGGCACGGTGCTTTGCTTCCATTGCAGACAAAAATCCTTGTTGGTGTGAGCATGCACAGAGGGCAAACACCAAGAGGCAAAGAAGACACAAGTATTTCAAAAGTTCCTGCATTTCGCAGAAAGTCAAGAGAGCTGAGAAGACTTTTCCCCGGTGATTTTCAGATAGTCTTAAGTACTCTGCAAGTGAAAATACTGTTTTTTGTCATTTCTTTTTTTTTTTTTTTGACACTTTACTTTACCTTTCTTTTACCTATAACACATTCCCTAACATTTGTCTTCAATATTCTACAGTTTCCCACTGCAATGACCTTTTTAGCCTCAAATTTTTCATGTATATTTTAAACATGTTAGTCTCTTTGTGTCCTAATAGGATCATATATGCTGTTTATGTGTGTTTTGGAACAGTAAGGGTCAGCACTTCTCAGAAATCAGACCTTAAAAATCATTCAGTGACCATATAGAGGTAATCACTAATACTTTAAAAAAAAAAAAAAAAAAGCTTATCTATGGCCAGTCATCACTGTTGAAGCTCTGTAGTTACTTTCCACATCTGCATAACTGCTCTATCTCATGAACATAGAAGTAAGAAAAATAATTAAATAAAAAGGAAACATATAGGGAAAAAAAACATTTCATATGTAATTATTAAGGTAAAATAGCAATAGCCTTTGATGAATCTGTGACATGAATGATCTACTTGGACATCCATCAGAAAAATTATTCTTGCATTATTCATTATGCTCCTTTTTAGGAGAGATATACCCTTAACCCTTATAGATTATATAAGGCTTATTATATAAGGGTATAATAAGTTATACCCTTATAAAACATACATCAGTTTACTTGCCATTTATAGCTATTCCCTACATCACATATTTTAGTGGCTTAAGAAGCCAATTTATATTGTAAAAAAGTGTACTCTTTAGAACACTCTTCATGCACTCTTGAGACATAAATACTTGAAGATGCGGTAAAGTCAAGGCAAATCAGATGACAGCACTAAAATAAAGGGTCCCATACATATCTGTATGCCAATATCTAAGTTTCCACAGTAGACATTTTTTTTTTCTAGCAGTATATCTGTGCTTAGATCCAGCTAGATTTTGCAATGCTATCTAGACTTTAACACTGAGTACTGAAAATCATTTTCCTTACCCTGCTCGTAGGATTGTGCTATTTGCAATCTCCCAGATCTCATGTGTTGATCTCTCCGGGTGCCATGTTCTCAGTCCACTGACAGTAGCATCTCTCTCCAGGATCTCAGTAGTTCGAGTTTTAAAACGGGAAGCGGGAAACCCAGATTCAGTTTGCTCCCCTGGTTGATTCAGTTTCAATTTGCCTTTCCCAGATGACTGTTCTGACTCCTACACCTCAGCTTTTTCAAGGTAGGCTGTTTCCAGTTACTCTCCTTGAAGTTGCTCTTTTTCACATAGAATAATTATGTTTATTGGACAAAGAGAAAGAGAACAAATTAACACATTTCTAAGAGGAAGGATACTGGAGTCAAGTCTTTACAATCACAATTATGTTGTATTTCAATATTTTAAGCCTCCTCGATGTGTCCTCCAGCCACTGAGAAACTAAGCAAAGTTGGATATCGGCATTTCCTTTTCCTTCTCTGGACATGTTTTACGATGAAGACACATAGGTCACACCTAAATTTAACTAAAGTCACTATGAGTGTCTCAAACCTTACTCATTTCTCCTCTATTTGAGCTGGATTCCAGCCTAGTCTCCAGTTTCTTTCAGATATTCTTGGGTACCCACATCTCCTTAGAAAAAGGCAAATGGCACCAAAATAGCTCGGAGCTATATGCTCCTCCTGGAGGGACAAGCACCGAAAGTTTGGGTCTAGCCTTGGAGTCCTTTAGCGAATCTTGTCTTAGAAGTTATTTGTACGTGAACTGCCCCGTCTTGCCTGCTGTCTTCTCTCACTGTTGTGTCCTATGCATGTAACCTTGCTACATGACCCTCTCCTTCCCTAGCACAGTATGACAGAGACAGGTAACACAGGGGCAGTGGACCAAGTGCCTAATATACAACATAGGTATTGGTTTGGTATGAATGAAAGCTAAGCATAGAAAGGCCGTTACTCCATTAGGTTTAGTGAAGTTAATTGTCCTTGTAAAACAACGGAATCCTTTTCCCATGCCATAGTAAAATGTCAGCAATGTGGTTATGGCTGTTAAGTGACGTTCAAAACTTTGAAACGTGTTGCTTAGGGAAATCTGCAGCAGTGAGTAAATAGGACTGTTCCTGAAACAATGTCTGCGTTCAGGCTCCGTGGGAGATGGTGTCTGTAGTAATCAAAAGGGTTTAACTACTTTTACCAGTGAAGGAAAGCAGACACATGAAAACCCACAGTAATTCTTGCTTCTGTTTTGCTCAGTAGTTCCACAGCTCTGTTTGCAGCAACCACTTACATTCTCTGTCAGCAGAAATGAATGTAAGAACATCAGGGGAATTCACTGGGGCTCTTTGTGTGCACAATCTGTAACTGTTTGCACGCACAATCTGTAACACATGTAGCCCAAAGGAGCAATTAGTATTTAAATGAAAATTCAAGGTCTTTCCTAAGCCAGAGAGTGGACATAGAACACTCTCCTGCAACAACAGAAGAGTGAACCTCAAAAACCTTGGTCATAGCAGAAAGGAAGGGGAAGGGAAAAGAAAAGGGGAAGGAAAAGAAATGGGGAAGGAAAAGACATATGAATTTTGCTTGATCTTTATAAACAATTTTACTGCAATATATGTAATGCCATGTTGTGATAAAGAAAGTTTATCGATCTTAATATGAGATGATTACATCATCCACTTATGGTGCGATCTTCTCATATTAATGGTAATAAATGCTTCATAGCACAAGATCATCATCCTGATCTTGTATTTCATACAGACGTGCTTACATGCATATCACTTATTTCTATGACTAAAAAGTATATACTTTTTATGGGAAATGTTTTGCAATTCTCGTATTTTTGAAAGACATCTGTTGTCTGCCAGACCAACGCATCACCTTCATGAAAGAGAAGAAATCCAGAAGTAAGAAAAAGGAGTCCTCTGATTTCAGAAGTCACAAATTTTGACACCAGAAGGGATCAGTAGAGTCACTTATTTCAGCTTTGTTCAAAAAAGAGGCCATGAGATATCACCCAATAATCCCTTCGCCAAAAGCTATAGCTTTTTTCCTCAAACCATATTAAATCTTTCAGAACAATATGCTTCAAGGGAAATTGAAGGGAAAGATTTTAGCTTCAAGAGAAAGAAATCTAGTGTTTTATTTCCTATCATAGGTGGTCATCTACCAGTAGAAGTGACTCTTGGGCAGAGCAAGGCGGGTTTATTTGGATTAGCTGAGTAGCCAGGTACAAATCTTGGGCAGACGGAAAGAAAGGCAAAATGCCTGTGAGCACAAAGCTCTGCAGCTTGTAAATACAGTACTCCAAGCCACATGTGAAGCCAAACACAACACCTATTTTGGTTTATAAGTATGTGACTGTCATTCCAAGAACCCTTACAACATCTCTGGTGATTCAGAGGTCTCCCAATGACTGACCCTCAGTGTCAACAAGACTCAGAGTCTTGAGCTGCTCACATGAGATTTCTGCCTCACTCCTTACTAAAAGAAATGCTGGTTTTATCTTTCTGTCTGCTCTCATTGGGAAACATCACAAAAGGGAATGCCACTTCAGACTACAGAACTTCCAAATTCTGCTGTATTACTTAGTCACCCACCTTCCAAGGGTTACTAGGATATATGCCAGTGCCTGATCACCACAACACTGTTTACAGTAGTTACTGTAAAGCCTGACTATATTTTGTTGATAGGTAATGGAATCTGAATGGTTAGATGAAATTCACTTTTTTGGAAAAAATCTTCTGTGAGCTACATCCACATTTATGACGACACTCCATGTTAAAGATATATAGGGGAAAAAAAGGCAGAAGAGTGGAGATATAAAGAGATCTGAGAAAAATCACAACTTAGAGGTAACTTTTCCTTTTATAAAAGCAGCAGCTCTGTACTCTAGGCTAAAAACAGATGACAAAAAGTGGGTATGATAGAGGTCCATAAAATCAATTCTAAGGTGCAGTGACCTCCATTCTCTTTCAGTTCCTCCTGATATGAAACAAGAGGATACTAAATTAAACCCACATGAGTTAATCTCAAAATGAATGGAGGAAATTTGCTTATTATGAAGCACACACTGTGAAGCTCCTTGCTGCAGGATGTTAGTGATGACAAAAGATCTCACAGATTGAAGCAAGCAAACAAACAAACAAACAAGTCTCATGAAATTAATAGAGGAGAAATCTTTTAGGGATTATTAAACAGAAATAAACTACATCTGGCCCAGTAGGCTTCTGAATTTCAAATTCCCTGAGTATTGTTATTCTGGGAAGTACTGAAGTACCAGTACATCCTTCTTCTACTCTATATTATTCCCTTGGCACCTGCTACTGACTGCTATTAGAAAGAAGATATTTGAGCTAAACGGTCTGATGTGGTTTCATTGTTATGAAACTTTCTTTTTCAGTCACACTACCTGACAATACTGGGAATTCTTTAGTGTTTGTGGAGGAAAAATTATCAGCCTCACTAGGATCATGACTAATAATAGTTCCTCCCTAATGATGTGAATTTCTTTGTTGTTTCCCAGCCAACAGCTTGTCAAGCTGAGTTATTATGCATATGGAGTTAAACCTGAAGTAGGATTTTGAAATCTTTTTTAGTTCAGATGTACACAGCCAAACTAACTGCAGTAAATGGACATAGGTGAAGACTACAGGAAATGGCAGCAAATAATATATTTCATGTAATATCTTAAGAAATAAGCTTTGCACCTTCTTAAATTATCAGCCGTCCTGGCCAAGTCATTTTTTCATCTGCAATGTTACATTCCCTAGTTTAGACTGTTTACCCATGCCATCAGCTTCAATCATTCAAAAAATACTTTGATAAAATCCAGCATATTGCTATGGAAATACCAGGATTCTGCTGAAAAAAAATTTAAGTTTCTTTATTTATGGATGTATTTTCTCTCTGCATTTTACGATCTGCCTACCTGTTTTTTTTGTATTGGATTTGTGTATATATTCTATGAAAAGGAGAACCTGATCTAGGTATTGAAATTTCAGTCAGATGAGGTTAGGTAATTCTATTTTTCTCCTTCAAATAATTACTGAGTAAGACTATTAAGAAATATTTAACATGCCTGACATACATCCATCTGGACTGAAAAAAACCTCACAGCTGCCAGAAGACATAGATTCTCGTAGTAAACTTTACATATTGCAGTTCATTTGACCATGGAGACAAAACACAAATATTTGCAGTCTGCCACTGCGAGTCTGTAACACTGAAATCTGTAATTGCAAGTCACCTTTTAGTCACAGTTGTATTGTTTTGAATGTTACTGCGTAAGACCATCACTTAATAAATTAAGCAGAAACCTTGAAAGCCTTTGGTGGAAACATAGGGGGTTCTTACATGGACATATTGGGCTTTGAATAAGGACATTTCTGCCACATGGCAGACTTTTAATTCTGAGACAAGAAGTCTCTCCTCAGCTCAGAAGAGGTTTTTTTTTTTTTTTTTAAATCATGTGACATTTATTGAGCTGTATGTGGAAAATTAATTTGCTCCCAAATCTGCTTGTCTAAATGTAGATGTTGGAGAAAGACCGAGCACCAACAGAAGACTAAGTGATGCCTGGTTATTTTGGTGAACTCATGTCATCTCTGCACAAAAGCGCAACTGTTTCAGCAAGCAGCAGCATCAGTTGCAACCGGACAGAGAAAGAAGCAGGATGGGTTTTTCTTTTCTGTCTCTTTGCCTAAGGGGTTGGCAGCAGAGTTCACTGTTGGGCCTTCAGTGTGGAATCACAGACTCAGTATGCACAAGGCATCTTCAAGAGAAACCAAGCCTATTCATTCCATTGAAGGTGGATGTCAGTGACTTATCTGTGAAGCTAATAAATAAACAAAGTTTCTTTTCAGTATATCATTCTAGGAAGGAAAGGAAAGGAAAGCGAAGGAAAAGGAAGGAAAGGGAAGGGAAGGAGAGAGGAAGAGAAGACTAAGAGGAGAGGAAGAGGAAGAGGAAGAGGAAGAGGAGAGGAGAGGAGAGGAGACGAGAGGAAAAAAAGGATTATCTGAGTCCTTCTCGTTTGAGGCATAGCAATGGCAACAGCATGCAAAATTAAACAGTTGTGACTGGCTATAATGCAATACTAATTGTGTCTGTCAACATGGCAGCATCTCCAAGCAGTAACATGCCAAGATGAACAGATGCTTCTTGCCTATGATGCTGAAATAGGGGTAGGTCCGTGAATGCCATGTCATGTTGTGGAACTCAGATGCCCAGCACATAAACATTCATTCTAAACAAATAAATTTTCTTCAACTTTCCCCAAAATTTCACTTTCTGGTAGAGTTAAAAATAAGTCCTTTGGGAACATAAGCAGTTCATGTGTGTCTCATGTCGCCGATAAGACTTTTTAGATCTCAGTGGGCTAGCACAGTAGGTAAGAAACTGGTACTTGCTGAATGATATGTGTGGACATACTGGGAAGAAGAACTGTGATTCACTCACAGCAGAAATCATTTTCTTTATTAAATAATTTCCCCAGTTCAGCAAATCAGGAACTGAAATAGCTGAAGAATATATGTTGTTTTGAGATAGCTAAAAAACTCTATTCCAAGTGGAATTAAGTAAAATTACAAGACATTTTAAATGGTAGCAGAAGTGAAACTCTTCAGCAATTTTTGTAAGAATAAGAATAAGAATAAGAATAAGAATAAGAATAAGAATAAGAATAAGAATAAGAAAGAATAAGAAAAATAAACAACCCCAAAACAGGAGTTATTATTAGAGCTGGTCTCATTACTTGTATAAAAACATTAGGCTCTATTATAGAAAAATCAGTCAAATGGATTTTGCAGTAATGGAAAATCTGGGTATTAGCTATGGGTGGGATCATCTGGGTAGCAGACCCAATAGCAGTCATGCCTGGATTCAACAGACTTATGGACACCTCAGAGCTTTTTTGTGTTCAGTGCTGGAGCATGTCAGGGTTTTGCTGCAAAAATAAGACAGCGTAACTTTAACAGAGATATTATGCTTCCTCCTGCAAGAATCTAGCAGTTCTAGATGCCCTGGGGAGCCCAGTGGCTGAGAAATCTTAACAACAAAGCTTGTGCTTTATCAGAATAAGTCTGAAAGTCCAGAAAAACTTGATAAGAGCTTCTTGGACCCACAGGCTCAACACCACACACCTGGTCCATGAAATTCATGTTCTTGTCAGTCTTCTCCAACATATTTATATAATTCTTTATCCTGGAGCCATGCTGGCTCTTAGGATTAAATTTAAAAAGTGCTATACATAAATGCTGAATTTTGGGCAGCTCTAATTATGAGTTATCTGAACAGCATTTATCCTTCTGCATCTCAAAGCCCAAATCAAATAGATACTAAGTTTGGACAAAACAAATGTTACCAAAGAGGACCTGTGTCATGTTCTTCTCTTAAGTGGTATAAATATCTCTCTGTATTAGAGCTATATAGAAACATCCTGAAGAAAACTGTGGTGAATTTTTTTTTTTTCCAGTTAATGTATGATATTTATAGAAGCCAGAATAGTTAATTTAAACTAGTTAATCAATCAACAGGAAAATTTCTGGATTACAAATCAGAATCTAATTCAGAGAAAGAAAACCTAAAATGCATTTGCAAAGAGGCCCTAGAATTTTCCTCTGTGATCCAAAACACAACAAATTGTGTTTAAACCTTGAAAATTATTATAAAATTGGAGTCATCACCTTCCATCTCTGTGCCACATATCACAATGAAACGTAAGTATTCCGTTATGACAGGTAAGACTATTACTGTTCTTTGTTAATTAACAAAATAATCTCCCATAGAGATGTTCTCAAAGCTTACTATAAATATCGTTCCTTACTGGGTGTATTTTATATACTGCATCATATACAGCCTCAATAATTAAGAGACTTAATGTGAGTCCTTTTATACACTAATAGCAATTCTGAATCAGCTTTTCTTGAAAAATCTAACCAATGTCAATACTTTATTCATTTAAAATTTGGGTGAGATACACCTTTTGTTTCATTTTAAAGGAAATAAGTAAAGGTAGAATAACAGAGATAGATAGCTAGCTTCAAACTATAAGTTACTGTTGTGAGGTGAGCAACAATTACATTGCACAAGATTGAAGATCTGCCTTAATGCCTTTAAAGAACATCATTTACGGATGTAGATATGGTCCCTTGAAAGGTGATGTTATTATTTCAGTCCAGATGTCTGATAATGAGGCTCTGCTTGCATACTGCTTGTTGACCCAAGAACATGGAAATAGCATAAGAGATGGTGCCCTGATTCAAGACCAGTAACCTCTCCTCTTACAGAAAGCTGACCAATAAAAAATGACTTTTTGTAGCTTGGCACATGGATGATAATTTCTCATAAATATGCACTTTTCAGCACTCTTTCTAAAATAATACGCACATTACCTTGTAGAGGCATCATTCTTCACACATTCGTACAGAAACACTGGTGCTAAATAAAATTCAGACCCCCTTTGTAATTTTTTGATTTTTTTTAGTCAATATTTATTAAGTTTTATAGAATAAAAACTCTAAAAGTTTCCAAATTTGGAAAATCATAAAGTCAAAAAAATACGAATAAAAGTCCACCCAAAGTCTTCACAGTACTAAAAATTGCCATTTTGATTTGCAGAAGATCACAAAACATTTTAAGTCATTTTAACATTACACTGTATTCTTTCCATTTTGAGGTCCACGCTTTTTTAATGCCCGGTCCCCCTCTTTTTCTCGTTACATAATCATAAAGCTAGCAGGAAAAAAAACATCTTCTGTAACGCCATGAGAATCATGCTTCCTAGAGAGCACCTCGCAGATCAAGGTGAAAGCATAACGTTGCCTTATAGGAAGCAACATGTTGCATTATAGAAGATAGAGGCCTTCAGCAAGCCCATACAAACTAAAAATGGAGACAAACAATAGCTCCCAGACAGTATTACACTGGTACAGTAGTATAGCATTATGTTTCCGCTGATTGAGAAACCAAAAATAGTTAGGTCAACTCTAAATGTGACAAATTTCTATTTGGGTCAGTCTTACCCCAGACATGAATAATGGAGCTGAGCCTATCCTAATTAAAAATAAACAGGTCAGTAGTAGCTATGTGTGGTCATTGCCATTCAACATTGTTTCCAAGACAAGAAAAGAAGCCTATGAAAGGATGAAACAAAGGAAGGTTACGGAACTATGTGAATTAAGAAATAACTTGTTCCATGCTTGGAGTGAGATACAACGCAAACATTATGGCTGAGGGAGAGGTAGAAATATCCTTTCCGGACTTGCCTAGAGGGCTTCGCTGAACTGCGCAACCTGCCTGAGGTGTCTTCCCCTATTACCCAGAGGCACTGCTCTTGTATTCCACTCTTCAGCATTTCCCATTTTCCACCTGTCTTTCCCCGGAACTAATGAGTCCCAGTCTAATCAACTTGCAGGAAAGTGGCTTTTTGAGTCAAGAAACAGCCACGGGCTGATAACCTTTAGGTTGTCTTTACACAGCTCTGGTCTTATATATGATGAGAAGGGAAAGCAGCTGGCTGAAAGACCTCCGCCTGCAAGTTTTTATGAGCAGTACAATAGTCATATTCTTGTTGCAAAAATATATGGTAGGGTACGTCTCTTTTATCCTGTTGTTGTGGGATTAAAACTATTAATCATTTTAAAAGTAGTAAGATTTTTCAAATCCATTTCTTTTTCCCCAAGAGTCCACAGTATAAACAAATGGAATGTCCTCTGCAGAGATTTCTAAGCTAGTTGTCTTGTTAGTTAAACTGGAGGTTTTAATATGACCATCGGAGGTTGAAAATTCCTTACTTCTTTTTATTAACACCTGTCACACAAGATCAGGAAATGCAAAATAAACAAACAAATGAAACCTTGTACCTGCTCACCTGAATGTTTTTAAGCTTGGAAGTACTTTGCAATTTAATCAAATTCATACAGTATTAAAGTTACTTGAAAGTTAGCTGTGCTTCAGTTGAACAAATAGTTTGAGAGTAGCACGTTTGTTTCAAAAGCAGATGACCAAATTACTCTGTTGAAAAGAAAACTGGCAAAATTTCCTATATTGAGCTTTGTGAGATGTCATTTACTTTAGCTATAGTTCATGACAATTCGAAACAATTATAATATTCCTTTTTTGTTGTTGCTGAATATCATTTACCTTAAATATTATCATTAAGTAGAAGGCAGAGAAAAAGCTTTTTTTAACTAAATCAGTGAACAGCTGTGAAGTTTTTCTATGACTGTCTGTTAGACAGAGTATTTCTTGCTTAAAACTTGTTAGTCTGGCAGATATTCTGGAAAAAAATGACTTATATTGTACTGTTCTTTGTTCAAATGAATGTCAAAAAAGATTTAATTAAAAATAAAAATGATAATGTAAATGAAATTGAAAGGTAGTGTAAAAGGAACAAGTCTTTGTCCTGTGAAAAAGTAGTTGCATTTCCATAACTACTTCAACTATTTACTAATTGCTCTATTAATTGTGATTCTTAATTGTAGTTTCTGGATTTCAGACAGCCTGCATCTTGTTTATGACGGTACATCTCACAGTCCTAGAAGCAGTTGCCATTGACAGCAACTTGTGCTGCCAGAGCTTGACTTGTCCCATTTCCAAGCGCTGGAGGATAATTTTATGAGCAATATTTGCGTTCCAGTATCAAACAGTATATATCCGACATTTCTCCTTCCTCTCCCCTCCAAGCCAAAACAGAATTTTGCCTTCTTTCGGAGGATAAACAGGGAAGATGATACCAGCTGGGTAATGCAGGGATGACAACTCAAGAGAAGATGTGGCACTATCTTTCTCAAGAGCGTTAAACCACCAGCAGCAAACCTAGATGATAATGTTGCTCTGTGACTTTGTAGACCCTGCATGGGTCTAAAAGCATCTGTGCTGAAAGCAAGCTGCCTGTAGTAGAGGTGTAGAAACAGAAATAATTTGGAGTAAGGTGAAAAATGACCTCTTACCTTGTCATCACAAAGACTTTATTTCAAATGTATTTATAATCTTATATATAGAACAAAAACACATAATATTAAAAATAATCTCAAAAGTTAACAAAAAAAGCCTTAGACGTTCAAAACGAGTAAACTCTCCAGCAGAATTTACAGCTATCATCTGAAATGAAATTGTACCAAAGCTGAAATTTTTCCGCAATTAGATTGAATACAATTACATATTTGATTGCAATACAAAACTACTGTATCTTGTTAAACTTGTTCTAGTCTTCAGTTCCAAAGAAGAAATTCGTAGAGTAATTTTCTGCTCCAAACTAGGGTAGGCCAAATATTCTACTTCAGTATATTCTCCTGTGTAAATGTGCTTTAATGAAAAGTAGCAGAGTTTTTGAACAAATTCATTTTTCATTTGATCCTAATAAATTTGGAAAAATAAAAATTTATTGTTTCATATTCTCAACATTTTTTTCTATAAAAAATCTATTTTCTAAATCCATTCAATCTGAGTAGGAGAAGAGACTTCAGCATTTCTCCTTTACCACTGTTCATAAGCAGATATAGAATTAGCTATAAATTGTCAGCCCATTAAGTAGTTACATCTGCCCTTCAGATCTGTCCAATAACCTTGTTGATGGTTATTCCAATATATTTTATGTGCTTCTTTCGTCTCTCTCTTGCATTCATATACACAGGACAGTACCTACTGTGTGATCTCACAGTGACCTCCCCACATACATCAGAAATAATTTTATTTTATTTGGATTGCAGGCTTGCCTAAATATTTACCTTTATTTTGCCAAGATGCATGAGAAATTGATCTTGCTGAGTATGAAATAAACTAGCTTTCTACATTTATCCAAGATATTTATTAATATCCTTGCACTAAGTTTATGCACACTGACATTTTCTTTCAAACTCTAATAGGTCTCGTAAGTGGAGTAAAGTTTTAAAAGTTATACTTATTTGATGTTTAGATCCACTAGTCCAGGAAAATCTTGCAAAGTTTCTTTTTCTTTTTTTTTTTTTTAAGAAAGCGTGTTCAGCATTTTTTCACTACACTTCTGCTTTAGACCATTATTTTGAAATGAGGAATCCCTTTCATGTACAAAAAAATGTTAATTGCATGCTGTGCCAGAAATATGTAGCACAAAAAAACCCAAAAGCATATATCTGGAAACCCAACTTGAAACCGCAGAAGCCCCAAAACCCATTAGTTGGAGCTGCAATTAAAATAAAGACAAACAAACAAACAAACAACCCTTTCCTTACAAAACTTTAATGTGAATTTTGACCTTCTAAAAGGTTCCAACCAAAAAATTCTACAAACTGAGAACCTTTACTGGACTTTATTCCCACTGAAGTCAGAGGAAAGGCCCATTCTAGCTTCGGAAAGCTTTACAGAAAGCGAGAACTTATAAGCAAGAACATATAATATGAGAGCAGTACGAGTGAAAACATAGACAGTGGCAGTGGAAAAAACAGTCAAACAGCTAATGTGAACACTGATGCTTTTTCCCTTGTTCCTTAGAGTGCCTCCTCAAATTTCCTAGCTTCAAAATGAGAAGGGAGCATTGTCTTTTCCTCAGCCTGGGCCCAGTACCCCATGGAAAAAAGTGTCTATAAACCGAATATAAATGTTAGTGTATAGTCGTTTCGTGCAGAAATAGACTAATTCTTCTAATAAATATGGCCTCATTTGAGGTTGTTTGACTTTTTTTTAATAAGCATTACCACTTATATGAATCTTGAAGTCAACTAAAGATTTAAAAATAGTGAGATAAAGCCTTGAGTAGATTCTTTCTTCAGCACTTCTCAGTAACATAGCATTCTCATAACATGATAATCATGTATGGTAGGTGTTACTCCTGAAAAATATGAAAAGTTCTGTTGAAGATAGAGTGTCTTTTTTACTCTATATCATTTTTTACGTAGCATTTTAAGAAAAGATGCACTGCATTTGGGGTAGTTAGTACAGTAGTTACCAAAATGTCTAAAAAACAAATGCTTAAAAATAAAAAATATTCATACTTTGTATCCGTCTCTAGAGCCTTTTCTTCTTCTTCTTCTTTAGAATTTTGCCTTGTAAAGATATATAAGTTGAAATTCTGGATGTGCTTAAGTTATTCAAAGACTGCAGAAGTGGAGCTTGGCTCAGTTCATAATTTTATTTCCCATCTCTTCAATAACAACAGCTGCAACAGATAAGCTCAAAAAGCATGGTCAGGTCTATCTTTTGCCCCATGGAATGATATCTTTACACAGTAATGTTATAACCCGTTTCCATTATTTAATATAGGATATTGTGGATCTTGTATTAGGTTAGCATAACACTGTGTAGGTATTTATCCACCTTTTCTATGACTGGTAAAATATTTCCGTAAGATATTTCTTCTCTTCTCTTATCCTTTGTCCCTTTCCCATTTCGAAGACGACATGCTCCTTCTGAAAATAATGTTTTTGTTTTTCTCATAGCTCTTATAGGCATAAAGTTTTTTTCAATTAAAATATGCAACTATTTTTCAGAAAAAAGATATTATGAAAATATTTTTACACAGTTCTCCAAGTCATATACATTTTTTTCTTCTGTGTTATGTTGAATATCTGATGCACCCTGAGAGTTTCAGAAAGAGTTTTCTATCTTTGACAGTCTACTATTGATTATTTTGTGCAGGGGGTCCCACTCCTTCTCTGCAGCTCTACAGTGCTACCATGACACGTTTGAATTTTGTGAATACTTTTTTCCGTAAATTTGGTCTCAGGCTTGAGTCAACAGTCATAGTCTTTAGGGACAGGGTTGCAGCCCGGCAGCTCCTTCTTCACAAAGAGTCTCAGGGCAGAGGAAAGAGCATCTCTGAGGGCAGACTCACCCCTTTCACAGAACTGGGGTGAGTCTTGTTACTAGAATCAAAAAATTTTCAAAATGGGGTGGGCCGTCTGTGAATAGGATCAGCATTCAGGAGGCCTATGAAAGAGATGAAAGGGAACCACTCTATTAATAAACTCCATGGTACGTGACAGGAACATCAGATATTTTTGAAAGCAAAATAACCTTAATTATAGTTTTCTTGCTATGATGATCAGTGGAGGAGGTGCAAATATCTGGGTCTGACAGGCTGCCAAATAATAGCGTACAATTAGACTGGATGCAAATGTCAGGCACCTGGTGATATGTGGCTGGTGATATGTGGTGAAGGTGAGACACAGAGAGCAACAAGGAAATGTCCGCATCTCTAGCAAGCCGCCATGGCACACTGGGGAGCTGACGTGCTGCAAGTGAGAATGAGATTTTCACCATGTCTAAAAACTTTCTAGGTCAGCAGGAAAAATATCCAAAGGAATAAGTTTAGGAGAATGCAAAATGTTTCACTTCAGTGTCTTTTAGCATGATTTTCACCAAAGAGATTTTCCAATTAAACACTAACACTAGATCTCTTTGTTAAAATAGCTTTAACAGGACAAGTGATTATTAAAGTTTAAAGGCCTTTTGAATAAAACTGCTGAGGATTTGGCCAAGAAGTGTGGGTCAGCCTTGAATAAATGAGAAGACAGGATCAAGCTCAGCTGCAGGCTAAACTGGAAACAAAATCCTCATTTAGCATCATAAACAGTCCCGCAATTTCAGCTTCTAGAAGAACATGTCCTTCTCTCAACTCATCTAACATGAAAGCACACAATTCCTGTTTGAGGGCAGTGCTTTCCACTCAAACTTTACTGATGGTGGAAAATAAAGAACAAGGAAGTTACGCATTGAGTGTATGTCTGCATAGACTTCAGAGACTCCAGATTAACAGATCTGATTGCTAGAGCAGCAGACAGATCTCAAGAATAGAGCCAGAGGAAAAAAAAGTAGTTCCTAGAAGTGTAAATAGAAAAACAAACAGAGAATATGAAAATATTTACTAGTGAGAATTGTGAGAAATTATTGTATTTTTTTAATCCATCTAAAAAGGTTCTACTTTACTAAAACTACTGTAGAATTAGAAAATATTTGATTTCCAATAAAAGCACTAATTTTCAAAAGTCCAAGCCTAACTATTCAATCAGACCAGAATCCCATCATTGTAAGTGTTCGTGTGTGGTGGGGATGGGTGATGTTTCCAAAACAAAGCAAAATTATTGAAAAAGTTTGGTTTTTTCTGATGATAAAAAGGAAATAAAAAAAAATTCTCTAGCAAAACAAAACATTGTCTGTGGAAAAATTCTGATGAGCTCTTCTGATAACTCAGAGACCTCACACATTGCCGAGCACTAGAGCATATTACTAGAATAAAGATCGCCTTAAAAAAAAAAAAAAGTCCTGCTAAACCTGAACTCTGATCAGGATAGCAATTTGAAAACATACCCAGATATCTGAGTTTAAAATAAAATTTTCTTTATCTAGAAAGAAGATGAGACTGGACAAGGTGAATGTCAGAAACTCAGGACTCCCCCAAGAATATGATCTTTATTTCTACTTTCTGTCAGAGTCTCATGCAGGAAGGACAAAAGCCCTGACTCCAGCTGCCTGACGGATCTCCCTGTGCTGAAAGCACAGAGGGCACGTGAGACGGACCCCCAGGTCATGTTCAGAGCCAGCCACACCATGCACTAACTGAACTTCTTTAGAGACGTGTCCCAATCCCAACACTTTCCCTGACAGAACATACAACTAGGATGTCCAGCCAGCTGTACTTCTTTAAATAATGCATCCCTTTCCCCTTGCTGAGGCACGATTTGGACAACAGGGATGGCAAAAGCCCTCCCTGCTCCAAGCACGCAACATACTTCTAGCATCCGGTGGCAGTGTGGGGCCATTTTGTCACTTGCAAGTGCCTGAACTAATCAGATAAGAGTTAATTCGCAAATTCTATACATTCTGCAATCCTGCTTTTGGGGGCAAAAAAAACACTGCATACAGCTGCTGATGCAGGGCCAGATTGCCTAACCTCCTATCGAAGAGGTAAAAATATTGTCATTAAAAGCGCTGCACCCTCTCATGGAAATGTGAGCTCCTCGCTGCCAACAAGTGTTTCAGAGTTCACGAAGATCAATCTGAAGATGAACCCCTTCCAGCCAAGGGAAAAGCTCCCCAGCAGGGTTTGGATGAGTCCTGTGGACTGTGCCACAGAGGAAAGCCCCACACTGCTGTGTGGATGGAGAGAGCTGGAGATGTGACAGCTGAAATATGTCTTCAGTGCTAAGGCCCAGATCGTCAAACACGTGTGAGAACTTGACTGGAAACAGAGTCTCTGTATTCCTCTGAGGCTCTAAAACTCTTCCACAACCATTTTTTGGTCCTGCACCATGGCGCACCTTCTCACAAGAGGGGCTAAGAGAAGTCTCATGGCAATTTGCGAGCTTCAAGATTCAGCTCAGCACTGCCTTGTGTGTTCTCCAACTGTTGCTAACTCAAAGGCCACCCTTTTTTTTGCAGTAAGATAGTGATGAATCTGAATGAGGAGAAGAAGTCCAATAAAGAACAAAGACCGCAAAAGGAAGACAGCCACGGACAAATACAGCAGCTGCCACATCCATTAGTTTATTGATGGTACCACTAGATGGTATCCATTCTCCAACTTTCTCAGTTTTTTCTGCCTGTTGCTTTGTCAACCCATACTGGGAAAAAAGTGCTCATATTTATCCTGAATATACTGAATTCATTGAGAGTCGGCGTACACAATTATTTTTTTTTTTTTTGGTTTGTGTTAGGCTTCTCATTCAACTCAAACAATGCAAAAAGTGGCAACTCAGTTCATCCATAGTGTCTGTCCTGGTAGACACTGTCCCAGTGCTGAGCTTTCTGTCCAGGGACAGGAATCAGCATTCCTGATTTGACAGCCAGGTCTGCTAACATCACGTTTCAGCCTCTGAACGCTTTTACATGAGTCTGGTAAACACGCTACCCGAGGACAACACATGGCTGTGCTGTGTGAAACAAGAGGGTGTGAAACAGCTAGTGTTCAACAAACAGGGAGTTTAAAAGCACCTTCTAAACCTAATGTTTCCCAATGAAATGCAATGTAAGCAATCATAAGCAAAACAGTTACTTTCTTAGTAGGGGCAGCAGCTAAGGGAGTGATTGAGGAGTCATCATTCAGCTGGTTTAGATTACAATGAGCAGTTTGTACTCTGTGGCTAATCTAGCAACAGGTGGACTTTGTTTACTTTTCATACTTTTGAGGGAGATCCCATTTGGAATTAGCTCTAAATATCACTAATGGTTTCAGCTCCTTTGACTTTAATGCTTTTATTTGGAAAGCAGCTCTTTAAAGTCTTTCACCTTAAAAGCAGCATAAGGAAAGGGTCTGTCATTCTAAGTTATTACAAGATTCTGTTTTGATTCCCAGAGTATTTTTTTTTCACAATTTTAACACATAAGAATACTTACTTGCAAAATGATAGAGTGCACATTTTCTGCAAAATGTTGACCTGAATTTCTCTAGGCCTTTTATCATCTTGCAACCATATTGCTAATCCTTGTTTTCCCATATATCTAGATGTGATTTTAACCTGTCCTTTACTTTTCCTTGCTCATGGAACCCTGGAGTTAGATAGTAATTTGCTTTACAAATGTGTACTCTTCATAATAATAAAATGATGGCAAGAGTTAATCTGTCAGTTATTTTAGCAGTAAAGTAAGGGACCCTTTTATCTTCATCGCCTTTCTGAGTTCTGTCACTCTTGTTCCAGGTTTAGCAGGAACCAAGGAAAAGATATTTTGGCAAAAAGAGCAGATGCAACACCACTGCTAGCTTGAAACCACAGGAAAATTCTCAGCCCTCATTTCAGAAAACCCAGTACTTTCCCCCTCTGCACTGAACTGAAAAGGACTAAACCCTTGCACTAACAACATAGCTCCTAAGCAGCTCCCCAAACACCTGAAGGAGCAAGAAATTACAGTCGACTATGGAAGTCCATGGTGATGTCTGATTCTGGCAGGTTAGAAAAAAGGAAAGCTTCTCAGAGCAGCATTTTTCAGAACATAGAGGGAAAATGTTATGCGTTAGGTAAGAGATCCTGCAAAATGTTCAAGACTTCTGTGAGCTTCAAATTTAAGTTATCATATTTTAGAGTACCAGTTTATGTTAGTGACTTCCTGCATGTGTGTATATCCATTACTTTAGCTATTGAGCATACACATCACAGTGGTGCCTAGACAGAGAACTGCTGTTCTGGGTAGTATGTGTGGTAAACACGTATCTCTACCTTGAAGAGCTTACAGGTAACCAGGTTCAATCCTGCAGCACACGCAGGATTTCAGAGCTCTTGTTTCAAACTATTTCTTTTTTGTCTCCAATACAATTCTTAGCGAAATCACCTGTGTCCAGGGGGACAGTGTCACAGCCTCCTCAGTATTTCACTTAATCTCTCTGGTTATAGCGCTCTCCAAATAATCGATTTTCTGCAATAGATCTGCAATATACTTTGTAAAGCAAGTTTAGTTTTCTCGTCTTCGGTATCCTAGCATAACCAGACGTGGTGGAACAGAAAGCTTGAAAAATCAAGCTTTTCTGTGGGGCACCCAGCACACATGAATTGGTTCTAACCAAGGATTTCTGAAAATAGCCCACATCTGAGTGGCAGTAGCGAACAAAAAAACTCGGCTTGTATGATGACTCATATAACAGCATTAACTATTTAATTGGTAATATTTGCTGTCCTGACAACATACAAAACAGGAAGGAAAGCAGAACTCTGTGTAGAAGAGCGGGCTGAATTCAGAATTCACATTGTTCTGAGGATCTGTTAACCTACAACCATCTGCTTCAGGCTTTTTCTATTAATTGCACAGACCAAAAATCACCTACTTGCTTATCTGCAGACTTTTATCCTTGTTCCACAAAGTCAGAATGAAAAGGAGCCAAAGATGCAAATAGTGTCATTTAAGTGCCTCCATCAACTGCACACTGACTCTTGTAGGACTGTGCTGATTCATGCCAGCTCTGGAAAAGGTTATGAGAGCATGTGATGATGATAGGCAATGGTGTATGTTAATTAGGCAAACAATTCCTCTTCCTAGCCTAAGCGAAACTCATTTAAGGACGACTTGCTCAGCAAAGAAGCTGAAATCCTTTCACAGGTTTAGATGAGCAAAAGGCATGCTCTGAATCTTTTCCAAAATGGTGGACTAGCTGGAATCCTTTGCATGCAAGATATTTACTTCATCTCAATCTGAGGTCTCTGAGACCATAAAAAAAAATAAATAAGCAAATAAGATAGAATCAAATCCCAACATGTAAAGCACCATTTTCTAAATAGGGCTGATGAAACCGCACTCTATCTAGATTTGCAAGTCTCTGTTGGATTCTCTGATGTCTAATAATATGCAGGCTCCAGTTAAAGGTTTTCCTTCAGTTAGGTTCTGCATGGAAACAGTCTTCTGTTATTTTTTTCTGACACCTAAGTTGCAACTTCACACTGAAGCTTTGAAGGTAGCATTTGTCATGCTTGAATCTGCCCTCCAGCTTCCCAGATTCACAAAATTTTTAAGCACTTTACATCTGCAAGAATTCTAACTCTCTTTGTCAAATTAGCTTGAAATTAGCTAGTGGGTTTTGAAAGTCATGAGATAAATATGCAGACTGATGTACAAAGAGACAGCTAGATACACACAGAACATGACAATTTTTCTTCTGGCTTCAGGTTGGAGGACTGACGTAGTGCAGTGATTATAGAGAGGGCTAGACATAAAAGTCATTTTGGTTGTTTAGAGCTTGATTTAGACAACACAGAACAAAGAACTGCCCTACTCCAGTGACACTGACTTTGAGTTTACTACGTGCTGGGGATTTGTATACATTCCTTTGGTGAAGGGTGTAAGGGATTGGTGAAAATGTGGCCCAGGTCCTGCAGGGTAAGACATTTGTAGCTGGTACAAGACAGGGAGTGATTTGTTATGCAAGAAGAGAGGAATGAGAAGGAGAATACAGCATTTCAAACTATTATTTTTACATTTTTCTGGAGAGGGCAGCTATGCCTACGTGTTTGTGTTAAGCCACAACTACTCCTTCTTCATTTTTTGTTTGTTTGTTTCTTTTTTTCTTTCTTTAACCTGTGATTATTAACACCAGCGTCTACAAAAATCTTCTTCAGCTGAACAAATGAAGCTTTCATGCTCTGAAATCAGTGTAAATCATTCCAGAATCTCCAATTGCAATTGAAATTCTAAGATTTAGTAAGGGTAGATATGCAGGAGAGTTCAATCTCTTAGAATTTGGAGGAGGGGGAAAAGTACATTTTAGGAATCCTCTTAGAACAAACAAACAAGCAAACAAATCTTTCACTATTTTAAAGTGGTTTTGTGGTTTGCTTTACTTCAGAGAAACTAAGTTATTTTCTGCATCTGAACCAAGTGTCATTCCTTTGGCATTATTCTAACCTGTTGGTAACATGTTTCTACATATAAAACTTGCACCGGAGAAAGTAGACAGTACAAGAACTGCCATATCCATAGTTGTCTGGAATCCTCTCCTAGTCCTCTTTCTACCAGTAAGTGACAGCAAAAGAAAATGTATTGGTATACAAGGAAGTGGAATGACATAAAAGTCATTTATGGAATTTTAGCCCATATTTACTTCCTGTGAAGATTTCCTGACTTACCCCAGAATCCTAAGTTCCTGTGTCTTATATAGATTTCAAAAGCTCTTCGTTCTAAATTAAAAGATTAAAATGCGCAGAAGAAGTGCTTGGCCGTTTACCATTTGTATTTCTTAAAGATAAATAATACTGCCAGGCGATCCAGGGCTTCCAACAAGGAAACAATTTGTGTGCTGGCTTTTAAAAGGGAGCTGACTACATGCCAGGAACAAATAGTCTGTACTTATCCGATATGTTGCTCCTCAAATGGATAGCTTGACACAACTCAAAGAGAAGATGAATAATAGGGACCACGCAGACTTAAAAAAAGTTAAGCTGTGGTCTCCCTGCCTCTAAACAAAGGTGGGATATTTCACCGTAATATAGTTCAGCCATGTGCTAATATTTCACTCAATCACATCTACCAAATGCAGCCTGAAGGTGTCAACTTTGGATATTAATAATAATACTATTGTCTTGACATTCACTTAAGTTGCTCGTTATTTTTAGGATAGGGTATCTAAAGATCCCAGTCAAGATTAGAGGACAAACTACCTAAACAGTGCGCAGTTTGAAAAGGTTTACCTGCTAGGCCAATATCATAAATATATATCCCTGATTTCCAGTTGTGATACCTGCATTGTTCTACAAGAAAAGCTGGAGAACCTCAGAAACCAAGAGTTTATTAAAATAAAGATTGAGATAATCTGAATACTAGTTATGTGAAAAATGAGATGACTTCCAATAGAAGACAGTTCTTTAATCTAGCCGATAAAGGCCTAACAAGACACAACAGGTGAAGCTAGACAGATTCAGACAAGAAATATTAATTACATTATTAAGGAAGGATGGTTAAACATTGGAACAGCTGTGTGTCTGTTGTAGAGATGTCCTTATTTGAAGATACAGGGTAAAATCCTATCTCCAGTTACAGCCATCAAGAAGTATGGTAGACAAATGCTGGCTGTTTGCTAGAAAGATGTGCTCCAATCCCAAACAAAGGAAAGGGGTTAGTGGAGGAATTCTGGGCATCTACGAAGTGTATTTTGCTGGAGGTAAGATCAGGTCATCACAATTTTTGTGTGTTGTCTAAAACTGCCGAAATAACAGACAGCCTTTCCCCATGCAGCTATTTATCCATAGAGTGGATATTTGAGAGAAGCACTCAGAGGACATAAAAAGACAAAATAACTATTACCCGCAATTAAAAATAGGGCATCACGATGACTAGGCCTCATCTCTCTTTGTCCTTAAAATGGGTGTTCTCAAGCAGACCATACTGCCTTCATCTGTCGTTTGTTACAGATGCTTATTTGTGGAACATCTACCTTTTATTAAAACCTCTAGCCATTTCAGTAATTAGACTCCTATAGGATGTGAATTTCACGTCACATGATGTGAATTTCTTTCTCCTATCCCCAAATTGTCTTGCACAGTAAGTTATATTAATGAGCATTGAGGTTGTGCTACTCTTTGCAGCTGTGGCAATCTAATAAAAAAAAAACAAATTCTATAAGGAGAGGAGATATCTTTGATTAGCCCAGCTCCCTCACTAGAAGAAAATGAATGAATTTGCAGGCACATGAGGCTTTCACCTCCCATCTGCAAGTGAAATTCAAGGATGCTACTGGTCTACATTGACAGGGGCCTCGACATGATGCCTCACAAAAAATCCCTTCCTGAATGCTATTTCTAAATGCCACAAAACTATCAGGTAAATTATCTTGTATGCAAACAATGGGCATCTGACAGAAAGGACCAGATCCTCATTGGCATCTTTATCCTTTACTGTAGCACCAATAACAGGCTCCAATTTGTTCATTCAGAGCTATTTCATCAGTCTTGCGTGCACTACTGGATGCCTGTGGATGTGTTTACATAGCACTATTCTATTCTCTCCAAGGGAACATTTCAAATGAATAATGTAGACTTGTCCTAACAGAGCCCTTTTCTAAAGGCTCCGGTAAAAGTCTCCTATGGAGAAACCTCACCAGCCAGTAAGATCTTCATGTTGTTAGAAATATGCAGCACTTTTCAACCAATTTATTTTGCTGACTTTTGCTGTTGTTAGAATTAACTTAACTCTTTAAATGATACATTTGCAAGCCCTGCTTTGCCAGAAATGATAGAACTTCTTTTTAGATGAAACTCTCCATTTAGAGAGGTACCACAATAAAGGAAAATTCTAAAATTTCAACTTCTTTGAATTTGAATTTCTTCCCATTGTTATCATACCAGCAGAAGAGTGATAAAAATTTCAAGGAATATATTCTAGTTCTTTGTGCTTAAGCACCCAGGGAAGAGAGAGCAAAAGGAAATGCAGGGTCACTTTCTCTTTTTGCAGTCCTGCATGTCAGCTGATACTTAATCTATGTGGATCCAGCCCAACCTCTAGGGTAGCGCATAGAGAGGTCCCCATGAACTTTTCCTAATTGAATTTGCCCTGCAACAGTAAGGATGTTCTTCATAGCAGCCAAAGACAAACTCGAACGGATGTTTCTCTCCTAGATTTCATGAAATCACTTGTAGCTGATTCCACAGCAGCCTGTGTTGTGGAATCACACAGGCATTTTCTTGGTGTGCATTTGGTTGCACACCAAATGCAACAATTCTGTGTGGGGTGCCCTGTGCACTTGTATCCTATGAAGATAAATCATCACAGGGGTGATAAATGAAGCTCTACGGGAGCACTGTAAGTTTCTACCCGCTTTATTGCAGCACACAGGACTTTACTAAAGAACTGTGTTGACACTGTGGGTAGTGTATGTACAGCCTAAGCAACAGAGGCTGAGTGCTGTACCTCGGTACATCTGTGCCTAGAAAAGGACGACTCATATTTTACTCTGTTCTCTCACTTTTGCCATGGCACCAGCTATTCAGCCTGATCTGGCATCATGCTGACTCTGTTTCCAGTGATTGCGGCAGTCTGTCTGTTGCAAATTAGCCTTTCACTCTGGTCAGTCCTCACCCCACACTCTGGAGTTTCCATGTCCTTAAAACTCCCAGCGAAACTCTCTGATTACATAGATGATCTTGAGTTCATCTTCATTTCTTCTCTTTCTCCTAACTAAAGCAGCCCATGGCTTCTCCTTAAAATCTACAGGCAACAATCAAAGAGCAAACTCCAATAAAACAAACTTAAATGATTTCCATCCACACACGCTTCAGTTCCTACTCCCTTCTGGAGCTCTTTAACTCCTCTTCTTTCCGATGCCAGCCCTTGACTGCTACCCCCAAGAGCAGGGGTCAAGGTTCCCAGTTTTATCTTCTTGCTGTACTTCTTTTGTTCTCAGCCCCTGGATGTCCCAAGCAACTCAGATACCTCCCAACTTCCAAGCATTGCTGCAAGAATAAGCAGAGGCTTCTAACTTCCATTAAGCTCTTTCTTTGCTAGGATTAGGTTTATACTCTGCTTCCCAGCCCTATAAAGGCATTATTACTGCAACTCTCTCGAAAAAAGGGAAGGAATTGGGAGTGGCTGAGACTATAGTGTTCAATTAGAATTGAATCCTCCATTAAAAGGCTGAAAAATGGTGCTTGTAAGATTTTAGATATTTCTCCCTTCTTTCCGTCCTATTTCTAACATATGTTTTCAAGGAATCTAGATGGTCTTGGTGGCACCCAGGAGTGCTGTTTTCTCACGTATGTTTCTGCAGCCAATTTAATCTAGTTCAAAAAACCCCGCATGGATGTGTGTTGCAAGCATGTACCCTAAATGGCCTCAGAACCTGCTAAGCGCTTACCATTGTTTCAGAAAATAAAGATCTTTCATTTAAAGCATTGAAGAAAGAATATTTTCCGTATGGCTTTGCCTTCCACACCAAAGGGACCTCTGTCATCTTCTAAATATGCATCCATCCTTTTGTGCCTGCACTGTAAAATGAAGCCATAATGTATTCCTCAGCTGCTCAGCAGTAAAGAAAGGTTCCTTCTCACAGTTTTTTTTTTTTTTTCTCCAATCTGTTCTTATTATAAAATGTGTCCCTTATGGATCTAATCTAGTTCCTAGTTCCTTTTTAAGTAATGACAAAAATTTCCAAGATATGCCACTTTTTTTTTTTCCCCTCTTAGCACTGGCATAGGCACATTCTCAAATTGCAGTATTCCTTCACCCATCTGGTATAAATACAAACTTGAACTTATACCAACTCCAGAGCTCTGTGGAGAGGGGAAACTGAGTATCTAAATACCTAAGTGAAAGTCTGAACATCAGTTGTTTTTTTTTTTTCCTGATGCGTACAGTGAATAGCCCATCTACAGGCAATTTTTTTTAGCTTTTCTGAAGCAGAAGGTGAGCTCTTTGAGATAGAAATGTGGACTGAAGCATATAGATTAAAGGGATTTTCTGGGGCCCACTTGTAACCTCAAACATGAGCATGTGCATGTGTGTAATTTTGGGCACGTAAAAATTTTCTCCAAAAGTTTTTTGAAGAAGGCCCAGGAAAAACTCAACTGGCAAATACAATGTCAAAAAGCAAGGACCGCTAAACTTGTGCAAAAAAAAATTAATCTTCAGAAAAAAAGATAATTAAGAAGGCATGGCAGCCTCAGCTGCAAAACACCACACAGACTGAACCACTTTCCCTGGGAAAAGTGCAAGGGTTAAGGTTATCCCTTGCTGTACAAGGACAATCCACTTTCCTTACCCCAAAATACAGGAAGGCAACTCTCATCTGCCTGATAGCTGCTGAGCTGGCCCAGGCTGCCTATGCTACTGTGTTTGCTGTTTGCATAGGATTTGTCTCAGGGGTAAAAGTAAGGAAGAAAGGACAAGTTGAGTGTCAGGAGGAAATGAAGCCAGAACATGTCAGTCTCAAGGAAGTACTGAAATAGCCGATTCTCAGTCACAGCAGAGGTTGTTCTGGCCCTCTTAGGGTTGGGGGGGGGAGGGGGGAGGAAAAACGGAACTACATTCTCCATTTCTCTTCTGCCAATATTCCTTTTAAAAGTACACGGATGGACTTAGTGGGAAGGATGGCACTTCTTATAGCTGCTTCAACTAAAATCTTTTTTGCTTTAGAAGTTAACTGCTGATTTTGGTTAAAATGAGAATAAGTCTAAGATTTAACCAGAGATGGGCTGCTGTGTCATTACCAAGTGATCAGAGGTCTGATCCCAGCAGAAACAGATATCTGCCATTGGTAATAGCCATTGGCTCCCCTGGGATAAGGAGAGACTACTCGTATCAGGCAGATCAATAGCTCCTCTGCTGCCTAGACTCGCTGTGTAAATCTGAGAGCTCAGTGGTAATATTCACACACCTAAGGATATAATCACTGGAATAACAAACCTTATCTCATTCACAAAGTTCATGACATTCAGGGTCTAGTGCTGCCCATTTGGGGAACTACATCAATTATACAGGACTGTAACCTGTCACGTGGGAATGTTGGGAACTACAGATTGTCAGCTCTGCTCAGAAGAAAAGATATAGCTCCATTAATGGCAGATAGCAGTGAAAAAGTGAAAGTTATGAGATAAGCAGTGTGAGATGTGAGCTACCCTGCAGTGCAGGCTGTCAGGTCTCCGTGTCAAACAAGGTCATCCATGAAAAAGAAGGCAGGAATTAATTTTGCAAAGGTATTTAGGAGCCTAAAATCATTTCTACTTCCCTCACTTCCAAAGAAATCAATGACTGTCTGAGTCTCTAAATCCTAGTTCTTTCCAGCACAGACAAGGAGCAAGGCAAGAATGGTGGCTTTTTCTCTCATCTCTTATTCAAAGCAGGCTGCCTATATCTCTTCGATTATAGTTCAGCTTAAACAGCTCTGCAAAAGCCAAAATCTTGCGGAGAACACAAAACAGAGCCTCTAGTGTTATTTCATACAATGGTAAAATTCAGCTCTTAGGACTTTTTTGGTTTTGTTTATTTTTATAGCACTTCACTATTTCAGAAATATTCATAAATTGTCATACCCCCAAACCATGCCAGAAATGAACCCATTTTTGCCTGTGGCTGATTCCAATCACAGAACATAAAAGCCACATCTCCAAATGCTAGTATAGCAGTGATCCAGATGGGATTTATCGTACTGGTCAAAGATGACTAGGAAGAAAAAAAAGAGACAAAAAAAAAAACCCCGGCAAGTCATACCCGAGAAGGATCGAAGTCTGGAAAAGCTAAAACCTGTGTATCTTCAAAGGAGACAAACGCTTTCCTTCCATGTTGCCTTTTGTTGCTTGAAACTATCTTCCAGAACACCCAGAATACTTGGAAGTAAAAGAACATCGGTAAAAAAGTCATGATCTAGTAAACAGAAATAAATTAAATTCTAGCATTTACTCCCTTGGGATATAGCATTAATTATTTTTGGTTATGTATATATCATAAGAATATGTTCAATGTTAACAATACATTTTTGATAAAGGACATTCTTATTGTAAAAAGGCAGATCTAGCAGGAAGGAAACAACTATGGAATATATACAGTGGTACAGGCCACAGAAGTGTATCAGCTGATATAAGAAGATCATCCATCACGGGAGTTACAGCTTATGTATTTAGCCAAGATATTTGTGCCAGTTTTTCCTATGGATTTATAACTAAAAAAGGGATGACTAGGCTGAGGGTTTGGCTCAGTGCTCTTATCTTATCCTTCACATGTTAACAATTTCAGAGGTTTCTTTTTTTTTTCCTTTTTTCTTTTGGGGAATGGAGAAGGAAGGGGTGTTTCAGTGAAAGGCACTGTTTTCTGGCCTAATTCAGGTCCCTAATTCTATCCCACCAGTGTGAGTTTGAATCAAAGGATAACTTTTCAAAAAACATAGCACTGGTTGAATGAAATAGAAACAAAATTCAATTAGTAGAGAATTTAATATAAGGCAGGTAAGTCTCTGGAGCCCCTTAAATTGTATTATTCTCATCTTGATCGTGGACAGGTAACAAAACACAAGCACACTGTTTTATACATATTTATGTATATACGTATATAAGTATATATATTCACCAATTATTTTTTCACTGAAGTAAATCATCTATATGTCAAATAGTGAGATTATTACAAGTAATTCTTCTTTAATTTCCATTCTCTGGTCCCAAAATTAAAATCTTGTCCTCTGCCTTCAGGGGTCTGCTGCCACAGAATTACCAGCATACTGAAATCAAGAACATCTTTTTAAATCTGAAGAATATGCTTTTTCCCAGTGTAAGAGGAAATCTTATTACCGAGTGTTTCATAGGCAAAACCATGTGTGCTCATGTAAACGCACAGGCACAGAGTCTGTTTTCTTGCTAAGGCTGTCTATATTCCTTGAAATAGAAATGATAAGGAAAAATATTCATAATAAAATTGATTATCCTTTGCTGCATTTGGCATGTGTTTTGGAAATATCTATAAATTTATCCATGGACAAATACAAATCTACAAAAAAAACAGTAGCTGTAATGTGACCTTCAAAAGAAGCTGCTGTCTAGTTAAGTTTTTCACACGGTTGATATTGAAAGTTTGTATTTACCTTAACTTCTTATTATGTCCTCAGACTGATTTGTTTCTTGTTCTTTGTCCCTGTAGTAAAAGTAAGAATGATAACGACTTTTATTATTATTATTTCAAATTTTATTCACCTAATTTTGCTAAGTGTTTTTTGGTTTTGTTCTTTTTTTTTTTCAGATAAATAACAATGTCTTAAAGACGACTGAGAAAACTCCTTATGTCTGAGGATATGTATACGCTCATTTGCATGCATGACTTGAAAAAGAAAGATGACTATTTTCCTCAACTAAAGAATTGAATGCTCTGTCCAGTCCTCAAAATGCTGTCTGCCTGCAAAGTGCTGAAATTTTCATATTTCAGAAAGCTGTTAGTCAGATGGCCTTTAGCAGCTGTCTTTGCATACTCATGTTGCCTCTCATCTCTGTCTCTAATACGAAAATATTTCAGGAACCTTACTTTTTTAAATCAGTGAAACAAACTATTATTCCATACTTCACATTCATTTTTCCTTTTCCCTGCCTTAGTAGGAGTGAATATACAATAATACTTAGGCCAGCGTATTGGGAGTCAGAAGTGATTTTTATCCTTTCTTCACCGACATTCATCCCTTCAAAAATACCTGTGAGTTGGGAATTATCAAGTAAAGAATCCCTTCCAGGAGATCAAAGTAATTAAAATATATATGTAAATATGAAATCTGATCTATTTCAGTGGGAAGAGTCTCAGAGTGGCCTCAGACAGGAGGCCAGCAAAGATATAGTTAAGAGATTAGGGCACATCACGTAAATTGTGAGCATCAAGAAAAAAAATATACTAGGCTGAGAGATATGGCCGAAAGAAGAAATCTGACAGTGTACCAAGGGGGATTTAATTTATAAGAATGCGTGAAATGTAGTTTAAAATTAAGATAATTATGTTTCTGTACCTCATATAGCTATGGCATCATTCTCTGGCAAATGAAAAAGAGGGTTTTCCTGTAATCCCCCCAACTCATGATGCAACGTGCTGCAGTGAAATTTCATTTGGTTTAGCTTTGCCTTTAAAGCGCATTCAGACTGTGTTCCTTTATCTTTTCCAATTTGAAAAAAAATATTGAAAAATGCCTGAAATAATAGATTAGGAACCATGTGCAGATGGAACTAATGCTGCCTCAACCTGATTTTACAGCGCTAAAAAAAAAAAAAAAAAGAAAAAATATTTTTTTCCATGTCACCTGTTTCTGCATTTATGTCTCTCTGATCCTTTTTGTCCTTCTATCACTGATAAAATGCACCACCTACTTAGAAATATTCTGATCATTTTTCTATGGCTACACAAGCCATGTGTAGGCTTGTGTAGAGGCAGATGTGCTATGTATAGTTACCGTCTCTGCTATTGTTATGGTTATTAACTCAAGAAATCAGCTGTCACAATTCCCACAAAAATAATAGGACATTTTTCCTTTGCATTATGATTTTGAAGTAGAAAAATCTATTTCACACATCTCCTAAAGCTCAGCCTAAGAAACAGAGCAACTTAGAAGCTGCAGTCACGCCAACTTGTCAGTGGTCCTCAGGTTCTTTGAGGTAATCTTTGTGTGAAAGACTTCAAAAACAACAAATAGATATTTCCAGCACCTTAATTTTGTTTCAGAACTAAAATCATATCAATTTCTTCCAAAGAGACAGCATTTCTAACCATGGCTGTGTTCAATTTGCAGCATGCAAAAAAATAAAAAGAAAAATATCCCATGTTAGGTATCTTCTTTTTTGCCCTGTATAGTACTTCTTTCCTTTTTTTGCTATTTAACATTTAGAAATTAGTATACATTATCTTAGCAATATTAGCATACTTTCTCCATTGTCTATGCAAACACATCAAGAAACTTATACTTAATTTCTGTGTTGGAAAGGAAATATAAAACAAGAAAGCCAAGGTATTCTGCTTTGAGAGAGACATATGACTGCCGTTCAAGGGCTTTCTTTCATCAAATCTTTCAATGTATGCATTTTCTGAATTAAAGAGTGTGAGCACCACCACAACCAAAGTCACACGAACTATTCCGAGCTTCCACAAAAAACTTTAATTTAATATTATACTTAAGGTAAATGCACTGATCTTACACTGCTTCGGCACTGCAAATAAGTTCATTAAACTTTTCTTCCAGGAAACATTTACTTATTAAATGACATAGAGACAATTTTGCTAGCTTTCACATAAGTCTGTTGTATTATATACAAGTGCGCATACACATACACGCTTTTTTTTTTTTCCTCATAGTTATTTCTGGCAATAAGTCAACATAAACTGTGTTGTTTTCTGCCTGCCGTTCGTAGTTTTCTGTACTGCTGAAAATATAGTATTTGCAGTATTTCTTGAGGTCGATTGCAGTATCTCCCCCCACCATTAAACTAAAACTATTCAGATACCCAGGATTTTTGAACACGTACGATTTTTATTTCAAGACTCTCAGTTATTTCTCTTAATTATTCACATCCACTAAACAGAATCCAAAAATCAATTATATTAAATGTGACAGTCAAAAGAGAGCCTCAGACAAATTAAAATAATAAGCAAATGGAAAAAAAAACCCCAAACTTTACAAGATAAAGTTTTGAAAGAAGTGTTACTTAGAGTCTTGCTTTCACTGTATTCTGATATTAAGCCTGATTTGTTTCGCAGACTTAGACTTCAGTCATGAGATTGTAGGAAAACTGAAGAATCTAAGAAAAAAGAGCAAGTCAGGTGAATTTGAAAATATCAGTGCACAGAGGACACAGTGATTGCAGTATAACGGATGAAAGCCATACATTTACATATACCTTGTTTGTCTCCACTGTTCAGGAGCACGTTATGGCTCTATCCTCCTGTTCTTGCCATTGAGATTTTTGGAGAATTTGCAGTTATGGCTACTGTCCTGATCTATGCTAATGACCCTACTTTGAAGTAGTTTCATTTGCATAAGTGCTCCAATAATCATTTGAATTATAGCAGGGGGATAAAGATATCCTTGGAGATATCCTCCTTCCAGTTGGGAATGCGTGAAATTTCATTGCTCACTGCAGTCGTACAAGGAGGAATAGAGTAGTTCCTATGTACCCCACAATGGTTAACAGATCAACTTTCGATTTTACCAGAATTTGCCCTACAGTACCAGGTCACATAATATAAAAATTGTTGTATAAATGAAGAAAATAGAATCTACCTATTTATTATTTACTTTTAAATACTACCCACCCTTTTCGGTTCGACAATGAAAGGTATTGTATCTCCAGAGAACACTGATAAATAGATAAATACACTGTGGATGTTAAAATGTTCAAAAATAACAGTGAGGGTCACATAATGACTGCTTTCAGACAAAACATTAAAAGAGAGAAGCAAGCACCCTCCAACACCGCTTCCAGCATATAGCTCTCAATAGGGTTGACAAAAAATTCTGCATTTAGATTTTTTTTAATAGAAAGCTGGCATTTACCATAGATGCCCATAAATACAAAAATATCCTCTGAGCTAATGAAGAAGATCCACTTCCTTAACTGTGGAGTCAAGAATGACCCCTTCATAACTCAACTTTTAGGAGCAGCAAATGTAGCAATGTGGCTAAATAGAGCCAGTGCCTGTGTGGTAGCTAAAGAAGTATTTGCAAAATAGATAGACATGGGAAATTCAGAATATAATCCTGCAAGATGTTTCCATATGTACTTCATCATCAATTCCAAAGCTGTGTCACTAACCCGCCTGATTCCCTGCTGGATACAAAACTTACATTGACAATGCACCGTTGCACTAAATGCGGAGGGAGGTACCACATTGCTGCTGGAAGCACCTGGCTGAAGAAAGGCAAACATCCATCAATAAACCAGAGTCTGATCCTCATAGGCCAAAGGAGCCTTAATGAAATTATTTTCCTTTTTATAGCTTTACAGGAGTAGAGAGGAAAGTGCTGCAAACCCAGGAAAGGCTTTGAGGTATTTCATGGTAGTATAAATTGGATCATATCTCTGTTTATCCATGCAGTCTACTACAGCGGTTAGTGCCGGTGCTTTAGCAGTAGTCCTGAGCTTATTTAGGAGCTTTATATACTTGGAATAAATCACAGACTCACAGAATCATAGAATGGCCAAGGTTGGAAGGAACCTCCGGAAATCATCTCGTCCAAACTCCCTGCTCGAGCAGGGTCCTCCAAAGCACCCTGCATAGGATCGTGTCCAGACGGGTTTTGAATATCTCCAGGGAAGGAGATGTTCCAGCATCTCTGGGCAACCTGCTCCAGTGCTCAGTCACCCTCACAGGAAAGAAGTTTCTCTTCATATTCAGATGGAACTACCTGTGTTTCAGTTTCTGCCTGTTGCCTCTTGTCCTGTCACTGGACACCACGGGGAAGAGTCTGGTCCCAGCTTCTTCACACCCTCCATTTAGATATCTGTATGCACTGATGAGATCCCCTGTCAGTCTTCTCTTCTCCAGGCTGAACAGGCCCAGCTCTCTCAGCCTTTCCCGCTGTGAGAAAGGCAGTCCCTTCATCATCTCTGTAGCCCTTCCACTGGACTTCCTCCAGGAGCTGCATGTCTCTCCCGTACTGGGGAGCCCAGAATTGGACACAGTCCTCCAGGTGAGGCCTCACCAGCGCTGAGTAGAGGGGCAGGACCTCCCTCCATCTGGTGGTAACACTCTCCCGAATGCAGCCCAGGATCCCATGGACCTTCTTGGCCACAAGGGCACATTGCTGGCTCATGGTCACCTTGGCGTCCACCAGGACTCCCAGGTTGTTCTCGGCAGAGCTGCTTTCTGGCCAGCTCAGCCCCCAGCCTGTCCTGGTGCGTTGGGTTATTCCTCCCCACATGCAGGACCCTGCTCTTGCCTTTGCTGAACTTCAGGAGGTTCCTCTCTGCCCCTCTCTCCAGCCTGTCGAGGTGCCTCTGAATGGCAGTACAGCCCTCTGGTGTATCCGCCACTCCTCCTAGTTCTGTGTCATCGGCAAACTTGCTGAGGGTGCACTCTACGCCTTCAGCCGGGTCACGGATGAAGAAGTTAAACAATACTGGGCCCAGTAGTGACCCCCTGGTGGGGACACCGTGAGCTACAGGCCTCCAGCTAGACTCTGCGCCACTGGTCACAACTGTCCGGGGTCTGCTATCTGGCCAGTTCTCAGTGCACCTCACCGTCCACTCATCCAACCCACACTTCCCGAGCTTGCCTAGGAGGATGTTGGGGGTGACAGTGTCCAAAGCCTGTCTGAAGTCCAGTTAGACGACATCCGCTGCTTTGCCCTCATCCACCCAGCTAGTCACTCCTTCAGAGAAGGCTCTCAGGTTGGTCAAGCATGATTTCCCTTTGGTGAACCCAAGCTGACTACTCCTGATCCCCTTCTTGACCTCGCCATGCTTAGAGATGGCCTCCAGGATGAGCTGTTCCCTCAGCTTTCCAGGGCTTGAGGGGAGGCTGACCTGCCTGGAGTTGCCTGGCTCCTCCTCCTTGCCCTCTTTGAAGACTGGAGGGACATTGGCTGTCTTCCGGTCCTCAGGCACCTCTCCTGATTGCCATGACCTTTCCAAGATGATGGAGGGTGGCCTAGCCGTGACGTCTGCCCGCTCCCTCCACACTCGTGGGTGCATCCCATCAGGGCCCATGGACTTGCTGGGTATCAGGTTGGCCTAAATGAGCCCTAACCCGATCCTCCTCGAGCAAGGGAAAGTCTGCCTGTCTCCAGACTTTCTCCCTGGTCTCCAGGGTCCGGGATTCCTGAGGGCTGGCCTTAGCAGGAAAGACTAAGCAAAGAAGGCATTCTGTATCTCTGCCTTCTCTGTGTCCTCTGTTGCCAGGGCACCCACCCCATTCAGCAGCGGGCTCACATTTTCCCTAGCCTTCCTTTTGCTAATAAGGTATTTGAAGAAGCCCTTCTTGTTGCCCTTGACACCCTTTGCCATATTCAATTCCAAACGGGCCTTGGCCTTTCTCACGGCCTCCCTGCAGACTCTGACCATGTCCCTGTATTCCTCCCAAGTGGCCTGTCCCTGCTTCCACCGCCCGTATGCTTCCTGCTTCTGGTCAGGCGTTCCTTGTTCATCCATGCAGGGCTCCTGCCCGCTTTGCTTGACTTCTTGCTCAAAGGGCTGCATCCTTCTTCAGCCTGGAGGAAGTGATCCTTGAATATTAACCAGCTCTCCTAGACCCCCTAGTAATAACCTGAAACGCTGTGTGATGGAGTAGACGATAACATAGTCAAAACCCTCCTTTTAATCAAACCTGGAACACAAGACTAGTCAATAAAGCTGCTACTCCAAGTGCCAAGCGGAATGTACTTTCTTTTTAATCAATTCCACTTGATGCTGTATATTTCTAATATTCCGTTTTTGAAGACTCGCACCTCTGAAATTTGTGTTTTCCTTTTTTTCTCTTTATTTTTAAGTGGCAAAACATTAAATGCAGATGTATTTCCATTAACCTTTACCAGCTTCACTTGTTAATTGGATTTCTGGTATATTTTGGTTTCCTGTACTGCATCTTTTCTTTCATTCTGAAATTAACCCAAAATAAGATGGTGAGGTTAAGGAACATGAAAACCTAGTTCAGTTTCTAGTGTCGCTGCCTACGACCTTAGGCATGTCTTTCAATGTCCCTGAACTCATTTGTCCAAAGTTGGACAACCTCCACCCATGTCAACTAGTGTCGGTGACCCGGCGACATCCTTGCATTGTTTAAAGAAGGCTTCAACTGTGTCCCTCCAAAGTGGGGTGGTCGGTAACAGACTCCTCAGCAGTGTCACTCATCTCACTACCCTCTCAGCTGACCTGACCCTCCAGCCCTCACCCCGTGTGTCACCCATCCCACGAAGCAGCCCCGTGCATCTGAGAGGCTGCCCCATGGAGAGGGTCACTGTACCCCTCTCTCCTTGCCTGCATCACCCGTGGAGCTTGGTTTCCATCTGCATCTTTGTGTGTTTGCATACCTACAGCTGAGGTGTAACACATCTATATGACCACCCCAATGTCTCTCCTGTTCCTCTCACTCTTCACCCTTTGCTTTTCAACAGCATCTACCACTTCTTTTCTTAACTGTGGGTCATCACCTCCTTCTCCTGATGTTTCTAGTTTAAAGTTCTCCTCACCAGACAGGCCAACCTGTAGGCCAGACGGCCAGGTGCAAAGCAGTTCTTGAATATAAGCATTGTGATGTCCCTTCCAGGCCAGTATCTCTGTTCCTGAATATGGCAAGTGAATATTGTCTTTGCTCCCTAAGGCTCTTTGCAGCTTTCCTTTCCACCTTCATCATATATTTTCACTAGCCTGAGAATAATCTATTAATGTGTGGACTTGTAACCCACCAGCGAGTGTTTCAGAGGCTCACTCTGGGCCGAGGCTGCAGAGAATATGAGTCTGGCACAGCCCTCTTAAGGGATGTTCTCTCTTACACGCAAGAGGCAGTTATATCTTCACTCTGAGGATCCTCAGTTCTATCTGTGATGTAAGCTGGGGAGGACAGCTATTTCACATTTATGTCATAGCTTATTTATCTGTGCACTTTTTTTTACTCCTGCCCTCCCTTCATGACTGGGAATTTTTTAGGTTTCTTGCCTTGGGAACTAACACAACACTTCTTTTACACAACTTCTAAAATTCTTAAGAAATTTGACTTTTTTTTTGTTTTTAATATTGATAAAGTCATGTCAGGCCACTATCTCGGATGTGCTTTTTCATAAAAGAAAATATGTGGGCCGTGCACAAGAGTCTGAAAGCTTTCTGGTAACTGGGAAATGGGAACTGAGTGGGTCCTTTATATCATTCTTCTAATGGCAGTGTTACGTTTAAAATGCAACATCCATTTCTTTTTGCATGCAATCTGTGCTTATATAGGAACATCCTTCCTCACAGTTCCAGCCTTTTCTTCTGGTTCATGCCAGGGGAAAGCTGGTGTTTGGCTCTGATTTACGCTGAGACCTCATTATAGTGCTTGAACAATGCAGCAGCAATTTTATTAGTGTGAACATGATGTACCTACCAGAAGACACCTTAAGACATAATAGACAGCTGACTACCTGACGATTTTAATAACATAAAATTGCCTTGCTTCTGAGCTTACTTTGAGAATGCCTTGCTTTTGAGTCACAAAATGCTGAAAACATATAACTTGCAGCATTAGGAAAGACGGCATGATGAAACCTTCTGATACACACATGACAACTTTCATAGGAGTTATTTAATGATTTCTTCTCCTCCTCCCTCCCCGCCCCCAATCAGAAAAGTAAACAACTGTGTATGAGAATTACCTCATCACTTGACATTTGAAGCTGAACGTTGTGTCACAACAAGAGTAGACATCCCCTGTGCCAGACAGTGAGCTCAGTCCCTGCTGTGTGGAGCAAAACCTCCAGGGATATCACTGGACTTGTCACGGAGAGATGTTCTTCGTTTGACTGGGATTGACATGGGGCTCAAAGTGTGTCTAATGCCAAGTGAACCCTTTGTGAAGATTTTGTGCATCTTTTCTCTAGCAACTTTTACTCACCTTGGTCACCTCGATGAATCGACCCTCCTTTTTCTCTGTTTCTCACCTCTTTTTCCCTCCCCGAAAAACACTTGTCATATAGTTCATTCGGCTACTTTTTCCTTTAAATCCTGAGTTTACTGAAGCTGACAGTAGCACTCAGTTTCACGGTCAATCTAGAAAATAACACAGTTATTTATTAAACTGACACATACATTCTCCTTGACTGAAGATTAACCAGAAACTAGTAAAAACAGCTCTCTTTCCCAAATCCTCCATCCCACATTTACAGCTACCATTTTCAGAATCTAGCTGACTCTCTCAGGAACACAGGGTTTGAAATGCTGATTATATGGACTTTGTATTAAAGGATCTCAGAATCACATCCCCTCCCCCCTCCCAAAAAAAGGAAAGAAAAAAGAAATGTGAGCAGGGCAAAGATGTTCGGAGTTTTGGTTTTCTTCCTACTTGTTTTTCTCCTGTGTTTAATCTAGTGGCTTGGGTCACTGAGAATTAGTATCACAGCTACTATGGGCAAATAAGCCTACAGTAAGAGAAAGAGAAAGAGCGTAACATGGTTCATTGGTTGCTTCAAAGGCTTGGATGGTGGCGGGAAGGGGAAAGAAAGCAAATATGTACATACTGCCTTCATGAAAAGGAAACTGATGGCATATGAAATTCTTCTATTCTATGCAGATAGGGTGAGGCCAGAATCAATATTGGCATTAGGTAAACAGAACAGATGTTTCTCATGAACTTATGTTAGCTGAGGATTGATAATGTCAACAGGTATATGAACCATTAAATACACCAGTATGCTGCTACTTGATTTAAAGTGACACACTCCTTCCTACCTGGAGGTAATATCTGTGTGTTTCACACAGCAAGGAAAGAAGCCGGATTACACTTCCCCTTTCCATCCCCCTTTGAAGAGATTTGGAGTCTTCTGTTCATTACGATTTATTCTATCATAAAAGCTACTTAGAAGGCCTCAGAAGGTGTCAGGAAGGAAATGACCATCATCAGAGTTGTCAGCAAATTGTAGAGCAGGTTGCAGAGCGATTTGAACAGCTCAGTCCTGCTGAAGCTACTCGGGCTCATTCACTATAACATCAGGGAGCATTAACACCAGGCTGGCAGCTCAGCTTGCCTGCCTTGCCCTGTGCTCCAAGGTGCCCTGCCTGTGCAGAGCAGAGCAAGTTGCATTCAGTGCAACAGGCATTCGGGCTAACTGCTGCTGAAAGAGACTAGGAAATGGCTTAACAGAAAGGATATTTACCTTCCTCATAAATACAATATTTTTGTAAAAGAAGATACAAAACTTACTTTCACTTAACAGCAGTTCGGATCTGCATAACCCCACAAACCCTTGTTGAATTTACTATCCCTTTCATGCTTTGGAGAAAGTTTCCCTTCACACAATGAGAGCCTTATCTGGGTGTTGCAACCCTTCCAGTGCCTTTCCAGGCGGATTAACTGTTCTCTGCATGAAAACCTCAAAATGGGGCCAAGAGACTGAGAGGAACAACCCTGCTATGAGCTGTGCATGATGCAGCATTTCTGCACTCCTTGCTGTTCTCTCAGAACTCCCTGCCTTTCAGATACAGCAGATCCCTCAACTATTAGCCTCCTCCAGTGTCTGGATGCAACCCCAGCCTTGTTCAACAGATCAATTAGGAGTGGAGGAAACACCTCTGAAGCTCAAGTTCGTAACTGATGGTTAAGATAGTGAGCAAAGATTTGGCTGCAGATTTGCCAGTGATTTTAACCAACTGCAGCTATTGACTTGGCTGTAATTGGAAAACTCCGCCTAGAGGCTCCCATTTGGTTATTCTACAGACTCTCCTGAAAGCTCTTCAGTAGGCTGTGGATCACTATCCGAGGGCAGTGCAGTTTCCAGAAGCACTCTCCTCTCCCGGCATCCATGCAATGCGGCAAACCATGAGAGAAACCAAGAGTGCAGTTCCCCACTAGCGTTGTGCCATACTATACACCTCATCCCAGTTATGGGAGGAAGCAGCGACGTGGCTGTGACAGTCACCTGCACGTCACACTGTGTCAGCCTCCTGATCTTGCACTTTGCACTTGCTCAGCTGTGCACGTTGCAATTATACCACTTGCTTGTCCTTTCAGTTAAGAAGCGAGAGGTCACTTCAGGTCTAACAGCCTTTCCCAGACTGTTGCAATGAGCAGTGAAAAACTCATTAAAATCAGTCAGACCATTCTCCCCACACGCATATATATGCACTGGGGTGCCTTCACACAGTGTAGCCTTCCCAGCTATTTGAATTAGCTGATTAACCTTTCTGTTTTCCCTTTTACTATCAAGTGGACTGATATGTTATCTTTGCTCTAATTTAATTCAATACTTGATTCACACATGAATCCAAAGGCAGAATAATCTCTGCTAGCAATAAAAAGCCATGTTAAGCACCCCTTTCCTTAAAAAAAAGAAAAAAAAGAAAAAAAAAAGAAAGAAAGGGTGTAAGATAACTCTCACTGAAAGCCGTGTTTTGGAGGGAAAAACTTTTCCATCAGAGTATTTTATTCCTGAGATCATAATAATGGAAAAACAAGGTATTGTAAAGTTGTATTTTCAACAAGATTCTGTTTTAGTGTGTTTTGTTAAAGCATACACAAACAGCATTTTTTCAATTAATAGAAAAAATAATTTTATTTCAGTTACTTTAGTTTTGTTTTTTTATGACTACATTTATCTTGTGTTTTCAGAGTATAATATATTGAACAAAATACAGGAATTAAAGAAATTGTTCAGTAAATCAAACTGAAATTGTTTAATAAGATAGTAAAAATTGTAAGAGGAAAAGCTGACTTTTTCAGATTTTTTTTCCCCCCCCCAAAAAATATACTTACATTCTTGAACAGTCTAAGACTGGTTTCTGGACAGTTTCCTCTTGAAGATTTCAAATCCTTTTACTAAGATTGAAATGTGGCAGGGAGTGGGGGAGAGAACAGGCCCTTATGACCATTACAAACAGAGGAATTTAATGAAAAAACAAATGTTGGCAGTTTTCTCTTTCCTTCATCCATAGTTATTAGTGCTATGTTATGCTCTGGGCAAAGATCTGATGGTTTTGTTTCTTAGTACCTGAGCTTTATTTGGATGTCTCAGTCCAGCCTAGCTTAGATGCCAGAGCTAATACATATGTAGTAGTACCTAGCTCCACCTGAGATAACTTATTCTATTTCCCAGCTTATACGCAGGTGCACTCTTACTGGTGCCTCAGCGTGCTTGGTTAGGATCACACCTTCACCCAGATTTCAGAAGCGTCCCCACGAGAAGTTACAGCCACCGTCGGATTCCCATTTTCATCTCCCTGAGCTACTTTGAGACCTCACTATCTTTCTGTATTTGCTTAGAAAAATAAGAGGACTTTCCTTTCCTGGGAATTTAGCACACTGGAGGCTGGCTTGCAAACACTCCCGATGCTGCTGGTTATGCCCTGGATGTGTTCACACCGGTGAAATTGAGGTGGCTGCTCTGGCTCTCCAAAGGGTCAGTAGATCCCACCCATCTGCACAGTAAACTACAAAAATGCCTAGATCAAGCACGAATATCGCTCAAAGGATCCAGTTCTTCCTTGCCTTACCCACATCCAGTTCCTATGATGACATACAGGGAGAGCACCTTGGGGTTTCAAAGTCAGAGTGGTAGCCCAAAGTTGAAACGTGAAAGCAAAATGAGAGTCAGCAAAAGAAATAATTAAACAACAGTAATAGTTAAAACAACCCTCAAACCAGACGCAGTAGACCTGGTTCTTAATTTGAAGAAATATGTAGCTTGTGAAAAATATACAAACACCTTAGAGTTAGGTCTTGGAGAGCTGCCAAAGATGCTAGATACTATTTTTAAAGAGTTCCTCCCCCTATTCGGCAGTGCTGTGTCACAGGACACTTAATATCGATCTCAGTCCTGTGAATATTTGATGAGAAATCACGCGGCTTTTAAGAGAACCACACATCTTGGGAAAAGTAGTTTCCTATGTCCATTATTCTTCTATTTAAGTGATATATTGAAAAGTTTTGAGATCAGCACTTCGCTTTATCCCTTTCTCTTCCCTTTGCCCATAGAAACAGTCCATACAGTATGAGATTGCAAAATAGAATTTCTTTTGTTCCTGTTTAAACTCTGAATAATTCCATCGATTGAGAGAGTCATAACCTTCTGAATGCTCTTGCATTGTTTTGAGGGATTATGATAAAAATGCCCCAAAAGTTCAAACAAATACACATATCAAGCTTCACATCTCTAAGAAAATAGATTTTATCATATATGACACCAAATATTTAAGTAGTAAGTCAATATAAACACATATTTAATTTTCTTAAATTTACCCAGTGTTGGTCCTCTCTTTAGAAAAGAGTAAATAGAAATCCTGTTTGCTCACTGTACCTTATCGTGGTATCATCACTCATGGGAGAAACCATTTAGAACAACTACTAAAAGTACACGAGGTAGTCTAGTAACCACATGCACTATGTCTGATTTTCTCCCTCCAGTAAAAAGCACCTACTTGTTGTCCCCTCTTCTGATGAAAATCCACTAAGTTTGATTTAAATTTGAAGCCTGAGGAGCAGTCTGGTGGGTGATTCAGGGGCACCCTGCTGAAAGTCCTTCAGTCTCTTCTGCCCTGAAGCAGGAGTTATCTTGGGGCAGAAAAAGTAATTGTCTTCCAGCCTACAAGACTTGGAAAGATGAAAGCTGCTACTAAGCCTGCACTTTTGTCAGGGAAACCAAAGCCTCCAAGATCCCCTCGGTATCTCTTTTTCAAGAAGCCCTACATAAGGGAGGAAAGGGCATAGACAAAACGGCTGAATCTTCCCCAGCTTTCCCTCTGCCTCTGCTAAATGTGCTACATACCTCCAGGGCACTGTCCTACCTATATTTTTAGGCACATCCTCACCAAACACAGATGCAAAGGTGAAACAATCTATAAAGGTTAAGGGAAGAAGGAGAATGAAAACAGAGGGTTTTCAAAACAGTAAAGTATTCTATTTGGATTTAACTAGTTAATTCTCCTCCACGACACATGTTACAAAGAAGCACTCTGCAATGAGCTTTGCCTTACTCGTTCATAAGTTTCACGTGAAGACTTGCTCCCATTTCTGCTGGGCAGCAGACCACCTACCCTCTTTCATTACACACAACCAAACCAAAAACAGTCTTACAACCCAGGCAGCTGCTGGAGAGCGCACAGGCCACTTATGACTAGTTAAAGGCCATTCAAAGCTTTCATTTTGAACATTATGTTTTATTTATCACTGTTCTGGAGGATAGATTTTATGCGCTTAGTTTAGCAGCACGGCCAATTAGACTTCTATATTTGCCTGTCCACGTATGTAAATAAATAGAATTAGATTTGTCTGCAATGGAACTCTCATACACTACTCTTCCTTAGAAAAAAGATTTTAGTTCCACCGTCTTTTTTTTCTTTCTTCTTCTTTTTTTTTTTTTTTTTTTTTTTACACTAGTTTAAGCATTAAGCCAAAGTTATATCCCAGTAAGGAAAAAGAAAATAATAAAAAGAGAAACATACTGTAACTTTAAACTATTCTTGATTTTAAGCCAAAGAGAACCCTGTTGAAACAGATTGTTCCATCTCTGCAGAGAAAACAGTTAGGATGTGGAAAACCAGAGCTATTCACTGGGGACTGGAGTCTGTAACAGACTGATGATCATCTATGTCAACTCTAAATCCCGGCAGGTGGATACACACAGTCAGAGCACCTTCCAGTAGACAGCTGGCACCTCTGCTAAATATTTTGTGGCAATACGTGAATGCAGAGAAGACCACAAGAATGCACTACACATGCTGCACTATGATCTGATTTAACCGTCTGAAGCCAAGAGAAGCTCCCCAGGGACTGCTGAGGACACGCGCTACATAAAGCAGCTTTTGACTACTCCATGACTCAGAGGAAAACCCACGACACTCGTTATAAAATGTGGTAAGATCATTTCTAAAAATGGATTTCCTCCTTCTCTCTTTCACTTTTCTTTCTTGGTCAGCTTGGTGCAAGCTCTTCTAAGCTCATCCCAGGCCCTGACTGCCGCCCTCAGATAATGCTGGCACTTCTGTGTGCTTCCCCATCATCGGGAATATTCTCAAGTAAGCTGACCTGTTTACAGGTTCAATGGATCAGGACTCTGAGGGAAAGGTGCTGCACTGGCAGTGATCGTCTAGTGACTTGAAATGCCTGAGGCTCGTGAGCTGTTTCCATGCTAGGGACTGCAACAGGGCTGGGTAGGGCAGGGGATCCTTACTGCAATCTCAGTTGCACCTGTGCAAGAGCTCACTGGCTTAGAACAGGACCCAGCTGCACGCCCATGCCATTTTTAATTGTTCATTCATTCATTCATTCATTCATTTGACCGAGGGTCTGTGGGATTGCTGGGAAACACACTATGGTACGCGTCATGGGACTTTGGAGTTCTTGGCCCTTGGAAAGTTTGAGTATGCAGCTCATAGCATTAAGAACCTGGGTTACCCTAGAACTGCCTATCTTGACACTAATACTGCATTACGTTCTGCTTGCTCTGCGCAGGTAAAAGCAGGAAGTAACAAGACCCAGCTGAACTTTCCCTGGCTCTCCTTCTCCACTTTTTCCTTCTTCTGACTAAATCAGGTTGCAAGAGCTCCACATAATTTTAAAGGAAGGAATCTAGCCCACTCAAACCTGAACCATTCAGGATAATTGATATATCAATTACAGGGCAACAGCCAACATGGTGCTCTGCAAGGAAGGGATTAAAACGCAGACTGAAACTCTGCTCTCAGTAGAGCGGTCTCCTCTCCAGCTGATACTGCAAGGGACGCTGCTGCTGTGCTCCAGCAGTTCCCTCTAAGCATAGTTCCTCCACGTTCACCTCTCACCCTGGGGCAGGCAGGAAATTCCTGCTACAGAGCTGCATAGTCCTCCTCACGATACCTGGGGGAGGGCTGAGACCCTTACGGGTGAGTAAAGAAAAGGCAAGGACTTTATGTGGTCTAAAGTGCTACCACAGATAGGCCGACACATGCAGTAGGGTTTGGGTGCCTATCGCCTAATTAACTGGATGTGCAACACAAGTGAAATGGCTTCAGTCTCCTTTCTTTCTTCCCCGGTTGAGCCAGTTTTTGTGTTCACACTTGAGCTGTTTCCCCTGCTGCTGTTGAATGCCATATTCAGGCTGCTGAATTCCCAGCACAAGAGGAAGCGAAGGAATAAACTCACGTGACCTTTACTGTCTAGATATACTTGTGCAATGCATATGACAGAAGAAAGTGAAGTGGCGAGGAACTGTGAATATAAGGCAATGACGTATATTGCTTTGTTTCCCCAAAGTACGGGTATTGATTAAACCATTCCCAGATCTCTCTCATTATTAAGATACTGTCCCTGACAATAATTAACTTTGTATGGCCCAAGAGAAAAACATCCCAACTGCAATGAACTGCATTCACTCCAAGTGACCGTGTGTCTGTTTTTCTCAGGGTAACAAACTTTCTATGGGTTACCCATTCATAGCTTGAAGTAAGGACTCCTCTCTGGCTGCTAGGAGTAGCACATACAGTAAAAATAGGATGATCGCCATACGTGAATAGGCTTTTAACTAAATCTTACACATTGCATACTTCCTCTAGAAAGGATTGTCATAGCATAGCATCAATATATTTTGTAAGGTTTTTTTTTTGCCTAGCCTACTCACAGCATACCTCACAATTCATTCTGAGGCCAAAGAAACGGAGGAAACTGCTGTATGTCAGTGGTATGTGCACTGTTTTTTTCCTAAGCATCACCAGAATCATTTTCAGACCACAGCCACCTTAAACAGCCACTCTAAAAATATAAAAATTAGTAGATCAGATTGTGAACCCCATGGAGCTTCCCCAGCTGAGGATGCAGTCCACATGTAGTATGCATTGCATTCTGTTTATCTAAGATAGGTTTTGGCTCGACGTAACCTTGCCAAGACTGTCAAATCATGGAATCTAAATATGTTGACTATGATGATTATACTGCTAACATATCTTCTTTTTCTAATAGCTTCTTAAGTTTCGTATTATTACATTTATACTGTAGGGAATAATCTTGCATTGGCAGTGGAAACGACATGAAGAACTACTGCTTTAAGATCCTCTTCATCTCACATTTTCATGATTCTAAATGGATATAATTTTAATGTATTGGACAGTGCAACCTGCAGCTGATAATAGCAAATCTTGTGTAATTTTCCTCTGGGGCCAAAGCTAATCAGGCAACATTCTTCTCAAAGTGATTTTATAACTTAGTTACAAATCCTTGGGGAAACGAAGGGGGGAAAAAAGAAACAGAGAGAGAGAGAGAGAAAGAGAGAGAGAGAGAGAGAGAGAAAGAAGAAGGTTTATGAAGTAAACATTAGTAGCCTCACTCCGGGAGCAATGATTCTGCAAATGGATATTGCTTTACCTAATCAATCATACTTGTCAAATACAACACAAATCCTTATGTATGCAAAGGAAGAAAACCAGCAGTTGCTCGGGTCCTCACTGGAGGTTTTTCTATAATCCCATAAATACAGCCTTTTGCCCTTCTAAATTCTTAGATGCACCATCATGCATGCATCAGAGAGAGACACACGTCACACATTCAGTACCAGTTGGTCCTGATCAACGCAGGCTTGGAAAAGTGATCTCTTAAAAGCCAAGTTATCTCCAGTAGTGCTTACCGTTTATAACCTGCTCCTTAGTCAAGCTTCAGAAGCAGGACTTTCAGATTCCACGGCTTAGTTCAACTATGGCAATTAAATGCCCAGTACAACCCAGAGAACATGCAGTGGTTTCTTGGTATGGCTAGACTTCAGTCAGCTCAGCTATTATCATCAAATTAATCCTTTTCACCATCAGTGAATGTTCCCAAAAGTTAACACTCATCTGGAATTGCAGTTTTACTTCCTGTGAGCAACCTTCTCCAAACCAGAGCTGTAATTATGGTTGTAGAAGTTCAAATGCTCCTGCTTTCATCTTCTCAGACCAAGTGCAGGAAGAGTTTGGTCAAAGCCTGCAATTACTGGTTAATTATCCTTTCAACTCTTTTATGTATTTATTCCTGTCATTGCACAGAAGGTCTTCCTGACCTTCACAGAAGATACTAATAGTTAGCTTGTTTGCTTCAAGTTTCAAAAGACTGTGGCCTGATTTCAGATACACTGAGAAACAACCAGTTATCCCTACAGAACTTTAATAGTTATCACTGGTTACTCGACCCTATTGGGAAAATTCCCCATTTATTAGGATATTTAAGGAAGAATTTAGATGTCAAAACGTACACCTTACCTAGCCAAAACCTTACAAGGAATGAACTACAGCACTCCGGTTTCCAGTTGTCCTTTGGAGACACAGATGCAAATATAAGTTGTTTTTGCAGAGCAGCTGTTCTGGATTTTGGGGTGGAGGAGTCTGCTTTGTTGTGTTTTACATATATACAAGAAACAAGGACCGATGCACCTGTGTCTATCAACAGAAACTAGGAAAGTTCTTATCGGTACAGAACCAAACAATTCAAGAGGTCTGCAACAAAAGCACTTTGCACACCATGCAACTGCTCCTTCAGAAGGAAAAAAGCATGTATATCCTCCTGCAAGCTCCCTCTGCCAAAGACAGCAGCTGCAAGGGAAGGCTATACACTCCCTGTGGCCTCCACGCAACAAGCGGTGGACCCGTGGAGCCATGTGTGATAACATCAGCCACCCTCGTGGCACCTGGCTCTCCACGGAGCTCTGCTGGAGACCTGCCCCACCGGCCGATCAGGTACGGAGCTCCCACTCTCTCCCTCTTCTGAGCAACTGTGGAGAGTTACATCTTTGTGACTTCCTTCAAAGACAACTATGTTAATGTTAAAGATAATTTCACATCCTACAGCAAAGGTGATTGTTAATACAATCCCGTTATGGCCCTATGTGGGGTTGGTGGTTTGTTTGTTTGTTTTATTTTTCCTTTTGCTTTTCTAGCATGATTTTCTTTTGGATTTTCCTCCTAAAAAATCAGTCTTATCTATAGAGAAAGGCAAGACAAAGCAATTTATGTCAGACAAAATAAATTGGAAAAAAGTTTGGTTTTCTATGCCATTTCTAACAACTCAAAGAGAAATACATTTTTGCAAAAAGAACAACATGAGTATTTTATCCTTGGAACTGCTGCAACTATTTTCTCATTTCCAGAGAGAATGGAGAAGACCTGTCTGTCCTCAGGCATATTTTCTATACTCCAGGTTTCGCAGGTAATCTCATAGATGACATGTCTGCCTTTTGGGACTGGGCAGAAAAGAGATTAAAAAGCAGAGGGCACTGAGGGTCTGCCCAGATCACCAAGGCTAAATCATAATAGTTCAAGTTTAGTAACTGACCAGTGTGAATCCCTGCTTGTCTGTCTGGGAGCTGCAACAGTTTAGCAGAGAGACGTTGGCCAGACCATGGTACAGCCTCCTCGGCAGGTAAAGCCCGGCACCATAGCGGTTCTTCGTTCCCTGTGCTTGCCCCGTTCTGCGACCACTATTTTTTCAAGGGAAGGATGGCTTCCAGATTTTGCTGATTTGCAAGCTGCTTGATGTTTAATGCATTGATAACCTGAGGGCTCTTGGTCTAGACATTGAAGAGCCAAGCCCAATCTCCATGCTGGCTTATTTTGGAGGCTCCCTTGAAAAGATCAGAGCTCTGGGTATTTTTGTTCATACTTGCTTTCTCCTCTGTAAACTGTTGATCGACTGCCATTTGCAATGATATTTAAATCAAATCACATGCAGCTAATACCAGTGGGTTAGCTTGACATAAATAAAGCATATAAACAAAAATATATAAACACAGAAACAAAACATATAAAAGCAAAGTCAATTTACTGTGGCGCTGTATGAAGCAATATATTTAAAAAATAGATTAATTTCAATGAAAATATCTACTTTTCACCTTGATTAATGCTGCATGATTTTTTACCCTGCATAGTTCTTGGTTTAAAAGACTGTATAACATGTATTTGAAATGTTTTCTATTAATATTTCAAGTTAAGTTTTAAAATAGAATAAAAATCTGTAGCAAGTTTTTGAATTTTCTATCAAGTTCATCCATCTTTTCTAAAAGAATGAAATTACACAGATCCAAGAACAACATTTTGCATTGTAGAAGCAAATAGTAAAAAGAAGTAAATTAGGAAACAAGTGAAGAACTGATTAAATTTTGCCTCTTATATTAAGTAGCTGATTTTCATTCCATATACCTCAACAATTGCATTTTGTTTCCTTCAGATGAACTGAATTAAGAGAAAGAAAAGGAAAATTTTGAAGATGAGCTTACCACAGAGTCTGAAATGGAAACACGGTCAATACCACAATAAAGTGATGTGTTCAGACAATATAGCTACCATGAAGCTCATTTGCACACATATTTATACTTCTCAAAAATCCACAAGGCATAACAGATTTATTTTTCTCTAAATCATTTGCATATTCTCAAATATTTTCTATACAGTTTCCTCACAAAGACACTGCAGTTGCTAGTGGTAGGGTATTCATGAATGCCATGCTTTTCACTCCATAAGTGATCAGGTTATGTCTTTGTGCCCATCACAGTCATTAATTTAAAAGGACAGTCAAGAAGCATCTTTATTAATAGCATAAATAGTGGGGAATGCCTGACACTCATGGGTGTTTGTTTGCTTTTATGCAAATAACCTTCCTCATTGAAAGTGTTTAGCTTTTTTCAAACCAAAAAAAAATCCACAAAATTTTGGTCAGAAGTATTTGAATTTTAGGTCATAAAATCTGAATTTTTTTGTCAAAACAAACAACTCATGCAATGTCTTGTTACGGAAATAATGTTCTTGATCAGATAGTTCCTCCGGTAGTTCTGCCGGAGCACAGAGAAAACGTAGACTTTCATGAGCTGTGTCAGAGGCAGTCTCCCACTCGACCGTCACAGGCAGAAGCAGGAAATAGGGCTAGAAGTATTCGTCCACCAGAGTCCCAGATGACTATCGAGAAGTGTTTTCTGTACTACTACAAATAATCTAGTCCTGCTGAACATCTGTACACCACTAATATAAGTGGCTCTGTGCTGGCTCAGTTTGAGTAATTACTCAAAAGCTTAATTGCATAATTGAACCATATTCTTCTTTAGATTGCAAATATTATACAAAACGGCCTTTCTCTTTCATGATACATGCAGTATATAAATTGTCTCTGTCTCCCCAGAAACACTTTAAAGAAAGTTCTGTTTATGTCTTCTTTCCCACCTGACTGCTTTGTCCATATAAAAAATTCATTGTTACGTGTTTCCATGCACAAAGAACAAGCATTATCACAGCTGGTCTGTAAAGACTTACTTTAGATGAAGGCGAGTAACAAAGAACAACAGAGAACCCTCCTTTAGAAGGAACAGAGGGTACAGACGTGTCTTCATGGTGCTCTTCTGGTCTCTCACCGGAGGAGCAAATGCCATCCCAAGATATCCTGCAGCGAAAAAGTACCCAGGACCATAGCAGTTTCGTAGCTGCGTACACACGACAAAGCCATTTGTGTGCTTTTGAACAAGATGAAGCAGAAATGCAAGCAAAGTAGCTAGCGCTCTCTTGTAGAGACTTACTTTTTTTTTTATAATTAGCTTAGCGTGTCAAATATCTCCCCAGTAGAATATAAGTATAGTCTCCTTTAGGTTTCTAAGGGCACCAGTCTCCAGTTAGTTGCTGTTGTAAACTCGTTTGTTGCTCTACACATCTGCAAGGCATTCAGCAATTGGCAGTGCCCTCAGCTTCTTTCTATTAGCTTTGCATCTTACTATATGTTGCTTCATGGAACAAGCTCCATCAGCTTATGAGGCAATGTAAACTTATGCAAAACTGAAACAATCAGAATTTAATTTTACTTGCCAAAAATGTAGACCAAACACAGCATTTTATGTAAAAGCACATCAAATAGACACTGAATGCCTGCGCTACCCAGGTTATTCCCGACAGGTAAAGAGAAGTAAACTTGCACAATGTGGCAATGGTGCTCTACAATTTCCACAGCTTGCTCATTCTTCAGGCCACAGGGTCCAGGGCCCACTTCCCGGAGCAACCTAAATAAGTTTTAAAACACATGGAAATGGTGCCCAAAACAGGCCAGCAGGAGAGCTTCTCCCATGTATGGGAGATGGAAAAGGTCTGTCCAGTAATCAGAGCTCAAAAGGCCCAGAGAAGCCAAGAAAATTTGGAGCAGTCTTGAAGTTACAGAAAGTATAGCTGTAATGGTACCAACTTCAGCAAAAAACGTATTTATAAATACTCCCCACTCCAGTCAAATTCTCCCTTTTCCCCTAAACTCACCTATATAATTAACATGCTGTTAATTATATGAGAACAATATACTGTTCCCTTACTTCCTCACTCCATGCCTCTCTGTTTTATCTGTCCTGGTAATGGACTGTAAGCTGTTAAAAGACCATTTAGTGCTTTCCAGTGCCATTTCTATTTGCCATTTACAGCACTGTAATAAAAATGGTTATCAGTTATGCCTCATGTTTCAGTTTTCCTCAGTTCTTCCTTCGTCCTATCAGAAAATTGTATCTTAGCCATTTAAAGCATTTTAAAGATGCTCCTTTTCCCCATATTGCTTGTATTTTTCCCCTCGTATTTTTACGTTATAGACTATGGGCAGCCTTGCAATGGTAACATCTAGTAATACACACTACCGCCTCTCCAGAGGTGCTAGCACAGCTGTAAACAGAAGAACTGCTCTTGTCGTGGGGCAGGCAAGCATGGCTCTAGCTGCTGGCATGCTACGGGCATCACAAAATCCACAGGAGGCAATACTGCTCTGCTTTAACTAACCTTGAGCTAAGCTACTGGGTGCTGAGCTTGTGGGATTACACTCCTCCAGGCCTGGGGAAGAGTATTTGGAAACCCAAGTGCTAAAGCACAGCTGCACCTCCAAGACTCGCCCCACTTCTCCCAGCCTACCTATGGCAAACTGCCTGCACTGCAGAGTTTGGGTACCCCACACCCATGCACTGCAGCAATGGGATAACAGAGAGAGAGGAAGGGACTATACCGCGTACCTGGAGTGAACACTTTGCCTGTGTAATTTAGCAGCACGACTGCGAGGCAATGATTAATGTGGCTGCTGATTTCCAGGTAATGATTTCATGCCATAGAGTATCAAAGTTACCTAACTTCTGGCTTCCTGAATATAGTCTATCTCTGTACAATCTTTTATTTTCTATTGGCAAGATTATAGCATGTCTTTGGTCTGCTTTCCTAGGAATAAGCACTGAACATTTGCCAGCTCCATTCCCACAGAGATATGAGCCTGATTTGGAACATATCACCTGCTCTACCTGCTCCTATATTTTCAATATACAGAGCAAGAGCTCATTTTTCTCTATACTATTTGAAATCATTAATCTAACCTAGTCTAATCCTGTTTTCAATGTTCTCACTCGCAGTTGCACCAGGAAAAAAAAGAAGGTAGAATTTAACAGCTGCATTTTTCAGTATGATTTTCTTTCATCTGAAATGAAAATGGGGAGTGGTTAGGGGAAGGAAGGAGGGAAGTAAACTAATTAAAAAAAAAGAAAGTCACAGTCCCTTTAAGAAGAGCATTCACATGTTTTAGCACCTGAGTGACATTACTATGAGGCATTGGTACTTGTTGGTGAGCTTAACACCTGGCTGGTAAAAAGAATAAAGATTTTTTTTTTTTTTGCCTCAATAAAGTCTTTTCGAGGTTATGAACTCTAAATATATCATCATCACATATCGTGTATAGTCTTTTTCTGAAGGAAGAACCAATATACAGTATTTCCTTAAGGCTCTTTTTGTATGTTTCATATAGAACACACCTAAAATTCACTGACAATAACAGGGCATAAAACAACATTGCCACTCTTCAGCCTTGAGAAGCCTTCTGTTCTTTACTAGGATTTTTTCTTTCTTTTCCCCCTTACTGGCAGCGTACTTCTCTATGCCTGAACAGTTGTTTTCCTGAGCTGAGGGAATGGAAATACGTGCTTCCCACAGGGACCGAAATAGACCTGCAAGATACTGGGCAACGTAACTTTTTGATTATGACAAAAATGGGCATGATTCAAGATTCTCCCCTAGCAGATATAATATTGGATAAAAAATGAAGGAATGAATGTTGAGTACTCAGCCTGTTGGTCCACAGATGTGAAGAAAATCTTGACACATAATTACTGTAAGAAATGGCGAAATTTCTTCATCATGTGACGCTTTAATTATTTATTTCTGACTAATTTTCCCCCTAAAAAGTCTTAATCAACTCAATTTTCTGATGTAAAAAAATAATTCAACCAGAGAAAACGCTACAGAGGTGTAAATTTTGGTTCATGGTATTTGTAAATTAAAATGTTGAAATTTTCACCTTTCAAAAATGGGAAAGGAAAGAAAGTTGAACTTGCTCTTCCCTATCTATCACTGCATATGAAACTTATACTTAATAAGTGTTTACTTTCTTTGACTAGTTGCTTTACTAGCAGTTAAGCAGGAGTGACTCAGAATAAAGTGAAAGATAGAAATTTGTTGGTCTCAGCAGGCAGCCATTTTTTATTAACAATGACAAGATTAACAACAAGAGAACTGGAGTTGGAGCTTTTTGAAAGCTTGTCAGACCTCTGCTTCACATAAGCAAAGCAATGTGTGGGTGGTGGAAAACCAACCCTTGCTATAGGCAAACCTAAGAAATTCAATTCTAGAGTGAGAGATCAGTTACCTACACATTTTTTGTCATATTGGTATTATCGTCATCGGATAAACAAGAATTTGAGGCAGCTGATCCATTTGTGAATAACAAATCTATTAATCTCTTTAACTAACAGTAAGGAAATCCCAGCATCTTAGAAACTGGCTCGCACTGACCATCTGAAAGTTCATCTGCTCTTCCACAGCTGAACTTGCTTGGTTTTGCCATCAGATTTGGAAGGTCATGAGATCATTGGTGTTCATGTTATCACTGATACTTGTTTATTCAAGCTGGTGAAGCACTATCATTAGACTGTAGCTTGTTTTAATTAATTATTGTAATTCACAGAGGGAGTGCTAGAGGTGTTTACTAATGTTACATGTTCCCTCAACAGCCGTACTAATGGACTTCTGATTGTTTCCAAATTGTAATTTAGTGGTCACCTGTGGGACTGACATAACTAATCATAAAGATAACCAAATCTCTCTAATATCAGAGGCTTATGCTTTGTTTGAAATTGGAGGTAAGGAGCTGTGGTGATTTTTCTTTCCTCCGAACTGAATTATCAAGCCTTAGTTCACTTCAGTCAAGTGTATGTTTTTTTTTTTCTTTACAGCTTTAGTAGAGCTTTTCAAAGCATTGAGCTTTGATGTCTGTAGTTCAGCCATAAATAGTGGCACGTCCTGGAACACACTCAATTTCCTATACTTCAGTAATTCCCTGGAAGTCAATAGCAATACTGATGTGTCTAAATCTTGTAAGATTCATTCCTGAGACACCTTAATAGGCCAAATGATTTTGTAAAGAGCCAAGTGATTAGCAATTATACCGAACTTCAGCAAGACAGTATTGACAAGACAGACATTACCCCTAAAATTTCTCCCCCCCCCCCAACCAAAAAAAGAAAGGCTCTTCCCAGTGCGAAATGCAGCTCCTCCAGCCAGAGTGGGGACCCAGGCCTTCAGCTTTGCTTTTACCCTTCTCCACTCAGCTCGTGAGCAGTTAATTCAATGGTGATATGACTACCAGCGTACATAGTAGCTAGTCAAGATAAACCTCAGGGTGCAATGTGAAAACACAACCAAGCAGCTAGCTACTTCTGAAATGGGCAGACCTGCTCCCTGCAGTGATTTGATTCAAGGCACTGGGTTGGAAGAACATTACTCCCACGAAAACAAGAGGATCGCTTGCTGCCCGGGGCCCTCCCAGGCCAGCTGACCATAGGGACAGTTAGAAAACATCCTTTTCTTTCTCTCTACTCTGGGCTCGTTTTCTGTCCATCCATCCAGCATCCCCCTTTGCTAGCGTGCAGGACGTGTGCCAGGCAGAAGCATGCTCTGCCAGGTCCAGCTCCTAGGGAGCACAGCCAACCTATTTAAACCAGAGCCATCCTAATGCCTGCCTGCAGCCTGGCACATAGCAGACCTGCATTATCCTACCCGTGGCATTTCCGGGTAGGTTTTACCCAAGACATTCTATGTTCAATACAGCAAAATGCTAATCAACACATGTAATTAATTAGCGTCTATACGTAGGGCCTGAAGCCTTAATTAACATTCCTCTCTGCTTAAATTATCACTGACGATTCCAAGTCTCAAGTGAAACTGAGTGTCGGGAGTTTTTAGTGCTTGATCTTCCACCCCCTTATCTCCCAGGACTTCAAAGTGAACATGAGGTCCGTTTCTTAAATCCAGTGGAGCTTTGCCATGCCCCTTTTGTTTTCCTGACCACATTTCCTTCAGCACAAGCTCTGCACTTAGCAGTTTTGCCTGTTTTACAGTCCCTTTATGTCACCAGGCCTCTCTGAGCTGATTTTATAAAAATTTGCAATCTAGCCTATTACTTTTCATTGTTAAAAATCACTAGGTTGATATTTGAGCTGTTGCACAAGCAAAGGTTAGGAAAGACAATCTCTGTAACAACATAAAAATAAATCCAGTCACCTGAGTGAACAAAGCTCAGTCAAACTTTTTGCTACCCTATCATTCAGAGTCAATGTCTCTACATTAAGAAATATCAGGTTAGTGTATCATTGTCAACATCTATATCTTCTATTGTGCTTTTGTTAGTTAATCTCCCTAGGTGAGTTAACCCCTGAAAAGATAGCTGTAAATCGATTTAAGTCTGTACTTGTAACTAACACGCTGTTTCCTCAAAATCGGTACACAGTTTTAAACAGCCAAAAATCATAAAGTACTCTCAATTATTACAGAAACCAGCCTGTTAGTATATTGCTCTTTGCTAAGATCTGGACCTATCTTTTCAAACAGGAGGAGAGACATAATTCCGCCCAGCCATCTCATGTGATCAACAAATGTGTCCAAGTGCTGGACAAGCAGCTTGGAAAACTACCAGACTGATATGGTGAGTAACAGTAAGTGTTTACTTCCAGCTTTTCAGCCAAAGTTCTTTTTTCTTAGATTATAATGGTTTGATAGCTGATGTCAAGCTTTAAAGTCTATATTAATTTATGTTACTAAATGTGTTATCAGCTTCTTCAAGGGAATCAGCTTTGGGTGAAACTGATTGTGATGAGTCCCTAACATCAAATTTTCAGAGATGTTGAAGTAGTGGGAACCTCCAGAGATGCTGCACTTTTATAAGGGCAGATATAATCAAAAATACCTAATTTCAGCTAAATAAGTTAACCTAAGCTGAATAAGCTCGCCTTAACTTTCTCATAACTGAGTTTTATTTTCCATAAAATGAAAACAATAGCATATCTCTCTGTCTCTTAGATGAAATGCATGTGGAGAAATGTGCTTGGATACTCACAGGAAAGTTGTTGCAGATATGTAAAAATTTTTATATTAACAAAGAAGCTGATTTAGATAACTATTTTGGTAAATTGCATATGTCTTATATCTAAATATATATATAAAGAAAGTTTTGGCCTAGATAACAACTTCCACTGATTTGCAGCTTGCTAACATTTTTGAGATGCTGATTCCTGTCCTTGGAACTGTGAAAAGTAAATGTTTCAAAATCTTGTAAATTTGCATAAGGTGGGGAGAAGAATTTCCTTCTTATCTCCTCTGCTTATCTTTGCCTATGTGAATCGTCATTCACCTTTTATTTCATCTTTATTCGGCATGCATTTCTTTTTCATGTCTTCATCATTCTTTAAAGCTACCCAAGCTTAATAAACTTCCTGTGTAGTTTGGTACTGCAGCTCTGTGTTAAAAGGAAAACAAGTGTAGGGTACATTAACTGGTAGCTTGCATCAGAGGGAAGGAAAGTAAGAACTTGCTACAAAATCTGGGTCAAATACAAGACTGTGCCTCCCACGTGATAGGGTATCACTGCAGCTACAACTGGAAAAGAGTCCCATGAAGGATTTCTTTTCTCAGAACGACTATTCTGAGAAAAAAAAGGAAGAAATACAGGAGATATCAACATGATCATATCTGATGCCTTTGAACGACATGAGTTGCTAGGATAGGCAGAAGGACAGATATAGGCTTCTGCACTGCGGCAACCAGTTACAGTAGTCAAGTAATGCTTCTCCTAACGTTGGATGTGCATGGTTTGATAAACAGGTTGATAAAAGAGGTATCTGACCTCCCTGTATAGAGGAGAAAGATGCTATATTTCTCACCAAAAGCATGTTGTAGGATGAACAATACTTCTGTGAATTTTAAAAGTATTTTGTCATTGTGTATTGCAAAATAGTCACATTCCATCAACAAAAAAAAATCCTAAATAATCGTTTTCCCTTATTGTACTCTTTTCAACCCTGGATTGCCGGCTGCCCTACATTACATTTAGATATATACTCATCTGCTGGGGAAATGCAAAATTATGCCAGCTATTCTAATGGATATCTCTATTCCTTTATACCCAGAGCTTCCTGTGATGTTGCTCTCACTTCCTCTTCTCCATCCTCCCAGCTGTGGGCAAGGAAAGAACCAGCAAGCCAGGCAAAGAGTTGATTGAAAGCAGTTTGAGGCGAGAAGGCCAATGACAGGCCCAAGAATAGAAAATATATATATGTTGTAGCCCTGTGTTTTACTCAGTAGCTCAGATGTTCCTGAAGTATAACTACACTCTTCATGCAAGCATTACCCTGTTCCTTTATGTATGTTAGTCATTTGGGGTAATATTCATTGCTTCCCTCCTGCTTAGGCACAGGGAGAGTAAATGGCTGGCAGGCAGAGGTAGTGGGAAAGGAAATACAAAGTAGAATTCCGAGGTGGAAGGGAAAATGGATGAAATAGAGGGACTGCTTCTCGCAGTCAGGGAATGCTCATGAGATTTCAGGTCTGAGTCTGGCAAAGGATTTAAAATGGGAGGAGCAAATAGAGTCATTTCCCCGCTTTTTCACCTGTGGCCTACCACAAAACCAAAGATTACTACTACCTGTAGTGCCTCAGTAAACAAAGACAAGGAAATGCTGGTGTGGACAACATCACATCCTTAACTGAGGCTGGTAATATTTGACGCCTAATATGCAACAGACGCTGGACTAAAGAGTCAAACGGGCTTTCCCCATTTGGCTGGGGGCTGTTGCTATTAATCTGTCCTTTACAAGGCACCTGTAGCTTTATCTCCTCCTACAGACAATGTCTGTTTTTCATGTACTTATGCGTGACTGTTGGCAGTGCACTTAAGGCTATTTGAGGTGGTTATTCAGCAATTTCTAGAGAAGAATATGATGAATCACCTTTCACAGTAAATGTATCTTTAAAAGGCTTGAGATGTAAAGCAATACCTGCTTGACATGTTCTGGTTAAGCCTCCTTGCTGCTAAAGCTGATTGATGGGCAGTCAGAGGACATAGATCCCTGCCCCTCCTTTACAAGAACTTCCCACGTGATTTCTTAGGAGACTTAGTAGTTGAGTCAATGTTATATTAAGAGTAACTGAAACTACAGACCTCAGCTCACAGCGCTCATCAATCACAGGCCAAGAATGTTTTGCTATGCATCTCTGAGTGGGTAAACAAGAAATGCTGTTACTTCATGCCCGGTGCTAGATGCCTAGTCAGTTCTGAGAGCAACTAAGGTCAGGCACTAACTCTTCTAGTCAGACATTGATTTATGCTTGCTTAACAGAGACCTATAGCTGGATTAGGGAAGAAAAGAAAAAAATAAATTACTAAAGGTGGCAAGAATGACCCTTCATATCCTCCACCCTTGTGTCCTGCATTGAGGGATAAGCTGCTTCATTCACAACTGTGAATATGAGGCAGTCTTCTATTACGCTAAAGCCATCATGGCACTCCCTCAAAGCAGTCTCTCAAGAATAGGAAAAGGCACACTCTACTATTCAGCTTCATGTCTGCCCTGATGAGATTTAGGACACAGCAGCAATACATGTTATACGAAATGACAGTAAATGCCACTGTGGTATGAGAAATAGAAGTCAGTCCGAATCACTTTGCTATCCTACCGCTGCTCGTTGGAGAGTATTTTGGTTTGACAGCAGCAGATCCCTGTGAGATACCTGAAGACATCCATAAATGCTTCCTTTGCTAAGTAAATATTTCTGTTGGACTTTGGGATGCAGCAGTATGATGGGTCCCATCTGTGGTCCAAACCTTGCCTGTACATGGGTATGCATAATTTTAATCCAGACCTTTGACAGTGAGTCAGTCGTTTCAAATGCACGCGATGGGTGAAAACAACACAAGCTACGTGTTCGCCCAACCTACACAGTGTGTTCTGGAACTCCCCAGGCCCCAGCCCTGGAAAGTTAATTTCCTTTTGCCCCTTAAACCTATACTCCATGTTAGGACATGATCTGCATGCATATTTAGTGTATTTTACCTCTTTCTTTCTCTGTTCTTTTGCCATATATCTCAGATATTCCCTAATTTATTACCGGGTAACCAACAGGTGCTTGACAGATGGCGATTCGCCTGCTATTAATTGCTGGGAAACTGCTCACTCACAGATCTTATCCGTTCATTTTCTACTCCTTATACTAATTGGCATTCCTGATTGATGATAAGGAAGAAGAATAATTAGATATAGATGGAGCATTTTGACTGATGTAATCTACACAGCAGATACCTGTATGGCAACAATCACAACTGTGCAGGAACTGGCAAGAAGTTTTGCATAGAAGTTGTGCGCGATATTCAGAGAGGTAGAGAGCTGGTGAATTGCGTTCATCCCTCCAGAACCACCCAGGATATCAGTGAAAGTTAGAAGGTTTCACTTTAGAGGGTATTAATTTCACATTGCTAAAGTCTAAGTTCCACAGCTTCCAACACCTTCAGGAAAAGGAAGCCTTAACAACCCTTTAAACAAATTTAACAGGTCCATTATTGGAGGCAATAGACGAGATTTTAGCCATAGCCAATCGTGTCACAGCTCAGCAGCACGTGTGCGCTCTTCCCACCACCTTTCCCTGAGACAGACAGTCCCCACCACCTCTGTGGTCACTGCTTCTGCACACCCGCTATCTGTGCGCAGCCAGAGGCCCTTCTGTACATGCCAGTCCCTGAAACTGTGTGCTCAGGTGCCGCGTTTGCAAACGCTGCCTGTCAAGCCCGGCTTCTGCAGGGCTGGTGTTTCCGCCTGCTGCAGCCTATTTCACAAGCCATTGTACGCAACTGCTCGGCTAACCCAAGATCCTTACCCAGCAGGACAACAGAAATGAACAACAGATGGGGCTGTTCAGAAAAGGAATGATTCTCAACAAGATCGTTCAGAAATATTTATTTTATGAGCAAAGATCAACATTCTTTAATTTGTTATGGAGAAAAATGAAATATTATTACATTTGGTAAGTGTTTCAGACTTGTCTGCTCTGATAAATGTATAATGAATAAAGATCTGGAATTAGTGTAGGCCAGATGAGAAAAGTTTCCTGCATGCTGACCACTGGGATATTAACAGAAATGGAAGAAGCATGTATTTTGATGGGATTTGTGTGTTTTCAAAGGAAATACTACATGCCTTTAAGGTAACAACTGTGCAAAAGTAGAATTCCCTCCTGGCTTGCTGGCTCAGAGATCTGTAGAAATGCTGCCTTAGATTTGTTAGTATTCATTCACACTTTCAAACGAGTGTCCCTTGTATGTGTTCACACCCTTCTTGTTCTGGCTTTCTGTGAGTCTCTCACTGAACAACCCTACGGACAAAGTGTTCACCCCGATGGCGAGCTCAAAGCCACTTGTGTTGCCTTTCGACAGAACACCACATTCCAATGCACAGTCAGGAATATTCTCCTGAGAAGGTGGTTTCTAAGAGCTTTTTCAGCTCGTTTGGAGATAGGAACACACCATGTGATTATGCACATTCCATCAAAGCAGCTCACATGTTAAACACTAGTTATTAAATAACAGGTCACATTTGCAAAGAATTTACAAATCAAAAAAGAAAACAGTCTTTAGAATGACACAGATGACCATTTTAAAACAAATGAAGGGACAGGGCTCTCAGTACAACTCTCTATAGAAACTGTCACCTGAGGAAGCTAAAAATCCATTATCTCCTTTCTTTAATTCTTCTTACTCCTGACTTTGCAGAGTAATATCTGATGTCAGGAATCTGTCCCACCGTAACTAGCAGACAAGAAAATAGCTGCACTTAGACGTCTCTAGACACACTATTTTCCAAAATAAGCAAGTTCATAGGCAGTTATAATCAACTGCAGCAAGCAACTATTTTTTCTCACAACTGGATCTAACAGAGGTTGAAGATTTTACCTCTTCTGTTCCTCCGTTATTTATTTTTTTACTATACTTTCTTACTTCCTCTTTTTTTTTAAAACTATATTCCACATACTGTAAAAAAAAAAAAAGTAAAATAAAACAAAACAATCCCCCCCACACAGATTTTTCTTTCTACATCAATCTAGATGTGAGGATGACAATTTGATTAAAAAGATATGCCTCTATTTCTTGTGACCTTGTTCTACAGAAATCTCTTTTGAATCAGTGGCCTGTGCAGAAATCCTTGTGTGACTAGAACTTTTCTATTTGATTTGATAACTTTGTCTAGTGTATCACATTCCCAAAGATGATGCCAGAATTCACATGGATGCTACCTCAAAACAAACAAACAGAAAAACACCCTATTTTAAGTAGATAAAATAGTCCATCAGTTAGTGAATGCCCATATTTTTTTGTGGTGCTGTGGTGCTTAACTGCTATGGGATATCTGAAAGTCAGCCCCTTGATATCCTTAAGGACCATTGAGTTGAAACAAGTGGAAAAGAAAGTTCTCAGTGAAGCAGAGAGATGTGAAGATCTGCAGTTCCTTTCGGGTGAAATGAACACTTTTCATATTTATTTAATTTCCAGGAACATCTCAGTTTAGCCCCAGAATTACCTACCTTCTTCTCACATGTGTGTAACATTCATCCTAGCTTCTCCTACAGAGACACACTTAAGCAAATACTTTTCTGTCGGTGCAAGAAGCCATGGGGTTCAGGGACCAGCCCGCTGTGCCAAGGTGTGTGTGGGACTCACTCTCGCATCGGATTTCAGCAGGCCACAAGGAAAGTCACCTTATTCCTTTCCTGGTTTTTGTTTACTGAGTTCACTTATTCTTCAGAAAAGGAAGAGTCACCAATCTCTTCATTTTCTTCATCAAGCAGCATGAGAACTTGACTTTATTCCATGCCTGAAGCCACACTAACGTGTAAGCATTAATAGTCCCTAAGACCCTATGCAGTAAAATTTTGTATATACCTCTTTCTTGTATTTCTTTGCTATTTCAGCCACATAGTGCTTCAGGGCTCCTTCTCTGACCAAGTTCAGTCTTTAACTAAAACAGCATTTTCAAAGAGTCTGTATCCTGGCCTAAAGCTAGTCCAGGGGAAATGAGAAGAAGGAAGTGGTAATAATTTGTATGTAGGATTCTTAGTCAGATGTGGTTGTTCTATTCTTAGTTCATCCGTCCGTACGGACCTTCAGAAGAGAAGGAAGCGGAGTGGTAACAATTTGCTTGAAAAGGCCACTGGTTTGTTAATTTGAAAGTTGAGGGAGGGGTATTTAATTTTCGTACAAATGTGAAAAAAGATTTTGCCAGTCAAGGTCTTATTAATCAGCTCTGACTGGATGTTGCATTGCTGGGGTAGTCAGGCACACGCTTGAGCTGTTAGATTCAGTTTTCTTTCAATTTCCTTTGATTATACCAGTCAGGACCGGTTTAGATTATGACTATGCTGGCAGTTGCAAGCTTTTCAGGGAAGTCCTCCTTTCGGCATGATTCAAGGATTATGAAATGGAAATAACTTTGACAAATGAAAATCGCTCTCCCTCCCACAGCCCTATCTATCCAGTCTTTTACCTAGTGATGAGCTGAGCACGATGTGCTCTGACAAATCGGCTGTCCTCCAGCAGAACGGCACGGGGGAGGACTGGGACCATTACAAGGCTAACATTGCAGTGCATTAGAGTTTTATTCTACTTTCTCAACTTGTTCAAAGGGAAAATCAATTGTTTAAAAAAGGTAGGAGTTTGGTCCCTCGGTGATCATGATCTGTCAGATTAAATTCTTTATACTGGTGGTATAATTAAAATGTCATGTAGCTTACCTGCCTGAAATCAACATAAACTGTTATTCTCAGGCACCTTAGTTTTCTGCTTGAATCTCTAAAAGGTGAGATATCTTGACATGATTGTCAAGATGCAGCAGACCACTCCTCTGTATTAATGTTCTGATATTCAGCCAGGTAAATACAGAAAAATGACAGAAAACATCTAATTGTCCACTTATCTTAAGTTCCCTCGTCAAGAAATCTAGTATGACATGCTTTCTTATTTATTTGCAGATGAAGTGAATATATAGCAAAAATAGCTTCTTGTGTGCATTTTGGCTGACCGCTATTTTCAGACAGCAGTTATCACTATTGTGAATTAGGTCCGCACATTATTTCTTCCTTCGGTCCCACAGAGCACGGGGACAAACAAAAATTTATGTAAGGAAATTGTGAAGTTCACCTACAAATGTTCATTCAGCTTATGGTGAAAAGATCTTTTATTTAAATTGTTTTCCATTATTTAATTCCACTGTGCAATATGAACTACAGGTATGGTGGTTAAAATCTCAGGAATTAATATTATATATTCTAATATTCCTGGCTAGCAGAGTTAGGAGACTGTGCTGGCTCATCTGCACAAAGAATAAAAATTATATTGTATAAGAACAGAAGCAACATTGCAGGCTTTCTCTTTTCTTCCCCCAAAATTTACTTTGGCTTTGTTCATAGTAGTCCCTGGGTGTTCACTTTTCATATACTCTCTGTAGATCAGTTTTACGGTTATAAGCACACATGAAAGTTTTTCTAAGGTCACACCTAAGCCTAATTGAAGTTTAAGAATGCTAAAAAAAAGATCCTGATGACATACATACATACGGCTTCATCTAAACTAATCTCTTTTTCGTGGATGATGTTGATTTCTAAAGATGCTTCACTCTCAGTCCTAGAAAATTTAAACATTTCATACCAAGAAGGTATTTCAACATTTTGTACTGATATTTCCAGAGTAACCATTATTTTCAACTCAGAAAAGTCAACTTTATTATTATTATTATTACTGGAATCTTTCTAAGATCAAAACTTGGGGAACATTTTTTTAGTATGTTCAGTATGTTTAGTATGTTAGTATTCTGCTATTTTTTTTTCCATAGCCGCGGATCTCCTATGGAAGAGAAATTTTCACTTTCCAAAGATGTCTGGTAACCCTGATCACTATTTTCTAAAATATTGCTGGCAGAGCAATTTCAAAGAATCTTCAGGCTGTGTGAAAATGCTACTTAAAATGAATAGTCGTGATTTTGCTCTGTATTACAGTTGCACAAATACTGCATAAGATGCTGGATACTGAAAAGATCTCTCCCTTACAATTTAACATTAACTTTCCTTAGTGGGGTACGTTATGGTTACGTCTTATAAGGACAGTGTTATAAGACATGATTAGTTGATCCTAGTGAAGGAAAAAAGCTTGTGCTTTGTATTGTAAATTAAACCTGGCATTGTAAATGTTTTGTGATTATTTACAATAAACAATTTAAAAGCAGAAAATAAGTTTGAGAAAATTGTATTCTCGATTTTGTAAAGAGAATAAACAAAGTCCAGTTCTGCTTATACACACATGGACTTGCTCGTTCCTGCTGCTCCTGCAAATAGAGCCGGCTCCCCGCGTGCATCTGTTTTTCCATCAGCTGGTTGTCAGGGACCCGGCACAGGCAGACCAGCAGCATCGGAGTCTTCCAGAGGAGAATTCCCTTTCCTTAGCTATAAGAGGCCTAAGGTGCCAACTTAAAACTCAGCCCTGCAAAGAAAGACGTGAAACGACTTTGGGAATTCCTCTCCCTTGCTTCACTGCTAGCAAATCTGGCTCGGAACTAATCTTGTTTTTTTCTTCAGCGGGTAACATTATGTTCTGGTTTACTCAGTGCAGATCCTACGTATCAAGTACAACTGAGTGGACTATAAGGGAGAGTGTGATATGGTGGACCAAATCCAGTGTGAGTGCAGCTTACTGTATTAATATAAAGACATATAAACGTATATATGTTGGATATACATATGTCCTTCATCTTCCGATCTGTCAAAGTAACTTCTCACCTGGGGATGATTCAAACAGGTATTTCCTTAGTGGACTAGATGATTAGCCACATTCCTTCCCTTTACAAAATTAAGTGGAAGTTATGAAAAGTATTAAGATATGAGAACATTTGTGGATTCTTGTAAGGCGGCCAAGAATATCTGCACATTTGTTCTAACTGCGGAGAATAGCGCAGGGCTACTTATGGCAGAAAAACAAACCAGGGACTTTTATGAAGTATGGGTGAGTGCTTTCAGCTTTTTTCTTCTTCTTCTCCTTCTTTTCTTTTTATTATTAGTCAGCACTGCCTCAGTCTATGAAAATCTCAGCTCATTTTGGAGTTAGAGAGGAACTCGAAAATTCAGTGCACTGTGTGGCCTTTCAACTAGAAACTAAACTCACAATCTTTCCTTTGAACCGTACAGACCAGAATTCTTCCTCATACAGGAGACACCACTGGTTCTGAGTGCTACTCTCATCCCAAAACATAGGAAACAAAAGACAGGATGAAACGTTTTGCCCTTATACTTCTTGTTTCTTAACCTGGCCAGAACTAGGAAGCACAGAGAGAGACGTAGTGCCAAAGGGTGCTTTAATAAACCTACAAAAGCTGTTCCCCCCCTTTTAGGAGCTTTTACCTCCCTCTGTCTTTTTGATTCTCTATACTACCTGGCAAACTATTCTTTCTCCCCAAGGGCCTGTTAGGCTTGGAAGTGCCTGAAATGCGTCAAACTTGGCCAGCTCTTGGAATTACCTGATGATATAAATTCTATGTGTGGAAATATGCAGAGAAGAGATTTCCAATGGACGGTTAAGCAATGTAAGAGCATGAAGAAAGAAAGCACATTCATTGGCAAGGGTTAAGCGGCTGTGACATAGGAAAGGAATGAAGCATTCTTGCTGTCCAGTTTTGCGCTGTTTACGATAATGACAGACAATTTCTGGACAGACATTTACCATTATTGAAAACTCTAGCATGATTTATCAAGTGACCACAATCTTAACATTATTTTAACCTTATTGATGTAATGACACTGAAGACTCATAGCCAATATTTGTGACTTATTATCATATGAGTGGATCGAAAAGTTTCTAAGGCTTCTACTATCACCATTTCCACCTCCCCCCCACCAAATCACAGCAATCTAAATCCTCCCAAATACAAACACTTTTGCATATAATTAATTTCCAGCCCTAAAGTTTACAGTCAGACTGTTGCACGTAAAGTTAAACGCAACTGTAACTGCAGACTGGGTCAGGGCCACAAATAAGAACCTAGAAAATCAGAGCTGCTGCTAAGGATCCCAGAGCACAACCCTTTTGGCCAACATACAAATATTTTCCTTTGGAATGCAGCTGTGACATCTCCTGAGAGCTGTTCCTGCGCTCCTCCTGTTTCCCTCTCTGCTTTGTGCTGCATTATGTGATTCGATGAGGTCTTCCCTGACACGTTCGGCTGGCGAAGGGGGGATGGTATCATCTAGTACTTTTGCCTCAGCACATCTGAAAGAAAAGCCCACCTGGGGAGCCTGACCTGGTGGGAAAGAGGCAGGCCTGCAGCAAAGCAAGCAACCAGTAAGACATGGCAGCAGCATCTAGGGCAAAAGGAGTGTTCTTTTTTATTTATTTTTTGATCCGATTGCTTTGTTTTAGCCAAAAAAGGGCCAAAATAAACAAAACCAACAAAAAACTGTCTGCAGGCATGATTTTGAAGTTGTTTCTTAAAAGAAGGGGGAGGGGTGAAAAAACTAAAAAAATGTTTTCCTTGAAATTGTGTGTTCTGTCTGAAAACTAAAATGAAACCGTACCTCAGGAAACTGTTTCGGCATGACTTCTCTCCTAGGCCTGTTAGTTACTACTGTTTACACTCCAGTTATTTACCTGGTATCAGAAATCAGATAACCACAATATTTTGTAACAGCAAGAAATGAGTCTAAGGCCCCACCTCATCTAGACAATGATGTCAGTGAGTTTGGTAATCTCAAGCCGTCATCTACCATCCATCTCATAATTCAATTACCATGCCTATTACTTTGTCAACTGCACTTATGCAACATGTATCAAAACCTACTTGGAAAACACAATCTGTGTTATTCACAGCTGCAGTGTAGAAAATGTTGTGGGCAGGGAGGACATGTGAGAGTGGGACACTGGATGTAGGCTGTGGTTTTGGGTTCTGAAAAGGTTTTAGAAGTTCTCTGTGTTAGCTAAATTCAGCAAAGATTTCTGCCCAGAGTGCACAGACCACTTGCCACTGAAATGCAAGCAGTCAAACTAAAGTCTCAAATTTAACAGTGGTAAGAATCTCTCTAGAAGACACAGAAATTAATGCAGTGTCCTTTCTGATTTACTATTTCAAGCTCTTTTTCAAGTTCAGGGAGTCCCCATTGCATCTGTTTACATAAGATTTATCGCCATTCTTTTCATCATAAGGAAAGAAAGTGTATTATTTTACATACTAACTTTTTACAAGAAATGCTATATGCTAGAGCAAACCTTTGTGGCCAAAGTTGAATCACTCTGTTGTGCAGTTGTAGGCACAAGAAGTCCTCACCAGGGAAAGAAATTGCAAGTAAAAAAGCAGTATAAACACTTCAGGTGGGATTTGTAGGTGAGGAATATTTATCAGCAGAGGTAAAGCAAATAGCCAGAGACTGATGAACATATTAGTAAATTAAAGCACTAAGTTATTCTAACAAATAGTGAATAATAATAACTAGCTTTGACAGGGTGATTTATATCATCATAGCATGGGACTGTCCCAATAGCACTAGCAATGTCTCATATCTCTAACTGATCTGCTTACTGTTGCTATGTAGGAGTTTGGAAAATGAGCAACAGTGATTCCTAAATTTTCAACTTTGGGCAAGTCCTGCTGCTTGAGAGGTTAACAGAAGGAGGGCATCAGTTCACTCTGCTGGGTTCACAAGAACCAGACCTCTGGTCTTCCACCATCACAGACTTCTGGTAAATCTGTACAAAGTTGCTAAGTGACTTGCCAGAAACCAAGAGAGTTTCTAAGAGCTTCTCAGCATTACAGTCTAGGAGTTACAGCTTTCTGGTTCTGTATCGAACCTTGAAGCTCCGTTGTTTCTTATGGAAATTCTCAGATGAAGACCTGGACTAATATCCTGCAACAAATAAATTGGATTTATACACTTCAGAAGTGTCCAAAAAACTTTCAGTCCAGCCAAAATCATTACGATTGCTGTTTTACAGTCAATGATAAAGCTAACTGGAATTTTCTAGTAAAGAAAGATTTCTTAGCACCGTCTGTATGCTGTTCTCTAAAGCAAATAATATCAGCAACCCATGGCTTCATCTGCAGCAGATGTAAAAAGGCTAAGTTTGTTTAACTCAATAATCAGCTATGAATGAATGAGCGGTCCCACTGCAGATCAGCAGTATCAAGGCAAAGATGGGATTTGCTGCATCTTCTTCCCCTTTTTCACCACTCGGTGGTGGAGGTTCATCTGCCAGCTCACCCTGTCGCGTGCAGAGGCAGTCCAGACCAATCGGAGAGCCAAGGCTCCCTTTGCACCTGCGTGTCTGAGAGTGGGTCAGCCGATGTCCTGAAAACGCAAGGTCAGTTTGTGATCTAAGCACTTGAGAAATTTAGCTTCAAAGTATTTTGCAAACAAGAACCTCTGTTCTCGACCAGAATGACTTTCCTAGCAAAGGTGCCCAGTTATTTTATCCAGTGCGTGAAATCTGGTAGATATCCTTTTATGCTGAAATTATTTTATTTTTCCTGAAATGGGCTTCTGTGCGTGACAAAACACTTCCTTACACCTTAGATAGGTGTTCCCTCAACCACAAAAATGTGTGTACGTTCAGCTGAGATAAGAATCCATCATTTCAGATGCTTATTCACAGGTTTTCAAACAGTTCGAAGCTGGGTTTTCTGCCAGCACCTTCCTAGCTGTACCAGTCCAACATGATAAAACACGGTAGAAAGGGGAAAAAAGAAGGCCCAAACTGCTGCAGAACTTTGTAGTCATGCACTAAGAGGACTGGATTTTTATTTACTCTGACCTAACGTCATGCCAGCTGGTCTGATTTCTTCAGCTTTGGTATAGCTTCTCCTGGTCTAAACAGATGAAATTCAGAGAAAAAATGATATCCCTGTCCAGATTATTAATATACATTATAAACTGAAATTTATTGCTTCTCTTATAATAAATGCTTACATGAAATGAATACTATGTAAGAAAATTCTAGTAGTATCTTGACATTTGAAATAATTTTAACCTAACAAATTGTATGTGTATTTTTGCAGTGTGTGTATATAGCCTTCCCTTAGAAAAAAATATACAAAAAAGAGAGGAGGATTACAGAAGATTACTAATGTTAACCAGCATACTGCTAAAATAATAATTGTAATGCATTCCGCAGTTATGATTGCTGTGTCTGAGGCTGCTAATCCTGCCATTTTCAGAAATGAGGAGGAATGCTAACAAAATACCTAGCTGGGCAGTGCATTACTCTGGCACTGAAAGAATCCAGAATAACTTGAATTCTAAAGACTAGTAGTTGAAAAAAAAAAGAAAAGAAAAGAAAAGAAACTGAAAATTGCAGCCCAGTTTCAGAGATGTTCATTTTGCATCCAGGACATCAGAACCATATTTAAAAAATGTGCTGAGAACAGCACGATTTCCATTATTTTCAGGGAGGGATGCAGGGCATTCCAAACTTTTGAAAATCTGATCCTAGAACTCTACGTATTTCAAAGAATCCCAGAATAGTTGAGGTTGGCAGGGGCCTTTGGAGATCATCTAGTCCAATCTCCCTGTTCAAGCAGGGTCACCTGGAACAGATTGCCCAGGAGCCTGTCCAGACAACTTTTGAATACCTCCAAGGATGGAGACTGCACAACATCTCTGGGCAACCTGCTTCAGTGTTTTACCACTCTAAGAGCAAAAAAAGTTTTTCTCATGTTTAAATCAAATTTCCTATATTTCAGGTTGTACCCGTGGCTTCTTGGCCTAACACTGGATACCAAAGAGAAGGCTCTGTCTGTATCTGCTCTATACCCTCCCCCTACGCATCTGTACACGTTAGTATATAAACCAATTTTCACATATTCCCCACCAAGACACAAAGCCCCTCATTGCTTCTCCTTCAGTAAACCTCCATTAAAGAAAGAGAGTGTTTGAAGCTTTGGTAAGTACACTCAGTAAAGTAACACTTACAAAAACAGATGTTTTTTATCACTCTATTCCTGGCAAAGTCTTCCACGTTAGGGATTTTATCTCATGCACTGTGAACAGTGTCATGCACATGTTAGAATACCCCTGTGGATTGGTTTATGTGGGTATAGCCAGCTGCCAATTCAAACAACGTATGAGTGAAACGGGGAGGTCTTTTTCGTAGAGATGATGAAGAATGTCCTGTGGCAGTCCATCTGCATTCACTCCACCAAGATATTTCCACTCCCAGAGTTAACTGGGAATTAAAAAGTCATATTAACGTACTGGGGAAAAAAGGATGGTCCAGGTGCAGACTGCTGTGAAACCAAGTTTGAGCAGAGGATTTGTATTCAAGAAAGCTATCCCCTCCTCTTTTTTTTTTTTTTTTTAATTCACCTTTTTGCCACAAAAAAGAAAAAAAAAGTGAAGGAAAAGGTTGTCCTTCCTTTTCCTGTCTTGTGCCCTGCTCCTCCCTCCCCGTCCCCTTCCCAGTCTTCTGAGTAGAAAGACGGATGCAGGCCTACTCAAAACTGAATATACAGAGAACAACAGAACAGTCCAGCTGTAACATCACAGGCCACCTTTTTGCTTGTCCTGCTAAGGAACAGGATCAGCTGTACCTGATAGCTGATAGATAGATATTTTTTTGCTTCAATCCTAAAGATCTCCAGTGGTGGAGAGACAACATATCTCACTGTTTAAGTAGAAAGCTAGCAGTTAAGCTAATGCCTGATCTTGTGCACGCTGTCAACACAACCTCGTTTTCCATGACGCTGTGCAGGGAGCCACTGTGCTAACAGTCCTTGGTTTCAGGCCACTGAGCTGTTATTTTTAATTGACCTGCTAAATTTTATCAGCACCAGCTATGTCTGGGAGGGGCTGTGTCTAAGTCCCACAGCTCTTCAGTGATGCTTATGTGCAGCTATATGTAGATCATGTGTGCTGACCCTAAAAATATCTGAAGCTTCTGTTATTTTTTCTTATAGTATGGGTTTATAGAAGTACAACTGGACTATTTCTAGCCTGGGATTGAGGTTAACAGTTTGCAGAAAGAAACGAACACAGACCATCTCCCATACTCAGATTTCTCCTGTCTTCTTAATTTTACTGTGGTGAGTTGTATTTGTTTTCACCATCTTCACGTATCACATTTGTATTGCCTGTTGAAAGCCAAGCTTAGCAACGCTAAAGGACTGATTTCCTCCCAATTAGGATGCAAAAGCTCTGCTTAATCTTTGATATTATAAACCTGTGGTGACTCCATTAAGATTAAACAGTCAGAAAGGTATGGATGTAAACTAGTAGCCCCCAAACTTTGAGCACCACAAACTGCTCTCAGCTCGCATAATGCTTGCAGACCATCTCTCATACTTCTAGTCAAATATTAATTGGATGCACTAATAAGCCAGTGTGGTTCTGTAGACTATGGCCACAGGTACCAATGGTAGTCTACAGAACACAAGTAATATATATTAATATTGAGAAAATCTCAAACTTATTCGCCACTTTGATGTTTCATCCAATCTTACATCCACGTTATGCAGAACATATCAACACATTGCATTAGCAGCTCTCAGCCACGCCTGGCTCACATAAGAACAAGCCCCTTTCTGCTTAGAACCAGCCTCATAGACTCAAGAACGTTAGCAGAGCTCTCAGCCAAATGTGACCTGTTTTTAACATCCTCACAAACTGGGTTTTTTTTTTTTTTTTCTTGTAGTAAATAGGCTTTATTGAGAATATATTTCCATAGCTAAAAAAAAAGGTAAAAATGCCAAAAAAAGATAATTTTCTTATCTTTCTTATCTTATCTTTCTGCAAAAGCTGAGGCTTTTGCAGAAGATCTCGTGAGAGAAATAATGTGAGTCTGATAAACAAATTTAAAAAGAAAAACACTCAGTGGATTTGAACTCTTTTCAGCAAGACAACTACACTGTTATGCAGAACAAATCACCAAACACCAGAGGCCTATGCATCACTAAACAGATAAGATCTTCTCTTTGTAAAATCATAAGTGGCCCAATAAACTTATTTTATACTAACAGGTTTATTATGAATAGTAATGGAGAGTCATTGTTATGCATTTGACAACAGTGTACATTTTCCATGCTGAGGCGTGAAAACCTGTAGCAGGAAGAATGAACACATCTGTTGCTCTAACATTTTGCATTTCATTTGCTTCTTCTACAGTAATGTAGAATTTACATTTTACTAAAGGCAGCAATACATGAGATTTTCCAAAAGCATTCCCTTTTGACCTTGCTCAGTTCTCAGAAAAGTTAATATATTCCAGGAATGTATCTGCTGGAGCAGAATCAGGCCCTTTCTGATTGCCTTTGAAAGTCTCCCTGGAAGAAAACACTGCATCTTCAGCTGTCCCCTGGAATGTCGTAAAACTGATGCTACACAATATTTGCAGAATAAATGCTGCATTTTCTCAGGCACTGTTGATTTGACATCTTTCAAAGCAATGCAACTTTACTAGTCAATTAGCCTGTGTTGGTGACTTTGTACTACTTAGTTTTACTGAGAATTTTCTGGGTGGAAGGCTTCTGGCCAAAATATACTGAAGTTCTGGAGATTCTAAATTTAGGTAGTGCTAAGGGGAATGTTTTACAATGGGCAGATGGCTCTAGAACAAAAAGAGGTGAAGAAAACCATCTTCCTCTGCCTGTCCTCCACTTTGCTTTCAGGTACCAACTTACAGAGTGGGTTTGTCTTGTCAAGCAAGAGCAACCGCTTTGTTTCAAACTATCCAAAGAACACTTAAACATAATCCATAGACCCACAGCAACACAAACTGATTTTTTGAAGGGTTTATATACGGGGACTGGAATGTTGTTGTAACAAACGCTGAGAAGTTGAGCAGAGTTTTAAGTTTTCAAATAAAAATTCTTCTTGACAAAAGTAGCAGACTGGGTAACATCAGAACAATTCACAAAAGTGTCTGGATGTTTTAAAATCTAGCTTCTGGCTGCTTTCTGTTTTTAACTTTGAAGATTGTTTTCCTTTGTGGCTGACACTTAAATACATATATATTTAATAGTCATGCAATTAAAAAATGCTTTGATTAAAGATAAAACCTAAGTGTTGGTCAAATAATTTGTTTGCATAGAAATAAATGCAAATCAAGTATATTTTAAAACTGACACTGAAAAAAACCTAGGGCAATATAATTCCAGTTATCTGAGAATTTCAAAGTTCTTAATAAATTAGAGAGAGAGAGAGAGAGAGAAGAGAAAAAGAAAAATTCCCTAGCTTTAAGAACAATATTTTACCCATCTTCAGCCAACCTTACTGCTGTTGATACTGTGCAGTTTCCTTTCCATACTGCCTCTATAGCAGTATGCATTGGTCCGTAGAGACTATCCAGTCGTCCGGTCACAGTTACCATTGCAGGGCTGAAATGAGAGCGGCCAGAAAATAAGACAGAACAAATGAAAAATTTGCATTATTAGTTTTCAGTGGTACTGTTTCCTCGGGTCTTTCAAACGAGTGTTGATGACTTTTAAGACTCTCTGACCCTCCCTCCTGTATATCACTGGATATTGTATCCCACGCAAACACACCTCTCCTTTATTTTGGCAAAGAAAAATCATTTGAGTACTGAGGAAATAAAATTGCTTTATGCTTCACAACTGGAAAGGCTGTAACACCATCAACACTAGCACTCCCTACGGTGGCTAGAGAGTGATGAGGTAACATACTGAAATAATCTGACAGAGAAGAGCAAATCACCATTTTCCTCCCTTTGAATTGTTTAATGTATACATTAGAGTTTAAAAAAAAAAAAAAAACTCTTATCTAGCAAAATAAAGGGACTGTGGTTGTGGCTGTATCTTCACAGAGGGTAGAAAAGGTGAATTAAAGGCTTAGTAGAATATTTATTCTGCTTTTCCTTTTTGGAATCAAACTCTTCCAAGCTTTCTTATTACACTGTTTTACTGTTCTCACAAAAATTGCAAGGGGTAACAAGAATTGTCTGTAATTTTTCAAATGCGTTACACTCCTTAAAAATTTAGTTAATGAGGCACTTTTGAAATTTGCCCAGTACCTTGGCTAGGGCCTCAGATGCATAAAATCCAATTTTTAGTCTTTTGTCTACTACTAAATTGTTTTACAAGGCATACTTTGTGTTTAGAATCTTCATAAACAAAGTGTATTTCAAGTTAGTCTAGTCATTTTTTACAGCAGAAAAGAAATAGTAGTGGGGTAGGACTTTTATTTCAACTTGATATGATATTTTGAGTCAACGCAAAATATTTTTTGCTGCTTTGCCAAAAAGAAAAAAAGAAAAAAAAAACATACTCAGCTGTATTTCAAAGCAAGTCACAACCTCCCAACTACCCTGTCCTGGAAACTACATTGAAAAATTCATTATTCAAAGAGAGGCATGCTGCTCTACACCAGAGGATGATCGTCCCTTTGTTTTCGCATTTTTCAAGGGCAGAGGGAAACGGTGCTTTTCTATCCCTTTTTGTGTGAGTGTATTGCTACTGATACCTGGTAAAAAATAGCAGCTATGCTTCAGCCACATCAGGTACCGCTAGTAAAAGAATTATTGTATATGCTGTGCTTGGGATGCCCATTTAACCTAGGTTAACAAGGACTTGCTCCTTCAAGGTATTTGTAGTTGCAGGTTGCTGTTTGCTTGCCATGCAAAACTCATGCCTTTGGAAAAACCGTGAGTTCACCATGCCCAGGCTGTGCTAGACATCTAAAGTGCACTGTGTAGCAGTATCACTCAAAGTATTTAAGGATGAACAGTGTTTTACTAGCCTAAGTTTCACGGCATTATGTTTAACCCCTTATGTTACAGCCATTGCTGAGAATTTTTGACATTTCCCTGTGTTCTGAGAAAGAAATAGCATTTTAAAATCTCAATAGTTTTGCAAAACTAATTTTCAAGCCTCAGAGTAGTCTTTGTGGAAAGCAATTTTTATTTCCTATTGTTGTATGATTCTACCGTATTTATACTTGGTTTTCATAGGTGGAACTGATGATGTAGAGCATACATAGAACATAGTGGAAAATCACATCTAATGAGCTATGCGTGATGTTCACAGTAGCTCAGGGATAGAAAACGTAAGTAAAATATCCCATTGTTTGAATAAACAAACAGGAAAGAGCTGAATCTAACTCTGATCTCTGGAATCTCAGTAGGAATTAAAAAAAAAAAAAAAAACGTACAGCCTTATAAACAGTGGCATGGCATGCATATCTGATTAAATTAAACAATTCTTTAAGAATAAGATAGCATGCATGGGGAAATTCAGACTTAATTCACCATCTCCCTGCAGCTTGAAACACCAATGGAACCAAACTGGATATCTCATCAAGAATAGAAATCGAAGATAATTTGTTCAATAATAACTATAAAATTTCTTAAATTATTATGTAATGAAGTTAAACTGTAAATTAATATTTATTGCATTAGTCTTCCTGTAAATTTTGCTATCCCTTTTCTGATCTAATTTCATTTTCTGGCATTTGATGCAGGAATAAGACATTTCAGATGTCAAACAGTAACCAAATCAAACCTAGAGAAGAAGTAAACTTTCTAATTTCTTAGTTGCCAGCCACTTTTAGTACACCCCTTTTCTTTTTTTAGCTGACATCTCAGTTGAAAAATGTGGCAGAAGACGGAAAATGCTTGATAGTCTGCTGTCCTAATGCTAAGCGAAAAACCAATGTCAGTTCTTAGCTATTCCTGAGTCCGTACGTTGCTCTCATGTGTGGGCTATAACGCTGTTATGAGAGGACAGCCTTTTATGTTCACCTGAGGAAAAAGTCCTTACAATTTGATGATTTTCAAGGCTTTCTTTGTCTTTTGACCACTTTACAGGCATACTAACAATCTTAAAATTAAGCAGGCAATCACAGCGGATTAAGAGCCTGATGAGATGCAATATGCCCTGGGCTGATTATAGAAAAATCATCTTTAAAAAAGCTACACATTTAGATCAGTAAGGACAACTGAACAAACACACTTCCACTATTTCTTTGGTTGATCATGAAGTTAGCTTCATGTACTTCTTAGCTCTCAATCCCTGTCTTTCTAAGGAGAAACTGTACTCTTGTGAACAGAGTGCATGTCTGGTTTCCACCGAATTCAATGACTTTCCTGAAGAATTAGTTCCATAGATTTGTGAATTACTCTTGATTCTCATATATTCATTTATTGCTAATTAATATTTCCAGAGTTTTGGTTTTCCATTAGCAGTTTTCCAGTGAGTTTGCTTTTCAGCCCAGTGAAGCAATGCTGGAGCCTGATTCTGACGCCATAACTGCGGAGAAGACTGGGAGATTCACTCACAGCAGGGAAACGATTTCAGCGGCCTGAAAACAACCAGCTACTTCTTCTCAAGGGGTCAGAAAACAAGAGTCAGAGCTTTTAGATGACAAACATCTTTTTCCTATTTCTTTCTTTCTTTTTTTTTTTTCAATTCCTACCTTCTTGTACTGCTGCACTCCTGCGCATCTGAGAGATGCAATCTCTCAGAGTGCCCACATCGCACACATTACATTTTGCTCACTCTAGCAGTGGAATAGAGGTTGCTTTTGACATAATGATGGTGCAATAGCCCTTCTCATCCTTAGCCACCACCCCATGCCTTTTTGCCTCATGGACGAGTCAGATAAAAATTGTCCTCTCCTACATGATCCTGTTGCTTTTATGGCAGTGCTGCTCGTCTCAGCCTCATGTGCCCAGCTGGCCCAGCTGTGACTAAGATCCTGTTCCCTTCACAGCCCCCCTCCTCTGGTTAAACCACCGGTCTGTCTCCTCCTTCATCCTTTCCCTAAGTTTTGTGAGCAGAAGATATATCTGTAACAGGGACCCTTTCAGGACAAGTGCTGCAAAAAAGAGAAAATTCTGCCTCTCAGTACTTTCCTCGACTCTTCTCTTATATGGTGTCAGGTTAACGGTGAGAAAGGTGGAAAGATGTGAAAGCTTTAGTCTCCGTCTTCATCCTGAGGATGTGAGAGAAGCGGTAGGTGACTAATCACAAAGGGATCACAAAGAGGGTCTCCCAAGGAAAACTGAAATCCCAGAGCAATGAGTTTTTTTACTACGCGGTTTTTAGGAGCAGCCAAAATCTTCATGTGCAGTTCCTAAGTAGCAGCACTGCTGTTTTGGTGTTACCTTAGAAACTACTGTTTCTCCAGTGCTGGCAGACTGATATGCACTAGACATAGGCCTGGCTTAGATGGCGCAAGGAAGTCAAGAACAAGCTTTTATTGATGTGTATTTTGCCATCCTGCAATTCCTAATAAATGCAAAAAACGTTCTTCCATGGAGTCTGTCAATCCTTGCCCCAGTCTAAACACATGCCACAGTGCCCATACACCAGGTGGACATAGAGATATAAGATCCTCTGGTCACTTCCAGTTTCTATATTCCAAAAAGGCCTCAGGAAGAAGGGTTTATTATCACACTTTACCAATTCCATAAATAGAAGGCTTCACTCAACACTGTTTTCAACCTGTCTCTTTTGCAGAGCAATCTTTTTTGAGTAAAACAAGACAAACCTCCCCCAAAAAAGCCAGAAAAAAAAGAAAAAAGAAAGAGAAGAGAAGAGAAGAGAAGAGTAGAGAAGAGAAGAGAAGAGAAGAGAAGAGAAGAGAAGAGAACAGAACAGAACAGAACAGAACAGAACAGAAGAGAGGAGAAGAGAAGAGAGGAGAAGAGAGGAGAAGAGAAGAGAGGAGAAGAGAGGAGAAGAGAAGAGAAGAGAAGAGAAAAAAAAGAAAAAGAAAAGAAAAGAAAAGAAAAGAAAAGAAAAGAAAAGAAAAGAAAAGAAAAGAAAAGAAAAGAAAAGAAAAGAAAAGAAAAGAAAAGAAAAGAAAAGAAAAGAAAAGAAAATTTCAAAGAAATTTTGTTTTGAGTCAGCTGCTCTAGAGTCCTCAGGGAGCAGAAGAGCAAACAAGACTGTGTTCAGAATGTTCCTGTTTCTGAGCTGCACTAAAACAAATACACTGAAGCAAGTAAAAACATATTGGAAACAAATCCAAATGCAAACCTGCCCCTTGGAAACCAGAACACTAACTGGGGCTACAAGGCAGCCAGCAATAACGGGGAAAGATTTTTTTTTAAGCCTACGGTTGTACCTCTGAGCTCAGATAACAGAATGGATTTCTACAAGAGCTGCTCTGCTTTGGACAAGTAACGTACTTAAAAAAGCACCTAGTTAACTCCAAATAGCTGTTCCCTCTGTGAATCTGGGTGTAGCAGCTGCCTTTAGGTAACTAGTTCAGCAAAGAAAGACCACATAACTCAGGTAGTTTCTGAGCACTGGCTGCATCTCATGTGGAGCTCCATCCACCACAGCCACCTCCTCAGGCTGAGCGCATGCAAGCAAAGAGGATGCTGGCAGTGCAGTCAGCGGGTAGCAGTTGGTATTACAGTTGGGTATTAGAGGTTCAGCAGAGAGCAAGTGGTGCTCGTGGATTACAGCTAGGGTTATTTGGGAGTAAGATGGAAGATGCACATGCACCTTTCCGTTAGATGGAAACCGTGGAGATTAGAGCTTTTTCTTCACTACTGAGCAGATGTGGTGGGTTGTAAGGAGTCAGCCTGTGTGACCTCTTTGTGATTCTGTGACTGCTTACTAAAAAGTGATTTTTTTCTTATGCGAGGTAAAAATTTCTTCTTCCTGATGGCTGCCTGACGCCGTGAGATTTTGACACCTATGCATGCCACAGGATTGACCTTAAGCTGTCTGCTTTTCTTCACTCTGTGTTGAAGAGGTTTGTGTTCTATCAGAGAGCGGCCCGTGCAACCCACACAACAGAGAGACATGGATTTTACACCAGCTGCACAAATTTTGGCACCCACGCACACTATGAACACACTCAGACTTGAATGCAAAGCCTGCAGACCTAGCTACCTGGGGAAGCAGGAGCTGTCCTGGTGAAGCTGAGCAAGCACATTCACTGTCTGTTTCACATGATGAGGCTGTAATAGGCTTGTTCAGTCTCACTCGTCTCCTCAGTGCACCAGCTGAGCTTTGAAGAGGCTTTTGGGTCATATCACTACCTCATGTCAAAAGACAGCGGAGACTTCAGGGAAGTTCACAGAGCTATTGTTAAGTTACACTATCTAAGGATATCTCTTGGTTAACAAAAGGCCTGAGGGAGGGAGCTGTGAGATTCAGTGCCCACAGCTTAGTCTGTGCAGTCACAGGAGTTGCAGTAAATTTTCAGGCAGCTTCCCTCCCATTAGGCAATTTGTTTTCATTTGTTTTTGTGAAATGTCAGTAAGTGGTAACTCATTCAAAAGCTGCCTTGCTTTCCTCAGAATCATGGCATGTATGAAAATGCATAAAATGGACTGTGACAACCCACCTCCTGAGAATGACACTTTTTGTTGTGGAAAAACAATTAACAAGAAGCAATTAAATTTGATTTCTTTAATTTGTGCGGTGAGGAAAGCTCCCCCGATGTGTGCTTGTCTTTCTGGAACCAATCAGTCCTGCCACCAATCTTCTGCATTCTTTAGAGAATGCTCATTGATTTAACTATCATAAAACGTAATTATGTTGTCCACAGGTATGTTTTCCATATACTACACTGACATACCATTGAGGCTGTTGAGTAATTGCTCCAGAACGTAGAAGGGTAGGAGCAATCATTTAAAGCTGTATTTCTACACCTTTCTAGATGCCTTTACTCTTTGCTGCTTTTGCACAGAATATTGTTCCCTCATACAGATGACCGGAAATGAACTCTTCAGGGAGGCAGTAGTACCACACCTGAGTTTAATAAATATGCAATCAAATGCACTAAAAGACTGACGTGCTTGAAATTTGAATCTTAATTCTGTTACTTAAATTCAGAGTATTCAGCAGCCAAATAAACATTTATGCAACCAAATAAAGACTAGATCTCTGGAGAGGTCTTTATATAAGATATATTTCATCTTTTTACTCTTTAAATATTGCAGAAAAGATCTCTAGTAGTTCAGAGGCGGTTAGGAAACAACAGTACGCCTAGTCACTAGCTATCTGAAGGAGAGGTTAGGCAAGATGTGAAATCTGTGTCCAGCACTCTGGAAAACCTTCTTCCCTCAGCAGCTAGCTGGCTAACCTGGACACCCTCCCAATATATGGTGGTGCAATTACTTCACCGTCAACAATTCAGAAAAAAATCTGTAAGGATTTGGATTGAATTCCATTCACTGAATAAGACAAGATTGGTCCCGCAGAACTCAGAAAAGCGCCTGAATTACACTGGCACAAGAAAACGTAAAATTAGGCTCTGAAGAACCTCTTGCCTAGGGCAAAATTTTGCCTTTCTTGCCCACCTTACCCCACAGACAGTGCTATTAGATTTCTTCGGGACTCCTTTGCAGCTGCAAAGGACAGCTCTGCCTGTCTGAGAGACTTGTGGCCAGCAACCCCTCCATTCAGAAATTAAATGTGTTGCACAATGAGCAGCTGTAATGTTGAACTGAAGCTAGTGATTGAGGGTGCCCTGCAACAACTACCCAAGGAGGAGCTGGACTTAAAGGGAACTCCCCCCGCTCCTCCTCCCACTCTTCCTCTCAGCTGCAGGCACTGTTCTTCCTAGGCCATATTCACCATTGCCTCCTACCGTCAGTCCATCAGGCAGTGAAATCCAAAGGGCATATAAATGTAAATATAAATTGTCAATGCTCACCTATGGGCATGTAAAGTCTGATTACAAAACCCGTTCTGGTCAGTGCTTTGGATGAGAAGCAATCACCTGAGGAGTGTGGTTCCTTGGTCACAAGATTTAGGGGTCATGTGAGGCTTCAGAAAAACATTGTGGCACTGACTTTAGTATGTTTTCCCTAACAGAGGGAGGGATCCATCCATAAGAAGAGGGCTCTGCCTAAGGAAAATTGCAGTCACAACCTGAAACTGAAGTTAATTTAATCTCAGTCTTCATGACTCTTCCAAATGCTCCGTAGGAGGTCATGATGATGTGTGTTTTCAAGATGACTGAAGCGTATTTACTTGTTTGTGGCGTGATATACCTGTTGCACAGGTAATTAACTGATTTAAATAACTGAACTAGCCACTTTCATGAGCACGAAAGGAAGGAGAAAATTTATTTCTGTGACAAAGTCTGTAGTCGTATAAAGATAGCTATAGCACTGTTTGTATGGGGACATGACACCGTGTTGTAACATACAATCATGTGAGGCTCTTTTTCCTACTACAAAGACTCCCTTCCCACCCTGAAGTGCCATTTCAGGTTTAGTGGTGGGTCACAAGAAAGTGAAATGACCTGTTAAGCCCTGGTATTCTCATTCTCCAAAGTCTATGGGCTTTTCTTCCCTACTAGCACTCTAGAAACTAATGAAAAGATGATACAAATGATTTTGCTTGGTACTTCAAACAGGATCTTCTTCTTTAAAACCATCACCCAGACCAGATGTACAGTGACAAAAATAATTTTAAGCTTCTCAAACTGCTATTTAGATTTGACATCACTCCCGCATGCCATATTTATTCTTTTGCTTACTGGTTTAAAGTAAGGTAATATTTTGTGAAAATGTGAACCATATGAGCTCCTATCTGCAGTCATCAAAAATAGCAGAGATGGCATACGCGGTCAAATGAAAAAGCAAGCAGGAAGCAGGAAGAATCGGTATGCAGGGAGACAAAGAAATTACAATAAAGACAAGTGACGAGGACTATGCAAATATTATTGGTTGGCATTTGCCACAGAGAACATAGAGTATGTAGGCACAATTCAAGCAGCAGCAGGACACGCAGCTAGGGGAAGGCCCTCTGAAAATTCCAACCGTGTCGTCTTTCGGTGCCTTCATAGTTATGTTGTGAAAGAAAAACTATGGGGACATAAACAAGTCACAACAGCTTCGAGCAACCCACAGTTTGCGGCATAAGAGTAGTAATGCAACAACATGATGAAAAAGTTTTTTAGGTCTACTGGTAAGAACTGATTCATTACTGAAGTCAGACATTTTCATTAAAGTTTAGATCAGGAAAAGGTGTGTAGGTAACTGCTACGTGCAAGAGAAGTATGAATATAAACTGTTGCTGCAATACTATTTCTTTACCAAGTTACTGCCTAGGCCCTTCAATTCAGCAAAGAAATAAACTGATTATTGACTCTTTACTGTTAAGCTTAGGTTTCTGCTAGAAGAAATTAACTACCCCACAGAACAGAAGAAGTTACAGCAGGGTGCAAATTCTGAGACAGACTTTCAGCTGCTGGCTGACCTAGCTTCACTGACTACCTGAAAGGTGCCAGTTTATACCTGCTAAGGATCTAAGCCTCATTTAAAAGCAAAGAAAATGAAGATAAAGCCTGCCGATTTTCAGAGGTGTAGCTCAACTAGGTAGTCTGGTCCTACTACAGTTCCCCTGAGGTATCCTAGTAGTATTTCCAACTTTGAAGAAAAATTTTTACTGCATCAATTTTCATAAAGACCAAAAAAACCAAAATTCATCCAAAATAGAAACAGCATTGCAATAGCATTATCATTTTTCCCTCATTCAGGGGCCCCGCAGCATTCAAAAATAAACACATTTGTCAGATCTGATCCATAGCTTAGTCAGTTTTCCACGTTGCCTGAGGATGCGATAAGAATTATGAACCTTGATATTTCATTAAAACATTAGCAGCAGCAGCAGCAGCTTGCTGCACTAGAGACTAAGTGAAAACTGAGATTCTGTGACTGAGATAAGAGAACAATTTTCTTCAGTGCCACAAGCAGTTATGCTCCATGACATCTTTCATCAAGAAAGAGCGTGTTGTTGCGGTGTACATCATGGAAAACCCAAGACTAGATCTATACTTAACATTAACACTCGTTTGTGCATCCCAGCAGTGCCAAGAGGATTTTGAGTTGCCTTAAGAGGTAGCTTTTGCCATCCTGGTGAGCACAGTGAAGTAAGCATTGAGCCTATGATGCTAAAGAGTGATATTCAGGGAAGGAACATTTAAAGCAAAGAAAAAGTGGTTATCCAAGTTTAACTCAGAGTATTAGGCCATAAAATGAGCTCTGAATAACACTTAGTTACAATCAAATACCTGTGGGATTATAAATCTCTTACCTTGAAGTTAAGTATGTTGGCACGAAGAATAAATGCTCTTGTGGAAGAGTTACTTCATTGCATGACAATTGAAATAAATGTTGTGGAAGCATTTACACATGTTCCTCTAGATGTTACCCTTCCCTTTACTTTGATAAGATGCAGGCAAAATAGCTTTCATAACTTTAAAAATCCCTTTTCACTCATGTTTTATGTAAACCCTGTAAAATTGAAAGTACAATATATTTCCTTACTCTAATCAATCTCTCTCACACGAAATTATTCCCAGAAAGTCACAGGGACCCCTGGTTTGCTATTCCGGGATCTCACATTCAGTCTAAGATCTTGCCACTTTTTTTTAATCAAAAAAAAATTGTATTTAAAATATGCACATATATATAATTGCCTAAACTCCAGCAATGTAAAATAGTAAGGAAAAATGTAAGATATATTTTATGTTTATTTATAGGAGAATTAATCACAAGAAACCATATGTATTACAAAAGATTCTTAGGAGCAGAAGCTATTATCCTATTGAAGTATTTGTATTTGCTACAGGCTCTCAGGAACTATCTAATATAAACATTTACTAATTAAACAGTGAACTTGCTAAGTGCTATTGAATGATGTCAAAATGTTGCTCAGAACTGAGCAGAGACCCTCTCACCTTCTGACTGATTGTAGGTTAATCTGAAACATGACATGAAGGATTCAGCTGTGCTATAAATAGAGGCAGTCAAATTTCTTCTGTATATTTTCGCTGATGAGCGACAGCTATTTCTACAGTAAAGATTTTCATAAATATATTTACATCTTTAAAAATGAAGCTAGGGAGTGATTTGATTAACAAAAAAATATGTTGGGAGGAAAAACACACACATACTGGCTCTCATCTCCACTCTTCACACAGAAGAGCTGATTCTCTCCCACCTAATTCTAGTCAGTGTGAAACACAGCGACAAGCTCCAGGCTTCAGTTCGTTCCTGAAACCAGAGTGAAACCTCCAAAAGTTAGACATACCAAGAGGTCATTTCCTCCTCCTCCCCGTCTTCCCCCTCCTCCTCTTTTAGTCCACATAAGTTGGAACTGAAAGGTGCCCTTACGTTTGTTTCTAACTATAATTTGGTCAATACTTTGTGCACAGAAGACTCTTCTGTTGGAAAATCGTCATTTGAGAGACCAGAGACTTTCAAGGGATACAGCCAAATCCAATTCTTCAGCACCCCTGTTATGTGTCTTCTCCTCCTCAGATACATATACAATATTGATGACTGACTTAGTAACCCATTTTTCACCTTTTGGAATCCCATGAAGCCCCCAAAAATATTCTTCAGTTTTTCAAGAACTGATTTTAGTTTTTCTTGTAAGAAAAGTTGGCATAGCCAATTTTCTTCTTTAACGTGAAATAATTTGCCACTGCTTGGAAATTCTGTTTATCTCTAATATTGAGCTAAAGATGACAGCTTCGTTTAGGCACCAGCATTTTGAAGCATCCAGAAAATTAAAATAAAATGCAAGAAAACAATACAGCTTTAGAGTTACTCTGAGGATAAAAAGTCCATTTGCATAGACAAAGGTCAAAGAATTTGACTTATAACTAACTAGTTGATTTTTCAGAATAGACTTCTCAGCTAGAAAAAATAAGCCTTTTTACTTTAGTAAAAAAAAATCTTTGTGAATAAATAAATGAATAACTATTCTTAGACTGCTAAAAATTCTCAGAAGGCTGCAAATCATCATTCTCCTTTGTTGTCTTCAACTTTCTGCTAGAAAAGCAGATATTAAAAGCATCATAATACTTCAAGAATTGTTTATTTGAGAGAGGCTAAATGTGCTGCTCACTATGTTTGACTGAAAGTCGGATACTGTGATGTAGAAGTCCTCTCTCAAAACTGGCAAACTAATTGTCTTTAAAATACACTCACAAAAACATACATGTAAAATCTCATGCAGTATATAGTGAGAGAGAGAGGTTTGGTTGTGCTTGAAAATAAAATATTAAGCTTATTTTCTGAACTAACCTAATATCTAGTCCGAGTAAAATAAAGTCAGTATGCAAAGTATGTAAGTTACTTGCAGCCAGTAATTTAGCTGGTAATTAAGTCTTTTGTTTTCTTCTATGAAAAGAACATTTCAAGCCAATTTCAATTTTAATAAATACATTAATCATTAGGAACTGTTAGAGGATTGTTTTAAAGATGATATTTCATTTGATGGCCTATCTGCAAGCTGCTCATTTCAACCCTGTCTTCCACTACTCTTTAGTCATTCATGATGCTAACTAATCATGTGGTATTTCTGTTTCTATGCTTGACTGAGGGGGCAGGACTTTTATAAACACAAGTAGGAAAATCAAAAACACTCCTAGAAGACGAGGTGTGAAACAGCCTCCATGAGCATTCCCATATAGGCAGCAGAGAAAATAAACAACCACTTCAAAAATAACAGAAAGTTTTCATCAAAACTGGTTGCGATAGAAAGATGAATTTTTATAAAACTATGTTTTGAAAAAGTATGTTTTCCCTTAGAAGTTTGTTCAAAAAATCCCAACAAAATGTCATAGTCTCATGAATATGCAGTTGACTGAATACAAGTCCATGTTATTTTCTATGAGCTGTGCTCCCCAAACAGATTTCGTTCCTTTGAGGTAATATGGTTTTTCTTTCTAAGAAGGAAGAACATGGTACATGATGGGATATGCAGTTCAGCTGAGAAGAGAAGCTGGGATAGAGTAATCCAGCCATAAATCCCGTGAAACAGTCTCATAAATTTTCCAAGAACCAATTTAGTTCTCTGTCAAAATAATTAGTTTATAACCTAAAATATCTTGAAATTAATCTTTCACTTGAAAAACTGAACCGCTTTAGAAGAACCAAGCTCATTTTTGTCAGTTCTTTTTTGCAAAAATTGACCTTTTCCCTTGCTCAAATGAAATTCAGAAACAGATATCTGTGAAAAGTTTTTTTTTTTTTCCTAGTTCAATGTCCAAAGGAAAAAAAACGTACAAAAACAAGGATCAACTTGACATAAATAAAAAAATTATTTTCTTGAAATGAAAATCTCCCAAAAAAACGTTCTTTACCTAACATTTTTTTTTTTAAATTCCAGGAAATTTAAAAAAAGGCAAATTTGGCTTCACTCTCTTCAGAAGTTTTATTTAAAAAAAAAATAAACAAAAAAACCCTTCTTCAGATCCAATGAATTGTATCTGGAAGTACCAAAGAAAATGTTTTGATGCTTCTGATTACATTTTCCTCCTATCAGCACTCCACCCTGAACACTTTTCTATGAGTTTCATTCAGCATCATAGATGTTATTACTAGGAGACTGTTTGGAGGGATAGGAGAGAGGGTAAGGAAAGAAAAAGGGCAGGAAAGCAATTAATTAGGGAAAGATTTACATAGCTCTGCAGTATCCTTTAGAAATCCATCCAGTGGTATTCAGTACTGCATGTGTATGCTGCTTAAGAGAAAAAGAACATTAAGATATTTCTCCAAAGTCTCTTGAAGTCAACTTCAAGACTCCAAATGACATCACTAAACATTGAATCAGGGTCTTTGGCATCAGAAGTTGGAAAGATCCACTGATCTTTTTTCCAATTCTGACAAAATCCATTTGAATCAAATGTTTTACATTCAAATGGACAGCAAATATCTGATTGGGGGGAAAAAAGTATGTTTTCATTTAAACTGTATTGCTTAGGTCGTCTCTAAAGATTTATATCATGCTGCATTTTGCCAAGTTGGCATTTGCGTTTGTTCAAACACTGAGTGTGTTCAGTTGGAAGTTCTGAAAGAATTAGAAACATATTGTTTTTTTTTTTAAATATTTATGAATTTTCAAATCCAAAGACGTCACCAGCTCCCCAATCTTTCTGTATTTTTTCTCTCTTTATTTCCTGCAACAGTGTCATAATGACAAACATGATTCTGCTATGATCTCTGCTAAAGCACAGAACAAGGTTGTGAAGCTGAACCACAGGGGAGAAAACAGCACACTACCCAATGTCCAGTGCATCATCAGCAGTTTTGCTATTATTTGAAAAAGCAAAGTGATTGCTGTTGCGTATGAGAAATGTCCTAGAGCCTGCGAGAATTATGTAACAGGTACCAACTTTAATTTTTAGCATGATATTTTTTGCAGTAAAGAAGACCTCAAAATGGTAATGTGCTTGAGTATGCAAAGGGAACCAAAAAACTTGCATTTAACTCAAGTTTATTGATATATTGAGTTGGACCGCTTGTGATTTCATTAAGGATGCATTTGCTTCCAATCAAAGCAAGAAACGTTTTGAAAAATGTCACTGCACCATACCAACACTGACTTTTTCTCCCAGCATTTCAGAAAGATGTTCTGAGCTGCCAAGTAGGAGACGTGGACGTGTGAAGCAAAGATCCAGAAATGAAAAAAATAACCCGAAACAGCAACAACCAAACAGAAGGTTTCACTGATTGGCTGAGTTGTCTTCAGAACTTTGCTCAGGAATGTATATCAGCTTTAGTGTTTGGCAAGGGCTTGGCCCTGTCAGGATCATAAATCCTATAGGATCGTAAACTCTGAATTTGCAGCATCAGTGTCACAAAATAGAGTATTGTAATATAAACTACAGCAAGATTCTAGAATAAGAGTCAAACTTGGAATCCTGATCTTTCTAGAACTTGAGGATAAATTAATCCTATACTTTTTTCTCCCTAGATCTGCTCATCTTCAGTCATACTAATTCCGCATCTGTGTTTGGAAAACAGACAAAAATATAGATCATATCTACCAGGAACAGCTGTCACTGGTCAACAGCATTAGACAGAATGAAGATATCCCTCTGCCATTGCACATGCCTTGGAAAGAGAAAGGACCAAACGGCGGATTTTTCAAAACATGTAGTAGTAGTGACCCAGTTACCTTCACTAAAATCATTTCAAAACTGGTTTAAACTGCAGTACAAATCTGCCAGTGCTTTGGAAATATCTGGATGGTGTTCTGTGCAGCAGTAGCAGGATAACACCACCAGAAGGCTGCTGAGCCATTTCCTTGCTAGCCAGGCTCTGCTAGCTAAGGGCCTGCCAGTGTCCGCAGTGAACTCTCAGCTGTCCTGAGTCGTCTTATTCATGAATATCTAATATGGTAGACTCAGTAGAAGCAGCTCTCACACAACTGGCCAGTCATTGCTCCAGGCCCACATAGTTAGCGTGCCACTCTGGGATGACTTTGTCCCAGGTGCCTAGTCTTTGTATATTTCCAAAATCCTGCTTTCCCAGCCCACGAACTCTCCTGCCCACTCCTCGGGAAAAAAAGACCCAGAGCCAAGAGGGCTTTTATCGCACCTCCAAGCGTTCAAGGGCAGCACTCAGAAGCAGTTCAGCCCCAGCAGCTTTCTGCAGAGCTCTCTCAGCTCGGCTGTAGCTGTGGTCAGCATAACTTGACTTCCTCAAAACCCCCTTTCTCTCACCTCTTGGCTGGCTGCTGCATTTATCAAGCAGGAGGACCTGAACTGGAAGCAGAGACTGGGCGTGTGTGACCTGAGTAGGCAACGAGGACTTGGATTTCCACCAGGAGGTGGAGCATTGCTGGCATTTGAAGGTAGAAACCACGGCCAAATTGAGCCTGTCCTGCAGAAGTAGAGAAAAGGGAAAAGCAACAGCATCCCTAGCTTCCAGCTTTTCCTCCCTGCGTCAGGAGAAGGGCTCAGACCGCTACTACCAACACTCCGAATCCTGACTCCGACGCTGTTGTCCTCTTGCTTCATACTGTGAGGGCTGACTTCACACCTTTGCTGTGCGCCCATCAGCTTTCTCTCACCACTGCACACTGTCTCTAAGTTTCCTAGGTGGAAACATTTATGTCTCTGGCAGCACCTACCAGGACAGAAATGTACTCTCAATCACAGGTCCTACAGACTGACACTTTATCATCGAGGTGGAAAGAGCATGAGAGAAAATCAGCAGGTACTGAGGGAGAGAAAAATAGATTGGGGCCTGAAGAGGGACAGGTTTAGCAGCAGGAGTGGTGAATCTCTACACTAGTCCCATGCCAGTGCACATTTAAATGTTAGGTCCAAATTCTACTTGTAGTGCGTTCCTGACTGCTGTTTGGGGCGGTGGAGCAGGAATGCAGTGGCTTTCTATCAGCATTGGAAAATAAAATCACCAAGAAATACGTTCCCCTTCCCATCCTCCTGCCGAGCAGCATCTCATCGTGCAGGAAATCTTACTGCTTGCACGAGGGGCACTTGTTTCTCCACTGGCACCTGAAGCAGCATTGTGGTGCTGAGTTAGTGGAGAACAGCAGAGGAGACCCTGTTGGTTCATGTGCCCTGCTGTCATAGCACAGGGATAAACTTCCTTAGTCAGAAATTACAGAGCCCCAGTCTTATAGCAAGGGAAAAGAACCCTATTTTCTCAGGAGAGCTGGCAGTTCAGCCTGGTTTCACACTCCACTTAGCTGGCTGCTTTTTTAAGTTTTGCAGATCGTAGGGAGGGAAGGCAAAGGTGGGGGTGGTGGGAGAGGGAGGTCAAGGAAGATCCCAGCAGTCATGAGTCACCACAGCCTGATACTTATTTAGCAAATAGCGTGAATCTAATTACTGCACAGGCAATAGCTGCTGTGAAACAGCATGAAACAGCATGCTTTTCATCAGGCTCAGCAGGGTTAGCAGTAAAAGCTCAATGAGGGAATACGGTTATACATTGACCTGCTCCTACCCTATTGCTTCACACTGCAGAGGAGGAGAAACAAAGCATCTCCACAGCCCTGCACTGAGAAACAAATGCACAGCCTAGCACCCGCGCGAGAGTTAACTATCTGCTTGTCCTCCTGCCCCAGCTGCTTCCTAAATGCCTGATGGGCTGTGACGGCAAGCCTCAAAAAGGACTCCTCATAATTCAGTCTTGTTTAATAACCAAGAACTAAGCTACTTCCCTATTTTTGACCTGACTTCCTCATAATCCTGATGTTCTCATCCTGAGAGCAGATGCCATCAGTCAATGCCGACAACATCAATGCCGACACCATCACGTGCTGGATGTGATTCCAGCCCGGTTCCCTCCTAGCTTTGTGTTTGAGGCAGAGGTGAGGGTTTCATGATAAGCCTGCTGCTCCCAAGGTTGGCACGACATCATGGCTGGGAGCCACATGGTAGCATAAATGCCACTGAATCAGCAGTTGAGGCCTGCACACATACAAAACAAAATGCAGACGTATACAAATCCACAAAAACAAAAATACTATTTTCTGTCATCAGTGGTTAATGCTGTTATCTAGAGCCCAGTTTTCAACTAAGTAGAGTATTTGTTTTCCTAGCTGAAAGTGCAGAGTGAGCCCTGAAGGATCAGGTATGAGCCTCTCTCTCTTGCTTGGTCACAAAAACGCGTGCTCTTGTGTACTTGGTAGCAGATGCTGATGGGGTTACAATCAAATGCAGAGGTCAAAAGAAGCAACAGGAACCCGGTGCCTCCCTTAGTGAAAACAGGGGCAAGCATCATACCTCACTTCAGCTCCTCTCAGGTCTGCCCAGAGAGCTAGCTGGGCTTCCCATGCTCGATAATGCCTGGGTCAATGTCCTTTAAATTACAAACACCATCACATTTTCAGCCAGTCCCAAGGGCTGTTAGCTTGACAGATAAAATTGTATTGGGAAATAGCTTGCTAAAACAGGCAGGTAATAAAATATTACTCCTTTGACTCATATGGTGAGATTTCCCTTCCCTTTTTTCCTGTTTTAATCAATGCAGGTTTCCATAAATGTCTAGTCAAGGTGATGTGCTGTCCCACAGTAGTTCCTCTGCTCTCTGCACTTCTACACAACTCGGGACCTCGAAAGCCCTCTCAGATATTAATCAACATGAATGTTGTTCTCTCAGGAGTTCCCCATAAGGCAGACGAGATTTAAGGAGCACTTCAAAACACAGGAAATAGATGCTGTCACAGCTCCTTCTCACACAAGTACAACTTAACCATGTCTCCTTAAATCTACCCTATAACAACATTAAGAACTAGAAATATATCTTTTTGCGTCTTTTGCGGTGTAACTCACAGATTCGATTCCTGAACCCCAGTCTTGATTAAGTGCATCCTTGCTTTTGGCAAGTCGTTACAAGCTGAAATGGCTCAAGATGTTCAAAATGGAACATAATGTATATTAAGTAGGTGCTGCAAGGACTGATACTAATAAAATGCTTTGGGGTTTCTATTTATACCCAATAAAGAAAAAAAGAACAAACATGAGCTTGTTCTTAGGAATCAGTATCATAAATCAGGATATATGCTGAGTGAATACAGCCATTGGTATTTCTAGCAGGGTCAGAAGACATCTTCATGATCATTTTGCCTTGCCAAAAGCCTCACCCAGCCATTTCTGCATGAGGCCAGAACTCCTGTGTGAGCTATACTGTATCTTATTTTAAAAGATATTCATCTTGATTTAAAGATTAGAGAATTCCCCACATCCCTAAGGTAAGTTATTCTAATAGTTAATTATCCTCTCCGTTAAAAAAAAAAAAAAATCCTTATTACTTTATTACTTGTCTAAATCTGGCTAGCTTCAGCTTCCAAGTGTTGGCTTGCATTCTGCCTTTTACTGGTTTAAGACCGCTTCGTATCGGAAATCTCTTCCCCGTGTAGATACTTGCATGTTATAATTACGTCAGTCCTTAATGTTCTGGATGAAGTAAGTAGATTTAGCTTCTCTAAAATTTCTCACTGTAAGACATATTTTTCTCAGCCTCAAATCAGTTTTGAAACTCTTTTAGGCACCCACTCAGATTTTCCAAAATCATTTCTGGGATGTGGACTGCAACATTATATACGCTATTTCAGGGCTACTCTTGTCTCATACTGAAAAAATCCACCTCCTTGTGCCTCCTGGATGTTCCCTCAAGACCACATTTGCTGTCTTGAGTGTAACATCACTCTGGGAACTCGTGTTCATATAGATTAGGACTCATCATCGCACAGTCCTCTTCAAGGTCAGTAAGTTCCAAGATCTGGTAGTCCTTTTAAAAATCTGACGTATACCCTTTGTTCCTCAAATTTTTGGCCTCACATTTGACTGTGGAAACGCGTGCTAGGCAAAAAGGCCTGTCAGCTCAAATAAGCCAGGTGGATCTTCACAGCTGAATTGTCGGTATTTCCTGGCACCTTAAGGTTTCTGAAGGAGGCTTTTGTTGTTGCAATTGTGGTCTAACAACATTAACTAGCATCATCTATTTCTCTTTAAATACATCTTTCCATGCCGTACTTATCATTAGTAACAAGGAAGAAAACAGAAATTAAATGGAAGGGAAGTAAAAATGACATAATTAATTCAAAAAAAATATTTATTTTTTCTTCTTCTCTTCCTTTAAGTCTTACTCAGTTTCATATTTTGTTGTTGATTGTTTTGATTTGATTTGATTTAGTTTGTTTAAAGAGATATCAATATTTTACCAAACATTATCACATTCTTTGGTTTAGCAGAGATCAACATTTTTGACAGGCCATTATCAAATATAGTAATTTGGATAAGAACTGAGAAAGAAGGGATGATTCTACCTATTCCTCTGTTCTGACCATAGCAGGACCCTGTGGCTAAACTGATTAGGTTTGTGAGCTTTATAATGTATATTTGAGAAAAATGTCTAATACTGATTGATAATCTTTAACATTACACATTCAAAACTTCTAAATACATTACTATTTTATCTCTGTATTTTAATGTAGATTTTGTGGCAGTAACTATACAAATTCTGGCACATGCTGACCTTATCATTGGTCTTTCTCATATAATTGGTTTTGGCAGGAACCCTGATTTCTGCTCTTGTAGAGCTTCAACAAGACACCATAACTCCTCTGCTGCCTCAAATTAGCCTCTCTGAAAAGTAGCAAGAAAACATCTAGTGGACAAGAATCAGCATCAGCACTGTTTATCATCTTGAAATGCCACTAGCTTTGATACGGAAGCATTCTCAATTGACTTTGAAAGATTTATCCCAGGAGCTCCCCTCTTTTCAAGCCTTCAGTCCTTCTCTCCTAAATTATCTTGGTAGAAGAGATTCTGAGCCCCAGATTTAGATAACCTGATGATGTGAGTGCTCAATGTCTTTCCGGGGAAAGCCAAGCAGTGTGGAGGTATGATGTTTATTATAGTTAGCACTTGTGTCTACTGCCTCATTTTTCACAGAGTAGAGCGGCTGAAATTACTACTCCAGTGTATGCCTGTAAAAGCCAGTTGAAGGCAGCTAACATATAAGCATTCACGAATGGCTTTGCTGCCTTTTAGTATCCAGTAGTTTCTGGCCTAGAATTTCCACGTAATTACTGTGTCAAAGGAGAAGGAGAAATACCAGTTATGCTGATCTCAGATATCAACAGTATCCACTCTCACTGCTCCTAAAATAACAATTTCCTGAGCTTGTAGGTGACTGGCTGAAAATGAAATCTCTACAAAAATACAGGGAAACAGTATTGTCTGTGCAACTTATTACTGTGGCTAGAAGGAAAAAAAGCAGACCCTCATCTTAGGCAAGATTTTGTGGGTGCTATCACAACCACAGTAAATGCCAAATTAACCTGTAATACATGTTCATTGTGTCGCAGTAACATTTTTGCTCATTTTCATTACTACTATCGTCCTTCTGAAGTTAGGGAAGATTTCATGGCTATAGAGTCCTGATTGCCACCAAACTTCACTGAGAGAAGGCTCCCTGGGAAGAGTCCTGTTGGTCCATAGCTTTTTCGTACCCTTGTTCTGCTCCGCAGTTACCTCTGCCTGCTCCCACAAGTCACACAGAGACTCTAAACTTGCAACACAGAGCACTATCTGCTGTTGAACTATTGTGTGTGTGTGTGTCTGTGTCTGTGTCTGTGTCTGTGTCTGTGTGTGTACGTACTGAGATTTTCAAAATGCACTTCAAAATGTACAAGGGAAGAGAACATGGTCAAAATGGGAATTACGGAGCCAGCTACTGGAGTGCCTCAGTTCAAAATGTATCTCTTCTTATCTACAGGTATAGTTAGTCCCACATGAGGGAGCAGTAAATGACGATGTACTTCCAAAACAGATTGCAAATATTTGGTGGTTTAAACACTAACATGGGTAAAGAGTTCTACACTTACAAAAAAAACCCCTAAAAAACAAAATAAAAAGCAATGAGGTTCAGCTCATCTGTGGATAACACAAGGAAAAGGTTAGGTTGGAAATGAAGATAATTAAAAAACTGGAACTGGAAAACAAAATTTTTTTTCTTTTCCCCATTAGAGGGAAAATAGAAAGGTGGAGACCCAATCATGTAAGTGTCTTTAAAATCCAAATGCACTATTTAAAAGAGATCCTGGAGGTAAATGTGCAAAGCAAGCATTAAGCAATGAGCTGCTATAGTGTCTAACTGTGTATATGTGTGTGCATTCATGTATTCATAAATAATGTATATGGTATTTATATGTGTATAAGTATACATAAACACTTTGACTTGTTTTATTCAAGTACGGTTCACAAAATTAAAGCATAGTATAGCTCACCTGGCTTCATTTTGTTCTCAACATACCTCGTACAATGGGTATTATTTTCTTTTGAACTATACAAAATTTTGAAAGATTGCAGATCCTCAAGATTGTATCTGAACCCTTAGTAAGTATACATAGTGCTTCTGACACCACTTTCAAAACAACTTATAAAGCTTTATTTGAAAGTAGTAATCTTGAAGCATGTACGGAAAAATTAAAGGTGGGATATAAAATGTGAAAAAAAAAACCCCACCACATCATTTAATATCATTTGACCTTTTTAGAAGTGTGATCAGCTTGTTTATACCCACCGATCCAGAAGGCATTACCATATTAAAAGTCTTCTTATCTTTATGAAAATAACATTTTTAGGGAGAGGGGAGGGGAGGGAGATGCTAAAATGGAGCACATTCATGCACAGAGAAGTCTTCCTTTTTTTTCCTTCTAGAAAAAAGAAGTGTGATATGTATCAGAGGAAAATCAAATAACCTTCCAAAAGTTACATTCTAAACTAGGGGCAGAACTAGAAGTAGACTCTAGACCTTCAAATACACTGGTTCCACTTTGCAAAATTAAATAAAAAGCACATCCTTCATCCAAGGATCCTTTTGGCTTTGAGTGAGGTGCGTGAAAGTGCTAGAGATAAGGCCTGTCCATTAAATGGCATGACCACCCTATTTTGGAGTGAATTCCACAAAAGATATGTTTAATAGCACACAGTACTTTCCCTTTATTCACAATGAATTTTTAAGTGGACTAGTAGCAGGAGCCTCCTTCTTCTGCACTAGCAACATCTCCCAGCAGCAGTGTCCCCTCGGCCCACAACCCAGACACACCGCGGAGGATTGGACTGAGGAACTCGGTTGCCCTTTCTCTGTTCAGGGCTGTTCAGATAATGGCTTCCAGACCATTTTGAGTCAGCCCTTCAGAAATGAAAAGCTTTGCAGGACAGGAAGAATTTTCTTACTATAAATTAAATACGCTCTGGAAAATATTGAAAATACCAGAGAATGTTTCATCCTTCAGATAGTTTCTATAAAGTATAATACAAAATAATTAGGATTGGTAGACACATAAAATGTTACATATCAGTGTTCTCTCTCTCTCTCTCTGCCTCTGAACCAATTAGAAAAGATTAAACACATGTTCATCCTTATCCATTATTCATAAGGGTTACATTTACATTATGGTTAATTTGACTAGGACTATACTCACTGCTTACACATTTCTCTTGTTTCAGTTATTTCTCTTTATGAATCTTTTTTGTCATGAGAAGCAGTGTCTTGCCATCCCATTTTATTCTGTAGAAGAGCCAGTAGCCATCCCACCCCAAATTTTCAGAACATCTCATTGTTCAAATAGCAGTCTATTTGTTCTGAAAGTTTAAAGTCTTCATCAATGAGTGCTAGAATATCTTTTAAGGTGGAAAATATATGAGCTAAATGCAGATTGCATGCAGACATCTTAGCATGGAAGTTACCCATGGATGACACTAGTAAACACGATGAATGATGAAAAAACATTGGCAGCTCTTGAGGCTGATGCATTCTAAGCCAAAAACAGGGAGTTAACTGCCAGCCAATGCCTAACAAGTATTTGTTCCTTAATAAACACACTCCTTTTTTCCTACCATTTCTTACCATAAAGATATTGCCTTTATTGAGGTGTAAGTGGAAGCTGCCTTCTGGTTTCCTCCTGACAAAGTAGCTACAAAGTCTAGCTACATACTTATGTCAGCTGTACATTGAGTGGGAAGAAGAAGATTTGGGTTTTTTAGTGGAATAAGAATGAGCTAAATCCTTGGAAAAAATATTGGCCTTTGAGCTCAACTTCATCATATTTCAAGGAAGTGGTTTCAGCATGTTTATATAAACAGCAATCTAAATTAAAGCAGCTAGGGCAGGTCTTGCATAGAAGATGTGAAGGTAAGACATGCCATGAATATCTCGGTGAAAATGGCATCACTCATGTTTGAGGAAGAGCTGATTGGGCACACAATCCTTGAACATACAGTGATTTCAAATATCATCTGCTATTTCTGTTTGAGGATTTGACAACTGTGCTGTGGCCTGTGCCAGACCACAGAAGCCAATAAAGTGCGCAGATGAATGCAACCTTGCATTTCCCAGGAAACAGACATCATCAACACTATTTCATTCAAAAGTGAATCGATGTTAAAGATAAGCCAAGAAATACGGCTGGCTCTAAAACAGTGCATGAAAATACCTAATAAAACCTCTTGCAGCTCTATGCAAGGCTACAAGGCCTTTCGTAACAGTGATTTTAATCCCACGTCAGCCTTAACTGTATGCTCCCTTAAGTCAGTCATTGAACCTCATGAATAGGTATGCAGGTCGGCCAGGTATTTATGCAAGTGGCGTCACACAGTAGTACTTTTTCTATGGCTCATTTGAATGCATAGATATTAGTAGACAGAAACTTTTCATCTAGTCATATTTTACCTCAAAAATTCTTTGAAAATCTGAAAAGTGCTTCTACATTTTATTGATTTCAAAGGGAAAATGATCATGCTAATATTAGGGAAGAACATTTTTTTGAAGAAAAGAGAGATTGGAATTAGAATTTTGAAATTTTGCTTCCATCTTAATTTTATTTGCATACAAACACAAACACACACCCACACTACAAAAATGTATGTAGTAAATATAGACATACACACATATATAGGTATAAAATAACATAAAGTGTAAAGTAGAGTAAAGTATTTGTGTGTATGTGTGTGTTGACATGTACATGTGTATATACATATATTATATATATATATGTATACATACATCATACATTAATATTAACATTGAGCCATAATGTGAAAGCATGGCTAAAATATACTACTAGTTTTATCTTGCTTTAAAAATCATAAAAAGCCTTAGTTAATTCTTTTCTAAGACAAGTGCCTTGTCTTTGCTTTACAATGAACGCAGTACATCATTGGTTTATATATTACACTGACTCTGATATTTCACCTCATAGTCTTCAATGAATGTATATCCTGATAAGATACACTATAAGATTTATTTTTCACATTATAGACGAGTAACTAATGTCACAAAGAATAAATATTTTATAATGAAGATAAACTAGTCAATCAAGTCAAAAATGGAAAGGACTGTGAGAGGTCACTTTTTTTCTCTTGCCTGCTGGCATGATCAAGGGTAACTATATGTTTGCTGCAAGTGTTAGCCTAACCAGGTGTGAAAGACCTGCAGTGGCAGAGATTCCTGAGACATAAGTTTCATTTAGTTCCTCGCTGTCCTTTATACTAGACAGCAATACATGGCCTGAATTATTCTTGCTGCAATTTCAGCCCGTTTCTTGTGTTCTACCCATAGCTGAAATGGAGAATGTCTGCTCCTTCACCCTTTGCGTATTTGAAGATATGTGGTAGCACTGTCCCAGTTCTCCTATCCACGGCTTTTCCTTCTTAGGTTAAGTGGCTTCAGTTGTCATAGGTTTTCCTCATTAGTCCTGTCTTTGAGACCTTTCACTTTCTCTCTGCTCTCCTTGGATCATCTCTGATTGTTCCACACCTTGTCCTGACCCTCACTAGCCAGGCAGGATGTTATATTCCCCCACTGAATAGAGTGAAGGATAATTTATTATTTCCCTTGTTTTGTGGCTTAAAGTGTTCAACATTTTTTTTCTTTTCTTTTTTTCCCCTCACCTCCAGATGCAGAGGCCTTACTACTTTGTGCCCCTTGCATTTGCACCTATGACTGTGCCTACCTAGGCATAAAATTGCCTCTATTCCCCACAGATGGCATCCAGTTTTTACTAAACCCTGTGCTATCAAAGGTAGCTCACTATCAATATCTGGACTAACGCATTTCAGTTGAACTCCCTGCACTGTATAGTAGTTATTTCAGTGTAAAAATACCTCTAGGAATTTACCAAGATTCACGAAGGAAGGTTGTAATACAAATACAGACGTACACAGGGGTTTTTCCAAGTCCGCGACTTAGGGTCTAAACATTAGGTCATTCTTCCTCTTTAGGTTAAATGTGAAGCATATGCCTTCTTGTTGGTGCATAGTGCACTGAGCTGTAGACAGAATTAGACTTTCTATCAGAGGTGCTTTTGTATTTCCACAGAAAGCTTTTGGAACCTGTTATAAACCCACCAAAATGAACAGGAATCTTTCTACTGGCTTTTGTGGCTTCAAGTAAAACCTCTGAGCTTCTGCCTCTCAACCAGAAGCAAAAGCTGAGAAAAATGCTTTGGGAGTATCTACACTACAAGAGGCAGAAAACGATTCTCAACCTGTAATGGAAAAAGATTACATTTTAAACTTAAACTGCGGAACTCTGAGAATACATCCGATCAGCTGAAAACAGAAAACGTTACTGTTCAGTTTGGTTTAAGGCTCTAAAGAGACACTTGAAAAATTAGTGAGCCAACCCAGCATTAAGCGTGTGACCTTGCACCAATAGATTCTTATTTGCCTTGTCATCAGAAATGCTTCTTGTGATTTTTTTTATTCAAAATCAGGATATAAGACTTGTTCTGCAAAGAAGACATAGAGAAAATATCAGAACTGAATATGATACTTGGTTATCTCAATCCCATGCAAATGATAATACTACGAACCAGATTTCAACCATGCCAACCACATTGCTTGAGGTCACTGTAGACAAAATGATGCAGCTGGCCTTGTAGTCTGATTCAGACTTCCAAGAGGAGCAATCACTTAGTTGCAGCTTGAGTTCCTTCAGGCTGTTCGAAGGGGACAAATGTAATTGCTAACCAAAAATGGTTACTGAATGCTTGGGTCAGCCCTGCAACCGTACTTTCTAAGATCTTTCTCATCAACTCAGAAAGTAATTTACGTGGTTAAGGACAGTCCATGCAAAGCAAAGTTACAAAATCCACCTCCTTGAGACCAAAATGGGTTCTTTTAACTGAGTTTAACAGTCTGCTTAAGTCTTTAGTATGGACATATACTAGCTTTAGATTATATGAATTCTTTTTTCTGCTTTCTTTAAACATCTCTAGGCTTTGTGAAGATATCCTTTCTTGACCCATTTGATTGTAATTGCCATAGGAGAAACAGAAGAGCCACACTCTCTCACTGTAAGGAGATCTCTCTGCTAAGAAGAGTCCAGTAGATGCAGTTTGAATTGACTCTGATGGCTGTAATTAAGAGTCTTCACAGCCTGAAGTGGAGGGCTAAGCTATTTGGCTGAGAGCAGGAGAAGACACTTGTCCTTTATGGATTAGCACGGGCAGAAGGATTGTTAACACTTTCATGACCAGTCATCAAAATTCTTTTCTGATATGTTGAATTGTACAAGTGGAAATTACCAGGGTTCCACCTGAAAATTTGTTAAGACCATGCAGCCTCTTGATTTTGTGCATATCAGCCCCAAACTCCCTTGAGCTTTGTCCAAAAAACTCAGCATCGTTGTTCAATGCTGAGTAACTCATGGGGATGATCTTCAGATCCGACACACAGTGGCGGCCAGATGTCCCCGGTGCAGCTAATGGGATGGATGAGAGCCTGATCCAGTTCCTGGGGTAAAACAGAGAGAGCTGGCATGGAAGGATATAAATATTTTGAGACTGGTTCTTGAAGGAGTCTTACACACATGTTTATCTTTAGGAACTGGTTGTGCGAAAGACAAGGTCTGCTAGCAAGGTAAACAAATGCAAGTACAAATATAAGGACTGCAAAATCCAGTGACAGGCTGGTGAGGAATGAACAAGGAGGTAAATCTTGTGTTGCTATTATTATTGCTCCCATGACAGAGACAGGATTAAGTAGGTATCAATTATATAGATCAATCTAAGCCGGAAAATGTTAAGAACATTTATTATTTCACACATCGATAACTCTGCATTGTGTTACAGCCAGCATGTCATCATTTTCCTTTCGCTAGACCTTTTCCTCAAAATCCACAAAGAGTTGAAGTCCTTTAGCCTTGAAAACATGTAAAGAGTGTTTTATTTCAGCTTAAGGATAACATGAAGGAAGGAAGTCATAGAACTCACACAGTAGTATTTCCCTGATCCACCCAACTACTCAAACACGCACGCAGTGAGCAAGAAATTAGAATAACTTCCCTAATCATAAAAATGGCTTAGCTTCAAGGGTTTCCCCTCAAATGAAGCACACTATTGGCTCAGACTTAAGGCAAAAATATATATTAAAAAAAAAAAAAAAGACAGGAAAGAAAGAAAGAAACAAAAGAAAAAATATATAAAATATAACTCAATCTATCCAAGTACTAAAATATCACCTTTGTTTTAAATTCAAAAAGCAAGCCGTTGTACATCAGTGGAACTTCTTTTGAGAAACTGCTTTTGAAGAACTGCTTATTTGGATTAGGATTTTAAACCATAAGTATCTAAGTACAAATATATTTGCTTCTCTGTGGATTTTAGGTAGGGTGAAGTATACTTACATTTCAATTTATCTTTTCTTTGGTTCGTTGATCTCAGGTAACTACAGATTGCCTGTACAGATTGAACACAACTACACCATGACACTTCATCTAGTAAATTAATTTTTGTCAATGATTTTTCCAAAAAGCCTTATCTGTGGTACATGTGTGAGACATTTCCTTTCACTCAAACTTCAGAAGATCACTAAATCCACCTCAGAAAACTCATTTCCCAAACACAGAGATATCCTCCAGGGTGCAGAAAGGTCTGCCAGGATCAATGGCATTTACTAAGGCCTTCCTCTGCAAAGGTCTCCATTTGTTATACCAGTTGCTACGTTGGAGAGGCACAGGAGAGTTGCTGTGTAATAGCATCTTCCCATCCTTGGCCATTAGGTCAACTCCATCCATTCATCCTTTCTCTTCATGTGGACCGGTAAAGCTTGCTACTATACTTCAAGTCAGGGGAGAAGGATGTGTGTACAACTGCTGCAGTGATATTTTCATTTTATTTCTAAAATTCATGACACAAATAAGAAATCGCATCAAGAGAGGTCTATCAGTGTGTTTTTCATTTAATGATGTAAATAGCCCCAATTTTATTTTGAAGTAATTAAGGTTCATCTGGCTGAATTTTAAACAGAGAGGGAGAAAGAGAGATCTGATATTTGGATACAGAACAAATTATTTTTTATTCTTTTATTTTCCTTTCAGTGGATACTATGTTCTTGATACTTTGCCTTTAGTATACTTAGTTTATTGCAGTATTGTGCCATTAAACTGATCAACAGGGAACAATATAATGTCTGCCCCGATGGAACAAGATGGAATGACAGTCAAAAATATGGTGTTACTTTGTGAGGATGGGTCATTAAAGGAAGAAAAGTAGGAAAGGACCTAGAAGACTATAAAAAGTCGAAATAAAAATGTGAAAAAATGACAGGGGTGAGAATGTTAAAATTTCAAAATGCAGATATTGTTGCACTGAAGCGGATAATACAGCAAACAGAATTTCAGAGTACTTGAAATCTAAGTTGCATCAAATCAGTGCTCTGTAAGGGAAAAAAGACCACAAACCACACTGGAAACCTGTTGGAAACCTATTGAGACGTCGTGTTGCTAAAATTAAAACTTGCAGCTAGCTTCCCTTGTCATATGGCATATAGGGTGCATTAAAAGACCTTTCTGTTTATCAGTCTACAAGTCACCTACTTTCTTACCAAGTATATGTGGACAGTTACCATGTACTTGTTTAACAATACCAATTGACAGAAAATACTTTCTTTGTGCAAGGCCATCCAATCAGATCCCGAAAAATGTATTTTCTTTTTTTTTTTTTAGATACAGAGAAAGCAACTGGAAGGAAGATCTCCTGGTTTCTTTCTATCCAAATCTGAGGAACTGTTTACAAAAGATATAATTCAAGGAAGGACTTATATTTTTAATTAATACCTTTATTGCATATTGATCCATGAAAGCTCAGATGTGAACATCTGGCTAACACATATCAGCACTAAGAGTAAGACCTCTGCTATGAGAAGGCCTCAGACTGACTGGTCTGTTGAACTTCATGCCAAGACACAAGTTTGCTTCTACATCAGAAAAGTAAGAAGTGCAAGAGCTCATTTTCCAATTTATATGGTGTCATTTGGCCACATGCATAATATTAAACTCTCTTATCTTCGAAAGTAAGTCGAATACTTCTAAGCTGCCTACAGTCCTGGCTAACTCCCTAAGCATGGCTGGAGATATTTTGGAAGCTGGCTTAAACCAAAAATGTGTAAAGAGCTGCTCTCACAACTGCTCTACACAGCTAACATTGTTCCATTGGTTGAGTGCAAGCTCTGACACTTTTCAGGCTAGCAGTTTGAGCAGCTGGCTGAAGCATTGTTGGGCTCCTAGGCTAGATGTAGCTAAAGTACTTGATCCATGTTGCCACCAGGTACTCAAGATCTCTGATAGCTTTGCCACCTCAGTCAGGACGCAAGGAAATCCTAGTCCACATTACTGGGTTTCTTTTCCATTAAAATAAAGGTAGAAGGAAAGGAAGCTGAATGAACAAATCTCCACAAAATATGATGTCAGGACGTAACTGAGCACTTGTTTGCATGCGGGGGCTACAAGATTTAACTTCGATCTCCAAAAGTACTCTGGAATGAATAATTAAGTTATTTGTACATGTCCAGGAGAAATCAAGGATGTGAGTAAAGAGAAAACATTGGGTTGTCAAGCAAAAGTCATGTTAGATCAATCCAATTTATTTCTGTGACAAAATAACAGATTTTATGCACAGAAAGAAATAGTGGTCATTATGTATCTTTACCTAAGGAAGGCTTTTGATGCAGTTTTGCATGACATTTTTGAAAACTAGAAAAGGAACATGAACCGAAATAGGGGCAAAACTATTTGGAAAGAAAAAAAAAATGCTCAGAAAGCCATAAAGAATATTTCATTGCCAGAGTGAAAGGAAGGATGATAAAGCATTCTTTAGGATCTGCTCTGTTCTTGGTCCTTCTCAATGACTGTAAAAGCAGCTTGGATAGTAGAATAGAAGGTATGCTTATAAAATATCTAGATGGAATAAAGCTGGGAGGAACTAGCGTATGAAATAACCCAGAAAAAATGTGGAAACTGTCCTTAAAACGGTCTAAACTTAATGAAAACAGGTGTCATGTTCTATTCCCAGGCAAGAATAATCAGAAGTACAAGAAGGGGAGCAATATGTGTAGCAGAAGTTCGTTGGCTATGCACCAGGGGTAGGGAGGTCTCAAAACTGAACACAAACCATTAATGTCATAGCTTCGTGGAGAAAAAAAGCGCTATAATATTTCAGAACAAGTTTATCCCACAGTGTATGGAAAGTAATCCCTGTGTTTTGCTCAGCACATACCTAGCTGTCAAGTGTTTTCAAAAAGTGTGTAGACCTATTGGAAAAATGCAGAAGAGAGCAATAAGAAAAATAAACATCTGAAAAAATAAACCTACAGGGAAAGAATAAAAAATCTAGGGTTGTTTAGCCCCCACACCCACACCCACACACATAGATACAAATGAGGGAGTTTTGATAAAGCATATATGAAAATCTTCTTTCAGAAAACAGGGAAAATGCACCTCCTAGGTGATGCATACAATCTCCATCCCCTGAGATCTTTAAGAACAGATTAAATAAATATCTGTCTGAAATGGCAGTTACAGATGACTTTACTTGGGGTAGGGAATGGACTACTTTCCATGTAGAAGTTCTTTCCAATGCTATTTTTCATTGACTATATGAAGTATTTGAGCACCATCCAAAAGAAATAGTGGACTATTTACAGAGTCATCTGTAAAAGCTGATGAAACTCTAGAACTGGAAAGACTTCCCAAAGTTCATATACTTGCATCATTTTTGCATGTGAAATTAGTAAGGGTGAAATCTCTGCCTTTAAAATCAAAGGTGTACATCTAATATATTGACACAACATTGAGTCTTACTAAGTAGTTTTTTGGAAGAATGCAAGTTCTCCTGGAAAAGCTTAACGTAAAATTTATTGACATTTACTAAATCTAATTCAAATATGTCTTCATTGCCTGCACAAATCCACATATTTCTTATTCCATTCCTGTAACTTCTTTTAAAATTGAAGGTTTTACCAGCCTCGCTAAAGCTGTTACTCAGTTCCCAGTGGTACTTAAATTCATGCAAAATAAAAATATAGTAATGCATATAAAACAACTAGGAGAATGTTATTTATTTATTTATTTGTTATTTTATTCTAGAGGAATCTAACAACTCAATTAAAGGAGCCATTAAGCTTAAATTCCTCCTCAAAGATAACAAAAATCCACTGTTCAACTGAAATCAGTACAAAGCCTTTCCTTATACAATGCCTCCTTTGCATATTATTGACAGAAAATTTTTTTTCTAGACATAATATAGCTAGTCAGTAAGCCAAATGAACACTCACAAATGCAAATGATTGTTTTTACGGTGTAAAAAAAAAAATAAAGTTAATGTCTACTAAGAATTACAGGGAAGTAAAAAGAATATCAAATAACAAAAAGCTTTTGCAGGATATAAAAATGTTCTTAGGAATTTCTTAAGAAGTGTTTCTGTTTTATCGGTAAAAAAGATCTCCTTAAAAATGGGCAGGTGTCACTTTAAGTTGCATTAAATGTTAGTAAATATTTTTTATGCAACTTTGAAAAAACTGAAGACCAAATTCAAAGCTCTCCATAGCAAAAAAACAATATCTGCATTAAAATACTGGAAAGAAGAACAAAGATCGGTGCATAGCTTCGTCAAATATGCTTTTGACAGCTGAATATGCATTACTTCAGTAGAAAAATTGTTAGCAGCCAGGAAAACTATAAAAACACTAGTCACAAAGAGAGCTTATTCTGGATCTAGCAGAGATTAGGGAAGTTCCAGGTTTGTTTCTTTAGTTTAAAAGAGAAAGAGGGAGAGAGAGAGAGAAAGAGAGAGAGAAACTGCTTTCTTTTTAAGCAGAATTCTCTCAGTATGCACAGGGCATAGTAAAGACTATTTTCATAGCTTTGCAGGCTCAGGAATTGGAAGCTGTAAGAAGGCAACTTTCTAAGTGCCGTGGTACAAGTTATGAAACCGATAAAAAAAAGATGATTTATAATGAATATTAACCCAGAAGCCAGGAACAAAAATGCATTTTAAAAATTAGTCTTCCTTCAGAAGAGCCAGGCCTATTTCTTCCGAAGCCTACCTACATTTTTTACTTTCTTGCCCAGTCTCATGAGAGAGCTCCATAAAATGAATCATATTCTTTTACAATGTTACTTTTATCAGTTACATTTGTGGAAGATTTCAGCCCATTCCTAATCTTTTATGATATATTTACAGATGGAGACAAAATAATAGCTCCTTTGGATAGACCTACTGAAACAGCGGCATGAAAGGTCTGAATACCTCTGAGCGGTTATACCGTGAAATTAATTTTCAAGTTAGAAGACTGCAAAAGAGTATAAGGATGCCTAGCCTCTCTCCCATACTTCATCTTAAACTGAAGCCCCCCCATCCTTTTATATGAAATAGTAGAAAGTCAGATAGATAGATGGATAGATGGATGGATGGAGAGATAGAAAAATAGATAGATAGATAGATAGATAATGTAATGTTTGTTGTGAAAGAAATGCCCATTCTTTCTATGTTGTGTTATCATTTCCTAGCTTAAGAATGAGGCCTGGTTTACCAGGAGTGTGATACACTGTTTATCCTTGGAAAAATGCTACCATGCCAGCAATATGGCAACACAGCAACACAGCAGCATAGTAACATCACCTAAAGGCATGCCTGTTTTACTTTCCTTCTAGACTCTATTATAAACATGACAGTGAAAAGAGCTTGACTACTAGTCTCTCTAGGGACTCCTATTTGGAATTGGTTGTTGACTAACGTTAAAGTTTGTACTAACTTTTAGTGCTAAGTTCAATAAAATTAACATGAGTCTTTTAATCACGCTACACGACATCTCCGTTTTATTGGGCAGAGACATCAGGGAATCACATCATTTTAAATATTGTGAGAATACTCAAAGTAGTATATCTTTTGTCAGTAGAAAAGACATAAAAGCTAATTTTGCATTCGAACTCCTGAATTATCTGAATGCTTCCTAGAAATGGCGTGACTGGGCAGCTGCTCTCCTTTGGTTACACATCTGAGAAAGCTAATCAGCATAAATTAATGTATCCAGGATGATTTTCAATTTATGCCTCCTAAATTGGCTAAGCATTTTGAATGCCAATATATGCCTGATTTCTACATTCTTTCATTTTCTTTGTCTGTTTTCCTAAAAACATTCACTCTTCTTCCAGGAGCCTAGTATAAACACCCTTTGCCAGTGGCAATCAGATATGGGCATGCTGGTGTTGGTCTGGTGGAAAATGCAGAGAAGTAAGCTATCCAGAGTTCAAACTCCCATTCAGCTGAAAATTCATTTGCAAAGTGTGGAAAAATAGTTCATAAGCTTCATCTCCACTGTCATTAGAAGGTAAGATTGACGTATGAGTAGGCGCACTCGTCATGTGCTTTACTGCACATTTGACATATGCTTTACTGAGCTAGCTCAAACAAGCACGCCACGAAGAGATTGGTTTTAGAACCTGACTTTTCACAATCTCCTGCTCCAAACATTTGCTGATATTTTTACTTGAACTAGTTTTAGATCTTGGAGTTACCCCCATCTCCTTGAAGCTCCAGTGTGCACAGCCTAACCCGTCGATTCTACAGTGCTTTGAAAACACTCCTGTTGTTTGATGCTTTGGGACCAGATTTCCAGACATATCTCGTACTTTGATCACGTGATCCAACCAAGTGTGCCTTAATAACTGGTTCAGTAAGTGCTATAAAAATGCTTAGTATCATTACTACTACTATTAAGGGTTTCTAAAGAATGGCAGGATGTCATTCATCTACTACAGAAATATGGAATTTACTGCCAAAGCCTTTATAATTTTGTATAGTTCACAGTACAAGTGAATATATGCAAATAAAGATCTCTGTCCATGTATAGGTACAGGGATGAGCAGGTGAAAATACATGGGACTGGTGGCACAGCATGTGGTGGCCTTACAAGCAGGACTGGCCTGAACAGCCTCTTACAATAAGAGTTGTTTTGAGCCGGAAATTACAGTAGAGATGGATTTGTTTTTCGTTTTATGCACCAAATAAAGAATGCAACAACAGACTACACTTACACAGCCATTAGACTTTAAAGCAGGTTGCTTAACCGTGATGAAGATCCCCCTGCAGGCCTGTCATGCCACGTGGTGCTTCATGCAAGAGTTGTCCTCTGTGAGATATCTACTGCCAGCAGGGACAACCCCGGATAATACAAGCCCCTGGGAAGATTCAGTAGTATATAATCCTAGCTTGTGATTTCTTCCGCTCCCATCCTCACCTTCCTCTGCCCTCCAACACTTCAGGGATGCCAGGAGCTGCTCCTCCGCTTGGTGGCCAATGTCCAGCTACCGCTGGTCCATGGCACTTGCTGTCATATTACTGAATAAAAGCTCAGCAGGTAAACGAGTGACTCAAAGGGCCGCTTTAAATACAACAAAAGCCTCTAGTCGTCTTAGCCTTCTCACAGATTGGGCCAAACTTTCTTTTTTCTTCTCTGTCCCCCAGCTCTTGAACACTTTAAAGTAACAATACACTCTGCTCCCATCTCAGTACCACTGACTTCTTTACTAAAGTGATATTTGCTATCCATCTACCCAAGCAGCACCTCAGATTTGCACTAGCATACAGAAGAGTAGCATACACATCTCTCCTGTTTTCCTCCACCCAGTCCCACCCTCCATCTGAAGTCAAATCTAGACTTCCATTCAAAACCTCGTGTATTTGTTGCTATTGATGGAGGAGAAGGGAGTGCACTGTCTGGTCTTCCAAGCAGCTGTAAGCCTTAATTGGGGTCAGCAAGCAATAATTTACAGAGTTTACTTGCCCAAATTACAAAAGAATTCAGTCACTCTGCCCGATAGCAAGGGGGCGGGGGGAGGGAATGTCTACCAAACAAATCATAAGATAGTGAGAGGAGGTTTTTGAAACCTGTTTGGAAAGCATGCTAAAAGCCGCACGTTCAAAAATGCGTTGACATCACTCACAGCAATGGGCAGTGGCCCAAGGATTGCTCGAGGGACAGCAGCTTGTTCCAATCAAGAGCAGAAGAGTAGTGTAGAAAACAAAACAAAACAAAAAGGCCCTTCGGCAGTACATAGATACAAGCCAACTTGTAGACCATACCCACTATACAGGAGTATCCGCTGCAAGCTTAACTGCTGTGCAGTGACTTGCAGGAAAGGCATTGTAGGCAGAGAACAACCCAAAGGAAATACCATGGTAAATGGGTCTAATAGTCTCTACCTCTTTCACAACTGTCCCTTTTAGAAGTGTCACTGACTTTAGGCCTGCTGTACATAACTAGTATATAAACAATTGTATACAGGAATACATCCCCCCTGCTTTTTACATCCCCCCTGCATTTTGCGGTGTGTAGTACAGCAGAGAAGTAGTGAATTCTAGACACTACAGAGGACAATGGACCTTGCAGTGTAAACATCAGCATGAGTCCTGGTGACATGAACGGCACCTGTGTGTGCATCTCAGGTTTATCAGTACTGCTAGATGAATTTTCTCTGAATTTCAGTTTATCATTAAAAGTATTGATCAGATTTCAGCTGGAAAAAAAAAAAAAAGAAAGAATGGTATGGCGGCAGAGAGAACGAAAAGGGGATGAGAGAGGAAAGAGGGGGCTCCCAGGACCCTCCCCTCCAGTAGCCCAAAGAAGAAAGCAAGCAGAGCCGGCCTCAGCTGCCTTTGCAGGTAAATGCAAAAAGGAGGTAAGCTCATGATTAATGGAGTTTACACTTCATTTTCCTGTGGAAAGCTTTATCAGGGAATCTAATACGGCTTTGACCAGGTGATATTTCGCCAGGTTTTGGTGGGCCGCCTGTTCATGGTGGCTCTCCGCCTCACCTCCTCTCCCGCTGCTCCTGGGGCATTGCTCCATCTCCTCCAGCGCTTACCAGGGTCTTGTTCCCCTGCCCCTGCCTGCCTTTTCCACTCCCTCCTTCCTAATTAAACTGAATAGGGGAGGAAGAGCAAACAGAAAAACAGCCCATCACTTCATTCACAACCTTTCCATTCCTCAGTTGTGCCCATTTTGCAGGGTTCAAAGCCTGAAAAGTATCCAAGTTTTAAAGTATTCTAGTGCTGTTGAACATTCAAACAACGAGTAGCCCTCTTCTGCTTGCCCCTTCTTTCTCCCTTTTATGTTCCTGTGCTGCCATGGTTCCTGGCTGACATATTAACAAGGAGTATGCAACCACAAACAATGATATGAAAACAGCTAAAGTTTTCAGCATTTGGGGTGCTTCTCTTTCCTTCAAATTTTTTCCATTGTGCAATTTCAAAATTTCTTAGACTCTGGAAAAGCTGCAGAGTGACAAAGCAAATGAATCAGAAGAAAGTATGGGGAGGGGACAGTCTTTAGAGCTCATCATAAGATATAAATAGCAGGTGAGTAGGGAACAAGAAAGGAAAAAATGTAACTGGAGAGTATTTCTGAAATCTTGAAACAAAAATGACATTCTGAACTGAAACAAAGAGGAGGGGAAGGGAAGATATTCCAGCTGATTAACTTTAACTACTACGAAGATGCCAGTTTGCTGTATAACTAGTGGGAGACAGAGAAATTCCTCCCACGGGCAATTCAGAGTTGTCAGTTTAGTTCCTTATTCTAAACACCCTACTGGAGAAATCTCTCTCTCCAATTTTATTATTTAATTTTTTTCTCCATCTTACATAGTGTAAGCATGGAGAGCTAGGAAGAGACTGCACACACCAGCAATTCTGAAAAATTTCCTTCTGCTAAGTTCAAATAAAATATCATTGTAAACCTGAAAAAAATCAAGATTTTGGCACAAAAGAAAATGCAAATGATAAATGGCAAAGAGCTGTGTTTAAGTTAACCGCAGGGAGGGTGGAAGGAAGAGCTACAGAGATCGTGTCAGGCTGTGAAGAACAGATGTTTTATCTGTGCACCCTGCTTTCAGTCCGTTTTTCTTTATGTATGTTGCCCGTGTTTCCTTTTGGCCTGCTGAAGAATATGGTGGATCTTACATCAGTGAAAAACAGTGCTGTGCAGATGTATGTATTGGCAACATATCCAGCTTTATCTTTGTCATTTACAGAGGACCTGACCTGGAGCAACGCTTATCCTTCTTTATATAACGAGTGGGAAAAAAAACAAACAAACCACGTTGTTCCTCATTCACAGGACAGAAGCAAACAACACCTTGACTTGAGGCTACGATCTGAGCGTGACTGCACAGCTTGTGCCCTCTGGCATTATCAAAGCAATCAGTGTCATAGGCAAGGATTTTCCACAGGGAATAAAAACATTTAGATCCATCTGCACTGAAATAAGCCTGGGCGAAACTATGTGGTCTAGATCAGAGCTGCAAGCACCCCTGAATGAAGGAAGAAAGAAAAAAAAGAGGAGGGGAACCTGCCCTGGTTTCTCAAATTGTGTAGTAGAAGCCATGAGATCATGCTCTGATTGATATAAGTGCTATTGATACTGGGTGTGTACCAAGGCAACTGTTTTATTTACCTGGAAAGAGATTTCTTCACCTTCTAGAAATAGCCACAGCTCTTCCTTTATTGCAAAACAGTAATAAATAGCTACTAATTTTAGTATATAGAGACAGCCCAGGATGAATCAGTGAGGTGCTAGTTAGGAAACTGATCCCAAAATGAAATGCAGTCCTACTTACTTCTTGTAACAGCATCAGTGACAGACTAAAATACTCTGAAATTACACCAAAAGGCTTTAAGAGGAATCAGAAGGAAGAAGAAAAAAGGAGGTAGCAAAGCCACTTGAAATCTCCAAGAGGAAGCTCAGAAAAGCAGCTATGTCTAAACAAAGAAAAAGCTTCATTGGAAAAAAAAAAAGTTTGTGACTTTTTGAAACACTGATTTGGAACAGGACATCTCATCTGCAAACATCGAGTCCAAACATTTAGTTTCTGAAATCCAAATAATGATGATGTAAGCAAATCCTTCACACTTTTAAATTAGCGTCTCTATCATGAATAAATAAAAGCCATCTTTGTCTGCTAACATGATTTTATCAAAAGTATGGATTGGGTCAAGAATGGATCTTCTAAAAGGGACTCTATGCTGACTTGGAAAAGTCTGAATCGACTGCTGCAGTGCTCACGCTAACCCAGGATAAGGTAGTATGACACACTGGTACTGAGTGTTTACCCAGATTTTCCTAGGATATCCCATTGTCTCGAGGCTCTGTTGCCTTTAGCTTGTTTACGAAATTAAAGATGTTGCCATGCCTGGCTCTTCAAATGAAGCGTCGATTTGAACGTGCTTCAGTCAGTAGGCATACAAGCATGAGAGGGGTCCAAAATGACACTCAGGGAAATTCCAGCTGGTTTGGAGATATCAGAACAAATATTCCCATATTTCTCTATCCTACCAGAAAATTGAAAAGTCCTGGCTTTCTTTCTGGCAACCATCGTTTCTCTCTCTTTCAGAACTGTGAGGTAAAAAAAGAAGAAGTCCACTGAATTTTCAATAAGCTAAAAAAAAAAAAAAATGCACCAGTGTTTTCCTTTGCTGAACTCAATGCATAAACACTCCCTGATTTCCAAAGGAAGTATATTTTATAGCTGCGAGACTGGAAGTCCCAAGCACTGCAACCACAACATCATATGTCTAAAACATTATATGTTACTGTGACAGATATTGGATGCTTACATTTATTTCTTATGCATCCACAAAGGGAACAATGAACATTCATTTAAAGCAGTTCCTTGCTTGGGCCTGTCTAGACTTCTAATAAAGTTAAATTCTGTTTTACTTGGCCAATATCGTGAGAATATCTAGCATATCAAGCTCGTTCTTGCTAAGTATAGGTCCTCTTCTGATGGATTGTTTCATTATATCTGCATTTATTGTTTGTATGTGCCACAAAATGCATATGCAGTCAGAAAGAAGATGTGAGCTAAGCTTAACAGAACAGGTGATTGTGAAGTTAATCTAGGATTTACTAAATTAACTAGAACTATGCTGCCTTGGTTTTCTACAGCAGTACTTTGCAAAATGTAATATTGCCTGTCAGCACAATCGCATTCCTTCAAGGCTGTTTGTATGAAAATATTTAATTGACTTAATTATGCTTTTGATGGCAGGGGAGAGAAACAGAGTTTTGTATGTCTTCCTTTTCAAGGTGGCCATGTGTAATTTGATGGGAATCCTTTATAGCTGATAGTTCAATTTAGTGATGGCTGCAAAAAACACATATTATATTTAGCACAAATACACCTAGTCACCGACCAAGGTAAAGTTTAATGGGTGGCCTTCACGTGGATTTTGCAAAGCCACTAAATGAGGAATAAAATAAAGGGTCTAAAGAGTCTATTAGGAAAATGACAAAACTTCAGAGAAGCACCAGATGCCAACAAGGACAGGAAATTTTGGAAAATATTAATCAAATTCCTTTCTGGGTCACACAGACCTTTTCCTGAACCTTTATTCCTCGAAGAATGAGTCTACTGGAAGTCATATGCACTGGCTATGGAGTTTACATTTAATTTTCTTTCATCACAATCTTCCAGATTAACAGAAATGCATGTCTGGACCTGGTTGAGAAAGGTGTGGTCAGATTTCCACTTGACTCATCTTTAATTGCCCCTGTATTAGGGTTCTGCAGAGTGTTTCTGTGGAAGCCTGTTCTCCTGCTGTGATAGGAAGTATCCTCATCCTCTATAAACTGTGTCGCTTCTAACAAAGCAATGCAGGAACGCAGAGTAGTTGTTGGCAATAGAACTGGACAACACAGTGGGTTGCAGGAAATCAACATTGATGGGCAGGCAGAAGAGCCAAATTAACTCCAGATCAGGGCAAATACTGGGAAAATGTTTATTTTCTGCTGAATAAGTCTTGTAAGACTATCATCTGTACGGCTTCAGTTTAATCTCTGATAAAATTTGCATTTCAAAGAAAGAGATGGGCTGAAAGAGGAATTGATTCAGCACAGCACTCAAGATGCTTCTGTTATAAGGATCGCAAGCATTAAGTCCAGCTTAATACTAAGTATTTTACTTATGGGAGTATAAGACTCTCAAGTATCCTTCTATTGCAAAGAGAGTTTTCCATTTGCATTTCCTGGATCAGATGACTGAGGAAAAGGGTACAGTGATGTAGTCTAATGCAATGAAGCATAGATCTTCAGCTAACATAAATTTCCATATGAACTTTGTATCAATGACCTGAAGAATGGTTTATACACACTGAAAAACTACCCCTAACTTTAACAGAAAAGTTTGCTACCAAAATTTCCTCTAAGAAAAGCACAGAAAAATACTATGCTGTCTGTTCTACAATGAAATTAAAGCTTGTAGGCAAAATAAAGTCCCAACTGATTATATCTGTTACGTGTGAGGACCTCAAAACCTTCGCTTCCAACTGCATTTTAGCAATGTGTGAAATGATTCCTGTAGCTGAACACTTTGCAGGCATTTCAAAGGAAAATGAGACACAAGAGCAGCTGGTAGGCAGTAAGATAGTGAGTTTGAGAACTGCCTCTAAAAGTCTGAGCTTAACAAGTTACAAAGATCTTTAGAGTTCTGCAAGTCTGACTTTCATCCTTGGTTTCCTCACTCGCAGTGGGAAGTACTTTGTTTCCTTTCCTCACACAGAATTTTTGGCATGAAACATTCTCCTACAGGACACTACATGACACTACCTGTCTTGACTAGTGCAGGTAAACAAAAGCTCAAGTTATTATGACTCATGTGCTAGAAAACAATTTTTTTGTCCTTAATATTTCAATGATTGCTTTTGGCTTACACTTGCCTTTCTTAAGCAAATAAGCACGGCAGCTTCACAAGCTGGGGGAACTCTGCTGAGATACCATTTTACACATATAGCTTCAGATTAAGCTGGTAATAGCAATCATAATTACCAGTGAAATCCCACATCCTGCAGTACTGGTGTTTAGATGAATAACAGCCACAAACTACACCCTTGTCAGCCTTACTGCAGGCTGTGGTGCTAAGAAAACAGATAAGACAGAGGCAAAAATACAGAAAAGTCATATAAAAACCTTCATTACTAAGTTATAATAATAAGAATTATTTGACTTGTTTCAAGACCGATCCTGGCTTAAGCGAAGTGAAGGGGGGAGCTCCGTAGTGACTTCCACCTTCGCAAGTCAACACAAAGCCTGCACGCATGCGGCGGAGGTAGAGACCTGTTTATTTCACCAAAAAAAAAAAAAATATATATATATATATATATATATATATATATATATATATATATTGGTTAGAAGCACTGTTAAAGAAACTTGTCGTGAAATGTGAACAGAAGTCTGAAAATAATAATCAGAGCCTTTACTTAAAAATAAATAAATGGAACTTAAGATTTCAGTGTTGAATTAAAGCGTTCGAGAAACCCAGAAAAAAAGAGACTCTCACTTTTCTTTAGACCAGACAAGATGTAAGACCAAGATTCTGGCTGATGAAACCAGTGCCACCAGTTCCGTTGACTTCAGTGGCACTCTGCTGAATTGCTGCAGCTCAGGAATTGTCCCACAATATGTGTGGGAGAGCTTCAGGCTTTGCATAAAATATCATGCTTGACCCACTGACTCACCCAGCCCCAGAGAGACCTCAGGCTGGATCCCCTTTGGCTTCAGTTACACTGACCAGTAAGACACCAGCAATTTTCTCCTGTGGTGCTGCTTGCTGAAGTAAATGGCTTTCCATAAACTTACATGCAAGCACACTGAAATAACAAGATACTTGAAGCCGAAATGAATGTGGTCCATTAAGGGCATGAGTCATAATTAGTTCAAAGGGACAAAGACTAAACCTCAGAGTTCATAAGAGTGTATGTCATTTTATCACCTGCATTTCTGCAACTCGTTTGCAACCTTTTAACAGTGCTGAAAATTCACTGCTGAGCTCATTATACTGGTGTTATAAAAGCTGGGTCATGAGCACACAGCTGGGAACATTACAACACCTTAATTGCACTCATTGTAATAAATCGGGCCAGTCTAGCAAGAGCCTTCAATTAACCATACACAGGGAAAAAATGGTATTTGAACTCATTTGTGAGAGTTCAAGGTTTCATATTTGGTACATCTGATGCCAAAGGTCTCATCTGCATTGAACAAAACTAACAGAACTCAGTCTATTTATAAAAATATCACACGCAGAGACATATACATGCATGCACACGCAATCATTACCACACATAGGTGATCTACCACAGATCTCAGCATGCGTACCGGCACTATATTGACAGAGAATTAAGGACAGAAAAACTAGTCGTCCTAATTCACTGGGATTAAACCCTAATCAGTCTTCTGGCTATCCATAAAGTGGGAAAATATTGTAATTGAAACTGGATTCTACATCCTGAAACTCAGGTACCACCAAATCTGCCCTTCTGCCTAGATTTATACCCACAGCCATTTGAAGCTGATGATCATCTACCTTTCTGGTATTAACATGTACTAGAAGGAAATCATCTCATTAGTTTCACAGATGCAAAAGCAGATAAGCTAAGTTTATCCATTACTGGGCTAGTTTCTTTTCGTATAGCATATACTCTTATATAACAGCTTATCTCCAGTTCATGTTGCAGAGCAGAAGCAGAAATACACACATCAGTTCTTTCCTGAATAAGGTTTGCACTAGTGGAAAATCCAAATATACAAAGCGGGAACCTTTCCATGCATGTCCTCTCTCTAGCACCAAGACAGCCCTATTTCAATTTGTTACAATATATTTGGCTGTTTTCATTCATCAGGTACCTCTACTGGTCACAGAAACAACAAATAAGTAACAAGAAGCTGTGTAAAAGAGGAGCTCTTCTTCATCTAGTGGTGCAAGAGCCTGCAGGATGGTTGCTCCTGCCTGAGATGTTCTGAAAACTTGATTTGGTCCAAGTTTCTACAGTCAATATCATTCCCTGTGTGACACGGAGTACTGGCATAAAATAATGGGTCTCATTGACCACAGTTTTACAAGATTTATATAGAAAGAAAAAGTCAAAACTAGAGTAAGAAAGAGGTACAGAAACAACAGCTGTGGGAAGAATAAGACGACAGGATAGTTGTAGTACTGCTGCTAGACTTTTGTGAAGAGCCCTAGTGCTGCAAACTATCATGAGTGATAGGAAGACTGTAGACCCATCTCGGAGTCCTGAACATCACTTTCTCCCCAGAATGAAAGGTCCATGTGAGTAGGCTGAGTTCAAAAACAAGCAATGCCTTTCATATTACATGGACCCTTGGTTAGTGAAGGGAAAAAGTACAGAGCTCTTGTGCTGGGGGTGGCTGTCCCACAGATATTGAAGCTTTTGTGTAATAGGCTCTCGCAATAACGCTGAAGCAGGGTGATACCATTCACAGCAAAGGGAGGATACAGCACAATGGTGCATCCGCTTTGGTAAGGTTGGCAGCACTCGGTGCTTAGGGCTCACAGGGCAGAGGAGCCGACAGACAAAACTGTACGTGGACAAGGAGCAAAGTGGGGGAAATTCAAAGCAGTCAAGTAAAGGGAAAAAAATAAAAATAAGAATAAAAGTATAACAAAGGTAGGGAGAGACAGTGAGAGAGAGGGAGCTGTAAGAGTCCGCACATTTCAATTGCTGGACTATCCAATTTAATGTTTACGGTGATGTCATATGGAAACAACAGCAAAACAAAACAGTTTGTATCTCATCAACAACTGATGACCATAAGGAGGATTTTACCCCTGCAGAACGGTTATGTTTGATCTGATGTACAGTTTTTCACCCAATATGTACAGCATCTCCCAGAGAACACTAAACCTGATGTTGTAAAGGATAAAATGTGTCTATCACAGTTCTTTACTCATTGTTAAACACCGATACAGTGTTTTTATCCTTGAAACTTGTCTGAAAGAAAGGTTGAGCAGTTCCAGAAGAGACTCTCAATTAAAAGAGCACTTCCTAGTGTGTGGAAACTGGGAGAAAATCTGCTACTTTGTTTCACATTATTATACAATTAACTGTATTAAATCACAAAGCTTTTAAAGGTCCCCTTTTAGAAGCAAACTCTATTTCTCTCACATGTACATAAACATCCTTATTTTATTTGTTCCAGCTTTGTTTCTGTTGGGAAATCTCATAGGTCTCATATTTTGTTATTCTCTGGGAAAACCTGAATCCAAGAGTCCCTGACAGCTGAGCGACCAAAGGGGATGGAGGTCATGGAGTTACACCCAGACGCGACAGAAAAAAAAAAATGCTTCTACTGTAACGGACAGGAGCCCTTCCTTCGTTTGCTCTCTGTCCTCACAGAACGGGAGTCCCAGGGAAGCTCCACAGCAGCGACACTACTAAAAGACATAGGGACTTTCCAATGCTTCTCCTTCATTCAGACCCCTGTGCACATTTGTTAAGGGAGTCAGGCCACAGCAGAGCCTCTGTTCACTTTCAACATTTCTTTGGCATCCTTTGTGATCCCTTTTTGAAAAACATGGATACCTCTCCCTTGTAAAAGCAGTAGAAAATACCTCTGGGCTTCATTAGACTTGAGTTTCAAAAGAGACTTTTACAACTGCTGCTATTACATCTTGCAAACCTGAGAGCTGAGAAGACACAGTTTGGCAATTACTCATCACTATTCTCAGAAAATTACATATATAGGTATATACCTCTGTGCGTGGGGGTGTGTGTGTGTGTGTGTGTGTGTGTGTGTGAGTCTGTGTCTGTGTCTGTGTTTGTGTATATGTGTGGGAGTGCATAATATATGGATATGGATATGGATATGCGTACATTTCTAACAATTTTTGGAGATTTTTAAGGAGTCAATATCTGGAAAGAATAAGCAGTGAAAATTCTTCCAAAGCTGAAAAAAAGCAGCCCTGGTCACTCAGAGGTTCTTCTGAGGTCTGTAAAGGCTCTAGTGGACTCTCTGGGAGATCAACGGCCGCAGAAACTGACTCTCTACTTTTATTTCTTCAGAAATATTCATGTAGCCTTCTCATCATGTTTCAACCTAAGACTTGAAGGTCTTATTCACCTTAGTCATCATTTTGGGCTAAATCCCACATTTTCTGCTACAGCTTCTTTTCACAGATGTTATCTGGGAGGCTAAGCTCTTTATACCATCCTTTTCACCAATAGTAAGTGATTCTCACACACCACCTTTCATGGCACACTCTCATCAGATTAAAATAACTCTACAAACACTTGAAGGCTGCTTTACTGTAGTACAAAAGGGCTGCCAGGAAAAAGAATGATGATGCATGAAGTGATTTCCCAAGGAGCATGGTAAGCTGGAAAATAATAGGATCGTGCCTTGAGTGTGGTAAGCACAATTTGATTCAAAGGAAGGAAAATGAGCTGTAGAAATTCCTTCCCACTTTTTTTTTTCTTTTTAATTTAACTCTTGGACTAACTTTTCATTTAAATGTCATTTGCTGATACTGTAGTGCACCATACGTCATTGCACCTGCTGACTGTTGTGAAATTAAAGCTATGCAAGTGTTTTGTGATGGCACTAACTGGAGCAGCATGGAGCCTAGAGGCAATTTCAGATCAGAAAGTCTTTGCAGCAAGCGTAGGAACATGTAGTCTAATCACTGCCTGTATTTTTTTTTTTTCCGTTTGTTGCCTTCTGAAAATCATTATCTGAGGACAAATCTGACACGCTAAACATGGACTGCCAACAGTGCTGCAATTTTTATTTGGAGGCTGTGGGGAACATAGTGCCCGTGAAACTCCATGGACCTTCTTTAGATGTACTTAAAATCTTCTGAGGCTAAATGAAAATGTAATGCTGGGTGTGTAAGATATAATATTCCACTTTTTTTCTGAATTTTACAGTAACTCTTTGCCACATGCCCAATATTTATTTCTCCTGGAAGTTTGGGGAAGAACTTGTAGAGTTAAATTTCAGGCCGTTGTATGTAAAACTTGAGAACTAGAAGTTTATTACTTCTGATCAACATTCAGAGAAGATATCAAATAGTTTCATACTGAAACAAACAATGAATGCATGTAGAAAACGTTGTATATATTACAAGCACAGTAAATAAATGTTTAAAATACTGCAGTTTTTGAACAAAAAGAAATAGTGAAGCACTGTGTTTACTGAAGTCCCTCACAGACTTCTCCATTTAGCTGCTGTGAAGTTCAAATTAACCTGAGAGCAAACATCCACATAGTCTGCCAGATCCCAACAAAATTGTCTTCTGATTCTTGCTCAGTGCCCACCAAACAAAGCCCCAGAGCATTGCTAATGCCTTTCTCCACCCTACTTTTCATGAGAGGGCATGAGGCAAAGAAGGAGAGGCATTTGTAATAACAACTTTATGTTATATCATAGCTTAAATTTTTCTCTCTTCGTACTCCAGCCCATCTCTGAAGGATAAGACTTGTCAGGAATTGCTGCTCTAGAGCTAGCATTTGTTCCCATCCTGCTCCCTCATGTTCCTAAGAACATCAATCTTCAGCCTGTAGTGATCCTTCCTACATCAAAACCTTTCCTAGTTCTGTTCCTCTGCAGGATGCTAAAGGCCATTTGGACAGGTTCTTGGAAGAAGAAATTATTGAGGGTTGCTCTTTGGCCATTGTCAGGTGTAGGACACTGGGCAGGAAGATCTCTGCTCAGTCCCACAACCACCACTCTGTCCATCAATGACTGAGAGAATAAGTCGTTCTTTAACTTCCTTGTATATCACCATGTCCCCCTACCTTTGCTTCTACCAGCTCAGCAATTTGGAGAGGAGCAGAAATATAGCTTTTATGCAAGCATGCCCACACTGGAAGTCTCCTATATAGATATAGAAGCACCTACAGGGAATGCCTGAGAAATGCTAGGTCCCATTGGTGGATTTTTCCCATCTCTTTCTAGTGAAGTTGTACTTCCTCTCCATAAAAGGAAACAACAATTCAAATCCATTCCCCAGTGCATTTCTGTCATGTGTTCCTCTTTTAGGCGGTGCAGACGACATCAAACTGCAACAGGTGCTGGACAAAGAAAATAGATAACACCTAGATAAAATGATGAGGTGATGTCTAGATTGTGGGCTATGAGAAAACTCAGGATGGAGATGGCAGAAGCATGAATTTTAGCCCCAGCAACTGAGAAAGCCATCATCAGCTTAGTATTTTGGGGCTGCCATAGCAACTGGCCACAGAGCTTCAGTGTCTGAATGAGCTGAATACCCTTTGCCTTCTCAGACAGCCCAACCATTAGCCCCAGAGGCTATGTCTCAGGCACTGAGTTAGCCCATGAGTCAACCACTTCCAGGAAGGCAACTGCTTTGCTGGCCCTACACACAGGTCAGGAAAGGGCAAAGAGAGAAATATAATAATGAAAAAGTCCAGTTCACTCTAGATCACTATAGTGACACTCATCATCACAACACATTTATTTTGGCATTGTGATAGCTTTCGGCAAGGTCACTTGAAAAATAGCCTCTTCAAGAGAATGAAATTCTGCCTGATTAGCATTGGGCAGAGAAGTTGTGCATATATTTATGAGGAGCGGGAAAGGAGGTGGAAACAACCAAAAGAGCTGAATACCTTCAGAAGGCAAATCTATCCTTTGGCTTCGGAAGGGATAGAGGGTGGCCTTCTACCTCAGTAGAGTCTTCTACCCTTCTACCTTTACGACCCCATAAAGGAAGGGGGATCCTGAGATGACAACGCTATGAATGAAATGAGGTGAAGGGATCTGAGATCAGGAACTTGATTTCTGCTGGCCTGTCAGTGACCCCAGTTCGACCTGAAATAGACCTCTTTTGTTGTATAGGAACAAAATATGACTCAATATGCACTTGGACTGTTTGCTAACTCTCTTCTCAATCTCTTCAATGTAGAGAACGACCACAGTGACATATGGTTCTTTGTCACACACACTAGCTATTACCGAGGGTTAAATCAATTCGTGACCAGGCAGACATTCAGCACACACCAGGGATAAGTTCAAGGCACAGAGTTACTCTGGGAGGAGGAGTGACTTCGCTGTTGCTCAGGTGTTTCAGAGAATGATTTTAATGAGCAACAGTGATAGCCAATAAATAAGGAAAGGTTTGCTGTAGATGAGACTCAGGTTAATGTTTTATTTTCTTGACTAACTTTAACTGTGACTTCACTACTCCAGGCATATCTATACAGAACAAGATAGAAGTCTTTGTACATCCTTCTTGATATAAAAGGAGCGTGATCCTACATGCACTGTGCATCTGAAAGCCCAGCAACGTAAGGAATACAAGCTAAAGTCTTACAGTGCCAGCAGGCACAGACCACCAGCTTATGCCTAAAGCCAGAAGATGCAGAGGCAAAAGAGTTATGGACTATCTTTGTCTGCCACAGGCTATCACACCCAATCTAAACAAATGAACTAAGAAGTTCCCTGTGCCTCAGTTTCTACATCTGCCCCTGGAATTCAGCAACATTAACTTCATTACCACTAGCCCTTTGAGATCCTTGGATAAAAGGTTCCATCAAAGGGCACAATTATGTTATTAAATGGTAACTGCACTGTCTAAATTATTATTAATAATAATAACATTTATCTCTTGCAAAAGAGCTCTACTTTGGAGCAACATTCTCAATCTAATAGATGTAATTACTAAACAAGATCCTGCCTGTCCTCGTTCCCCCAAACTGGCCTTCCTCCTGCAAAGGCCGCAATCTGATTTCAGCTGTAATCCCCCTGAAGTTAAAGGAAGAATTGGGGGTGGGGGGGGGGCAGGAAGCGTTATTAAACCAGTGCAAGGAGTAAGAGTAGAATTAGCTTGAGAAATCTGGCTTACATGAACAGGACTGCATTGTCCTGTGTTTACTCTGTTATTAACCCATCTGGACACAAGCTGGTTTCAGACCATAGCCCATGTTCTTGCCTTAGCCCAGTGCTAAACTTGTATATAGAGCAAACATGAAACTGTACTGTAGAGCCAGACTATCCACATACGTCCTTATCTCATTTCCTTATTAAGCAAAGAAAGATATACTTAGGGATAGCTCCCTTAGCCTTCCCCAATAGTCAACCTGTGGGTTCCTGCTTTCCTCTCTGTAAGCCACAACCTACTCTTGTTGTACTGCGGGCTTGGACCATGAGTTGTTTGGAGCAGGCTGCAGAGTGAGTATCCGGCTCCACATTAATGGAAACAAGCCCTGTTGGGCATCGTTCCCTGGAAGCTGTCCGGAATAAAGGAGCCAAAACCATTCACGTTTAAATATGATGGCAGCATTCTCTGCATAAAATACATATTCTGTGAATAAATAAACAAGGGTGAGATATTTGCTTACAGCTGCTTAGTGTTAACTATTTGTGAGGGTTGTACACCCCTGGAAGCTTACAGGAATGATCCTGGCAAAGACTTTCATTCAGAGCCCAAAGTCTCTGACAAATTTTATGCCTGGTGATATTTAGTTATTCATAAACAACAAGCAAGCTAGCTGCAAACTCCCCTGTCTCTGTACTGAGAGGCAGAGATTGCCTCACAGTTACAGAGAGGAGACTTATGTCTTGTACTTTGGAAAATGAACAGGTGAAACTCAGAGGAGCAGTGTCAGGAAACTGACTTCCTTACCTACTCAATAGGCAGACTGTGGTGCCTCCATGTGAGAGAGTTAATGAGTAATACTGTGTGGGTTACTACCAAGGATACAGGGCAACTTTCTAGGACAAGACCTGTCAAAGGTGGTATCTCAAAGACCATCTGAGGCCACAGCTCACCTCCATGGCCTAAGAGGTGATTGTAACGTGTGAATCTAAGTAAAATAAGTTGGCATTATGACTTCTAAAGATTACAGTTTGATTTAAATTCTTTTTTGCAAGGTGGTGATACTCACAATTTTTTCTTGGAGACCTTGGAGAGCTCTGGATGCAAGCAAGCTGATAAAGGGCCATTCAGTCTGCTGGTCCTCTACTTTCTTACTGTGGAAAGGTTAGAGAAGGAAAGAGACGACAGCTCTGGCTAATGATGGAGGTCTAGGGCAAAAGAAAAGGGAATATAACTGTTTTTTTCACGTTAGAAGACTAGTTTGTACCCACTTCAGTTAACAGCAACAACAACAACAACAACATCTTTGGGGTTTTTTGACTCACAAGGACATGCACAATCCCTAATAACATTTCTACAATCAAGGCTTTCATATAAACAGCATTTAATTACCCAAAACAGTATCATCCTTTTATAAAACTTGACAAAACAATAACATTTATAACATAAAACCTCAGTAGCATTTTATTTTATAGTTCTCAATACTGCTTTATCTACTAAAGATTGAAATATTTTGTTTCCATAAAGTAGGAAGGGAGTTAATTGAAGTAACTAACAGCCTGTCTGTCAGGAAAAGTTGAGAAGCAATCAGCTTCGGTACTAAATCTAGTCTTGGAGAGCACTTCAGCTATGCCAAATCTGTATTTTCTGGTGTATCGTGTTTGACCCAACCCAAGGGAAGAAGAGATGAAGCCAGGAAATCATTTACCTGATGTGTTATAGGACAGAGAGCCGAATTTGGGGTCTGACACCATGGGTGAAATTCAGTCACAAAAAGACAGATGTCTGACATCTGGTATTTTGCTTCACTAAGGTAGGCTTGACTTGGCTTCCAGCTGTCCACCCAGGAGAGTCTGGTTCTCCTGTAGGTCTTGTGTCATACCTGCCAGGCCTGTGGGGATGTCTTTGGTCCTTAGAGCATCTGAAATAGCACTAGATACCTACATTTAGGCAACTAAATCCAGTATTCCTTGACTCACTGTCCATTAGCCCATGTTACAACCAGACACCGTTTGCTCTAAAGGTGGAAAGCAGAGGGAAAACACACTATCACTTCTACAGAGCAGGCAGGAAAAGCATGTAACACACTAAACACATTAAAGACATTTTGTTCAGTTCTTTCGTTTAACAAGGGAAGAGCATCTGCTTTGTTGATCTGGAGGATGGTGTCCAAATCAGCCTCCTGAGAAGGTAAAGTCATTTTCCCTGGGAATCCTTGCATGACTGCAAAGGTGCTAATGGAGTGTTGTACTCCTAAAGCCAAATTAAGGTGGGAAACTTCTGTCTTCTCTCTAAGCCAGTGGTGAGGCAAGTTGCATCAGTTACGGTATTTGATAAGCTAGTATCGCTCCTAAGCCATGTCAGAATTGGAATCTGCAAATCATTGTGTCATATCATATCTACTTGCACAACTAAATCAACTGCAAGGTCAGCAGCAGCCCTTGTAGGTGCAAAGATGTGTTGTAACCAGAAGGGCTAGTGTGGAGATTGGGTCCCTTGTGGTTAGCACTTTAAGATGAGCATGATATGATCTCTGCTTCACTAAATAAAATGGTCATGTATTTTTGTTTTATTTTTTGCTTCCGTGATTTGGAAGGGGAGCTGGATAAACATTACACTTTATCAAATCTCAAACAGCAACACTAGCCAAACTGAAGATGAATGTGTGACTTGGGTTTTCTGGGGTTTCCCTTTTTTTTTTTTTTTTTTTTTTTTCTTTCCTAGAGGCACAGCGTTAACAATGATATATTGTTACTCTCTGTGATAGATAGATATATTTCATAGCTATTATATACAGGTAGGTCCTAAACCCTAAGTCCTGTTTGCATATCTTGCATGGTAACTCTTGCTCAGTGCTCTGTGGAAAAACAGGGCTGCGTTACACTGAAAGGAATAAGTAGAAGTTTCTGCCAGGAAGATGGGAGTTGGCACTTCTTAGAGAGCTCTACAGTTCACTTGAGGAAGAGGCCTATCCTGGAAACAGATTTCATTTATGCTGGCTCAAGAGAAAGGCACCTCCAGGAAGACACACACAAAGCAATTTTTCCATCTAACGATTCCTTTTACAGATTAAATATAAAATAAAAATAAAGCCCTGTTCAAGTAATTTGATACACAGCAGAAGAAAAATTGCAGCTACAGCAATCAGAATAAAACTTCAGGCAGTGGTTTGCTGAACACGGAGCCAACATTGTTCCTGTAAGCAGCAGTTTCTTGTCGTGCACTCTCCTGCTTGTTTCTGCCTCGTGTTGCCCCAACACTAGTTATCAGTAAACCAAGCAAAACCATTGACAAAAATGTTTCATTTTCAGTAGAATCAGATCCCTATTTTGGCTTGCCATATGAACATGCAAACAGCTGGAATGGCTTCTTCTGGCAGCGGTGCCAATTTAAACTGTTCGTGGAATTACATAGACTCCCGGAGAGGAGCTCTGGGAAGGATTAGCAGAAATATTGCAGTGCTTCGCATTATGAGCAGGCTGATTTGGTCACTGATGTCCAGGCTGCCAAAGCAGATGCTGTTCCCATGCTAAGGAAAAGAATCCCTCTAGGTTTATACATGTACAATTTCCATCATGTGTGTCCAGTACGGGAAAGTACATGACCTTTCCACCAATCTCGTGGAAGTAGCGGGGTGTTTTCCCTGCATTATTCACCTTCAGCAGGAAAGGCATCTGACCGTAATCCGGGCTAATGGAGAGTGAGTCAGGAAATACAGGGTCAAGCTCAGCCGTCTACGTGCAGGTACCAAAATACTCCATCAAGTGCAATGCATGGGATGTGCACTCTGGGGAACCGCAGCAGTTCGAGACACATTACCACCTCTTTTGTGTGTTAAGCTTCCCTAGCTCTTATTTCCACTCCAGACAAAATTATTTTGAAACTTTAACTCAAAGTTGTATCTAGCGGCAGGGTAAACTAAACCTCACTCCCTCTACGTTTAGCTTTCTCAGGCTCTGCCCCTCAGCACTCTTAGGGCAAGGTAGACACATCAGCACCTGGGCTTGGCAGCTGTCCCTCTCTCCCCAGCATCATGCTGGCTCCGCGAGGCCAGCTCAGCTCCTCCACAGCCAGAAGTCAGGACACAATCATTCATCTCACAGAAGTGACACCTCCAGCGTTTGCCATCTGACATCAGTGTCCAACTCATCCCAGCCTTGTAGATGCTGATTGCCATCCACCGTGGAAAGGGCACAGATGATCTCAAATCATCCCTCCCTGATCCATTAGGGAATTGGGAGCATAAGAAAACTAAGCACAATTTTACTTTTATCGCCCCAGAACTTCCTGTCTAGCCATGAGCACATGTTAGCCTCTTCTATGCACCACATTCATTAACATTTTACCCATTACCATGCCGTGAAACATCTACTTCTCCTCTTTCGTCTTCCCTAAACCTGCAGGAAAGATAAAGACAGGGATGGATGAATGAAAACAGAGAATCCCTGAAAGGTTAGAATCAAAGTAACAGCCCTCGCACAACCTGCATAAGTAATATGAGTCCTAAACAGTCAATAAGATATTACTATCATTCTCTGCAATTATTTCTGGTTAATATCTGCAATATAAAGTTTATTCTGATCTAAAAGTTTTCATTGTTCTCTGGCATAAAGATTTAAAAATTCTTATGCAATAACTAAAAGGACAGGCAGATATGATATTTTCACAGGAGTTCTATGCCCAATTGTCTCCTGTTATGTTTCTAACACTTTTTAAATCACTTTTTACTTCAAGTGTTTGGAAGCCGAACCTAGATGGAGTTGTTTCCAGTTCAGCTACTGGTTCTCTTTGAAAGAGCAACGGATACCAGTGTACATCCATCAATCAACTAAGATAATTTCTTGCAGCAATGTGCCACTAAGTCTATTTGTCTTTTTTTCTTTTCCTTTTTTTTTTTTTTAAATCTGATCTCCTTATATTTAAATACTATCGGTATAAAAAAAAAAAAAGGATGAGTTTATGGCATAGAGTGAAGGGAAGAGAAAAGAAAAAAAATTAGAAAAAATATAATTAATATATAATTTCTTACTGGTAACAATGGAATCTGTGACTTAGAACCTCATTTGTTTTGATGAATATAGCTGCAAAGTTTCAATGGTATTTGTGTTAATCTACACTAGGCAAGAAACTGGTACTTAACACAAATTAAGAGCAATTAAAAAGTAGATTTATAACAAGGGAGATACAAGGTTCCTCAGTAAAGACTACTAATTTTAGATTTTTTCACACTGCTGTAACAGTATTTCTCAGCTTTCACCTGAAGATCTCCACGCTCTGATATAAATTTGAAATAAAGTTATCTGAGTGAATCTTTGATTTTTTCCCTTCAAAATGGTATAGTCTTAGCCGTCATTGCTGATAGAAGATAGCAGGTTTCTATTGAAGATGGTAAATATTCGCTGTTGTGTTTTCCCCCATTTGTGAGCTTGTTGAGATGGTCACTGAAGAAAGACCACTGCAGCAAATGTGTTGCAGCCATAAGGGTCATCACATTTCACCTTCTGGCTCTGGGGCCAAGGGCTGGGCTAGCGACATGGAGCTCATTCAGAGGCTGGGACTTCTAAGTCAAATTGTGAGTAGACAAAAAGGGAGATGGAGGATCAGCACCAGACAGATACTGAGCCTTGGGAAGGTACTTTTCAAGGGGAAGCTGAGCCAACAGCTATGACCTGAAGAGCTGGTTTTGCTGCACCTTGATTATATGATTTCTCTTAGGCAAAATCCTAAGCCAGGAGTTTACGAAAAGGGAACAGTAAGACACAGAAGATCAAGGAACAAGTTTTCTGAGATCTCACATCAGTGGCCCCGGAACGGATCATTTCCCATCAAGTGCCTATTCAAAATGTTGCACTCTACAATATCTTAGAGGACTTAAGCTCCCTACTGGGTGAGGAGGAGACAAGCCCTCGTCTCCTGAAAGAGTCTTTCGAAACTGTTTTTGGCAAAGCCAATAGTACATCCAACATTTGTCTTTTAAAGGGTCCCCTGAACACTCCTTTCCTCATATCCCACATCACTGCAGAAATCTCCACAGAAATTTAGACCGTATCAGCAATATGCCATTTAATGATCATTCATTTTGCTATCTAGGTCCTAATAGAAAATTAACAAGTCAGCTGAAGACCTAATCAGGCACACACGTTCCTTGAGCTTGTCATTGACTGAAAGGGAGCTTTGCTGCAATTGCCATCATTTCTCTCCGTTGCAGCAGAGCAAGAGGCCACAGCGGAGATTAAGGCCTATCTGTGTCATAAACACCAAAGGGAAAGAATCCTTGTCCCCAAACGCTGAAAATTAGAAACAAAAAAAAAAAAAAAAAAAAAAGAGAGAACACCTGGAAAAGTGATTTTGCAGCTTGGAGGGAAGATCTGAGAGGGCTTCAAAAGGCTGCAGTGTGAGATTTCCTGGCTCCCAGAATTAAGGAGATGAGGAAAAGCCATATTCTTCAATCCCTCATACTCCTCACTCCTCCCTAGCAGGGCTTTGGGGGCTGAGGATGACGAGAGAAGCTGCAGCTGTCATTGATTCCTCCACCTGCAGGGAAGAAAGACTCCTCCACCTCTTCCAAGAAAGCAATAACGTCTTTAAGACTCACATCTAATAGCTCATTACTAGCTGCTCCCTCAAGCTGTGATGAGCTGCGAACAGGAGATGTGCTCAGTATGCTACTAATAACTGGAAGTAGTAACTCATGCAGAAGCAGCTGCCTTATAAGGATGGTATCACTGTGGAATATGGAGAAATATCACTCCTGGAAATCTGGCATGGGTTGGAAGCATCTTCCTGCACAGGGTTATTTTTAATCTGGCCCCAGTTACAAGGAATACCTCTGTCCAGACCTCCGGTCTGTGGTCACTTTTTGCATCAGCTGTTGAGGTGGGTGAAGCCCTTAGGCATGGAGGTGGAAGATAACTTCTAAACAACAACAAAAACTTTACTTTACAGGCAGCTGTGTATTTATTTCTGTGATTTCTAATCCAATGGAAAAGCATTTTGCATACATACCCACAAATAGCATGAAAGTTCTTGGTTTGTGTTAAATTTCATACTGTGATAATTTCTGATATTTGCCTGTGGCCTAGGAATTGAAGAGGTACTGCCAGGAGAGGTGGCGGGGTTTTTTTGTTTGTTTTTGTTGTTTTTCTCCCTCCTTACTTTTAAATGGGATCTCACGTATTTTAATTTGTGCCTATTGTCTCTTGTCCTGCCGCTGGATACCACCGAGAAGAGTCTGGTTCCAACTTCTTTACTTCCCCTGTCAGATATTTATACACACTGTCAACATCACCCTGAGCCTTCTATTCCCCATGCGGAACAGTCCCAGCTCTCCCAGCCTCTCCTCCTACATCAGAAGTTCCAGTCACTTCCAACACCTTCGTGGCCCCTCACTAGACTCGCTCCAGTCTATCCATGTCTTTCTTTTACCAAGGAGCCCAGCATTGCATGCAGCACTCCAGGCGTGGCTTCACAAGCCCTGGCTAGAGGGGAAGGATCACCTCTCTCAACTGCCTGGCAACACTGCCCCTACTACAGCCTAAGAGATAGTTGGCCTTCTTTGCTGCAAGGGTATATTGCTGGGTCAACTAGTGCTCCACCAGCACTTCTGCAGTTCCTTTTCTGCAAAGCTGCTCTCCATTCAGTGGATCCCAGCCTGTGCTGGTGCGTGGGGTTATTCCTTCCCAGGACTTTGCACTTCCTTTTGTTGAATTTCATGAGTTTTTTTCTCTGCCCATCTCTCCAGCCTGTTGAGGTCCCTCTGAATGACAGTACAACCATCTGGTGTATCAGCCACTCCTCCTAGTTTCATATCATCTGCAGACTTGCTAAGGATGCACTCTGTCCCTTCATCCAGATCATTAATGAAGATTTTAAATAGTATTGGACCCAGTATCGCCCCTGGGGTACACCACTATGACTGACTTCCAGCTGGATCAGCCCTCTGAATCCAGCAGTTCAGCCACAAATCCACCTCACCGTCCACTTACCTAGTCTGTCCTTCGTCAGCCTGTCTATGAGGATGTTATGGGAGACTGTATTGTAAGCCTTACTAAAGTTGAAAGAAACAACATTCACCACTCTCCCCTCATCCACTCAGCTAGTCACCTCATTAGAGAAGACATTCATGTTGGTCAGACGTGATACCCCCTTTGTAAACCCATAAATCCATGAGGACTCCTCTCAATCACCTTCTTCTCCTTACTATATTTGGAAATAGATTCTAAGGTTATTTTCTCAATTGACGTGAGGTAGCTGACCTGAGGTTCCCCTGATCCTCCTCCTTGCTCTTCTCGGGGATGAGAGTGATATCTACTTTCTTCCAGACCCAGGAACGTCTCCTGATCACCACGACCCATTACGGAAAATCGAGAGTGGCCTCACAATGACATCAGCCAGCTCCCTCAGTGCTTGTAGATGCATCCTGTCAGGATATTAGAAATATATATTAGGATGTTAGGATACACATACTAGATTTAGATTTGAGTAGCATTCAGTACACTTGTTTGCTGATGCATGCCATTTTTAAGCTAGGATATGCTTGCAAAAGGTGCTGTAATACTCAGCTAAGTGAAAACAGAACTACATTAAACACAATGACCTTTTAAGATACTGACTCATCATGACTCTTGTGTTCAGCCTCAAATATATCCTTTCCAAGTAACTTCCTTGGAACTGTGGTGTCAGATGTGGAAAGAGAAATAGGCCAAAAGCTGTTGGAAAAATCCTGCTACTATGTAAACAAAGGTGTTTGGATAAATGAGGTGTGTGGGGAGGTACACTAAAAAAAAAAAAAAAAACCTGCTGGGGTGTAAAGAGAATGTGATTTTCTAATTCTTTTCAGCAGTCTTCTTTTCTTTCATAATCACTCCCCCTGAGTCTCCCAGCTCTTGATGAATCTACTGCTATCACTTTCGATGCTGCAATTTTTAGGAGGGACCCAAGGAGGTAGGAGCTGGAATTTCAAAGGAGGCCTTAGCCAGATGTTTCAGCTGGGCTGCAGCCAGATTTTCAAAATCAAACAGATCACAAAATGAAGAATTCTTCAAAATGAGGAAATGTGGCCACCTCTTTGGGGGAGGCCAACAGGAGTTGAGCTCTTTTGAAATAAATCCAGTATAAGATTACCTCAAGAAGTCAGCTGTACACTTAACCCCTTTGGTTTCTTTGGAGCAGAGGATAAATGCTTTAAATTATGCCCTTCAGCCTATAGTTATTAACTTCATATGTTTCTGAAGAGAAATATGAAGTCTTGTGTTGTGACTCTTGCTATGGCAAAGATGTGGATAAAGTTTTAGGTGACTAATATAGAGATTTCCAGAATGTATATACTCCCCAAGTTCTCACTTATCACTGCTGATTTCCATCAGTCTCCCATGTCATTCTGTATTAAAAGCTTCCCTAACAAGCTGTACTTCTAAGGTATATAAAAGTCTGTCTTAAATTAACCTGATCCCACTAGGTCAAAGTACACACCTCCAAATGCTGTTATGAATAGGATTCTCCTAAGCTAGCTATGGTTTATGAGTTTTAAGCTTTTATCAGGACACAGTCACAACTAATATAGCCTTGCACTAGAGAAAAGATCAAAATCAGAAGCCACCCAGCTAGGATAAGTTTGATTGCTTCTTAAAATAAAGATTTAAGGGAAGAATAAGTGAAATTCCTTATTTTTTCTCAGACAGAAGATTTCCAAATCACTCTTCCAGAATGCATTGAGTCAGTAACAGTACATATTTAGTTGTAATAGGAATTTCTCAGGAACCACACTAACACAAGCACATACAAGATTACTTTATCAGGCCTTTTCAGATATTCCAGTTTGTTAAGGACTCTGAATGCCTTTAGTGGAAAGATCCATGACAATTATTCTGTGAAAGTGAAAACAGACTCAAAGGTCTAGTCAAAAGCATGGTTAAGGAGTATGAAATATACTTAAAGACTAAGTAGAGTATGACATCAGCTTTAAAAAAGGGAGAGGTAAAAGTAGATGAGAAGTAATAGGCAGCTATAAAATGGTGAAAGATACAGTGAAGCTGAACTGGTAAGGATTTGCTGTTTATCCCAGTGGAAGAGCTGGGAGGCACACAGTGATTTCAGGCAGCCTACAGTACTTATCAGACAGTAGATTGAAAACAGAAAGCAAAACAGAAAAGGAAGTATGCCTTCATATATCTCCTGCAAGGCGGGAAGTATGGAATCCATGACTATGTAAAGCAATAGAGGCAGAAAAGGCACGTGGCTTGAAAAAGGAATTATACAAATAGAAGCTAGTGCCAGCAATGGTCCGGAGATTTCCAGGTTCAAGGAACTCCTAGATTACTGAATAGGAAGACTGGGGAGACCGCTGCAGAGAAAGGAACATTTCTTAAATACATAAAAGTATTAGAGCTTTTCTGGGAGAGATTGACCTTCTACCTGACTCAGCCAAGCAAGTCTGGAAAGAGAGTAGACACCAACCAGAAAGAGGTACTTGCAGCATTATGTTACTCTCTTATAATTCACTTTTCATCAATGTGACTGTCCCCAGTCCTTCAAAGTAGCGATTCTATCAGCACTATTACTGTGAGTGTATGAGCTAGTCCCATTTGGTAGTATATTTACCCCCACTTTGCACCTCATAAAAAAATGACTATACTAGGCTGTGGAGTAAGTAAGAATTTGGCCCTGAGCACATATAATGTCCTCTGAGGCCTAACAAGGACAACAACCTGCACACAAAAGTAAAAGACAGAGAGAAAGTATCCTGCAATCTTCCTGCCAGGTTTAAATGCTGGAAGAGTTCTCACTGGTCTGATTCAAAACCTGCTAAAGTCCACGACAGAAACTCCATTAATTTCAAGGGCCTCATGATGGGATTTATTGCTAGAGAAAATCCCAGGGGATGTCTTCTACAGACAGTCGGGAGAGCATGAGATGATTAGTAAGAGTGTTTCAGTTTCCCTGTTAAGCAATGGTTTAATGAAAGCAGTTTTCACAAACGGTGTTTCACAATAACCAGAGGATGTTACACTAGTGGTTACACATTCAAAATAGCTCCACAGGCATCAGCAGATCAAACTCTTTGGCCAACTGAACGGAGTTACAAACCAAAACAAACAGACCCTGCCTTCAAGCGGCAGTAACAGTCTTGCCATTATATTCCTGCTTTTTCATAATAAAATAACACCAGGCAACCCCAGCAAAGCCCTCAGACTACGTGAAGCCACTTGCCAGCTTCATCAGCAGATATCCTTCCAGGATGTGATTGCAGGGCAGGGCTTTCCCTGCGGGATAACACAGTGTAAGTGTACATAACCCAGCAGCTTCCCACTTATATCTATTCACTTGGACCATATTGTGTCCTATCTCAGTGCAAGGAGTGGCCTGATGCAAGAAATTATGCTCCCTGATTTGGGGGTAACAGTTTCTAAGCATCAAGAGATCTCTTTTTTGCCCTTGTTTCCAATGGTACTAGATAAAAAAGCATGTGTAAGTTTGGAAGGAGAGAGAAGAGGAGGAAAAAAGTTGTGCAGGAGTGCTAGCGACTTGCCCCAGACGAGGATCTGGCCACTGGCATAAAAGACTCACTTGTCCAAACAGCAGCAAACAAATTAATGTGCTTGTCTTGCTGTTTTTAGACATTCTCATCACAAGAAAAAGTCAAAAAAGGGTTTGAATGTCAAGGCTGTAGATCCTTCTTTCTCAGCTGCTACATTTGGAGAAGTACAGACGTGACACAGCGCCTCCCTTAGCTATTCATTTTCCAAAAAAGAAAAAAGAAAGGAAAAAAAAAAAAGAAATAAACTGTTATCCTTCCCAGACAAAGGCTGTATTTGTTTGAGGTTTTTGTTGTTATTGTTTGTTTTGGGGGGAGAGGCTTTTTTTTTTTCTTTTTTCCAAAGTGCAGGGCTTGTGAAATGCTCCAATAAGTTTACTGCCTGGGTGGCAGGAGGATTTGTTACCAAAGCTTATTTTTCTTCTTCCTCTTCTTCTTTTTCTTTCTTTTTCTTTTTCCTTCCCTTTATGAAATATTCATATTTATCTCTATGCCTTGGGGGAAAACCCAAGCCGTTTTACTGCTTAAAGATGCCCATATTCAATCTGATCAGTGCCACAACTGCGATGGAGGAAAGAGACATCTATTTACAGTGCCGGGGATATTAAACTTGGAAATGCACTTTTTATTTTTAACCAGCTATGCATAACTGCAGATATTTCTTCATTTAGATTTTGGGTCTTTCCAGTAATTATGGCCGAGATCCAAGTCCCACTGACGTCAATGGGATTCTCTCCATTGACTTCAAGGGGAGCTCGACGAGGCCTTGCCTTGAGGAACATTGCCAAGACAGGATAAAGCCTTCCACTCTCCCACCCAAGGAAAAACACTGTGAACTCACCAGCACTGAGGGGCCACACTGAACTGTCCCTTCTCCTTCTACTTGCTACTTTCTCATAAATTTAGAGTGTATTTAGTCCCCTTCAGATTTCCTCATAACTTCCATGAATTTATCCCCCTGTGATACCCTCCTACACACCTATTCTCCCTCACGTCCCACTAGCCTGTACCAGCCCTCGTCCCTTGCTTCTGTATTTCCATTCCTCCTAGCTCCTTCCCAATTCTTAGCCCGTTGTCCTCAAAGCAGGTTCGTAAAACCCTTAGAACAGCACAGGCAGGATGCCATCTGCCCTTCTGTGGCATGCATTCACTTTTACTTTCCACATCTTTCTGCCAAAAAGTTTCTGAGGCAAGAAACAAAAAAAGGACCAACCGGTCTTCTCACTCTTTATGCAGTTTATATTTTTCACAAGGGTTTGCGTTGTATACAATAAAAACAGCCACAGGCATCTGGTGCTGTAGTCGGTTCCTGCCTCTAATGAGGTCAGATGAGTTTTCCTAATGATTTCAGCAGGGATCAGGGAAGGGAGATCCTTTCCCTTTCAGCATGGGAAAGGAAGGGAGGCAGAGGTACTGGGTAGAGGAGTCTCAGAATCACAGATGCACAGAATGGTTGAGGTTGGAAGGGACCTCTGGAGATCATCTAGTCCAACCCCCCTACTCAAGCAGGGTCCTCTGGAGCACATTGCACAGGATCACGTTCAGGCAGGTTTTGAATATCTCCAGGGAATAAGACTGCACAACCTCCCTGGGTAACCTGTTCCAGTACTCACTCACCCTCCCAGTAAAGAGGTTTTTCGTCATGTTCAGATGGACCTTCCTGTGTTTCCGTGTGTCCTTCACTCTCCTCTCACGAGTTAACACCCACAAGCCAATTAGCCTTGAGATATGGCACTAATTTTCCTGGGCATGGTGCCATGCTTACACGGCTGTTTACCTTCCAGGAGTCATCTTGTATTACTGCATGCTGCTCTGTGAACAAACAGCTTGCTTAGTCCTGGCACTGAGACCTGTCACCCTGTGCCATAGCAAAGGCAAGTGTTGGCTTGGGAGGCAAAGGGGTAAGTAGGAAGGCTGACATGTAGGGGAGACAACTCAGAGTGGAGTGGATGCTTGAGGATATAAGAGAAGAGGGGAAAGAGACAGGCAGAGGAGAAAAGCTAGAAGACATCAGAGGGTTTTGGAGGCGTCGTATCTACTGACCACCCACCTCCCCAGCTTTATCTACCCACAATCAGCAACCAGTCCCCTCATTCCTCTCTTTCTCCTTTGCTACTGTCCTTCATCTATCTCAAACCTCCTAAATCGCTGCCATGAGAAACTTGAGTGTGAAGGGAAAGGATTGCTTTTGGCTATCCTCCTAGATGCAAGATCAGGGTGAAGAGAGGGCCTGGAGAGATATCTTTCCTCCTCATCAGCTGCTACCCCTAAACCCTGCTCCTTCCTCTGCAGGGTAACCTCAGTAGAGGTTTAACAGGCCATGCTTCCTGATAAGTAAAGCAAGTCCCTTCGGCCATCTAGCCCAAAGGCGATCACAGGCACATTTGAGTGTCCTTAGGCTCTTAAAGAGCTGCACCTAAAATTTGCTGAGAATAGGACTTCAGTAAGGAAAGTCAGTGTCCAGAATGTTACATGTGGGGTTCTAATAAATTCTTATAAAATTCTTTATAGTACTGGTATAAACCCGGGAAATCTCCAGCACATAAAAATAAGCTCATGCCTGCCTTCTTCACATTTGACAGTCTCAGAAGTGGAACCATCTGCTGATCATAAGATAGGCAGTAATCAACAGATTTGTGTTCTTCTGCTGAACCGTTAGTAAAAGTTAATCCAAAAATAACGAAAATAACGTTCTTCTTAGCTTTTTTTTTTAATTTTCCCCTTTTTCTGTTTAAGAAGGACGTCGATCTCCCAAGCGGGGAATACAACATGCTGACTGAAGAGAGAAAAAATAGCCTTGTGCCATTTGCTGGACTCAGTAACACTTTCAGCACCCATGAAAAAACAAATGTTTTCTCTTGCATAGCCCCCAGCTCATGAGGCGTTTATGTGGGGAAGCAGAGATCATCCACATAGATATCCATGTACCTGCTCTGAGGAACAGAAACGACAAGACTATGCACTGATGTTTTCGTAGGAGAGGATCTTGCTGGCGGAAACCTGCTTACCCTAAACATATTCTATATTACAAAAACCTATGAAAACTATAGTTAGTGCTCAGAGACCCTAACTGACTCCAAAGTCCTATGAACCTGTACACAAGCAAAAAAGGGAGAAACTACCTTTCTTTCTCAAAGATCCTCTTTTGTAAGTGACTAACAAGAAAGGTGAGAAAAACAGAAAATCACAGTGATTTGTACAGTGGAACAATGAAAAGGAAAAATATTTCCAGGTGTAGACTGATTGCATTGCAATAATATAGAGAACCATGACAACATATATTGGATAAAGATCCAGCTCACCTGTGTCCTTTTAGATACATCTGTGGCTGCATCTTCTAAATGCATTTCATTTTTAGCTCTTTTCAGGGTAAGCCAGTAGAAGAGGAGTATTTTAAGGACCTAACTATTCTTGGTGATGTTACGGCCAAGACAGAAGGGAGGGGGAGGATTTCATTACAGCCTTCTTTAGCATGGGATGAATTTATGCTTTACGTACACAAATGTACGTTTTAAAATAGATGTAGATGGCAACGCTGGGAGCAGCAAAGCCACACAGACCTCTGGCCAAATTTCTTCTCATAACGTTGAATGAGGCCAAGGGGAAGGTGATAAAGAATCACATGAGTTCGAGATGAGAAAAAGTAAACGAGTCTTTCCACCTGACAGCGCAATACTGCTTCCTCCACTACATCCTCTTGGCTGGATTAATTGCCTGAATCATTGAAAACGCTAATAATCATATGCTTCAAGTAATAATAGGTCGAATCCTCTTGCGCGTCACGGTACAGCAAAGTTCAGCTGGTGGTGTTGGTGTTTACGCTACTTTTTGTTGGTATTCACCCTAATAAAGGACAACTTACTTTGGATATATTTTAAACAGTTTCCAGGCTGCTGTAAACCTTACTAACGTCAGGAATAAAAGCTGTCTGCTTGTCACCCCTCCAGTCGGACACGCTCTGGGGGCCAAACCCTCCTGCTGAGCAGGGAGGAATGACCTTCATCTTGCAGGTTATGGGTGAAGGAAAAAGAAAGTAAGCCTAAAAGGACACAAACTAAGACTAAAATTAACCCCTAAACTGCCTACAGAGTAATCTGTCACTGTGGTGCGTCTAAAATACTGTCAAAAATCTCCGGCTCATTCTCTCAGGGACTTGCTATTCTTATTGCTTGACAAGACATGCAATCATCTTTCCTGCTTTCTTTTTTCTTCTCACTGAGAACTATGTTGATTTTTGACAGCACTTGGAAGGTCCTAAAAGGGACTGAAAGTTATCATTGGAGACACACAAGAATTTTCCTGGAAACATAAGATGCTCAGTGGCATTTATCTTGTATTGTCTCCAGCACCTTAGTATGCATGTAGCAGAGATTTAGATACATCCCTTTGCAGAACTGTGGGCAGTTCAGGGAATGTAATAGGTTTTGCAGGAACACGGGAGCTTCTCCACAAAGTTACAGCTACAAAGAGTTTTCCAAAGAAGGTAATACAAATGTTTGGATGCATTTACTAGCAAATTCCACAGCCTGGTGGTATTGGGGGGGGGGGGGGGGGGGGGGGGGGGGGTTCCAGGCCAAAATAAGAACAAAATATGGAAATAAAATTCCATAAAAAGAATATCTTTAATTTTCAACAAATCAAAATGATTTACTCTAACTTTTAACTTGAGAAAAACAGAATCTAAGCTTTTCTTTATGAAAAATGAAAAAAAAAAGAGAAAGAATCACACACAGTGACATTATTAACTTACCCTTCAGATTTGTTTCTCCTCACTCTCTAAAAATATATATTTTTCTAAAGTAATATTTTGCAATTATTTTTGAAAAGAATTTGTTTGTCAACAAAATAGGATCTTCCAAGAGAGAAATATGCCCTTGAGAATGGCTTAGCTTGATCTATATAAGCTACAAAGCAGCTTACAGACTTTTTCATCCCTCTGTATTATTTACGGGATTACAAATAATTTTACTTTAGCTTCAGTATTTTCAAGGATACAGGGACGTCTACTTCCACCCAGCTCCAGAAAGGAGCAAGCCCAGCAGGGAACACATGGAATGAGGAGTAAATGTATCTCAGAAGTTTAGTATCTCTTGTCCTTCAATCTTATTCTTATTCTTACACATCCTGTAGCCACTACCATCATATCAAACACAGAAATGATGGAGAAGTCATTTTTCTTCTAAATTGCAAAGCTAAAACCCAGCCAGGCATGTAGTCAGTCTTCTTTGCTATTCATACAGTTGCACACCGTCGTCATTTAGGGCTAATTCTACCATTATTTTCCACTTCATAATACTTTTGCTCTGTTTTTGATTTGCACCTGTTTAACAAAGATTCAAAGATCAGAATCTGGCCCCAGATAGCTGTGAGTATAGGCTCATGCTCCCATTTACTCTTTCATTGTGACCAGACTATTTACAGAGTGAAGGCCAAGCTCTGTTTTGAATTATGCCAGAAGATACCTGGATTAGTGCCACTGCTTTCATGGGCCACACTGGCCTACAGTAACTCAGATCAAAATCTGAAGCGGAGAGACAAAGTCCAAGGGGTGTTTTAGGAGAGGCCTGTTCTTCTTTGGCTTTTAGAGAAACCAGTAGTCAGACTTAGGGTGGGAGAAGTAAACAAACACATATACACCCACCATTTCTTCTCCAGTTCAGAGACTGTCCGTGGAATTCCAAACATCTGGAGCTTATTATCGCGCTGGCTTCATTGAAATAATTATTTAATTAGCTTCCTTTCCACTTTCTCTTTCCCCCCTCCCTTTTATTTCCTTCACCACCCAATTCCCAGATGCAGAACTCAATTTGAAAAGCCCTACTGGAACTGAACTTCCTCCACGGGAATTTATTCTGTAGGGAAACATTTCTATTCAGGCTTAAATAAACATTTTCAATACTTATAGTGTCCCATCATAAAACAGTTTCTCTTCTCCACGGTGATGAAAAATGGTTTTTTGTTTCTGCATTTTCTATTATTACACATAAATTTTGAAATAAATAAGCCAAGCAAAGTACATTTCTTGAGCGTATGAATCCTCACAGACGTTACTACCAGACGTGGTGTGGATCAAACCAGGAGCTTTCAAATAAGTTCAGATTCCCTTTCAACTGGGAACTGAAAAAACAGATCTGAAGCCTCCTAATGGCAGATTATTTAGTAGTAGAAGAACAACTTCCTGGTCTTGGAAGATGAAGGCTGTCCCAAAAATGAAGAAACACGATTAGCCTCTCCCAGACAATGGAATAGTCAGAAATGTAATGCTAGCACCACTGCAGCCTGAAACAATGAATGTTTCTAAAGGACCAAAATGGAGTATAACATTTTTTATTGTCATGGTTACCTTACAAAAAATGGAAGAAGTGGAGTTTGTTGCAGTATTATGATGCGTCCTGCTGTAGCAGTGTAGTAACATAGCACATGTCTGAAGCAGATGACCGGAGCTGAACAAAACCTCATGAGAGCAAAACCAAATGAGAGGAAAGGCCTGGTAAAATGTTTATAGTCTCATATACTGGTATAAAGACACCTTCCCAGTCTTCAGGCTTCTGTTTGGGAACAGTGACTCTCCCTGATTTCTCCAGAATGCTTGCAAAGGTCACTGGTCTTGTTTTATGGCACTTGAGGAAAGCTTGTGATTTGAGGTAAAACTGAAGTAACCTCACAGGCTATGAATGGCCTAGGCATCACAGCAGGGAAGGCTGCATTATAAGATACATTTTCCCCTTGGCAAATCCAGGTGCAAACCATAAATGGGATTAAGACAGAAGCAGAGACACTGGAGCCTCAAAGGAGCTTTCTCAGTTATATATCCCATTTCTCACCATGGCAGACCAGTGTATCTGTGCCTTTGGGATAGTCTGTTTACTCAAGATCCTCAACTGCTCCACAAAACAGTCTAACAGATCAGGATCAAAGGCCAATAGGCTAGAAACCGTGACAGACCAACTGTGAACATCTCTTTCCAGATCCATGCCCCCTCCTGGCCCTTCCCTGCTACACACAAACTTTATCCTCTGCTCTTTGCAAAAATTCAAAGATTGAAGCAGGAAAATAAGAATACTTTTGTAATTCTCTCTGTCCTACCCAAGGCACACTGGGTTTTCATTTTGCACAGTCTAAAATTTAGCACACAGATTAAAATGCAAATGGGTTATTGCTACTTATTATCATTTAGGCTGGGACAGAGCACAGCGCTTTCTCTGTTTATTCCAGAAGCAGGGGAAAATTCCTTTTGTTTGTACCCTAATCTTGTGAAATTCAATAACAACATTTTTAATCACACCAGTGGCAGAAGGATTGGACCCCAAGCCCAGAAACGTCTTGGCATAATGCTCACGTTTCTGTTACAGTGCCAAGCACTTTAGAGTTCCAGCCTCTGAATCGAGCTCCATCACCACAAATAATTGATATATGCTGAGATTTTTGATGACAGGATAGTCACCTGAGTTCAGCATGCAACATTCAGTGCCCTGCTAGAAGGATCTGGTCCCAGTGAATCCCATATTGTCCCCCACTATAGTCCCATGTTGGTCCCAAAGACCAACACTGTACATCCACACCACACCCTGCCCAGAAGCTACATCAGTTATAAGACAATAGAGGTTTTCTGATCAACAGCATCAGACTTCAAAGCTCTTCTAAACCCTTGATTTTGGCTTACCTACTTGAGCACCATTTCAAAGCTGGGAGCCTCTAGGAACTTGTTTAATAGACAGTATTAGCAATAACACTCATTACTGTCACATAATAAAATACAGCCTGAAGAGGTTAAGATGGAACATTCTTAGCAAAGTCTATTTATATTGATTGACTAAAATACAGCCCTCAAGGAGAAAAGTTGCAACGTAAGCAAGTACAGTAATGTAAACAAACACAGAAACAAGCCTCTGCAATTCAGCTTAAGAGAGGGCAGATGAAAAAGTGTCAGGAAATCAAGGATCATTTATCATATTAAGTCTCATTCCTTATGATTCTCTGGGAGGACTGATTTATTTTTCACCTACTGTATCAGTAACAGGTCCTAGCGACATAATTAATGATTACTATTTTCATCCCAAAGGAGAAGGAAATAGAGGAAGAATTTGGCCAGAATTAAAAATCCTAGGATGTAATTGTCTTCTGTTTCTCCCAGAAGATCCTGGGAGAGATTGCCTCACCAGGAATCAAGACAATGAAATGGATAGGTACTTGGTAACTTTATGTCATAGCTTTGTCAAAATGGAAGAAGCAGGCTAAAAGCAGGTAACTCTTTTGTGGTCTGAGATATTCAGTTCACACAGCTTTACAGAACAGTGTAGTGTTAAACACTTCACTTAACCAGGCATTTTTGCACCTTCAGTTAAAAAATGTGACTAATTCCTCTTGATCTTCCAGAGAAATCACAATATCTTCAAATAAAATCTTTGCTGTTTGTCTGTCTCCACTGCATAGCCTTTCTTTGCTTCTCTGACATGTATGTGCAGCCACGCACCAAGGAGATGGAAGCCGGCTGGATGTTACTAGCAATACGGCTGCGGTAGCACAGACCTCAACACAGATGATCCTGCAACATGTTTAGGCAGGCTGGTAGACAGGTTTTGCAGCCTGCACCTAGCTCTGTGTCGTTACACTGCCAGCGATACTGGAATTCACCTTCTGCAAATTACCCTAAATAATGTGAAGACAAAGATATAGCAGCAAAGCACACATATCAGGCTTGTGTATGTAGCTGGAGCTAAAATAGTAGAAGTTTAATCACCTGAAAGTCTGCAATGAGCCTACTCTTGCCACAGGTAAAGCACGGTCTTCCCTGTGTTACAGATTGGGTTCCCTGAGGAGCCTGATTCATCAGGTCAGATTTAGCAGCAGGAGCTAAAGCAATCAGAGCTTTTAGCACTGCACCAGATCTAGTTCTCTGCTAAAAGGGGCTTAGTCCAGCTTGGGCAGCTGAAATTACAGGCAGCTCCCACATGACTTGTATGAACTCTGCGTGCTCACTCCACCACAGCATTGTCCTCTGTCCCAGAAGATGTCCCTCCCTGAAAGCCCACCTCCCCTTTTTTTTTTCCTTTTACCAGCTCATCTCAGCAGTAGCACCGCTCTTTCCTTCCTCCCATTGTGTCCACACTCACCACTGGAGGTCCTTGCCACTGGTCGGACTTCAAGGAGACAATTTCAAGGAGGCAGCCATGGGCACCCACTGTGCCACCGCCCTTGCTGCCACTTGCTGCCACTAACCTGCTGTGCTACCTACACCTGAGGCTGGCCACAGCTTGCAAAAATATTCAAGGCCTGGGAATATGACTGAAGACTGGTTTACAATCCTAGAAATATCAAGATTCAGCAGCAGCAAGCGTCATTGGAGCCAAAGAGCCTCTTCAGCTACTGCGGTTTGGTGGAAATGCTAATCAGAATCCTGCATACTTTAGTCAAAGGTTGACTTCCATAAGAGGAGCGACCAAACCAATTCTTCAGCCAGGTAGAAGGCATCTAGCAGGTATATAAAGCATAAGGGACTTGGAAAGGGTGATAAAGAACTAACTGTTCATGCTTTCTTCCAAAACAACTGGAGAGATTAAATTACATTTGTAGATATTGTGTTCAAAACAACTAGGAGACACCACTTCTGTAAAACTTCAGATTAAACTGCTGAACTCTTTGCCACAAAACAACATGATTTCTAAAGGCTGAAATAGGTGGAAAGGGAAAAAAAAAATCAAACAGAAAAAACAGTGTGTGTACGTGTGGTGAGGAACAGGTATTGAACACCAAAACGCCACCACTGGCACAAAAATTTATTTTCAAACAAATCAATAGTGACTTATTCTCACAAAAGAAATCACTAGTTGAGTTGTTTGGAAAACGATCTCCATTTTCTTTGATTCCTCCGTAGACTGATAAGCAAGATACAAAACTGGCTGGACTTCTGATCTCCTCTGATGCCAGTCCGTTTCGTTCTGTAGAGACACAATGGAAACATGTGGCAGAGTTGGGAACCACATCCAGGTCTTCTACCCTGCAACAGAAATCCAGATGATATTCAACTCCATGGATTAATTAATTAATTAATTAAATGAAAGATAGTTTTCTGGACAAAAAAAAAATCAGTGGTTGTATTTTAGTATTCTTGATGGTGTACGCTGACAGCTGCAAACATGAACAGCTTTACTTACTGCAGCACATTTCCAGTAAAAAAGTGGATCCTGAAAAAATGTTAGACTTCCTCTCATGAATATCGTATCAGTATTGCAGATCTGAACTATGAGGTTGTGACTATCACAAAACTGTCTTTAACAACTCAAACAACTATTTTTGCGTTAGACCTTATGATGTGTTTCATTTCTGTCTTCAAAAAAAAGCTTCAAAACTGAAGACCTCAGTATGTGTATGCATTTCGGCTTGATATTCAGAACATCGATACTGCATGGTATTTGAGAAAATAACACCTCCAATGAAATGTCAGTCAAACTTTTCAACTCAATGTGGCACTTTTGCTCTTTGAGTTAAAGATTATGATTAGCTCCTCTTGATCTTCCAGAGGAATCATAACATCTTCAAACCTGTTGGTCTGTTTCCACTGCAGGGTGTAACACTAAACCTGTTGTTAATTTATACTAAACGCTCTCTAAAACAAGGATAAACTTCCATTTGATATCTGTAAAGCATAATCAAGCTCTGATCCTGACTAGGGTCTTAGTCACTGTTATCATCCTAGGTAAATAAATAATAGTGATATTATGATGACGGGGCAATAAATTACATGTATTCAAAATAGATGTCTGAGGCTTTGGAATGAGGGCGTTTCCTAATGGAGGGAAATTCTTGGCTGTTGGGCTATTTCCAGAGAGGTTTTGTATGCATCATTGCTTTGAAATGTCTTTCACTGCAGCAGACTTCTGCTTTGGACTTTGGACGTATTTGCACTTCAGCTGACAGATAAACTAAAAGGTTATGCAACCTTTTTTTTTTTTTTTTTTAACCATGGTTTCTCAGAGTGTTTATATGGAGTTCTTTCTTTGCTTTCTCTCCTTTCCGGATTCAAGTAATATTACCTTCTTCCATTCATCCTGGAACAATACTTTCATTAGTTGAAATATTCATATTTGGGTGCCAAAAAGTGGTATTGCAAATCCTTTTCAATATAGGCATCTAAATAAAATTGTTCTGATTTTCAGAGGTTTTGAAGAGTCTTCCCCCTCCTCCCCCCCCGAAATGTTATCAGCAAAAATAGGCTTTCTCACCTTCCAAAAACATGTCCAGGTAATAAGATTACTTGTGTTTGGTTGTACTTATGCAAAAAGTAACAACAGAAATACCATGTTGCAACATATTTAACAGGATTTAAAAAAAAAAAAAAATCTCATTTGGCTGTATGAAAAGTATCTACTTTTTATGGCAATCATTGATATTTTATCAAGAGAACAGGATAATATTTAGCTGAACACTAAAAGTGTTTCCGTTCAAAACAACACTAGAATATTCTGTGGGAGCAGTAATTCTCAGCTCATATGTTCTCATTTTTCTTTATATGTTATGGTTTCCAGCTAGCCTGCATCCCCCTGATGCATCATAAGTAATAACTTCAATGATGCCCACAGCCCCCTTAGAAAACTAGGAAGAAATAGTGAGGTCTACCCAAAGAGGCTGGAAAAACAAAAGACCAAGACGCTCAAACTTTAGATCCTATGTATATCTAATGATTCTGGTTGTAAAGCTTGTAATGAAGCCCATAGCTAAGACCTCTTGCATGGATGACAAAGCCTAATTATGCCTTGTGCACAAAGTAGTGTCATTCATCATCAGCATTATTTAACTGTATCTCTAATTGTACATTCAACTATATAACCATATTCCAAGGTTAATCCAAGACTATTTCAAATTTAACCTCAGAGCAGAACAAGCCCCACATTCCTTAATTGAGGAAAGGAATATTGCGTATCACTGAATGTGCTAGAAACGCTTTTCACTGTGATGGGAAACTACAAAAAATACACTTGGGAATAAGTAATTTTTCTCTACAGGGTTAAGCTTATAGCATAAATTTTCAATTTAAGAATCTATCCGAATAGAATTTTTACTAGAAATCTAGATTTGTTGTGGTATCTTTATAATTATTTATTTCCTCCTGCTTATTTTTCCATATTTGTTTCCCGTCTGTACACTCTAGAATAAAACAAATATAGTGGGAAGTCTCAAAGCCCAAACCAGCAGACCAGAGCTACTTATATGTTGGGTGAAAATAAGCAGGAAGAAAAGGAAAACTGTGAGAATACAGGGACAGTAGATCATGTAGCAATAAGTATTGCAAATAATAAACGTATGTCTGTGTGTGTGTGTGTGTGTGTGTGTGTGTGTGTGTGTGTGATGGTATGTCTTTACTTTTTAGCTTAAGGGTCTTAAAAGAAAAATTGATAAACTGAAGCCAAATCATTACTTTTAATTTCCTGAGAGAACTCTGCCACACCGTTGAATTGATCTCAAGTCCAGATGTACAGAAGAGGACTCAGGAAATTAAAAATATAGTCTAAAATTTCTGAAAGCACAAGGAACTTAAGAAGAAGGCATCCTTTTCTCATCAAATCTATAAAAACAACATTTGCTTTTAAGCATGTGAAATATGCAGAGAGAAAAGTTTGAAAATCTTATATTAAATTATGTAAATCAACTAAACAAAACCCTAGATCAAATAGGATCTTATCTCATCTTCACTTTGCAGTAGACCTGCATGACTGTGGCCAAGATGGCTGTTCTGAGCGAGGCCGGGGCCATCTGCATAACTTGTTGCAAAAGCAATAAACGCACCTCACAAACCAGCAGCCTCTTGCTTTTGACTGCTACACATTGAGGAAAGTCTTTCACAGCCACAGTTGGTCCTCTGAGGTGGCCAGAAATGAACCAATCCCACCTCTTGTTGCTGCACCCTAATCTTTGTCTAAGAAGCCAAGGGTGCTGGATACGTTCACAAATTATTCCTGATCCTGGTCTCCCTGGCCTCAGTTCACAAGAACCTTCAGACCAGGGCATCCACATTATTACTAACAACCCACATAAACATGTAAGACAGCCTTCAAAAATTAAAAATACCGTTTCTTGTAAAAATACTGGAAATAGTTTATGGCTTCAAGAAACCCAATTGTTAACAGGTACTATGCATCCACATAACAAAGGTGGTCTTCTTCACCAGGAGGGTTGTACAGTGCTGGAAGACATTATACAGAGGCTATAAAATCTCAGTTCTGGAGGGCTTTCAAGACTTGTCTAGACAGAGCTATGGCCACCCTGAGCTAACGTTAGTGATAGCCCTGTTTTAAGCAGAGGTTTGAATTAGAGACCTCCAAGTCAACATTGCTATATGAAATAAGGCAGTCCACAGTCTTGCTATTTCATTGTCATTGTTGGGCATTACGTGTATTAGGAATGCTTAGATACACACATACTGTAGAGTTTAAATTTATAGGCTAAAGAGATAAAATTCTACTTAACCTGTCTTGCAAAACAGAGTATCACTGATCACTTGGCAGACCTATGTCATTGCCCCCACCAGTCACTGGAATATCTTCTTTCTTCCTCTTCCCTAGCACCCATTTGCTACAGCAGGCTTCGAATCAGCACCGCAAACCCTGAAGCAATCTTTGCAAGGAAAATGCTCTCCCAGACAGCTGTTGCACTATCTCAGCTGGGTAGCTCTACAACTAATGCTTTCCATGGCTTCCTTCCTTTGCTCTGTTACTGCTCTAATTCTCCCCTGCTGGGTTAATCCCTCCCCTCTGTTTGCATTTGCAGGCCCTCATCTTTTCCCAGAGAAAGGCGAACCTGTCAATGTCAGTCAGAAAGGCTGCCAAGAGCTCCTGATCTGCTATAATCCCCTGAGACGCTGAGGCTGAAAACTGCGTGTCCATCTAAGTTTACAGCACACAGGAGAGAACATTCGTAGCTCTTGGGTTCATCGTGATCCAGCAACAACCCAGCAAGACACAACAGAGCAGTTCTCCTCCTCAGCGGTAACAGCCCTCACTGGGAAAGGGAAAAGGACGGCAAAGCAGGAGTGAGATGCTTCCCATGTAATATGGAGGAGCATTTCATTAAAGGAGGCTGTGTACAAGCAGAGCAAAACAGAGGTAGCTAATGCCTTGTACACCATTTTGGAGCAAGACCAACAGTTTTGTTCTCTGCTCGTATAGCTTCCCGTATAGGGCAGGCCAGATCTAGGGCTCGACTTTTAGGTGCTGTCATAAGACAAATAATAAGAGATGTTATTTAATGTTTTTTTTTTCCCCTAATGAGGTAAATTTATCAACAAGACTAGTCTGAAACTTCCATTTTAATGTGAAGACAGGGTAAGTTCCTTATTACTTGCATTCTTTTGACTCATCAGTAGGTAATTTAAATACTTCATATGATCTCACTTGCATTATAAACTGAAAATACCAAATATCTAGTGCTATACAGACAATTTAGGATTTCCCCTTTTCCGCAGAGGCAGATCTCTGAAGAATGTTGGTGCCTATTATTAATTATTAAATACTGGTAGCATTTTCAGGCCACAAAAATTGCCAGAGGCCTACTGGCTTTACAGATACATAGCAGCAAAAAAAGTCCATTACTCGGAGATTGCAGTTAAGACAAAGAAAAGGCAAAAGAGTGAATTAGTACTGGTGCAAGCCATGGAGATCGGATTAGAGATAGGTCTCCTCACAGCCAATATAAACTACAAGTGACAAGTCTTATTACCTTTTTTTCCAAATCTATCCTCATACCTGAGTATGTGTATGTATCTCCGCTTCTGTTACTCTGTGCTCAAGGCACTCCTGCAATTGTTTGGGTTTTCCATATAGCCTAGAGAAGATATAGAAGATGTGAAAAAGAAAAGAGGTAAATAGTCATATAGTATAGGGAAAAGATAAACTCCCTAAAGCACTTACTGTTTGTTTAAAGACTCAGTCCAAACAAAATATATGTAACTCTTCACATTGCTCTAAAAACTTGCATTTCTTTTCAGTTGGATACAAAACTCATAGCAGACCAAGAAGTTTGAGTTCATACTCAGTCCTAGTTAATATTTATTGGGAGAATGCTGTGAGGTTGTGTGTGTAGAGACATGATTAAGCACATAAGAAATTCTGTATTTGGTCAAATCGGGAGATGTTTCCAACAGTGGCCAGCAGCACGTGCATGTTCAGAAAGAGCATAAAAGGAACAAACATTCTGTTTTACATCTCCCTAGCTACCATCAGTGGTTTACACATTCCCTATGAGCACATAGCATCACATTTAATAGCAATCAGTGCATCTGTCCTCTGTGATTTTTTTCCCTAATTCCCTTTTGAACTCTTTTTTCATTACTGACATCCTCATTGCCCTGCAGTAGTAGTTCCACACCTTAATTTTGCGTCACAGTAAAAAGCACTTTATTTGTCAGTTGCACTTTTATGGTCACACTGCTGAAGCAGGCTTTGGTTTGCAAATAAGAAGGACAGCTAAGTGGATATACATATGTACATATACGCAGAGATTTTCCCTGCTTTTTTGTGAGAAAGCATATATATATTTACAAGAACTTGAAAGAAGCCGAAATGGATCCAAATGAATCTGCCATGCACAAGAGCATCGCCTGTAATATCCCAGAAACTGACCACAGTAACCCAGTATCCCATCCTCCCTGTCAGCAGCTTACCCTGTTGCGGTATGCAGGCTTGTCTGGGTTAACAGCTCAAAAGGTGACTTATACTGCAAAAGGAGTAATCATCAACCTTTTTCCTCCGGCCAGTAAAGTCAGGCTGTCCAGGCAAAGACAGTCAACAGCCCATCTGGCTTGATCTGGATATCACAGCACACATCCTGGTTGTGGTGGTGGGGAAAGGGGAGCAGAGGGATTGGTTAACCTTTTTGTAATTACTTTATTTTGAAACGCCTCTTCACTTCCTGGTATGGAACAGGAATGGAAAGAAAGAAACCACTGAGCTGCCACAACAAAAAGGGCCATTCTGTTGTTATTTTAGGCCTAGATACAAAGAGGGGAAGGAGCTCTGCGGGGGAAAGCTTGATCATTTCAAGTTTCCAATGTGAGGCAGCACAGACGCACGGACAGAATAACCCCACTGATACGTCTATGGTCACTGTGTTTATCAGATTGGAAGAAGCAACGGTTGACTAGCATCGCGTTTACCTAGGCTGAGACCCATAGTTCTGGCCATTCTACAGAGGTGAATTAATTACTCGAGTTTATTCAGTCAAGAAATGTTTGCCAATCTGTTAAGAGATAACATCTTTCCCAATAAAAACCAAGGCTGATTTTTACATTTGACTACCCAAATATTCCTGGCAGCTTTACTACAAAATTGAATGCATCAATATTAGAAACGGGGATCGTACAGCAAGAAGACTACAGAAGCTGTATTGAGCTGTGACATCCACATCACAGGATCTAGCGTATGCAGCCCCCTGACTGCCACACATGGTAGTATCATCAGCTGGTTGACTACTCTTAAACCATCACTGGTACCTCGAAGTACCAGTTAGTTAGTTATTAACTAACGAAGTACCAGAAGTTAGTTATTAACTAACACTGTGCTTGCATTCTATGCATTTCCATCCTTGTCTGTTACTGTAAAGTGCTGTCACATGATAAATGTGAGGTAATGGGAATATTAGGGGAACGTACTTTGATAGTGATGTGCCAGAGATTGCCTGTGTATAGGTCAGAGATCAGCTTTGACTTTCCTCCTGAACAGAACTCCACTTTGTTCCTCCTGCTAATCTATTACCAAAATAATGGTTTATTTCTTCCATCATGGAGCAATCTCCAAACCTGGATCATTCACCTTCCCTGTGGACCTGTAGTTTCCAGAAGCCACTCAGACAACTCTGTACCACCTCTTCTCCATATACCATATTCAGAGAAGGAGTCATGGCATCCTGCAACAGACAATGAAGACCAAAATGTCTTTGGTACCTGTTTGACCCAGGAAACAAAAAAAACACTTGAGGGGAGCACACACTGGCTAGGAGACCCTGTGATGGGATCCATGCAGCTGCATGATGATACCCACCTTTGAGTGAACTGACTGAGGATCTCTGTATAAATCATGGAGATAAATATGTACTTGGATTACTAGGTAAGGCCGTAACAAGTTATAAATGACAAGCAGGCAGATTTTTGCTATCAAACCTTTTGTAAAGGCGCATCAGTTTGAGGGAGGAGGTAAACGAGTAGTTTCTCAAAGACTTTATGCAGAGAGTGCTGGGACCCAGTCCCCAAGTCTCAGGTTCCCTCTGCATACCCCATCTTTTGTGCTCTTGTCTCATGTAAGCTGCTGGGAGATTCCTGTGCACCACTGGGGATCTCTGTTAGCAGCCTTGTAGCAGGCCCTTGCAGTTCAGTGAGGAAAAACTGCAAAGACCTACAGACCCTTCAGCGCTTCTTGTGATGTCGAGCGCACCAGTGGGAACGCGGTGTACTTGCTCTTCGTTTATTACTCCGTGGAGAGCGGAACACCTCCAGAGTTGCCGTATCACCCTGAAATCAGTCTGCGCAGCAGATAAGATTTAGGTGAAAAGTAAAACGAGTTTTAGCCCGTTAAAATACAAAGTTAACAAACTAATTACTAGATTTGGAAAATGGATACAAAGAGACAGAGCAGTAACACACCTTATTATCTACGTGTACTTGGACCTGTTCCCAGTTTCCGCTCTGATTTGCTCAGCTAAGAGCTGACAAGACATATTTGCAGCTTGTTAGAGCTTGGGCCCAGCTCTTAAGATAAGACTTGTCCCTCTGGCAGTGTCTCCTTGTGCTGGAACCACTTACTTGGGGCAAAATCTCTCTCTGTAGATGTCTCTCCTTATCAGGGATTCCACTCAATGAAAATAATCCCATAGGAGTTTCCTGTAACCCAGATCCTTCTTAATTAATTCAGTTTGGATAACAGCTTTGAGAAATGGGTGATTAAAAAAAAGTTGTCTCATGCAGTATTTCCTTGTAAATGCTATTCCGCGCTGGGTGGCCCAGATAGCATTATCACCTCAGCTCAGTCACATGCTGCAAATGTGTTCTTGTTTGACAGATGAGCTGGAGAAGTGGTGCCGAAATTACTCTGAATTAATATCTTACATTTTCTACAGCCTATAGCTCTAAAATCACTGCGCTGGTAAAACTGAGCTTGTTAGATGACAGACTTACTGCAGGTACTTTATGGCTGAAAGAAGTTGTAGTCCTAGAAATTACCTTCTCTATTTTCTTGTCTGGCAATGAAGATGACAACTAAAGGAAGATCAGTCTTCAACCCTCAAAGTGTGTGAATAAGGAAGAAGGGGTATCTATCCATGCATTTCCTATGTGGGGTTTCTTCCACTGTAGCACACCCCTGCAAAACAAAAGCCTCTCTGAAATCCTGTACATCTGCTATGTGTCTTATGAAATCACTTTCTGTTCGGGTCAAATGTGGGGGAGGGGCAGGTGTCCCACCTTACCTCCCACTGCTGCTTTCCCAGAAATGGGGCTCTGGTACTTGAATAAATCACGGTAAATGATGGAAATATCCTTTGATGCCAGCAAATTTTTCTGTGTCCTGGGTGAGCTCAGTATAGGAGATGGCGTAAGGACCTAAAGCACCTCCTACTCATCTTCTCTGCAAATGTTTGGGGTAGCCCTGCTTGTGACCGGTGAGAGGAGAGGAAAGGGCTGTCATAGGGAAGGGCCACCAGCTGCAGCTCCCTTCCTAGTGGAGATCCTCCAAGCGCAGGGCCTCCAGGATGTGGCCAGACCAGTGCGAGCCCATGTGCCTGCTGCTCACCTTCCTCACATGTGCCGTGCCTGCTCAGGTCCATGGGCTCCATGGGAGTTTCAGGATCAGTGCAAGCAGGTGCTGGGAGAGGATAAGGCTGTAGTGTGGCAGTGTAAATTAAAGTCCAGGTCTTGATACTGGATATGCTGGAATGACACCTTTTGATATGAAAACTGCAGAAGTCTATTAAAACTCCAGACCTCCATCTCTCTGGGTTTCTGGCTTTTCTCTGTCAAGGGAAAAGAAAAAGCTAAAATATTATCTGTTCAGCTTTCCAGTGCAGGAGCTATCACACGTATACAATCTGTCTCTTATCCTCAGCAAGGCTTGCAGGCTCTGTTGCAATCCAAGTAATTATTTAAACCCTCTGTCAGCTCACAGTGATCTGCATAAAAATAACATCCAACTCTTGAGAAGTCTGGTACAAGCAGAGAGATGCTATGTCATCATTTAGAGATAGATCCAGATTTTCAAAGCACATATTAAAGAAATCTCCAAACTCTAATTTCAGAAGGGTGAATGGCTAGGAGTGACTTTGTGCATGATGCAATTCAAAGGTGGAAGAAGGTTCAAGAGATAATTGTACTTTAAAAGAAAAAAAAAGGAAGGGAAGGGAAGGGAAGGGAAGGGAAGGGAAGGGAAGGGAAGGGAAGGGAAGGGAAGGGAAGGGAAGGGAAGGGAAGGGAAGGGAAGGGAAGGGAAGGGAAGGGAAGGGAAGGGAAGGGAAGGGAAGGGAAGGGAAGGGAAGGGAAGGGAAGGGAAGGGAAGGGAAGGGAAGGGAAGGGAAGGGAAGGGAAGGGAAGGGAAGGGAAGGGAAGGGAAGGGAAGGGAAGGGAAGGGAAGGGAAGGGAAGGGAAGGGAAGGGAAGGGAAGGGAAGGGAAGGGAAGGGAAGGGAAGGGAAGGGAAGGGAAGGGAAGGGAAGGGAAGGGAAGGGAAGGGAAGGGAAGGGAAGGGAAGGGAAGGGAAGGGAAGGGAAGGGAAGGGAAAGAAAGGGAAGGGAAGGGAAGGGAAAGAAAGGGAAGGGAAGGGAAGGGAAGGGAAGGGTATTTATCTAACTGGGATTATGTTGCATATATGCTTAGGAAAGCATATATGAGCATATATTAGGAAAAGATATATGAGCTTATGACTCATTGCCTTCTTTTGTTTTTTTGTTATTTTTATATTTATTTTACCAACTAATTTTGTGCCCTGTTGTTACAAGTTCTCTAGACAAGAAATCTCAGCCTTCCAAGGCCACCCGTAAAACTCCATTGGAGTCAACCTGGTGTCTATTTATTTTAACTAGGATTCCCGTGAAACTGTGATCAAACACACAGGTAGCCACTGATATGTGGCAGTAATGAGTCTGTAGCCCAGTGTGCTGCTGAGGAAAGACACATCTCCTCAGGCCGTGGGTGCCCCCTCCCTCCTTCGGGAGCCTTTGTCTCAGGGAAGCTGTTCAGCAGGCGAAACCATGAGGGTAAAGATCTGGAGAGGATCTGCCAGGGCGGCAAAGTAGGAGGCCTGAATCAGTGTTTAATTCTTACACAGAAAGCACGAGGTTTGACAGGTCTGCCAATGGGGTGCAGTGAGGAGTGGGAGAAGGGTGGCCGCCCTTAAAAGCTCTCAGCAAAACTGGATATTTTTTAATGCAAACATTGGAAACCTCTCCTCAGATTCCCCTAGTCAGGGGAAGCGGTCATTGTGAATGTGTTTATTGCCATTTGTCCTTTTAAAAGATCTACCATTGCTTTGGAACTTTAATTTCTGAAACACCTCAGGTGAGGTCTTCCTAAAAAATGAGTAAGTAAAAGATCTTAAGCTGGGAAGTAACACACAAGCACCCATCAGCGCCAAGCTGTACAGGTTTATCCTTTTTACCTTGCTTTGGACATGTAACGCTTTCCAGGGTGGCATTATTTGTAATCACATCTGGAAACAGTGGGAGAGAACACTAGTGCCTGACAAAGGGTTGTCTAGACCCAACGTATGGGGATCTATTTCTGCTACAAGCTTGATGAATCAGCTCTTAATATTTATTAAAATAAAAAAACAGTCCATTACCTCTCTCAGATAGAAAGGTTTTGATCTCAGATGAAATCTTGCCCACCTCCTTTTCCTTGACTTGCAGCCTTGCAGACAGGGCTGAAAAGTAACCCTTTGTGAGGTAACCCACATTTTAGCGTCTTCACCAGGTACTAGCACTCAGGTACTCAAAGCGGTTCTGGTCCATACCTAGGCTATGAGTAAATTCTGCCCATAACTCTCTCCACACAGGATATCTTCCATGTGCCAGTGAAAAATACTACATTCCTTACTAGAAACAGGATTCAAAAGTACAACGCTCACTGTTCTTTTGGCCTGTTCAGGAGTCTATTTTTTGTTATTGCAGCTTCCAATGTCATTAAGTTGTCAATGGAATTTAGTGAAATTAACTACATCATCCTGCACTAAATATCCTTCCTAGCCATCATATTTCTTTCTCCTGCATTTCCCAGCAATTCGAGCAACAGGAAAGATTAGCATTTTGCTATTTTTCTTGGAAGATTTTGGAGACAGTTGATCTGTCACTTCTCTCATCCTTTCCTATCCCCTTTTAAAACAAAGAATGGACGTATCCGACACGTAGCTTTTTATGAAGGTGATTAGATCTTGCTGTTATACACATGAAAATGTTCTCAGCAAGCCAGTTTAATAATCTGTTTGCTGGACCCTCAAGTAAGCAGGAGCATTAGACATGAAACAGACAACACCACACACTCGGGCAGGTTGTCATGATAGTGCTGCCTCTCCCGAGTGGCACAATCTGACCCCACTGGGTAAATATTTTCCTGTTTCTCATTGATGCTGGTTTGGTGTGCCCAAAATGTGCAAGCCCACTTTCCTCAGCCACTAACACCGCTACCCTAACCTGTAAACTTGAAACCTGTTAGTCCAAAGTCTTGCTTACTCCACTAAGAGCACTAGCTACCTAACAAAAAACTGTGGAGAAGTATCTGACATAAGCTATTACCGACCCCTTTTCACAGCAAGCTTCACGTCATCACTCAAATATTGAAGTTGCAGCCCTAGACAGAAAAGACTAAGAACTAGAAACCTCAGGGAGAGTGCGACTCTCTTCTCGTTGACCATCAGCCTGCCTCTTTTAGTCAGCAGATGTAAGGGGCAATCTGAAGGCACATAGACCACAGAATGCTGTTTGTATCCGAGGAGTTTGAGTAGGGTTTTTGTTATTGTTACATAATGTAGAAGGCATACAATATTAGCTGTGACAGCTTTCACATGCACACCAACAATATTCAACTCTCTGCACTGGGCTCATTAGGCAGAATGATGGAGAGGCAATTCTCAGAACAGGGCAGAGGGAGAGTTTGCTCACGTTGGTTTGGATAACATGTCTTTATTCCATTGTATTTTTCAGAAACACATAGCTGCAATGCTTATCATGACAGCAACAGTATTTATCTAACTGGGATTATGTTGCAGCAAGCTTAATTGTATTAGCATAAAAGATATCAACGTTAGCAGTGACATAATGTGTTTAGCATCAATATAAAGGTTGCTAAGCTTTATGCTTTCAGCTGGAATCAGAGCAGCAACAGGACAATGGAACATATGGAACACATTTTAGGTTTTATGTTCATGTCTCTTAAGGAGGATTAGTATATTTGCAATGATTCTTTATGTGCTTTGCCATGGGCAGTGGTAGTATGCATGTAACAATATTGCTGTTCCCTCCCCCATCTCCCCGTTTAAACCCGAACCCAAATGTTTGAGAATTCCGTAGAGGCTTGACAGCTGGTCCTTGCTCGCAAACATTATTCCATATGGGCTTCTTAATGGCTTATAAAAGTAGCACATTGTATATAGCAGAGTCTTCAGCATGATAGATTGGATATAAGATATTGCCAGATTCCTTATGATGTGTTTATTGATGTATATTAGATCTGGCAAGGCAAAAACTGTGGTAAGAATCTGGATTTTATCTCTGCCTGATAGGGATGCCCTGATTAGCCAGTCTTCATGGCTGGAGGGTTGCAAGGTCAGGAAAACAAATTCCTTCTTCTCATTCCAGACAGTAAAAACTGACCATAAAGAGAGGTTATTTGCATTTACATTTGAACCCTCAATTTGATATACTTACAAAAAAAAAAGTCAACAAAAGTAGTAGTCCCACTTTACCAATGAATTAACCTGTTCAGACTGAGATTTTTCAGAATAACTTAGATGGCAAATTTCTGCTGATTTTCATCAAGAGATGAGATCTCAATTCTTATCCAGACCTTTCGAAAATCTCTACTTTCTTAATGATCCACTCTTTCGTTCTTCAAATTTAATCATCTTCTTCTTTTTCATTGTTTAATAGAAACATTGTTTAAAAAAAAAAATCAAAATGCCTGCAAACCTGAAGCAGTTACTACTTCTGAATCACACCTGCAAAGTGGGATATACTCCTGTCGTATGCGCACACACACGCACGCACACATGCACGCACTCACAACACTAGGATTCGTAAACACGGATCCCATTGCCTGATGCTTATGTGCCATATTTAAGTTAAATATCCTCAATATACTTCATTCTATATTTTCTGTAGCAGCAAGACAAGAATGAAAGTCTAGAACTATCCGAAAGAAACACAGAGCTAAGGACTTCCATGCAACCTAAGCAGGAAAAATACTCTCCACAGTATCATATCTGCTTATGCAACTCCACCCTCCATCTGATACAAGGTCCTGATCCTGATCCTTGAAGTAAACTTGAGTTTTCCCTCCTTGAATGCTTCTTTCAGTGAGAGAAGGTGTAATCTTCGACTAAGAGCACAAGGTACCACGGTTAGGGAAGAGTGTAGCAACACCACTGGCTGATAAACTAGGTGCTGTCCCGTAAGAGCAGCAATGGTTCAACCATCAGTTGATGTCATCTGTACGTGACTAAATGCCTTCCTGAAAGATATGCCTTGCTCTGACACTGCACTGCATTCAGCTTTGGGGTAAGTTAATGAAACAGTAGAGTTATAATTCAGGAATTCAAACTCTCCTGTTGGTTTTGGCCTTAAACTCTTGAAATATGTGAGTGCCCAGTTGTTCTTGCTGAGATTAAACTGTATCCTAAACAAATTATTGTACAGACCTATCCGTAGGACCCAAAATGGGACAAAGCTGCACATGATGTTTCTGAAGAGTGGGGTGGAGATGATTTGATCAAGTAGTTAGAGGCTTGCAGAGGAGTGAATCTTAGCATTTCTCTCACATACAGGCCAAATCTCAGTCCTCAGTAGGCCTTTTCTGGAAGCACATGGCTAAAATAGGGAAAAAGTAATTCAGAATTAAAAGCCGACAAAATTCTCATGAAGAAGGAGAAGATCAAGCATATTCTTCATCAAGAGAACTGATCAGAATATTTTCCCCTGTAGAAACGTATAGCTTTGGAAGCCAAAGCTTTGGAACTGGAAGTGTCTTATCAGAAAACCAGAATATTTCAACAGAGAAATGTTGCTCATAGATTTTGCAATTGATTTACTTCCTACTCCAACTATTCCAACTATTCTAGGCTGCCTGGTGGGAGTACATCATTTACTAGTTTCCCTTTCTTTTTCTGAACCTGTTTTTTAGAAATAACTTCACCCAACAGGCTGCAAACTCTTAGGGGGAGAAGGAGAAAAGAGCAAGCATCTTACCCTTTTCCTGAATTTTTTTACTATTCTATCGCTTAAGTTCTCCTTTGTCTCACATTTCTCCTATTTTTGTCACATTCAGCTGCAGTAGGAGAAAGCCACCAAGAAAAAGAGGAAACTGCAAACTCATTATCAAATCAGAAAAGTGCTGCAAGTTCTTACTTCTGCTCTAATAAAAGAGCCACGTAATTCCTTCTCCATCTGGCCCAAATGGACAGTATATCAGACACTACTTTATCCTGTAAAGAAGCTTGTTCATGGACTCTGGGCTCAGGCTCCCAATCCTTCCCTCTCTTTTTCAGCTCCCTCTCCTCTATCGAATGGCAAGTTATATAAAAGCCGCAAAATTCCAAGCTATATGTAGCATAGAGCAGCTGTTTGTCCCAAAATCCCACTGAGCTGACTACAGCAGCACACAAATTACAAGCTTTACCTAATCACAGATACCCTACCAACTCATTTCTGGCTTTCAGAAACGACTCTCAGCGGGGTTCAGTCCTGCAGCTGCCTGCAGTGTGCTCAGTTCTAGCTCTGAGCTGTGTTAGTCTTCTGAGGACTTTGGTTCAGAAGTACCTGGGCCCACAAGAGGCAAAGGGAAAAAAGGTACTGACTCAGCATAACCTCCATATTTTTATCTTTACAGCCAAGCTTAATACCTCTGCCCAGCAAACGCTTACTTATCTTGTTTATGAATATAGAATCAGGCATAAAATGTCTTTCTTCACTAAGGTCTACAGGAGCTGGATTAGGTTATCAAGGGATGTGAACTGCTATCTAGTTGCATATCTTTCACTTTTTATCCTATTATATATTTTATTGTGCATCCTATTATATATTTTATTGTGTAAGGTCATAAACATCATTGAAAAGGATGACTAAGGCCAAGGTGTTTTTAACAATGGAAGTTGTCTAAGCAACATAGACCTCAGGCATAAAGTGGTACAAAGTCTAGCAACCACTAACAATTTGAGCTTTGGTTATGGAGTACTACCTACTTCATTAAAACTTGGAGTCTCAAGAGGATGTGTTATTTCTGGCAGTCTGAGGGAGTCTCCATACAACCTAGCAGAAAAAGAGCAGAGGTCCCAATTTTGCTGAGGATAAGTCAAATTGGGCTGAAAAGACCACAAAGCTCAGTACTACACAGACTGAAAAGCCTGGGTACTGAAGCAGTATGTCCAAATTCGTTTGACATTATTTAGGAACTGCTAAACTTTGTGACTTCATGGCCCCCCCGTATTTTCAGGTGCTAGACTAGAACACATGAGATATGCCTAGATATCCCTGTACCCGTCCTTACAAATCTTAGGACACTCACTCTGGTGATTTTGTGTGAAGAGAGCTGCCTATATTTAGTCACACTAAACCCTTCCCTGTACTAGTCTTTGCTTCTTATACACGAAAGGCTCCAAGGACACCCCAAGCAACACCAGTATGTCCATCATGCCTGTTTCAGCAGAGGCGTAAAGCCTTCCTGATAGACCTGAAGACCTAGCGGCATACTTCAGCCTAACGCTGCTCAGCCTGCTGCTTGTTTGTGCACATTGGGCTGCATAGTGCTTAAAAAGCCAAACAGACAGCAACGGGAAAACATTTCTGTGGGTGAGCTGTGGCTTTTGCTCCAAAAATATACTGAGCAGCTCTCTGCCACAGGCATGCAAACAAGCAAGGACTCAGCTTGCATTTCATATTCAGAGATACACTTGATGCATTTTCACCTGTCACCCCTGTCAGAATGCTCCTCTCCACAGAAGCAAAGTCCAAAGAGTTAATGATTCAAGTGTCAGGAACAATAAACCCCTCCTCTGCACAGTACTTCTCAAGTATCTGTTGCACCGTGGAAGGCTAAGCTGACCTGACAAGCTCTGGCACGTGATTTCTTTTTGGGAGCTACTTCTACCACTGCTTCTTGCTGTGCTGGAGGTATCAGCTTAGGATCATTACTACCTCAGATGGTCCCCAAGGAGCATTAAGGCAGACACTGCAACCCCATAGGCAGAAGCATAAACCATGGGCTAGTCACTTTTCTTCTTTGTGCCTTGATTATAACAAAAACAAGCTTATTTCTTGATCTTCAGTTTGTGTGATTAGTGTCCATTTTTATCAGGATTTACTCCACTTTCCTTTCTGCTTTCATTCTAAAATGGAGGTAAGATCACCTCTCCTTGGCACAGCTGGGTGGACTACAAGTTATAAAGAACCATTTCTGTTCTGATTTTTGATCATTATCACACCACTGCCTAGGAGACATAGATATATGTTTTTTCTTAGTAATAACCCCACTGCAGAGACAAAGAGAACTGCGTAGACACCGGAACAAAGTCTTATACAACTCACAGTAAGAACCTGCATCTGCTCCTGCTATTGAGGCAAAACCGTCAGGCTTTTATTGTGCAAGCAGAGAGTGCAGGCTGTGGATAGAAGAATCAAGTGACTTGTCTATGATTGCATAGAAAAGCTGCAACAAAGCCAGAACATCGTTTTCTAAGTTAATACTCCAATGATTTTCCCACAGAACCAACCCTCTCCTAGTAAATGGCTTTCACAGAGCTCACACCATGCACACAAGGATATTTATTCTCAGTGAGGATAATCAAACACTCACAGGAAGGCCAAATTGAAGGTTCTGTTACAAGCATAAACAACAATCCTTAACAATGCATGCTGGATATCTTGCATTAAATTTTCAATGTATAGTGGATAGCTTTTCCGTAAAAGGAAAGCCTGCCTTCATACCGGGATCTGAGCTGCCAAGTAGCAGGAATACTGGCTATATTACTATTATTATTATTATTACTGTTATTATTATTATTATTCTCTATAGTATTTTTGTATCACCAGAGACTTATAAGGCTTTAGTATGTTTAAGCTGTCTAAATTCAACAGGCCCAGACTAAGTGGACACAAGCTTACCAAGTACTGCACTTAACCTATCACTCTTCTCCAGGAAATCTACATCTAATTAAGTCTACAGATACACAGGATATATCAGTGCTGCTAAATTAGAGTGGACTAGTAGCACAGACCAAATTGCGTCAGCACTGCTTAGGGCTACCTCCCTCTACAGCAGATCCCACTGTACTCATACTATGCAGTACTTGGTTTCCTCTAGACCCTAAACAGTACTACTGTCTTCTAACATAACTTGTGTGGTTGTTCATTATATTCAAATTGTCTGAAATAACACAAAATAGATCACTGCCCACGACAGTGGTGCTTTTCTAGCAAAATATAACGGTGTGCATTACTTGGGTTTTGGAGTAAAGCCAAGTACAGGTGTTTTGGGGTGCTAACCCTACTGGAAAGGCATTACAGAACCCCACAAGGCAGAGGGATCCTAATTTTATGCCCATACTGGAATACCGTTTTGATAAGATTTAGTTGGGCCACCCCAAACTGTGTTAGAGACATGTAGTAAACCAGCAGTTGAGAAGCAGGCAATCATGTCTCAAGCTGGTTCTCTAGGCAGATCTCATATTACAATGCACGCTCAATATTTCTCTCAGTGCCGAGGCAAAGGAGTATAGAGACAGAGGTTTCTTGGAGATCAGAGTTGCAGCACAATATAGTGTACATGGGGATGTTGGCATGACATTAGCTTCAAGATATCATGGAAGAAGCGATCACTGAAGAAATACATCTCATCAACCTGGAAATAAGGTCATCAGTTTGAGGTGTCAGCCAAGGATATTTTACGAGCGCTAACACGCAAGAGAAGGTAACAGTTCAAGACAGGCATGAGATCTAAGCCTCACAGATGTCAACTAATACTATCACTTTAGTGCTGGGCCTGTTTATGGCGGCCCGAAGTCCAATTTCCACCTCTCAAGCAAATTTCTGCATTGGGAGAAAGCGGAGAGAGAGGAAACATCACAAAATAGCATGATATAACATAATTCCCAAGCGCTTCAACATGGAAAAACTGGTAAAGTTTTCCATGAGGTATTAGTAAGTCTCTCAGCAAATAACCAAGGGAGCGGAAACAAAATTAAATTATGCTGGGGGCAACCAACAGGTTTTTAATTTTTTTTTTTTTTTTAATTCCACTCTCTCATTTCACTTTGTATTAGGTAATTCATTATCTAATTTAAAGTAGATATTGCATATTAGAGTCTTCACACTTTGCAGCTAGCATATTTAGACTATCTTCTTCATGTGATCTCTTATTTTGGCTGCCTGTGTTATTTTGGCTGCTGGAGTGGAAAACCCTTCCTCCTAGTTTTCAGAAAATCTGTATCCCCATTTTCCCTTGGATCCAATTGAAGCAGTGGGTGTGCTGATGGTGTAAGGAGGGAAACAGAAGCCCTCAGTGTCATGGACCTTTGCAAAAAGTATCTGAAAATGTCTTAGAGGTTATTTTAAAAGTGCCAAAGAAAGGCTTTAATTTCATAAATGACTTACCTTACAAGTGACATGAAAAAACCCACCTGTCTGTACTACCTTGTGCCTTCCTCCTCTCCAACACTGAGGATGTTTCCTCTTTACTAAAAAAGTAGCTATAGATGGAGAGTGAACTGTACGGTCTTGTAAATTAAACTCCTTTAACTTACTTTCTCTTTTAAGACTGTCTGCACCTATGGCAGGGAGCCTAAGTAGGTGTAACTCATGTGGGACCTGATCCAGTTCTCATGAAGTCAATGAGAGTCTTTCCATTGACTTTTATAGGCATTGGATTTAGTCCACAATGAGGAGCTGGAAGGTGCAAGTTAAAATTTCCCTCTTGTATCCCTTCTCACACATACATGGTAAAAGTCTCAACTACAGTTGTTTCAGTAACACTTTGTGTGTTTTCATGTAAGCTCTTTTGCATCCTGCTTTTACGGGAGGAAGAGGAGGTCTCGTCCCGAGGCTGCAGCAAGGCTTTGAAAGTCTGGACTTCTGGGGTTTAGGAGTCACTATTTGATCCCATTTGCCTGATCTCTATCTTGGGCCTTTTATAACATTCTATCCCATCCACCTGAGATAGATTTGGGAACCCAATCCATTTTGAAGAGGTGCCCCAAGCCTGGCTGAAAACTATTGCTACTAGGAGGGGCTATTCTCAGGAGATGACTTAATTTCAATATATAGCAAGGGCCAAGACTCTTAAATCTCAGCTTGCTCCCAGTTTCTGCGGAGCATTCTCTGCAGAGCCTTAAAGAAATCCTTCCTTGTACTTCCCTTTTGACAGAAATTGCAATGCCGTTTGGTTTATTTAGACGTGTATTTATAGAGTGTGACCAAACTGAGATAATGATGATGATCAGGTTTGGCACAGCATGAGCAGCAAATGTGCAAAGGAAAGGAGTGGTTTCATCTGAGCTCCATCTCAAGTTTATCCAGAGTCATGAAAATGGCAATATAAGGTTCCCTCTGCCTTATGACCAAGAGGGCCTCTTACAAGTGTGTAATAACTGTCCTCACAAAGTAGGGCTGATTAAAGCTGTGTTTAGGTGTCTGTAGCTACAGAAGGCTAAGAAGGTCAAGTGCAGAAACCAAATCTTTGGGCAGGGGTGGCATATAATTTAAGAGAGTTTTTGCAAGACTCCACAGCTGTTCCCCCTGAGATAAGAGGAGTCATCACTGGAAAGCCTGTGTTAGGGGGGTTATCTGTCAGTGAGGGAAATAACCCTGCTTTTGGGGACTACCCAGGTAGCTTTCCTGAAGGTCAGTTGTGCTCTAGCTGCAGAAGACAGTGCGCTTTCACAGATAGCACACCGAGCTGTATTTATGTTTCCCAAATTAGGTAGCGAGCATGTGGGAGGAAAGTTCAACAGGACCTGAGAGCTGCTGCCTCCCAGAGAGGCCGCTGAGAGGAGAGGTCTTGCCTCTCTAGTAGATGACAGTGTCCAGCTCCTGCTGACTGCAGCCAGAGCCACTGCCTGTCCCAGGCACCTCGCCCCCCAGCTCCCAGCACAACGTTTCCCACCAATGTGTCATGTCACATCCTCCCAGGCACACACCACATGCTGGCTGCAGGAGCAGGCTGGAAAGAACTTGGTCCAAACTCCAGGTGAAACCAGTGGTCATGAACTGAGAGGTAAAGAGAGGCACTGAAATGTAGGCACCCCATAAATATTTAAGAGCCCACCTGATTTTATAAAGGATAAGTTTGAGGGTAGCTTTATGGGAATACTGTTTTTAATGAAAAAAAAAAAAAAACAAAATCAGCACTCTGCTGCAGGCTTTGCACTATTGCAAAATTGCATGTTTAAAAATTAGAATTAGATCTCTCTCTTCTCCTCCTCCCAAAAACCAGTTTGTAGCCTTAAAAACTAGGAACGTGGGTTTTTTTGTAAGAGGCATCCTGGAAACTGATGGAAGAAGCACAGAAGTCTTTTAGAGCTGAGCGCTCTAGGTCCACGTACTATGAGTTCAGCTAACGTTAACATCATACTGCTGAGAACAAGGGCTAGTCAGGAATAAGGCAAATGAGTTTGTAATTCTTTGCCAGACAGAGTCAGTGACTTATTCCACAGTAACTCCTTGATTATGACAAAGCTGCCAGAACAGTATGATTTGGGTAACACTGAAACTATTTACGCATTCCGTTTGCATTTAGTGAGTGGTTTCTAGACCAAAACATTTTCCTCATGTTGAGATGAATTCTCCTACGTTCTCCAGTGCTTCCAGAATAAAATATTTTATTGTGGAAAGAAAACCAAATTGTGTCATTTGGACTTTTAAAAAAAGAAATTTGGGACATTGATTTCAGCCTTTTTGTTTCAGCTTGGATCACACTTAAATGAAAATGTTGAGTTGAAACATAGAGCTAAATAACCAAAATAAAATTCTTTCATTTTGCATAACATGATATTCAAATTGAGTCAAATTAGTCAACTCCTTTTTTCCCCCATTACCCTTCCAGACCGTGAAGTATTTCTGCTCTGGTTTGACTGGCCCCAGATTTTCTTCTGGATATTTTTGTTAAGTCAGTAAACACACTCATCCCTGAAATCATTCACCGTTTTATAATAGATTAGAAGGCAGAATTTTCTCCTTCCATTCCCTTCCCCATCATTCGCAGACCAGCCATTGACTCTTATAGAGTACAGGAAAAGTAGACACTATAAAATGACTAGAGAAAATATTCAAAAAGAGTACTGTCAACACGTAGCACAGGAGTCCTTACCGGTACATGTTCACATATGCATCCTCCTCTCTGTAATTTTATTCCTGATTACATGTTTTTTTGTTTGTTTGTTTTTTTTTAAATGTTAGCTTCCAGAGTAACTACACACCTTAAAATGGGTCAGGCCCACATCTCTTGGGGATGGAGGGGACAAATACAACATGACAATGGAGAATCAGGACTAACGTAAGGTCCCAGGTGGAGGTCGAGCTCCATCTGAAGCTGGAGAAAGACAAGCAGACAAAGTTCTGGAAATCACAAGCAGAAAATAATGTGTGCTTCATGTAGAAAAAATGGACTATGAGGAACACACAAGGACAATGCAAAGCCCCTAAAGACCTGCTTGGAAAGGTCAGCTGGACTTATAGCAGTTTAGGGCCAGAGCTTCATCCAGGGAGTGTGGCTGCGGTTTGCCAGGTTACACCCAATCATGCCAAGTGCGAGAGAGGGAGAGAGAGAAACACAAGAGGACAAATGCTTTGCAAACCAGCAAACCTCGGTGGAGTTACATCAGAGAGAGACCGGCCCAGCGGCTAACCAAAGGCCCACATCTCAGAATAACAAGTTGCAGTCTCCGCTTCAGACACCACACTGAGCATACCTGCAGAAAAGGACAAATCTAAGGCTTTAAACAGCTGAATTACCCTGCAGATATTCTCTGACTAATCAGATTGGTTCAGATTTCCCATCCCCTACTGTTTAGGAATTTACCCTAAATATAATGTCCTGTCGTTTCCCTTCACCCTCAGACTAACCTCAACGTCAGATCAAAATCAGCAGGTCCCTCACGCCTGCCCTTAGGTCTACAGGACTCCAGAGGCTATGAGATGCCCAGAAAACAAGATTTATATATCACATTATTTGCCTGGAAGAGATGCCCATCACACCGGTGTTTCGTGCCTGTGTCACAGCTCAGGGTAAGTGTCTTCACCTTTACCTTCACCTTTAGTGTCAGGTCACATCACAGGGAAGCTACACGTTCCCCAAAGGCAATACTCCTTTCTCAGGCTCCGGGGGCCCAGGCTGGTTGGCTGCTGATGAACAGTCGCCAGCCAGCTGAGTACCACCTCTGAGGTCCTGGGGGTGACAAGAGAGCAGATCTGTGCTGCCATGGTGTAAATTGTGGGCCCTAGAGCAGAGGAGGCTGAGATGAGAGGTCAAAAGGATCCCTCTTGAAATAGAGCTGTTCATCCTCAGATGACAGACAGACCAGCAAACACAGAAGCTTGGATTTTACTACTGTAGTGAGCTTTGTAGGGCCAGAGCTTTTCTGAGGTACCCTTACCTTCAAAATAATCTTGTTAGCGCTACTCCAAGGCTTGTAGGGTGTCTCTTTTTTATAGCACCAGCTTCTCAAGCTGTATGATTACGAATCTCTCCCATTTTAAAGAACAAGTTTCTGATCCTTAAGATATGACCTCTCAAACCCAGAAGAAATAAAAGTGAGCATAAAGAATCTCTATTTTAAAAGTATTATAATATGGAATTTATTTAGCAGAGCTTTGGTGTTGGCGGAACAACTTTAACTTAAGGGATCTCACCCTCCATGTCTGCACCAAGTCCCATGTAGCAGATAGCTTCCCAGCGGAGATGCTCAGTTTAGGGAGCATCAAAACATGCAGCAGCCAAAGAGTCGGGCAGCTGGACCCAGTGTGGCTCCCAGGGACTCGGAGGAGAGCTCAGCATATCACAGGGCTGACCGTCTGTGGAGCAATACAGAAATAGTGCTGGCTCATACGCCTCCCTGCCCTCACCACCTTGCTCTATGTGTATGAGCTGCTTGGATGCACAGGGTTGCCATTTTCTAGCACAGTTTTGGGAAACATATTTCAGGCCCTTTAATAGAAGTTGTTTGGTTTGGGTTTGTTGTTTACTTGTTTGTTTACTTGTTTTGTTTTGTTTCCAAAGGTCTTTTTCCCTCCTTCTTCCCAGGTTCACGTTTGAAATCTGGGCTAATAAACACGTCCAAACTCCAATATTGATTTTTATACAGACAAAAAAGATAGCAAATTACTCACAGATCTATAGCTTCAATGATATGTTTACCGCCCTTTGTTCAGTTCTGTTCACCTAGTCCCGAGCCAACAGTCATCAGCTTCAGTTGACCAGTAACATGCTAGCCCAGCTGAAGTTACCGGCAAGTGGATTCCTGAGGGCGTCAGCATCACTGGAGCAATGCCAAGACCCCCGTGTGCTGGGGTCACACTCCCACTACAGTCCAGAAATGAAATTTGTTACCTCCCATGACGAGAAGCTGGAACAAACACAGGTGACCCCGGGGAACTGGAGCCCAAGGCAATATTTCAGGAGTCATTTAAGGTTTCCCTTTTTGTCTCCCAAGGGAGGGCTTGAGGCTTTCTTCTGTGCTCCTCTGAGTAGAGAACTGATTTCCCGCTTAAGGATTTGGTAGATACTGTAGGCATCAAAAGCCATTTTGTTTAATTCTAGGCACTTCTCTGCTAACCTTCCGTCTCCGTCCTTTTCCCACGTCCTCCAGCCAACCCTTCTTAAGAGCTCCACCCTCCTGAAGATACTGAAAAAAATGGAAATTGTGTTTTTTCCTGCATGAAAAAAAAAAAAAAAGGAGTTCCCTCCCTCACTCTTTCTCAAAAGACACCCAACCTGCTCTCAATCACCACTAACTTAAGCACTTGCTTAGCTTCAATCAAGCAGGCTCTTGCACACTTTGAGAGCATAAGCACTGTGACTCATATGCTTAGAAATCAGTATGCGTAAAAGCCTTTGCTGGCTGTAAGGCCTGAAGAAGTCAGCCTCCATGTGGAGCTTCCCAGAACAATGTGTAATTCATTACTGTGAAACTGACAGTTGCAGGGACAGACCGATTCAGATGTACTATATGTTTCTTATCGTTCTTAACTAGGAAAGGAAAACGTTCCTCTCACTCCTTAGCAGATCAGAGGTGCCTAGAAGAGGGCATCCCTAGGACCCACTTATGATCCTGACACCTTTGACGTGGACTGTCCCTTTCCTTGCGTTTGAAACAGGCACAGCTTTACTCCACACTAACCAGCTAATGATTTCAGTGGTTTTGGAGTAGCTGTTGTAGAGCGAATGGCCATATGGTATCAAGATGAAAGGGCTCTGTGGTGCGAAGTAGTGAGCTTTGTTTCAATAACAAAACGATTTGGCGTTACGGTTGACAGCATCGTTCCCCAGAGAGCATCCTGCTCCTCTTTCCTCACTAAGAAAGAGCGCTCATAAGGACTGCATTTACTCTCATGTGTATGCAGAGATTTTAGCCTTCAGATCAGACTGCTAAGCTGAAATGCTGTCTGTCAAAGGTATTTGCAAAACACCGGTTTTTCTTTGGTCTAAAGTCTTTGCTCTCCAGAGGAAGAAAGTGCAGGCCTACAAAATCATGAATGCTAAGAGGGTAATTTGGAATCAACTGTTGAACTCTGCGATCTTTAGCTTGATAGAAAATAAAAAGGTGTACCAGGAAAGGGATGGCTTTATACTGTTTCATGGGAGTTTGTGTTAAGTGTGTGATAGTGATTGCTTCAGGATACAGAGCTCTGAGCTGGAAAAACCTTTAGTCTAAGCTAGCATAACAGCGCTTTTGTGAAAAAGTCTTATACTAGCTGAAACACAGGATTAGGACAATAACTTATACCAGACCATTTTGACCACTGCATCATACCCAGCCATGTTGAATATGCTAAAAATCAAGCAATTGATCCTCCCATAACCCTATAAGGCTGGAAACTATTATCGTCTCTTGTGTGCATTGGAAACTAAGGCACAGAGAAAGTTAATTCATAAGTTTGTCCTGGAGCGTAGAGTCCCGCACACATGAAAGCGGGACCTCTACCTTTTCTGTGTCCAAATAAGGCCAGCTTTCCACTGGAGCCTGCTGCCCTTCGTTTCATGTGGTTCAGACGCAGGAGTCAACCTACCTCTCACAGCTGGACTGCCTGCTGCATGCATGCGTCAATGAAACGGTTCATTCTTCCACCTGAGGTCATGCCCCTGGGTTTGGCTTCTGTGGCATAAAGAAACAGAAATTCCTAACCAGGCTCTCGTGGGATTTTTGTCAGGTATTTATAAACCAGAATTAGGTCACCTCACAGCATCTTTTCCTCGGTAAGACATGGTTGTGCTGTTGAAACCTTTCCAGATAGCCATCATAGGCTAAACGGCTAACTTTAAACTGTTCTCTTATCCTTCTGAGAGGTTTACAGTTCCCAGTATTCTGGATATACAGAGTGAAATTTGACCACAGGTTGCAACCTTTCTGCTCTGCATGTATGAAAACAATCCCACGGGACCTTCGTGTTAATGAATCCTCTGATGTTCCTCTAAGATGACATTTTTACCTAAAGTTTCAGGAACATTTCTGCTTTGTGGTTTTTCGGGGGCAGGCGCTGGGGGGGTGAGGGCAGTGGGGCTGATGGTGATGATATTTTTTTTTTTTCCTGAAGAGGAGAGAAACTGTACTTCCTCCCTGTAATCCTTCTTCCCTCTTTCTCCATGTTATCTTACATACATTAATGATTCTAAACAATGTCATGCCTTTATAAGATGTTTGGATGCAGCTCACCCCTAGCCACCACTAACGAACCAGGTTCGAGGACTAACGTAAGTGTGGGACTCACGCTGGCTCTGCATTTCAGGTAGATTATACTACCAGTTTGCTGTGTAACTGTTTGATAGACATAAGTACTCTGCAGGGATCGCCATCAGGCTGTATTTACAATAGTAAGACTTTCACTCTGCCATTCAAGTGGTAACGCCTGAAGTGGCAAACGATTATGTCAATATGAAATATGTATATGCAGGAAGCTATGCTTGTTACAGTGTATCTTTATGGTGAGCTTGCACAAATATAGCTTTGCTGGTAAAAAAGATCACACTTCTAGCTACCATGGATTAATGCATACAAAACTATACATAAACCACAAAATCTAGTTTTTAGTGTCTTTAGGAAAGCCTGTCTACCCACTCAGACACAAAGAGACATTCAGTCACCCTTCCCAAATATCTTCTCACGATAGAAGTAATTTTCAGTGACTGTTGTTGAAAGTAAGTTAAGTGACTGTTACGTTCCACCAGTTCATAGTACTTCAGGGCGTTGCTTTTGTTTCTGCCTTTGTCGTTGTTGGGGCTTTTTTTTTTATTTGTTTTAAGTTTTGCTTACCTAAAAGTACATGGAGACACCATCAGCTGAGCACAGGATGACTGTCATACAAAAGACAGGTCAAAGAAAGAGAACAACCTTTTGAAGCAAAGGAAATATTTCTTCATGCCAGATACACAGACACACACACAGATGTGTGCACACATGCACACGCACACATGGACATGCACACACACTTGTGCCGACTCCTCCAGGATGTGAGTTCTCCAGGAAATGTGCTGAGAGTGCACGCGAAAGGCCAGCACTCTCACAGCCAGTGAAATTAAGTCTCATTGCTATGCACCTCTACAGTAACCCCAGTTGTCCAGCAACACACTTAAACACACAAACAGGCTGCTTCATAACATTTTTATGTCATGATCTGAGTAGACACGTGGTACAATATACGTAGGTAAAGTAAGGCACCGTGATAGAAAAAAATTGTGAAGGGTTGCCAAGCAACAATCATCACTGTCCAAATGTTTTATTCACTGAACTCCATTACCCTGCTGTCTAAGAAATGAGATCATCATTCCTCACTCCACCTTTTTTTCTCCTTTAAGGCTGTAAAGAACCTCTGTGTAAATAGGATTTCTGAAATCTGAAGGACTGTCAAATATTTATTTGCTGGTACTTGTCCTTGTTGCCCCATCACCTACATATAAGAGAAATCTGTTTTAGAAAAAGTGGTAGATGACTAATTCAGACTCCTCCAGCTATGAAAGCTCCCATGAAGGTTATATCAGGCCACCCACCCATCCTTAGGAGTGGTAATCAGTCTGGTTTAAACAGAAATGCAGAATACTAACAAATTTTCACTCTTGGAAAAAGAAGCAGTTCACTTTTAAAAAAACTGTATCTGCCCCCTCCCCACCACCACCACCACCACTGCTTTTATTTATTTCAGCAAATCATAATTTTCTAATCATGCATTTCTGGCCTTTCTTGCTTTTTTCCTACTTATTCTTACTTGTTACCAAACTCATGTTTCATACTCAGCTATGTAAATAGATCCCATTTAAAAAAAAAAAAAAAAAAAAGCAGGAAATAGATCCAGCCACAGCAAACTGCAAGGGAAAATGAAGGAAAGGCCTTGCACAACAGAACAGAGACTGGTCTCATGATTGTGAGCACCGAGGCACTAGGAATCTGGCTTCAACTCCTGACTCCGTCACATTGTCTTTAAATGACCTTGCAGTGAGTAGTTAATGCCTTGAACTGAGGCTATAAATACACTTTACCTCAATAAGACTAACCAAATAAAGATTTTAGTCTCACTGTACCTCTAGTCCCAGTCTCCAAAACAGGGATATCTTGACAGGTTGAAGCTTGCTGAAAAGAAAGTTTCAGCAGAACACCTGTTGGTGTTTCAGCCACCTGTTGGTGGCTTCAACAAAAGTGAATAGTCCATAGACGCATGTCAATTTTTTTCAGAAATCTTTGAAAAGATTTAAATAAAAACCTAAGTATTTTATTTCAATCTCTGTCTTTCCATCTCTCTTTCTGTTGTTTTGATATTGTCCTGTTTTGTTTTGAAATACTGTAATATGAGGTAAAATAACATTGTTTCAGCTTTGCCAAAACTAAGTATTTTGATAATAAAAAACAAAGCATCACAAGATTTGAAAGTAATTACCTTTTTACAACATCGTTAAGGAAAAAAAAATCATATTAGAATTTCCCGTAAGATAGAAATGCTATTTCCCAAACAACTATTGCATATCTCTTTTCATGCTAATCTTTGCTATCCTTTTTGCATGTTTCCTGGGGCAGGAATTCCGCTCTCCGCTTTCACTTTTTGTCTTCTTAACTTGCCCATTAGCTTTCATATTTTTTAGTAATACTTAACCGGTTGGAACCAAAGATCACAATTAACCGAGGATTCAGATAATTGTCTGGCCTGTAATGCCATTTGTTGTTTTTTTTTTTTTTTTTCAGGGCTCTTGCTGCCTTTTCAGCACACACAGCAATCTGTAGTTGTAGTTTGACTACTGGGACCCAGGACAGATCAAGCTCAAGCAATGACACCTTCTGAAGCACCTTCTCCTTACTGCTGTTCCGTATGACAGCTGCGGTCATCTCCTTTTCTCATCTTGGAACACTCACAAAAGCAAGGTAACCTCTGCAACACTACCTGATGAGCACCTGTTTCCATCAGTTTCTTCTTTCCGTAGGCTAATGTTTTCCAAAGCAACACAGAAATGGCAGCCCTGACTGCTAGGCAAGAGCATAAGCAAAGCCACAAGAAAAGGGTACTTGAAGTACTTGAAGTTTGCTTCATCAAGTAGATATTCCCATGGCTTTTCTGGACGATGAGTCATTGCTTGCAGTGTAGTGTGACCACACAGGACTGTTCAGAGGCAGGAATATCATTCAGTTTTCAGAAAATCTTACATGGGATTGGTGAAGAAAAAGGTAACACAGGTAGGATGGGCCAGATCCACTTCTTCCCTGGGCCTAGCTTTTGGATAACATGCAGATGGCCTCAACTCTTTCCAAAACTTCCTCTTTAGGGGAAACCCTTGCCCAAGACTTGCACACTGAAGGTGGGGTCAGAGTGGACAGGAGAAAACGTTTTTCAAGTCCACAAAAGGAACTGTTCTGAGAACTAGAAACAACAGGGACAGCGATGAAATCAGAGGCAGTACTAAAGCAGCTACTGCTCCATGTGGCGTACAAATGCCTCTCCTATGTTCCAGGCAAGGGCCAAGGGGAGCACAGAGAGCAGAAGCACAGACTCTGCCAGTTCAAGCCATTTCCCACAGCAAGGCATGCAGAGTGGACTGGCCATGAAGCAGCAGGCTGCTGAGGCACCCAAACTGGCTGCATAAGTTATCTTGGGTACCTTTGTGATGTAATTGCATTGGCTTGTGCAGACTGCCAATAAAAAGTGGACAAAGTGCAGTCTTCTCTCCAGAGAAAGAGGACTACAAACAGTAGGCCACACAGATAGCGCTAAAGGGAAAGACCAGTTAAAGAATAAATTATTTTCTCAGAAATAGGCAACTAAAAAACATGAGGAAGGCAGGTATTCTGTTTCTGTCATCCTCCCCTATAAACCTCCTCCACCATTAGGACAAATGATGTTTGTTGTGTGTAGAGTCACAAAACAGAAAGATCAACTGGCAGTCTGTCATCCTGACTGACAACAAGAAGCAATTGAATGCCATGCTGTCCACCCATGGTAAGCCAAATGAATGGGCCAGGCACCTTCTTCTGTAACTCACTTCTTTCTCTTCCTGAGCATAGGCATCGCAGTTTTTGCTCTGTGAAAATGACTTGCATCAGGAATTTGCCAAAGGTGTAACTCTGTTCCTGGACACAGGTCTGAGCTAAAAGACTTAGGTAAGTGCAGACAGTAAGGGAATGACTGGCAAAACCTTTCTCCTCCTGTTTTTTGTGGCCTCGTCAATGTGCCATGTGAGGACAATCAGCTTTTTCACGAGCAGATGTGGGGCAAGTACAACTTGGAGGCCAGTGCAAAGTGGAAGAGTGACCTGGAACATTTTCCTGCTCAGCAGCACCATAAGTTGACTTTCACCTTGTCAGCACTTCGCTGGTGTGACAGTTTAAGTTTCAAAAGCATATCACACAGAGACACAAGCACACTTGTCAACACACAGAGCTAGTCAGAAGTAAGCCAGAACCAGAAGCCGTATGACCGTGGTTAATGTGACGCTGTGTCTGTGGCAATAAACACTGCAGGGCAGGCTGGCTCATGTCCCTGCCCTCAGCACAAGCAGACAAGCAGAGCAAAACTCTGTCTGCCTGCAGAAGACCACGAGAATATACCCTCAGGTAATGACACTGAGATACCCTTAGATCTTTCTAGGTGTTGCAATTGACGCTGAACTCTTGCACCACAGTGCTGACACTCTCTTACAACCAGGTACTCAAGGAAAGCAGCCCCCTTATGCTGCCTTGTGATGTGTGCTTCACATCGCAGACTCCAAAGAGAGGCTTATAAAGAGTTAGCCATTCAGCCAGGCTCCCACGTTTTTGCCCTGGGCTTCCTGTTTCCAGCCTACCAGGACAAAAGATAGCATGCTCAAGACTAGCAGGCAACACATTGGTATAGCCTGGATTTTCTTTTCTACGAAAGAAGATAGACAGTACTCAGCAAGAGGCCAGGGAGCCTGTGCCCTGAAAGAGCCAAGGCTATGCTGTGTACCATTTCCCACAGCAATGCTGATATCTGGCCCTACCTTTGACAAAAAAAAGCGCCTTGCCCTTCCTACTGAAGAAGGCATGTCCACAGGCAGCTCTGTGGCCCAGGCTCGTGACAGCGGGATGCTTGCTGTCAGGGTTTTTTTACCTCCTCTGAGCAGTCCCGTTGACAGTCTCTCAAGCCAGGTTGCTACTCAACGTGCTGAAATCTCACAAAGCATTGGCAATGTCATATCTGTCTTTAGTGGACTCAACACGTGTTTGCCTGTGTCCTGAGCTAACCTTTTGCAATCTTTGCTCCCGGATGCATTTTCTGAGCTCTGCCTTGCCTGATGTCTCCACCCTTCTGGGGTCATGACCACTGCTGACTCTGCTCCTCTTCACTGGCCACTGCCACTGGGGCTGCCACCTGTACTGAGGTGGGTTTTGGTCCCAAATCCCAAAGGTAGATAATGGAGTTTGTAAAGATTACTATATAGCTGGATGCACTGAGATAGAGCCACTCCTGCTATGTTGTTTCTAGCAGAAGTGGAGGCAATAGTTCTTATCTGGGAACGGTGGTTGACAAGCACATCCTTCCTGGAAGTTAAAAAGCTCATCAGAGTTTGAGAGAAAGATGTTGTTTGCTGGACAGAAGCCTACAGCTGTAGTAGCTCAAGTGAGGCAGCTTCCCATGATGCTGAACTAATTGGAAGTGTTTTAGCATCCTCTAACGCCACTTCACTCATTCCACCATCTTCTTCCACTAAAGTGGACAGCTATGCCCCAGGGCCCTCTTCCATGCAGCTGTCTGGCTTAGGAAAAATTATATCTTTTGATTCTCTGAGGCCTTTCTTGAAAATCTTCCACTAAGGTTTTTATTTTGCAAACTTTAACAGGAAAGATTTCTCACTTTTCCCTCATTATGGTGGTTCCTTCATGACACTGCTTAAAACCTGTCTTCGGGGTTGCATTTTCTAATACCTGCTGATGCGTCTCTCACCTAGCAGATCTGGGAGCAATGTGGTTGCATGGCTGTTTAATGTGAGATAACTGCTGTCCGTTCTTGGGCCATACAGAACGGAGCAGCAGAGGCAGTGCCAGTGTCGCGAGGGAGAGGAAAGGGTTAGAGGAACTGCTTCTCCAAACAGTCAGGGAACACTCACCGTTCCTGCTGCCCAGGGAGACCCTTAGCTGGAAAAGAACACTTCTTAAGTGTCTTTCTCCCAAAATACCAGCTGCTCAAGTCCAGGGTATAGTGCCACTCACAAGGAGAGCTTGCCCAGAAGTGTCACCTCCAGCAACTACAAGGTGTTCCCCGTACTCCACACAGTGAATGAAGAAATTAGGCAGCAGTGACAGAAAACTGCTCAGAATAACGCTATCAAAGTGAGAAGAAAAGGGATGCAGGGGAAGGGGCATGCAAAAGAAATGGTGGATCCACTCTTCACATTTTTCCAGGTAGTGAAAGTTTTGGTGAAAACTGCGTGAATCCAGCTATCTTTAAATAAATATTCCACTTTCACACTCAGGGAGGTGGAATCTGAAGATATGTTTGCATAGCCTGGGGTCAGCACTCACGCTCCTGAATCGCCAGAGCTGTTTCCACATCAGCCCCTGCTTTTCTTGGAGGCTGGAACAAGCCAAGCGACTCAGCAGCAGTGAAAACTCAAGCAGAGGATGGGGCTTGAACTCCAGCCATACTCTTCCGGCAGCATCGCTGCTGATGGGTCAAGCCATGAAACAAAAAAAAATGAACGTATCATCAGGCTCAGTTAATAGAGATTTTGTAGAGGAGACACTGTGCTATTTGGCTGGAGCCAGAAAGGGCAGCCAGGCATTGTGCCCAAATTGCCTTGTGCAGTGCTTTAACCACAAGACATCCTTCCTCTCTGATTAAAACTGCTTTCCTCTTCTTTTCTGCATCCTGACAAAACTGGAAGTCCACAGCATTGAATACACTTCATGGTGTTTTTAATAACAAAATTGATATACAAACATGACTAACCAAGGTGTTACCAACCCACATAAGTAAAAGGAAAAGTGAAAAGTGAAGAGAGTGCAATCTGAAGCTGCATACCTGAACTGGATTGTTCGGGCAGTCCTAGCCTGACTTCAAGGCAACGGAGCAAAAATTATGCTTGCTTTTGCTTTTGCTCCGCAGAGTCTCTGCAGAGCTACTCTTGGCCTCTCTTTCACACATTGAGTTTAAATATCTGCAAGTATTTACTTACAGCATGTACTAGGGTTTTTTTTTTTTTTCCCGGTTCTTGAACAATGACTAATTTCCTCATGTGAAGGTAAATATTTGAGCATATGTACAGGAAAACTTTTCCCTCCTAGACAGATAGCAAGCAGCACTGTAGTAGGCCTGGCTTTCATACATGGAGTTTCATATGTTTTCCTTCTAGGAGCTTACTGTTTCTAAGCTCTATGAGGTAGCAGGCCTTGACTAACTGGGAATGAAAAGAAATGCTTGCACCGATAAATCAAATCTATCATCACATAGCTTATACAGGAAAAATTCAGGTCTAATAAGACCTAAAGGCATAATCTTGCAAAATTTGACCAAGCTGGTCTCATGATCTGCGCCTTTTGGAGAATTTTGCTTAGGTACAGGTATTACCGTACATTTCGTAGCAGGCAGTGGTGGAGGCTGCCTTCTACCCTCAGCGGAAGATATTTGCCACGTATTTCAGTGTGGCCAAGATTTCTAGTCTAGCGTTGTGCTACAGGCCAGGATTTCTCCTTCAGCATGCCTGAAGCTGTGGAGTCAGACCACCACCTTTTGGATGGCCTTCTCTTCCAAGCACTGGTAAATGAGCTCCCTCAAGTGATTGTGTGAGCTTTCTGCTGGTGTCTGCTCATCAGGGTGACTTTCCCTCTCGCAGCTGCTTGTTCACTGATAGGCCTCCACGAACTCAGCCTTAAACTGCAGAAATCATGCCTAGAATAGATGGTCACTTTAATGCTCTACTTTCCAGTTATAGTTTTATCTTTTTGAGGCTTTTAAGCAAAGACTGACAACCTGAGCTAACTGCTTCAATATGAATATTATGTGTGCATGTGTGTCTGTGTGCACGAGCAGACGTGCAAGCACAAAATTCACACAGAGCCTCAAAGGAGAAATTGAAATAAGAATAGATTTATTGAAAATGAAAACAGGAACTAACTGACGAGTCAAGTTTCACAATTCTCTGCAGCACAAAGAAAATATAAGACATTCGCAATTTGCTGTTTTTCTGAGCTCCTTGAAATGACTGCACGAAAATTATTTTCTGAAAATAATTATTTTAAAGCACAAAGGTGAAACTTTCCCAGTCATTTTGGCATGTAGAGCAGTTGTTTGCTGGACTAATTACAGCACTTTTCACTGTAGTTATGACTCATAATATATTTTTCTTGATAATTTTTGCAATTAATTTTCCCCAGGTATGGGAGGACAGCCTAAGAAAGAAACTGAGGCTGAAAACAGTACTTGATCGTGCTTAGTCCGCACAGTCTTAGAATCGACAAAGTTTTAGGCATATGCTTAACTTAAAACATGAATAATCATCTCTCCAGTGCTTGTTTCCAACACACTAACAAATAGTATGCACCTCAATGATTTGCTGCATTAGAGACAACAGGACAAGTCACTCGTCTCTGCCATCACAGAAGCAAACAAAAAGTCTCTCAGTGCTAAATGACAGCATGGAAAAAGTATATTTAAATAATAGAAATAAAGTTGTAGGAAAAAAATCAGGACTTTGTATTGAAATTACCATGTGTAAAAGCACACGGTAATTCTACATAAGAATTAAATGTTCATGTGTCAGCTTATCTCTGACTATGAGCCTCGTCATACGACTTCTGGAGGAGCACGATTTAGCAAATACACTGAGCTTAATGTAGGGTTTTTTTATTCTTATTTATTTTCCCTAAAGAGGACATCAAATTGTTTCTAAACTGATCAGCCTCGAATTGCCTATTTGACCGCAGAAAAATTCCCGTTGGTCAACAAGACGCTATTCCTCCTCATTCAGCGTTTCATTTCCACTCTGCATTGCATTTTCCGGGGATCAAGTCACATCGGAATGGTAACGTGAGCCTGCAGAGCCGCGGGTAGTGCTGTTGGCTGCACGTGCTGCTATATAACGACTTGCAGTCTCTTGCCTCGGCTGCAGATTCAATAACAGTCAGCACAAAAATCTTTTATTTGAGCACGGAAATAAACATTTTTCATGTAAACCTAAGCAACTGTGCCCACAAGAAAATGAGAGAGAGAGAGGTTCTCTCTTTCAACTATAATACAGGGCTTGGTTTGCGCAGGATACACATGAGTTTTTGACAGTCTGTGTTTTGCTCATTAGGTTGAATATTTGGCCCTAAGGTTGATGTACTATCCTTTAAGCACTTTCTAATACTACTGCTATAGGGAGCTGAATCTGAGAGATACAGTACCTGCAGTGAAATGGTTATTAGTTTAGGAAGCCTTTTTCCCCACCCATTTTGACAATCTCAGGGAATCATACTCAAGCATTCTCCACATGTGAGCACGGTTTATATTTATCGGGCCGGCTGAAAACATAAATTACTTTCTTCCACTGATAATGAAAACTAATGGTGTATTCATATATATCTGAAAAGATTTTTGCCAGCATGAGGCCAGAAACATAAACTGACCCAGCCATATCGACTCAGTGCTGCTGTCATCCTGCATATAGCTGAAGATCCTGCCATGATAAGCTGCATCTATTCAAATGGCGCACAACAGATGGTGGCATGCAAAGCACTCAGTGCCCGGGGGAATAACCCGCTCTGAGCTTTCCGTTCCTGATGTCATGTGATATAAACACTAACGCCACAGGTTTGGCAAAATATAAGAAAAAGCATATTTAAGACAATAACGTGCAAGACATTCCTAAATGAAGAATTTGGTCTAAAATAAAGGATGTCCTTTAACATGAAGAATCGCTGTCTATCTGCATGTCAATGGCCACAGCTCCCTCCCTCTTCCCCTGCCATTCCCAATAGCAGATACTTCAGGTCCCATTACTCAAGAAAATAGCTTGACTAAATGAATTTCCTGTTAAGTTTTCATGGGACACCCTGATGTAGTTCACTCTTTCAGTCTGAGCTCTTGTTGATATTGTTTGTATCCCTAATGGAAAGTGTCTCGTGACATAGCTTAATTTTATTGTAAACCTGAGTGTAAAATTGTTCTTGCAGATAGCTGTGCTCCTGGACAGACTTTACTCTCAGGGAGGCTAATGGCAAGTTTATTGCTGACTTCAGTAGACCTGTGGTCAGAGGATTTAAAGTCCAAGGACTTTTGAAGATTAAAACCACTCACCAAACCACACAATTCAAGTTTACTTTTTTTTTCTTTAATACTCTATCCATCACCATAGCATGAGTGCACTTTCCAGTAGCATGCTACACTGCATGCTCAACCTTGTCATAGTGGGTGCCCTTTTTTTTCCCCTACTAACAAAGGTAGGATTTTTGTGCTTGAAGAAAACGAAGCTCTGTGTGCTGTGAAACCCAGGTAATGTAACTGAAGGCATATGTAGAGGTGTGTACCTTCCTCTCAGAGCAAGAGGTTATGAGGTTGGCGGGGTAGTTGGAGAGAAAAGGAGTGAACTTCCACCATTCGAGTGAGCACTTGGTTCCCCAGAGCCGGACTAGCCAAGAGCATCGTATCAAAACCCCTCAGTGGCTGCCCCATGCCTGTGACCTATGGATTTCCCTTAGAATGTCACAAGAGCCAAGCACACAAATATTACATGGGCATACATGGCACAAAAAACATTTTTCAGGCAGACAAGACCACAGTAGGAGTCTGGAGAAAGGTCTTCACCACTTGTCTAGTTCTGACTCTTCGTTTTGCAGAGGACAGGCCAAACCCTGTGTCCTCAGACCCAGACCACTACCTGTGCTTGGTGGCAATTCAGGCACAGTCAGACCTCAATTAGCCCCAAACCCACCTTCTCTTTTGAATGATATCTGATGTCTTTCACCACACGGAAAATCAGCCCATCTAAGAAGTCTGGAGGAGGGCTGAGGTGGAAAACAGCTGCTGTGGAGCATTCAAAGACCCAAAGGAGTTGTCTGCCAGTATGCTGCAGCAGCTACCAAACCCTATCCAAATCAGGCACATTTGCCCCTTTCAGCTTTGGATGGGTTAGCTTTCCCTTATAGCCATTTCTCCATTCATGCTTGTCTGCTAACATTAACTTTACACTAGAAAGTCTTAATGATATTTTCCCTTGTTCATGGTAGACTGTATAAACATAATCAGACTTCCCCTCCATCCCCCACCACCTCTCAGGAAGCTTGTGGAGCACATGGCGACTGCCAAGTCCTCTTGTTGGAAAACTGCAACCAAATATAGCAAGTCTGGACAAGAACTGGACTTTTTTTTTTTTTTTTCCTCTCTTCTGCTGTCTGGGTTTAAGTTTGTCTGCAGCTGCTGGAGTTACACAGAGCCTTGAAAGAGTGACCGCTTTTATTTTTTGACTAGATTGCAAGCCAGCGTTACCACAAACCCATTTTTTATGGTTTTACAAAAACCATGTGGCAAACCTTTGAAAAGCTACTTAGTTATCCTGTTAGTGACCACTGTCTTCTGGAGCTTTTCCCTTTTCTCCCTTATCTATGCTTCATAAAGACTTTCGTGCCACTTCCCAGAGCAGAGGTAGACTCTAATTAGCTATGCAAAACATTTAATGCATGTTTCCCTGTTATTCTCTAAAATACTAATGTTCACAGAGTGGCGTCTCCAGGAGAAGAGATTTAAATCTTACTGCAAAGGAAACTTGCAGATTAACCACCAAAGCGACCAAGAGATGATAAAGGCGTCCCTAACGACTATTACTTTTATAAGTACATGCCATTACAATTTCTGTGTTGCAGAAGCAGTCAACTAATTAGAAAAAAAAAGTGAATTTTGTGGATAATTAAAAAGAATTTAAAAACCCTGTTACTTTGTAAGTAAGAAGTGGGAGAAATCCATGCTCAGCGGCAGGGTTCAGCTCTGTCAGCTGTAGGAAAATTTCTGCAGGACTGTGCTACGGTTTTTGACTCCACTGGACACCAGCCTAAACTTTTGATTTAGAACAGATCACTTACCCATTCCCTACTCATTTCAGTCCCTGCTAATACTTCCGGATCCCCACCTTCCCAGTTGCAAATTGAGGAAAACACTACTGCAACTCCTGCACATACTGTCTGTCTTATGGACTGAATTTTTTCAAGGCAAGAGCCCTCTCTTCAGCAGGATAGTTCCAATGACTTTGTTTCTGTGGAATCCTGTAGCATTCTCATCGTGCTGTTATTTTTGTCTTAGCACAAACAAGTTAGATTTTGTTCTGTCTTTAAACTAATCATCATAAATGTTTTCCCTTTCCCTTGGAAATATGCCTTTCCACATTAGGACGTATCTAAGACCTTTCAAACTTCTCCATGAGGGATTAGGTGACAAAAGGACCCACCTGGAATGGGAGGATCCACACTTGTCCCTGTAGGGATGGGGGACCACAGCTTTTGCACGCCTACTGACTGCTCCTGAAGCACCTAATTCCCTCCGCTGGATTTTAAGAGCGTGTAGGTGATTTAAGCTCAAAAGCAGACTTCTACCTCCACAATGCATTACATCAGGCAAGATAAGGTGTTATTAAGGGTTTCCAAGAGTGTGAGAGACTGTGTAAGGTATCTGACAAGAAATATCACTTTAGATGTAAGAAAAGCATTGCCACCACCCACCCATCCCCATTAAGTTTTGTTTTTCAGATAAAGCATTTGTTCAGAGTCAGCATACCCGGCTGCTGCTTCACCTTCACCCTGGAGATCTAGGTCAGGGTGAATTTATGCTTGCTCCTAAAGCAGTGGAATATCTTTCACTATTTCAGTCTGGCCTCCATTAGATCTCATCCCTTGCACAGATGCCATTACAAAAGGGTTCATATTGTGATATTACAGTCAAAGGGAGCAAATTTCAGTACGATTTGGATCCTGTCCTTTGTGGGTATACCACACGTACCTCAAAAAATCATAGCAGCAGGGCCTTGGGTGCGAAGGTAGTATAGATAGTACATTCAGAAAGGCGTGAGGTAACATTAGCCACCTTTTAAAGTAATTCCTTTATCTGAAGTTTTCACTAAACAAATTAAGGGGGAGGAAGGCCTCCAAGTGCTTGAGGAAACAGGAAAATTTACTAAAACAAACCAGAGATTGATATTTCATTTATTCCCCTTCCCTTATTTTTGGCAACTCATTTCCCTCTCCGTTTCCTTTAAGGTGGAAGAAAGAACAAAAAAGGAAAGAGAGAGGTACACAGTGGTAGAGATAACCACAGCTAGAGACAACCAAGTAAGTGCTAACCAAAGTGAAAAAAAAAAAAAAAAAAAAAAAGAGGAGGGAGAGGGACAACAATAAAAACTTTCTTTCATTTATATTGTGCCTGAACAATTCCTTTCTAAAGCTGTGCAAGAAATACTAGAAGTATTTCATTTCTTGATCATTCCATGCTAAAGAAAATTATCTGTGCCTAAGAAGCAGTGCTATATAGATAGGCTGCTGAAAAAGATCCACTAAAAATAGAGAACAAGCAAAGAAATATTGCATCTGTGAATGTAGCTTTTGAGTGGCAGAATTTTCCAGCTACGCTCTAGGAAAGACGTCTGCCTTCTGCTCAGCTGCCTGGCTAGGAAATTAGCAAGTGATTGCACCTGCTGAACAGACCGTCACTGCCCTGGAGATTTGTAAGCCACAAATGCAAACACGCTCAGTGTGCGTTTCTGCTGAGGGCATGTCAGTTTGGGATAACCTCGCTTGTTTGGGAATTCTTCTCAGATACTCTGGGAAGCGTTCCCAGTTCACTCCACCCAGATTATGTCATACAAATCCACTCAGTAAGAAATGCAGCAGGAACAAGTGAAACAAACTGCTGTATTAAACACAGAGTGGTAGAAGAAGTAGCCTACCTAGAAGGACTTTGTTTCATTCCAGAAGAATAAAAGCAAGAGATAAGAGCAGCTTTCTCTTGTGCAGAGCTGTGAAGCAGGAATCAGGCTCCCAGCAAGCAAGTGCCTAGCACCAGTCCCTTCACTTGTGTTTTTAAAAGCTGATTATAAGATTTCACAACTATAAAACTTATGCAATAGCTGTTTGTATGTATTTATTCCCAACTTCACTCATAAATCAAATGGACTCTTAGATGCCGACAGCCAGCTCTAAGCTATTGATGAGGTTAAGGTACGTCTTCGAATTGCTTGCTGACTTAGGTGTATGTGAAATCACATCTGTGATTCCAGTTCTCTGAAAGTCCATTTCCATGTTAACATTCACCTGAATAGCAACATTCAAATGTTCGCCCTAGATTAGCAAGCTGTATTTATATCCCAAGGTTTAGTGTAAGATATTTTGATGTTATTGAATTTCACTAGTGTCATGCTAAA